>NC_088381.1:77603750-78945000 GCF_037993035.2 Macaca fascicularis
GTAGGTCGAGATCACGCCACTGCATTCCAGCCTGGGTGACAGAGCGAGACTGTCTCCAAAAAAACAAAACAAAACAAAAAAAAAACACCAGAAGCTAGGGGCAGAGGCATGCAAACGACTCTTCCTCACAGCCTCAGAAGGAACCAACCCTGCCCACACACTGGTCACAGACTTCTGATCTTCAGAACTTCAAGACGATACATTTCCCTTGTTAAACCACTGCCTGTGGTACATTGCTACAATCACGCTAGGAAACTAATGAGACTTGAAAGTGTGTCCGGAATTGGTTCCTTCCGGTGGGTTCTTGGTCTCGCTGACTTGCGGACCCTTGTGGTGAGTGTTACACTACTTAAAGATGGTGTGTCCAGAACTTGTTCCTTTAGATGCTCAGATGTGTTCGGAATTTCTTCTTTCTGGTGGGTTCGAGGTCTTGCTGACTTCAGGAGTGAAACTGCAGACCTTCACAGTGCGTGTTGCAGCTCTTAGAGGTGGCAGGTCCAGAGTTGTTTGTTCCTCCTGGTGGGTTCCTGGTCTGACTGACTTCAGGAGTGAAGCTGCGGGGTTGGTGGTCTGGCTGACTTCAGGAGGGAAGCTGTAGACCTTCATGGTAAGTGTTACAGCTCATAAAGGTAGTGCAGACCCAAAGAGTGAGCACCATTAAGACTTACTGCAGAGAGCAAAAAAACAAAGCTTCAACAGCCTGAGACCTGGTGGACAGCTTTTATTCCCTTATTTGGCCCCACCCATGTCCTGCTGGTTGGTCCATTTTACAGAGTGCTGATTGGTGCATTTTTACAGAATGCTGATTGGTGTGTTTACAAACCGTTAGCTAGACACAGAGCCCTCATTGGCGTGTTTACAATCCTTTAGCTAGTGGGAAAAGTTCCAAGTCCCTCCTCCACCCAGGAAGTGCAGCTGGCTTTGCCTCTCAAAAGCATATATTAGTTTTTTTTTTTTTTTTTTTGAGACGGAGTCTCACTCTGTCGCCCAGGCTGGAGTGCAGTGGCCAGATCTCAGCTCACTGCAAGCTCTGCCTCCCGGGTTCACGCCATTCTCCTGCCTCAGCCTCCCGAGTAGCTGGGACCACAGGCGCCGCCACCTCGCCCGGCTAATTTTTTGTGTTTTTAGTAGAGACGGGGTTTCGCCGTGTTAGCCAGGATGGTCTCGATCTCCTGACCTTGTGATCCGCCCGTCTCGGCCTCCCAAAGTGCTGGGATTACAGGCTTGAGCCACCGCGCCCGGCCAGTTTTTTTTTTTTAAACTAAGGAAAAGGTTTTGGAAATTTATTCAACTTATGATTTTTTTTTTTTTTTTGAGACGGAGTCTCGCTCTGTCGCCCAGGCTGGAGTGCAGTGGCGCGATCTCGGCTCACTGCAAGCTCCGCCTCCCGGGTTCACGCCATTCTCCTGCCTCAGCCTCCCGAGTAGCTGGGACTACAGGCGCCCACAACCGCGCCCGGCTAATTTTTTGTATTTTTAGTAGAGACGGGGTTTCACTGTGGTCTCGATCTCCTGACCTTGTGATCCGCCCGCCTCGGCCTCCCAAAGTGCTGGGATTACAGGCGTGAGCCACCGCGCCCGGCCAACTTATGATTTTTAAGTAATAACTTTTTTTTTTTTTGCTTTGCTAATGAATAAACAGAAGTTTTTATGTAGTTATCGTGTAAAGAAACAACAGGCTCCTTAATGACATGGTTTGAAGATTTTTTTTTTTTTTAGATGGAGTCTCACTCTATTGCCCAGACTGGAGTGCAGTGGTGCAATCTTGGCTCACTGCAACTTTTGCCTCCCAGGTTCAAGCGATTCAGCCTTCCGAGTACCTGGGACTACAGTTGTGCACCACCATGCCTGGCTAATTTTTGTATTTTTAGTAGAGACGAGGTTTCACTATGTTGGCCAGGCTGGTCTTGAACTCCTGACCTCATGATCCACTTGCCTCAGCCTCCCAAAGTGCTCGAATGACAGGGGTGAGCCACCGTGCCTGGCCTTGAAGATGTATTTTATCTTCCATTTGTCTGTATACCAAGTGAAGGTAACTAGATTACCCTTAGAAAATTTGAGAATTGCTGATTTAGAATCACAATCTAGGACTAGAAGTTTCAGAGGCCTCTGTAAAAGAAGCAGTAATCCAACATTCAGATTTCCCCCTAACTCATCCCCAGACTAAACTACGTTTATTTGGTCTTTATTTTATTTATTTATTTATTTGAGATGGAGTTTCCCTCTTGTTGCCCAGGCTGGTGTGCAATGGTGCGATCTTGGCTCACAGCAACCGTCACCTCCTGTGTTCAAGTCATTCTCCTGCCTCAGCCTCCGGAGTAGGTGGGATTACAGGCATGCGACACCACGCCCAGCTAATTTTGTATTTTTAGTAGAGATGGGTTTTCTCCATTTTGGTCAGGTTGGTTTCGAACTCTGTACCTCAGGTGATCTGCCCGCGTTGGCCTCCCAAAGTGCTGGGATTACAGGCGTGAGCCACCGCGCCTGACCTGTTTGGTCTTTATTTTCATGAGCATTTTCTCCATAAAAGCTATTTTAAAAAGTTATAATTTCATTTGAATGAGCTGGAGAGGTTTGTTTTAATAAAGTTTTAAACAAATATGCTGGAATTTAACAGATTGGAAGAATAATCGTCTTTCCAAATGTTTAGCCCCACCATCAGGAGTTGTCCAGGACCCTTTTTCCTAGCTCTCTGGATACAGAAACGTTTTTTAAAATGTGCCACTTCACAGAATACAAAAGACAGCCAACTCAAAGGAAGAGTTTCATGGTGAAATCTAATCATGGAAGGATTATAGTATCAGAGTAAGGATTGAAGCCCTGCTGGGTGCGGTGGTGCACACCTTTAGTCTGGGCTACTTGAGAGGCTGAGGCAGGAGGATCATTTGAGCCTAGCAGTTTTTTTTTTTAAAGTGAAGTCCTGTTGTGTAGATTTTGTCTTTATTTTGTTTGCTTTTGAAACAACCAATGGTCAATCATAAATAGTAAATCATAGGTATAAAAATGCTTTAACCAAAGGTAATTTGTTCTTTTCCTTAAAAAAAAAAAAAATGGCCGGGCACAGTGGCTCATGCCTATATACCCAGCACTTTAGGAGATGGAGGCGGGCGGATCACGAGGTCAGGAGATCGAGACCATCCTGGCTAACACGGTGAAAACCCCTACTAAAAATACAAAAAAATTAGCCGGGCGTGGTGGTGGGCACCTGTAGTCCCACCTACGCGGGAGGCTGAGGCAGGAGAATGGCATGAACCCGGGAGGCGGAGGTTGCTGTGAGCCGAGATCGTGCCACTGCACTCCAGCCTGGGCAACAGAGCAAGACTCTGTCTCAACAAAACAAAACAAAAGAAAAAAACTTTATTATTTTTTTTTTATGGAGATGAGGTTTCGCCATGTTGCCCAGGCTGGTCTCAAATTCCCGGGCTCAAGTGATCCGCCTGCCTTGGCCTCCCAAAGCACTGTGATTACCAGCTTGAGCCACCAAGCCTGGCCACCAAAGGTAATTTGAATCATTCAAAGCTACTTCGGAAATTTCCTATTCTGTTGTCTTTTAAAATACAAGGAAGGAATTTTGGTGACGAGTTTGAAAGCTAGTTTGATACCAGAAACAGGAAATCACTTCAGTTTGGATATTTATGACCTTAAAATAGAATAACATTACTGACAAATCTTACAGAAAGGGGACAAGGAAAAATACTTGTAGAGCTTTTAAAAGAGAATACATACCTTTAAAATTTTTTTATTACCTAATTAGATACACTACATACTGCTTTTAGTGAATTTTTTTTTTTTTTTTTTGAGACAGAGTCTGGCTCTGCCGCCCAGGCTGGAGTGCAGTGGCCAGATCTCAGCTCACTGCAAGCTCCGCCTCCCAGGTTTACGCCATTCTCCTGCCTCAGCCTCCCGAGTAGTTGGGACTACAGGCGCCCGCCACCGCGCCCGGCTAGTTTTTTGTATTTTTTAGCAGAGACGGGGTTTCACCGTGTTAGCCAGGATGGTCTTGACCTCGTGGTCCGCCCGTCTCGGCCTCCCAAAGTGCTGGGATTACAGGCTTGAGCCACCACGCCCGGCCTTAGTGAATTTTTTATAAAATAATTTCCATTTACAACAAACATTTTCTTTGTATAATAATTGCATTTCAGGCCGGGCGCGGTGGCTCAAGCCTGTAATCCCAGCACTTTGGGAGGCCGAGATGGGCGGATCACGAGGTCAGGAGATCGAGACCATCCTGGCTAACACGGTGAAACCCCGTCTCTACTAAAAAATACAAAAAACTAGCCGGGCGCGGTGGCGGGCGCCTGTAGTCCCAGCTACTCCGGAGGCTGAGGCAGGAGAATGGCGTGAACCCGGGAGGCGGAGCTTGCAGTGAGCTGAGATCCGGCCACTGCACTCCAGCCTGGGCGGCAGAGCGAGACTCCGTCTCAAAAAAAAAAAAAAAATAATTGCATTTCAAGCTCCTGAGGCAGCTCAGCCAACAGAGCCCCTGCCTCCCCTGGAGCTCCCACAGCCCTCCTCTCTGGTCTGTGTGCGCCACAGGAACAATCTCTATGTGCTCCATTGAAGCAGTACCAGCAGGACACCTACAACTTGCCTTCCAGTTGCCTTATAAAAAGCCCCTCTTCCGCAGAGAGAAATCACTTCTACCCTGATTTTGTTTCAGCTTCATCTCTCTCAAAGCTAAACTGCAGAAAAACATCACCTGGGTTCCACCAATCCACCTCTGTTCTTTGCTCCCTTTCCCTCCCCTGCCCATAAAGATCATGCCACTGCACTCCAGCCTGGGCAGCAGAGCAAGACTCTGTCTCAGAAAAAGAAAAAAAAAAGCAGATACACGGTAGCGCAACAATGTGAATGTACTGCATGCCACTGAAGTGTGCACTTAAAAATGGTGAAGATGGTAAATTTTATGTTGTGTGTGTTTTACCACCATTAGTGAAAAAAGCAGATACAGTTTCATACAAAGCAGTTGTGGCACATGTGTCTTATAGGGTCACAGATGGACCTTCCTCATATGCCTAAGTCACCTTGGGGGGAAATGCTCTACTTTGGTTTGCTTGATTTGACCTTCTGTGTTGATCCTGGGAAAATTATCTCCCTAGAGAGAGCAGTTGCCACTTGAAGAATGATCAGGAAGGTCAGTCACCATTTATATATGCCTGGTTCATAGAAAACACTCATGCTCACAAAATAGCACTGCAAATGTCCAATTGTCCATTTACACAGGAGAGCTAAATTCCCCCAAATTTAAGCCTTTAGAATGACCCTAGGTTCTTCCTAGTCATGAAAGTGTGGTCTCCTTCCAGAACCTAAAAGATCTACCTCCGTCCCTAGCCCTGTTGCCCAGGCCGAAGTGCAGTAGCATGATCATGGCTCACTGCAGCCTCGAGCTCCTGGGCTCAAGATCTTCCCGCCTCAGCCTCCTGAGTAGCTGGAATTACAGACACATGCTACCACGCCTGGCTACTTTTCTTATTTTTTGTAAAAATGGGGTCTTCCTATGTTGTCAAGGCTGGTCTTGAACTCCTGGGCTCAAGATCTTCCCACCTCAGCCTCCTGAGTAGCTGGAATTACAGACACATGCTACCTCGCCTGGCTACTTTTCTTATTTTTTGTAAAAATGGGGTCTTTCTATGTTGTCAAGGCTGGTCTTGAACTCCTGGGCTCAAGCAATATGCCTGCCTTAACCTCCCAAAATGCTGGGATTACAGGCATGAGCCACCGCACCCAGCCTTGGGCTGTTTTTGTTGTTATTGTTTTCAGCTTTATTGAGATATAACTGACAAATATATTGTATAACCTAAAGTGTGCAACATGACTATTTGATATACATATACATTGTGAAATGATTACCATGACCAAGTTAGTTAGCACATCCGTTAACCCACATCGTTCCTTTTTTTTTTTTCTTCACTCTCCCAGGCTTGAGACATTAGCCCTCTTGATTCTTCATCAAGGGAAAGAGGGGCTGCTCAGCCACACACCGACACTTCTATTCTTCTTCCTCCTCTGGTATTTAAAAACCTACCCCTGCTCTTGGAAACCAAGACCCAACAGAACTTTCTCATTTCCAGACCTCTCTTCTGTTCCTTTTTGGAGGCCGTGGTTTTTTGTTTTTATTTTTTGTTGTTGTTTTGTTTTTGAGACGGAGTCTCACTCTGTCGCCAGGTTGGAGTGCAGTGGCACAATCTCAGCTCACTGTAACCTCCATCTCCCATCTCCCAGGTTCAAGCAATTCTCCTGCCTCAGCCTTTTGAGTAGCTGGGACTACAGGCATGCGCCACTTGATCTCCCGACCTCGTGATCCACCTGCCTCAGCCTCCCAAAGTAATGGGATTACAGGCATGAGCCACTGCGCCTGGCCAGCCACAGTTTTTTTTTTTTTTTTTTTTTTTTTTTGAGACAGAGTCTCGCTCTGTCACCCAGGCTGGGGTGCAATGGCACAACCTCGGCTCACTGCAAGCTCCGCCTCCCGGATTCACGCCATTCTCCTGCCTCAGCCTCCTGAGTAGCTGGGAGTATAGGCGCCCGCCACCATGCCCAGCTAATTTTGTTTTTGTATTTTTAATGGAGATGGGATTTCACCGTGTTAGCCAGGATGGTCTCGATCTCCTGACCTTGTGATCTGCCCACCTTGGCCTCCCAAAGTGCTGGGATTACAGGCGTGAGTCACTCTGCCCAGCCAACACATTAACTTTAAAAATTTGACTTTTCGAAAGTATGGTTTAGGGAGACTGATTGCAGCCCTGCTATTCCCTGCAGATCATCTGCCTCTTCTCACCCAGGTCCTCACAGCTTCTCTAAGAAACTCCGCTAGAGAATGTCCTAGGGAACCCACCCTCATCTTTCTGCTTCTGGACCCCACAGTGACCTTATTAGTGAGCCTCCGATTTCGATACTGAATCACATTCTGCTTTGTATTAGCCACAATCATTTAGTAAATGCCAGTCTTGCTACCTTATCTAGATGGCAGATTATCTAGGGCAAGGTTCTTGTCACCTACTTGTTCTGTATTCTCAGTGCTTCTGTACAGTTGGGGCTGCCTCTGTGGCCTGGAAAGGAAAGCAGCAGGGCTGAGGGGTCAAAGAACACCAAGGCAAAAGGATAGAGTACCTGCCCTCAAAGTGCTCAGAGTCTAGTTGGACCGATAAGCATGATAGTATATCATTGGTTGTAAGCAACAGAAACCTGATGTGGTTGGAAACCAAAAAGGGATTTATTGAAAGAATATGGTCAGGTGCGGTGGCTCATGCCTGTAATCCCAGCACTTTGGGAGGCCGAGGCGGGTGGATCACGAGGTCAGGAGATCGAGACCATCCTGGCTAACACGGTGAAACCCCGTCTCTACTAAAAAAATACAAAAAAAAAATTAGCGAGGCGTGCTGGCAGGCGCCTGTAGTCCCAGCTACTCGGGAGGCTGAGGCAGGATCTGGCCCTGGGAGGCGGAGCTTGCAGTGAGCCAAGATCGCACCACTGCACTCCAGCCTGGGCGACAGAGTGAGACTCTGCCAAAAACAAAGAACAAAACAAAACAAAACAAAAAACACAAAAAACAGCCTAACCAACATGGAGAAACCCCATCTCTACTAAAAATACAAAATTAGCATGCTTGTAATCCCAGCTACTCCGGAGGCTGAGGCAGGAGAATCTCTTGAACCCGGGAGGCGGAGGTTGCGGTGAGCCGAGATTGCACCACTGCACTTCAGCCTGGGTGACAAGATGGAAACTCCGTCTCAAAAAAGAAAAAAAAAAAAAAAAAAAAAAAAAAGGCCGGGTGTGGTGGCTCACTTAATCCCAGCACTTTGGGAGGCCGAGGCGGGCGTATCACGAAGTCAGGAGATCGAAACCATCCTGGCTAACACAGTGAAACCCTGTCTCTACTAAAAATACAAAAAATTAGCCGGGCGTGGTGGCGGGCGCCTGTAGTCCCAGCTACTCGGGAGGCTGAGGCAGGAAAACGGTGTGAACCCTGAAGGCGGAGCTTTCAGTGCACGGAGATCGCACCACTGCGCTCCAGCCTGGGCGACAAAGCGAGACTCCATCAAAAAAAAAAAAAAAAAAAGAGAAAGAAAGAAAGAAGGAAAGAAAGAGTATGTAGGAATGCACCTGATCCAAGGGAAGCCCGAAGGTCCAGACTCTAAAAAGACAAGAATGTGGAGGTGCTGGGAGTCTGGAGCTCCATCTCCTTAGAACATTGTTTCTGGGATGAATGAGTTACAGCCCTTTTCAATCTTTTAGGTATCTGCTCAGTATTCAACTGGGGTGGGGTAGGGGGTTAAAGAGATGTTGGTTGAAGGATACAACATTTCAGTTAGACATAGGGACTAATTCTCGAAGATTTATTGTACAACATGGTGACTATAATTAAGACCAATGTATTATATACTTGAAAATTGCTAAAAGAGTAAATTTTAAATGTTCTCACCACATAAATATAAATATGTGAAGTAATGAATATGGTAATTAGCTTGATTTAGCAATCCCACAAAGTATCTGTATGTATATCAAAACATCATGTACACCACAAATATATAGATTTTTTTTTTTTTTTGGAAACAGAGTCTTGCTCTGTCGCCCAGGCTGGAGTGCAATGGCATGATCTCAGCTCACTGCAACCTCCACCTCCCAGGTTCAGGTGATTCTTCTGCCTCAGCCTCCTGAGTAGCTGGGACTACAGGTGCACCACCACACCCTAGCTAATTTTCTTAGTACAGACAGGGTTTCACCATGTTGGCCAGGTTGGTCTCAAACTCCTGACCTCGTGATCCGCTGGCCTTGGCCTCCTAAACTGCTGGGATTACAAGCATGAGCCACTGTGCCCGGCTCATAAATATACAGAATTTATTTGTCAATGAAAAAAATTCAACAGAAAGAAAATTCCACTTCAACTATAGCAGAGTAAGAGCCTAACAGACTGTCCCCCCACCAAGATAAGTAGAGATGATGGGCAAAATGCAAAAGAAATCAACCAGTGTTTCTGGAGAGTTAACAAAAGTAGGCAGATTTTGAAGAGGATTTGAAACTTAAAGGAACTGATTCAAGATGGGTTTCCCTTTTTGTGTGTGATTTTGGCCAGAAAAAAGACTGTCATTTTGTGGAATAGGGTAGTTGCAACTTCAGTGGAAAGCCTACCAACTTTTTGGGCCAAGGAACCAGGGGACAAATCCCAAGGCCACCATGGCCATCAGAAAATGAAGGGGGAATCTCAGACCACAAAGAGTCAGAAAAGGGGAGCTCCCAAATCTATTTACAGTTTGCCCAAGTCTTAGGCTGACTCCCGAACCATACTCAAGTGTAACAGATTCAAAACAACTTGCATTTATGGCTAAAAGAACAGAAGTGAGACTTGAACTACTGCCCACTGTGGGCAAGTCGGAATTTGCAGTTTGAATCTCTCCAAAGTAAGTGCCAGTTAAAACAAAATGAACAGTAATCTCTGGGGAGATATAACCAGGGTTTCCACAAAATAGCATCATAAATTCCAGGATACAATAACAATCACTCAATAGATGAAGAACTAGGAAAATGCAATCCATTCTCACAGAAAAAAGTCATCAATAGAGAACAATTCTGAGTGACTCCACATGTTGGAATTTTCAGACAAGAACCTTATAGCAGCCAATATAACCATGTTCCATTAAGTAAAGGAAACTATATTTGGAATGAATGAACACATAGAAAATCTCATCAGAGAAGTATGAAAAAGAGCTGGAAGAAATTTTATAATTGAAAATGTTTCCACACTACGGTCTGGGTGACAGAGTGAGATTCCATCTCAAAAAAATTTAAATAAATCAATGAAAAATTCACTGAATGGGGTTAATAGTAGGATGAAGATGACAGAGAGTCAGCTAACTTGAAGATATAACAGTAGAGTATGCAATCTGAAAAATAAAGACCAAAAAAATAGAAAAGGAAGCTGTAGAACAGTATCAATAAGTCTAAATACAGGTAATTGGAATCCCAAAAGGAAGGAAATTTTTATTTTATTTTTATTTTTTGAGACAGAGTCTCACTCCATCACCCAGGTTGGTATGAGGAAGGAAATGTTTTAAAGAAGGTAGAAAAAAACATTTGAACAAATAATGGCTTCTCAAATTTGGTAAAAGATATACAGTTGGCTAGGCATGGTGGCTCACACCTGTAATCCCGTCACTTTGGGAGGCTGAGGTGGGAGGATTGCTTGTGCTTGGGAATTCGAGATCAGCCTAAACAACATAGCAAGATTCCTCCATCTCTACAAAAAAACTTAAGAATTAGCTGGTGTGGGCCAAGGGTGGTGGCTCACGCCTGTAATCCCAGCACTTTGAGAGGCTGAGGTAGGCAGATCACGAGGTCAGGAGATGGAGACCATCCTGGCTAACACGGGGAAACTCTGTTTCTACTAAAACTACAAAAAATTAGCCGGGCGTGGTGGTGGGTGCCTGTAGTCCCAGCTACTCGGGAGGCCAAGGCAGGAGAATGGTGTGAACCCAGGAGATAGAGTTAGCAGTGAGCCGAGATCATGCCACTGTTCTCCAGCCTGGGTGACAGAGTGAGACTCCGTCTCAAAAAAAAAAAAAAAAAAAAATTTCAAAATGAATGATAATAAATACAGCATATAAAAAATATGGGGCTGGTTGTGATGGCTCATGTTTGTAATCCCAGAACTTTAGGTGGCCAAGGTGGGCGTATCACTTGAGTCCAGGAGTTCGAGACCAGCCTGAGCGACACATTGAGATCTTGCCTCTACAAAAAAAAAAAAAAAAAAATTTAGGATGCATTCAAAGTAGTACTCACAGGGAAATTTGTGCTTTAAGTGATTATATTAAAAAAGAAGAAAGGCCTAAAGCCAAGCGTGGTGGCTCATGTCTATAATCCCAGCACTTTGGGAGGCCGAGGTGGGCAGATCACTTTTGGTCAGGAGTTCGAGACCAGTCTGGCCAACGTGGCAAAACTCCATCTCTACTAAAAATACAAAAATTAGCTGGGGGTGGTAGTGCTTGCCTATAGCCCCAGCTACTTAGGAGGCTGAGGCATGAGGATCTCTTGAACCCAGGAGGCAGAGGTTGCAGTGAGCCAAGATCGTGCCACTGCACTCCATCTAGCCTGGGTGACAGAGTGAGAGTCCATCTCAAAAAAAAAAAAAAAATGCTGAATTTTAGTCAGGTGTGGTGGCTCATGCCTGTAATCCCAGCACTTTGGGAGGTTGAGGCAGAAGGATCACAAGGTCAGGAGTCTGAGACCAGCCTGGCCAATATAGTGAAACCCCATCTCTACTAAAAATACAAAAAAAAATTAGTCGGGCGTGGTGGCGGGCGCCTGTAGTCCCAGCTACTGGGAGGCTGAGGCAGGAGAATGGCGTGAACCCGGGAGGGGGAGCTTGCAGTGAGCTGAGATCGCGCCACAGCACTCCAGCCTGGGCGACAAAGCGAGACTCCATCCCAAAAAAAACAAAAACAAAAACAAAAACAAGAACAAAAAATTAGGTGGACATGGTGGCAGGTGCCTGTAATCCCAGCTACTTGGGAGGCTGAGGCAGGAGAATCACTTGAGCCCGGGAGACAGAAGTTGCAGTGAGCTGAGATCATGCCACCTTGCCACTGCACTCCAGGCCAAGCGACATTGGGAGACTCTGTCTCAAAAAAAAAAAAAAAAAGAATTAAAAAAAGAGGCCAGGCACAGTGGCTCACACCTGTAATCCCAGCACTTTGGGAGGCCAAGGCAGGCGGATCACAAGGTCAGGAGATCAAGACCATCCTGGCTAACACGGTGAAACCCCGTCTCTACTAAAAATACAAAAAAATTAGCCAGGCGTGGTGGCGGGTGCCTGTTGTCCCAGCTACTCGGGAGGCTGAGGCAGGAGAATGGCGTGAACCCAGGAGGCGGAGCTTGCAGTGAGCCGAGATTGCGCCACTGCACTCTAGGCTGGGTGACAGAGCGAGACTCTGTCTCAAAACAAAAAAAAGAAAAAAGAAGACGAAGAATGGCCTAAAATTAATGAGTGAAGTTTCTATCTTAAGAGCAATGTCAACCTAAGGAGGTACATAGAAGGAATAAAATAATAAGGATGGAGTAGTAATCAATGAAATAGAAAACAAACAAGAGAGACAATTAACAAAGTTAAACTTGGAGCCTTGAGAAGATCAACAAAGTTGATAAAACCCTAGCTAGACTGATCCATAAAAAAGATGTGAAAATATAAATGAAAGATGTGTCATCAGTACAGATTCTACAGACATTAAAAGCGTAGTAAGATTCAACTGCAAGAAGGGAGAGAGAGGGAAGGATGACTGAGTAGCTAACTTTGATTCATGTGCTGGCATAGAGTGGGGAAATATGACTATCACTGAACAGTCTCCAAAGAGGCAGGATTTTCCCCATAGCAAATTCAAGTGAATGGATGCTTGAGTGGCCAATGCCTCAAATACCCACTACAGACATGCAAACTGGTAATGACATACACTGAAATAAAGTGAGAATAAAGGTATATACAAAATGTATGTCTTTGACAACTGTGTTCTTTCACTCTTGAGACGGAGTGTAGAGAAAAAGCTGACCTCAGGTTGGAGCAGGCAGTCTGTTTTAAAGGCAATGTGTGCAGTGAGCTGTGATCACATCACTACATTCAAGCATGGGTGACACAGCAAGACCCTGTCTCCAAAAATTAAAATTAAAATGTAAAAAATAAAGGCAAAGTGGAGCAGGTACTGACTGATGCAGGTACTTTGGACAATAATCACAAAGTATGTTATCTCAATGATGAGACAGTCTTACTCTGTCACCCAGGCTGGAGTGCAGTGGCATGATGTTGGCTCACTGCAACCTCAGCCTCCTGGGTTCAAGCAATCCTCCTCCCAAGTAGCTGAACTAACAAGCATACACCGCCATGCCTGGCTAATTTTTGTATTTTTAGTACAGACAGGGTTTCACCATCTTGGTCAGGCTGTTCTTGGACTCCTGACCTCAAGTGATCCACCTGCCTCAGCCTCCCAAAGTGCTGGGATTACAGGTATGAGCCACTGTCCCCGGCTTCAGAGATCCTTTCATTTTGCATTGTATATGGCACCTGCTTATGAAAGCAGCAAAAACAAACCCCAAAATTCTAGGGTGAAGAAATATCAACACAGGAAAGTTGCGAAGAATTATATTACGTTCCATATATGCAGTTTAAAACTTTCTCCAAATATTACAAAAGGCTTTGGAACACTGGTTCATAAACTTTGAAAACCTTTGGTCATTTTAAATAAACCAAAGAAGGAAAACCAGATTGCCTCCAAAAGTAAACTTTTTACCACTGTTGATCTTAACTGCTATGACAAAAAAAAAAAAAAAATTACCTAAAATAGGTAACCAGAATAACACTGTTTAGTTTTTGTCTTTGTTTTTGTTCTTGTTTTTTGACACAGAGTCTTGCTCTGTCGCCCAGGTTGGAGCACAGTGGCACGATCTGTGCTCACTGAAGCTCCACCTCCCGGGTTCACACCATTCTCCTGCCTCAACCTCCCGAGTAGCTGGGACTACAGGTGCCCCCAACCATGCCCAGCAATTTTTTTTTGTATTTTTAGTAGAGATGGGGTTTCACCGTGTTAGCCAGGATGGTCTCGATCTCCTGACCTCGTGATCCGCCCGCCTTGGCCTCCCAAAGTGCTGGGATTGCAGGTGTGAGCCACCATGAAGAATAACACTGTTTTAATGAAAGACCAGTGAAATATCACAAATAAATTATGTAATTGTGCAAGAAACAAGTAAATTAATGCTACAAGAAGGCTTTAGGAGGATCCCTAATGACCACTCCACAATCTATTTTATTAAATTTATGTATTAATTTTATTAATACATAAAATTATTATTTTATTTTATTTAGAGACAGAGTCTTACTCTGTTACCCAGAGTGATCTCGGTTCACTGGCATGATCTCGACTCACTGCAACTTCTCTCTCCCGGGCTCAAGTGATTTTCCTGCCTCAGCCTCCTAAGTAGCTGGGATCATAGGTATGTGCTACCATACCTGGCTAATTTTTGTATTTTTAGTAGAGATGGGGTTTCGCCATGTTGGCCATACTGGTCTGGAATCCCTGACCTCAGGTGATCCACCCAACTCGGCTGGAATTATAGGCATGAGCCACCATGCCCAGCCCACAATCTGTACTTTAAAACTTGATATAGTGTGAGTATAACGATTATACAAAAGTAATGACATTGTTAAGAAACAAATGGAGGAGGTGTTGGCCCATTTAAAGTTATGCTTATTTCCTGGGCAAAAGCCTACAATCTGGAAATAGTTAGTTCAGGCCTGAAATACATCAGCTGTGCTCACTGGTCATATAAACTTTGCTTTTTCATTTATTTGAGACAGAATCTCTCTATGTCACCCAGGCGGAGTGCAGTGGCATGATCTCAGCTCACTGCAGCCTTCACCTCCCAGGTTCAACTGATTTTCCTGCTTCAGCCTTCTGAGTAGCTGGGATCACAGGCACCCATCACCACACCTGCCTAATTTTTGTATTTTTAGTAGAGACAGGGTTTCACCATGTTGACCCTGCTGGTCTTGAACTCCTGGCCTCAAATGATCTGCCCACCTTGGCCTCCTAAAGTGCTGGGATTACATGTGTGAGCCAGTGTGCCCGGTCAGGTCAGAAAAAGTTTGTAAAGGATATTGCCTTAGGCCATGCTTGCCTTGTTATAAAGGAATACATGAGAGTGGGTAATTTAGAAAGTAAAGAAGTTTAATTGGCTCACAGTTCTGCAGGCTGTACAATCATGGCACCAGCATCTAGTTGGCTTCTGGGGAGGCCTCAAGGAGCTTTTATTCATGGTGGAATGTGAAGCAGGAGCAGGCCCATCCCATGGCCAGAGCAGGAAGAAGAGGGAGAGTTGGAGGAGAGGTACCACACACTTCCAAACAACCAGATCTCCTGAGAACTCTCTCACCATTGCAAGGACAGCACCAAGTCATGAGAGATCCACCCCCATGATCCAATCACCTCCCACCAGGCCCCACCTCCAAAACTGGGCATTGCAATTCAACATGAGATTTAGAGGGTTCAGGATCTAAAAAATATATCAGCTATAGTATAATCTCTCTCTCTCAATAAAATCTCTCTCTCTTCGGGTATATATCCCATTTCTGTATCACAGAGAGGTGGAAGTAGTGGTCAGGGCCACTGTGCTAGCATAGACTTGCTCCAGCATCAGTCAGTACCGTGGAGCTGCATAGATGTGGGTGTGTTGGTTGTCCTAGGGTTTCTGGTTTCTGAACGTTACCATCCTGTCTGATTCAGGAGCTCACAGATCAAGCTGGATTTGCTAATCCCTGCTCAAAGAGTAAGCTGGAAGAAAAACTATTGCTAATTATTATCTCCTTTTTCATATATGGCACAATGTTCTTTTAAAAATGTTCTTTCCTGCATTATCTCATTTGACCCTCATATTTAACTGCCCTGCAAAGAAAATGGGGCAGATATAATCATCCATACTGTATGACTGGGAGTTGTGAAGGTGAGGCTCAGGGAGTCCAAGTCTCTAAGCTTGTAAATGGCAGAGCTGAAGTCAGAACCAAAGCTCATGGTTACCAGAGTCCCCTTTCTCTGATTCTATAGATACTAGCAGGGCTGGGATTAGGATGAAGCAAGTGAGGCACCAAAAAACTCAATAATCAAAACAAATAATATTTGCATGTAATATTTTTAAAGGTTAAAATAATGTCAATACATCTCTGATGAACAAAATATCACATTTTAATTTTATTTATTTATTATTATTACTATTTTTTGAGATGGAGTCTCGCTCTGTATCCCAGGCTGGAGTGCAATGGAGCGATCTCAGCTCACTGTAACCTCTGCCTCCCAGGTTCAAGTGATCCTCCTGCTTCAACCTCCCGAGTAGCTGGGATTACAGGCGTGCATCACCACGCCGGACTAATTTTTGTATTTTTAGTAGAGACAGGGTTACGCCATGTTGGTCAGGCTGGTCTCAAACTCCTGACCCCGTGATCTGCCCGTCTCAGCCTCACAAAGTGTTGGGATTACAGGCGTGAGCCAGTGCGCCCGGCCTTACTTATATTTTTTGAGACAGGGTCTCACTCTGTCACCCAGGGTGGAGCACCATGGCGCAATCAGGGCTCACTGCAGCTTTGACCTCCCAGGCTCAAGTGATCCTCCTGCCTCAGATCTCCCTGAAAAACTGGAACTACAGGTGCACACCACCAGGCTGGGATAATTTTTTGTATTTTTAGTAGAGATGGGGTTTCGCCATGTTGGCCAGGCTGATCTCGAACACCTGGACCCAAGTGATCCGCCAGCCTTGTCCTCCCAAAGTGCTGGGATTACAGGTGTGAGCCACAGTGCCCAGCCAAAGATTTTAAATTAAAGACCCATGGCTTGCTTGTTCTGTGACCCTGCAATATTTTGCAACAGGAACAGTCCTTTCCAGTTAGCCTGTAGTTTCCAGGCCACGCAGTCCATCTCATTTGCTGCCAAGTGGGTTTTTGAGGGTTGACAATGTTGTACAAATAGATTGGACAATGTGGAGGTTTCTATATAATCTTTTTATTTTATTTTATTTTTTAAAAGAGATGGAGTCTCGCTCCGTCACCTAGGCTGGAGTGAAGTGGCGTGATCATAGCTCACTGCAACTTCGAATTCCTGGGCTCAGGCGATCCTCCCAACTCAGCCCCGGGAGTCCTGGGACTACAGGCACATGCCTCTACACCTGGCTAATTTTTAAATGTTTTTTGTAGGAATGGGTCTCATTGTATTGCCCAGGTATTATCATAGTGCACCACAGCCTTGAACTGCTGGGCTTAAGTGATCCTCCACCTCAGCTTCCCATGTAGTTGGGACTACAGGGGCATGCCACCACGTGTGGCCATCTAGTCATGTGTTTTGATGGGGTCAGAACAGGCTGGGGTCAGACAGCCGGGGAATGGCCGAGTCAGGTTTGAATCCCAAAGCTGATGGTGCCAAGGTCCTTGCGCTTGACTTGTTGCTACCACTCTCTGTCTTCCTAGTGCCTACACCTAGTAAGGAGAAGGCACTTGTAAATGAATCACTGTACTGCAAACTGAAAATAGTAAGAGCCCAAGTAAAGTACCAAAGAGTTCTCAGGATTGAGATACTTCTGGCTGGCTGGTTAGGGGCTATTACATAACATGCCAGCATTCCAGAGATTCTATCAGAGTGCCAAGGGCAAAATCTATTTTTTGATCACTGACATACAGGGTGTATCCTACTTTTTAGGAGCTCTCATAAATGGAAGCCTATATTTACATAAAAAATATCTTAAATTGTGACTTACTTTGGTGAAACCATGTTGAAGCCCATTCAATATCAAGTTCTCCTAATTTATTTAATGGAATTTGATGTACAATTGGGTATTTTAATGGCCTGTTGGATAATTTTGATATAGTAAACATTCCCTCAGTTATTTGAGCATCTACAGCTGTGCATTAGTAAACAAAATAAATCTAAGCCAAGTTCTCTACCTCCAGTAAAGCCAGGTTGAGTCTTCTTAGGGAGATACAGTCCTTGTACTCAAATAGATAATAATTTATGATAAGAAACAATTTCTTAGAAATAGCATAGGCGTTAACTGGTAGAAATCCTAAGGAGGGAAAGTAATCACTTTGGAAGACAGAAATTCGAACAGTTTGCATGAACTGGCCCTGTGGGATGGGCACAGAGCTGGAGATGTGAGCAGTGCACATTTGAGGGCTGTGGGGAGGGCCGTGCAAACTTGGGGGGCAGTCGTGTGCCAGACAGGATGACAGGACAGTAACAGTCTGGCTGAGGCCAGAGTAGGTGATGCATTAAGCTGGCAAAGCACCAATTAAAGACGTAAAGGACGCCTTAGTGTAGATAGTTGTAAACCGGTAAGACTTTTTAGGAAGCCCTTCAAGAACAGCGCCTGGAAACCATCTTCA
This sequence comes from Macaca fascicularis, assembly GCF_037993035.2. Taxonomy (NCBI): domain Eukaryota; kingdom Metazoa; phylum Chordata; class Mammalia; order Primates; family Cercopithecidae; genus Macaca; species Macaca fascicularis. The sequence continues at coordinate 77,621,649 of NC_088381.1, forward strand.
TATAGAGAGTCAGAGGGAAACCAGAAGGCAATCAGGAAGATGAGTGGAAAAGAAAGGGCTAAAGGTGTCAGAGGAAAGCTGGGACCATGCAATATCAGGAAGGTGCTGAGAGCTACAAGAGGTGAGAGGTTACTGTTAGGTGCAAGAGAAACGTCAAAGAGGAGAGAAACATTTGAGATCGTCTGTCGCATTTTTAGCAGGATGTGGCAGTAGGGTGGGGATTCCACCTGATAGCCTGATAGTGTGGCTTCACAAAGATTGTACAGGACGATTTGTCTGATGTTGAACATGCTCTTGATCCTGAAGTCTTTGAGCCAACAGATAAAATACAACCCCATTCTAGTTTATCTCAGTAGCATGTGCCTTATAATAAAATCTGGAATATCTTAGAAAGGATACTTTGAAAACTAGCTACATTAACTGCTCTCAGGGAGCGGTGCTGGATGGAAGAAAATAGAGGTGAGAGAGGCTTTTCATCCTTTTGCACCTTTTGAATTTTGAACCAGGTGCTATTTAAAAAATTAAAATTACAAAAAGTCAAAGAATAAAATACATGTGTGGTAAAAAAAAAAAAAAGAAATAGGAATAAATATTTAAGAGTACCATCTTCACAGGCTACTCCAGTGACAAACAAGGAAAGAAGCAAACCCTTATGCATTTTTCTTTTCTTCTTTATTTATCACGAGATATCTGCAGGCAACCTGTATGCAATTTTTTTTTTTTTTTTTTTTTTTTTTCTGTGAGATGGACTCTGGCTCTGTCACCCAGGCTGGAGTGCAGTGGCATGATCTCAGCTCACTGCAACCTCTGCCTCTTGGGTTCAAGCAATTCTTCTGCCTCAGCCTCCTGAGTAGCTGGGACTACAGGTGCATGCCACCATGCCCAGCTAATTTTTTTGTTTTTTTTGAGGCAGTCTCACTCTTTTGCCCAGGCTGGAGTGCAGTGGCGTGATCTCGGCTCACTGCAGCCTCTGCCTCCCGGGTTCAAGCAATTCTCCTGCCTCAGCTTCCTGAATAGCTGGGACTACAGGCGTGTGCTGCCACGCCTGACTAATTTCTGTATTTTTGGTAGAGACAGGGTTTCACCATGTTAGCCAGGATGGTCTCGATCTCCTGACCTCGTGATTTGCCCGCCTCCGCCTCCCAAAGTGCTGGGATTACAGGCGTGAGCCACCACGCCCGGCCTAATTTTTGCATTTTTAATAGAAATGGGGTTTCACCATGTTGTCCAGGCTGGTCTCAAACTCCAGACCTCAGGTGATCCACCTGCCTCAGCCTCCCAAAGTCTTGGGATTATAGGTGTGAGCCACTGCACCCAGCCATGCAATTTTTTATAAAACCGTTTTACTGATGTATAATTGATAACAATTAGCTGCGCATGTTCAAAGTGTACAATTTGATAAGTTCTGACATACATATCTGAGGAACCATCACCATGATCCAGACAGTGAATATAATTATTACCCCTGAAAGTTTCCTCATGCCCTTTTGAAATCCCCTCCTTCCATCTCTTTCCCACTCTCAATTCCCAGGCACTGATCTGCTTTCTATTATTTTGCATCTTCTAGAATTTCATATAAATGGAATTGTAGAGAATGCACTGTTTTGTTTGGCTTATTTCACTCAGCAAAATTAGATATGAGATTCATCCAGATTGCATGTATCAATAGTTCATTCATTTTTATCATTGAATAGTATTGAATGTTATAGCTATACCATTTGGGAAAATACCTAGGATCAGGGTGATGCGGTAACTATACTTAACTGTATAAGAAACTGACAAATATTTCCAAAGTAGCTGTACCATTTTGCATGTTCATTGGCAAAGTATGAGAGAGTTCCACACCCTTATCAACACTTGGCATTGTCTTTTAAATGCTCAGCTGTCTCCTATGCATGTAGTGTTATCTTACTCTGATTTTACTTTTGTTTGTTTGTTTTTGAGACAGGGTCTCTGTCGCCCAGGCTGGAGTCCAGTGGCTCGATCTCAGCTCACTGCAACCTCTGCCTCCTGGATTCTCCTGCCTCAGCCTCCTGAGAAGTTCTGATCACAGGTGCCCACCACCACGCCCGGCTACTTTTTGTATTTTTAGTAGAGACAAGGTTTCGCTATATTGGTCAGGCTGGTCTCAAACTCCTGACCTCAGGCGATCCACCTGCCTAGGCCTCCCAAATTGCTGGGATTATAGGCATGAGCCACCGCACCTGCCCATTCTGTGTTTATTAAACAAAATGTTAAGTTGCTGGCCACAAAGTTACCTTTTAATAAAATAATGGGCCTGTAATCACAGCACTTTGGGAGGCTGAGGCAGGCAAATCACGAGGTCAGGAGATCGAGACCATCCTGGCTAACACGGTGAAACCCCGTCTCTACTAAAAATACAAAAAAATTAGCCAGGCATGGTGGCGAGCACCTGTAGTCTCAGCTACTCGGGAGGCTGAGGCAGGAGAATGGAGTGAACCTGGGAGGCGGAGCTTGCAGTGAGCTGAGATTGCGCCACTGCACTCCAGCCTGGGCCACAGAGTCCCTCTCAAAAAAAAAAAAAAAAAAAAAAAAAAAAAGGCCATCCTAAAAGGTAGAAGGTAATATCGTACTATAGTTTTGATTTGCATTTCTCTGATAATGATGTTGAGCATCTTTTATACACCTGTTGATCATTTGTATGCCTTCTTTGGGGGAAATATCTGTTCATATCCTTTGCCCATATAAAAAATCAGGCAGGCCGGGCGCGGTGGCTCAAGCCTGTAATCCCAGCACTTTGGGAGGCCGAGGCGGGCGGATCACAAGGTCAGGAGATCGAGACCACAGTGAAACCCCGTCTCTACTAAAAATACAAAAAATTAGCCGGGCGCGGTGGCGGGCGCCTGTAGTCCTAGCTACTCAGGAGGCTGAGGCAGGAGAATGGCGTGAACCCAGGAGGCGGAGCTTGCAGTGAGCCGAGATCGCGCCACTGCACTCCAGCCTGGGCAACAGCGTGAGACTCCGTCTCAAAAAAAAAAAAAAAAAAAAAAAAAAAAAAAAAAATCAGGCAGGCCGGGCGCGGTGGCTCAAGCCTGTAATCCCAGCACTTTGGGAGGCCGAGATGGGTGGATCACGAGGTCAGGAGATTGAGACCATCCTGGTTAACACGGTGAAACCCCGTCTCTACTAAAAAAATTTAAAAAACTAGCCGGGCGAGGTGGCGGGCGCCTGTAGTCCCAGCTACCCGGGAGGCTGAGGCAGGAGAATGGTGTGAACCCGGGAGGCGGAGCTTGCAGTGAGCTGAGATCCGGCCACTGCACTCCAGCCTGGGCGACAGAGCGAGACTCTGTCTCAAAAAAAAAAAAAAAAAAAAAAAAAAAAAAAAAAAAAAATCAGGCCATTTGTCAGGAGAATCGCTTGAACCCAGGAGGCGGAAGTTGCAGTGAGCCGAGATCACGCCACTGCACTCCAGCATGGGTGACAAGAGTGAAACTCTGTCTTTAAAAAAAAAAAAAAAAAAAAAAATTAAGGCCATTTGTTATTTCTGTTATGGAGCTGTAGGAATTCTTCCTATATTTTATTTGTTTATTTATTTATTTAGAGATGGAATCTCACTCTGTCGTCCAGGTTGGAGTGCAGTGACGTGATCTCAGCTCACTGTAGCCTCTGCCTCCTAAGTTCAAGCAATTCTCCTGCCTCAGCTTCCCTAGTAGCTGGGTCTACAGGTGTGAGCCACTATGCCCAGATAATTTTTGTATTTTTAGTAGAGATAGGGTTCCACCATGATGTTGGCCAGGCTGATCTCCAACTCCTGGCCTCAAGCGATCCATTCACCTCGGCCTCCCAAAATGTTGGGATGACAGGCGTGAGCCATTGGGCCTGGTTTTCCCTATATTTTGAAAATTAACCCCTTATCAGATATATGCAAATATTTTCTTCCGTTCTGTAGATTGCCCTTCCTTCCTTCCCTCCCTTCCTCCATCCCTCCCTCCCTTCCTTACATCCTTTCTTGACAGTCTTGCTGTGTTGCCCAGGCTGAAGTGCAGTGGTGTGATCTTAGCTCTGCAAACTCTGCCTCCTGGGTTCGAGCCATTCTCTTGCCTCAGCCACCCAACTTGCTGTGATTACAGGTATGTGCCACCATGCCTGCACGCCTGTCTAATTTTTGTATTTTTAGTAGAGGCGGGGTTTCACCATGTCGGCCACGCTGGTCTCAAATTCCTGGCCTCAAGCAATCCTCCCACCTCAGCCGGGCATGGTGGCATGCGCCTGTAATCCCAGCTACTCAGGAGGTTGAGTCAGGAGAATTGCTTGAATGGGGGAGGTGAAGGCTGCGGTGAGCAGAGATCGCGCCACTGCACTCCAGCCTGAGTGACAGAGCAAGACTCCGTCTCAGCTTTGAGTGTGGGATTGGGCCTTGTATTAACTCCAAAGAAGAGCCCAACACAAAGATTTACATGGCGGTAGCTCATTTGGGAATTGATACAAGGAAGCAGAAATGGGGGGAGGGACTGAGGCGGTGAAAAAGGACAGAGAGAAAGTCAATACAATGCTGTGTTACTTAGTTGGCCACCATTTTAGGTGACTTGTGCTGCATTCCATGGGATATTTTGAGTCTTATGAAATGTGTCTCAGAATTGTCCACTTGGGATGACAGAGGAAAACATTTATCCTCAAAGGTGGCCCCAGAGATGTTCCCTAAATGCCTAGGTTGCACGTGCCTAAATGCTGATGCTGAGTGGTTCTGCAGGCCCACACAATGTCAGAGAAGCTTTGGGATTCAGGGCTGAGAGGAGACTTTCCTTTGCCTTTCAAAGCTGTAAAGAACTTGATGGAAAGGTGGCTGCAGATATTGGTGGAGTAAGAGGTCAGACCAAAAGGATTAGAAGCAGTGCACAGAATGTGTCCGATACATTGATCCTGAGCTTCACTGAGGGGTGACCTTGTTCAACCATTTGTTTGGAAAACTCCAGTGTTAGACTCTGTGCATCATTCCTCTAGGCTGATAACATTCCTCGGAGAAAAGTCTTCTGGCTGGGCGTGGTGGCTCACGTCTATAATCCCAGCACTTCGGGAAGCCAGGCATGTGGATCACGAGGTCAGGAGTTTGAGACCAAACTGGCCAACATGGTGAAACCCTGTCTCTACTAAAAATACAAACATTAGCTGGGCGTGGTGGTGCACACCTATAATCCCAGCTACTTGGGAGGCTGAGGCAGGATAATCTCTGGAACCCAGGAGGCGGAGGTTGCAGTGAGCCAAGATCACGCCAGTGCACTCCAGCCTGGGCAACAGAGCAAGACTATCTCAACAACAAAAAAAAAGTCTTCCACTCTCCTACCCGGAAGACAGAAGTCACTTTGCCAGCAATCTGAGAGCCAGATGGGGCAGGATGGCTGGAGTCTCTGCATTCACTGTGCATCTGGCCTCTGGACCTCCCCATTTCCATATTTCCTGTGCCCTCAGCAAGCCTGACATCCTCCAAGTCAGAGACTTTCTAGAAGATAAACCTCCAGTTTTTTTTTGCTGGAAGGACAGAGGGGATCTAGGGATCTCACTGCTCCTTAAATTGCTCTCGCTGAGTTCTCCTTATTTTAGCCTTCTCCTCCACCCTCAGTCCCGACGGTCCCTGGTTCTGGCAGTTTCTGAGCCTTTTGAGGTTTTTCCAGTGTAAGTTGGGTTGGATCTCAGCTTTCTCATGTCTGCTAAATCAGTTACCACTCATCCATCTATTTTTCAGCTTCTAAAATTGTGTTGCTCTTTTCTCCTCTCCTGTTCTCCTTTCCTTATGGTTTTACGACTTAAAAAAAGAAAGAAAAGGAATAGAAAAGAAAATCTGTTTAGTGCAGTTTTGGGATAGGGCAAAATTAGTAGCATGCATACTATCTGCCATCTTAGCCTGGAATCCACCCATAGATATACATGTAGCTAGCTGCCTCCTTTGTGCCCTTCCTGCCTCAACTTAAACACTGCCTCCTCAGATCAGTCTTCCCTGACCACTCAACCAAAATTTGGCTCCCATCATCACAGCACTTATTACTACTGGGTCTTTTCTTTTCTTTTTTGAGATGGAGTCTCATTCTGTTGCCTAAGCTGGAGTGCAGTAGTGCGATCTGGCTCATTGCAACTTCCACTTCCCAGGTTCAAGTGATTCTTCTGTCTCAGGCTCCTTAGTAGCTGGGACTACAGGCATGCGCCACCACGCCCAGCTATGGGCATTTTCTTGTGTATTGCCTTTCCCCACCTCTAGAATATAACTCCATGAGAACAGGTACTCCATCTCTTTTGTCCATGCTACACGCTCAGCTCCTAAAATATACCTGGCATATTAAAGAAACTCAATAATTGTGCTTGGCAATGATATTTTGAGAATCAAATGATCTTCAGCGCTGTGTGTGACATACCCTGGGCAAAGCAAAGAAAGACAACCACTCGTGAAGAAGGAACAGTGGGTATACAGAGCGTAAGACAGAGCCTGCGTGCAAGTTCTGCAGAGTATGAGGAGCAAGAGAAGCTGCAAAGAGCAGGAGCAGAACAGCAGCAATCTGGAAACGCCTGCACTTGACAACCGTGTCCTTGGCTTGAGTCAAGGTCATCCTAGGTTTCTGCTGAACCTCCAAGATAAGCTCCGCTGACAATCTAAAGGAGACACTCCAGAGCAAAAGGGGACAGGGAGGAAGGGAAACAGGGGGAAAGGCAGACCTTGCTGGTGTCTCTGCCTCTCTTTAATTGCTATTACAGGAGTAGAAGGCAGAAGAAGGAAAATAAACCTGTGAAGCTTCAGGGAAGCAGGGAGGACAGTGGAAAGCCCTGTTCTATTGCTGAGCTGTGTGAGGTCATGTGACATTTGGAGTGGAAGCTACTGCCTCCCATTCTATGTACCAGGAGTCCTTATTATCAGACAGGTGCACCTTAGATGACATTCACAGCCCTGGAAGTACTGAGCCTCCTGTGACCTTCACTTCATTAAAAAAAATTACAAGTGGCCGGGTGCGGTGGCTCAAGCCTGTAATCCCAGCACTTTGGGAGGCCGAGACGGGCGGATCACGAGGTCAGGAGATCGAGACCATCCTGGCTAACACGGTGAAACCCCGTCTCTACTACAAAATACAAAAAAACTAGCCGGGCGAGGTGGCGGGCGCCTGTAGTCCCAGCTACTCGGGAGGCTGAGGCAGGAGAATGGCATAAACCTGGGAGACAGAGCTTGCAGTGAGCTGAGATCCGGCCACTGTACTCCAGCCTGGGTGACAGAGCGAGACTCCGTCTCAAAAAAAAAAAAAAAAAAAAAATTACAAGTGTTTACTGTAACTAATTCACACAATGCAGATTCTTGTGAAGTAAATAAAAAAGTTAACCTTCCTTTCCAGTAGTGTCAACTTTTAGCTCAACAGATTGTTTAGTTTCTTTCCTTCTTTCTTTCTATCTTGGCTTCCCTCCTAAAGATCAGCACTTTGGGAGGTTGAGGTGGGAGTGTTGCTTGAGGCCAGCAGTTTGTGATGAGCCTGAGCAACAAAGCAAGACTTTGTCTCTACAGTAAAAAAAAAAAAAAAAAAAAAAAAAAAATTAGCCAGGCATGGTGGTGCATGCCTGTAGTCCCAGCTACTTGGGAGGCTGAGGTGGGAGGAAGGATGGCTTGCGGTCAGGAGTTCAAGGCTGCAGTGAGCTACGATCTTGCCACTGCACTCTAACCTGGGACAGAGCGAGAACTTGTCTCCAAAATAAATAAATTACTTAAAAATAAATTAATTAGGGCTGGGCGTGGTGGTTCATGCCTGTAATTCCAGCACTTTGGGAGGCTGAGGCAGGCGGATCACTTGAATTCAGGGGTTCAAGACCAACCTGGACAACATGGTGAAACCTCATCTCTATTAAAATGACAAAAAAATTAGCCAGGTGTGGTGGTGCGTGCCTGTAATCCCAGCTACTCGGAAGGCTGAGGCAAGAGAATCTCTTGAGTCCAGGAGGCAGAGGTTGCAGTGATTTGAGATTGAGCCACTGTACTCCAGCCTGGGCAACAAAGCAAGACTCTGTTTCGAAAAAAAAAAAAAATTAATTGAAGAAGGCAATACATTCACATGGTTCAAAATTCCAAAGTCACAGAAAAGTAGAGCGAAAAGTGTCCCTTCTTCCCTAACTCTGTAGCTACATCTGAGGTTTCCTCTTCTGAGGCAACCAGTATAAACATGTCCTTGTATCCTTCTAGAAATATTCTCTGCCCATCCAAGTTTTTCACTGGATAGTACTGAATAGTAACAGAACTACTCAGAGCACATGCACAGGCCTTTCCTCTAAGTGAGCCAAGGCTAGGGGTTTGCCTCTTCATCTTCTTTCCCAAAGAAATGGCAGTCACAGGAGTCAGTGTGACTTGGGGGTGGGAGGGATTTCCTCTTGGTTCTCTGGCAGATCACTGAGAGTGAAAAGGAGCTGTGGAGGGGGTAGGATGTGGTCTGCCAGGTGTCAGGTGCTTTTTATTTACAACAGAACTCTTCTTGCAATAAGGAGGGATGACTGAAGAGATGGTATAGCTATGGCAAAAGAAATCATAGCTGTCATTTGTGATAGCAGACAAAGTTTCAATAAAGGGCCTTCTCTAAAGAGGACATCGTGTGGGATGTAAACTTGGGAGAAGAAAGCTGTTTTATGTAAGTTGCCCAAGGTATCCCTTCATACAATTGAGCCACTCCAAAGCTGAATCGTAGGGGTCCAGAAATCAAAGTGGGAGCAAACAAGAGAGCTGGAGGGCTCCCAGGTGGCTTTAGGAGATTGACAGCAATGGGGTGGGGCAAAGTCTGGGGATTCAATTAGACTGGATCTCATGTTTGATTCTAAAGGTAGAATACCTTCAATGAAGCATAGGAGGGAGGAGCTGGCAAATCTGGAGGATCCACACAACAAAAGATTCAAATAAACCTATTCAGCGAAGGGACAGTTTTTGAAAGAAAACTGGGAGAGGCAGAAGGGTCTGAAGGCAAATTATCTGGGCTAAAATACTTCTTAGTAGTGTGAACTCGGGCAAGTTAAACTCCTTGAGTCTCAGTTTCCTGATAGGGATAAGACACAGAGAGGAACGATAACTGTCTCTCATTGGAGTGTAGTATGATCAAGTTAATCACCAATGAGAGTTGAGAACAATGCCTGGCAACTAGTCAGCTAACTCAATGCTTTTCAGCCATGACTGTTTTAATAAAGGCCTGCTCAGGTCTGTTTCCCTGGCATAGACATACTCGGTGATGAATCTGGAAAGGCAGAATCAGAGAGGGATTTCAGGTCGTAATAAGAGGGGAAAAACGGAAGGAAAAGGGAGTGAACAACAGCACAGCAAAAACACACCAGAAGAATGAGAAAAAAGGATTCAGAATGGGGCTATTTCAGCAAAAACAGCCTTGTTGCAGGTCCATGGTGTTCAAAGCTACACTGTGTAAGGGAATGTCTCTTGGAAATTAAATGTCTCTTGGAGAAAATTTAATTTCGGTTGAAGAAGTATTTTGTGGGTGTGTGCGTGTGCCCACTTAGAGCTCAAAGTACATTGCCAAGGAGGGTGGCCAGGTTGCATACAAGGAAATCAAGATCTATAAAAAGTCAGGCAACTTGAGATCAAGTCCTAGCTCTGTCCTAAGTGGCTGATGCTACACTGAGCCAAATCAATCAACAACTGTGTCATTTAAAAAAGCGGCCAGACTATTTCCTAGGCTCTACATGTATGTAACATTTTCTGATGCTAACCCAGGGGCAGAGGCTCAAAAGAATTTAAGAGTTGTTTCCCTCACCCCTAAGCCCCTCCCCTCAAAAAAAATCCGTTAAAACTAAGCATCTGGTGTTCCTTTCATTTTCCCCAGGTCCCCTGCCAAAAGGAGCAAGATTTCTAAATACTGGCAACTGGAGAGAGCTACCTCTTTTATTTTTTCCCCATCCATTTCAGGAAAGTTTAGGTTTTCATTTTGTTCCTATGGTCTGCTTAGAGTTGTTTCCAGCTTAAAGTAGGAAGAAGTAATGAAAAAAGTGAGATTTGCCGAAAGGAAATGAAGCTTGTTTTGCCTGGTTCTCTGGAAGGAAGCTGAAAAGGTAGACCACGGTTTTTCAGGTTCAAACTGCTACTCTAACAAACATTGTCCTACAGGGTGGAATCCAGTTAACCGGTATTGAGATTCATTCGCTAAGGCCTCAGGACACTGGACATTCTTTTTAATTTAATTTTTATTTTTTGATTTCCATGGCGACAGCTCACAAGACACTAGACATTCTTTTAGGGTCTCAGGTAAATGGGCAACACGCAGTCTACAAATCCTCAAAATAAATCGCATCTCAATTCGGATACTGGGGCTAGGGAATGTGCTGGTGGTAAAACCATTGGTCCTGACTGTGTGACCTTCATGGGAGGCCTGGGTGCTTAGAACAAATATTTTGAGGATATGGCTGCTTGCCCAAGGGCTGTGGGCCTGCATCTTGTTTGCTCATCATCCTGTCAGTCATTTTTTTCTTTCCTTTTTTTAAAGACAAAATCTGAACTTAGAAACACCGAAGCCAGAGCTTTTTCTAGATGCGAAGCCACATTTTGTGCGACCCTGCACTAACGATTCTAGACTGGCCTAGACCATACCAAGTACCCTACAGCTAGCCTGGAGGGGTCCGCACTGCGGGGAGAAAAGCAACAGCTCAGCTCCAACCCCAAAGGTTCCATCACCAGCCAATCCTGGGCCGGAGCTTCTCAGGAAAACCAGAAACGCCTACGGGTAGTGAATGGCACTAAGGCCAGCCTATCCGCACGAAGGAGGCGGAAGGGGTGGGGTTGAAATTACCCAATAGGATGGAAGTAGTTGTTGTTGGGCGGGAGAAAGACGCCAACTAGCGTGCGTGAGGCCGCTCCCGATAGGGGATGCAGGAAGCTCCTGGAGCCAATGGCTGCGGCGGGCGGGCGGCGGCGCGCGTGCGCGCTGGGTCCCGGAGCTGCGGGCGGGAGGCGGGGACGGTGGGGGAGGGGAGCGGGCTGGAGCGCGGCGGAGCTCCTGCCGCCGCCGCAGCCGCTGCCGCCGCAGCGAAGAGGCCATGTTGTGTGGTGTGTGGGGCGGGGGGAGGAGGAGGAGGGAGTAAAGCCTAGAGAGGAGACGGGAGAGAGACACCACACACACGGCACAAGATGGCCGGAGAGGCAGCAGCACCCCGAGCTGTCAGGCGTTCCGCCGCGGCCGCGGGGCCCACCAGCCGGCGGGGAGCTACGCCCGGACGGCCCGCAGGCCCGTGGGAGTGGGGCGGCCGCGGCTGAGGCGAGGCGGGCCGCGCGCGTCGGCGTCAGAGCCCGCGGCAGAGGCTCCCAGGGCGGCCGGGCCCACGACGCCGAAAGCGCCGCTGCGGTTGCCGCCTCGGAGGCTTCCCCGGGCCCCGGCGGCTGGACCCGGCGCGGGCGGGAGGCTCGGGCGGGCGGTCCGGCCCGGGACTCGGACTTGGGCGACCAGGAGGTGCCGGCTGCCGCGCTCGGACCCGGTGAGTGGCTCCCCGGCTCCTTTTATTGTCCTTTGTCCTTGGGAGGAAAAGCAAAATGTCCTTGAGCGCGCGAGCAGGAGGGGGCGGCGGGCCAGGCCTCGCCGCTTGGCTCTTCTCGCACGGCCCCTCTGTGGTCGCGGGCCGGCTCTCCCCGGTGGGATGCGCCTCGGTGCCCTGGGCCCGAGTCGTGGGGTCCCGGGGTAGGGGGCACGCGGGGCCCCGCTGCAGACCCCGCGGGCGGCAGGTGGGCGGGGGGCGGCCTCGTCGCCGGGACTGGATCCGCCAGGAAAGGGGCGGCGGGTGACTGCCGGCGAGAGCCCGAAGGGGATCGGGCGTGGAGAGCCCCTTTCTGTCCTGGTGAGTTATTTTGATATTTAGGGTAAAAAAATCCCTTTCAGGTTCTCCAACGGAGGAGCTTTTTAACCTCTTTCCGGTGAGGTGGGAACTCATCTTCATGATCGAATTTAAAAGAACAATGGAACCCTGACTACGTTTCAACAAAAATAAAACTTGTTTTTTTCCCTCCTATTGGGTGTTGGCTTTTAACTCTTTCAAAGCCGATTTTGAAACGGCTGCAGTGATACATGCGAAGGTACTTGCTGCTTATTAAACCTTTATGACGTTAAGGTTGTCTTTGAAAAATGCAAGTTGGAGGAGTGCTGCTGGTATTTCAGAATTACGAAGACAAGTTTACTGTGTCGTCAAAGCTGTTTAATGGAAATAGATTTGATAATTACAGTGCTAGCTGATGACGTTTGGTTAATGTTTATTTTACCGAGTAATTACGCCAAGATCATTTGATCTCCTGATATTTAAATATTATTAAATACACTGTTTGGTACTTTTTGAAAAGGTCACAAGGCGCCGTTATCTGTAACTTCTCACACCTGAATGTTAGAACGTACTTGGGTCAATTCCTAGTCAAAAGTTCGTAATTTAATTTTTTTGAGAATGTATATTATCACAAGCCATGATCGAAAAACTTTCACAAAAGAACATTCTGACACCAAATCTCTTCCTGAAGTTACTTTCTCGTAATGTAAATATGAATAAAGTAGGACTGCTCTCGGTAATGGGCGATGAAGAGGAGCCATATTTGTTGCATTTGTTGCATGTATAAAAATCTAGATATGCTTAAAACGGAACAGTATTTTAAAAGTACAGGTTTCATAAAATTTAGTAGAGTTCTGTGTATAGTCTCGAATCTTAAAAAGATGTTTGAAGGGTAATTTTTAAGTAGTGGTTTGAAGAACAAACCAGAAGCGCACAAACCTTTGTGTATTTTAGAATATATTTGTCTTCATTCTGCGGAGCTCTTGTGTTGTAAAGGTGCAGAACTACGTAAAAATAGTGTTGGGCAGACTTACATAGTACATCTGAAATCAGATACTGGTTTATTCGACCATATTTCTAAGGGCATTTTTCCAGTAAAATTGTTTTGTTTTTTGAGTAGCCTTCTTATAATGGTACATGTTACATCAGTTGCGCATATCTTGATTTTACAGAATCTGTTTTAAGTACCAATTTTGGTTTTTCAAATCAATGTTTCCGAAATTTTTGGGCACTGAAAGTGGTTTTAAATGGATATTCTGAATCTAGTTCTTTAGAATCCTCTTTGAATTGTGAAATGCAAAATAATTGCTAGCAGTTTAACCTGAAAGATCTTTTTACGTGATAAATGGGGGAGGAGAAAGACTGAAATGAAAATGTTCAAGACCCTGGTTTGAAATTGAGTAAAGGTCTAGATACTGTAAGTTTTAGAATAGCTTTAAAGACAAAGCTAATATCCCACTTGGTGAGATCAAGTAACTTGTGATTTAAAATTTAAAGTAACCAGTGGCCATTTTAACTTCACTAATTTCTCTTAGAGGAGCTAATTTCTAATTGCTCATAATTGTAAAAGAGATTTCTGGATGGTAAGGGAGATACTAAGATGATTTGTCTTGAAGAATGGTAAACTTTTTCTTTGTTTGTTTATTGCCTGTCATAAAAAGAGGGAAAGTAAAAAAAAAAAAAAAAAAAGGTTCGTAATCTTAAATCAGTCCAAAAATTTGAATTTTCTGTATTTCTGTTTAATTCAATGTGTTAATCTTTAGTATTGGTCAATACAGCCAAAAGATGAGGAAAACAAAGACTGATAGATACTAAGATAAATAACTGCAACCATAAATGTACAGGTTGTGTGTCGATGAGGCGTCTCTTCAATTTACCCATCGATTTTTGTCTGTGGAATATTTTCTTGTTTCATCACACTGAATCGTTGGCCAAGAAATGTTTAAAATTCAAAACATTAATACCATCTTTCTTCTTTTTTTTAAAGGTGACTTAGAGATTAAAATTAATTTGGTTGCTGATGGTTCTGAACAAATAGAGTTCTTTTATTTGAGGTAAGACTGGGTTTTTATTGTTTTGACAAAAATTAGCTTAAGTTTTTTATTCTTTAATAATTTACATTTCAATTAATCAGTGAATGGTATCATTTTAAAAAGTTGTGATTATGAATATGAGTAAACTATCTGAAATAATTTGACAAAGCCTTTAAGCCTTTTCACTGCAGGAAAGATTAAAAGCATATATGCATAGCCATTGTAACTTAACGTACCCTTTGAATAGTTTAAAATACTGAAGGTCCTTTAAACCTTGTTTAATTTTGGGAACAAGAGAAGACTGATTAGATTTGGAGGAAAACCATGAACCAAAGATAGCTTTTTTTCTGTTGAACTCTATATACTGTGCAAACAATTTTAATCTTTTAAGTGTTTAAAGAAATAAGCTTATTGGAGAATTTGAACTAGTTTGCTGTTCGTACTAACAGATTTTAGGGAAGAATGTTTAAAAAATCAGGTTTTGAGCATAGATTTTAAGTTTCTTTTTTGTAATTAAGAAGTTTAAAAACACTTAGTTTTACTTGCTATTGTTTGCTTCATAAGTAAGTTTAGAATCTTTGTTTTCACCAAAAGGTATGCCATTTTGAAGACTGAGACGTTGGAGTTTTATCCTTGAGGATAAAAGAAATCTTTGGGAAAGTCAGTATTTTATATAGCAAGTAAGTAAATGTTTTTACGCAACATCTGCAGTTGAATAGTTACCAACATTTAAGTGAAAAATATCACTAAAGTTTGTTAATGAAACAAACTGTAGACTGTTTATCACTGAAAGGATGGGAAAACCATCAAATTCTTTTGCCTGACATTGAAACACTTCTGTTACTATTAAGACAGTCGATGCATGTAATTTATATTGGAGCAGGAAGACATTTAGTACTGCTTAATAAAATGGTGCTTTAGGATTGTGGTTAAATCTGCAGTAGAGTCATCAAGATTATGTTTTTACAAATCTGGTATATACAATCTTCAGCCATTTTTTTTTTTGATTGTACAGATCACATTTTAGGAATGGTCTGGAATTTTGCATTTGCTGATCGTAAGATTCTTAACTACATTTCAAAAACTAAATAGTTTCATATCTTAGTCATTTAATAGATTTAAAATACTCATTTTACTTGTTTTCATGAGTTTTCAGACAGGTCCAAAAATGTGGTGTTTTCTGGGAAATTAGAGTTAATACATATAAAGAGTCCTCTAATTTAATTGCTTAGTAATTGCTTTTAAAGCATAAAAGGTAGAAATAATTTTCACATGCAATAGGTATTGGGCCTCTAACATACCGTGTATATCACATTTTGAAATCTTAAAGCTAGATATGTGAATTTAAAAAAATGTCCACGGATATTTTTAAGGAAATATGCCTTTTTTAGAAGTTAACGTTGAATCTGAAAATTAATGTCAAGCTGTTATTAGTGATTGACTAGAGGAAATACGCGGTGTAATAATGGGTATCTTGGGAAATTTTAAGAATTGCCAAATGATCAATTAAAATAAGGGCAAGTTTACTTTTCTTCAAAATTTATGTGGAAAATAAAATACAGTCTTTCAGTGCTTGATGTTGCCTTATTCTATTGATTGAAATAGGTGATAAGAGGAATATTTTTATTGCCTTTGCTTCAGCTTAACTTTTGAGTCCTTTTTTGCAGTTCAATCAAATTTGGGTGTGTTACAGTGTGCAAGGGAAAACTAAATGTTTGACTTTTAACTGTAGTGTTTTAAAGATACAACATTTACAAGAACAGTTGAAACATCCTTCACTTCAAAACTTTAACACAAATGCCAAGATTAGGGTTTCCTCCGTGCAATTGATGTAATATTAAATTGGCATTCCTGTCATTGGGCACTGTTATGGAAATTAAGAAATGGGTCTTTTATGTGAAGCATAATCTTTGTTTAAGTATAAACAGGCAATACATTTATAATGGCCTATGGAAGGTGTAATTTGATTAATAAAAAAACAGCTAGAAAGGGCTAGAAATGTTGAATCAAAGATCCACATGTACTTAGATCTTTGTTAGTGCTTATATTCAGTGTTTTGATATTTACTGCTTGAGACGGTCTTGTATAATGAACATAATTGATTGGCACATGAGGTCAAATGTAAATGTAGATTATTATAGATAGATAATATTAGATAAATATAGTGGATCCTGTAGATGTGATATTAAAGTACTGTATTTTGTAAGGAAGGTGGATTATTATTTATTTACCACTGTTTTCTGCTTAAGAACCAGAGTGGTACTTACATATTTGTTTCTACTCTAGCATTTTGGGATAATTCTTGAATCATAAAAATCTGATCAACTTTGTGATTGAATTGGATTGCATTAGTTCTGATAAAAACTGTTTAAAAAATTACCTGACATTCTATAGAAACGAAAGGAGACATGCTGTGTAATCACAAGGCTTTCATGACATGACATGACATTTATAGATTATATAAAATAGGTAATTTCAAATGTAAATTTTCTTCTAAGTTTTATTTACTATTATTCATCATTTTTTGATTATTTAAAAATTTGTACTATGGACAACTAATTTTACTTTTTATCCACTGAGATTTGATTGTGGAGTGGCATAAGGGGGAGAAAGATAGTTGAGGACATCTCTTTATCTTTTGTTAATCAGAAGTGGTGATAGAGTGGAAAATCTAACACGTTTCAGCAATCAGGAGACCTACCTTCTAATGTAAATAAGCCTTGCAGTCTTGACATTTTGTTCCTTTTGTACCTTCATCTCATAATTTGTATGAAGACTTTAGAGTTCCAAGCTTTTAAGATCCCTATTAGCTATCAAATTGTGGGATTAAAAAAAATTGTTAAGCATGCCTAATTCTCTTATACAAACTTTGTAAATTGATTTCAGAGAAGCGATTAAGGAATTAATACTGTCTTTAAACACTGTTTAGAATGCTTCAATAAAAGCATTTAAAAAAAATTTTTCTAATGATGTAGTAAATGTATCTAATATAAAGTTAAGTGGTTTTAATATTTTTCACCTGGCCATGATCATGTTATAAATAAGAGGATTTATAGTGTTCATGCCTGATACAATCTATTTAATTTCCATTACAAAATTTTTCTACATCAAAGATAAATATCTTCATTTTACCGGCTACCTCCTTCCAGATTGAATGCTTCAGTGTACTTTGATTTTCAAATTGGCTATTTTTTTAATGTAATTAACCTTTACAATTTAAATTGAAGGATATTCTGATCCTTAGGTTATAAATATATGACTTGATGATTTATGTAACATTCAAGTAGCATGTTTTCTATAACAATACGATAAAAGTTTTGATATATACCTTGTATGTTGCTTGACATATCTGTGTTTTAGAAAACATTCTTCTGCCTTTTGAAACGAAGCTATGTATTTGAAATTATTTCCCAAACAATTATATCTTTAGCGTGTACTACGTAGTAATCATAGTCATTTTAATTTAGATTATAAAGCTATATTTTAACTTTGAGGTTTGTGAATTTTCTTAGACATATTAATGACTTTATAGTTAATGGTGCTCTCAGATTTTATTTTTAAGTTAAAAATTGGCCAGGCGTGGTGGCTTACGCTTGTAATCTTAGCACTCTGGGAGGCCGAGGCAGGCGGATCACCTGAGGTCAGGAATTCGAGACCAGCCTGGCCAACATAGTGAAATCCCGATCTCTACTAAAAATACAAAAAAAAAAAAAAAATTTAGCTGGGCGTGGTGGCACGCGCCTGTAGTCCCAGCTACTTGGGAGGCTGAGGCAAGAGAATCGCCTGAACCTGGGAGGCAGAGGTTGCAGTGAGCTGAGATCCACACTACTACTGCACTCCAGCCTGGGCGACAGAGTGAGACTCCGTCTCAAAAAAAAAAAAAAAAAGTAAAAATATTGTTTTAAAAACCAAGTTTTCTAAGAAAAGCATAAATGACTAATAATAAGACAGTTGACTAAAGCCGTCCTTACCGTTTAAAAGAACAACCAAAATATGTATATTATACCTGTAAGTTATTAAATCTGAAACTACGATATTACGAAATAGGATAGGTGGGAATATGAGCAAAATCATCAACTTTGATAGTCTGCCTAAGCTGAATTTTGCTCTCTTCTCCCCTCTTTCCAAGGATGGCAAAGTGATTTTAGACTTTGTCAATTTTGGTTGTGAGTAATTTTTGTGAGTGATGCATGGGGAAGGAGATGCTATGGTAGATTACGTTAGTGTCAGTAATTTTTGTGAAGATGCAAAGTGAGATATGTTTTCTGTCTTTGGTGGTGTGAGAACCCTATCTACTGGTAGATAACTTATTTATAAGCTCATCAGAGCAGTGTGAGGGATTTCCCTTAGACATTTCTTTTACCAAGATTCCTTAAGTCAGTTCTACCCTTCTTTTAAGGGTTTACTTGGTTTACGATTTGTCTTTCTTCACAAAACCTTCTGTTACTTATAAGATCAGATTAAATTTGGAAGATTAGAAATATGTTGTGTTCCTTTTAAATTGCTTCATTTGTCAATTTCTTGGGAAGATAATTTAGCACCTACTCTTAGAGTAATTTTGAAGCAGATCTTTGCTATATTTCTTGATTATGATCTGTCTGAATGACTAAAGGAATTTAGATTTGGGAAAACAGGGACTTGCTCTATAAATTTGAAAATTAGTCCTAAAAAAGCATTTGGGTAGCGTAAAGTAAATTCTAATCTTTATTTCCTTCTAAAAACCTTAAATTGCTACATTTTGTTTTTCTTTTTGTTTTTGGAGATGGAGTCTTGCTCTGTTGCCCAGGCTGCTGGAGTGCAGTGGTGTGATCTCAGCTCACAGCAGCCTCTGCCTCCCGTTTTCAAGTGATTATCCTATCTCAGCCTCCTGAGTAGCTGGAATTACAGACGTGCACCACCACATCCGGCTAAGTTTTGTATTTTTAGTAGAACTGGGGTTTCACTATTGTTAGCCAGGCTGGTCTTGAACTCCTGACTTCAGGTGATCCACCCAGCTTGGACTCCCAAAAGTACTGGAATTACAGGTGTGAGCCACTGTACCCAGCCCATTTTCAAACTGAACTTTTAAATAAGTTTTCTTTTTGGGGGTGGGATGATTATTGTAATCATACTTAGGAACAGGAGTGATGAGAAAAGTATATAAGTTACTTGAGATATGGGAAACGCTGTTTTCCATGTTTAGTTATGAGGTATTTAAGTCTGACTAGTGGGAAGTATGGATACATTTTCTTTATTTTTTGAGACGGAGTCTCGCTCTGTTGCCCAGGCTGGAGTGCAGTGATGCGATCTCAGCTCACTGCAACTTCTGCCTCCCGGGTTCAAGTGATTTCCGGCTAATTTTTGTATTTTTAGTAGAGACGGAGTTTGACCATGTTGGCCAGGCTGGTCTCAAACACCTGACCTCAAGTGATCTGCCTGCCTCCACCTCCCAAAGTGCTGGGATTACAGGCGTAAGCCAGCGGGCCTGGCTGGATAAATTCTTATTATCAAGCATGTATTTTAGGAATGATTAGTGTTGGTTTAGTTGAGTAGATTGGTACAATTAGTTTGAAATGATGCCTATGGTTTCCTATCATTTTGTCTTAGTGTTGATTAAAGACATAAAAATGTGAAATAATATGGTAATACTAAGGAATGAGAAAGTGGCCTTACAGGTGGGCAGTGTAAGCTTTCCTGTAGAAGAATTGAAAGTAAATAGATGTAAGACTAGAAAGTGAAACAATTCTGTACTGTAGGAGTGATGTTGACTCTGTTAAATAACTAGTTCCCAACTGTCAGATCCACCTGGGGAGCCCAAATATTTACCTACGTTTTTGGAGTTCTTAGGGGCTGAAACTTATGCTTGTGATTTTGTAGTAACATTCTACAGAGGAGACTCTTGTACAGCCAAATTTGTGATACTCAAGAGCTTGTATGTTTTCTGCTTGGACTATATTGTTAATAAATGCATACATCTTTTGGTCTGTTGGCAGATGATCCTTGCAAGATGTTGACATTTTGGGTATAAATCATGGTGCTTAATAATCTGTTTTCGTTTTTTATGTATAAAATTAAATTCTTTTTGTCCTCTGCAGCAATAATGAACCTCAAAGTGAATCCTCTAAAGGCCCCATACAATGAAGTAGACATTGGTGGAAGCATTTAGTAAGTATTACTCAATTTACATGTTTAACCTGTTTAAAAAGTTTAAATACTACTTTGGAAATTTTGAAAATTTGAGTCAGAATTGTAAATAGAGGGATTTAGTGAAACAACACAGTACAAGAAAATCAGCATGGAGATTCTGCTTATTAATTTACTCCAATCTATTATTTTCTGCTTTCTTCACCTAGGCGAGTTAAAATGCAAACAAGCCACATTTGAACATACCTCTAACACTATTATGAACGTGGATGTTGATAAATGGTTCCTCTGTGTTTTTGTAAATAAAGTTTTATTGCAACACAGCTATACTCTTTCATTTAGTTATTGTTTGCAGCTGCTTTCTCAGTATAGCAGCAGCAAGCAGAGGAGTTGTATTGAATGGCCACAAAGCCTAAAGTATTTCCTGTTTCATCTATAGGGAAAGTTTATCCTAGGTCCTACAGCTATTCCTTTTGTTAAGCGTTGCCTTAACCTGTATAAAACTCAGAAGCCCTTGGGTTCTCTTTTGGTAATAGAACATAATCTTTAATGATTTCCAATATTATAATTACTTCTAATTAATTAATTTGGAAGTTAAACTTGAAAGCCCAACAAAAAGTTCTTTAGCCTGATTGTCCCTGAAGTTATGCTTTGATGTTAGAAGACATATGGTTACTACCTCTGGAATAGTTTTTCTGACAGCCTGAAAAATAGTTGGAAAGAGTTGATGGGAAGGTTGTATAAATGAATTTTGGTGAATTATCAACATTATTTATTATTACTATATTTTTTGAGACAGAGTCCCACTGTCACCCAGGCTAGAGTGCAGTGGCGTGATCTTGGCTCAGCACAACCTCCGCCTCCAGGCCTGAAGCGATTCTTCTGCTTCAGCCTCCAGTGTAGCTGGGATTACAGTCACACACCACCATGCCCAGCTAATTTTTGTATTTTTAGTAGAGGTGTGGTTTCACCATGTTGGCCAGGCTGGTCTTGAACTCTTGACCTCAGGTGATCCGCCCACCTCAGCCTCCCAAAGTGCTAGGATTATAGGTGTGAGCCACCATGCCTGGCCAACATGATTTATTATTGACAACCTTTTTGGTAATTATATATTAGCTACTTCATAAAAATACTTTTTTTAAAATCACATTTGGGAATCTAAATTTTGGATGATAATTTTTGCCTATGGCTACTTTAGCTTGCATTGTGTAAATGGCTACTAGGGCCTGCAACAATATTTTTGGAGGGGGATTTGTTTTTTGATACGAGATGATGAAAGAGATGAAAACTTTTCTAATATAGTACAATTATTGGCTGTGGTCATTTTAAAGAGATCAGTTGCCTGGCAAATAGTGGATGCTCAATAAATACTTAGTGTATCAATACAGCTTCTGTTAAACATTGTTTCTCAGCTAGTGTTTGGGTTTAATTTAAAAACAGACATTCACGATTAAAACAAGTTTTAATGAATTAATAAATATTAAATTTTAGGCATGCCTGAAAGGCAAAATTTTGACTAAGTAAAAATTAAAAGTGACAAGACTTCATTTTTTCTCTGCAATTCTCCATCGCTTAGTTTGCATATATAGTCAAGTTTTAAACCAATGAGAACAGTATGGAATATTTGATTTGATTGTAAACCTTAAATAAGATGACTCCTTTTCTTAGTTGTCATAATTGACATTCATTTTATAGTTAGTTTTTATGCCGATAAGACCCAGACTTGTTAATATATATTCTACTGAAGATTCAAGGTTATCTTGGTAATAAGACAACATATGTTAATTTACTGCTCAGGGCTTTCTTTTTTTTTGTCCCAAGAGGGAGTTTCACTCTTGTTGCACAGGCTGGAGTGTAGTGGCGCCATCTCAGCTCACTGCAACCCCGAACCTCCCAGGTTCAATTGATTCTCCTGCCTCAGCCTCCTGAGTAGCTGGGATTATAGGCGTTTGCCACCACGCCCAGCTAATTTTTGTATTTTTAGTAGAGATGAAGTTTCACCATGTTGGCCAGGCTGACCTCGAACTCCTGACCTCAGGTGTTCGAACTCCCGACCTCTGACTCCGAACTCCCGGCCTCTGCTCGGCCTCCCTAAGTGATTGGATTACAGGTGTGAGCCACTGTGCCTAGCCTCTCAGGGCTTTCTTACATAAATATTTTCACATTTAAAGACAGACGAAGAAGATTGAAATCATCATAAGCAGCAAGAATGTTAGTTACATGAGGAGAAGGATGAATTTTTGCTCTAGGTAATTTTACACCTGTTTGTCCCATCATTGGCTTTGAAATAAGTGTTTAGGTTTTAAAATAATTTGTTACATTAATAATAGTAGCTTTATGATAGTCATCCATTAAGACAATTAGGAGTCACTAATTTCTTTTTCTTTATACTACTCTCTGTCCCGCCACCCCATTTTTCTTTGCTATTAAAAATGGGAAAATTTGCTGAGAAGTAGAGGAAAGGAGATGGTTTATTTTAGGGGAGCCCTCCTAAACCCAATCCAGATGGTGAATCACTACCTGTGTATCCACCAGCAATGTATTTTATCATGTCCCAGTGTTTTTGGAACAAATTTACTAAAGTAGAATTTAAAAAGAATACCAGGCCAGGCGTGTGGTGGCTCAGGCCTGTTATCCCAGCACTTTAGGGAGGCCGAGGCAGGCGCATCACAAGGTCAGGAGTTCGAGACCAGCCTGGCCCACATAGTGAAACCCCGTCTCCACTAAAATTACAAAAATTAGATAGGCATGGTGGTGTGTGCCTGTAGTCCCAGCTACGCGGGAGGCCGAGGCAGGAGAATCGGTTGAACCCAGGAGGTGCAGGTTGCGGTGAACCGAGACGGCGCCACCGCACTCCAGCCTGAGGAACAGAGGGACTCCATCTCAAAAAAATAAAAAATAAAGCCTTAGTTGGGTGCAGAGGCATATACTTGTGTTCTCAGCTATTGAGAAAGCTGAGGTGGGAATATCTCTTCCACCCAGGAGTTTGAAACCAGCCTGGGCAACGTAGTGAGACCTCCATCTTAAAAAATAATTAAAAATACAATGAAGAGAAGACCTCCATGTTCTACTTTATGTTCTTCTGGATGTATGATATGTGGGAATTTTAAGGGGTAGTACTCACTCACTGAAGCTTTGTTGCCATTTAAGTTTTTACTTTTGCTGTGGGAATGGTACTCTTAGAACATGCACATTATTTTAAAAAGGAAGTATAATATCAAAGGGGAAAAAATTTTAATCATTTATATTATAAGCTTGAAGGTTATATGTGAAATATAGAAAAGATCTAGGTTTGTTTGATGGAGTTGTAGATCAAAACATCTCTTCCATGTCTGCAGTAATTCACAAGTTACTGGAAAGGAATGCGTAGAGGGCTTTGATACCTAAACCCTACCCAGTTTTCTGTAGAATTTTGATTTTAATGCAAGACTGCTGACCCCATGATCCTGTATGTTCTTCAGAGATACTCTTACTGATGATACATAAATGAACTTTGATTCAGTAAGGTCAGTTTGTAGGTCTCAAAATACTTCGGTTATTGTGGTATATCAGAATGATAGCTAACATTTACTGAGATCTTTCTATATGTCAGGTAATATAAGTCCTATATAAGTATTCTTTCTACAGCTACAAGAGGTAGGTACTATTTTTATTTTACAGATGAAGAACTGTGGATTTTGTTTCTGAGAGAATTTCCAGGCTCACAGAACTAAGCCTGATTTCTTTTTTGTATTTTTTAGCATAACTTTGCTTATTTGCAAATAAAGTTTTTATAAGAATTTGAATTCTATGAAAATAAATGGATTACTCCTAAATCTCTGATGCTTGAGTGAACACTTTTCCTTATTAACAAAATTCTCACTTTTGGCTTTGGATTGGCTTTGCAGGAGTGCAGATTGATCATAGCTTTTTTCATGTCCTTAAAGTTGTCAGAGTTTTCTCTTGAGGCATTCTTTTCTTAACTTTTTTTTTTTTTTTTAACTGTCTTTAAATATATGACTGTGAGAGCATGATAAATATGCTATTTTCTAATCTCTGCTGTTGTCACATAAACCAATGTATTTTATTAATTTTGAAATACTAATAATGTCATTAGATTTTCTTTTGATTTTTTTAAAAAATAATGGATTTAGAAGGAAATCTGGATAAATTTTATCTGTCTTGTGTCAGAAAAACATAAAACTTGAGTTTTTTAATTAAGGTACCAAGATGAATAAATTGCATCTACAGATATTGAAATATGACTAATTTGATATTAATGCATTCTCAGTGTCATCGGTTCATCATAATAGTATTTACATCACCAACTTCATTTAGAGCTTGAACCTTGTAACAATAGAGATTGAAAAGAAATTGGGTTGTAATTAACTGTTTGACAGAGAATGATGTTTTTACTTTTATACTTCTCTATAGAAGTACATGTCCCTTAATTTTAAGCAATGAACAAGTCAGATGGAAGATATTTTACTGAGATCAGGAATGAATTGAGTAATTTAGTTTTCTTTTTAAAGCTGGGGAGAAATGAGCAAGATCAATTAAGGAGAAATATCTTGCTTTTGATATTTATTACTGATGCTGTGACACTCCCTTTAATCAATGTTTTTGTTTAATATGGGTAGCATATCTCGGTTAACCAAATAGTTAAATAGGTAGATTTTTGTATTGTGTGTAGTAAACAGTATATCCTAATTATTGCCAAGGAGACAAGGAAATTACCTAATGGGCTAAAATGCCCTTAAATTTACCTCAAATTCAGTCACCATTGACTGTATCTCCACAAATTCAGTTGGAGAGCTGGAAAATTTATAGAGAAGGCCAGGGTTTAAATCTTGTTTTTTCAAATTATATTTGGTCATGATGAATCTGAATCATTTATTTAATGGTAAAATCATCTGACTTCTCACTTCTCCCTTCAGTTCAAATTATTTAAGTAATGGATTTATTTTTCTGTGAGACATTTGGTATTTTGGTAATGAGAGAGTATTATTTTAGTTGCATATAATTTGAAAACTGATAGCATTTTATGGCAGATCTATCAAGCCAGGCAGATATTTTGCATTTTTGATTTTTTTTTTTTTTTTTTTGGTGGCTACATCTTTTCTGTATTCTCAGATATGTAGTTAAAGATGGTGTCACCTATAGTGGCCATTTCATTATCTAAACAAAATCAACATCTGTTGGATTGAAAAACTATGCTATGATCGACTGCTTTATGTGTGTGTGTGTGTGTGTGTGTGTGTTTTTAAAATCCCTTAAGATTCTTTTCTATAATTAGTTTTCTTTGAAGAAGCTTGGAAAGTTTTCTGCATTGAGATTTAGAATCCACAGTGTTTCTGTAATTTAGCTTTCCAGGAATTTTGAATTTTAATTTTTGTTTTTACTTTTTATGTACACAGTATAATGATGTTAGTGTTAAATATTAAAAATCTGACTCTTCACTGGGACCTTTTTATAGATACTAATGTATCTGTGGTAGTACAAAGACTTTGTTACTTTGGTGTGCAGTCTTATGGAGGAATTGTGTGTGTGTTTTGCATACAACTTTAATATACAGTTTCATAGTTGAAAGCTGTTACAAAATTAAAGTTTTGTGTATGGTAGGATATCTTCAAGGTGGGTGGCTGTTTTCTGTTTAAAAGATTAAGATTCCAACAGCATTTTTTTCTTTTAATTTTTTCATCAAGCACCCAGTCAGCTTGAAGAGTTTCAAATGGACCCTACCACTGAGAAATCAAGATGGCAGTCTACTATGGGGAATTGAGAAAAATGGATTAATACAAGAGTCCTGTGATAATACACAACCAAGACAGGGTTCTTTTAACATGGATTCCATGCAGTGAATGAAGACATAGGTTTCTTATCCAACACAAATGGACAGTGGATTTGACTTTCTAAAGACTTTTTTTTGTGGACATTTTGACATTTGGAGAAGGAGGATGGCACACTAACACAGATAATAGTTTTTATGCCTGGAATTTTTTGTAGTTTGATTTGTATGAGTATGACCTCTTGGAATGTTAACTTTAATAAAATTTATAACACTTTAAAATTTCTCAGTTTGGGCTTTTTTTTTTTTAAGTGGAAGTTTCATTAAATGTTTACTTTTATTTTAGTAATACTTTGACCTTTATAGTTGCCAAGTGGTAAAGTGTACTGAATAAAGCTGGTAAATTGGAAATGGTGTAATCAAAAAATTTTACTTGGTTTATGAAGATTTATCATTTTTCACAAAGTTGTGCTCTTAGATGGTCATTTGGTTTAAATACTGTTTTGTTTGTGCTTTCATGAAACACCTTTCAAAACAACTCAATGGGTAATAATAGAATCTGATTTTAATCTGCCACAAGATTTTAATGAACTTGAAATAAACTGCTTGTTGCTCCAAAATTCAGAATGAGGATACACATATACTTCTGAATTATTTTGTGTTGATTGAAATGGTTTCTTAAGCTTTTTAATACTATAAATACATCTTGCTATAGAATATTCATCTGAATATTTAAACTGATGTCTCCTATTGTCTTACTATAAGAAGTGTTGGATTTATGGGTTAGGGTCCTTGGAGTATTCACAATTTTTTACATTCATAATTATGTGTGTAATCCATTTTATATAACTTTGAAGTAAGATTAATATCTTGTATTGTCTTTATTTTGTACAGTTGGGAATTTAGATGAAATGAACTGCACCCTGCCATAGATTACTTAACGTTTGATTTTTAAATGCCAGGTTTTCATTTATTACTAATCAACTGATACCAGTTTTGGTAACTGTTACAAAGGTGGTAGGCGTTATTTTGATAGACAAAATGAGTTGTTGATTCTGTTTTCCCATTTTACATGAGACGAAGAAATAGTTCAGGTTAAATTGTTTTGTGTTAATCATATTGTTTGTGATTAATGTCAAATACTGCAGCATACACATCCATGGTCAATACACGTGCACCATTTGTTATTGACTGATGTGAGGTGGTTGGTCTTTGTTACATTCAAAAACAATTTTGGATTTTGATCTTGGTATAAAATTTATCTTTGTGTAGAGAGTATGGAATTGAAACAGTTTGGATTATGGATTTTACCTAGATTGGACATTGTCGCTTTTGTTTGGTGTAAATCTAAAATGGATTTCTTCAGTGAGGGAGGGACATGGTTCTGGCAGAAAGGAAAGCTGATTGGATTTTTTTGGGTGTATGAATATGCTTGTCTGAATGGAGTGCTTGGTGAGAATATTGTTTTTGGAATTAGTAATTTGTTTCTGTGGATCTCATGGTCTTGATAATTAGGAGAATTTGCTTTGTGACATTAACTTTGATAATTTGCAATCAGGTATGTCCTATTGTTAATAACATTGTTGAAAGGTTGTGTATACTTATTTGATTTGAAATACAAGGGAAGTGTTGGAGTATGTGTTTTCTGTTGGATTTGGAGGTGGAGTTTCTTGGGTTACTGATTTAAAGGTGATGATGGTTGGCCCATACTCTTGAATTTAAAGATACTTGTTTTGCCTGAATCAGTGTGGGAAGTAAATATATTGTGATTATGAGAAGTTTCTTTGGGAGGAGGAGTGTAATATTTTCAAGGTTATATAATGGGTTAAAGAATTTTGTGAAAGAACAAAGAAAAATGGATATTTTTGAGTAAAAATTGGTTGCATTAACTTTTGCTCCAATGCAACTGAACACTAGGGAGGCGCTCTTGAGTTGTAAAAATTACCCCTTTCTTCCAGTTGAGATGGAAAATTCCCCCTGAAATTTTGTCTTTAGATTATTTTTAGGCATCATAAAGAAGGAAAAACTTGAATTTAGTTTATGAAATTAAGGTTTTACTTTTATTTAGCAATCATTTTACCCATTGGGGGATTAATTTTTACAAAGATTAGTACTTAAGCTGAGCTTTAGATTCTCTAAGAATTATCCCTTTTTCAAAATGGCTTGATAAAACACCACTTCCTGTCCAGGGAGGAAGTTATTTTAGCTCAAGGACTGAAATATTTAGCAGATCTTTAGACAAAAGGAACAAATTACATTTCTCTCTGGCTTAAAAAGGGTGCTTGAGCCAGAGGGGGTTAAGAAGCCCTCCCCCCTCCCCCTGTTGGGGTGGTCTGGAGGGGCAGGGAGGTGTGGGGGTGGGGGTCCTTAGGCTCCCTGGGATGGAGGATCTCTCTCTCTCTCTCTCTCTTTTTTTTTTTTGGTGGAGATGAAGGGGTGGGTCTATGGTACATCACCTGAGTTGTGGGGTAAATGTAGAGAGTGTCAATCAAAGGCAGAGCTCTCAGAGCTGGGAAGGAGGCTCTAGATGGCGGCTGTGCCTTAGAGAGAGCGCGCTCTGCTCCCTGCCTTTGCCTCACTTTACGCAACTTTCCCTAACTTTCGGGCAGCCTCAGGGGGCCCCCGTAGCCCCCTGCCTTTCCTAGTGACTTACTGGGGTCGATTCGAACCTTTTTTTGGGAGAAAAGCAGCTTTTAGGAGCTTTCTTTTCGTGCCTTGTTGGAAAGAAGCAGCCGTACTGAGAGCCCAGGTCGTTGTTTTTTCCAGCTTAGAAGCCATGGCGCACCTCCATTTTTGTGCGCTCTCCTAATGAGGTTTTTTTTCTTTCGGACCTGTTTTAGTATTAATTATTGCTTTATTTTTTTGACCAGTTAACATATTTGAGGGTTATTTTATTTATTTTTCGTTTTTTAACGGAGGATTTTGCCTTTATTTTTAATTATCTGGGATCTGATATTTTTCTACTAGTAGATAGGACTCTTGCTTTGGACATACTACATGGATCAGGTAAGTTCACGATCATTGGTGATAATTTTAAAGATTTATTTGTTAAAGTTTGCCTTGTTTTCTGTAAATACGAGAAATTCTTGGATGACGCAATAAGATACAGAGATTGTTATTTATATCGAGTGTGCTACTTTGAGAAAGTTTCCTTATTGATAGTGATGCTTCCACTGTTCGGTTTATCCTGTTGTTTTTTCTTTTAAGGAAAAAATAGAAATATTTAGTTTTTTGGTGCTTACCGTTGTTGTATTATAACAATATCGTTAACATCGTCAGGACTTTGTTCCTGATAATAAAAAGCATCGATAGAAGCCGGGACCTTACCTTTCTTTCAACTTTTGACAGTAAATACCTGGGCACAGGACTTCAAAGCAAACACAGATTCCCCCTCCCCCTTAATATTTAAGAATTAAAAGATGATGAGAAATAAGGACAAAAGCCAAGAGGAGGACAGTTCGCTACACAGCAATGCATCGAGGTATGAGCTATCAACTTTCTTCCTTTTTGTCTTTTTTTTTTGGGGGAGAAACCTCAGCTTACAATTGTTTACCTTGACAGACATGGATTGCTGTCTGTTTTATTGTGTTTTTCTAATTTGGATTCGTTTTTTAAAGCATGACCTTGAGATTGCTAATATGCCACACCCTAATTTTTTGGTAGCAATTTATGAAAGTTGAGTTGTGACTTAAGGCCTCTTACAGCAGTCAAAAGGTAAGGTACCTTTATTCAAAGGGGCCTTTCCTGTAATGTACAGTTTTTCTGTCAGTAAATTTCAGTTTTTAGGTTTTTGTACTGCAGAAAAATGACCTTGTCGGTTTAGCCATTGCTGCATTGCACCATTTTACATACAAGGCAAATTTTTTCTTTGAAGAATCCAGGATATCTAAACTTGTAACTGAGGGCCATAGAGAAGCCTTGTAGTAGTAAATTATAGTAAATAGACATTTCAGAAAGTTATATGAATGAAAAAATGTACATTTAAAAACAAAATCACTTAAAGGACCCTTTGACTGATGCCTCTCAGTTTATATTTTTATGTGACTTTATATTTCTTTTGATATACTTGACATTTTAGGAAATTTTGATATGATTTATCAAAACCTTTACTTGATGGTTAGAGTTCCTGCATTTATGAAATCAAATCTGTAATAACAGAAATCCTGGAATACTCTTAATATACTGCTATTTTGTGTTTGTTATTGTGATCATATTTACAGTTGTATATTTTACATTTAAATTATTTTAAGGTTTGCATTTGTATGCTTAAGACATTGATTTCTTGTTGGTAGATGTATTTTATCCTCACATTTTAGATGTAGCTGCTTTAAATTTACTGATGTATTTTGACAGAGTCGTCTGGAATGCTTTATCTTCTGAAGCTTACAAATGTACTGTTTGTGCAAATCATGATTTGTTTCACATTCCTTGGAGTACCTTATTAGTGATGAAGTAATAAAGCCTCTAAGATGTTTTTGTTGTATGACCTCTGTATATTAATTTTAAAAAGTACATAGAATGCATTTTTTTGTGTTCTTAATGCATTTTCATATTATAAATTTTAAATCATGTAGTTTAACAAGGATGTGATTGATTATGTGATTTTCCTTCCCAATTTTCTTTTTACTTTTCTCATTTTTATAAATAATACACTCTTCTGTTAGGCTAGTGAATTTGAAAGTTTTGAACATGACATATTACTAATCTGCTGAATTCTATTTATTTTATTTGACTAAAAGCATATTGAGCCTTGCTTTAGAAAATAAGTTACCAAATTTTTTTGCAAATTGAGTTGTCACCCAGTTTGTAGTGCTGTCTTAATTGAATTGCCCATGTAAATTATTAGATTAAATTGAGGACAGAAAAGTTTTTTACTCATCCTAAACTGTTTTTTCTGGAAAGTAATGACAATTTGAAGAAATGAAAACCTCCAGATATATCTGGCAAGTTATTAAAGATTCAGCACTAAAATTGTTGCTCCCTTGAGTGTATCATTTGCATAGGTCTCACATGGGTTTTGGCTTTCTTATGCAAGGTTTGTGGTTAACATCATTGATCAGACTGTGCTTTCTAATTTTAAAAAATTGAGCAGTGTTGGTATTCTTTCAGTATTTTTACTCTCACCTGGAAAACTACCTTGAAGTTGTCAGGCATTTGCCTCCTGGTAGTGGAGGTTACAGCTGAACATGAAGCATGTACTGACTGTACTTTTGAAATCATTTGTCAAGTGTACTTTGAATCATATACCTGATGGATTTCCAAAAATATTTAAGACACTCTTTGAAAAGAAGGTAGTTACTTTTAAATGAGTTACCCTAAATTTCATACCTTAATACATGTACATGATTATGACATCACTTCCTTTTAAAATTGTGCAGCTGAAGAATGTTACTAGTGTTTTAATGTGATAGATTAATGTTACTTCTAGTGAGCTGAACTGTCCCTGTAATTAGTACTTGGTTCCTTCTGCCATCAGACTTTTGATTGCCCAAAGTATAGTGTTTAGGGAATACGAAAATCACCTTTGCAGCCTGAGCCACAGAAGAAGAAATGAGTTTGCAGGTCAAGTAAACTTTGGTCTGAGAATTACTTTAGGATCTGGAAGGAATGAGTGCAAGTTTAGGTAAATCTGGTAATATCCTGTTTTTGGAAATAGTGCAGTAGTTAATAGTGGTTACGTAAGTTTGTATTTGAATTTGAAGTTAATGCTAAAGTCTAATACTTAACACGATTTTTGAAGATTAAAAATTAACTTTAAAAATGCTATTTTAAAAACATTTGATATTTGTAAAATTTCTAAGTATTTAAAACAAAGTTTTAGTGATGGACATACAAGAAGTATGCCATACTTTTTATCTGAATAATATGCAGCTTGTGGGTAACTTAAGTAACATCAAAGAATGAAAAGGGGACTGTGTGCACACAAAGAGTTCAGTGTGTTCTCTTAGGGCACCACGTTCGCAATTTATCTTCAAGAATTGAACGAGTTTATTAAATTTATCTCCAAATCGTCTGCCTTTGAGCCAGATTTTTATAACCTGAGGTGCGGGTAAATCCTACAATTTTCATTGGCACTTTAGCAGTTATTCTAAAAGGCTGGGGATGATTAGACATGGCATAATGCAGTTACTTGTGTACTAGAACAGGCAGTTTAACTGGCAGCCATTTTATGACGCTGATAATACATTAAAAAACGGGATTTTGGAGAAGACTGAATCTAACTGAAATCGGAAATACCAAAACCTATTTCCTTCCCCCTCTCTGCTCTTCTGGGGAGCTCTGGTGCCGAAATAAAAGGCAGCTCGATAGTTAGGGCACGGAGCAGCTCTTTGAGCCCCTGGCATCTTGGTGCAAGTCCAGCTCAGTCACAAAATGGCTGTTCCTTTGTGCCGCAGCGCTGACAGACATACTGCATTGCACTGTGTACTCGCCAAACAGCAGGAAGTTGCCGTGCCGAGTTCAAAGGCCGGCCGGTGCCGGCGCGGGGTGCTGATTGGCTGTGCGCGCGCCTGGTAACAGCAGGGTCAACGGCGGCGCCTTCCGCAGCCCCCGCCCCGTGACGTCAGACGGCTCCCCGCGGGGGCGGGGAGAGAACGCAGTGACGTCTGGCTGCGTGCGCATGTCTGGCGCTTTCTCCTCCTCCTACCCAGGGAGCCGCACGCCGAGGGGAAAAGGAAGGGAACTCTAGTTGGGACTTTCCGGTGGGCGGCTACTTTCCTGGATGCGTTTGCTCCCGGCAGTCGTGTCCGCCCATATCTGTAGCGGTGCGCACCCTGTAGCGTGTGTTCTTTTGCCCATTTCCGGGAATGGTTTATCGTCTTAGAAGCTGCTGCTTTTGGAGAAAAAGTACAGGCACTATTTGGAAATCTTAAAATAGAAAATTTGCCCAGTTTTACAATTTTCATTTTCCCTTTTCATACCTTAGCGTCCCTCCCTCCCCGCCCCCGTGCAGTGTGAAGAGCTGAGTGGGTTTAATTTTGTTACCATTGACCAAAACGTTTGAGTGTCAGAGGCGGATACGTTTAGTGAAAACCTCTTGACGGGTGTTAACAGCTGTTTAACACATGGCTCATAAACAAAGGGAAAATTATTTGAACTTGTCCCCGTGCATTTTTACTTGGTACCGTAGATTTTCTCAGTTGGTATTTGATGGAGAAAAACTCAGGTCAGTATGTGTTAAATACTATATATTTAAGATTCACAGTGGGATATTTTAGTAGAAAATAGAAAATGTTACATGTTTAATAACATTAAAAACTGGCAGAATATAGTGTTAGGCAACCATTACTATGTAAGTAAATGTCAGAAAACTACTCTTTTAAGTGTTAATAGCCCTTGCTAATGCAGGGTGACTGACAGCTTGGCTCATAATGGGGTCACTTGGCCAAATCTTGAGAATTATCTTCCCTAGGTCTCTATTTCGGGAATTCTGAGTCCCCGTAAACCGTTCCGGTTTAGGCTCACTGGTTTGCCTTGTTTGGAAACCTTTGCAAGGATTTCTGGTTAAAACTTTATCGTTTAGCAACGATGTCTGATTACACATATTGAATTCAAGCCAGCAAGAAATTCAGTGGATTTATCTACTGTAGACGAAGTTTTTTTCCTCCCATACTAGAGATTTTTAGCAGTTGAAAGGAGTAGGCTGTACTGTAGTTAGCCATAGTTCAGTTATTATATTAATTGAGTAAAGTATATTACTTCAAAGGAGATGTTGACCTCTTCAATGCAGGTGATACTTGCTTGGGCGTATGTCAAGTTTCTGAATACAGTCTGAAAGTTAAAATTCACTATGATAGTGAGTTTTGTATGTTCTCATAATCTAGATTCTTTGGGAATTATTTGGGTAGTTCATGAAAACTAGCAGAAATTGCGTTTTCTGTTACAGAGAAGTGTTCATCAAATAATTTGTAACTAATTTTAAAATTATATGCTCAAATGTATGTTGCGTATAAAATACTAAACATCTTTAGAGAATTAAGTACTTGTAGAACTTGAGCACTTTACTGTAGCTTCCAACTTAAAAGTATACTTGCCACGAGAACAAAGGTAATCATCTCATCTCTCTTTCTGTGTAGAGACTGAATTCTAATTAGTTGTGTAATTAGTTCTAATTAGACTGAATTCTAATTTTAATATTTGCTCAATGCCCTTCAGTTCCTAAAACTGGGGTCAAAGTAGTCAACATTGCAGTTACTTATTTTTTAAGAGGATATGAACTATTCTGTTATTTAAGATATTTTAGCCTAAATACCATTATGAGTTAAAATGCATACCGTGATATAACAATTTACCTATTAACTGTTCATAATCTTGGAGCCAATTAACTTTTTTTTAAATAACCAGTATTCTTAGGTATGTTTGTTGAGCCCTCTATTTTTTTTCCTTTGATTTGGAGAATGGCATCAAGTAGCAAGAAAAGAATGTTGATCTCTCTTTCTCTCTCTCTCTTGCTGTTTAAAATATGCACATTCCAACTAATATTTGGCCGTTAGGGAGTTAGTATATTTGTAAAGAAAGATTAAGTCAGCAGAGGAAGGTGGGCAAATATTTTCGATAAGGACTTTTGGTTGTGACAGTTGTAGCAAGTTATTGCTTGACGAGTGAATCTGGAAGTTTATTTGAATTTTAACTGAAACTCACAGATTTTATCGTTAGTTTACTCTCCCATACCCCCAAATAAAACAATTGACAGTTGTGAGAGACCTCCTGAGACCACATGGTATTTCTCCCATAAAATTTTATAGACTAAGTTTGTTTCTGGCATAAAAATTGAGTGACTGCTGTGTGTCAGCCATTAAATATTTTCTTGCTGTGAGTCATCTTTTTTTTTTTTTTTGAAGATCCTTTAGTTTTTAGCTTCTTTCTGGTAACCTTATAACTTGGCTTCCTTGAAGAACTTGGTTTTCTTGAAGGGGTGTCACTTGAACAAATAAACTAAAAAAAAAAAGAAAAATAAATTTCTCTAAGAGTATTTTGTATACAGGTGAAAGTAACTGTTGGCTTGGTTACACTGGGTGTGTCACAGCTGAGTAAGTCCCTCCTGCACTCTAGCTTGACTAAGCATTGAGTTCAAATGTATACCTTTGCAAAGTTGCCAGTCACAACTTGTTTGGAACTTTAGGGTTTTCATTGTGAAGCCTGAGTAACAAAACTTGACTCAGTTGTCCAGGCTGGATTGTATTTTTATTTTGTAATCAGTAATTAAGCACAATGCTGGAATGCATTACTTATATTTGTCTTATTACCCTTTTCTGCAATCAGTGGAATCTTTAAGTGATAAAGCAAGTCTGTGGGAAGAGACCTTTCTAAAAAAAGCTCCTATATACTGAATATATTTGAGCCTTGATTATGAAGTGAGGGACAAGGCTTTTCTTTTTGAAATAAATGATGGAGGACATAGATATGTGATAGCCATTCATGCTACATAATTTAGCATTTTATTGTTAACGTGTTTGATTATGGGTCTCGTTTTTTGGTATTTCAAGATGTTCTGGACTGGATATCATACTGAAAAGCATTTCAATTCTCATTACTGAGTCCCTGTAGTTTGGGGACAATGTGATCACTGATCTTGAAGGAGAGAATGTTACACAAGCATCCTGGTTAAGGCAGCATTGTAGGGATAGTCCGGATTTTACTTTGAATTTAATTCTGATGAGTCATTTTGTCACTTGTATATGCTTAACTGTTACCTCCGTGACTGGCAAGAGCTAGGTACGAGTTCAACTTTTACTTTAGTCCTGAAAATTTTTGTTCCCAGTTTAGGGCAGTGAAGAAGCACTTATGATTGGACTTGTAATTTTCTCATTTTAAAAATGTAGATAATCTTCATTGGGTCATGAAGATTAAATAATATAATGCCCATAAAATGCTTAGCAAAGAGCCCATCACATTAAAATTGCTCAATCAATGTAAGGTTTTAGTAACGTTATTTATTCTTACTATTTCATCTTACTTTCTTGCACCCCTCCTTCCTGCATGTCCTAAGTTCCTCTTCAAGAGCTAGGTTGGCCCTGAGGAACTCGCTGGTTGTCTTGGCCTACCAGGAGAGATTTGTGAGAATGATTTTAGGAGGCAAGTCCCCATTTAGTCAGCTTGGGTGTGTTTTACAGTTCATCCTCTCTTAGAATTTTTTTTTTTTTTTTGAGAAGAGCCAGCCTTTTGGGAGAGCATATGACTTTTCCTGGACTACAACAGCTTCTTGTGTGAATCACAGCCCTGCTTTTGCCAGTTAGTCTGAGTAGATAACTACCCCCCCCCTCAAGATGGTAATTATTGCCCTGGTTTATCCTCTGTCTCATTTCCCCTCTCAAGCTGTTACAGAATGAATACTGAATACTATGGTGCATTGCTCCATGGATATAAATGTAACAGCAGTAGTATTTACAAGCAATGTCTAATTGGCTGTAGCTTGCTTTCAGTATTCAGTCTAAACCATAGGACTATATATTATAGCATATAGTCTTAGCATAATGCCAAACATGCAAGTCTACTTAAACTGTAGTCTTAAGATTTGTGTGTTTTGGGTTTCTTCTGCTTCCTCTATTTCTTGTCCTTTTTGGGTTATGGGTCAGTTGGGTTCTACTTTTTGTTCCCATTTCAGACAATGGAGAACTAAAAATACCAGTGTCCAGCCCTGTCCCTAGGATCTAGTTAATTTTTAAAAGCTCTCCATATGTTTCAGATTTGCATGTGTTTCTGTATGTTTGCAGTATCTCCATGTGTTTTCATATCTTCTGATGGAGCACTTCTTGTACTTAAATTCTTTTCTAATAACCTTTGGTCTTTCCATTGCCTGTCCCGTTTTTAAATTCCCTTTTTAGTCTTAATAGCTGCTTGAGTTAGGAGCTCTGGAAGCAAAGGTGGGGTAGGATGCTGAGAGGGGGAATTGTAGCCTTGATGGAAGAGGATATTTCTATACTGAATGTCATGGCAGATCCAGCTCTAGGCATACCTTTAAAATGTATACACAGACTGGGCGTGGTGGCTCACTCCTGTAATCTCAGCAGTTTGGGAGGCCCAGGCAGGCGGATCACTTGAGGTAGGGAGTTTGAGAACCCCCTGGCCAACATGGTGAAACCCTGTCTGTACTAAAAATACAACAGTTAGCTGGGCATGGTGGTGGGCGCCTGTAGTCCCAGCTACTCGGGAGGCTGAGGCAGGAGAATCGCCTGAACCTGGGAGGCGGAGGTTGCAGTTAGCCGAGATCACACAACACTGCACTCCAGCCTGGGAGACAGGGTGACCAAAAAAAAAAAAAAAAAGTAAAGAAAAAATGTATATGCAGGTAGGCTTTCTCACCTCAAGATTTCTGAATTCCTTCTAAGTGTCTTCTAGTTGCTTTAAGCTCTTGTGGTCCCTTTCTTAGTGTACTTCTCTCCTTACATCCTTTGGATATCTTTAGGAGTTTAGATTGTAGAATTATTTTTTATTTTTTATTTTTTTTTTGAGACGGAGTCTCGCTCTGTCGCCCAGGCTGGAGTGCAGTGGCCGGATCTCAGCTCACTGCAAGCTCCGCCTCCCGGGTTTACGCCATTCTCCTGCCTCAGCCTCCCGAGTAGCTGGGACTACAGGCGCCCACCACCTCGCCCGGCTAGGTTTTTGTATTTTTTAGTAGAGAGGGGGTTTCACCGTGTTAGCCAGGATGGTCTCGATCTCCTGACCTCGTGATCCGCCCGTCTTGGCCTCCCAAAGTGCTGGGATTACAGGCTTGAGCCACCGCGCCCGGCCGATTGTAGAATTATTTACTTGGAATGCCGTTACATTCCATTCTAAACTTCCTTTCTCTTGGGTTTATAAAAACATTGGTGGGTTGTGAATTGTGACCAACATTAAAAAAATAGACTAGAATATGGTAATAAACTCTAGGGTATCCCATTTGTATGGGCTGTTTCTAAGTCTAGCAGTGCCTGCTAGCTGGTAATCTTTCACTTTGGATTTTTTGTTCTTGTTGAGACAGAGTCTCACTCTGTTTTGCTGGAATTACAGGTGTGAACCACCATGCCTAGCCTAGTGGTGGCATTATAGATGCCTCAGGCTGGATAATTTGTTATTGTGGGGAACTGTCTCATTAACAGTGCAGTGGTGCGATCACAGCCCACTGCAGCCTCAGCCTCCCTGGTCTCAGGTGATTTTCCCACCTCAGCCTCCCTAGGAGCTGGGGCCACAGGTGTGTACCACCCCACCTGTCTAATTTTTTTAGAGATGGGTTTGCACCATGTTGCCCAGGCTGGTCTCTAATTCCTGGGCTGACCTAGACCTCCCAAAGTGCTGGGATTACAGATGTGAGCCACCGTACCTGACTTTCACTTTGGATTTTATCAGGAAGGAAAATTGTACATGGTGAACATTTTGTAGAAAAATACCAAAGTAGATTTATATTTATTGAGTGCTTATACTGGGTAAGGGCCGGTTTTTTTTTTTTTTTTTTTTTTTTTTGAGACGGAGTCTCGCTCTGTCGCCCAGGCTGGAGTGCAGTGGCCAGATCTCAGCTCACTGCAAGCTCCGCCTCCCGGGTTCCCGCCATTCTCCTGCCTCAGCCTCCCGAGTAGCTGGGACCACAGGCGCCGCCACCTCGCCCGGCTAATTTTTTGTTTTTAGTAGAGACGGGGTTTCGCCGTGTTAGCCAGGATGGTCTCGATCTCCTGACCTTGTGATCCACCCGTCTCGGCCTCCCAAAGTGCTGGGATTACAGGCTTGAGCCACCGAGCCCGGCCAGGGACTGTTTTAAGGGTTTTGTGTGTGTGTGTGTGTGTGTGTGTGTGTGTGTGTGTGTGTGTGTATGTGCATATATATATATATATATATATTTTTTTTTTTTCTTTTGAGACAGGGTTTCACTCCCATCTCTCACACCAGAGTGCAGTGGTGCAATGTCAGTTTACTGCAACCTCCATCCTCCAGGCTCCAGCAGTTCTCTTGCCTTAGCCTCCCTAGCAGCTGGGACTACAGGCACATGCCACTGCACTTAGCTAATTTTTGCATTTTTTGTAGAGATGGGGTTTCACCATGTTTCCCAGGCTGGTCTTGAACTGGGCATGAGCTGCCACGCCTGGCTATACGTATATTTTATTTCATGTGAAAGTCAGTATAGCAAAAATGTTAGTAACCCTACTAAAGTTAACCAACTTGCCAAATGAACTATTACATCGGCCTCTTCCTTTAAAGGCCTCTGGATGACCTTAGATCCTGCTGATCTTACTTACTATTTATTTTTTTGAGACGGAATCTCGCTCTTTGCCCAGGCTGGAGTGCAGTGGCGCCATCTCTGCTCACTGCAACCTCCGCCTCCCAGGTTCAAGCGATTCTTCTGCCTCAGCCCTCCCTAGTGGCTGGGATCACAGGCATTTGCCACCACACACCCAGCTACTTTTTACTATTTTTAGTAGAGATGGGGTTTCACCACGTTGGTCGTGCTGGTCTCAGACTCTTGACCTCAAATGATCTCACCTTGGCCTCCCAAAGTGCTGGGATTACAAGGGTGAGCCACTGCGCCTGGTCCCTGCTGAGCATTTACTGCCCATACTGTTCTGTTCCTTCATTTCAGTTTTGTGCTTACCAAGGATTAGTAGATACATCTTGAATTTGTTTATGCTGGTTGTACAGTCACATATTGCTTAACAGTGGAGATACATTCTGAGAAGTATGTTGTTAGGTGATCTTGTGGTTGTGCAAACATCTCACTTACACAAACCTATATGGTATAGCCTACTGCACACTTATGCTGTATGGTATATAGCCTGTTGCTCCTAGGCCACAACTCTATAGAGCATGTTATGATACTGAATGCTGTAGGTGATTGTAATACAATGTAATACAATGGTAAATATTTGTATATCTAAACAGAAAAGGTGCAGTTAAACTACAGTATTACAGTCTGACGGGATTACTGTTGTATATGACGCCAGTCATTGACCTAAACTTTCTTATGTGGTGCATGATACTTTTTACTTTGCATTTAAATTAAATAGCAAGTCAGTAGGTGAAATGATTGTGAGAGGTTGTTTCAGTGAAAACTAAGTTGAATGCTTTAGGAAGACTAAATAACAGCTAGCATGTATAGTACCGCCTAAGAATCTAGAACTTGTTCTGATTCCGTTGTGTTAGTTTGTGTAATTCTCACAACTCCTGAGGTACACATGCTTATCCCTATTTGCTAGATGAGAAAATTGAGGCACAAGGAGAGTAAATGGTAGAATTGGGATTCAAACAGTGGCAGTTTGACTCCAGGATTGATAAAGATCTTGTGAAAAGTTGCTGTCAAATTAATGGGTAAGAGGAAACTTAGCCAGGTGCTGGCTGATGCTTGTAATACCAGCACTTTGGGAGGCTGAGGCTGGCAGATATTTGAGGCCAGGAGTTTGAGACCAGCCTGGCCAACATGGTGAAACCCTGCGTCTACTAAAAATACAAAAGCTAGCTGGATGTGGTGGCGCATTCCTGTAATCCCAGCTACTAGGGAGGCTGAGGCTGGCAGATCACTTGAGGCCAGGAGTTCGAGACCAGCCTGGCCAACGTGGTAAAACCCTGTGTCTACTAAAAATACAAAAATTAACTGGATGTGGTGGTGTACTCCTGTAATCCCGGCTACTAGGGAGGCTAAGGCAGAGACGCTTGAACCTGGGAGGCAGAAGTTGCAGTGAGCTGAGATCGCACCACTCCACTCCAGCCTGGGCAACAGAGTGAGACTCTGTCCCCCCAACCCCTGCCCAAGAAAAAATCAACAACAACAACAAAAAGAAACTAATGTATATGAGACTGGGGAAAATAGTAAAAATCTTGCATAATTCTGTAGTTTGCTTCTTTTTAAACACTTTGCATTTTAAAGAAACAATTAAAATCACAGTGCATTGTGGATGTGACTGATGCCAGACACACATTCTGCTGTTCAAAAGACCGTGACTACATCAAAAGATTCTAG
Organism: Macaca fascicularis; assembly: GCF_037993035.2. NCBI lineage: Eukaryota > Metazoa > Chordata > Mammalia > Primates > Cercopithecidae > Macaca > Macaca fascicularis. Next base: position 77,662,264 of record NC_088381.1, read on the forward strand.
TTAAAATGTTGCCCTGAAGTAATAATGCTCATGGGGATAGTATAAGAAACAAACGCACAAAGGTGGGTAGATGGGAGGTACTGGAGGCCTCAGAACTTCACCTTTGTGCAGTTTGTCCTCCATTGCCACACATGAACTTTGGATTTGGCCACAGGTTTTGAAGATTTGTGCTTTGCTTCAAGTTTGTTTTTTTTTGTTCGAAACTTAGTTCCCAGACAGGTTTTGCATGAGAATCACTTGGAGAATTTTAAAAGCCAAGCTCCCTGTCTGATTGGATTTAGGAGCCATGTAGTAGGTTTGAGGAATTGTCCAAAGCTCTGGTGGGTCTGTGGCATAACTAGGCTTGAGAACTGTTGTGTTTATCTGCCCTCTGGGGAAATAGTTCTTGAGTGTTGACAATCTTGAGACGAGTCTGGCTCTGTTGCCTGGGCTGGAGTGCAATGGCGCTATCTCGGCTCACTGCAACCTCCACCTCCTGGGTTCAAGCGATTCTCCTGCCTCAGCCTCCAGAGTAGCTGGGACCACAGGTGCCTTCCCCGACTCCTGGCTAAGTTTTTATATTTTTAGTAGAGACGTGGTTTCACTATGTTGGCCAGGCTGGTCTCGAACTCCTGACCTCGTGATCCGCCGACCTCGTGATCCACCGTCCTCAGCCTCCCAAAGTGCTGGGATTATAGGCGTGAGCCACTGGCACCGGGCCCTGACAAACTAAAATGGTTAGTGTGTCTTCCATTTAGATGCAGGTTGACGTTCAAATAGAGGCAATATATGACTGGTAAATTGTAATTTCAAAGGAAAGCAGTAATGGGTCAAACTCTTGTACAGTTCTCTTTCTTTCCCTTGCTTAAAAAAAAGTCTATTCCCTCTGAATCTAGCTCTATATAGATGTTCAAATCCTTAAGTTTACTTGCTAAAAATCACCTGAGGTGCTTGTTCAACATATTCCCAGGCTTCTTGCTTGAAAGTTAAAAAATTCACCGTTCTAGGGTTGTGTCCAAGAATCTGTATGTTGAACAGCAACCTCAGTTGATTCTTGTACTGAGGCAAGTTTGGGAATAAGGTCAGTGTGGGACAGGGTTTCGATCTTTTGTGTTCTGTTCTGCTTTTTTAGCTGTAGAATCTTGGGCAGGAGCATCTGAGCCTGTTTCTTCATCTTTTAAAACAGAGTAAGAGTAGTACTTGTCTCTTAGGGAAGGAAGTTCAAATTAAATAAAATGATACTTCTAGGCAGTGGTCTTTAACTAGTGGCAGGTTTGTCCCCTTCCATTACCCTGGACATTTTTGCTTGTCACACTGGGGATGGGGGTGCTACTGGCCTCTAGTGGGTAGAGGCCAGAGATGCTACCAAACATCCAAGAGTGGGTATGAGACAGCTCCCCACAGTAACAAATTATCCAGCCTCACGCATCTATAATGCCACCACTAGGCTCTGCACGTTGGTTCACACCTGTAACCCCAGCACTTTGGGAGGCGGAGGTGGGATCCCTTGAGCCAGGAGTTCGAGACCAGTCTGGGCAATTTAGGGAGATGCCATTTCTACAAAAAATGTAAAAATTAGCCGGGCATGGCAGCACACACCTATAGTCCCAGCTATTTGGAGGGCTGAGGTGGGAGGATTGCTTGAGTCCAAGAGGTTGAGGCTGCAGTGACCTGTGATGGCATTACTTGCACTCCATCCTGAGCAAGACCCTATCTCCAAAAAACAAACAAACAAACAAAAAAAACCTATGATTGAGAAACCGTGCTTGCCATGGTGAATGTTGGTTGTTAGTAAGAAAGTTGAGGCCTTTTGTGGTTTCTTCTCTGGCCTGATCCAGGAACCCCTCTTACTCCCATGACGTTATGGGCATACATTTCACATTTATTATTGGGATTGGTAATCAGATCTTTTAATCTCCTTTGAACTTTGCGAGTTGCTGAAAGCACCATATATTTTATAAAAGTCTGAAGTTTATAACCTAAACATTAGCTAACTAAAGACAAGACTCACAGGGCTGAAAGGAACTCTTGGTCAAATTGGTCCATCTGTCCGTCCTTAGGGCTTTAATGGGTGTAAATATGTTGCCTGAGGTGGTTAAGTATTCTTTTGTTAATGAATTCTGGGGAGAACTCCCCTTGTAACTGCTTTCACAGCTTGGTTATTTACAAAGACTTTCGTTTTTACCTGAATAGAAAGCTTCCTTTGTCTTTTGTATGTTAGCGCATTGCCAGATCCTGATTAGGTAGGTATTTGCGAAGTGCTTTATCTAATTTGTACCTTATCTAGGCTTCTTGGTAGAATACGTGTTTCTCTAATGTATACCTGGGTGCTAATAGTTTGGTGCTATGGAAACCAGTCATATTTGGTTATTGGGGAGCAGAAGTAGTGTGCATGAAGAGGCTAAGGTGATGCCTGCCTGGCTTCAGCTGTGAATTTTAGAAATATACTTATTAAAGGTAAATTTTTTTTTCTCTCTTTACCGCTGGATTTCTTAATCTGGGAGGTACTTGATGGAATTTAGCCTTTTTATCCCTTGAAATTATAAGCAGCATTTTGTGTGCACTTTTTCTTATACATGTACCTTTTTCTGCTGTCAAAAGATAAAATTTCAACAAATTGAGTATAAAGATCTAATTGGATTTTATTGTTGATTAACAAATTAGGTAGCACCCCATCTATAAAAAAATAGGTGCCCATTGGGCATGGCGGAACAATCGGTTTTTATAAGGTTGAGCAGGAACAGGGAAACAACTTAGTCGAAAAATGTGGGTTGTTTAACATCAGGTTACTTGAGGTTAATTTGCTTGTAAGGGTTAAAGCAGAGGGAACTTCTTATGCCAACTCAAACTGCCTGTTTAGGGATTTGGGTATCTTCTCTCCTGAAGGTAAACAGTTTAGAAGTTTAACATGAGTGACTCCATTTTGGTTTGGTCTGTTAGGGTCTAGGAGCTCAGTCCAAATTAGTGGCCTTCCATAGATTCTGTTTAACACTGGAAGGAGGGTCCATAGTGTGTGTGTTAGGGTGACTACTGAGAGCACTTACGAATCCTGGGGAGGGCCTGCACCTTAGAACTGATCAGTTGTAAATGTTACAAACAGACCTCTTTTCTCAGAAATTAAGAATTCGGAAAAGTTCAAAGGATATAATTAATTTTTTTTTTTTTTTTTTTTTTGAGACAGAGTCTCGCTCTGTCGCCCAGGCTGGAGTGCAGTGGCTCACGTGATCTCGGCTCACTGCAAGCGCCGCCTCCCAGGTTCAGGTGATTCTTCTGCCCGCCTCCCGAGTAACTGGGACTATAGCTGGGACTACAGGCGCTCGCCACCATGCCCGGCTAATTTTTTGTATTTTCAGTAGAGACAGGGTTTCACCGTGTTAGCCAGGACGGTCTTATCTGACCTCGTCATATGCTGGCCTCGGCCTACCAAAGTGCTGGGATTACAGGAGCCAGCCACCATGCCTGGACTAATAAAGTTTTAAAATAAAAAAGTTGGACACAGCTAGGGTCACTTTTATGATTTTGGCGTAAAATAGCTAGAAAAATAAAAATGCGACATACTTCCCTAACAATTTGCCCACAAGGAAATTCCTTGTGGACAAAGAACTCAAAGGCATCCCTCTGTTCACCTGAGACAAATGCATATGTGATTGCTTCCTCTGCCTTGTTGTTTTGCTAAGCCAGACTGATAGATAAATGACTATTCCTCTACTCTCTTCTCACATGGAACTTGTATATTCAGTGAAAGGCTAATCAAGAGACTTAAAAGAATGCAACCGTTTGTGTATTACCTACCTATGACCTGGAAGCCTCCTCCCCTGCTTCAACTTGTCCAGCCTTTCCAGACCAAACCAGTGTGCATCTTACACATATTGCTTGATATCTCATGTCTCCCTAAAATGTGTAAAAACCAAGCTGTGCCCCATCACCCTGGGCACATGTCAGGACCTCCTGAGGATGTGTCATGGGCATGTCCTTAACCTTGGCAAAATAAACTTTCTAAATTGATTGAGCTCTGTCTCAGATACTTTTGGGCTCACAATATTTACAGACCTAATTCAGCCCTAATCTAGCCGCTGCATTTAGTTGCATAGTGTGAATATTTCACGTTTTACTTTTGCATTTTCATAAATGGGTATATGGATTATTTAGGTTTTTTTGTGAGCAGAGCTCTGAATATTTATTTGCCTCGTCCTGTACAAGTTTGATAATTTGTCTATGTTACATGCCCACAAATTGAACTGCAGGATTCATACACTTTATTTTTTTGAATTGGAGTCTCACCCTGTTGCTCAGGCTGGAATGCAATGGTGCGACCTCAGTTCACTGCAACCTCCGCCTCCCAAGTTAAAGTGATTCTCCTGCCTCAGCCTCCCGAGTAACTGGGACTATAGGCGTGTACAACCACGCCCAGCTAATTTTTGTATTTTTAGTAGAGACAGGGTTTCACCATGTGGTCCAGGATGGTCTCAGTCTCCTGACCTCGTGATCTGACCGCCTTGGCCTCCCAAATTGCTGGCACGCATGAGCCACTGTGCCCGGCTGATTCATATACATTTTAAAGGTTACTGGTTATTCTTACCATTATTTAATACTATGAGACTTTAATTTCTGCAAAACAGATGAGTGCAAAATAGCCAGTTATAATGTTTCCCAAATTAACAGAGGTTTAGTTATTTTAAAAATGAGTTTATTGGCCATTTCAGTTTCTTCTCTGTAATTGCATATCCATTTTCTTTGCGCAGTTTTTGGTTGGATTTTTGATATGTAATTCTTCATATGTTGTGTATCTATATCCTTTGTTATGTGTACGTTGAAATTTTATTTCCCAGTCTGTTGTCTTTTAACCTGGTTTATAGTAATAATCTTATTCTGAAGAAGCACAGGACTTGAACTAAAGGTGGAGATTTTAAAGAACTACATCCAGTATTCTTTACCAATTGGAAATGTGTGGCCGGGTGCAGTGGCTCATGCCTGTAATCCTAGCACTTTGGGAGGCTGAGGCGGGTGGATTACCTGAGGTCCAGAGTTCAAGACCAGCCTGGCCAACATGGTGAAACCCTGTCTTTACTAAAATACAAAAAAATTAGCCAGATGCAGTAGTGCGTGCCTGTAATCCCAGCTACTCTGGAGACTGAGGTAGGAGAATCCCTTGAACCCGGGAGGTGGAGGTTAAAGTGAGCCAGGATCACTCCACTGCACTCCAGCCTCGGCTACAGAGCGAGACTTGGTCTCAAAAAAAAAAAAAAAAAAAAAAAAAAAAAAGTGTGACTAATTAGTCTTCTTTGCTTTTCCATCTTCTTAAGACACATAGAAGTGACTGAGAAGGAATAGTTACACAATAACTTTGGTTTAATAATCAGTTCAACTGAAGAATGTATGTAAATAAGGGCAGTGATACCTAACGCTGATAGTTGATAGTGTGGATTGCATAATTCAGACTGTGGGGTGACACACACATACACTCTTGGGCTTTGTCTTTATAGGTAAGGATTGGAAGAATTTTTGCATATGCCTGACACATAAGTGCTCCATATATATTAGCTATTGTATCACCTGTAGGAAGTTAGCCTGGAAGTAAGTTTTATAGAATTCCAGCGTAGATTGCTTTGTGTTTTTTTTTTTTTTTTTTTTTGCCAGATTTTGCTTTCACCAACAAAAACACTAAGTTCTGCCAAGCAATTTTCGGCCATTTTGTAAGTTAGGAAAATAAACACTAAAGTGAAATGGCGGCTTTTAGGCGGGGCTCCCACAGACCTGCTCCTTTTAAGTGGAATGTTGCTGTGCTGCCCTCTTGTGGCCATTTGGGAAAAGGCGATTAAAAAATGGAACAGTAACTTAATGGCTCTCGTTTCAAAGCCCAGTTGCAAGAAGGTTAATCACTCCATTTTTACCTACTTCAGAAAGTATTTTGAAGAGATACCAATACCTTTTTGTCCACAAGTAAAGGAAGTGGTAAACCTTTTTCTCATCAGCATTTATTTTTGATTGGAATCTGAATTCCCAGTTTTGACTTGTTCTTTTATCTGTGTATTGTATTTTCCTTTTAATTATTTGTTAAGTAAAAAATTATAAAAGTTGTTTGCAATTTAGATGTTGAATAATTTTCAGATAGTTGTTTTTCATGAAGATTCTATATATATGTTGGATAGTCATTCCTGAAAATCCAATGTTTAATTGCCCTGTAACAAGTAAGCCATTGGTAGTCAGCTAATTTTATTACTTTGTTATTTAGGTGAAAGCTTAAAGGACTCCACCCACTAATTCAGTTTGACCCTTTCTATTAGTCTTGTGGGCTTTCTGCCTCCTGTACTAAACCAGCACTAAAGGTACAGCTTAGTACTAATAGTATTTACTGTTATATTTATTAGGTATTAATGGCAATTCATAGTCTTTTAGGAAATGTCTTGTTTTTTTAAGGGAATAATTCGAATATATATATACACACACACACATACACACACACACACACACATATATATATATTTTTTGAGATAGAGTTTGGCTATTGATGCCTGGGCTGGAGTGCAGTGGTGTGATCTCAGCTCACTGCAACCTCTACCTCCTGAGTTCAAGTAATTCTCCTGCCTCAGCCTCCGAAGTAGCTGGGATTACAGGTGCATGCCACCACACCTGGCTAATTGTTTGTATTTTTAGTAGAGACTGGGTTTCACCATCTTGGCCAGGTGGGTCTTGAACTCCTGACCTCAGGTGTTCCACCAGCCTCGGCCTCCCAAAGTGCTGGGATTACAGGCTTGGCCTATAATTACACTATTTTTTTTTTTTTTTTTTGAGATGGAATCTGGCTCTGTTGCCCAGGCTGGAGTGCAGTGGCGCGATCTTATTTTCCATTTCCAGTTTATTTAGTGATTACTCCTCTTATGAGAAGTATGAAAATTAAGTAATGCCTTTATTAAGACTTTTTTTTCTGCCTTTAAGCAGTTCCCCTACTTAGTATTTGTATTCAGTCTTACATCTGATTTTCTGGTTTCAAAAGCAGTATAAAAACACTTCTTTTTTTTTTTTTTTTTTTTTTGGAGATGGAGTCTTGCTTTGTTGCCCAGGCTGGAGTGCCATGGCGCAATCTTGGCTCACTGCAACCTCTGCCTCCCGGGTTCAAGTGATTCTCCTGCCTCATTCTCCTGAGTAGCTGGGACTACAGGTGCACTACCATGCCCAGCTAATTTTTTGTATTTGTAGTAGAGATGGGGTTTCACCGTGTTAGCCAAGATAGTCTCCATCTCCTGACCTCGTGATCCTCCCATCTTGGCCTCCCAAAGTGCTGGGATTACAGGCGTGAGCCGCCACGCCTGGCCTAAGAACACTTTTTTAAAACACTCATTCAAATCTTTGCTTGTTTTGTATAGGGTGGGGTGTACTTGCAGCCCTTGCTTTGGATTTAACTCTTATGGTTAGACATATTTTAGACAGTTGACTAGTTTAGACATTAAAAATCCTTAAGGTATATATTGAAGTGCTGTGAATTCACTATTAAGCTTCACTACTAAGTTTCAGTCATAAAATGTCACCAGTATCATTCCCTGAGGGCATCTGCCTCCATCAACCCCTAAAGGTAAATATGGTTGTGAACTTGGTGTTTATCTTTTGTTGGGTTTGATTTTCATTGTTGTTATTTTTGAAATTACACAGGTAATCCATGGAGCTCACAAATGTACTTCAAATAACCCATCCCCAACAGAATGAACCAGTGTTAGCAATGTGGTGATTAAAATGCATTTATACACATAGATATGTGCTGACAGAAATACGGCTTTTTTTTTTCCCCAGAAGGTATTGTATGCATTGTTAAATTTCTAGGAATCACTCTCCTACACAAACTCAGAAACACATAGCTACACAAGAAGATATGTGGAAAGATATTTATGGGTACAGTCAACAGTTTCGAAATACAAATACTCTACTCAAAAATACAGAAATATGGAAAATGTATCAAGGATATTTGCAACTTATTGATTAAGTGAAAAATCTGAAAAGAACCTAAATGTACCATTAATAGGGGAATGTTATATAAAATGTAGTGAATTTAGAGTATAAACCAGTTCAAAGGGAATGAGATAGGCATCTGTATAGACACATCCTGATGCGGACATTGGCATTCCATTGCATCCCATCTGCAGTGCTTCCCGCTTTTCAGCACAGAACAGTAAACATTTCTAGTTGGACTGTTCTAGTTATCTTCAGTAAACTAATGCTGCCTTTTGTGGGTCTTTAGTTGGTAAAGATTTTCAGTCTTTTTGTTGCCGTTGGAGTTTTTTGTTTCCTAGGAGTGTATAGACCTGTTGTCCTGTGACAGTTTTATTGGTGGTGATTGCCAAAACATGATTCTATTCTTAAACTTTCATCTGGAGTTAAACATTGTAGTAGTTGAAAAACTAAATATGTTATTTCAGAGGGGAGGCAAATTGTACATTCTAGCGAATGAATGTGCAATTGAATCCTCCTCTAATATACCAGGCATAGAGAACATCAAAGGAGATGTGCTTAGTTTGCAAGTTTATTGGGGAGGTTGACAAGCGGCCAGATTACTTTGTAGTATGGGACAAGTGGAGGCAAGGGAGTGTAGATGTTAACAGCTGCTGGAGCTTTGGAGCGAGTCTTTCTAGGACAGCATGTGTGTCATTGCTAAAAGTATGGATAGCCAGCAGGGCATGGTAATTGAAGCTCAGATTTGAGATGTGGCTGCCTGTTTTCCATCTCGGTGGTGGTAACTGCTATGACATATGTCAGTATTGTGGAAGTATCTGATAGGTATTGAGCTTAGGATAGGAGACCAAACGATGTTTTCCAGGAGAAGGTGATACCTGAGGCCTCAAAATTAGAGAGGTATTTAGTTTGCTGTGTCGGCAGTGGGTGCAGGAGCTAGAGGGGAGCAATGCTAGGTCTGGAGTCGGGAGCAGTGGGAGTGAGGGAAGAAATGATTAAGTAATGTGCTTTGAGAAATTGTCAGAGGCCAGGTTTTATAGGGCATGCTGAAATTGGATGTTTTCAGTGACCCGAAGACCTGGATGCCTGGGAAGTGAACAAGCCTTCAGCTGCCTTTGCTATGGGCATATAATTTCCAGGTACTGCCTTGCCTAACATCCCTTTCAAGTAGACTGCCCTTTCTATTAAATAAATCCCTTCCTTCCTTATGAGGAAATTCTGGAGCTGTCTCTGTACCTGTCTGTCCATGAGCAAATAGTGGAGGCAAAACTAATAAATTCCAACTAGTGTCATGGATTGTGGGGTGACGACTCACTAATGGGTGTTAGCTGGGGAGAATTTTGTGTTAGAAGGGGAATCTCAGCTTGAGTGTGATATGCTCACATTTCCTCTGTTTGGGTAGGGCTTTGGCATTTATAGGGCACTGCTTTCATAGCTGGCATTAGATGCTCTCTTGACACTACTGGTAGATGTCACATAGGTTGATACAGGTTAAAAGATGACACAGGCCTGAGGTGATCTAGGACTGAAATGGAAACTGCGATGCCAGAGCCCACACCTTTTAAGTGATCCTGTCACTATCCAGCTCTTCTCTTTTCTTTTTTCTTTCCTGATGTCAACCTGCCTGGTCACAGGTATAAAATAAGTGACTCAGATGCTTTGGTCACCTGGACTAGTCAGCTTGGACTGTGCAAAGGGTTAAAGAGTCAGTAATTATAATGAGGTCTTGAAACTGTTGAGTCACTTGTGACAGGGATGCCTGTTTTGGGGCCTTGTATAACAGGGATAAGAGTTAAGTTTTCTGAGTCTCTAATCTTTTGGACCCCTAGAGTAAAATAGAAATGAGCTTTAGATCCACACTTGGATTGGAATCCTGGCCCCCTCACCCTCTTCCTCAATTTCTAGTTTTGTCCATTGACCAAGTTGTATAAAAGATGTCAGTTTTTTTCGTCCTTCATATGGTGATAATAATGCCTAATAGTATTATTCTTGGGAATAAGCAAAATAATATATATACACACACACACATATATACACATACATACACATGTAAAGTACTTAGCCTAGTGTCTGATACCTATTAGGTGATCAGGAAGTTATATGGTTTTTCTCATCTTTCCCCCCTTCCCAGTGTTGGGAACCTCCCCCCGACCCCTGCTCTCCCATTTTTTTCTCATTGCTTCCTCATGGTAACTGAAAGGCCTCCGTATTGTAATGTGCTGTGGATCGCATGGTGTTATTTGATTCAGTCCTAGTTTGCAGTGTACTGCCCTGTGCACCTCTAGAAGATGCAGTGATGGTAAATATAGAGCTTCCCTTTACCCTTTCAGGTTTTGTGCCATGTGTCTTATCTCCTGGCTTCTGAACTCAGGGACTTTTCTGTTAATGTTACTGTAGGTTCTGGGTTTTTCCTTGCCCCCCTCAGAGCAAAGATAGGTAGTTTTCAAGCAAAAGAGTAGAGTGGACAGTCCACCTCTTGGTGTAGAGTCCATCCATTTGAGGTCTGTTTGCTTCAGAGTATCTTCCCCTCTACCAGCATGCCCCTCAGTTGCTTTTTCACCATTAGAGGAAGATGAGGATATTGCTTTCTCTGTGCTTGAGGTTGATACTCTATCACCCCTCAGTCTCTGTGGTTTCTGGTTTGTTCCTTTAAATGTCATCTACCTGCTTAGATTGCTGCTCCCTACGGGATGTTTGAAATGAAGAAAGGAAGGGAGATGTGTGGAGGCCGATAGCAGTCTTTATTGGGTTGGGTGTTCTCATTAGCATCAGAGTGCCCTTTTTGTTTACTTGTTTCTGTTAAGTCTACCACTTCTGGATCTCACTGCAGATTATAAGGCAAGGCCTCTGGATTGAGGTTAATGTGTATAAATTTTTACAAACCACCCCAGATGAATCTCATTTGCACCTATTAGTGCGAACCGCTGATTGGATAATTGCAACCAGTTTGCATTCTTCCTCTTTGGGTAAGATGCTTTGTTTTTGTTTTGTTTTGTTTTTTGGAGACAGAGTCTCACTGTGACACCCAGGCTGGAGTACAGTGGCAAATCATGGCTCACTGCAGCCTTGACTTCCTAGGCTCAAATGATCCTCCCACCTGAGTCTTCTGAGTAGCTGGGACCACAGGCACGCACCATCATACCCAGCTAATTTAAACATTTTCTTGAAGAGATGGGGTTTGCATATTGTCCAGGCTGATCTCGAACTCCTGGGCTCAAGCAATCTTCCTGCCTAGGCTTCCCAAAGTGTTGGGATTATAGGTGTGAGCCACTGTGTCCAGCTTGGTTGGTTTTTTTTTTTTTTGGAGACCAAGTCTCTCTCTGTCTCTAGGCTGGAGTATAGTGGCACGATCTTGGCTTACTGTGTCCTTTGCCTCCTGGGTTCAAGCGATCCTCCTGCCTCAGTCTCCCGAGTAGCTGAGACTACAGGTGTGTGCAGCCACAGCCAGCTAATTTTTGTGTTTTCAGTAAGACAGGGTTTCACCATGTGGTCCAGGATGCTCTGGATCTCCTGACCTCTGATCTGCCTGTCTTGGCCTCCTAAAGTGCTGGGATTACAGGCATGAGCCGCCATGCCCAGCCTGCTTGGTTTGGTATTGTTCTGTGTTTTGTTTTTTTCTTGTTGAGAGGGGAATGATACTTAATACATAAGACTTACTGGATTCATATATATCTGGTTTCAAGTCATACTATGTTAACTAGGTGTGAGAGTTAACTTAAATACTTAAGAGCCTCAGTTCAGCCTCATTTGAATGAAGGGGACAGTAATATCCATGTTCAGAGTGTCTGTCAAGAGTCTGTCCATAGAAATCACCTGCTCTGTAGCATCATGTAAACATTCAGGAAATGGTAGCTATTGGGGATTTTGAGAATGGTAGCAATAACATTACTTGGAATGTAAAAGTATAAATGTGAATTTGAAGATTTTGGTCTTATATTATCAGCATTACTATCTGTAAATGTTTTACCATGAGAATTTTTTTTTTTAAAAGCAGATTCGTGTGGCGGTTCTTAAATATTTTTAAATCTCTCTCTCTCTCTCTCAAAATAAGTCACTCAGCCTCTGAAGAAGCTTCGGGTTCAGACTCAGGCAGTCAGTCGGAAAGTGAGCAGGGAAGTGATCCAGGAAGTGGACATGGCAGCGAGTCGAATAGCAGTTCTGAATCTTCTGAGAGTCAGTCGGAATCTGAGAGCGAATCAGCAGGTTCTAAATCCCAGCCAGTCCTCCCAGAAGCCAAAGAGAAGCCAGCCTCTAAGAAGGAACGGATAGCTGATGTGAAGAAGGTATCTACTTTGCCCTACAGTACAAATGTGTTGCTAGCCGAGGACAAGCTAGCAGACCTTTATTGCTTATGAAAACTCATTAGTATATCTTGATAATGAAACCTACAGCCATTTTTTCTAATATACAGTAGGATATCTGAGGATACAAATGAAGACTTCTTTCTGCTCTATTAAGGAAAATAAATTACCTGAACCATCCAATTATAGGGAGGAGAGACAAATTTTTATATGCTTGGTTTTTAACTTTATTTATTTATTTTTGAGACAGAATCTTGCTCTATTGCCCAGCCTGGAGTACAGTGGCACGATCTTGGCTCACTGCAACCTCCGCCTCCCAGGTTCAAGTGATTTCCTGCCTCAGCCACCCAAGTAGTTGAGATTACAGGTGTCCGCCACCACGCCTGGCTAATTTTTGTATTTTTAGCAGAGACTGGGTTTCACCATGTTGGCCAGTCTGGTCTTGAACTTCTGACCTCAGGTGATCCACCTGCCTCGCGCCTCCCAAAGTGCTGGGATTATGGACCTGAGCTACCACGCCCAGCTTAAAATATACTTTTAAGGTTAAAGTGAGCAGTTCCAAAGTTAATAATGTGTAGTTACAGATTGGATGGACCTACAAGCCAGTCAGAATGATTGGAGTATGCCTTTGATAATCATTATCCTAAAATGAGAACTTCTAAGGAAGGCTCTTGGTTTTCTGTGTATACATCCTTTTCACATGTTAGCTCCCTGCCCTCCTCCAAAAGCTTATTACTCATGTAAGAGTACTCAGTAGTGAGTAACTCCACATGGTAGATTTTTCATGGAAGAGTTGACTTAGATATCAGCTCTCAAAAGGGCAAATAAGAGCACAAGATAATTTTAGGATGTAAATATTACAATATATGCTGTAATAAAGTCACAGTAGTTGAGCTAGAATGCCTGTCTGATGTCTTGGAGTGATAAAACTGGTTGATGTAGTAACACTGAAATGATTTAGCCCTCCCGGTTAATAAGGGCTCCATGAAAACCCATGTTGAGTAAAAACTTTCATAGCTCTAGCAGAGGTCAGGGGTGGGCCTGGGTAGACAGGCTAGAGTAAAGCGCTCTTTCCCTCCTTCCTTTCTCTGCCAGGTTTTTTCAGAGTGTTTTATGTTTACTGCTTCTTCCTGTATTTCCCACCACTTGGTTATTCCTAACTCCTTCTGGTTGGACCTTTTGTCCTTTAACTCCAAGGTGATGCTAAGGCCATTATAGAATCTGTGGACTTGGGATTATGTGATTACATTGGATTCTAGCTGTAAAATGCCTGTTCCTGGGCCATCTTCTTTTCTTTTGAAGCGTTGATTTTCTTTTTTTTTTTTTTTTTTTTAAGACTGAGTCTCGCTCTGTCGCCCAGGCTGGAGTGCTGTGGCTGGATCTCAGCTCACTGCAAGCTCCGCCTCCCGGGTTCACGCCATTCTCCTGCCTCAGCCTCCCGAGTAGCTGGGACCACAGGTGCCCGCCACCTCGCCCGGCTAGTTTTTTTTTGTATTTTTTTTTTAGTAGAGACGGGGTTTCACCGTGTTCGCCAGGATGGTCTCGATCTCCTGACCTTGTGATCCGCCCGTCTGGGCCTCCCAAAGTGCTGGGATTACAGGCTTGAGCCACCGCGCCTGGCCTGAAGCCTTGATTTTCTTCAGCTTGCTTCATCATTTTTATGTTGTTGTTGTTGTTAAAGTCATTGTTGATAATGTCCTTTCTTAGTGACATTTGGATCATTTTTCATAAAGATGAGACAGGGTCTTGCTCTGTCATCCAGGCTGGAGTACAGTGGTGCAATCACAGCTCACTGCAGCCTCGATCTCCTGGGTTCAAGTGATCCTCCCACCTCAGCCTCCCAAGTAGCTGGGACTACAGGCACGTACTGACACACCTGGCTAATTTTAAAAATTTTCTGTAGAGACAGAATCTCCCTATGTAGCCCAGGCTGGTCTTGAGCTCCTGGACTCAAGCCATCCTTCCGTCTAGACCTCCCAGGGTGCTGGGATTACATGCCTGGCCCTACCCTTTTAAATGCAAACATTTCACAAGTCTCAGTTAGTGGCTTCTTTTGTGCATGTTCTGAGCCTTACTTTTCCAAATATTCTCATGATGTTAGCTGTCACCTGTGATTTGATAACCCATATTTCTCATCTCAGCTTTTACTACTTGCTTAATTTCTGTTATACCTTTTCATGTCAGTGTTCCACAATCCATTCAAATTCCTTTTGCTGCTATGTGATTCTGTTAAAAGAATACAGAATATACTTAGTAGTAGTTATCTCTGGGTAAGAAAGTGAAAATGATTTTTCTCCGCAACTAATCTGTCCTTTAAATTTTTTTTTTTTTTTTTGAGACGGAGTCTGGCTCTGTCGCCCAGGCTGGAGTGCAGTGGCCGGATCTCAGCTCACTGCAAGCTCCGCCTCCCGGGTTCACGCCATTCTCCTGCCTCAGCCTCCCGAGTAGCTGGGACTACAGGCACCCGCCACCTCGCCCGGCTAGTTTTTTTGTAGGAGACGGGGTTTCACGGTGTTAGCCAGGCTGGTCTCGATCTCCTGACCTCGTGATCCGCCCGTCTCGGCCTCCCAAAGTGCTGGGATTACAGGCTTGAGCCACCGCGCCCAGCCTGCAGATCTTAAAGGTTGTTACAGGTCTACAAAAATCAGGTCTTAAAGGCAAAGGACTAATTACTGCTACAGAATAAAAATAGATGTATTAGAGAAAGGGTGGCAGTGGTTGTCATTCTGAGAACTTCTAGCTAAGTGTTAGCAATACCTCATCTGCATTTATCTGGGATGTTACATGACCGAGGAACTTAAAGAAAAATAAAAATTCCTGATTCTAATTAAATAATTAGACTTAATGGGGGCTTTGCTTCTTGTATTTTCAGTTTCACAGGTGGGTTAGTGCAGTCAAGACTGAAACTCAAAGCAGTAGGGAATTTAAAATTTATCAGTAAATACTTTGTCTTTAGTGGAAGCAGCTGCTGTCTCACCTTGCTGTATTATTCAGCTGTATGTTTATATTTTAATGATGGGTAAGCGGTATACCATGTAGATTTATAGCTATTAAGTAATGAAGACATTGTTAAACTAATATTTCCTAGAATAATATGCCTATTTTCAAAATAAATAAAACTAGCAAAACAACCCTTTTGATATTTGGTTACTTGAATTCTTTTCCATTGCAATAAATGTTTGATAATAATAATGAGGGTCAAGAAAAAAGATTAATGTGTGGTCTCTTAATTTTACAGATGTGGGAAGAATATCCTGATGTTTATGGGGTCAGGCGGTCAAATCGAAGCAGACAAGAACCATCACGATTTAATATTAAGGAAGAGGTAAGGAAAAAATGTTTTAAGGGCATGCATTTAAACTCCCTATCTTCATTCTTTCTGACTAATGGTATGTGTTACCATTAAAAAGACTGAACTTCAGGCATGGGGGTTAAGTGACTCTAATATGAGCTATCTATGAACAGATACAGTAAGGCAAGAAGTTAATAATCAAATAAAAGAATCTAACCAGAAAGATCATATAATAGTGATTTTTTATACAGAATTGACCTCAAAATTATTTATTTTTTAGGTTGTTTCTCATAATGAAAATTATATAGCGAGAAGTTTACTTTTTTAAGCCCCTAACTTTCTAAATCTCCTAGATTTTTATTAAATGGGTAACTTGTTTGGTAAACAAACAGCAATAGAAATAGTTTTGGATTTATTCTTGAAAGAGGAGGGAGTGCTTAATTAATGTATCTACTTTTATTTAACTTACTAAATTTGGTTTCCTTGCTCATTTTTAGTGTGAGATATAATGAGTTTCAAACATACTTAATTGTGAGAGATTGAATAGATTGGTGATTTTAAAATTGGTATTCTGTACCAGGCTTGGTTGTCTATAGAATCAGACTTCTTTCACCTTTCTCATTTTGTGTGATGTTTTTGTGGATTCTTATTCTGAATTAGATTTATAGACTAGATCCTGAAGAGAGGTTCTTTTGTCTCAATGAAATGTCCCCTTTCTGCTTTCTTAGGAGGACTTTGCTAGTCTTAGCTATATAACGAACTTCTGATGAAAGTTAAATATTGATAGCCACAGGTCAGTGAGTTGGGTGTGGGTTTTTAAATAAATGTACCTTAAAAATCTAATTTATCCTAACATCTGCATTACATTTGTGGTTTTATTTTGAGTGACCTCTGAGCTGGTTTGCCTTTGCTTTTGTTTCCCATAGTGTCTAGCACTAGGTTACTGAGCCATGTTTGTTAAAACCAATCACATAGTTGTAGAAATCTTTTCCTCTTTTATGTATTAATTAACACATTCTCTGTAGGGTACAAGATTAACAGCAATAGGGGTAGTTTGCTATTTTCCCTAATTTTGGAGAGAAAGAGCTATTGAAATGTCTGTGACTGTAAACTTTCCTTGGTCTAGTGCTGTTAGCAGAGCACTGTTGGCTCGTGAGTGAACATACTCTTAAATGAGTCTAAAATGAATACTTCAGTAGTTGGTGCCTTTACGGCACACTGACTAAATGTTGTGGCATTTTTATTTGATATTCTAAATCTGCAGTATCCAGTATGGTCCCCACTACTCACATGTGGCTTTTAAAGTTCACATTAGTTAAAAATTCCATTTCTCAGTCACATCGGTCACATTTTAAGTGCTCAGTAGTCACATGTGGCTGACGGGTACTGTATTGGACATTGTAGATATGGGACATTTACATGGTTACAGAAAGTTACTGGATATTGCTGTTCTAGAAGTCAAGCTGAGATAAATATTTCCTGACTTTAGAGATAAGTCAGTAATAGCAGAAAGATATTAATTTTCAAATCAAAAGAAGAGGGAGTTCTACCAAGCAAGTACTTAGGTTTCTTTCTGTCTAAAAGCTCATATTGTATAATGGTATATTGAGTAGATTGTTGATCCAGGAGATAGTGTTGTCCCTAAGAACTGTGAATTAAAGTCTGTAATCATTTTTCCCCCCTCACACACTGAAGGCAAGTAGCGGGTCTGAGAGTGGGAGCCCAAAAAGAAGAGGCCAGAGGCAGCTGAAAAAACAGTAAGTCTTTCATGGGGGAAATTATTCAATCTAGTAGTTTCAAACTTGTCAGCATTTCTAGGACTGCCTTCATTGTGTCTTTAGTCTACTCCAGGTCCTTTAGTCTGCTCCTGTCTCTCTTACTAGCTCGGGTGACTATCTACCCTGACCTGTTGCAATAGCAGCAGCAGCATTGGAAACCCAGGATTCTCAGTTTAACACATGGAAGGAGTCCACGTATACTCGGGCTGTTATTTGGGATCAATCTCAGCTTCTTCCATTGGATTAACCCAATTAGCCCATTGATTTTTTTCAGACAAATATGTATAAATAACAAGTACAGAGGTATTTGGTATTGTAGTATGCAAGGAACAAATGTAGATTTGCCATTTTTATGGCAGAATTATATTGGCTGAACATCCATTTTGGTAAGAAATTACATGTTGTTGTTTCTGTATAATTTTAATATTGCAGTTCATAAGCCAGAAAAATTTAATTTGTGGACTTAATGTGAAGTTTCTTTATAACATAGATTTATATGTTCATTATGTTTTAATTTAAAAAGTTCTTATTTATATGATGAAATTATTTGATTTTTTTTGAGAAATGATTTTTAAAGTCATTTTTTGGAGAGGGTGTGAATCCTGTTGACAATCTGAGTTCTATAGCTTCTCTCGAAAATGTAGGTATTCAAAACTTTGTATACCAGTTCAGGGGTTCTCATGTTAAACAACTGTCCATGGCTTCTATTAAGAGCTCTAGGTACATATTCTGTGTTGGAAAATATTATTAATCTTTAGTAAGTGGCCTAAGGCAAGTCATTTGAGATTTTAAAACCCATTTCCTCATCTCCAAAAAAAAGTAATACTGTCTCCCCAACAGGATTATTAGAAACTATGCTAAGATTTTGTGACATTAAGTAAATGTAGGGTATTACAGAGCCTTACAGAAAAGTCAAGTACTTAATATTGCCCTGCTAGAGTGCATTCAGTTTTCATTTGTGTTTTAGAGAAATGGTAACTGTAAGCAAACTGCACTTGTCATCTTAGAAGGCTTTTGTTCTATCCCAGTCTCATGGTCTGGTTGGGAGACTATTATCTGCTTACTGGTATCATGGCCTTTTGAGTATCTTTCCTGAAATGTCCACCTTGATTACACCCTGGGAAATCCACACATGTAATCATTACTTCACTATCTGGCTACATTCCTTTGGTCTCTTGACTGCAAGTTAAATGGTGCTGTGCTTGAATTCTTGACTTCCTATTTTAATGGCCTTATTTGTGTGTGCAGAAGCCAGCGTTTTTTTCAGTCACTGTATAACTCTGGTTACTGGCTCATATTCTTGTCAGCCTTTTTTTTTTTTTTTTGGAGACAGGGTCTCACTCTGTTGCTCAGGCTGGAGTGCAGTGGCTTGATCTCAGCTCACTGCACCCTTGGCCTCCTGGACTTAATTGAACCACCTAAGCCACCCAAGTAGCTGGGACTACAGGCATGTGCTGTCATGCCCAGCTAAGTTTTTAAAAATTTATTGTAGAGATGGGGTCTCAGCTATGTTTCTCAGGCTGGTTTCAAACTCCTGAGCTCAAGCAGTCCTCCAGCCTTGGCCTCCTGGGATTACAGGTGTGAGCCAGTGTGCCCCACCACTTAACAGTCTTAAGAATTCCCCAAATTTGCCAACCTTCAGTAGCATGTATGGACCTTTCTTTTCCTGAGTAGAACTTCTTAGTTCCTTGCAGAGTGGGATCTGTCTTCTTTCTCATATTGCTTCCCTACCCTAGGGCTCTTCCATAGGAACTGCCTTGGGCTGAGGTAGGAAGTTCCCCTCAGGTTCGTGTGTTTGAACACTGGGCTAGTCTTCCTTTCTGCTATTCTCTGGCCAGCTGGTGAGTATTGTGGATTTACAGAGAGCTCTTCCCCTGAGTCACCAGTTGAGATTCCTGAAAGATTAATTAGAGGAGGTCTTGTAGCTGCTAACACTCAAGTTGCAAGGCACAGCACTTTAGGAGGCTTCCGTGATCCAAGCTGAGCAAGTGTAACATAACCTAATATGTGGGCCCATGCATTTCAGAATTGAGAGAGACTCACTCAGAGAGTGAAAGGTTTGAAATATTGGCACAAAGAAACGCTTTTCTGAAACCCTTCAGATTTTATTCACACATTTTAGAGTTTTTAAGAAGGGACAATTTTGTAAAATTGGTTTAAAAAAATTAATTCCAGGCCGGGCGCGGTGGCTCAAGCCTGTAATCCCAGCACTTTGGGAGGCCGAGACGGGCGGATCACGAGGTCAGGAGATCGAGACCATCCTGGCGAACACAGTGAAACCCCATCTCTACTAAAAAAAAAAAAAATACAAAAAACTAGCCGGGCGAGGTAGCGGGCGCCTGTAGTCCCAGCTACTCAGGAGGCTGAGGCAGGAGAATGGCGTAAACCTGGGAGGCGGAGCTTGCAGTGAGCTGAGATCTGGCCACTGCACTCCAGCCTGGGCTACAGAGCGAGACTCCGTCTCAAAAAAAAAAAAAAAAAAAAAAAAAAAATTCCAAACTTTAGGAAAGTTGCAAGAATGAAAGTGCAGTACAAAGGACACCGTGTATACTTTACCCAGATTTTTTTTTTTTGCTTCATTTTTGCTTCATTTGCTTTATTGTTGTGGGTGCTATTTATTTAAGAGAGAGGGTCTTGCTCTGTCGCCTAGGCTGAGTGCAGTGGTGCAATCTTGGCTCTCTGCAGCCTCAATCTCCTGAGCTTAAGTGATCCTTCTACCTCAGCCTCCCAAGTAGCTGGTACAACAGGCGTGGGCCACCATGCCTGATTTTTGTATTTTTGTAGACATAGAGGTCTCACTGTGTTGCCCTGGCTAGTCTCAAAGTCCTGGCCTCAAGTTATCCTCTGACCTTGCTCTCCCAAAGTGTTGAGATTAGCAGACGTGAGCCACTGCACCCAGACTGTGTATGTTTGTATATATACACACATAATGTTTTTTATTAACTATTTGAGACTAAAATTCATAGAATTTTACCTTCTACCCCTTTCCCTTAAATATGTAAGGTATATTTCTTAAAAATAAGAAAATTCTCGGCCGGGCGCGGTGGCTCAAGCCTGTAATCCTAGCACTTTGGGAGGCCGAGACGGGCGGATCACGAGGTCAGGAGATCGAGACCATCCTGGCTAACACGGTGAAACCCCGTCTCTACTAAAAAATACAAAAAACCTGTAATCCCAGCACTTTGGGAGGCCGAGGCGGGCGGATCACGAGGTCAGGAGATCGAGACCATCCTGGCTAACACGGTGAAACCCCGTCTCTACTAAAAATGCAAAAAATTAGCCGGGCGAGGCGGCGGGCGCCTGTAGTCCCAGCTACTCGGGAGGCTGAGGCAGGAGAATGGCGTGAACCCGGGAGGCGGAGCTTGCAGTGAGCCGAGATCGCGCCATTGCACTCCAGCCTGGGCGACTAAGCGAGACTCTGTCTCAAAAAAAAAAAAAAAAAGAAAATTCTCTTTTATAAGCACAGTACAGTACAGTTTCAACTTAGGTTTAAAACATTGCTGATGTACTTTTTTTTTTTTTTTTTTTGAGACAGAGTCTGGCTCTGTCGCCAGGCTGGAGTACAGTGGCGTGATCTCAGCTCACTGCAACCTCTGCCTCCTGGGTTCATGCCATTCTCCTGCCTCAGCCTCCCGAGTAGCTGGGACTGTAGGCATGTGCCACCATGTCCAGCTAATTTTTTGTATTTTTCATAGAGATAAGGTTTCACCATGTCGGCCAGGGTGGTCTCGATCTCTTGACCTTGTGATCAGCCTGCCTTGGCCTCCCAAAGTGCTGGAATTGCAGGCTCGAGCCACCGTACCCGGTTACTGATATACTTTTGTCTAATTCATATTCCAGTTTTGTCAGTTGACCCAGTAAAGTCTTTCATAATATTTTTCCATCTCTACTACAGGATTTAGTTTAGGGTCAGTTACTGCAATTAGTTGCATGTCTGGTCTCTTCTTTTTTTTTTGATTATTATTATACTTTTAAGTTCTAGGGTGCATGTACACAGCATCCAGGTTTGCTACATATGTATACATGTGCCATGTTGGTGTGCTGCACCCATTAACTCGTCATTTACATTAGGTGTATCTCCTAATGCTATCCTTCCCTGCTCCTCCTGCCCCACGACAGGCCCCGGTGTGTGATGTTCCCCACCCCGTTTCCAACCATTCTCATTGTTCAATTCCCACCTATGAGTGAGAGCATGCGGTGTTTGGTTTCCTGTTCTTGCGATAGTTTGCTGAGAATGATGGTTTCCAGCTTCATCCATGACCTTGCAAAGGACATGTCTGGTTTCTTTAATTGGGAGCACTTTCACAGCCTTCTTTTGCTTTTAGGACATTGATGTTTTTGAAGAATGCCGTCTTGCAAGGGGCTGTGTTCTTTATAAAGAGACCAGTTACCCCGTCATGATGTGTATTAGGTTTTTTTGTTTTGGGATGGACTCTCACTCTGTCGCCCAGGCTGGAGTGCAGTGGCGCAATCTCAGCTCACTGCAACCTCCGCCTCCTGTACTCAAGTGATTCTCCTGCCTCAGCCTCCCGAGTAGCTAGGATTACAGGCATGCACCACTGTGCCCAGCTGATTTTTGTATTTTTAGTAGAGATGGGGTTTTACCATGTTGGCCAGGCTGGTCTTGAACTCCTGACCTCAGGTGATCCACCTGCCTCGGCCTCCCTAAGTGCTGGGATTACAAGATGAGCCACTGCGCCCAGCCTTTTTTTTTTTTTTTTTTTTTTTTTTTCAATTAAAGAGACAGGGTTTTACTCTATTGGTGCAGATGTGTGGTCATAGCTCACTGCAACCTTGAACTACTGGGCTCAAGTGATCCTCTTGCTTCAGTCTCCCCAGTAGTTGGGACTACAGGCATGTACCACCACATCCAGCTGTATTCATATTTTTAAAGCTTGGAAGAAGTTATATAGCACAATGTACCTGCACAATATTTAAAATTTTTAAAAATTAGTTGGCATCGTTTAATTGAGAGACGGTGCATAACAATCTGTTTTTAGCTTCTTTTGAGAAAATTTGGTAATGCTGGCTCATGTAACAGTGACGGACCAAGAGTTCTCCATTTTGTTCTCATCTGGCCCCTGTGAGTATCTTGAGATTGTATCTCTGACTTAGAGTCATACAAACAAAACATTGAATTTTATTTAACCAACTCATGCTGTTTTGATTGAACTCTTTTTTTCGTGCATTACCTGTTAATGTTATCCAAATTTGCTCAATGTTGTATAAGATTTTTGTTGACTCCTCGTCCTGATGGTTTTGTTTTGTTGTTGTTTTTGAGACAGCATTTTATTCTTACTAGGTGGGAGTGCAGTGCAGTGGCACATTCACAGCTCCCTGCAGCTTTGACCTCCTGGGCTCAAGTGATTCTCCCACCTTAACCTCCTGAGTAGTTGGGACTAGTAGGCGCATACCACCACACAAGGCTAATTTGTTAATTTTTTGTAAAGACTGGGTCTCACTCTGATGTCCAGGCTGGTCTTGAACTCCTTGGTTCAAGCCATCCTCCCACCATGGCCTTCCAAAGTGCTGGGATTACAGGCATGAGCCCCTGTGCCTGGCCCTTTTCCAGTGTTTTGAATTGGAGATTGTCACATATCTGTAACACAGTGGAAGGGAATCACTGTTAGCCTCAGATTTCCTATGATCATTGGAATTTTTATGAAAGGCATCCTTTCTTGGGGAAATCCACTGAAGATTGAAGAAACAAAAGTAGCTACTTCCCTCTTTTCCAGATGTCTTCTAAGTGGAGGAAAAAGGAGTTTTCTTTTTTACAGTTAATAGCAAACCTTACCAACTCTTGGTCAAAGTTCTGGCTCATTATATTTAAAAGTAGCTTTTGTTCATTTCCTACTTTATAGTTGATTAGAGTTGATTTGTCTTTCTTAGGATTTGTGTCTAGCCAACCACCTTTTCCCAATAAAGGAAGAAAATTACATACATTTAAGTTGTCCATCCTGGCTAACCCGGTGAAACCCCGTCTCTACTAAAAAATACAAAAAACTAGCCGGGCGAGGCGGCGGGCGCCTGTAGTCCCAGCTACTCGGGAGGCTGAGGCAGGAGAATGGCGTGAACCCGGGAGGCGGAGCTTGCAGTGAGCTGAGATCTGGCCACTGCACTCCAGCCTGGGTGACAGAGCGAGACCCCGTCTCAAAAAAAAAAAAAAGTTGCATTTTGACTTTTTCCATGTCTGTTTACATTGCCTTGCGGCCTTTTGGCTAAATCTTGGTATTTTTCTCCCTAATTCTCAAAATTTTGGGAAAAATTTAGTTGAATTTTGTGTTTTTACGATATCTAGGGGATTCTGTTAATGGCCTCTTAAGCTGGATATTATGTTTCCTTTGGTACACATTTGTGTGTGTGTCTGTATTCTTTTTTTTTTATTATTATACTTGAAGTTGTAGGGTACATGTGCACAACGTGCAGGTTCGTTACATGTGTATACACGTGCCACGTTGGTGTGCTGCACCTGTTAACTCGTCATTTACATTAGGTGTATCTCCTAATGCTATCCCTCCCCCTCCCCCACCCCACGACAGGCCCCAGTGTGTGATGTTCCCCTTCCTGTGTCCAAGTGTTCTCATTGTTCAGTTTCCACCTATGAGTGAGAACATATGGTGTTTGGTTTTTTGTCCTTGTGATAGTTTGCTGAGAATGATGGTTTCCAGCTTCATCCATGTCCCTACAAAGGACATGAACTCATCCTTTTTTATGGCTGCATAGTATTCCATGGTGTATATGTGCCACATTTTCTTAATCCAATCTATCATTGATGGACATTTGGGTTGGTTCCAAGTCACATTTTTTTGCTCACGATCTGGTATCTTAAACTATCCTTTATTGTAGCCTGACTTACAATGTATGGCTTAGTGGTGGAGTCTTGATAAGATTTGTGTTTTATAAGAGGCCAGTAATGTAGGAGAGGACAGCAGTTTCACATGTGGCAGAGCCTTATACATCTGTAGGGATGGGAAGTAATTTCTTTGTAACCTGCTCAGTCACTTTTTTCACTTCACCCATTCTTCACAGTGACTTAGTATTGCTGGTCCTTACTATCTTTTTTCTTGTTCTTGTAAATTAAAAGGAAACTTGAAAGAATCCAACCAGTTTCAAATATACATACACACACACTTAGGCCTTTTAAACGCTGAGTTTTTCAGATACTCCTAGGATGTGTAAGCCTGGCTTTAATGTTTTCTGATTCTTTGGTCCTCAGTGAGTTATGATTGAGAGTAGCAGGGCTGAGGGTTGGTGATATGGCCAAGCAACTCATTTCCTCACTGCACTTCAGTTTCCTTCTCTGGGAGGAGAGCTTTAGACTAGTTGATTTGCTAAGTCTTTTTTTTTTTTTGCATTCTTATATTGGGAGATTCTAAGTCTCCCGATTGTTCATAAGTCTAAATCTGTAATCTAACTGGAAAACTCTAGCCTCAACACATCAATTCTCTGTGTTTGCTGTCTCCCATACTTGTAGAAGTGGACCTCATTGGTAGCCCTGGTTTAGGTTCTCAATTCCTGGGGGAGATACGGTAATTAGAATTTATTGGTGACTGTGGATCTTTCTTGTCTGAAGGAATAGCTGTTCATATTCTTTCAAGCATGCTTCTACTTGTCTCCAGTGTGAATGTATAAGCACCCTCTGAGGGGTAAACTGTTGCGGACTTGGTCTAAGGGAGACTGCAGACTCATGTGCTGGTCTCCCACTTACTGTAAACATCTTCCTTTCTTCCTTCCTGGTGATCACCTTATATTCCTTGGATTCTTAGCAAACATTTATTGTACTATGCTCCGGGGAAGCAGAATTAGACCAGTGTCCAGAGTGTATATATGAAGGTCTTTGTTTTAAAGAGACTGAAGGATATTAGGCAATACTAACAGGCCTTTCTGTCTTACCAGTAGCACCCCTACCTGTCTGACTGATTGATTGTGCATTCTTTAATTAATTTTTTTTTTTTTTTATCCTAACAAAGAAACATCTCCATTTGCCTGACTTTGGCTAATCTCTGGTACAAAGTTGGAACAAAAAGGCTTGGTGTACAAGGAGCCATCTGCTGGAGAAATGCATTTGAAAACACGCAGTGCTAGTAGAAGTTGAGTAATATTTATAAAAGCGCTCCACTGACTGTCCATGGAAGGCCTGAATTGTTGTTTTTTCCCCCTAAGGTCTCTACCAATTCAGGTATAGGGTAACTGTTGTAGCTTTTAGGAAGGTTCTCAATCTGCAGATCAGCCACCTCCTTTTAGTAAGCTTTCACTGTTACTTTGACCTGTTCTCCCAAGAAGAATATTGATTTGACTTTGCAGTTCTGTAGCTATTGTCTTTAGTATGACCTCATTCCCTATAAAATGACCCATAGACAAATTGGTATTGTTTTATTTACAGAGAAACCTCAGGCACTTGCCTGTCAGTTTTTTTCCTAGGTATTTCATGCCCAGCAGCTGTTTATGTTTCTTTCCTCTTCCCTGCAGGTGAGAAATGAGTGAGGTCCCTGCAATATCTTGTTTGATTTTCAAGTAAACTAAAACTGTTTGGGGTAGTAGGACACCTGTAGGTTATGACTCTTTCAAGCCTTCTAAGATCTCAAGGAGCAAAGGAACATCTACTGTATCTAATAATAAAAACTACATCTGTAGCTGAACAGATTATTTAGTTATATGATAGGTTTATTGTTGAAAAATAATTTTAGGGACTGTTTCCTTAAATGTATTCTAAAGACTTACAGTATCTAGTATAGTGGTTCTCAGAGTTTCTTCCCAGTACCAACATTATTTGAATTTGTTGAAATTCATACTTTTTAGGCCTCACCTGAGACCTACCGTATCAGAAACTCTAAGGCCCAGAAATTTTTTTTGTGGGGGATGGGGCAAATGGGGGCAGGGTTTCGCTCTTATCACCTAGGCTGGAGTACAGTGGCAAAATCACAGCTCACTGCAACCTCAAACTCCTGGGTTCAAGTGATCCTTCTGCCTCCTTAGCCTGCTTAGTAACTGGGACTGTAGACATACTCCACCAGGCCTGTCTCAATTTTAAAATTTTAACTTTAATTTTTGTAGAGAGGTGTCTTGTGTTGCTCAGATTGGTTTCGAACTCCTGGACTCAAGTGATCCTCCCGCCTTGGCCTCCCAAAGTGCTAGGATTACAGGCATGAACCATCTCACTTGGCCCAGAAATCTTTTTTAACAAGCCCTTTAGGTGGTTCTGATACATTCTAAAGTTTTGGAACCACTGATCTTGTGCATGTTGTGGTTTCAGTCTTGTCAGTAATAGCAGTAAATTAAAAAAAATACATATATATCCATTTTTATTTATTTTTGTTACTGGAGATAAAATAGGAATAGATATTATGTAGTCCAGGAAGGATCACAATTCAAGTTTAAACGGAGCTAGAATCTGTCTTAGCATATCTGAAATATACATGTTCTGCCCTTTGGATAGTAACATTGAAATTGGTTTTGTTGGATCATTTATCTTGAAGGATTCTTTTAGAAAAAAATTATTTTGTTTTGCTTTGATCACAGAGAAAAATGGAAACAGGAACCCTCAGAAGATGAACAGGAGCAAGGCACCAGTGCAGAGAGTGAGCCAGAGCAAAAGAAAGTAAAAGCCAGAAGACCTGTGCCCAGAAGGTGCACTGTTTGCTTAAAATCTCTACTTCTGGATGAGCTTAATCTGCCATAGATTGGGAAGGATGATGTCGTGCTAGAATGAGAGCTTTAATGAGATACATTGTGTTTTGATTCTGGGTTTTAGATGTCTGTGGTTCACTTTCAGCCAGCCTACACTGCAGGTCTTACTGATTTCTTTCTTCACAGACTAGCTATCATGGGGCAAACATGTCTTCCGCTTTTAGTAAAACTCCTTATATGTTTGGCCAGAGTACAGTCTCTTTTGGGAGAACAAATTGTTTAAAACACTGTTTGCCTGGCTTAAAGCATACTTGAGTGGTTTATTACCTTGTTCATAAAATCTATATAACATTAAACAAATATTCTGATTGTGTAGAGAAGGAGGTAGGCTGAAATAGCAGCAAATTATGCTAATTTTCGATAAGACAGATGGCAGCCTAAGATAGTGATGACAGGAAAAGGGAGTCAGAAGACAGACAGGCCCCAGGAAAAATTACCTTCTTATAGTATTGCTTAGAATGGGCTCAGCAAACTATGCCCTTTGGGCCAAATTTAATCTAGCACCTATTTTTATATGGCCTGTGAGCTAAGAATAGTTTTTATAGGTGAACATTTCTAATTTACAGTTTAAGGATAGAGAGCACTAAATTTGAACTCCAATTAAGTGAAATGTTATCCCCTCAAAAACAATTCTGTTCTCATTGGTAGATATATAGCAGTAAATGTACTTGATTATTTCATTTTGAATTTTATAAAAAGTTTGTGAAAATTTATTTTCTTTCATTACGTTAAGGACGTTTTGCCCCATTTTGCCTCTTGGCTGGCAGAGCCTAAAGTATTTACTCTCTGGCCATTTACAGAAAAAGTTTGCTAACCTCTGACCTAGGACATTGTGCTTACCCCCCAACCCCAGCAGGGGAATTTGTCAACTGAATTTTATCTTATTTTATCTCATTGTAAGCTTCAAGACTGAAATGTCACACCAGTTCTGTCTTTTAGAATTTTACTCATTATTTATTATATCCTTTATCATCTGTCTAGGTTTGGTTATGAGAAAGGTATGGGAGGTATGAGAGAAAGAGATAATAAATGTGATCATGAGTTTTCATTTCTCTCCCTCTCTTACTTCTTTCACCTTTTTATCACTGATGGAATATTTGGGGATTTCCTTATGTGAGCTTCTAGACTGTGGCTTTCAGTCCTGGCCATCTCCCTCGTCTGTCGAAGTTAATTCTGTGACAGGGCACACAGTCTCTTAGGTAGTCTTTATGTATAGTTACTTCTTGTGCGTTGCTTTCTTCACACAGATAATAGCATCCTCTGCTTCTTGTTCTGTAGGTTTCTTTATCCTGGAAATCCTTTCGTATTAGTATACAGAAAACTCTTTTTTTTAATGAGTACATGGTACTGTTTAGTTCCTAGTTGAAGAATATTTAGAGTTTTCTTAATGTTTTGTTATTGCAAATAATGCTATAGTGAATACTTTATTATGCCTGTTTAGGTGTATATCAGTAGGATTAATTCCTACAAGTAAAACTGTTAATTCCTACAAGTAAAATAGTTTGATAGCTATTTCCAATTTGTCTGCCAAAGAGATACTACCATGAACAAAATGCTGTGTATGTGTTTTTATATCACGTCATCCTGATGAACATTTGTGAAATATTCACATTCTTTCCCATAAATGATTGAGGATTATCAGCATTAGAAAGAATGACCCTCCTGTTGAAAATCCAAATTTCTAGTGAATTAGAATTTCAGGGAGTAGGGCCCAAGAATATGCATGTTTAATATTCCCCAAGTGAAATGTTACATTCTGATGTATGAACCACTGCTCTGGGAAATACTGTAATATAAAGTAGACACCAAATGATAGAGTGAAGACTTAGCTTTTTGTTTCTCTTCTCATTTTAGAACAGTGCCCAAACCTCGTGTTAAAAAGCAGCCTAAGACTCAGCGTGGAAAGAGAAAAAAGCAAGATTCTTCTGATGAGGATGATGATGACGACGAAGCTCCCAAAAGGCAGACTCGTCGAAGAGCGGCTAAAAATGTTAGGTAAGTTGTGCCCCAGAATGTTTCACTGGTGCAGTGTGATAAAGTAGTTGGTTAGAGTTTGGTTCTCATAAGTTTGGGGTTGTGCACTTAATAGATAAAAATAACAACCTATGTCCTGAGGTTGTTTTCAGAAATCTGGTTAGCTTTCTTGCAAAAAGAATGGTATTGAGCCAAGGGGAATATGAAAAGAGTAGCAATAGCTCATTTGAAGCCTTCGTTCCTGCTAAAGAACCACCACAAGTTCATCTCCTGTCCAATGGTGACTTAGTGGCATTATCTTCATTTCGTAACTTTTTTTTCATTAAAGATATTTGGATTATATTTCTACTTCTGAATTGCTCTTTTGAGTCACAGACATTTTTCTGAGGTTCAACTTAATGTGTTGCTACTTGAATCTAATTTTATCAAGTACTAATAGGATATGAAGCATTAATAGGAATTATTATTAGTGAAATAGGCCAGACACAGTGGCTCATGCCTGTAATTCCAACAATTTGGGAGGCCAAGGCAAGCACATTGCTTGAGCCCAGGAGTTTGAGATCAGCCTGGACAACAGGGTGAGACCCTGTCTTTACAAAAAGTAAGAAAAAGCCAAGTGTGGTGGCAGCATGCACCTGCATTCCCAGCTACTTGGGAGGCTGAGGTGGGAGAATCCTGGGAGATGGAGGTTGCAGTGAACTGAGATCATGCCATTGCACTCCAGCCTAGGCGAAAAAGCTAGATTCTGTCTCAAAAAGAAAAAAAAAAAATGAAATAAACAGATATATGCAAACACTAATAGTTTACTTTATAGAAATCAAGTATTTTTTTTTTTAGATTTTACAGATTTCTTTTGTTCTTCTTGGAGATGGTGAAAATGAATCCTAGAGACATTCATAACTTATTCAGTGTATCCAGTTAATAATTCCAAAGCTAGGTCTAGGCTTTGAGTATGCTAGTATATAGCCTAGCACTTTTTCTTACTATAACTGTACTACATCTAGGATTGTTTTTCTTTCTTGTGACTCAATCATTTGTTGTTAAATGGGAAGTTACATATATATATATATATAGAGAGAGAGAGAGAGAGTTATATATGTGTGTATATATATTTTTTGAGACAGTTTTGCTCTGTTGCCTAGGCTAGAGTGCAATGGCACGATCTCGGATCACTGCAACCTCCACCTCCCAGATTCAAGTGATTCTCCTCCCTCAGCCTCCGGAGTAGCTGGGATTACAGGCGCCTGCTGTGCCGGCTAATTTTTGTATTTTTAGTAAATACGGGGTTTCACCATCTTGGCCAGGCTGGTCTCTAACTCCTGACCTCGTGATCCACCTTCTTCAGCCTCCCAAAGTGCTGGGATTACAGGTGTGAGCCTCCATGCCTAGCCAGTGTTTTTCTTTTTCGTTTTGTAAACCATCAAGTACTTGTGTTGAAGCTTCCAACAGTTTGGGAATACTTAAATTTCATATTCTTGTTACTGGGAGACAACAAACAGGGTTGAAATTTTTAATTTTAGAAATATTGCTTCTCTTTTTGCCTGATTAAATGGTAGTACATTTTTTCTTCCATTATGCTTTTTCTTCTTTTATGGTAGTCTGCTTTTTTGCATAATAATCTGATACTAAAAAATGAAAAAAATAGAAGTGTCCTTATAGTTTTATTTATCTTGCTTACACAAATTAGTATAAATATAGCATTTTTATTTTCAAATATGAGTTAGACTTCCTACAGTTGCTTAGGAGCATGCATCAGCTCTTTAGGAAAAAAAAGCAAGCTTTGAACCTACCAAATGGCAGATCTATAAAACAACATGTTTTTGGAACCAAAAGGGTATGGTTTCTTATTCTAGTGATACTTATGTGTGGCAGTTTAATTCTGAAGAGATCATTTCTCATTTATTCAGCATTATTCCTCTTGCAGTTACAAAGAAGATGATGACTTTGAGACTGACTCAGATGATCTCATTGAAATGACTGGAGAAGGAGTTGATGAACAGCAGGATAATAGTGAAACTATTGAAAAAGTCTTAGATTCAAGACTGGGAAAGAAAGGAGGTATGTGTATTTGGGGAGCAAATTGCATTTTATATATGCTCAGTAAGGCTCAGATTTTAGGTATTTTAGCTGTGATGTGATGAATTTTAGTCTACTGCTGTATTTGTTATGATATGTAGAAGTCTTTCTGACCCAGTGTTTCAGAGCTGAGGACAAAGGAATGTGTCCACTATGTCTTTAAGATTTTAAGTTAAGCTAGTATAGATAAGTGTCAATGTCTTATAAAGCAGTGATATAGCAGAGATACCTGCTAATTCACATTAAGCAAATCCATCTTTGGTTATTTGTTTCTTAATCTCCTTGTGAAAATACCAAACTTGGTTAAATACATATTTTGGTACTATCGACGATTTTTAAATACCTAATTTAGATATCTCATAACTAAGTTGCATTAAACTTTCGTAAAGGAAATACCAAAATGCTTTTTCTTTTGGCTTTTTTTTTTTTCTTCATTCTGTCTTCTATTGAGGTTAAGAGAGTTAACAGGGGACTTCGAGTAGGGGAGGTTGGAGGAGGATATTTTGATGTTCTATCCTTGGTCTTGGAGAGAGGGATTTGTTTTATGAGTTAGTAAGGGACCAAAACAAAAGGGTGTTACTGCTCTGTTTTTATTGTTTTTGGATAAGGGATTTCTTTGATTTCACCTGCAAAATTTGGAATATGTAAAAATTGGGTTTACATTTTTAAAATACTTGAAATTTGTGATTGAGTCCATCCTGTGCTGTTTGTGAGTTTGTACTTATTTCAGGTTGGACTATTTTGATGCTTCATCCAAAAAGGGAGTCTTTAGAGAATTGCTTTCTTGAGAAGCTTTTTAATATCTAGTGTAATATACTCTCTTTCAAGTGTACTTAATCCTTTTGCAGCCACTGGAGCTTCTACTACTGTATATGCGATTGAAGCTAATGGAGACCCTAGTGGTGACTTTGACACTGAAAAGGATGAAGGTGAAATCCAGTACCTCATCAAGTGGAAGGGTTGGTCTTACATCCACAGCACATGGGAGAGTGAAGAATCCTTACAGCAACAGAAAGTGAAGGGCCTAAAAAAGCTAGAGAACTTCAAGAAAAAAGAGGATGAAATCAAACAATGGTACATTTTCCATCATGGATTAAAGAAATATATTTGCAGCCTGAGGGAAGGGGAGGTTTTAAAATAATACATGGAGATCACAGCTATCTAGAATCTCAGATTTTGCTTTGATCATCTAAACATGGGGCCATTTACAATTCTATTTTATAAGATTGTGACCAGAAGATACTATATTTTTATATACGATTACCAAGTTTTTGGAGTTAACTAGCTTATGGAGCATTATTCACACATTCTTTAATTTTCACAATAAATGCATGAGATTTGTACTGTTATTACCCGTTTTATAGATGGGGAGAATATGGCACACAGCAGTTCTGTGGGTGGACTCAGGATTTGAATTCTGACACCCTGAATCCAGAGCTTATTCTCTTAAGCACCTTGTTATTTTCCTGTAGTTAGGCTGGGATGGCTTAGATGTAAAGAATATTCTGGAACTCTCTGGGTTATGATACAATTAAAACTAATTCTGGTTTTATACAATTTGCAGAAATGATGTGAAGGAGATGATTAAGTAACTAAAACTGTGACAGTCCTCGTGTGTTTAGTTTACTTACAGCCTTGAATGTCTGGGTGTTGTAAATGGGAAATATGTGGAGCTATACCACACACAAACCTAAACTGGGTAATAATGGTATCAAGTTCAGCCTGAAGATATACCTGTCTGTGTGGTGTGATCAGCCTATTTTTGTGTGTGGAATGTGGACAGTAATTCTGGTTTTATTACTGTGCAAAATGTGCTACTTTAGTAAATTACATGTTTTTCCTTTGACTCAAAACTGAAAATATGTACTCCTTAGATGGTGAGGTAGGCTTGTAAAGCAGTTAGAAATTTGAAGTCCTCTGAAATACAATAATTCTAATGTTAAGTTGCTGCTGTTGTCATCTGAAAAGTTTTGGTACTAAGAATAACTAGTTTTCCAAAAGTCGTGTTTAATCAATCCTAAAACCCATACATATATGAGAAAAGGCATAGTTTTATTTTCCTGATCTGTTTAGATGTGTGAATTTGTCACATGAATCTATCACATAAAATAGTTATTTTTAGGTCTCTTTTTAAACAGGACACATCAGAGAGGCAGGTAACTGGTATATCCTTCTATGAGTGTAAGGTTTTCAGTGTTTTCTAAAAGTGTGTGTGTTTTTTTTTTTTTGTAAAATCTCTGGCCTCATTACTAGTAAAGATTACTCAAGGGGCAGATGTGAGTAAAAAATAGGTTTTCTTTTCCACCTTTGACTTTTGCTTTGATGTATTGTGTGTGGATCCCCAAACTTTAGTTTACGTGTACTTTTTCTGTCTGTCTGCCATCCAGGTTAGGGAAAGTTTCTCCTGAAGATGTAGAATATTTCAATTGCCAACAGGAGCTGGCTTCAGAGTTGAATAAACAGTATCAGATAGTAGAAAGAGTAATAGGTAAGTACATGGTAACTCACTTCAGCCATGTTTGAACTCAAGGAATAATGGCTTTTGCTTTTGGGAGTAATGTAAATTTAAAAAATGCACTTTGGAGACTAGACAGGTCCTAGATTTATTTTAAAGGAAAAGCTAAGAAGATTGGCTGGTAAATTTGGATGTGGGGGATGAAAGAAGGAGGTGTTAAGTATCATGTCAAGATTTTCGGCCTAAACATGTAGAAGTATAGAGGTACCATTTACTGAAGTAGAAAAATGAAGGGAAGAGCCGATCATTGCAGTGAGAACCAAGACCTTAGTTTGATATTTGTAAGTTTGATTTACTTCTTAGTCATCTAATTGGAGAATATAATGAAGGCTGCAGCATATGTGAACCTGGAGCTTAGAACTCTTAGTCTGGGCTGGAGATTTAAATTTGGAAATTTATCAGTATTTAGGTAGTATTTAAAGGCTGAGATTGAACAGGATCATCAGAAATAGAGTACCACATGGTAAGAAGTAGTATGAGAGCATTTCAGCTTTTGGAAGTCGGAAAGAAGCTAGCAAAGGAGACTGAGAAAGAACAGTCAGTGAGACAGGAAGAGAGCTGAGAGAGAGTGGGTCCCTGGAAGCCAAGTGATTCACATAGCCAGGAGGGAGGAAATGCTGTCAGTCAAGGACGATTAGGACTGAGACTTGATCTGTGAATTTGGCACTGGTGAAATGCATCCATGGAGTGGTGAGGGTGTGGCTAGGGTAGGTTCCAGAGAAAATGAGAGGGGATAGCAAGTATAAACAACTCATTGGGGGAGTTTTCTTACAAAGAGGGACAGAGAAGTGGAGTGTCAGCCTGAGAGAGAGAGGAGAAAAATAATTTTTTTCTTCTTCCTTTTTTTTTTTTTTTTTTGAGATGGAGTCTCGCTCCGTTGCCCAGGCTGTAGTGCAGTAGCGTGATCTTGGCTCACTGCAACCTCTGCATCCTGGGTTCAAGTGATACTCCTGCCTCAGCCTCCTCAGTGGCTGGGATTATAGGCACTCCCCACCCCCACCACGCCTGGCTAATTTTTGTATTTTTAGTAGAAACAAGAGTTTCACCATGTTGGCCAGGCTGGTCTTGAACTCCTGGCCTCAAGCAATCTGCCTGCCTCGGCCTCCCAAAGTACTGGGATTACAGGCGTGAACCACTGTACCCGATCTTTTTTTTTTTTTAAGATGTGAGGTAGTAGAATCTATTTGCATTCTTATTCATAGAACCTAAACTGTTTCATTCTTCATTGTGTTTATAACTTTTCTGTCTTATTTTGTATTTGTTTAGCTGTAAAGACAAGTAAATCTACATTGGGTCAAACAGATTTTCCAGGTAAGCAAGAAATTTTATTTATAAATGTTCAACATTTCAGAACAGTGTATGTTTTGCAGATTATTTTCTTTTGCCATGTGATGTTTTGTTGATTATGCATAAAACAGAGTGTCATTTTTCACTTTTAATTGACAGTTGCTAATCTATAAATTTTTTTATATGAAATAGCTCACAGTCGGAAGCCGGCACCCTCAAATGAGCCTGAATATCTGTGTAAATGGATGGGACTGCCCTATTCAGAGTGTAGCTGGGAAGATGAAGCCCTCATTGGAAAGAAATTCCAGAACTGCATTGACAGCTTCCACAGTAGGAACAACTCAAAAACCATCCCAACAAGAGAATGCAAGGTATGGTGATGGTTGGCTTTTGTTTTTTCAGGGAGAAGATATACTGATACAGAGGATTGGTCACATATGTGCTGAGAAAATTTACAAAATGAAATGGTGATTGCCATTTTGAAGTGAAAGAAGGTGACTTAAATGTGACATTAAAGCAAAAGCAGAGAATGAATTATTTCATGGCTTTGTTGACTTCTTTAATCTTGCAATTTACATAGTTAGAAATAGAGATATTTTGGAGAGTACTTAAAAGGATTTAGACACTTTTATTTTATTATTTTATTTTATTTTGAGGCAGAGTTTTGTTCTGTCGCCCAGGCTGGAGGGCAGTGGCACTCTCTCTGCTAACTGCAACCTCCGCCTCCTGGGTTCAAGTGATTCTCCTGCCTCAGCCTCCTGAGCAGCTGGGATACAGGCACGCACCACCACTTCCAGCTAATTTTTTGTATTTTTAGTAGAAATGGGGTTTCACCATGTTGGTCAGGCTGGTCTCGAACTCCTGACCTCAAATGATCTGCCCACCTCGGCCTCCCAAAGTGCTGGGATTACAGGCGTGAGCCACCATGCATTGGCTCACACCTATGGTTCCAGCTACTTGGGAGGCTGAGGTGGCAGGATCGCTTGAGCATAGGAGTTTGAGGTCAACCTGGGCAAGATTGTGATACCCTTTCTGAGAGCAGGAAGTGATATAATAGGCGAGTATCTTTGAATTCTAAGTTAGAAGTTAAATATATAGGCTTATTTGCTAGATTGACTGTATAAATCCTTTCCTTGGAATTTATTCCATCAGGAAAGTGATGTGCTTGGGTCCTCAGTAATAAAATATCAGACAAGTGGTATGTCTCTAGAAGTTGACATTCATGTTAATGGCACTAGAATTCTATCTGTGAAAACCAGTATTTAATTGCTGGTCAAAGAGTGTGATAGGGAAAATGTGATCAGAGAAGCACCGATGTAGAAGTCTCTGAGCTCCAGTGTTCATTGAATGGGTTTTAAGAGGAAGTTGTGGTTCTCGAGCTGCCTCTGGCCCTTGTATAATGGATTGGTGCTGCTGGCTGGACAGACAAGAGGGGGGCCCAGGGTATTGCCCTCCCATGGAAGGTATCAAGAAAAAGATTCTTGTAGTGGTAGTTCAGTAGGAGACTGCTAGACTCCAGGGGTGAGGAGAAGAGGAATGATGTTGACAAGTACATCAAGGTCAAACTGTGTATCTTGGCTACCTCGAAGGGTATTTTGACTTTATCTTCTAGGTATTGGTACTACTGAGTACAGTGGCAGTATGAAAACAGTATTTTATTTAGAAAGCTTCATCTAATAGCAGTATATAGGAGACTCTGGAGTAAGTAATTATTAAAGCCAGAA
Organism: Macaca fascicularis; assembly: GCF_037993035.2. Taxonomy (NCBI): domain Eukaryota; kingdom Metazoa; phylum Chordata; class Mammalia; order Primates; family Cercopithecidae; genus Macaca; species Macaca fascicularis. Next base: position 77,698,818 of record NC_088381.1, read on the forward strand.
GGTCCAGCCAGTAAGATGTCATCGAAGTCCATGAATGAAGAAGTAGTGTGAGGACAAGGGAAGTAACAGTGGCATGGAAGGAGTGGATGGGAGAACAATTATGGGGTAGGTTTGGTAGGAATGGATGGATGGCTGGATTTTGGAGAGTAAGCAGTCAGATTCCATTCACTGCCAGCGGCCCTCATAGGAGAGCTGAATATATCAGTAACCTTATCAAATACTCTTAATAGGATGATACTTCTCATAATGTACCCTATAGAGCACTAATCTTCAGAGAAATGTCCCCTGAAAAAAGACTTCTGGCCATGTAACTTTGGGATACATCCTTGAATAAATTTCTCCTGTAAATTCACACTATGGACACACATTTTAGACTTTGAAAAGTCATGAGTAAAGAAATTTGTTTAACTTTTTCATCGGTTGTTTCCTAAACTGATTTGGCCACAGAATCCACATTTTTATGCAAACCATAGAGGCTGACCTCACTAGAATGCTACCCTTCAAGCCTCTGGGGCTGAAAACCTTCTCTTCAGAACCTTGTTGTTTCTGAAGGGAAAACCAAATTCACACAATTTAAAGGGTTTAAGGTAGATAGGCTGCATTTCTGAATTTACAAATCCCGTTATGGTGAAGATCAACTGCGTTTAGCATATGACAGCTGGAGGCAATGTTTTGTACTTTTTAGAATAAGATAACATGAAGATAATTGTTTCTGAAAATAGGAGACTCTCACTGCCATATAATAGAGAAGACATAAAGTGCTATTTAATGATGTTCATAGACTTATTTCTGGAAAGGGACAAGTTAACTAAAAATATTTTATTTGAGGATGAACCAACTCTGGCTTATGGAATATAAACCATAAGAAAGGGGTGATGGAGTGAGCTGGTGATTCACACATGAAATTTACATTTTTGGCCAGGTACAGTGGCTCACGCCTGTAATCCCAGCACACTGGGAGGCCGAGGCCGGCGGATCATGAGGTCAGGAGATTGAGACCATCCTGGCTAACATGGTGAAACCCTGTCTCTACAAAAAATACAAAAATTAGCTGGGCATGGTGGCAGGCACCTGTAGTCCCAGCTACTCGGGAGGCTGAGGCAGGAGAATGGCGTAAACCTGGGAGGCAGAGCTTGCAGTTAGCTGAGAGTGCGCTGCTGCACTCCAGCCTGGGTGACAGAGCTAGACTCCATCTCAAAAAAAAAAAAAAAAAAAAAAAAGAAATTTAGGTTTTTATGCTTTGATGCCGAATACGTGAATTGTGACTAGCATTTTAACATAGTACCAGTAAGAAAATTTTCTTTCAGCTTGGGCTTTTGTTTTTCAGGCCCTGAAGCAGAGACCACGATTTGTAGCTTTAAAGAAACAACCTGCATATTTAGGAGGGGAGAATCTGGAACTTCGAGATTATCAGCTAGAAGGTCTCAACTGGCTTGCTCATTCCTGGTGCAAGTAGGTAGAAAAATATGAGTGCAGTTTTCCTTACTGTTTCTGTCTTCTTTATTGTTAGATGTCAAGAATTCTTTTTTCTTTTTTCACACCCTTGTTATATCTCAACCAAGAAATCTTTACACTGCATATTACAGAAATAAAATATGATTGAGAGAAATCCTTCCTGGAAATTTTTATGTATGTATAATACCATTTTATTCTGATATAAAGAATACTTTGTTATTTCATTATTTGGTGGGTAATTTGTCATAGCCAGAAACCTCTATTATCATGTTACTCATGAGTGTAAATAGCAAGTTAAGTCACCCAAATCTTTAATGTGGGAGGAGTTACTCAGGAGGAATAAGAAAATGTCTTTTTCACATGTATTTTCTTTCTAGGCCAGGCACACTTTTAAGTTAATTTCCTACAGTAGTGCTGTAGAGAATGTGATTCCCCTCTCTTCACCCCACTCCCTACCTGTATAGACTATAGGATTATCCTGTTCAGAGGAAGATTGAACCTGTGAAAGTATCCTTTTTATAATGATACCACATTAATCTTGGGGGGGGGGCAAAAAAAAAAAAGATGAGACAATGATAGTACTGGAGGTTTAAAGGTACATTTGGGAAGTACTTACAAATTTTCTTCACCAATTTCAAGTAGTTCCTGATTACTAAGTGCTAGGTGTTAGAAACAAGTGCTTGTTCCTCAGTGCTGAAAAGAAGAACTAGTGCTCAAGGAATTTTCTCAGCAAGGTGATTTTACTTTCTGCAGAAAGGGTGCTTTTCAGAAGCCTAATTGTCATGAGAGCACACTGAACAAAGAAAAGCAGAGGTTTTTATCCCTGACGCATTGGGTCCTTACTGTTGTGTCCTGTCTCCATTGGCTGGAGCTGGACCGCACAATCTAGATGGAGTACGATTGGCCAAAAACTTAAAACTTTCCTAAATAGGTAAATGCGCAGTGGAAAACAAAGGAAAGGGGTTGTTTACGGGGAACTAGGAGAATAATAACATTTCCAAATAAGAAAGAGGCGTAGACTGTAAGCCAGGAAATGTCTGGGCGTGTTAGGACATTTCTGAGCAGGTTATAGTCCAGAAAAGATAACCCGTTTTAAAGTACAAGGACATAGAATGTACTTACTCCCTTACTATGTTTAACAGCCACATAGGGCTTAACAAAGGAAGAGTTATTAGCAAAAAGCAGGGAAGCTTGAAGGAAGTTAATTTTTAAAAGAAACTATTATTTCTAACACTTATTATTTATTCTTTAACAAAAGGGGAAACTTTGAAGAGGAACTTTTTACTTTTCACATAGGGATCCGTTAGTCCTTGAGAATTTAACAGTGAACCAATATAGATGTATTTTGTTGTCCTTACAGAACATGCAGTGTAAGAAGTACCTTTAATGCCTACCCACACACTTCTTTCTCGAAGTGCTCAATTAAGTGCAAGCTCTTAATGTCTTTAGTATTTTATAGTAAAGTAAAAAATCCTTATTTAGAATTAAAAGTACAGGCCTGGGCAACATGGCAAAACCCCATCTTTACCAAAAAATACAAAAATTAGCTGGACATGGTGGCACACTTACGTAGTCTCAGCTACTGGGGGGCTGAGGTGGGAGGATTGCTGGAGCCCAGGAAGCCAAGGTTGCAGGGAGCCATTTTCTTTCTTTTTTTTTTTTTTTGAGACGGTGTCTCGCTCTGTCGCCCAGGCTGGAGTGCAGTGGCATGATCTTGGCTCACTGCAAGCTCCACCTCCCAGGTTCATGCCTTTCTCCTGCCTCAGCGTCCTGAATAGCTGGGACTATAGGTGCCCACCACCACACCTGGCTAATTTTTTGTATTTTTAGTAGAAACGGGGTTTCATCGTGTTAGCCAGGATGATCTTGATCTCCTGACCTCGTGATCTGCCCGCCTCAGCCTCCCAAAGTGCTGGGAATACAGGCGTGAGCCACCGCGCCCGACCTCAGTGAGCCATTTTCTCACCATTGCACTCCAGCCTGGGGTGACAGAGTGAGACTTTACCTTAGGAAAAAAAAAAAAGGGACAGCTTAAAAAATATTTTTTCCCCTCAATGCTGAAAGGAAGGTTTCTAGTTATAGAGATGCATTTACAGTGACTTTTTCCAAAGTGAACCATCTCCTACTTTTTATCTGATAAAATCTAATACAATATTTAATACTCAGTTATGAAAATTAGGTGTCTTGAGAAGATTGTTTGAGAATGTGGGTTTGATATAATGATTCTGAATTGCTTAAAAATGGTTTTTCCTTTTAGAGGATAATGGGACCTAATTCATCTAAATGACAGTTATAAAGTTAGATGAACTTTAAGGAATTTTCCTTAAAATAATCCTCATTTTATATTTGAGGGCTCTTAGGAGCAAAGGTGCCATGTACCCATCCAGAGTTGCATGGTGTTTTGTGTACAGTCCTTGGCCAGCATTGTTTTAATTTTTTATTTTTTATTTTTTTTGAGACTGAGTTTTGCTCTGTTGCCCAGGCTGGAGCGCAGTGGCATGATCTTGGCTCACTGCAATCTCCGCTTCGCAGGTCCAAGCAATTCTCCTGCCTCAGGCTCTTGAGTAGCTGGGATTACAGGCACGCAACACCATGCCTGGCTAATTTTTGTATTTTTAGTAGAGATGGGGTTTCACCATGTTGGCCAAGCTGGTCTTGAACTCCTGATCTCATGTGATCTGCCCGCCTTAGCCTCCCAAAGTGCTGGGATTACAGCTGTGAGCGACTGTGCCTGGCCAGCATTTTTTTACTTTAAACCAAAGGAATAAAAATCAATTGAAAAGGGCCCAAGCACCTGTTAAGCCCTGGTCACAGGAATGTTACATTACATAATGTGCTATTTTGGTCTGATTCCAGAAAAACAGGTGAATCAGTTCAAACCTACTTTAGTATGTGTGTGTAGACAATGGCATTTTCTAGGGGCAGGAAATATTGGAGAAACTTAACTGTGCTTCCTCCTCAATAATATTGAAAAGGTGAAAGAAATGAGAAGGAAGTTACTCAAAGGAATATACTACATCTAAACTGTATAGAAAATTAGGTGTACCTGAGATGTATAGGGGTATGGCTTCATCATTCTCCCTTACTCAAGTGTGATCTTCCTTGTTTCTGTATTTTACCCTTTAGCTATTTTGTAGAACACAGAAGGTATTTTTAGAAATTGCCTCTTTTTGGTGAATTAAACGTCTTGTTTTTTGAATGTTAGGTTGCCTTTAACCTGTAAATTACTTTTAGTTCTTTCTGATTTGCTGATTAAACGTGTATTATATATACAGCAAACTTTCAGTGTTCTTATTTTCAAGAACCTTTCAATAATGTTTTCAATCTGATGTCTTACATGTAATCCTAATTTCCTGCCAAATGACTATGTTCTGTTTCCCAAATATATTTTCTTAACTCTGGCTGTTTCTTCAATTTTAAAATTTTTTTCTTAGATATTCTTTTTCGATTAATACCCTGTTGAAATCTAGCCCATTTTGTAGAGTAGTGTTTCTCAAACTGTGGTTTAATGTAATGGTCCCCAACGTTTTTGGCACTAGGGACCGGTTTCATGGAAGACAATTTTTCCACAGACTGAGGAGGAGGGAGGGGGATGGTTTCGGGATGATGCAAGCACATTACATTTATTGTGCACTTTATTTCTATTATTATTACATTATACTATATAATGTAGAATCAGTGGGAGCCCTGAGTTTGTTTTCCTGCAACTGGACAGTCCCATCTGGGGGTGATGGGAGACAGTGACAGATCACCAGGCATTAGATTCTCATAAGGAGTGTGCAACATAGATCCCTCACATGTGTAGTTCACAGTGGGGTTCATGCTTCTATGAGCTTCTAATGCCATTGCTGATCTGACAGGAGGCAGAGCTCAGGCACTAATGCCAGCAATGGGGAGCGGCTGTAAATACAGATGAAGCTTCCCTCGCTCACCCGCTGCTCACCTGCTGCTGTGCAGCCAGGTTCCTGAGTGGGGTGTCCCTGGTCTAAGGAATACCTGAGTCAGAATCTCCAAAGGTGTTTGTCAGCCCTTTTCCATATAGTCTTATTTAGTAGATCTAGGGTAGGGTCCACAAATACGATCTGTAGCCTACCCCTGCTTTAGGCTAAAGTGTATTTAAAACAAGAGCCATACACCTATACATGGAGGTCTAGGAAATAGTGTATGTGGCATTAAACAACCCAGTGGTATGCAGTGGAATGGGGTAGGCCGGCCATAGGATTCACGAGCAGTGCTGATAGCTTTCTCTATTGATGGAGTCTAAGGTTACATGCTTGTCTTCACTTTTTACAAAGCTTGTCTTCTCTGTGATAAAAGATAGCCTATGGAAGGTGATGTGAAAAGCCTAAAGGTAAAGAGTCTGACGAGGCTCTCATAGTAATCCAAGTCTAGATAGGTCACTTGTTATTCTGCTATTTTTGGTTTCTACTTTCTTCCTTATGTCGAAAGCTGAAGTAATTGCAGATGAGAGGAAATACAGTTGAGGCTTATGAATGACACCTTGCTCAACTGTTATTGTGAAGCATTGGTGTCATTGCTATTTATGGACATTCTGTGTTTTGGTGAACTAATGATTTTTTTGTTTTTATTTATTTATTTTTTTTCTGCAGAAATAACAGTGTAATCCTTGCTGATGAAATGGGCCTAGGAAAGACCATCCAGACCATATCATTCCTCTCCTACCTGTTCCACCAACACCAGCTGTATGGCCCCTTTCTTATAGTCGTCCCTTTATCCACCCTCACCTCATGGCAGAGAGAGTTTGAAATCTGGGCACCAGAGATTAACGTAGTGGTTTACATAGGTGACCTGATGAGCAGAAATACGGTGTGTAAACAAAAAGAGCTGGGATAGAATTTGTGTTATAAATGTAATTTGAAAATTGACTTGAAGCCTTTAGTAGATCATTAGTAAAGTTTTTGGTTATTATTCTGATACTGTGCTATGTTCTCAATATTAGGAGGTGTATCTATCACAAAAGTGCAACTCAGATGTTCTTTAACAAATATGCTTACTATTTAAAAAGCAACAGGAGTTTGTGAGTGGGAATCTCTTTTAGCTGGGTTGCAATATTTTTCTTCTCTCTGCCCTTTTTACTTGCTTTATATGAGATAATATGGAGTTAATACTTTGTGTAATATTAATATTATTTTTGCTATCTCAATAGACATTTACTGAAAATAAACATTCTTCGAATTTGTTTCTTAATTTCGTAAAACAGTGAGGTTGCATAACTTACAAAAAAGGAGTAAAAGTAAAGGAAAATAAGCTATTTTAGGGCTCTAGAAATAAAAATTATTTTAATCGGTTACCAAACTTTATTTGGGCATCATGAATTTAGAACACAGTGACTTAAGTTTATCTTTGTTTAGCAGATCTTTTCTTTATAGTAACTTTTTTTTAAAGCACCTGCTGTGTGCTAGATGTTGCGCTGGGTGCCTTATGTATAATACCTGTAATCTTCATGATAGTCTTCAAAGTTGATGGCATTCTTTCCTACTACTGATGAAGAATTGACTCAGAGAATCTTAACACGTGCCCTAGCAAGCAAGAATGTGGCAGAGCTGGGATTAGGACACAGGTGTATCTATCTAGTCCAGAGCTTTCCTCTTTCATCAGTGTCTATAAACTATTTCTGGAAAATTGCTTGTAATAAGAACAAGCCATCAGCAAGGTTTAAACATTTGAGTTGCATGTTGTAATCGTATATTTTCATGCAAATTCAAATTTATTTTTAGTAAATAGTTTCATTAAAATTGTGTAACTTAAATGCTGGCTGATTTCATTGGCCTAATTTTGAGTTTCTAAGAATATAGTTTTAGCTTGTTAAATCATTTGTTAACCATTAAAGAAGAAAAAAGAGAAATTCATAGGTTTACAAAATAGCTTAAAGCACTACATTCCAAAAATGATTGCAAACAAAGGAAATGAACTGTAAAAAATTGTAGTCACAGAAGTTTTTGCTATCTCCAGTTCTCCTTCTCTTTGTTCTTTTTAACCCCACTCGGTGGTGATCACCTGCAGGCACTTACTGTCTTGTTCTCCAGTTCCTAACTTGACAGCCAGACTGCAAGAGCTTTGTCATGAGTCTTCGTGCTTGCTAAGTGTCCAATTATACTTCAGTGTGAATGTGCTCATCTTTGTGTTCTTTTACATTGACGTTATTATCCGTATTGCATTATATTTTGGTCTTATAAGCCTCCCTTTTTCTTGGACACATCTCTTTGGTCTATGGTTGATGAAATTCCAAAGGTTGGAATTTGTTTTACTTGTTAATATATGTATTTTCCTATTCAAAAAGTAAATAAATTGCATTTTTAAAAGAAATTTCTAAGGATATGGGAGATCCCTTGTTGAGTTCAAATCACCAGGGTTTAGTAGCTGATGAGGTGCATTTTCTTCATTAGATGTGTTTCTGGGGGCCAGTTTCTTCTGATTCTGGCAATAAAGCTTTTGCTGTTCAGTGGTCAGTGTTTGAATTCTAACTCTTCTGCTTTATAGTTTGGTTGCTTAGGTCATTTTAGAGTGTATGAGATATTCATTAAATTCTATTCCGATTTATTTTTTATTTGGCATGTTTCTGTTACATCGATCACAACACTTACGTGATATAGAAAGGTAGAAGCAGAAATTATGTCTTAATTATGTTTTTTTCTTATAGATACGGGAATATGAATGGATTCATTCCCAAACCAAAAGATTGAAGTTCAACGCACTTATAACAACATATGAGATCCTCTTAAAAGATAAGGTGTGTAATTAATATCTACGAGGCTAAATCTTTTCCACTGTGACTTGTCCAGATGTTAGGGTCTGTTACTTTTCTGTGGAGCATGTTAAAAATAAATAAACACATGAAAGTTAAAAATAAAAAACAGTGGGTAGGGTCTGTACCTCCTACTTGCCATGTTACTTTTCTCTTATTTCAAAAAGTAAGCAAATGAACAACCACAAAAATTACTCAAAGGATATTAAGGTTATAAATAGAAAACAGAACCCTATAAATGAGGGGACCTTAGGTCACCAAGTCCAATTGAATTAAACAGAATGAAAGGGTATTGAGGTCAATAAATTACCTGAGATTATTGTCAGTCATTGGATGCCACCTCAGGTATTTGCCTTGAATGTCATCTTAGGCATTTCCTATTGTATCATTGTTAAGGCATTTCTCCAGAAAAGATGACGTGAATGGTCTTTGTGAGGAGGACAGAAATAAGAAGCTCTTTAAATATCGCCTTTCTGCTAAGAAATATATGTGGTAGGTAGATCCCATTGGTATTAAGTGCAAACAAGTTCAGTTTGGTGGCTCTTGGTGTTTGTGTGCTTCAGGGTTGGGGTGGAGAATAGGCAGGAGAAGGACCGTAATTAAGGGGAGAATACAGAATCATGTGGTTTTTGTTTTTGTTTAATTTTTGCCCAGCATAGCAGTTTTTGTGTTCTTGCTGTGGGGCATGCAGTAATAGCTGGTATAAGAGGCCCACCTATACCTTTTAGATGATGATACTCTCGTTTGAATAGTTACCAATCTGGCAACTAACAGAATAAACAGAAGAGTCCTAATATATATTGTCAGTGAAGAATAAATGTGTCTATTTATACCTTTGTAATGGTATTTATACAGAGATAATTAACACTTGAAAGCACTTTTGGGTTCCCTTCTGACCTGGTGGCTCGTTCTGTTTTGTTTTTACTTTAGACTGTGCTGGGCAGTATTAACTGGGCCTTTCTGGGAGTGGATGAAGCCCATCGGTTGAAGAATGATGACTCTTTATTGTATAAAACTCTGATTGATTTCAAGTCCAACCATAGGCTCCTGATTACGGGGACCCCTCTTCAGAATTCCCTCAAAGAGCTCTGGTCCTTGCTGCACTTTATTATGCCGGAGAAGTAAGCTCCTTCCTGTGTATTTCAAAAGATGCTAGAATGTCTGAAATGCCAATGCTTTTTAACTTTCTTAGTAGACCTTAGGGAAAACAGATGGCATGGTTTGGGGAAAGCAAAGCATCAAATGGAGGCAGGGATGGCAGTAGTAAAATGTTTCATAATCAGTGAAAGAAGGCACAGAAATTAGCCTGTTAAGGAGGAAAGCAGTATTGTCTGCCGAAAGACTGAATTAGTTAATGCAGTTGGGAAATAACTGTTAAATAGATGACATCAGACCTTTTCACTGTTGGTATTAGATAATCAATATAAGTAAAATGAAATATACAAGGTACACAAGCACTGAAAAGTAGGTTACACTCAAATGTCTGATAGCCGAAACATCAACTTTACATCTTATTTACATATTATTAAAGAACTGTGGAATGTCTTTATTGAAAAGATTTTTATGGGAGAGATGATGTATACATCTCATAAAACTTAAAATTATCCAGTGGTATTCAGTGATACTTAGAATAACATCTATATTCATTAATTTGGAGGACCCCACTCAGTCTGGCCCCTTGACAATAATCTGATTCCTCTCATCCACTTTCTCCATCACTCATTATGCTTCAGCCATTCTGGCCATCTTTCTCTCCCTTAAACATGCCAAGCCATTAGTATTCCTTCTTGACTGGAATGCTGTTTCTTCTTATCTTCACATGGCCAGCCACCTTAATGCTTCAGCTCATCTTGTACGACCACCTCCTTTCAGAAATCTTTGCAGACTGCCTAACCTAAAGTAGCCCTTTAGATATCTTATCCCTAACCTGTTTTAGTTTCTATATAGCATATCTTTTTTTTTTTTTTTTTTGAGACGGAGTCTCGCTCTGTCACCCAGGCTGGAGTGCAGTGGCCAGATCTCAGCTCACTGCAAGCTCTGCCTCCCGGGTTCCCACCATTCTCCTGCCTCAGCCTCCCGAGTAGCTGGGACCACAGGCGCCGCCACCTCGCCCGGCTAATTTTTTGTGTTTTTAGTAGAGACGGGGTTTCGCCGTGTTAGCCAGGTTGGTCTCGATGTCCTGACCTAGTGATCCGCCCGTCTCGGCCTCCCAAAGTGCTGGGATTACAGGCTTGAGCCACCGCGCCCGGCCAGCATATCTTTTTAAATTTATGTTCTCATTCATCTCATGTCATTAAATTATGCATGAAAATCACAGGGATTTTGTTTGCTTGATTCATTGCTGGTTTGCATTGCCTAGAATAGCACCTGGTGTACAGTAAACAATTCAATTAATATAGTTGTTCAATTGATAGGTATATGCTCTACAAATCATTTTTTGTTTTATTTTTTAAATTCAGGATTAAATTTTATTTTTTACTTTTATTTTTTAAATTTTAAATTTAAATTTGTTTAATAAATTTATAGTTTGCAACCATCATCGCCCAGTTTTAGAATATTTTCCTCATCCCAAAAAGTTCCCCATTGCTTGTTTGCAGTTAACCTCTGCTTCCACATATAGCCTTAGGCAACCAATAATCAGCTTTTGTCTCTAGAGATTTCCCTTTTTTACAAGTTTTACATAAGTGGAATCCTAATATGTAGGCTTTTGTTTCTGGCTTCCTTCACTTAGCATATTTTTTTTGAGATTCATTCATGTCAGAGTCTGTCAGTAGTAGTTCTCTTTTATTGGGTAATAATATTTCATTGCATCCAGTTAAAATGTCCAGTTATGGACATTTGGATTGCTTTGTTTTGGGGTTGTTATATCTTTGCGTGGATGTATGTTTTTCTTTCTCTTGCTTAGAGACGGAGGAGTAGAATTGCTGGATTATTTGGAAAGTTTATATTTAACATTTTAGAAACTACCACGCTGTTTTCTTTTTTTTTTTTTTTTGTATTTTTTAGTAGAGACGGGGTTTCACCGTGTTAACCAGGATGGTCTCGATCTCCTGACCTCGTGATCCGCCCGTCTCGGCCTCCCAAAGTGCTGGGATTACAGGCTTGAGCCACCGCGCCCGGCCCTACCACGCTGTTTTCTAAAGTGACTACCATTGTTCAGTCCTTCCAGAAACGTTTGAAGGTTCTAGTTTCCCTACGTCATCACCAGGACTTGGTACATTGTCAGTCTTTTTGATTCTAGCCATTCTGGCGAATGTGTGTCATTGTGGTTTTGACTTGCATTTCCCTAATGGCTAAAGATGTTGAACGTCTTTTCAGGTGTTCATTAGCCATTTGTATGTCTTTGGTGCAATTTCTATTCAAATGTTTTGGCATTTAACTCATGCCTCCTGTTCCGTCATTGGAACTCTAAGCATGTGGGAATTATTTATATCCTACTGCTCAAGGTCATTGCCAAGGTCTGATTGCAAAAATTCAAAAAATTGCAACCTCTCTCATAAATGGGTTAAAAAAATTGGATTGTTTGTCTTATGAGTTGAAGAGGTTTTTTATTTCTTTAAAAAAAAATTCTAGGCCGGGCACGGTGGCTCAAGCCTGTAATCCCAGCACTTTGGGAGGCCGAGACGGGCGGATCACGGGGTCAGGAGATCGAGACCATACTGGCTAACATGGTGAAACCCCGTCTCTACTAAAAGATACAAAAAAAAAAAAAACTAGCTGGGCGAGGTGGCGGGCGCCTGTAGTCCCAGGTACTCAGGAGGCTGAGGCAGGAGAATGGCGTAAACCCGGGAGGCGGAGCTTGCAGTGAGCTGAGATCTGGCCACTGCACTCCAGCCTGGGCGACGGAGCGAGACTCCATCTCAAAAAAAAAAAAAATTAAAATTAAAAAAAAAAATACTCTAAATACAAGTGCTTTGTCAGTACAGTCCCCAACTTTCTATAGTTTGATGTAAAATTTTTTGATTTTTCAGTGATATGAAAACAATACACTTTCAGTAGAAAGTATACTTTGAATAAACACAAGCATTCTGTTTTTCATTTTCAGTGTAATATTCAATAAATTATGTGAGATATTCAACTCTTTATTATAAAATTGGCTTTGTGTTAGGTGATTTTGCTCAGTAGTCTAATGATAAGCGTTTGAACACATTTAGGGTAGGCTAAGCTGTGATGTTTGGTAGGTTAAGTGTATTAAATGAATTTTTGATTTAACACTATTTTCAACTTATGATGGGTTTTTCAGGTCATAACCCTGTTGTAAGTTGAGGAGCATCTGTATATAATTTGAACATATTTTATCCCGATCTGTGGCTTTTTTTCACTTTTTAAATGTTGTCTTTCAAAGAGAAAAAGTTACTGATTTTGATGAAGTTTAATTTATGGATTTCTTTGTATGGATTGTGCTTTAGATATCATATCTGAGACAGATTTGCCTAGCCTGTGGACACAAAGACTTGCTTCTTTATTTCCTTCTGGAAGTTTTAGCTTTTATATTAGGTCAGAGTACATTTTATTTATAGTGTGAACTGTGAGTGCCTTAGTTCATTTTTTTTTGCAGTAGAATTTGGGAAATTGTTCTAGTATCACTTGTTGAAAAGAATGTCTGTTCTCCATTGAATTGACTTGACACCTTTGTTGAAACTCAGTTGACACCATAAATGTCATGCTTTGTTTCTGGACTGTCAGTTCTGTTTTATTAATACATATTTCTGTCCTTCTGCCAATGTCACACTGTCTTTATTAATGTAACTTTCAACTGCTTTTTTATTTTTTAGTTTTTTTGAGACGGAGCCTTGCTCTGTCACCCAGGCTGGAAGTGGAGTGGTGCAGTCTCAGCTCACTGCAATGTCTGCCTCCCAGGCTCAAGCGATTCTCCTGCCTCAGCCTCCCAAGTAGCTGGGATTACAGGCATGCATCACCATGCTCAACTAATTTTTTGTGTTTTAGTAGAAATGGGGTTTTGCCGTGTTGGCCAGGCTGGTCTTGAACTCCTGACTTCAAGTGATCCACCCTCTTTGGCCTCCCAAAGTACTGCGATTATAGGCTTGAGGCACTGCACCCGGCCTAGACTGCTTTTTGAAAATGGAGAAGTACAAGTTCCATTTTCTTCTTTTTCAGAATTGTTTTGGTTACTCTAGAGTTCTTGGCACTTCCATATACATTTTAGGATCAGGTTGTTAATTTCTGCAAGAAAAATATAGAAATTGTGTCGAATCAGTTAAAGCAAAATTGTTAATATTGAGTCTTCTAAACCATAATCATGGAAAGTTTTCTCCATTTATTTAGATCTTCTATAATTTTTCTCAGTGTACAGTGGTTTTCAGTTTAGAAATCTTATACATTTAAAATATTATTTTAATTCTGACTATATTTTGAGTGGAATTAAAAAAATAACCTATTATAGAACTATAATTGAGTTTTGTATATTGATCTTACATCCTGCAAACTTGATAAACTTACTGTTTCTACTGTGTGTGTCTGTCTGTGTGTTTATATTGTTCTGTATTTCTTAGTATTTTTCTATAGACAGGATATGTTTTCTGTACCTAAAGGTTTCTTTTCTAATGTGGATGCTTTTTATTTCTTCTTCTTGCCTTATTGTATTGGCAGGAACCTCCATCTTAAATAGAATTGGTGGGTGCAGGATGTTGGCTATAGATTTTTTTTCGTAGATACCCTTTATTGGGTTGAGGAGGTTTTCTTCTCTTCTTAGTTTGTGAGGTTTTAATAAAGAATGGATATTAGGTTTTGTTAAATGCTTTTTTTCTGTGTCTGTTGAGATGACCATGTGGTTTTGTCCTTTAACAATATAGTATATTACCTTAATTGCTTTTTAGACATTAGGCCAACTTTTTTTTTCCTAGCGTAAATCTGACTTGTTAACAATGTTTAATAGTTTTTATGCATTGCTAGATTCACTTGGTTAATATTTTGTTAAAGATTTTTGCATCTGTTTGGTGTTTTTTGTTTGTTTTTTGAAACAGAGTTTCCCTGTGTCACCCAGGCTAGAGTGTAATGGCATGATCTCAGCTCACTGCAACCTCCACCTCCCAGGTTCAAGCAGTTCTCATGCCTCAGCCTTCCAGGTAGCAGGGATTACAAGCATGCACCACCATGCCCGGCTAATTTTTGTACTTTTAGTAGAGATGGTGGAGTTTTGCCATGTCGGCCAGGTTGGTCTCCAACTCCTGGGCTTAAGTGATCTGCCTGTCTCCGCTGCCTAAAGTGCTAGGATTACAGGCGTGAGCCACTGTTCCTGGCCGCATCTGTGTTTTTGATTTTAATTAGAATTTTAGTCTGTAGCTTTTTGTTTTGTTTTGATGTTTACGTTGCTTTGGTTTTGGGATCATAAAATGAATTGGAGAGTGTTTCCTTTCTGTTTTCTGAAGGAGTTTGTGTAAGTTTCGTGTTACTTCTTCTTTAAATATTTAGTAGAATTCACCAGTGTAGCCATGTCAATCTTTACTTTGTGGGAAAATTTTTAATGACTAACCTGGTTTCCAGTTACAGGTTCACTTAAGTTTTCTATTTCTTCTTGACTTATTTTTGTTAATTTGTGTCTTTCTAGGAGTTAGTCTATTTTGTCTAACTTGTCCTAATATGTTGGCATAAAGTTATATAGTATTCTCTCAGCCTTTTAATTTTAGTTTTCTCTTTTAAGAGACATGGTCTTTCTCTGTCACCCAGGCTGAGTGCAGTGGTATGATCATAGTTCACTGTAACCATGAACTCTTGGGCTCAAGGGATCCTCCCACTTCAGCCTCCTAAGTAGCTGGTACTACAAGTGTGCACCACAATGCCCAGCTAATTTTTAAAATTTATTTTTTATGATTTGTAGAGATGGGGTCTTGCTGAGTTGTCCAGGCTGATCTCGAACTTCTGGGCTCAAGTGATCCTCCCGCCTCTGTCTCCTAAAATGCTGAGATAATAAGCATGAACCACTGTGCCTGGTAGATTCTTTTTTAAGAATCAATAGTGATTAAAGTTAATTTTTTGATTATGGTAATTTGTATCCTTTGCTCTTTTTCTTGGTCAGCTCTAGCTAAGGGCTTATCAATTTTGATGTTCTCAAAGAACCAACTTTTGACATCATTGGTTTCTACCTCTGTTTTTTTTTTTTCTTTTGAGACAGAGTTTTGCACTTGTTGCCCAGGCTGGAGTGCACGGTACAATCTTGGCTCACTCAGCCTCTGCCTTCCAGTTTCAAGCAATTCTCCTGCCTCAGCCTCCTGAGCAGCTGGGATTATAGGCGGCTGCCACCACACCCGGCTGATTTTTGTATTTTTAGTAGAGACGAGGTTTCACCATGTTGGCCAGGCTGGTCTCGAACTCCTGACCTTGTGATTTGCCTGCCTTGGCCTCCCAAAGTGCTGGGGTTACAGGCATGAGTCCCCGTGCCCGGCCCCTCTGTTTTTCTATTTATTTCCTCTCTCAAAGGTTTCTGTCCTTTGTTTGCTTTTCATTTAATTTTTTCTTTTTCTCTTAAGATACAGTTTAGATTATTGATGTAAAACTTTTTTCTTTTCTAGTTGTTTAAAGGTATGTTTACTCCTATGTACCGCTTTAGCTACATCCCATAAATATTGATAATTGTGTGTTTTTGTTTTCATTTGATTTCATCTATTTTCTAAATTCTCTGTGATTTATTCTTTGAAGCATGGGTTTTTCAGAAGGATGGTGTTTAATTTCCATATATTTAGAGATTTTCCAAATGGCTCGTAATTCAGTTTTGTCTTGGAGAACATGCTTTAAATGAATTTATTATGACTTATTAAATAGTCATAGTATGCTTTCTTTCCTGGAGACTGTCCCATAAATGCTTATAAAGAATAATCTGTATTCTATCTTTGTTTGGTTAGTGTTTTGTAAATGTCCATTCATTGTGGTTAATGGTGGTGTTCAAGACTTTTGTTATCTTTTCTGACTGCCAGTTTAGTTGTACTTTGAATTGAGAATGAAATATTTTGATTTTTAACTGTAGTTGAGTTTTTGGCTTCGAGTTGTCATTTTTTGCTTCATATATTTTGGGGTTCTGTTAGGTATGTATCCATTCATAACTATTGTATGTTCCTGAGGCATTGACCTTTTTCTAGTCAATACCAGAATGTCCCATTTGACCTCTAATGATATTTATTGTTTTGTAAATCCATTTTGTGTGATTTTATTATAGCTCCTTAGGTCTCTTCTCATTCCTGTGTCCATGATATACTGTTTTCCATCATTTTACTTTCAACCTATTTCTTTCTGTAAGTCTAAAATGTGTCTTATAGACAACTGGTACTTGGATGTGCCTTTTTTATCCAGGCCAATAATCCTTGCCTTTTGATTGGAATATTTAGTTCATTCACATTTAACAGAATGAATAATATGGTTGGATTTCTGCTATTTTACTATTTGTTTTCCATATGTCTTACATCTTTTTTGTTCCACTTTCTCCTTTATTGCCTTCCTGTTTCAGCAAGTACTTTTCAGTGTGTCATTTTAACTCCTGTTAATTTTTTGCTATTAAAAAATTTTAATTGGTTGCTCTAGGGATTATTGTATGCGTCAGTCTTCTTCAGGTTAATACTGACTCAATTCTGGTGAAATAGGGCAACTTTACCCCACTGTAGTTCCATTTTCACCTCCTTATGTTGTAAATCCAAGAATACAAGCATATAATTATTGCTTTAAACAGGTTTGTCTTTTAAGGACATATAGAAAAGAGAAAAATATATGTATACTATCTTTCACATGTACCCATATATTTGATCATTTTCAGTGATCTTCATTTGTTCCTGTGTTTTCAGGTTGCTGTTGGGTATTGCTTTTTTTTTTTTAGTCTGAAGGGCTTCCTTTATTTTCATATTGCAAATAAGAATATGCTGGCTTAGATGATTAAAAGGTGTCCCGTATCACATGGTCAATAAGTAGATAGACCAAGATCAATATCAAGTCTTCTCTGACCAAGTGTCCTCTGAACTTCAAATTCTAAGAGAAAAAATACATCCTTCATAAAACCATTGAGACGAAGTAAAGTCACCCTACATAGTAAGAGTTATGAGACACAGTGGGAACATCTGTGTTTGTTTTTATAGAAAAAGAATTGTGGTATGTAGTTTCTACCAGTGAATACTTAGCCATGATTTGCTTTTGTGTACCTAACTGCTGAAGTGGATGGTAGGGATTTTGGCTCGTAAGTGGTCATAATTAGCTTTTTCCTGCTGTTAAGCAGCTGTGGCATTCCACTCAGCATGGGCTATGTTGGGAAAAATGTCATATATCCTTCTTTCGTAATTGGAGAGAGGAACTTTTCAATTACTTTATCATTCAGGGAGTCTCTTCCAAAATTTTCCTTTGGCCAGTTGAATCAATTATGGAATGATAGGTTAGAGTTAGAGATGCAAGTTTTTTTCTGTGAAAGAGGTCTTCTTTTCTTTGAAAATTTTGTATTTAAAGCATTGTCATTTTCAAAAAAAGTTTAAAAATTGTTCACAAAGGTGTGTATATAAAAAGAAAACCTGTTAGTTAAGTAGTTCAGATTTGCCCTTATTTCTGCCTGACCTTGCTGTGTGGGTAAGTATAGTCTTGTGAAGTATTTTGCCTCATCCTTAGCAGAAGTTCCTGAGGTACCTTAGGACTCTACAGAGCTTTTGAAGAAAGGATCCACTGAAGAAAAACTATTGTAAAGGAGAGAATTAGGTTTAGTCAAATAGCTTTTGAACTTCCCCACTCAAATGTTACAGGCTTTTGTTTCAAAATCCAAAAGTTAGTCCTCTTTTTAACCAACTGAAATTCTGTTTCCTTAGTATAGAGTCTAAGTGCCTTTCATGCAGGGTGGCTCTGACAGGGAGTAACATGATGACTAACCATATTGTGAATACTTATCAATCAGTAGCTTTGTTTTGTACATACTGTTTGCAAAGCATGGAACTTGGTATTAAGGGTAGAAAAAGATATGACAAGATTGAAAAATTCGGCTTATAAAGACCATCATATGCAAATATATGCTTCAGACTTACCCCACAAAACAATTCAGTTTGATAGCATGTATTTCAGAGATTGTGTGTTTTAGTGTTGGGATGATTTTTTAAATTTTTGTTTCTGTGGTCTAGGCCAATCTCTTAATTTTTTTTGCACTTTTCCTTTTACATATTTACTGTGTGACTTTTAGCATACCATTTTCACTGCTTTGGTTTAATTTCCTTCTTTGTTGGTCCTCACTAAAGTAACCTATTTTTCTAAAATTCCATGTTCTGGAAAGTTATAAAGATCAGAATATTTTCTAGTTCTATGAGAGACAAATATTAAATACAGAAATTGATAGCAGGAATATATCCAAAATAGGAACCTTTAGATGTAACATGGTGTCTTTATACATCTCCACTATGACCTTATACCTTTTCTATATCTAATATTATAAATTATTCATTGTTTTCAGGGCAGCAGATTTTTTCTAAAGAATCTGATAGTAGGCTGGGCACGGTGGCTCACGCCTGTAATCCCAGCACTTTGGGAGGCTGAGGCAGGCAGATCATGAGGTCAGGAGATTGAGACCATCCTGGCTAACACAGTGAAAGCCTGTCTCTACTAAAATTACAAAAAATTAGCCAGGCATGGTGGCGGACGCCTATACTCCCAGCTGCTTGGGAGGCTGAGGCAGGAGAATGGCGTCAACCCAGGAGGCGGAGCTTGCAGTGAGCCGAGATCGCACCACTGCACTCCAGCCTGGGCAACAAGAGTGAGTGAGACTCTTTCTAAAACAAACAAACAAACAAAAAAATTAAGAATCTGATGGTAAATATTTTTGGTTCATAGCCCATACAATCATTGTTAGCCACTCATCTCTCTGTTTAGAGGAAAAGCAGCCATAGACAATTAATAAACAAATAAATGATACTTATGTCTCCTCAGTATTTGTAGATCAAGAACTAGTGTCGGCCGGGCGCGGTGGCTCAAGCCTGTAATCCCAGCACTTTGGGAGGCCGAGACGGGCGGATCACGAGGTCAGGAGATCGAGACCATACTGGCTGACACAGTGAAACCCCGTCTCTACTAAAAAATACAAAAAAACTAGCCGGGCGAGGTGGCGGGCGCCTGTAGTCCCAGCTACTCGGGAGGCTGAGGCAGGAGAATGGCGTGAACCCGGGAGGCGGAGCTTGCAGTGAGCCAAGATCACGCCACTGCACTCCAGCCTGGGCGGCAGAGCGAGACTCTGTCTCAAAAAAAAAAAAAAAAAAAAAAAAGAACTAGTGTCTCATTAACTCCCTTAATATAATAAGAGTACTGTAGGCAGGTGAAAATATTGGTTGCCTAAAACAGAGAGGAAGTAAATCTTGGAAATAAACTTTACATTTAATTTTTTAGATTAGTAAAGTTTTAATTTATTATAACGTGTTAGGTAAATTAGCTTATTGAAATTCTCTCAGGTATTCAGAAAACAGCCTGATATAGTGATATTTCTACTTCTACTGATTTCCAGTCACTTCACACATTTAGTGTGTGAGGTATCATCTCCAGCATTGAGATAGTTTGGTTTTCTTTCTTTCCTTTTTTTTTTTTTTTTTTTTTTTTTTGAGACAGTCTCACTGTCACCCAGGCTGGAGTGCAATGACATGATCTTGGCTCACTGCAACCTTCGTCTCCTTGGTTCCAGTGATTCTCCTGCTTCAGCCTCCCGAGTAGCTGGGATTACAGGCACTCACCACCATGCCCAGCTAATTTTTGTGTTTTTAGTAGAGATGGGGTTTCACCATGTTGGCCAGGCTGGTCTCGAACTCCTGACCTCCGCATGCCTCAGCCTCCTAAAGAGCTGGGATTACAGCTGTGAGCCACTGCGCCCGGCCAGAGATAGTTCAGTTTTCATTGTGCATTTTAAATTATCGGTTTTAATTCCTCACCTATTTTGTGTTCTCGGAGTATTTGCTTAGTAGCATAGCAGTGTGAGAAAATACAGTTTACCTTAGGTTTATCAGGCTGTAGGCTTTAATGACAACTTTAAATCTCTACCCCAAAAGATCATGTTATCTGCTTTCCTGTAGATGATTGTTTTAGGCCATACCAGGTGTTACTAAGGCTGATTTTGTTTCACTTCACAATACCTGATAAAATGTATGGCTGGATATGGTGGCTCACACCTGTAATCCTAGCACTTTGGGAGGCCGAGGCGGGCGGACCACTTGAGGTCAGGATTTCGAAACCAGCCTGGCCAACATGGTGAAACCCTGTCTCTACTAAAAATACAAAAATTAGTCAGGTGTGGTGGTGACACCTGTAATCCCAGCTACTCAGGAGGCTGAGGCGGGAGGTGGAGGTTGCAGTGAGCCGAGATTGCGCCACGGCACTCCAGCCTGGGTGACAGAGCGAGACTCTCTCAAAAAAAAAAAAAAAAGAAATGACTACTTATGAGTTCAGAAATGACGGTGACTCTCTTGAGGCTGTTGTGTCCATTGGCAGTACTGGCACCGGCTGTGTCTGACCTTCCATCTTACCAGAGAGCATGTGCTTTGAGTAGTTACTGGGTAGTTCTAGATGATGTTGGTTACATGATAGACTGAAATATTTTATAAACTCTGAATTCAGTCTGAGAATTGGAAACATGGTATTATCCAGTGTAGACTGATGCAGTTGATTTCATTTTGCTTTTCCCCTTTTTGTTTTCCCTTCTACTTAAGAGCTCTAGTGATTGATAATTTTGTCTTTCCTTATGGGAAAGATTCATTTTTTTCAGTTTTTTTCCCCCCATTCTTCTTTTCCTCAATGTGGCTAAATAACACTATACTATTTCTTCCCTAGGTTTGAATTTTGGGAAGATTTTGAAGAAGACCATGGGAAAGGGAGAGAGAATGGCTACCAGAGTCTTCATAAGGTGCTAGAGCCTTTCCTTCTCCGGAGAGTCAAAAAAGATGTGGAGAAATCCCTTCCTGCTAAAGTGGAACAGATTCTCAGGGTGGAGATGTCAGCCCTTCAGAAACAGTATTATAAGTAA
Source organism: Macaca fascicularis (assembly GCF_037993035.2). NCBI lineage: Eukaryota > Metazoa > Chordata > Mammalia > Primates > Cercopithecidae > Macaca > Macaca fascicularis. The sequence goes on from NC_088381.1 coordinate 77,720,006, forward strand.
GTTCTTGTTTGGGTTAGGCCTAAAGGGATTGAGATCAGTACCATGAAACTATTAGATAGGATATATATATATATTTTTTATTTATTTATTTATTTTTATTTTTATTTTTATTTTTATTTTTTATTTTTTTTTGAGACAGAGTCTCGCGATTCTCCTGCCTCAGCCTCCCGAGTAGCTGGGATTACAGGGATGCGCCACCATGCCCAGCTGATTTTTTTTGTATTTTTAGTAGAGACAGGATTTCTCCATGTTGGTCAGGCTGGTCTTGAACTCCCGACCTCAGGTGATCTGCCCACCTCGGCCTCCCAACGTTTTGTTGTTATTAAGCAAAATTTCAATACTGTTGTTATGTCTAAAAAATTTTAATAATTCCTTAACAGTGTTGTAATGTCTAGTGTTTACATTTTCCTGGTTGTCATATATATATATATCTATCCGTTTGTGCATGTGCCATTTTGCTTGTTTTGGGATTGATGTAAGCTCCATGCATTTTGATTGGTTGGTATGTCTCTTAAGTATATTTTAATTAATTTATTTTTCCTTGCCTTATAAATTTTTTGAGTCAGGAAACTGAATTTATGTTTTGAGGATTTTTCTCAAAATCTGGATTTTGCTGATTGCAGCTCCATGGCATTCTTTAATATTTTCAGCGAGGTGTGGTAGCTCATGCCTATAATCCCAGCACTTTGGGAGGCTGAGGCAGGAGGATCGCTTGAGCCCAGGAGTTTGAGACCAGCCTGGGCAATACAGTGACACCTCATCTCTATTAAAAAAAATTTTTTTTTAAAACCACTTTTCCTTTGAACTGTGTTTTTTGTATACTCACAAGTAAGTGTAAAGGCTTGATTAGACTCAGATTCAGTGTGACTTTAGAGGCAGAGGAATGTTCTTTCACAGGATAAATGTCTTTTTTTTGTGATGTTAATGACTAATGATGAGCATTGCCTAGATCTGTTAATTCATTAGATAGTTCAAAAGGGTGATATTCAAATTTTATCACTCACTTGTTTATTAGGTGGAATACTTCTATAAAAAGAAACTTTCCCATGTCAGCTGAGGAACAGTTCATATAGGAAAGGCAGAATAAGATTCTTTTTTATTTTCGCCATTTTCAGAGGAGAAGATCTACTTTTCTTCAAAGGTTTTGACCAGTGAGGTTTACTTTGATATAATTATGAACTCATCAGTTACACCTATTTATGGTTAATTCTGTTGCAGTTATTATCCATATTCATGCTCTAACAGTCCCATTTTTAGCTAGTGGGAACTTATTCAAGTTGGTTTTTGGAGTCCTTTTGACATAACCATAATAGTAGTTGATAGTTTCTTTGCTATCTGGAATGATAAAGTGTTCCACATTCGTCTTGTACATTTCCTGCGCCAGAACTAGAGTCAGCCATATATCCAAGAAGTTCTGCATACTCTTTTACTAGGAAATATTTGTTTTTGTTTTTCCTCTGAAAATAGTTTAATACTATAAAATGTAAAAGGGGAAATAGTGTTACCTGAGTAACAACATGAATGTGTCAGTTGGTGGATGCTATTTTGGATGTTGATTGATCATATGATTTTTCTGCCTACTCTAGATACTTCCAGTTTGCTTAAACTGATTTAGTTGAGTTTTTATCACTTGCAGTTTAAGAGTCCTGGCTAATACTCTTGCCTTCAGGCTGCACAACATGCAAGATTGCGGAAAGCACTAGAGAGCCAAAGAAAGTGAGCAGAGTTACTTCAGGGCCACCAGCATTCCCTGCAATCCCTGTCCACAGGCATAGGCCCTTCTGCACTTTTCACTGTAGAGCAGCGCCCGTCGCCACCAAACCTTGCTTCTAGGTGTAACTTCATAGACTGTCGGGTTCCGCAGTACCCTGGAGTCCAAGGCTGTTGAGTCTGAAGGAGCCTCAGAAGACTGGTCTCTTTCTGATGGTTTATGGACTATGGCAAAGATGAGGAAATGGTATTTGGAGACCACATACTGGGCCCTAGGTGCTCTTTGCAACTGCAGCAAACATTATTGACAGATATTTTTCAGTGGACAGAATTGGGAAATTTGTTTTTAATGGTAAAAATACATGATGAACAGTACCACAGATATTTTATTTGATCTTACTGATATCATGCTATACTAAAAATCTCACTTCCCAACCTCACCTAGCTAATTCATTCTATACATACAACAAAGCTAATAATACCACCAATAATAAGAATAGTAGAAACAGGTTAAGATTTTCTTTCTTGTTTTGAGACGGAGTCTTACTCTGTCACCCAGGCTGGAGTGTAGTGGCGTGAGTTCAGCTCACTGCAACAGGATTTTCTTTTTACAGGTTTTGTTTTTACTTATTTTTTTTGCTTTTTAAGGTTATATACCACAAGAAATGGGAGAGTTTTAAAGTACTCAAGATAGTTTTTCCTCTGTCTGTTTAGGCCACTAATGGATACATAGATTTATTTATTTCATTGTAGTTTTTATTTTTAGGGATTGCTTTAATTTTGTTTTTAAATTATTTATAATATTTGTAGATTTCCAAAGGCAAAGCTACAAAGCCTGGTATGTTCAAAGAAATGTAGCTTCATTCCCTCTTCCCTCCGTTCTCGTCCGTCTTTCCCCACAGGTAATTATTATTACTTTTTTTTTTTTTTTTTTTTTTTTTTTGAGACGGAGTCTCGCTCTGTCGCCCAGGCTGGAGTGCAGTGGCCAGACCTCAGCTCACTGCAAGCTCCGCCTCCCGGGTTCCCGCCATTCTCCTGCCTCAGCCTCCCGAGTAGCTGGGACCACAGGCGCCGCCACCTCGCCCGGCTAATTTTTTGTGTTTTTAGTAGAGACGGGGTTTCGCCGTGTTAGCCAGGATGGTCTCGATCTCCTGACCTTGTGATCCGCCCGTCTCGGCCTCCCAAAGTGCTGGGATTACAGGCTTGAGCCACCGCCCCCGGCCTATTATTACTATTTTTTGAGATAGAGTTTCACTCTTGTTGCCCAGGCTAGAGTACAATTGCTCGATCTCAGCTTACCTCAACCTCTGCCTCCCAGGTTCAAGCGATTTTCCTGCCTCAGCCTCCTGAGTAGTTGGGATTACAGGCATGCACCACTACACCCAGCTAATTTTGTATTTTTAGTAGAGATGGGGCTTCATCGTGTTGGTCAGGCTAGTCTCGAACTCCCAACCTCAGGTGATCTGCCCCCCTCGGCCTCCCAAAGTGCTGGGATTACAGCTGTGAGCCACTGCACCTGGTCTGTAATTATTATTTTTTAACATTTTAACGCTTATCCTTCCGTTAACTTTTAATTGTTAATGCATTTTAACTTTGAATATCCTTCTTTCTCTTAGATAAGTGGTAGCATACCATATACACGTTTCTCTGCTTTTTTTCCCTAATGATGCATGCTGAAGAGCACCCCATAGTAGCTTGTAGAGATAGGCCTTTACAGTGCATAGTATTCCATTGAGGATATACAATGTGGTTTATTCAACCAGTTTCCTTGTGGTAGGCATTTAGATTGTTTTACCCACTTTTATAAATAGTTCTGCAGTGAAGACCTTGAGATAGATTCCTAAAGTGTGATTTCTAAGAGAAGGATAAAGAAATTGCACCACTCAGGAAAAAAAGTACTTTTAATATTTTGGAGTTTATGGTTAAGGATTATACATGGTTATACATGAATATATCTGTATTTCTCCTTCAAATTTGGGTAGAAAACATACTGATAAATATTTTGTCAGATAAAATACTTTTTTACAATGTTAAAATGGACATATAGCCTCTATTTTATGGTATATTTTAATTTATTTAACCTCATAATGTTAGCTTATTTCCAAGTTTTATATTTCAGTGAAGAGTGCTTCAGTGACAGTCATTTTCCATTCACACATGCACACACAGGTTGAGTCTCTTATCAGAAATGCTTGGGGACCAGAAGTATTTCAGATTTTGGAATATTTGCTTTATACTTACTAGTTGAGCATTCCAAATCTGGAAATCAGAACTGTAAAATGCTCTAATGAGAATTTCCTTTGAGTGTCATACTGGCACTCAGAAGTTTTGAGTGCCATTTTGGAACATTTTAGATTTTCACATTTAGGATTCTCAGCCTTTGTGTACACACACACACTTAAATATGTATAAAGTATGTGTAAATATGTGAAGTGTGTGTGTGTGTGTCTATATATGTGTAAAGCACATGTGTGTGTTGTGTGTATATAGAGTTGTTTTCTTCTAATATTCCTGTGTTCAGTGAGGTTGAAATATCCAGCAGAATCTTTAACATTCCTAATTTTGACTGGAGATGTGAAAGATTATGATTAGATGGCAGAAGATACAAAAGGAAATATTCTTCTTTGCTTCTTAAACCTTTTTAGGCCTCTTCTTTTCCCCACAATACTACTACTTTTTCTTATACTCTTCTGGTACCTACAACTTTCTGTTTTTTTTTGTTTTTTTTTTTTTTGTATCTAGTAGTATCATTATCATATTAATTTGCAGGTGGATTCTGACCAGGAATTACAAGGCTCTTGCCAAAGGAACAAGAGGCAGCACGTCTGGTTTTCTTAATATTGTGATGGAACTGAAAAAATGTTGCAACCACTGCTATCTGATTAAACCCCCTGAAGAAAATGAAAGGGAAAATGGACAGGAGATTCTTTTGGTACGTAGTTCCTCATAATTACTTTCTCAAAAAAACACTTAGTTTCTCTAGGTGCTTTTCATCAGAATGCTCTCTTTCCTGCTTGGTGACCTAAGAGGGAGCATCAAAGGAAGCTTTAAAAACTGGAGAAAAAAGTTAGGTAACTAAGAATGATTTGGGAAGTATGATATCCCAGATATTGGGAAAAAGAACATTTCGGGAATTGCTGGTCAGCCAGGTTGCTAAGGGCTTCAGAAAGCTTTAAGATGATTTTTAAAATATGGATTTTTAGAGATTAGGGAAGATTAAAATTTGTGTTTCAATGTAATTATTGGAATGTCTTTTAAATCTTCAGTCCCTCATAAGGAGCAGTGGGAAGCTGATTTTATTAGATAAACTGTTGACAAGACTTCGAGAAAGGGGGAATCGAGTGCTTATCTTCTCTCAGATGGTGAGAATGTTGGATATCCTGGCTGAATACCTAACTATTAAACATTATCCTTTCCAGGTAAGGTGATTTCAGTAATTGCGGTGGGGGGAATCAATCTCTCTCCCCGCCTCCCCTCCCCAACCTTCCTACATTGGATTGTATACTTTGCTTGTTAAAGTAGGAAGTAAGAGTTTTCTTGTTTCAAAAAAATTAAGGTTAAGATTCCAGGAGTGTCTTAATTTTTACTTTCATGTCTTTAGGCTACCATATGAAAGTGGTCATGAGGAGACCATTCTTTCTTCGAAGGTGGGCGGGGAGGATTAGACAAAGATTGGGCAAGGAAAAAAAGGATGTCAGATAGCATCTTATTACATGTGTATGGTAAAAGTAGAGAGGAAATAAGTGCGAGCTCAATTCCAGAAGCCCAAATCCTAGAAGGAGGGCAGTATCAGATGTTCACCCCAAAAGTTGACCCTGGCTGTGAGGCTGGGAACATAATAGAACACTGGTACTTAAAACTTTGCTAGTCCCTGAAGTAAGTGATGATGGCTTCCTCTTTCTTCTGTGGAGTTTTTTTAACTGGAGTTATTATCTTCACACAGTTATCTCCTACAGGGAAAAAGTTTCTTCCGCGTAATGACATTTTTCTAGGTGTATATAATCTAGTAGAAACTTATTCTCTGATCTGTTTATAGACATATAGACATATATGCAATTTACCTTGTCTCTTGGCGTATGTTTATAGTGCGTAGATTTTAAGATTTATTACATTTTTTTTAAACTTTGAACGGATGAACTCTTCTACCAACTCACATAATTATGCTGGGATTGTGGAAACTTGGAGCCAGTGATTATCTCCTAAGAAGGCCCACCTTTAAGACTATCAGATTGTCTTTCAAAATACCCTGAAAGGCATTGTTATATCCATAATATCTTATATGGTCTTTCAGTTGCTGTCTTAGAATATAGCTTAAGGCTGTGGTTGTTATCAAGAAACAGCCTATTGCAAAAAGTCAATCTCTGTCAGTGAATCGAATCCTGTGATACCAAGTAAATCAAGAATGCATCGTTTTTCTTTCTACGGAATAGATAAGCTTGGTCAGTGACTTTTAGATAATTAATGTCCTCTACTAATGGGTATATTAAAAGGGGGCATTAGGTTTTCTGATTTCAAGTAAAGGCTCTGAATCTCCCATTAAATATATCTTTGGTTTAAGGCTCTGAGTAAGTAGTCAGTGAGAAAGAAGTAAGGGGCTCCTCACCTGTGAGTTGACTTGAGTTAGGTCTGGTGGGCAGAGTTCTGGGGATGTATGCCCTTCCACAGAGTCCGCTGCCAGCCAAGTCACCTTTCAGGTTAGTTTTGCCTTCTGTAAAATGAAGTATTTTGTTCATCTCAAGTGGTGATTGTGAGGGAATGAAATGTGAAAATGATTTTAAAGAGTGAGAAATGCTTTATAAAATGTACAGCATATAGGTGATAATTATTTAGTATTTTACGTGTTAATGGTTTCTCTATGGTGACATTGTTTTGCATGTAGAACTGACATATGTTCTAATAAAGGAATTATGTATGCTAATAAATGCCAGGGGCTCTCCTGAATTCACGTGTAGTTTAGCTGCTTGGACACTTTCCTATGATTTCAGAGTGTAATTTTTGGCAGAGCTGGGATGTATGATCAATTATAGCATTTTCAATGATTCAGCAAAATGTTTTTCAAACAAAATTATTACATAAGTAATTTTTTTGTTTGCATGACACTTTAAGTGATAGTTTTGGCCACATTAGCTAAGAAGCATCATTTTTCTCCAGGAGCTTATTATTGAGTGACCAGTGGTCCTATTTCCTAATCTCCGTAGTTTCTACAGAAACAGAAGTAAACCCAGCCTTCAAGCACAGGTTGGGTTTTCATCTTTTTTCTTTTAGGTCCTGGCAGCCCTTCTGATCCTTGGCTAAACCTAGACAGCCCTTTGAATCAGAAGCTTGTAACCTTGAGTCTGTAACTAGAGAGCTCAGGTCAAGTAGGGTGTGCTTCTTAAGCACAGCTTCTTCATAGCGCTTTGCCAGTGCGTTCCAGTTATTTTTACTCAGTGGGTGTTCAGGTGATAAAGGTTCCAAGTCTGCTGTTCTATTCTGAGTGTAGCTGATCTTCCTATCTTACAGTTTTCTTGTGGTTTATTTTTACAGCGTCTGGATGGTTCCATCAAGGGAGAAATCCGAAAACAGGCACTGGACCACTTCAATGCAGATGGGTCTGAGGTATACTATGCATGGCTTTGTTATTTGAGCAACTTGGGCTCTGCATCAAGGAGAAAGTCTGTCTAGCTTAATGTATTCTGTTTTAGAAACAATTTATAGTGCAATTCTTTTGCCTTGAGAAGAAAATAAGAAATCTCTCATATAAAATATGGTATTTTGTTGTCACTCCAGAAAAATAACTATGTGCTTATTTATCTCCCCTATTCTGGGTTGACAACAGAGTGGTTCTCCTGGTAGCTTCTAGATACCAAATCCTTGGGCCTGGAAGAGCAGTAAGGCAGGAGTAGGGGAGGGTTGGGCAATAGAATTAATATTAGAAGGTTCTGATCTCTGTACTCTTTTGGTGACTAAGTCCTGAAAAATATATTTGCCATATCTCGAATTTGTTGGACTTGTAATATAGTGTGGCTTAATGTTCTTGCTTTTGCTAACAGCAACATTTTACAATCAGTGTCGAGCTTGGATTTGGCATTATGAAGTATTTTGTTTGGGGTGCACATATAGAAGAGCTACTTAGAATGAAATAGAAGGTATGACAACATTGTAGTTTGTGCATATCAAATCATCAGATGCCATGGGATTTGAGAGAAGTGGAAGAGAAGAGTTCTGGTGTAAATAAAACTGTAATAATGTGTAGAGATAAAAGAAGCAGTGGAGACAACTTGAAGTAGAAGTGTTTCATAGAGAATGCTAATTTCTGGAGCCTGAGCCACTGTTTTTTTTTTTTTTTAAATAGATAGAACAGACTTAGCTTTCTGAAGGGCTTTGAAAACTCTTGATGCCTGTTCCTGTTACTTCAGAATGCTCTGCTGTCTGCCTTTAGAGTATAGAAATCCTAGTTAGACTAGTATTCTGGCTACTTCTGTAGTCTAAACATTTCTTGAGGGGCTTTGGGCATTAATCTATTCAGAGCCAAGGCTCTGATTCATTAAGGATAAGAGGAATGGAATAATTTAAAGACATCGGTCATCAACTAATTCCCATTCCTCCTTTCCTTGCTCCTTGTTTCCTCAAGTGTAAAATCACGATGATTCTGATACCCCACTTCATAATATTGCTGTGAGAATTAAATTTAGTAATCAACATAAAGCACCGATCACATTGCCCAGCGCATAGTAAGCGCTCTAAGTGTCTGCTATTTTTATCATACAGTGTTGGCTGAAATTGATTTTGTGTTCTCCACTCTTAGGTTAAAAAATAGTATGAGTTGAATGTTTCATATTTCCCTGTCTCAGGGGGAAAAAAGTTGCTTTTTGCATAGCTCTCAGTTGATTCCCACTCACTATAATGGCTGTATAGAACACAAGTTCTCTACCATTTCTGCAGTATTTAAAAAATTCCTTTAAAAAACTAAATGGGGCAAATATTATATGCTTACTTAGAATATTGGGAAGATGGTAAAGAGTACAAAGAAAAAAATAATTGTACAAAAACCCTCATTCTAGACACAATTTGCTGTTCACGTCTTTGGGGGGTATATTTCCCTTCCTACTAAATGGAACCATTTATATGTTTACCTAATTCGGATCATGTTGCATATAGTTTTGTTCCCTTCAAAATTATACTTTGCGGCTAGGTGCATGGTGGCTCACACCTGTAATCTTAGCACTTTGGGAGGCCAAGATGGGGGAGGATCACTTGAGACCAGGAGTTTGAGACCAGCCTGGTCAAGATAGACCTGTCTCTACCAAAAAAAAAAAAAAAAAGTCCCCATGCTATTAAAGATTTTACAAAACTTAATTTCTAGGCCCATAGCAAGACCCTGTCTCTACAAAAAATGAAAAATGAGCCGTGCATGGTGTTGTGTGCTTGTAGTTCTAGCTATTCAGGAGACTGAGGCAGGAGGATCCCTTGAGACCAGGAGTTTGAGGCTGCAGTGAGCTAGGATTGCCCCACTGCACTCCAACCTGGGTGACAGAATGAGACCCTGTCTCAAAAAAAAATTTTTTTTTTTTTTACATTTCTAAATTTTCTTATGCTTGTACCATTTATTTATTTAACCACCTTACCCTTAGTGGCATTGTGTTTTATAATTTTTTAACCTTTGTTGACTTGATCATAGATGCAAACAACATATTATAATCCACATTATCCTTGCTAAAGAGTGATATAGCAGATTGTTGGTTGATATGATCATTTTAACTCCAGATTTCATCTGTTTTAGATATCTCATCTTAAACTGTCCACTGTTTATCTTTAGGCTTCTCTTTGGAATGTGGTAGTGCTTAATATTTCTCCTAAGAATCACAGATTATGTGCCTAGACACACCTTTTGATCACTTCTTTATTGGAATTGTTTAAAAATCTTTTGAGGCAGTTGTCTCCATTTTTATTTCTATGGCATAGTGTTGTTGAATGTGACTATTAAAACATGGAGACCTTTTCATTGCATCTCTATGTGTACGCTAACTATAACCATTTATCAAGACAGAACTCAGGACTACCAGTTTTTCAGTGCTACTTCTCTGCCACAAAGGCATCTTTTGACGTATATGATTAAATTCCCTGAAAATAGAAATATTTCACCTTTTCCCCCCGGCTTATATGTTTTATTCTTTTTCTCCTGCCCCCATATTTTCTGAGCACTCAGACGCAGGCAGGTGTGCTATGCCTGCCCAGTCTCTACTGTCATTACTGGGGGGTTCCACACATCGCTCTCCAGCCAAACCTGTTTTGATTTTTTTATAATTTTGGCATGTTTTATGGTAATTGAGGATCTTGTGCTTCTCAGCACTTCCCATATGTGATCTATTTAGTGCGGTGTTTCTATATTTCTCACCAGCCTAACAAACATAAATAGTTATATAATAAATTATCTCTGTTTATACTAACTGACTTACATGGCATAATCTACCTTTTCCCTAAAAATAATTGTACAGGTGACTTCCTGGAGTTAAAGATCTCCATGATAATTGTTTGTCTGTTTTTATTATTGTTGCTGTTAACTTCTTGTATATTAGTTGTAGCCGGGAGGTAACACTAATTCTCTCGCTCCCATTGCCTTATTAGATTCTACTTTACTCCTGTTCATGGCACTGACTTTGCCTCTTAATCAAATGAAAATTCATTCTACCATCAAGTCCCTGACATTCTTTTAGCCTCCATAAAGTTTGTCCATCATATCTCACTTTTCTTCACACCTGCAGGGGTTTCCAGGTATAAGGGCTTATTGGACTGTGAAACTGTTTCTGAGAAGGCCACTGCATAAAGTAGTATATTGCATTGTGTACAGGACTTCTGTTTCCTGCTCTCGACAAGGGCTGGTGGCCTGGGAATCAATTTGGCTTCAGCGGACACAGTCGTCATCTTTGACTCTGACTGGAACCCCCAGAATGACTTGCAGGCACAAGCCCGAGCGCATAGAATTGGTCAGAAGAAGCAGGTCAGTATAAAGAGACTTCTGGAAATTGCTTTAGAGTGGGGGGCCAGGGGGCTTGTTCAGCCCTTTCAGGACGTTAACAAAATGCTTTTTCCCTGTTTTGCCTTTATTTCCCCTGAAGCATTGATTTCTGTTTGTTAACTAGCACAGAGATGTTGTCTTTGGGTCCAAGATGAACCTATTAAGGAACATTTCTTTTTCTCTGTTTGAAAAGTACAACGTCAGTGACCTTCTGTGTGTTTATCTTGAGAGAGTTATAAAATGAATAGACTTAGAACTGAACCTTTTCTCTAGTGTGGAAAAGTTAAATATCCTATTGTTTAAGACGGTCTGTTTTTATTATACATGACAGTGTTAGCTTTAAAGGTACTTTGGAAAACCACACACTTTTTTGTTTGTGAATCTTAAAGTCTGTTCTGTATTGGATAACTTGTAAGTTTCATTCTTGGCCAAATACTGTGTTTTTGTGAAACTTTCCATCAGTGAAGCACGATTTTTATTGATGGAACAGGCCATAACAACAAATCTTTAGAGGCAATTTTATTTAAGACTGTAACCTGCTGCACATAGTATAAATACTGCATCTACTTAAGCTGCCTACTTGGATGGCTTACAGTCTTTTATGATTAGAGAATTGATTCTGTTAAAATTATCCCCTCTTGATTTTTGACAGAGGTAATCTTTCTCTCTCTCTCCTTTTTTTTAATTTTTTTTTTTGACGGGCGGGTTCAGGCATAAGCGTAACAGTTACTTTTCCTACAGGTAAATATTTACCGCTTAGTTACAAAGGGGACTGTGGAGGAGGAGATCATAGAACGGGCCAAAAAGAAGATGGTATTGGATCATCTGGTGATTCAGCGCATGGACACCACTGGCCGGACGATCCTGGAAAACAACTCGGGAAGGTCCAAGTAAGTGCCAGAAAGATTGGGAGGTAGGCAGAATCAAATTGATTTTACATCACCATTGGATATAATAGGATTCTGTACCACAGACGTTAGTGTCTGTTCATTACCTGGAAGATGCCAGGCCAGAACCACAAATAGGATGGCATTTTCACTTTATTTGAGTTTCTTGGTTCCTTTTTTTGCCCATCACCCCCCTGCTTATGTGTTTTCCTCTCTTTCTTGCCGTCTCCCTTGCCTTTGCTTTTGGCTGCACATGTGACATATGACACAGCAACAGCAGTGGAGCTGTGTGTTGGGTGTCAGCCCAGCATAATGTCACCTTTGACTTTCCTGCAGTGAGAATCCAGATTGGATTGGCAGCTATTTTTTTTTTACTATTGGCAAAAATGTTTGTGTGAAGATTGTTGTCCTTTTTTCTGTTGCAAACAGAAGAGTATAAAAAGAAAGTAATGAAGTTTTAATTGGCTTTGGAAAGAGGCACAACTACATCTCCTGTAAAGTTTAATTAGCCAGGCATGGTGGCGGGCACCTGTAGTCCCAGCTACTCGGGAGTCTGAGGCAGGAGAATGGCGTGAACCCGGGAAGTGGAGCTTGTAATGAGCTGAGATCGTGCCACTGCACTCCAGCCCGGGCAACAGAGTGAGACTCCGTCTCAGAATAATAATAATAATAATAATAATAATAATAATATAATTTTACATTTTGAGCAGATTGTTGAGTGTCTTTTGTGGCGGTGTTGCAGCTTTGTTTTTTGTTTGTTTTTGAAATGGAGTCTCACTTCGTTGCCCAGGTTGGAGTGCACTGGCACGACTTTGGCTCATTGCAACCTCTGCCTCCTAGGTTGAAGTGATTCTTATTCCTCAGCCTCCCAAGTAGCTGGGACTACAGGTTTGCACCACCACACCCAGCTAATTTTTTTTTTCTAGTAGAGACAGGTTGTTTCCATGTTGGCCAGACTGGTCTCGAACTCCTGACCTCAAGTGATAGGCCCACCTCAGCCCCTCAAAGTGCTGGGATTATAGGTATGAGCCATTTCGCCCGGCTGCAGCTATGTTAAAGATGTATTCAAATTAGCCCTTCCTAAATAGAATGTTTTCAGATAGTTTTCTGTTTAAGAGGAACCTAGATGAGAAAAGCCTAGCTCTTTTATTTTGGACCGGAGTTGAGAAGGTTGAAAATTCTTGGTGAATTGTAACTTTCTGAGTCAAAGCGCAAAGGAAAGAGCTCCATTCTGTAACATTGCTAGTCACCTTTCTGGCTTACCCATACAATAGGTAAGCCAGTAGGACTGTAACTAATTTTCTATTCTGGTGGTTTAGGGTTACCATCACAGACTCATCCTGTAGATAGAAAATGAGATGGTTGAGAAATCATTTTTCTTGAGGCAGAGTTTATATTTTCAACAGTTATTTGACCTCTTTCTGAAGGATAGTTATTCTGATGTAGAACGCTTTAGAGGTTATTTGATGTTTCTCCCAACTACATTTTACTTCCACAGCTCAAATCCTTTTAATAAAGAAGAGCTGACAGCTATTTTGAAATTTGGAGCAGAAGATCTCTTCAAAGAACTGGAAGGGGAGGAATCAGAACCACAGGTAATTAACATTGAGGAAAGGGAAATTTTTTTGAGAAGTATGATCTGTGAGAGTCTAAATTTTCTGTAAGAAGATACTGTTAGAGGCTTTTCTAAAGAAAAAGTAATTACTTGAAGGACAGTGTGTTTTTCTTTCATAGGACTCTCATAGCTCTTACTGAATTGAGTAGGAAGGAATTAATAAAGCATTTGAGGATACTTTTTTGGGGTGATTTTTTTCTCCCATTTGTTTGTTATAATTTTTGAAATTTCACCTTGTCATTTGTATAAATAATAGTTTGAGACATTAGATGTAAAGGATTTAGAGTTGAAACTGAAAGTAAATGAATTATCAGAAAGGAGAGTTGGTTTATTTGCATCAAACATTTTCAGTAAATACTAATAATTTCTGGGTAACTAGGCAACTCCTCTGTTGCCATTTTATTCTATTTGTGTTGGCTTTTGTTCTTTTAGGAAATGGATATAGATGAAATTTTGCGGTTGGCTGAAACGAGAGAGAATGAAGTGTCAACAAGTGCAACAGATGAGCTTCTCTCACAGTTCAAGGTATGAAGATCTTTGTGGGAGAGAGTTCTCAGCATTGATTCATTAATGATACTAATGTTTGTGAACACTTTCTTTGTGCTAGGCACTCTGCTTTTCTCTTTACCTCAATTGAGTCATATCCTCAATATCGTTCTCTGAATTGTAAGTATGTTGTGAATGTAGGTTCTGCAGTCCTCCCCACAAAGGTAACCGCTGAAGTGGGCTATCCTGTGTAGAGTCAGTGTGTGGAGGAAAAGAAATCACTGAAGAGAGGGCTAGGTAGAGAGCCAGGACAGAGTATAGAACCAGGACGTGTGGAGCATTGCAAGACACGTTAATAGATCAGATGCCAAAGAGAGGTCAAAGATAGGAAAAGAGTAGATGACAATTAGAAGGCTCTGATGACTTGGTGAGATTTTAGTTTTTTGTTTGTTTGGTAAGTGAGAGAAAGAGGTGTCAGTGGTGTCTCATGTAACAGAAAATTACATGAAATGAGGACTAAACACAGAAGCTGGGCACCAGATGATAGGAGTTGGCAGCACAGAGTATCAACGTTATTAAAAAGCTTAGAAGAGTACAGGGACTCTAAATTATATGGCTAGAAGATTGAAGCAAGACAAGGTTTTTGAAAGATGTTACCATGTTTCTAGTTTGCGAAAAGAACTTGAGTATAGGGAGATATTGAAGGTTCTCAGGAAAGAAATGATTTGATGGCACATTGCCACAGAGGAGACTGGAAAGGATACAGTCAAAAGCACAGATGGAAGACTTGGCATTGGGAAGAAAAAGGACAAGTACACTTCAGGGAAGAGGAGGAAAGAGATGCTGTGGGAGTTTAATTTATGCTCTTAATGACGAGTTAAGTAAGTGAGGTGTTTGCTTGAGAAGTGGAAAAGATTTGGGACAACCATGGATGAGGCAGGGAGTTGTTGGGAGGAACTTGATAGGGAGTCAGCTGAATTGAGATGATACAGCTTTGCTGTGGAGCCAGTCAGCAGGGTCGTATGACTTTCACCAGCAATACTTTTGAGGTCAGAGAAATTGGATCAGTTGGCTATCCCAAGGTGGGAGATTGGCTTGCAAGGCACAGGAAAGTCAAAATGGCAAAGGTTTCCAAGATTCATGTGACAGCATGGTAGGAAGGATTGACCATGGGTTGATTGCATGGAGGTAGAGAAGCAAGAGAGACCTGATGATTGCAATGATGGCTAAGTGCAGCATGCATATTAGGATTCGGGAAACTGTGTGTAAGTGTTTGGAAGGAAGCAATATTGTGTGATTAGCTCCAAAGCTGGCCACTGGTAGAAGTTGTTTCAATGGAAGAACAAGGATGGAGTTGAATGGGCCAAACAGCCCTAGATTAATGTGTCAGGATGCAGAGGGATGGGGTAGAGAAGGGTGAAGGTGAATTATTAGTGTTTGTCATAGTCAGTTTGGGCTCTTGCAATAAAGTAGTATAGACTGGGTGGTTTATAAACAATAGAAATGTATTTCTCACAGTTCTGAAGATTTGAAGTTTGAGATCAGGGTGCCAACATGGTCAGGTTCTGATGGAGGCTGTCAGGTTGCAGACTGCTGAGTTTTCTTACCTTCACATGCTAGAGAGAGAGAAGCTGGAGAGCTCTCTGGGGGTCCCTTTTATAAGGGCAGTAATCCTATTATGAAGACTCTACCCTCATGACCTCCTAACACCTTACATTGGGAGTTAGGATTTCATCATATGACTTTTGGGAAGAATATAAACATTCAGTCCATTGCACTGTTTCAGTTCAGTTCCACCTCTGTGACTCCTGCTCCTTTCTTCAGCAATAAAAACCCGCACTTGTGTTAACTCTTACTGTGTTTCAAGCACTATTTTAAGTTAAGGGCCAGAGTCTGGCCTTTAACCACTATGTCCCTTTTGGAAAGGTTAAATTTCTTACTTCATGAACCACTAACATATGTGCATATTTATTTACATCAATCTTAATTTTAGTTAATTTTAGCCAAAAGTCATAAAGTGAGAGTCTTAACTTGACTTCACTGTCAGCTCCAAATGACTTTAAGGAATGGAGTCTCCAGAAGCTCATTTACACCTTATGACTGTCTCAAAGGCTAGGAGGGAAGGAATAAGAAGAATGCGGAGCCAGGCTGGAGGCTGCCTGCCACTGCCCAGAGGCTGTCCAGAGGTGGTAGATGTTTCTGTGTACCCCTCGTCTGGTACTTTGAAATGGATACACTTAGATGGCTTTCTTTCTGGGTTACATACTGTTTTAGTACAGATACATATCAGATATTAAATAATATTTGATATGAAATGAAGAGAATATTCTTCCAGATTTAAATGTTTTCCGTTTTATGTTTTCATTTTATTTCCTAAGACTAAAGTGCACTTGTGAGCATATGAAATCACCACACGTCTTTAACTTTCATATTTTTGATAAAAATGAATAAGGCAACCAGTTGGCTAGATGATAATGAGTGCTTTGAGTTATGCATTGTTTCAAATGAACTCTATACAACTTAAAGAAATGTAGGTTCATCATGGAGTATTAGGTATTAAGCATTTTATATCTAAGTAAATCTAAATTTTATCATTAGTATTAGGACATTTTTATGATTTATAACAGCTCATTCAGTAAAACTTATAAAAACAATTTGTATCTTTGTAGCTGTTTCCCTGCTTTTCAGTAAAATTTATGATATGATGAACTTGAGGATTTGACAAGTTGATTTTGGAGGGGAATAAGGAAAAACTAATAGAAAATTGATTATCTGATTATGTAATATCACAAAAGTCTTATTATTCACAGTGTCTACTTAGATTAAAAACACTGGATAAATTGTTGTTTTAGCAGATGGTGTTTAGAAATAGGGAAATGTCAGTCAGACAATGAGTTGTCTGTTTTAAGGTTGCCAACTTTGCAACAATGGAAGATGAAGAAGAGCTGGAAGAGCGTCCTCACAAGGACTGGGATGAGATCATTCCAGAGGAACAAAGGAAAAAAGTAGAGGAGGAAGAGCGGCAGAAGGAGCTAGAAGAAATTTATATGCTGCCTCGAATTCGGAGTTCCACTAAAAAGGTGATCAAGTGAGATGAAAGATATGAAATTACTTCTTATGTTGTGAAGGCTACAGAAGTGTTGATTATTCAAAGAAGAGGCCTTGCATTGTTCCCCTGACACAGAGGCTTCAAGAGCAGAGTTGACACTGTAGGAAACTTAACAAAGTAAAGTGGAGAAATCTGCAGAGCTCATGAGCACACCCATGAGACATTGGATTTGGTCTTTGCAGATTGGCTCTTTGTGAAGCTGATAAACAGGATATGAAATTTCCAGAAGTTTGCATTTTGCCTTTGAGATTAGAACCAGTAGTTCTCACAATTTGGCTCTAATTGCCACTGCCTTCAACTTTCAGAAAGTCAAACCTCTGTTTGTCCATAACAGTTCACAGCACTTGCTATAAATACTAAAGGATTATGTAACTATAAATAAGAAACACATACCAACCTCAGAGTTCACAAAGCTCCATCACAGACACTATCTAATTTTATTTTTGTAACAACATCGAAATAGGTAGAACAAGTTTTGTTACCCATTTTGTTGGAGATAATAGACACAGATTTGTTCAAGGTTACAGTAAATCAGTATGAGGTAACACTAGCTACCATTTATTGAGCCCTTACAGTGTGCTAGGCACACTTCTAAGAGCTTTAACTTACTAAAAACCGTATGTTATAGCTACTGTTGTCTTCATTTTTCAAATGAGAAAGGCACAAAGAGTAAAATTACTTGCCCAAAGAAGTAAACATGAACCTGTTTTATAATGGGATATTGTAAAAATATCCAAATATTTTTAATCCAGTTCACTTGTCATTGTATTTCAATGTCTCTGAAAGTATGACTATCCTAAGTGGGTATTTCTCCAAGACCTCTGTCCCCTTATTTGTCAAAGGAAAATTGACTTTTCTGATGTGATGAGAAGTTCTGAGTACTAAAGAATTAAGATGGCCTTCTCTTAGTCCTTTCACCACTTGAACTTCGCACTTTTTACAGTGTGACTGCCTCAATCTTTCTCAGGCTCAGACAAATGACAGTGACTCTGACACTGAGTCTAAGAGGCAGGCCCAGAGATCCTCTGCTTCTGAGAGTGAGACGGAAGACTCTGATGATGACAAGAAGCCAAAGCGCAGAGGGCGTCCCAGGAGTGTGCGGAAGGACCTCGTGGAGGGATTTACTGATGCAGAGATCCGAAGGTTGGTGGAGGTTCTGTCTCACTGAGCTTGTTTGGAAATGCATACTGTAAGTCTTGGGTTCACTGGATCCTGGACATTGTGACAGGGTAGGCAGAGGCTTATACTACAAAAAAGGCAAGAGAAGCTGGGTCCTGTCCCAGATCTTTAGGATTATTCTTCTTTCTCCAAGGTTTCTTTCTGTTGAGATCACTTTTATTTGTTGTTCATCTCTCTGTTTCTCTTATTCTCTGGTTATTCAGAACATTTTCGCAAAGTTCAGCTGGGGGAAAGATAATTGACATACATATATATACAGACTTATATATCTGTATATAAAAAATGTCAAAAATAAAAATGGTACAAATATGTCTACCCTCACTACCTCTCCCCTCCCCCACAATCCCAGTCCCACCCCCTTTTAGTACTGATATCAGTTTGCTGGTGGTTTGCTTTGGTTTATAAGTAGTATGTACAACATGTTGTTCAGCACGTGGCTTTCCCTGATCCCATTTAAAATCAGTTTTAGACATCTTTCTATGTGAGATTACTATACATTTCTTGGTATCTGATTCAAATGTCTCTGTCCTCCCAAAAAAAAAAATCTAAAATTATTGCTTACAAATTTTTTTTTTCCAGTTTCCATCTTTTTTTTTTTTTTTTAAGCCTGAAGAAAATAGAAAGTATAAGGATGGTTTTTTTTTTTTTTTTTTTTTTTTTGAGACAGAGTCTCGCTCTGCCGCCCAGGCTGGAGTGCAGTGGCCGGATCTCAGCTCACTGCAAGCTCCGCCTCCCGGGTTCACGCCATTCTCCTGCCTCAGCCTCCCGAGTAGCTGGGACTACAGGCGCCCGCCACCGCGCCCGGCTAGTTTTTTATATTTTTTAGTAGAGACGGGGTTTCACCGTGTTAGCCAGGATGGTCTCGATCTCCTGACCTCGTGATCCGCCCGTCTCGGCCTCCCAAAGTGCTGGGATTACAGGCTTGAGCCACCGCGCCCGGCCAAGGATGGTTTTAAGGCCTAATCCATATTATAATTATATTAAATAGTCCTTTAAGTTTCATATATTTGAAACTGTGAGGTGTTTCTTTTCACTTAAAGGTCACACCTATTCTTCTTTCCTTGTTTAATTTACTATGGAAAAATAGAAATATTTCAAATTACTGACAGAATAGCGTATAACACATCCCTCTTGTACTTACCGTCTTAACAATTTTGAATTTGTAGCCAAACTTGTAGTGTATATATATACACCCTACCTCCTCTTGCTCCCTATTCCCAGTATGATTTTGAGAAGAATGTGTTTTCTGCTATGGGGCAGTGTGTTCTATAGCTGTATTTGGCTTAGTGTTTTTCAGGTCTTTAATTTCTTTATTGATTTTCTGTGTAGTTGTGGTTATTTTGGTAGAGTCAGAATCTTGCTCTCTTGCACAGACTGGAGTATGATCCTATCTCACTGTAACCTCACACTCCTGGGCTTAAGTGATCCTCCTGCCTTAGCCTCCCAGGTAGCCAGGACTACGGGCATGTGCTACCATGTCTGGCTAATTAAAATTTTTTTTGTAGGGACAAGGTTTCATTATGTTGCCCAGGCTGGTCTCAGACTCCTGGCCTCAAGTATCCTCCCGCTTCAGCCTCCCAATGTGTTGGGATTATAGGCCTGAGCCACTGTGCCCAGCCTAGTTGTTCTTCCCATTATTGAAAATGGGATGTTGACATCTCTGTTACTCTTATATGATCCATTTGTTCCTTCAATTCTGTCAGTTTTTGCTTCCTGTGTTTTTGGACTCTTATTAATTGTATATATTTTTTATAATCGATAGGTCTTGGTTGGCCTTTTTATTATTGTAACATGTGTTTCTGTCTGTAGTAATAATTTTTGTTTTAATGCCTATTTTCAGTTTGATAATAGTATAGTCACTCCAGCTTTCTTTTTCGGTATTTGAAATTTTAAAAAATGGTATTTGGCCAGGCATGGTGGTTCACACCTGTAATCCCAGCACTTTAGGAGGCCAAGGCAGGCAGATCACTGGAACCTAGGAGTTTGAGACCATCCTGGGCAAAAAGGCGAAACCCTCTACTAAAAATACAAAAAATTAGCCAGGTATGGTGGTACATACCTGCAGTCCCAGGTACTTGGGAGGCTGAGGCTGAGGCTGAGGCATGAGAATTGCTTGAACCCGGGAGGCCGAGGTTTGCAGTGAGCTGAGATGGCACCACTGCACTCCAGCCTGGGTGACAGAACAAAACTCTGTCTAAAAGAAAAAAAAAAAAAAGGTGTCTTAAAAATTTTTAAAAATATTTTTTCTGCCAATCTCTTTTTTTTCTTAGAGTGTTTAGTCTATTTACATTTAATGCAGTTATTATAAAGTAGGAATTATGTCTGCACTTTGCTATTTGTTTTCTATATGTCATGTCCTTTTTGTTTATTTCCCCATTACTACTTACTTTTGTGTTAAATATATACCATTTTAATTACCTGTAAAAAAAAAATAACTATTTTTTCACTTATTTTCTTAGTGATTGCCCTGGAGATTACAAGTAACGTCTTAGAACAATTTACTTTGAATTAGCGTCAATTTAATTTCAATGGCATTATAAAAACTTTGCTCCAGTTATAGCTTACCACCCCCATTTGTGCTGTTGTCACACATTACATCTTTACACATTGTAAACCCATGAGTGCAGTTTTATAATTAATACTTTATATAGTTAGTTGTCTCTTTTTTTTTTTTTCCTTCTGAGACGGAGTTTTGCTCTTCTCACCCAAGCTGGGGTACAGTGGTGCAATCTTGACTCACTGCAACCTCCACTTCCCAGGTTCAAGTGACTGTCCTGCCTCAGCCTCCCGAGTAGCTGAGATTACTGGCGCCCGCCACCACGCTGGCTAATTTTTTTGTATTTTTAGTAGAGATGGAATTTCACCATGTTGACCAGGCTGGTCTTGAACTCCTGACCTCAGGTGATCGCTGTGCCTCGGCCTCCCAAAGGGCTGGGATTAGAAGCGTAAGCCATCCACACCCAGCCTAGTTGGTTGTCTTTTAAAATCAGATAGAAGGAAAAGAGTTACAAACAAAAATACATGTATACTGTTTTTATATTTACTTTATTATTCCATGGGTGCTCTTATTTCTTCATGTGATTTCAGTTACTATTTTATGTCCTTTTGTGTCTGCCCAAAGGACTCTCTTTTAGCATTTTCTTTTGAGGCAGGTCTGCTAACAACGGATTCTCTATTTTGGCTTAGCTGGCACTGTCTTAATTTCATCTTCATTTTTGAAAGAAAGTCTAATTTCTTTTTTTCTGTTTCTCACGTGGGATAGTCTCAATTGGCCTATCTTCAGATTTGCCAGTTTTTCTTCTTCAGGCTTATACCTGTTGCTGAGCCTCCCCAGTGATTTTTTTTCATTTCCGTTACTGTAGTTTTCAACTCTAGAATTTCTATTTCACTCTTTAAAAAATGTCTGTTTTTAAACAGCCTTTCTGTTTCTATTGATAACATTTTTGTCCTTTCTTTTTAATTCTCCAGACAGATTTTTTTTTTAACTCTTGTAAAGATGTGTAATAGCTCATTAACATCCTTGTCTGATAAGCCTACATGCTAGACTTCCTTAGGGATGGTTTCTATTACCTGCTTTTTTTCCTATGTATACTTCATATATATATATATATTTTTGAGATGGAGTTTTGCTCCCATCACCCAGGCGGAGTGCAGTGGTGCAATCTTAACTCACTGCAACCTCTGCCTCCTGGGTTCAAGCGATTCTCCTGCCTCAGCCTCTTGAGTAGCTGGGATTACAAGTGCCCAACACAATGTCCGGCTGATTTTTGTATTTTTAGTAGAAACAGGGTTTCACCATGTTGGCCAGGCTGGTCTCCAACGCCTAACCTCAGGTGATCCACCCGCCTTGGCCTCCCAAAGTGCTGGGATTACAGGCGTGAAACACCGTGCCCAGCCTACTTTTTGGTTTTCTGTATGTCCCACAATTTTTTCTTTGAAAAATTGGACATTTTAAGTCATATGGCAACTCTGGAAATCAGATCTCCCCTCCCAGCCATACGTTGTGTTTGCCGCTGCTATTGTATTTGCTTGTTTAGTGACTTTCCTGTACTAGTTCTCTGAAGTCTGTATTACTTGTCATGTTATGTGATCCTTGTCATGTTATGTGTAGTCTCTACTCCTTTAGCTTAGTGGTCAGCTAATGATTGAACAGAGATTTCCGTAAATGCCTTGACCCTGTAAGTCTGTCAGCCTTTGTTGAAATGCTTTGACCCTGTAAGTCTATCAGCCTTGTGTGTTGGGGCATGTTTCAATGATCTGGAAGGCAGTTGACAACTCTGCCTTAACTTTCATTTCCTGCTTGCACAGTTCCTCAAGGTCTTTCTCAGGCTCAGACAAATGACAGTGACTCTGACAGGGAGTCTAAGAGGCAGGCCCAGAGATCCTCTGCTTCTGAGAGTGAGACGGAAGACTCTGATGATGACAGGAAGCCAAAGCACAGAGGGTGTCCGAGGAATGTGCGGAAGGACCCTCTGAAATCTTTCCTCTGCATGGACACAGACCAGCACATGTGTCAGAGCTTTTCAGAGTATCTATCCTATGGACATCTTTCCCTCCAGTTTTTCTTTTTGTCTTTGTTCAGCCTTTTGTTATTTCCAACTGGTAATGTTGCCTCAGGCCGTCATGATGTTAAACCTTTGCATCTAATTGTTTTTGACCAATGAATTGTGGACAGGGCTATTCACACTGAGTGAGTTCTGGGTCAGTCCAATAAAGACAAGCCTGAGAATGGAGCTTCTTAGGGTGCTGCTAGCCAGGTCCAGTCATTCTGTGGGAATAGGGCTTTTGTAGAACTCCCAGCCTCTTCTTCACCCTCCAGTGGCTGCTACGCTGCTGGTTGGCACAGCTATTGTAGTTGCAGAAGTGTTAGTTTTCAAGGCTGTCATGCAGCTGGGGTTAAGGGGGTGGGAATAGTGCAAGTTAAAAAATGCCCTGAAGCTTGCTGAGCCATTTTCTTGAATAAATTTCTTAGATGGCTCTAAGCCATTTTCTTGAATAAATTTCTTAGATGGCTATGAGCCATTTTCTTGAATAAATTTCTTAGATAGCTGCATGCATTTGGTTAATTTCCAGGGTTGTGACAATACTGATTATGACACTTTATGCCAGCATTCCTATTGCTTTTATGGAGCAGCATATTTTCACAGACTGTTAGTCTGCCATATCTGAAGTGTTATTTAGATATAAAATATTTCAGTGTCTGTCAAGAAGGAGAAATGCAGAGTTAAGGAGTAATCCTCAGGTTTATGTTCATATATAATATCTTCCTAACCCTTGTATCTGTGCTGTTTCTTTAATGTTGTTTTTAGCTATTGTCATATTCAGTCCCATTTTATTCTGTAGCCATATCTTCTCATTTCCATTTTTTCCTTTAATGTCTGTCCTTACACAGTTATATAACCCAATTATCGTAGTAATTTGGCATATTACATGATGCCCTTGATGTGTCATGAGGTCCTGGTTTTTAGTGGAAAGTACTGAGACCAGCCTGTAGGAATGGGGATGATGGCATGAGTTGGTATGTAGCATAGTTTAGGGTAGAGACTTGTGGGAAGATAGACTGGATTTTTGGGAGGAGAGGTCAGTAGAGTTTCCAAAATCGTTTGCCTAAGAAGTTTTAAATCATATTTTACTTTGCCTTAATCCAAAAACTATTTGAGACAGTCAAAAAAATCTTAACAGCTAAAAAATCATTGGTTTTCTAATAACGAAAAATACGGTATTGAAGGTAACAATGGTGAACTGAACACGCTGATGAAAACAATGTAAGGGTTTATCACAATTGAGTCTTGATGATTGAATCCTTTATGGCACAATGAAGTCTATAAACTTGTACCTTCTTAAAAGGATATTAGAGCTAAGTTGCAGTTCTCTAGCATATATCTAAGCAGGTTTATGGACAGTCACTGAGAATAAAGTTGATCTTTAATTTGAATAGATTTTTAGCAGTCATTATTTTAAGTTGACTAGTTTCAGAGACATTCAACATTTATTCATTTTTTCAGTAGTTGCAAGGATCGAGCCTACACTACTTTTGACAATTTGCATGGCTCATATGTCATCACAGAATATGTTAGCATCAACATAACTAAAGTAAGTCTCTGTTTTTTAATATGTTTTATTGATCCTATTCTTAGGTTCATCAAGGCTTATAAGAAGTTTGGTCTCCCTCTTGAACGGTAAGTTCAGTATAATAGTCCCTTATCTTCCTCTTTTTTGCTTTTATTATATAGTACGTTCTTTTTTGGTAATTTTTTCCATTTAATAATAATGCCGGGAACATTTTTTTTTTCTGGAAACATTCATTTACAAACATTTATATATTGGGTGCCTGTTGATTCATGTCCCTCTGCAGAGGGATGACAAAGATGGTAAAGACAGGCCATCCATAAAAAGACTTTCACCTTTGTGAGGGAGATGAAGCAAGTATATTCAAAACCATAGTGCGTGAAATAATTTCCAGAGAGATGTTCATATAACTCCAGTTGAAAAGAATGTATTTAGTTATTTGTGTCCTAGTTCTTAGATTTAATAATGTCAAAGGTAAAAGGCTCTTGATGATTTTATAATCTTCTGCTAATTAGCAGGATTTTATGAGGAATAAATGCAAAGGACTCATATAGCCTTGCCAATAATAACTTCCAAAAGGGTAGCTGTTGTTGCTATTCTATAAGCATTTAGAAAATGATTCAGAAGTTGGATTTTAACAGAAGACTCTATTTCAAATGGTTTGGTACTTTGCTTTCTATAAAATCTAAAAAGCCCTAATTTAAAGGAAATATTGGGTTCCCTTCTCTTTCTTCTGACACATTTCTCGAGTGGGTGAAAATTACAAATCTGTTTTTGTTTGGTCCTCTCCATTTGGAGAGGAGGTAGTGATGTGTAGCATTAAGCCACAGCAAAGCCAAGAAAGTCAGTTGCATCTTTCCAGGACTATTGCTGACCACCCAGGGGTAGACTGCCTGTCTTTGGGCCAGTTACTGTAAAAGCCAATAGGATGTGGAAAAGGGGGCTTGGCAGCTTTTGACAGCCTATTTTTTAGCTGTTAATATGTTTGTGTGCTTCATATGACATGGAGATCAACTAAACATATAGTTAATATATTTGTGTGCTTCATATGACATGGAGATCAACTAAACATGTAGTAGAAGTAACTATACTCTGCTTCTAGGAACATTGCAGTGAATGAAAGTAGGCTGGAGAAAGGAAAGTGAATACAAAGAAGCAAACTAGTACAAATGGTGTTCAGGCACTTCACCTACTGCCACTAACAGCCTATTTATTTAATAAAGTTTGCTTTCGTTGTTTCTTTCCTCTCTGTTTTTTGGAATTGTTTTGTTTTGTGGAATATTCAAGACACAATTCTTTATGATGGAAAATGAATATGTTAGCCTTCAATGTCCAGGGGTTCTTGTTGGAGCCTTAGAATGACCACTAAAGGAACACAAAGAAAAGTGTCTTTGCAGGAGAAGCTTATATGAGGCCTAGTGGCATCTCATGACATTTAAGAAGAGTGGGCACAGGGCGCTGAAGTGTCCCCATATTTGTTCCTTCTCAGGCTGGAGTGCATAGCACGTGATGCTGAGCTGGTAGATAAGTCGGTGGCAGATCTGAAGCGCCTGGGTGAACTGATCCACAACAGTTGTGTGTCAGCAATGCAGGAATATGAAGAGCAGCTGAAAGAAAATGCCAGCGAGGGTAAGTGAAGTTGGCTTTAGTGAGTCTTCACAGGCTGGCACTCGTGGACTGGATTTCTGTTGCTAAAGGGCGTTTTGAGGACAGACTTGAGGAACACACATGCCTCGTGCTTTGAGGTGTTTATTCTGAGCTGCGTTTCTGTGAGCTTAATATTCTATGCTCCTACAGGTCTACTCACAAATGAAGTTGATTTGCAGAAGGTGTAGAGTGAAGAACAAGATGAAATGGTTTCTTTTTATGTTGCTGTAGAAAGTTTAAATTCGTTTGAGTGATGTAAAACCCAGGGGCAAAGCTTGGTGGACACCTCTGTATTTTTCCTGCAAATAAGAGGTGTTATAGAGCACAAGCGTTGTTAATTATCTTGGATATATATTGTGTGTTATGGCAAACAGAAAGGATTTAGAAAATTAATTGGAATAAATAAAATATTGGATGAATATTGTAAACATTTTTGTTACATTGAGATTTTCATGCCACTAGAATTTGTTCTCATTGGATTGGACATGCAATGTGTTTTCTCTTTGATACCAGAAAGTGATTTTGCCTGTCCTGTGTGATATCCTTAAAAGCAAGAGGTATAGGAATGCTTGTGAGGAGAGAACTCTGAAGTTGTTATTGGTAAGGGCACCCTCATAGTGAACTTAAAAGAAATGAGGGAGGGCAGGTGCAGTGGCTCATGCCTGTAATCCCAGCACTTTGGGAGGCTGAGACCAGAGGATCACTTGAGCCCAGGAGTTCAAGTCCAGTCTGGGCAATATATAAGTGAGACCTTGTCTCTACAAAAAGTTTAAAAATTAGCTGAGAGTAGTAGGATGCACACTTGTAATCGCAGCTACATGGGAGGCTGAGGTGGGAGGTTCACTTGAGCCCAGGAGGCAGAGGCTGCAGTGAGTTGAGATCATGCCACTGCACTTCAGCCTGTGTGACAGAGCAAAACCCTGTCTCAAAATATAAATAAATCA
The DNA here is from genome assembly GCF_037993035.2 of Macaca fascicularis. Classification (NCBI taxonomy): domain Eukaryota; kingdom Metazoa; phylum Chordata; class Mammalia; order Primates; family Cercopithecidae; genus Macaca; species Macaca fascicularis. The sequence continues at coordinate 77,746,650 of NC_088381.1, forward strand.
GTTAAATAAAGAAATGAAGTTGTTATCATTCTACTTCTCCAGACTGTGGTTTATCTGTGCCATTTCTGCATTTTTTTGGGCAGCCTTTATTAGGTAAGGCTACCCTTCTGCAGCTTCGTTGAGCTGTAGTTAAATGTTCAGGCTCCAGAAAAGGAGGCAGTCAGTTATCTGGAATTTTGGTTCTACCACTTCCTAGTTATAAGACTTTGGTCAAGTTATATCACTTCAACTATCTCATTTGCAAAATAGAGTAACAATATCTACTTCAAAGGATTTGGATGATTGAATAATTCCATACTTGTAAATTGTTTAGCATAGTGTCTAGCTTGCAGTGTTAGCTATTATTAAGAAGTGAGTATTTGTGCTTTGAAATTTTCTTTTTTTCTCTTTAAGGTTATTATTGAATTTGATATAATTTAAAAATATCTTCAAGAGAGTCAAAACTTATTTTAAGATACGTTCTTTTTTGTAAAAGACAAATAACTTGTATGGTTTGCAAAATGATCTGAATATGTGCTTTTATAACATTCAGAATACACCCAAAAGTAAACTTTAGGTTTAACATCCAGTATGTTTTCTTTGTAATTGTTTTGAATAAGTAATACATCTACATGGCTTAAAACTGAAAAACATATTCCTATTACTTCTTGATGCTTTTGAGAAATGAATAATGTTTTCTCCCTTTTAAATGGTAGTACAGCATGCACACTTTTCTGTGCTTGCTTTTTTTATCTCATAGTATCTTGTGGAGCTGTTCCCTTACAGCACTCCCTTCTCCCCAAAATCCCTCTTTTTTTTGTGCATGTTCACATTCTGGATCTGGCTGATTGCTTCTTCTTGGTGTTAACTTATTTCCTCACACCTGTACTTCCTGTAAACTGGTATTCAGCATATTCTGAATCCAGGCTGACATTTCTAGATCAAATGGAAGATTATTTTTTAATTTATTTTATTTTATTTTATTTTATTTGAGACGGAGTCTTGCTCTGTCACCCAGGCTGGAGTGCAGTGGCCGGATCGCAGCTCACTGCAAGCTCCGCCTCCTGGGTTTATGCCATTCTCCTGCCTCAGCCTCCCGAGTAGCTGGGACTATAGGCGCCCGCCACCTCGCCCGGCTAGTTTTTTGTATTTTTTAGTAGAGACGGGGTTTCACTGTATTAGCCAGGATGGTCTCGATCTCCTGACCTCGTGATCCGCCCGTCTCGGCCTCCCAAAGTGCTGGGATTACAGGCGTGAGCCACCACGCCCGGCCTAAATGGAAGATTATTGATACTTCTTTTCCCTTAGGTTGAAATTTTTGTTTCTAAAAATGTTAACATAATTACATATTTGCTTTATCCTAAACGTATGTTTCCAAACATCAATACCAATGTTACTGTTAACAAAAAAATGCTCAAATGCAAAGTGTAATTTCTTTGCATTTCTTTTTGATCTTAGAATATATCACACTAACAATATACAATCAAAATATATTTTTAAATTATTCAAAAAAAGTTATTCTTTTCTCTGTGTGGTTATGCCACCAACTTAATATACAGTTAGACTCTTTTGTTTGCATTTATTTTCAATATTTAGCGATTGCTTTTCTCATTTTGATTCGATTTAATTTTTTAATTATGTAAAAACATTTACATGGTTCAAAGTCACAACTATAAAACAAGGTACATTTGGAGCATCTTGTTTTTGTTTTTTTGTTCCCCAGCCTTCTTCTCTTCCTCCTTAATAGGTCACTGTTTCTATTAGTTGTAAGTTTATCTTTCCTTTGTTTCTTTTTAAAATTTAAGTGTGTGTGTGTGTGTGTGTGTGTGTATGTGTGTATATTTTCCTTCTTACACAGAAGAGAACATACTCTCTTTTGCACCTGCTTATTTTCATGACTGAGATAAATTCATATCATTATGTAGAGATCATCCTCTTTCCTTTTACAGTTGCAAGTATTCTACCATGTAGATAGATGTCAATTCACACTTCTCCTCTAGTATTTAATATTTGGGTTGTTCTTGGTCTTTTGTTATTATAAAGAAAGCCACAATGAATAATGATTTAATGAATATACCATTTCGTATCTCTGCCAACATATCTTTGGGATAAATTTCTAGAAGTGAGATTGCTGGGTCCTGGGAAAATGCATATATACTTTGCTTCGATATTCCCAAATCCTTCTGCATAAGTCTGGTGCCATTTACATGGTCACCAGTAATATTTGTTGGTACCTGTTTACAAGCCTCACAAACAGAATATATAGTTAAAGTTTAAGTTTGGAGTGTTGCCAGTTTGATAGGTGAGAAATGGTATTTCATTTTTCTTTTAATGAACAAGATTGTACATCTCTAAGGGTCACTTGCATTTTGTTCTATAAAGTGTCTGTTCATATGTTATGCCTATTTTCTATTGAAAGGAGTTTTCTTCTCATAAACAGGTAGCATTATCTCATGGATTTCAACTTGGACTATTTGATTGGGGTTTCGTTTTTACTTCCGTGATCATTTTAATTTGAAATTTGGGTTAGGGTAACTTTCTTTTTCTTTTTATTATTTTTTGGGACGGAGTCTCGCTCTGTCGCCCAGGCTGGAGTGCAGTGGCACAATCTTGGCTCACTGCAAGCTCCGCCTCCCGGGTTCATGCCATTCTCCTGCCTCAGCCTCCCGAGTAGCTGGGACTACAGGTGCCCACTACCATGCCCGGCTAATTTTTCGTATTTTTAGTAGAGAAGGAGTTTCACTGTGTTAGCCAGTATGTCTCGATCTCCTGACCTCATAATCCGTCTGCCTTGGCCTTCCAAAGTGCTGGGATTACAGGTGTGAGCCACCGTGCCCGGCCGGGTTAGTGTAATTTTCTTTTCTTTTTTTTTTTTTTTTTTTTTTTTTTTTGAGACGGAGTCTTGCTGACTCGCCCAGGATGGAGTGCAGTGGCCGGATCTCAGCTCACTGCAAGCTCCGCCTCCCGGGTTTACGCCGTTCTCCTGCCTCAGCCTCCTGAGTAGCTGGGACTACAGGTGCCCGCCACCTCACCCGGCTAGTTTTTTGTATTTTTCAGTAGAGACGGGGTTTCACCGTGTTAGCCAGGATGGTCTCGATCTCCTGACCTCGTGATCTGCCCGTCTCGGCCTCCCAAAGTGCTGGGATTACAGGCTTGAGCCACCGCGCCCGGCCTAGTGTAATTTTCTTAAGCCACCACTTGTTCATCATTTCACATGTGTTAGATACGAACTTAAGCTCATGTTTTTTCAGTAATAGTGTTGTGAAGATCAAGTTCATGTTTAAAATACTTGAGAGTTTTTTGACTTCCGCTAGTGGGATGGGTAGGAAAACAAAAAGAGAAACCTTCAGCACTAATATTATACCCTCAGAATCTACTTTTGTTAGTTTTGAAACAAAGTAGTATGAAACAGGAAGATTAAAATATAACTATAAACATCAGTGAATTAAATTCCAAATCTTAAAAAACTGAATGTTCGAAGGTTATTTTACAGACATTGAGAAAAAATTTTGTATTATAGATTATATCTTCAAAATAACAAGCCAGAGATATATTCAGAGAGACTAAGAGGTCAGGGTTCGTTGACACATGTTTTCTGTGGAACTTAAGCAGATTTTCATTTAACTAATGTGAAATTGGTATTCTTCAGGAAAAGGACCAGGGAAAAGGAGAGGTCCAACAATCAAGATATCTGGAGTTCAGGTTAATGTGAAATCCATTATCCAACATGAAGAAGAGTTTGAGATGCTGCATAAATCTATCCCTGTGGACCCTGAAGAAAAAAAAAAGTGAGTATATTTTGTGTACATTCTTAGGTGGTTGTACCATAAGAAAATAGATTTGAAGTTAGACTTTGTGTAGTTACATAGTGTTATTACTGTCTCCTCTTTAACATGCCAAAAAGGCCCCTCTTCTAATGTCTTCCTGTTTTTAAACTTTCTTTAGATACTGCTTAACCTGTCGTGTCAAAGCTGCACATTTTGATGTAGAGTGGGGGGTGGAAGATGATTCTCGCCTGTTGCTGGGAATTTATGAACATGGCTATGGAAACTGGGAGTTAATTAAAACAGACCCAGAGCTTAAATTAACTGACAAAGTAAGTAACCCTACCATGTTAGAGATTTCTAGAAGATTTGTTGTGTAATATTTTTATATTGATTACTTATTTCTAATTATTTTCGAGGGGGCATCAAATTAGAAATTAGTACAGTCATTCTCCTGGGAAATACTTCCATCTTTAGTGGTCTGTGGCACTGTTTCACAGATGAAGATAAAGGGAAAAGACAGTAGCCAGGTGAAATTTTGGGGAAACCATAGGAGAAATCTGAAAATTCTGATATTTAATTATAGGTCAGATTTCATTACAATAAATACCCAGGTAAGTTTGTTAATGATAAAAACATTCCTTGGCCTTAGTTATTGGCCCTTTTGTTTAAAAGTACATTTGAAACAACCATATTTCAGTTCCTCACATAATGATTGAATGTCACCTAGGTATTCTTTGTAATGGAATTAAACGTTGGCTGTTCTTCTCCCACAAAATCAAGCCTCCCACCCTATCTGTCGCAAGTAGCAAGGCCATGGTTGGAGCTTTAAGCAGGGAAGGCTGACTGGCTCAAATTTTGGTAGGATTTGCTCCATGTTGTGCTCCTGGCACGTTTAACAGTGCTCATCCCATCTGGGTTTTAGGAGGGTGACAGCACCCTGCCTTGAGCACTGAGACCAGATTCAGTCTGGCAAGAGGCCCAATTGTTGTAGCAAGGAAGAGATCATGTCCTGGCATAGCTCAGTGCTCTCCGGCAATGCTCTAAGAAGCATTTTCAATCTAAAACGAAGCTTTAACCTAGCTCCAGGGATTCCCTGCTCCTGGAAGGAGGAAATCCACGACGGCTGGGATGCTCTAGCAGATGAAGCCACAAGCCCCTCCTACCTGAGTTGTTCTACCCTGTTAACAGCACAGGTAGGAGCCATTGGGAGAGCTGGATTTCTCCATCCCATTTTGTAAAATGAGAACGGCTCGTGAGGGATTTTCAGTGACTGGGAGCCATGGACATGAGATAGGATCTGAGGCTTTAATCTATATTTTGGGTGGTTGGGGAGGGAAAGGACTGTGCTCAGTTTTTGTTGTCTCTGTTTATCCTGATCCACTAACCAGGATGTGGGTGGTGGCGGGTGCTTCTCTTCCTTTCTTGTTGAAGATTCTGCCAGTGGAGACAGATAAAAAGCCTCAGGGGAAGCAGCTACAGACCCGAGCGGATTACTTGTTGAAGCTGCTCAGAAAGGGTCTGGAGAAGAAGGGGACTGTGACAGGTGGGGAAGAGGTGAGTACACTGCCAGCTGGGTGTTTTTCAGGAGCCTGAGGCTCCCACCCTGCAGAATTAGGTAGGAAGACAGAGGCCGTTTCTGGGCACTGCACAGAATGTCACCTTCTCACGGGCAGATGTTGTTTTTGAGTTTCCAGTAGTGATGGTTTGGTTGGTAATAATAGAAACATTCATTTAGGCCTGGTGTGGTGGCTCACACCTGTAATCCCAGCACTTTGGGAGGCTGAGGCGGGCGGATCACGAGGTCAGGAGATCAAGACCATCCAGGCTAACATGGTGAAACCCCATCTCTACTAAAAATGCAAAAAAATTAGCCGGATGTGGTGGCGCGCACCTGTAATCTCAGCTACTTAGGAGGCTGAGGCAGGAGAATGGTGTGAACCTGGGAGGCAGAGCTCACAGTGAGCCGAGATCAGGCCACTGCACTCCAGCCCAGGCAACAGAGCAAGACTCCATCTCAAAAAAAACAAAAAAAATTCATTTAAGGCCACAACATCTTGGCAGCTTTCTTACAAACCCATCCTTCTGAAATGTTACTTCAAATTAATCCTCTTTGCTCCCCAGTGTCACTATTCCACACATATTGTTACTGTTTCTTTATTCTACTTTCTCAGTTTTGGAACAAACTGCACTGAATACCTATGGGTTTGCCTGTTGTTATATCTATTTCTGTGGTACTTGTAATAATGGATCCCAGAGTAAAATTGACAGTTGGAATGCACAGTTAATTCTGAAACTAGACCTTAGTTGCTATGTGAAATACCAACTAAATTCTCAGTGAATTCACCTGAGCTTTATCTCCTTTTATTTCCCCAATTTGTAATTTCAGTTCAGGCCCAGAAAGATGGAATCCCAGCTAAGAAATACAAATTACACACTGTACTAGCAGCCCATGTGTCCGTGTTCTTTAAGTTCTCTTGCAGCTATGTCATTTATATTAATTTCCCTGTATTATTATAAGCAAAGCAAATTTTAGGGAAAAAACCCCATAATACCACACCTCATTTTTTTCAAGTAATAGGATCATAAGTCTCATTCTTCATGTAATACGTTGAGTATGCAATACATTATGTGTTAGGCTCTGGAAAGGCAGATTAGATCATGTTACAGATCATGTCCCATTAGGCAGATAAACAGTATTTTAATCTTTATTATATGTAACTTGCTTTCTGGTTTTTTAATGTTACTATTATGTCTTTAGTATATTATCTTTATTTGTATCTTTGTACACAGAGTGATTTTCCTTTTTTAAAAAAAATTATATCTTAGCCGGGCACGGTGGCTCATGCCTATAATCCCAGCACTTTGGGAGGCCGAGGTGGGAGGATCAGTAGGTCAGGAGATCGAGACCATCCTGGCTAACATGGTGGAACCCCGTCTCTACTGAAAATACAAAAAATTAACCAGGTGTGGTGGAGGGCGCCTGTAGTCCCAGCTACTCGGGAGGCTGTGGCAGGAGAATGGCATGAACCCGAGAGGCAGAGCTTTCAGTGAGCTGAGATTGCGCCACGGCACTCCAACCTGAGTGACAGAGCAAGACTCTGCCTCAAAAAAAAAAAAAAAAAAAAAAAAAAAAAAAAAAAAATTATATCTTTAGGATGGATTCCAAAGATATGGAATCAGTAGGTTTAAGGAGTATGGATATTTTGGCTGGTGAGGTGGCTCACACCTGTAATCCCAGCACTTTGGGAGGCTGAGGTGGGTGGATCACCTGAAGTCAGGAGTTTGAGACCTGTCTGACCAACATGGCAAAACCCTGTTTTTACTAAAGACACACTAAAAGTTAGCCAGTTGTGGTGGCACGTGCTTGTAGTCCCACCTAGCTACTCGAGAGGCTGAGGCAGGAGAATCGTTTGAACCTGGGAGGCGGAGGTTGCAGTGAGGCAAGATGGCACCCCTACACTGCAGCCTGGGTGACAGAGCAAGACTCCGTCTCGGAAAAAAAAAAGGAACATGGATATTTTAATGTGGTATAGGCTATGTATAAGGCCTATAGGTTTTTTATTTGTTTTGGTTTGGTCTTGTCAGGTAAAATGAGTTGCACTCTTTTGATTTCCTTGGAATTTTCTTGTTTGAATTATATGGCTGCTACTGCCGTAAAGAGTCATCATATTGTTTGGTTATGCTTTCGAGGGTCTTGATTTGTACTTTAATCATCATTTTCTCTCCTTTTCCAGGCCAAATTAAAGAAGCGAAAGCCTCGGGTAAAGAAGGAAAACAAAGTGCCCAGGCTGAAAGAGGAGCATGGAATTGAGCTTTCATCTCCTAGGCATTCAGATAATCCATCAGAAGAGGGAGAAGTGAAAGTATGAAGTGGGGTTTCGGTTGAGGGTTATTTATTTATTTTAGCTATACTTATTGTGCCAGCTGGAATAAAATCATCTGAAGTGTGTTTGGTTTATGAGTGGATTAAATGGAAATAGAAGATGTAAGTCTTTGCTTAATCTGTCAGAGAGGAATATAGTTTAAGTCAGCAGCTGCAAATTCATACATAATGGAAGTAAATGAAGGGGACTCTGAAAGGTTTTGTTGCTTTTTTTTTTTTTTTCTTTTTGAGACAAAGTCTCACTCTTGTACCACAGCCTAGAGTGCACTGGCACAATCTTGGCTCACTGTAATCTCCGCCTCCTGGGTTCAAGCAATTCTCCTATCTCAGCCTCCTGAGTAGCTGGGATTACAGGCACCTGCCAGCACGCCTGGCTAATTTTTGTATTTTAAGTAGAGACAGGGTTTCACCATGTTGGCCAGGCTGGTCTCAAACTCCTGACATTAGGTGATCTGCCTGCCTCGGCCTCCCAAAGTGCTGGGATTACAGGAGTGAGCCACTGCTCCCAGCCTAAAGTTTTAATGATAAATGGCGATTGACACGTATCCTCATTCTTGGGAATGAGGGGGAGTGATCAGGACTGTGGTTTACCAGAGAGCTCATGCCTAATGTAAAGGGCACAGCTGCTATGGAGTTCCGTTAACAAAACTCCCGTGGGTCAGGTTTGGCTTGCCAGTTTGTAACCTCTGGTCTAAGTAAAGTGAATAGTAAGTTGGTGTCATTTAGTGTGCTATTTCAGTGACAACTTTATGGAATTTCTGAAAGTGTAATTGTACTTGGATATTAGCTCCAAGAGGATCAGCAGTGGGTACAGGAACTAGCATGGATTTGAGTCATATATACATAAATTTATTTATTACTAGTTTTTTTTTGAGATAGAGTCTTACTTTGTCACCCAAGGTAGAGTGCAGTGGCGCGATCTGGGCTCACAGCAGCCTCCACCTCCTGGGTTCAAGCGATTCTCCTGCCTAAAATAATTTTTGTACTTTTAAAAGAGACAGGATTTCACCATGTTCGCCAGGCTGGTCTCAAACTCCTGACCTCAGGTGATAGGTCTGCCTGAGCCTCCCAAAGTACTAGAATTATAAGCATGAGCCAATGTGCCTGGCCAGTACATAAATTTAAATACGAGCAACCTAATCAGTTATTAGCTGACTGTGTACAGGTATATAATCTCTTTGGTACTCAGTTTCCATCCATGAAATGAGAGTGATAAAACTCATGTTGAAGGGTTGCTCTGAGAATTAAATGAGAGGATATCAGTAAAGAGCTTCTGCCTCTACAGTTTTAACTGGTTGTTACTGGAAAGTTTAGACTTTTCTGAGTGTGAGTGTCTTGAGGCTGTTTGCTTGAAGACAAGCTTCTAAGTGTAGACAATGATGAACCACTGGGGGCAATGCTGCTTTTTCCAGAAAGTACATAAGTAGATATAAAATTTGTGATAAAAATTCAGAGCCCTGTTTTGTTTCCTAGGATGATGGCTTGGAAAAAAGTCCAATGAAAAAAAAACAGAAGAAGAAAGAGAACAAGGAGAACAAGGAGAAGCAAATGAGTTCTAGGAAAGACAAAGAAGGGGACAAGGAAAGAAAGAAGTCAAAAGATAAGAAGGAAAAGGTAATGGTGCCCTTCTGTTCATGGAGATACTCACAGCCTTTGCAGTTCCCCGTTTGGATTTAGAAGTAGCGTGAGATTTGAGGGCCCTGCAATAATTGTCTTTTTATGGGTGTGTTTAAGAAGGATAGGTGGGGCCGTTGATGGAATACCTGCACTTGTCCTTGCAGAGAGAGGGGAACCTGCAAGTTTGGGGTGTTTTTTAAAAAAGAAGGCCTTTAGTTGGTCTTTTATTACGTATTTCAGGGGGAAATGTCTGAATGAGATAGGACAGGTGAGAGAAATCTTCATTTACATGTAAATACGAAATATGTTCTCAGATTCATATTAGAGAAGCACAGTCCACAGCTGAATTTGAAGAAGAGTTCGAGTCAAAAACAAATATTAGCAAGAGTTATTGGAATGTAAATGGATGAAAAGCCTTGCTATTATAACCTTTACATAGGGGTTTTATGAAGTTCATTCTAAACCCAATAATTTGGTACAGTGTTGCAACGTATACTTGCTGACGTCTGAACACAGTAAAATCATTGCCAAAACACAAACAACTGCTATAATTCTAATATCCAGTGTTAACTCTAATATAGATTTCTTGATAAGTACTTTGAAACTTTTACTTTGAAATTTTATATTATTAAATATAAAATAAACATTTAAAAACAAATATAAAAATCAGATTAGACTGTTTGGGTAGTCTTTCTCCTCACTTAGCAGTATATCACAACTTTCCAAGTGAATAAATGTTAAAATCATTTTTACACCCTTGGCAACTTAGGGAGACCTCGTCTCTACAAAATAAAAACAAGCAAAAATCTAGCTGGGCATTGTGGCATGTGCCTGTGGGCCCAGTTACTTGGGAGGCAGAGGTGAGAGGATTGCTTAGGCTCAGGAGCTCGAGGCTGCATTGAGCCGTGGTTGTGTCACATTTCACTCCAGGCTGGGCAACAGAGCAAGACCTTGTCTCAAACAAACAAACAAACAAAAAACATTTTTAATAGTTGGGGAGGATTCTGTTTGGGTGTAACATGTTAGAAGCAATTTGAATTTCCCATTTTGAAATACTTTCTAATTTTTGATGTTAATAGACCATATTGTGACAAATAACCTGTGCAGTTGTGCTCCCACAGAAAGACATTCTTTTTCTTAAAGTAAAATATTAAAAAAATAAAAACACAAAGAACAATTTTAGCCAACATCTGTTTATCCACTCTCCAGATATCACAACTGTTGTTAACATTTTTTCGTGTTTACTTTAAGTGGCTTTTTTCTTTTTTTTGGTGGGGCCAGGCAGGGGGAGAGGCTGATACCTTTTGTATTTCTTGAACATATGACTGGTACGGTTGAAGCTGCCCCCGTTCCTTTTCCCTGATTTTATTACTCTTCCTCTGTTCCCCCCATAACCACCACTGTGAAGTGGGTTTGAAACCTTCCTATTCATGTATTTATATTTGTAGTACATATTATAGTGCATATCCATATAACTATAAACAAAGCATGCTGTATGCTTAAAAATGTACATGAAGTCAAGCCAAGCGCAATGGCTCCCACCTGTAAGCCCAGCACTTTGGGAGGCCAAGGTGGGCGGATCACAGGGTCAGGAGGTCGAGACCAGCCTGGACAACATGGTGAAACCCTGTCTCTACTAAAAATACAAAAATTAGCTGAGTGTGGTGGCGTGTGCCTGTAATCCGAGCTACTTGGGAGGCTGAGGCAGAAGAATCTCTTGAACCCAGGAGGCAGAGTTGCAGTGAGCTGAGATCATGACACTACACTATAGCCTGGATGACAGAGCAAGAATCTGTCTCAAAAAAAGAAAAAAAAAAGTACATGAAGTCATTTTATATATCCTTCTGCAACGTTTCCTTCGATATAATTGAGATGTATATAGATTTCATTTATAATAATTTAGTAATGCAGCAGATTCCTAAATCAAAAGGTATGCTGTTAATAAAAGTTGCTACATGATACTCTAGAAGAGTTCTGCCAATTTACGATCTTAACCTCTTGATGACATTTCTGTGCATTTTATGGATAAAGGAGTAGAAGCCCAAAAATAGCACTGATGAAATTGAAGTTATAATTGGGTACATTTAGAGATGAAAATGGGAATAATGTGTGACTAAGCTGCTAATCAGATAGGTTTGTCTTCATGATGTTTCAGGATTTTATTTTACTTTTTAAAAAATAAACTGAGACCATCATATTTACCCATTGTAATAACGCAACATAGGTAAGAAATCCAGATTCCACGGTAGGATTGCACAAATGACAATGACTCCTTGTAACTCTTTTTTAAAAGCCTAAAAGTGGTGATGCCAAATCTTCGAGTAAATCAAAGCGATCTCAGGGTCCTGTCCATATTACAGCAGGAAGTGAACCTGTCCCCATTGGAGAGGATGAGGATGATGATCTGGACCAGGAGACATTCAGCATAGTAAGTCTTGAAATTGGGGGATACCAGTGTCTGCAGCCACAGTGCTTGCTGTGGCTCTGCCTTTTATAGGTCTAGCCAGAGCTTCAGTTGAGCTGAGCAATAGTACATTACTTTGGAAACACATTGCTTACAATATCTGAAGACCATGTGCTCTTCAGCAGGCCGGCAGGAAGAGATTGTCTTGTCTTTTATTGAGGGGAAGTTTAAGGAGTGGATTTCATGTCTTGTGCTCCTAGTTAAGAGAGGCTCCAAGGGCTCCTAGAGGCATTTGGGAAAGAGAAGTGTTCACTGAGCAAATATTTATTGAATGTTTTCTGTGTTGCAGCCCCCAGAGTTACCATGTTGAATAGATAACCATTTCTATCATTGTAAACTGTACATTTGAGTAGGGGAGTTAGATAACTACACAAATCATGTTGGTGCACCTGTCACAGACAGGCCTCTGGAGGAGAGAGAGTGCATACTGTGGAGATGCTGTGAGAAGGGAATTTGACCTAGTCAGGGGATGCCAGAAGGGCTTGTGTAAGGAAGTGATGTTTGAGTTGGGTTCTGAAGGAATAATAAAAGGTAACAGGAGAAGAGGGGAGGGTAAGGCGATGGGGAGCGAGTGCATGGACCAGGTCTTGCACGGGATTGGATACAGGCCAGCGTGTCCTCAAGGCTCCTTTGCCCCTGGCTGGAGCTGCAGGTATAGATTTCACTGTGCCACCATCCCTTTCCCACCTCTCTGTGGTTTCTCCTCCCCATACTTCCACAAATCCATTAATCAAACAGCTCTTTCAGACCGAAAGAAAAAGCTGTTTTCTTCCAAATTTGAAAATACTTCTGTCCTGTGGCAGCAAAGGACCCTGTTGACCCTGTCCTGTAACTTCTCTTTGACTTCTTCTTCTGAGTTATCTAAAATCTATACACGTATGTATATAGATAATGTTTTCTTTCACTTTTATGTCTATTAAGTCTCTTTTTAGCCTGTGAGCTGTCTGAGGACAAGTATTATGTTTTATATAAAGTTCATTTAGATGCTAGTAGTGTATCAGTAAGTGAGTAGATTGAATAAATGAATAACTACATAGTCAGCTAACCAATCTGTTTCCTAGTCTTTCTTATCCAAGTGTTTATAAGAGAAAATGATATCTAATGTTCTGTGGTACCATGACATTTAAAAAATGCTCTTAAAAATGACTCATTTAATCTTGTTTTTATATTATGAAATCTTTAAAAGATGCAGAGAAATTTCAGGGATATAATAGGCATTGATAAATATACCATGAAGTTTTGTCAAATCTGAATTCTTTAAGACTCAGAATATAAAGCTGAATCCCTGGGTGTACCTCCCTCTCAACCTATGCTTTTTTTCCTCTTTTTTTTTTTGAGACAGAGTCTTGCTCTGTCGCCCAGGTTGGAGCGCAGTGGTGTGATCTTGGCTCACTGCAGCCTGTCTCCTGGGTTCAAGGAATTCTCCTGCCTCAGCCTCCTGAATAGCTGGGATTACAGGCGTGCACCACCACGCCCGGCTAACTTTTGGATTTTTAGTAGAGATGGGGTTTCACCATGTTGGTCAGGCCGGTCTCGAACTCCTGACCTCGTGATCCGCCCGCCTCAGCCTCCCAAAGTGCTGGGATTACAGGCGTGAGCCACCGCGCTGGGCCTTTTCTCTCTCTTACCTCCCAGATGTAACCATGATTCCGAATTCAGTTTTTATATTTAACGTGTAGTTCTAGAGTTTTACTACTTACGTCTGTAAAGATGATAGTAGCTCACATTAATAGCCAGTTAATGTTTATGTGCTTTATGTATATTTTTTCCACAGCAATCCTGTGAGGTAGGCTATTATTTCCATTTTACATATTTAAAAATAAGGTGAAGAGAGTTAAGTGATTTGCCCTATGTCACACAGCTAAGACATAGAACACAGTTTTGACCCAGGTAGTTTGGCATGAGAGGTTGGGTCCATAACCATTGTGCTGCCTGGCCTCCCACATATAAACAATACAGAGGATTGATTTCCTTGTCTTAAAACTGTAATTGGCACACTTGTGTATCCTATAACTTGCTTTTCCTCTCGTAACAGTCAACATTTTTGAGATTTATATATGTTAATTGTGGCTGTCATTGAAGTTTCATGTTATCCCACAATTTATTCTTCCACAGTTTATTCTTTCTCGTATTGGTGGACATCAGGATTTTTCCAGGTGTTTGCTACTGCAGATAGGCTATAGTGAAATTGTTGCACATATTTTCTTGTACCACACAAGTGAGAGCTTCTCTAGGGTGTATGACTTGAGCAAAAAATGGTAGGTCATTCATTAGGTATACACATCTGCCACTTTGTTAGATACCTGAGTTACTCTTGAAAGCAGTTGTAGAGATTGTATTAATTATAGCAATGAATTCAAGTTCCAGTTGCTTACCAGCCTTAGAAACAGTTATTAATTTCTGACTCAGTTAACAGTTGTTAATTTTTGCTAATCTGAGGGCTATGAAATACTGAAGGTCATTGGACTTTTATTTTCATATTTTAGTGGTCATTCATGTTCCTTGTGAATTGCCTATTCATTTATTCCAAATTGACATATTTGGAATAATTTATTTTTCTTACCTTTTCTGTAGGAATTCCTTTTACCTTCTTAATACTAATCTTTTATTTTTTATAGTCATTACAGAAGTCTTTTAGTTTTTGGTATATTTTTTATTTTATGCCCTTTTTAAAAATTGAAATACAACAGAAAAATCCACAGATCATAAGTATATAGCTGTGGAAATGACCACAAAGTGATGGAAGTTTGTAGAGTTTTCATTATTTGAAAATTTCATGGCCACGTGTCTTACTTAGTTCATTGTACCAGATACTCAGTGGCTGACAACCATATCCCTACACTATTCTGTGAAATTTTCTTGAATTATACGGTGGTAATTTTTTCTAAGTTCCCAGTTTTACCTTTATGGAATTTATTGTTTTTGGATATTGAATTCTGGATGTTGGTCCCTAATTTTGTCTTTTTAAGTTGCTCATTTCTGCTTTTTACTCTACTTTCTGGGAGATTCCTTCAACTTTGTTTCACATTATTTATTTCTAATATCTTTTTCCTCCACCACTCTTGAATGTCTTTATACTTGTCTTTGTTTTCCATTGTTCATGTTATACATATTGCCTTGATGGCTTTGCTGATCCTCAGTTGTCAGCTGATATTTAAGAGCGGAGGACTAAACATCTCATTGGAAGTTTGAGCATGTGGGTGGTGGGTCTTGATCTCCTTTGAAAGTTTTCACTATAGGATGATCTAGCAGGAACTTCCGATGGGTAGTCAGGATCATTTGGCTTTTCCTCTGGGGCGGTCACATTTTGTGAAGAATGCCCCAGTTTCCTGACTCTCTGGAGTGTGAAGGCCTGGCTCCTTCCATTCTGGAATCTGAGAGGCAGAAGACTTGGGTGGTGACTCATCCTGTGTGACTGTGCTCACGTGCTCACATAATCCTGTTTTCAATGTGGTGGGCTCACCCCTCATCTGTGCCTGTGCAGTCCAGCTCAGAGGTTCTTTTATCCTTTTCTGGAGAACAAGTCTTTGTATTTGTTGCTGGGTGGAGTTAGAGATCTGGGTATTTTACGAATCTGGATATGTGTTACTTCTTAAGCGTTTTTAAACCACTCCCTATTTTAGCCCTCATCCCTCCTTCTGAAGACAGCTCACCTTTGGGGGAGTTTTGCCATGTAAGCTGGGTTACTTCTTGGCTCTTTTTACTCCTGGCTTCGAATTTCATTTTCTCAGATCTGTTTTGTCATTTCCCATGCTGCCAATATTTTGTTGCTGTTATCCTCTCGCTTGTTTTCGCTGTCTTTGTGGGCTTGTCTCTTTTAAGGACCTTCCCTTTACCATTGTTTTAGTGGGATTGGGGAGGCAGAGAAAAGATTGATGTGTTCTGTTTACCATCTTTATCTGGAAGCCTTTCTTTTGCTTTCTTTCAAGCCTAAAGGATTTGTAAATATTTTATCCTGTATTTTTAGACAGTTTGTGGTGGGAGAATTTCAGGTTAGGTCTGTAATACTGCTCCTTATTAGATCTTCAAAATGGGCTTGTAAGGCATGCCATGCCTCTTGCAGATGAGGAAGCACTATTTAGAGAAGTTAAGTAAGGCGTGAAGTGTTATCACATAACTCTAAGTGATGGTGCTGGCACTGCACCTCAGGGTTTTCTGACTTTAACGCTGACACTTACTGCACTGCACTAGCTTTACCCACTCTTCCTCTAGCAATTGTATGGCATAGGGGTGGACTGTGTTTTCATTGAGAGCGCAATAAGCAAGGGACAAGACTTACTTTCTGCAGATTGTTTATGTCTTTACTCTTTTGTCCTGTTGCAGTGTAAGGAGAGGATGAGGCCTGTGAAAAAGGCACTGAAACAGCTCGACAAACCTGACAAGGGGCTCAATGTGCAAGAACAACTGGAACACACCCGGAACTGCCTACTGAAAATCGGAGACCGGATAGCCGAGTGCCTTAAAGCCTACTCAGATCAGGAGCACATCAAACTGTGGAGGAGGTAACCACTTTGGCCTCGTCTGCCCCGTTTGATTTGACTGAGTGTGGGAGTGGATTCTGTTTTCTTTTAATAAAAGGTGGCATAGCCACCTAAGAAACCTTCTTCCCAACAAAACTCATCTGTTGGCAGTGTACCTGCAGGCTTTAACTTTCCTTTCCATGAAATAGGCCATTCCGCTGAGACCAGCCTTTTGAAGGGGTAGGATGATGTCATTAATTTATTTTATGAGAGAAAGATAGTGGTACTGGATTTGCTGGTCTGTTCTCAGAAATAAATTTTCTTTAAGCCTACGAGGGACAGAAATCATCTGGTCTTAACTACTTTACCCATCTCAGGTTGATAACCAGATATTCAGATATTACTGTATCTAATACAACTAATTGATTGGTTCTGTACCAACACATGGTGAAACAGAGGTTAAAACCACAAGAACTTTGAGTTCTCTATTCTCATATCCTTCTTTAATAATTAAAGTAGTAATTTGGATTAAAGCAGTTAATCTAGAACTTACCAGTGTTTAAGGCATCATGGTTTATAAATGTTCCTTTATATATCCACTTAAAATTTTTAAAAAGATTTCAGTAGTTTTAGGGAACAGGTGGTGTTTGGTTACATGGATAAGCTCTTTAGTGGTGATTTCTGAGATTTTGGTGCACCCATCACCCGAGCAGTGCACACTGCACCCAATGTGTCGTCTTTTATCCCTCAGCCTCCTTCCCCCCAGAGTCCATTATATCATTTTTATGCCTTTGCATCCAATGTTTGGTTTTCCATTCCTGAGTTATTTCACTTAGAATAATGGTCTCCAGCTTCATTGAGGTTGTGCTGCAAATACCATTATTTTATTCCTTTTTATGGCTGAGTAGTATTCCATGGTATGTATATACCACATTTTCTTTATACACTTGTTGGTTGATGGGCATTTAGGCTGGTTCCATATTTTTGCAATTGCAAATTGTGCTGCTATAAACATGTGAGTGCAAACGTCTTTTTCATATAATGACTTCTTTTCCCCTGGGTAGATACCCAGTAGTGGGATTGCTAGGTATATATCCACTATTCACTTTGGATATTTTAAGGAAACATGACTGGAAAATCTTTTTTGTGTGTGTGTGTGTTAAATTAGACAGAGTCTGACTCTATCACTCTATCGCCCAGGCTGGAGTGCAGTGGCACAATCTTGGCACTGCAACATCTGTTTCCTGGGTAGCTGGGATTACAGGCACCTGCCACCATGCCTGGCTAATTTTTGTATTTTTAGTAGAGATGGAGTTTTATCATGTGGACCAGGCTCTTCTCGAGCTCCTGACCTTAGGTGATCCGCCCGCCTTGACCTCCCAAAGTGCTGGGATTACAGGCGTGAGCCACTGCGCCCAGTCATGGCTGGAAATTCTAAAAGGCAGTTGTAACATTAAATCTCTTTCCATTAATCACGTTAGTTCGTCTTTATTTTATTTTAGACTCAGAGGGTACATGTGCTTGTTTGTACATAACCACAGTTACTTTGAACTTGTATAGTTCATGGATAATGTGATTATCTTTGTATAATATGTCCAATCTCAGAGGACTGGTTTTTGAGTGAAAAGTGGATTTAAGAAAACTTCTGCCTGATGGTGTCCACAGCATGCTTCACCCCTATAAAAAAAATTTAATTTTCAAAATGGTACTTTTTTCACCTTAACACTGTTGCCAGCTTCTTTCTTTACCTAGCGGGCATCTGGCCTTTTTTTTTTTTTCTTTTTAAATTTAACACTGACTAGAAGATAGCAAAAGGTCATCCCACTGAACAGACTCATTTTTAAATGTGCCAGGCACTGTGATCTTGGCTAGCAGTAGTTTATAAGGTCCTCGCCCTTTACAAGTCAAAAAAGTAGTACAAGGCAAGCCTCTGGAGAAACTGTTCATCATGAGGCAGCAAATGCAAGACCAGATAGAGTGGAAGGGCCGAGAAGGAAGTGCATGAAGAGTAGTCAGGAAGGAAGGTCTTCTGAGAGGCAGGCAGGTGCACTTGAACTGAGCGTACATGACCTGAGTTGGATTGCTGAGATGAACAGAGTTCTCAGGCTTCAGCAAAGACTTGAAAGTGGGTCAGGGAGGGGACTGGGTGGTGTTTAGGGCTTAAAGAGAGTTTGTTAAAAAGACTGAAGCTCTTTATAGGAGGCTTTAGACAGGAAGGTAAGTGGCTCTTCACCTGACACAGCAGGCTTTCTAGTTAGGGAGCCTGTACAGGTGTCCTGTCAGCAGCAAGCCATGGTGAAACTGCCTGTTAGGAAGTTTGAGAAGATATGAGACTCCTTTATGGCGCTCACTGACTACCTGTGCTTACTCTTTCTAAAAACACCCATTTCATCATATCATTCCCCTATTGTGCAGAAACACCATGGTAGGGTGAACATAATGGAATTGGAGGGAAGAAGTCACTGAGAGTTTTAAGGAGTAAATGAAAGGTCATGGTGGCGACAACTGGGAGGAAGGAGGGGCAGTAACACAGAGATGACCGACTGAATGGAGGCCACAACCTGGGAGATAGTCGTGCTGATGGATTTGTGGTAGAGTCCAGAAAATGAAGGAAAATTTAAAGGACTGGAGTCCGGGGTGTCACTGATACAAATTCAGAGGAGTTTTAGGTACTGACAGAGCCTTAGTCTCTAAATCCCTCTGTCATACTATTTTGGCAGAACCATATAAAGGGGTACAGTAAGTCCTGAAATAACATTGTTTCCTTCAGCTTTGTTTCATTGTAACATTGATGAGAAAAAAAATTGATTTTGTTTCACTTAAAGTTGCAGTTTCCAAGAACCTATTGACAACATTAAGTTAGACTTACTGTATTATTAACGCTGTGTACTGTATTATTATTAAATAATGCAGTACTGTATTATTATTAAATAATACCTGAAATAATATTTCTGTAATTTAATTTCTATGCTTAGGGAATATACCACAGCAAAATTTATTAGCTTGCCATCCATGAAGATAATAAAAAATTGCTTTTCTAATTCTATAATTCACCAGAACTGTTCATTTTTCTTTTTAGGAACCTATGGATTTTTGTTTCCAAGTTTACAGAATTTGATGCTCGAAAACTGCATAAGTTATACAAGATGGCTCATAAGAAAAGGTCTCAAGAAGAGGAGGTAAAGTACAAATGGAATCCTAATTCATACAAACAAATACCAATTCCACAGAAAAATCTCTTTAATTATTATTTTTTCCACAGGGAGATGGTCACAGAATCATGGGTTATTGCTGGTGCTAATAGTCAAACAATAAGACCAGATGGGTGAAATAGCCAATGTATTGGAGCCTAACATTGTTGAAATTCTGACAAAGAGTGTTTACCCTGTGTTTTTATGTCCTAGAATCATTTGTTCACCAGGTTTTTTCTTCCATGTGCATTTTTCTTCCGTACATGTCTTATGGTAGCTTATAAATTTGGCTCCTAGGAAGTAATAGGGTGGTGGGCAGAAAATACTTTTTCTCTTCTTTTCTGGACCATCTGCTTGGTGTCCTTCCAGCTTTTGTATGGAAGGGGTCCTGCTATTCACTTGTGAGAGGTGCTTAGAAGTTGCCTCTCCTTTGGAGTAGGGGGATAGGTGCAAAAGTGAAATGGAGGAGGCTGCAGAGGCAATGCTCCTTGTGTGGGTGTGCCCATTTGCATATCTGCTGACTCGCCACATGGGCTGTACCCAAGTTGGACATTTGGTTCAATCTGTGAGCATTAAATACCACCTCCACTAATGTGTCAGCTCCATGAAGGCAGAGATTTTGCGTCTCTCATCTACTGCTCTGTCCTCAGCACATAGAACGGAATAGAATGGTGCTGGGGACAGGGAGGTATTTGTTATGCTGTGCCCAGTGCTGTGTTGGCCTGTGAAGCAGCACCCTCAAGTAGTTTATAATTTAATTTTACATGGAAGAATATGTTATAGCAGTAACATACAGGAATCATATACTAATAAGCATTATAAAAAGTCTATAAGAGGATAGTCAGGAAAGGCCCCGGAGGGAATGAAATAGTTAGGAAAGGCCCTTTAGAAGGGAGTGAAAATTAGGAAGAGGGACTGAAGTTGGACACATAATAATGAAAGACTTCATTCATTTAGGGATCAGAAATGAGTATAAGTTGAATAACAAAAATGGTAGTATCCTAATAGTGGGAGTATACATTGTCATAACCTTTCTGGGGGAGAATTCAGCAAGATTTATTAAGACTAAAGCATGCAGTTTTGCTTCCAGGAATTTAGTTTGAGAAGGAGATAGAGATTTAAACATGTTTATAATGGAAATTACTTGGAAGCCCAGCAATAAGAAATACATTCAGTGTGTCCAGGCATGGTGG
This sequence comes from Macaca fascicularis, assembly GCF_037993035.2. NCBI lineage: Eukaryota > Metazoa > Chordata > Mammalia > Primates > Cercopithecidae > Macaca > Macaca fascicularis. The sequence goes on from NC_088381.1 coordinate 77,767,204, forward strand.
CTCATGCCTGTAATCCTAGCACTTTGGGAGGCTGAGGTGGGGGTGGATCACTTGAGGCCAAGAGTTCAAGACCAGCCTGTCCAGCGTGATGAAACCTCATCTCTACATAAACTACAAATATTAGCTGGGTATGGTGGCACATGCCTGTAGCCCCAGCCCCTCAGGAGGCTGAGATGGGAGGATTGCATGAGACCAGGAGGTGGAGGTTACAGTGAGCTGAGATTGTGTCACTGAACACCTGCCTGGGCAACAGAGTGAGATTCTGTCTCAAAAAAACAAAAAACAAAACTCAGTAGTTCATGATATATCCATATTGGGAAGTACTAATCAATCATTAAACATAATATTGTAGAAATAAGTATTTACATGGAAAGACTTATACATTAAGTGAAAAATGAATGCCAAATATTTTTGTTTAAAAACCTCTATATAAATACAAAAAAAAAGCTTAAAAAATATGTGCCAAATTATTAACAGTAATTCCCTTGCTGGTTAGGTTTTAGATCACTTTATTTTTTTTATTTTGTGATTTTTTTTTTGTATCAAACATTTATTTGACTTGTGTAATAAGGAAGAATGTTACTCCAACATTCAGATATTTAGCTTGATGACTTTGGCTTAGGAGTTAGTTCCCACTGGACAGTGGAGGGTTTTTTGTTGCGGTTAGCCTTGGAAAGTTGGTAATCTTGGCTTTATATGGTCCAAGATGATCCTCCGAGAGTGCCGCCAGCCTGGGCACCTGTACAGTGCCCTGTACAGTGACATCTAGCGGTGTATGCATGTGTTCTTGCAGGTACTTAGCAGTGATGGTCAAACTCAGCATAAATTCCACTGAGTTCCCCCAGCAAATAGCCTAACAGTGGAATTTATGAGCGTTTTTTGGTTAGGAGGCAGTGAACGGCAGTTCAAAAGTTAAGAAGGACAAGAGGGAGCTATTTAGAGGTGATAGCCTTTATTCTTCTCTGGGGAATTAAGCCTGGGATCTTGAGCTTCTTTGGTTTCCTTTTACTCTTTAGGAGCAAAAGAAGAAAGATGACGTGACTGGGGGTAAGAAACCATTTCGTCCAGAGGCCTCAGGCTCCAGCCGGGACTCTCTGATATCTCAGTCCCATACCTCACACAACCTTCACCCTCAGAAGCCTCATTTGCCTGCCTCCCATGGCCCACAGATGCATGGACACCCAAGAGATAACTACAATCACCCCAACAAGAGACACTTCAGTAATGCAGGTAGGTCATTAAGTGGAGTTTTAAAAAGAGGTGCCAAAAAATAAAAAATTCACATAGCCGTTTCATTTTCCAAAGACAGTGGCTGGACTGTTGTGCTTTATTTTCTTCTAACACTTTATTGTCCTCTCTTTTCTTAATGAGAGAACGCATGAAATAAAGATCCCCCCAATTTTTTTGTTTGTTTATTTGAGACTGAGTCTCGCTCTGTCACCCAGGCTGGAGTGCAGTGGCTTACTGCGACCTCCACCTCCTGGGTTCAGGCGATTCTCATCCCTCAGCCTCCCGAGTAGCTGGGATTACAGATGTGCACCACCACGCTCGGCTAATTGTTAAATTTTTAGTAGAGACAGGGTTTTGCCATGTTGGCCAGGCTGGTCTCAAACTCCTGGCCCCATGTGATCTGCCCACCTCAGCTTCCCAAAATGCTGGGATTATAGGTGTGAACCACTGCACCTGGCCCCAGGACTATTATTTAAGCTTCAGATTAAGAAGAACCCAGCTAACATGAACAAATAAAAAAGACTGAGGGAGAAGTTTACATTCTGTATGGCCGTTAAATGGTTAAAACTGCTAATATTGAAAGAGCCCTTGTAAATTGAGAACAAAACAGTAACAATAGAAAAATGGGCAATCAGTAGCGTGAGGAGACAGTCTATGTAAGGGGAGAAAATATACCAACCATACATCTGATAAGGGGATAATATCCAAACTGTGTAAGGAACTCAGCTCCTTATGTAGCAAGAAGGCAAATACTTGATTGAAAAGTAGGCAAAGGACCTGAATAGACATTTCTCAAAAGAAGACATACAAATGGCCAACAGGTATATGAAAAAATGTTCAGCATGACTAATCATCAGGGAAATGCAAATTAAAACCACGATATCAGTTCACACTTGTTAGGATGGCTGTTACCAAAAAGTCAAAAGATAAGGGTTGCCACGGATGTGGAGAAAAGGGAACCTAGCACATTGTTGGTGGGAATGTAAGTTAGTACAGCCATTATGGAAAACAATGTAGAGATGCCTCAAAAAAAATCACAGATAGAACTACCATATTATCCAGCAGTCCCACTACTGGGTATACATTCAATGAAAATGAAATTAGTTACGTTGAAGAAATATCTGCACTTACATATTCATTGCAACATCATTTACGATAGCCAAGATATGGAATCATCCTAAGTGTTCATCAGCAGATGAACGGATAAAGAAAATGTATATATACACAATCAAATAGTATTCAGCTTTAAAAAGAAGGAAATCCTGTCGTTTGCAACAACGTGGATTAATCTGGAGGACATTTATGTTAAGTGAAATAAGAGAGGCACAGAAAGAGAAAAACTGCATATTCTCACTTATATATGGAATCTGAAAAAGTCAAACTCATAGAAGCAGGGAGTAGAACAGTAGTTACCAAGGTTGGAGGTCAGGGGAGAATTGGGAAGACATTAACAACAGAGATAAAATTTCAGTTAGATATGAGGAATAAGTTGAGAAATCTGTTGTGCAACATGGTGACTGTAGTTAATGTATTATATTTTTGAAAATTGCTGGGAGATTTTAAGCGTTCTTGCCACAAAAAATAAGTGCGTAAGGTAGTGCATATGTTAATTAGGCTGATTCAGCCATTCCATAATGTATAGGTATTTTAAAACATTGCGTTGTAATCGATAAATATATACAATTTTTAATTGTCAATTAAAAATTTTTTACAGCCTGGGCAACATAGACTCCATCTCTAAAAAGTGCGAAAATTAGCTGGGCATAATGGTGTAGTAGTCCCAGCTACTTGGCAGGCTGAGGTGGGAGAATTTCTTAGGTCTGGGAGGTAGAGGTTGCGGTGAGCCAGGATTGCACCACTGCATTCCAGTCTGGGCGATAGAGTGAGACACTGTCTCAAAACAAAACAAAACAAAACAAAAATTGCAGTTTTGAAACAAAACTCAAAGGAATCCATATTGAATTAAAATTTTGGAAATTCGATTAGAAAAAGTTAACTCTGTAGAGCTTATCCATTGTTTTAAAACAAAATGAGCAAAAGTTATGAATTAGTTCATATAAAAGAGAAAATTCAAATGGCCAATATGACAAGATGACCAACCTTGCTACTAGGGAAATATAAATTAAAGCAACAATAGGTTAACCAATTTTTTTACCTATTCAGATCATCAAAAATTGAAAAGGGAAATACACACCAATTGCTAAGAAAGTGAAAAAATAACCTTTTCAAAAATAATCTAGAAACCCACTCTGCAGGTTCTCTGTTCCTCCAGCAGTGGTCCGTGCCTGGGAAAGACCCAGATCCTTAGCCTCTTGCTGGTGCTCAGGATCACAGATCTCTTCAGTGGTGACAGAAGCCATCTCTTATCTCTGAGGTTTTCTGCTCTGTGGAATCTTAGTCCTTCTAGTCCTCATTGCCTTAGCTGCTCTTTGATGCCTTTAAACTTTTTTTTTTTTTTCCGGAGGAGATGGAGTCTCTCTCTGTCACCCAGGCTGGAGTGCAGCGGCACGATCTCTGCTCACTGCAACCTCCACCTCCTGGGTTCAAGCGATTCTTCTGCCTCAACCTCCCGAGTACCTGGGATTACAGGCACACACCACCATGCCGGGCTAATTTTTTTTTTCTTCTGTTTTTAGTACAGACAGGGTCTTACCATGTTGGCCAAGCTGGTCTTGAATTCCTGACCTCAAGTGATCCATTCGCCTCGGCCTCCCAAAGTGCTGGGATTACAGGTGTGAGCCATTGTGCCTGGCCTTAAACACGTTCTTTTTAATCTTCCCTTTCTCATTGTTTTTGGCAGGATGTAATTCTGCTATAAGCTACCCTGCCTGGAAGCATAAGTTCTATGTTCTGTAATCTTAAAAATCTGAGTTCAAAATTATTTCATCACCATTTTGTTGAGGGAAAAACAGGTAATGACTTTGCAGAATGATTGGGAAATGTTTCCCTGTTCTTAGACCTAGTTGCATTAGTTATACTGGCTTTTTTTCTAGTATTAGGCTGCTTCTGTGTTTTTCATATGATGTCACTTATTTTATATTCTGAATCCTTTAATTTCTTACTAAATGCATTGTTTTATTTAAACTTTGGATTCCTCACCCATCTTTTTAATAGCTCAGTACTTTGTAACCTGTGATTTACCTCACAGAAGGTTTAAGAAGAAAGAAAATCTGTTTGATTTACTCTGGAAACAATGAATTAGCTTGAGTTTTAAACATCTCTACAAAACCACAGATATTGATATCCTGTTAGAAATCTCATTTGATTTGAAGCCATCTTCAAGTGATCCTTTGCATGTTTAGAAAGTGTCTCTTTTTGATGTTATTTGTTAATTCTTAGGGTGAATATCAAAAGTTTTTTACTTTATGGTACTCTCATCTGATTTACCCAGATCAGCAATGAATTTAAGCCACTGGTTGACTGTACATCATATTAATGCTATCAGTTTCTAAGCTGGGCACTTCCTTAATGGTGTTATTCTTCAGCTCTGTAGAAAAAAGCTAGAAGGCCAGCAAAATGAGTAGAGACATTTATTTGGTAGCATGTCTTTGATCTTAACATAATTATAGACAGAAGGTGGATTTTTCCGTGAGGTCATAGGTTCCTTTTGGTTAGTCCTCTGTATTAGTTTCCTAGGGCCGTGTATAACAAAGTACCACAGACTAGGTGGCTTAAAACATCAAACATTTCTTTTCTCACATTTCTGGAGACCAGGAAGTTTAAAAATCAAGGTGTCAGTAGGGTTGGTTCCTTCTGGAGGCTCCGAGGGAGAATCTGTTCCGTGCCTCTCTTCTGTCTTCTGGTGGCTACCAGCAGTTCTTGGTGTTCTTAACTCATAGGTGCATCATGCCGATTTTTTCTGCCTCCATCTTTGCATAGCCTTCTTCTATGCATAGCCTGTCATATCTCCCTCTGCCTTTACTTTGAAAGGATGCCTGTCCTGGAATTTATAGCCCAACCTAAATTCAGGGTGATCCCATCTAGAGATTTTTAACTTAATTACATCTGCAAATACCTAGGTAAAATTTTTTCACACTCACAGGCTCTGGGTGGACGTGATATTTTCGTAGCCATAATTTAACTCTCCATCCCTGGACTTCTGTGTCCTCACTACATTTTCTGATTCAAGTGAGTATGATTCTTTTCCTTAGGAGAAAAGGCAGGCTACAGAAGGTAAAAGGATTGTAGTTTGGCCTTATCCTTAAGAGACAGAACACTGATCCAAGCTCAAAGTTAGAGAAATTACTTTTTTATAGGAGGAGGTCCATTTTTTTGTGTGTGCAGAATAGGGAAGAATAATAGAATCAGTGAGTGTAGTCTGGAGAGATTTTCAGAGACCAGGCACAGCAGGTACCAGCAGGTGAAATAAACATTAGATGTATAACCAGAGGATATTACCTTGCAGCTGTGAAACTCAGCAGTATCATTTTTTGAATTAGTTTGGTTTCGATGTTAAGAGTTTGCCACAGATTGGAAGGTTAAACAGGTATGGAGAGTGAAAAGTGGTAGTTCTTAAAATTTCAGAAGGAGAGGAGTAGTAAATTTTGCCTTAAAATCTTGTTGGAAAGAATGTTTGGGAGTCATTACTGATATGTTAGCAGCAACAAGACCAAGAAGAAAGAAACTTAATGTCTGTTTATAACGTGTCAGACTTTCAGTTGGAACTTCAGCAAAGTAGTGCTTATTTCAGCAGCATACCTAAGGAAATTGGAACAATACAGAGAAGATTGGTATGGAAGAAAACAAAAATAAAAAATAAAGCTGGGCGTGGTGGCCCACAGCTGTAATCCCAGCATCTTGGGAGGCTGAGGCGGGCAGATTACCTGAGGTCAGGAATTCGAGACCAGCCTAGCCAACCTGGTTTAACCCTGTCTCTACTAAAAATTCAAAAATTGGGCAGGCATGGTGGTGGGTGCCTGTAGTCCCAGCTACTCGGGAGGCTGAGGCAGGACAATTGCTTAACCCAAGAGGTGGAGGTTGCAGTGATCTAAGATCGTGCCACTGCACTCCAGCCTGGGCAACAGAGCAAGACTCCATTTCAAAAAAAAAAAAAAATTGTAGTGAAAGTGAAATTCATCCATTTCTTGCAGTTGTCAGGTCATTCTTTTCTTTTCCTGCAGATCGAGGAGACTGGCAGAGGGAAAGAAAGTTCAACTATGGTGGTGGCAACAACAATCCACCATGGGGAAGCGACAGGCACCATCAGTATGAGCAGCACTGGTACAAAGACCACCATTATGGGGACCGGCGACATATGGATGCCCACCGTTCTGGAAGCTATCGACCCAACAACATGTCCAGAAAGAGGCCTTATGACCAGTACAGCAGTGACCGAGACCACCGGGGACACAGAGATTATTATGACAGGTATGCAAAAGGCTATGAGACACCAGGTGCCCATCTTTGCCAGGAGCTGTTTCTAGGGAGAAAGTGACGTATACATGAATGTATTTATCTATGAAATGACTGGAGATCTCATCATGTGTCAGCCACAGGGAATCCCATGTGTTGGTTATAGGTTTTATGTTTTATTTTCTGGGTCATAGGGAGCACATTTCACCTGTGAAGGAAAAGAGTTTTCTGCCGTCTTCTGAGGAAATCAAGTCAAGTGGTCGCCATAAAATGTTGGAGTCAGCAACCAAAATTATTAAGCTCTGTGCGAGGCTGTCAGCCACACTAGGTGTCAGGGATCCCAAGATGGGTACCAACCCATGGTCCTTACCTGCCACGAGCCCATAATTGAAGAGTTGAAGCCTTTTGAAGCTGCACCCTCTTTCCTTCAGTACAATACCACCGGTAGTACGATGAGTCAGAGCTTTACATTGTGAGAGTAGCAAGTCCAGGGAGGGTTAAAGAGGTTTTATCTGTATTTCCTAATTTCATATCTTGGATAATTTAACCTCATAGCAACTTTGGTTTTCCCTGGGCTGATGATGTGCATCATTTGCACTGTACCTTGAATTTAAAGTGGGAAAATTTCATATACGTGTCTCAAAGTCCTGCTTTGTTTTTGGAAGAACTGGTAATAGCAGGCTGTATTAGCAGAGAGCTGTAGCTGAGTAGCTGCCACCTCCTTAGGAGTCTGCCCCTCACTCCCACCCTTCTCTGTTGTCTGGACCCAGTGGGCACTTGCCCTGCATTCCTCTAGTAGGTCTGTATTTCTCTTTGGTTTCACTTTTCTTTTGCCTGAAGGACTTTTTCTGCTGGTGATAAATTCTTTCAGTGTTTGTGTATGTATGCTGAAAATGTATTTTGCCTTCATTTTTGAAAGCAGTTTTTGCTGAGTATACATTTTTATTTTTAGTTTCTTTCAGTACTTTAAAGATATACCTCTGCTATTTACTTGCATTGTTTTATGATGAAAAATCTGTCATCCTTATCTTTGTTCGTCTTTACGTAATGTTCCTTTTAAAAAAATCACTGATTATGATGTGCCTTGGTGTATTTTTCCTTGGTTTCTTGTGCTTGGAAATTTTTGAACTTCTTGAATCTGTAGGTTTATTGTTTCCATAAAATTTGGCAATTTTTACAATCTTCTTCAAATATTTTTTCTGACCCCCCACTCTCTTTTCTTCTTTGGAGATTCTCATTACACCTATATGAGCTTGCTTGAAGTTGTCTCACAGCTCACTTGTATTCTGTTGACTTTTTAAAAATTATGCTTTCTCTGTGTTTCATTGTGGATAGTTTCTATTGCTGCCTCTTCAAGTTCACTAATACGTTGCTTTTCAATGTCAAGACTGCTCTGAGGCCCATCCAGTGTACTTTGTATTTTATACATTGTAGTTCTATCTCTAAAAGTTCAAAAAGTTGTATTTGGGTCTATATATTTATTATATATACACACACATATATATATATGTTCTGTCTCTAACCTTTTAAAACCTGGAACACAGATATAACGATGGTTTTGATGTCCTTGTCTGCGAATCTTACCACTTGGGTCAGTTTCAGTTGATACCTCACTGTGGGTCTTGCTCCCTGGTGCTTTCCGTGCCTAGTAAATTTTGATCAGATGACAGATGTAACATTTACCTTATTGGGTGCTGGATATTTCTGTATTCCTGTAAGTATTCTGGAGCTTTGTTATGAGTTGCAGGTTATTTGGAAGCAGTTTCCTTCTTTCAGGTCTTGCTGTTAAGATTCGTTAGGTAGACCCAGAGCATTGCTCAGTCAAGGGCTAATGATTGCCCACCCCCAAGGTGAGGAACCTCATTGCACTCTACCCAATTGGGTTAGTCTGTTTTGCGGGAATACCTGAAGCTGGATAATTTTTAAAGAAAAGAGTTTTATGTGGCACACAGTTCCGCAGGCTGTACAAGCATAGCACCAGCATCTGGTTGGCTTCTGGAGAGGCCTCAGGGAGATTTTACTCATGGTGAAAGGCGAAGTGGGAGTAGGTGTCCCATGGCAAGAGGGAGCAAGAGAGAGAGGAGGAGGTGCCAGCCTCTTTTAAAGCACCAGCTCTCACATGAACTCAGAAAACTCATTATCCCAAGGACAGCACCAAGCCATTTATGAGGGATCTGCCCAAACACCTCCCACTACAACATTGGAGGTCACATTTCAACATGAGATTTGGAGGGGACACATACCCAAACCATATCACCAGTGCCTCTTGAATCTGGAGGTCTTTGGTGTGACTGGTGGCAACAGGCATGATGCCAGTTCTTTGTGAGCACAGGGCACTATTATCTTTAGTCTTTTTCGGTGGTTTTTTTCCCTGGCCTTGGGTAGTTTACCCACATGCACATCCTAAGCAGTATTCAGCTATATACTTGGAAATCCTCTGTAGATCTTCAAACTTCTTTCTCTGCAGAACTGTCTTCTCTCATGCCATGTCCTGTGAACTCTGGCCACCTTGGTTCCCCATGCCTCACCTTGGGAAGCCAACTGGTGTCTTTCTGGGTTTCCTTCTTCCTGTGTCACAGACTGAGGACTATCTCATGATAGTGAGCAGGAGCAGTTAAAAGGCTCATTTCATTAGTGTCCATTCCTCAGGGATCACTGTTCATTGCCTGATGTCTGGTGTCTTGAAAACCACTGTTCTATATGTTTTGTCCCTTTTGGCTGTTTCAGGCAGGAGAGTAAATCTAGTCCCTGTTGTTCCATTTTGACTGGAACTTGAAGTTGCTCAATTCTTCCTCCCTCTCTTTCTTGCATTGAGGTGAAATTCATATTATTTAAAGGAACTATTTTAAAGCGAACAATTGAATGACCTTAGTGCATTTATAATATTGGGCAGCCACCACTTCTGTCTAGTTCCAAAACACTTTCATCACTCAAAGAAAACCCTATAACCATTAAATAATCCTTCCCCATTATTCCCTCTCCCCAGCCTCTGGCAACCACCAGTTTGCATTCTATCTCCCTGGATTTGCCTATCCTAGACATTTCATGTAGAAAGAGTCATACAATATGTGACCTTTTGTGTCTAGCTTCTTTCACTTAGCATAATGTTTTCAAGGTTCATTCATATGGTAGGGTTCATTCATCAGTACTCATTCCATCTTATGACTGAATAATATTTCATTGTATGGATATGCCACATTTTGTTTATCTACTCATCTGTTGATGGACATTTGAGTTGTTTCCATCTTTGGGCTATTGTGAATAATGCTGCAGTGAAGATTGGTATATAGGTACTTGACTACCTGTTTTCAGTTTTGGATATGGACCTAGGAGTGGAATTGTTAGTCATATTCTTTACATTTTTAGGAAACACCAAAATGTTTTCTACGATGGCTGAAGCATTTTACATTCCTACTAGCAATGTATAAGAGTTGAAGGTTTTCCTTATCTTTGCCAACACTTATTTCCTGTTTTTGTTTTTTGTTTTGTTTTTGTTTTTTTAATGAATATAGCCATCTTGATGGGTGTGAAGTAGTCTCATTGTGGGCTTGAATTTGCATTTCCCTAATGATTAATTATATTGAGCATCTTTTCATGGTTTTTTTGGCCATTTGTATATCTTCTTTGGAGAAATGTCTGTTCAAATCCTTTGCCTGTTTTTGAGTTGGGTTGTTTGTTTTTGTTGTTGAGTTTTACTAATTCCTTTTTTAATGGTATCATGAGTAGTTTACCATGGTCCAAGCTAAAAATTTTAATACTGTTCACACTGAGTTGATTTTTAAGATAATTTTATTAACTAGTTACTTACTTGTTGCGTATTTAGGTTGATGGTGTTATTAGTAACTTACAAAATAATTTCTGTGGCTCTTTTTCTCATGGGCTGGGTCCAGGAATATGGAAATGTTTATGGATCTTACCAGATTTTTCCTAAAGGGAGTGAGTTTGCAAAGCCATCAGTGATTTTTCAAGTGTGTACTTGTGTCACTGCACACTTGAGGCTTATTTCATAGGATGTGTTTTGCTATTAAGTGTAAAATGACTCTTTGTTATTAACGTTTTTGATTCCTGATAATGTGAGCATTTGTCCTTGAGTCTGTTTGTAAGTGTCCTTGAATACGAGTATATGAGGAAGAGCCAAGTGGGTGGTGAAGGGAAGTGGATGAGAATTTGGCTTCAGTCTTTCGAATAATTCTTGCATCTCTATTTCAGGCACCATCATGACTCCAAGCGGAGGAGATCCGATGAATTTAGGCCTCAAAATTACCACCAGCAGGATTTCCGACGAATGTCTGATCACCGCCCCCCTATGGGCTACCATGGCCAGGGACCCTCAGACCATTACCGCTCTTTCCACACAGACAAACTAGGGGAATATAAACAGCCTCTACCCCCATTGCACCCTGCAGTCTCAGATCCTCGCTCACCCCCTTCTCAGAAATCTCCTCATGATTCCAAGTCACCCCTGGATCATAGGTCTCCTTTGGAGAGATCATTAGAACAGAAAAACAACCCAGATTATAACTGGAATGTTCGGAAAACATAAAGGACAGCTCTTAAAGGAGAGAGTAAGAGTCACCAAACACGTGGATATTTTTGGTCTGATCCTACAGTAGCCAGTTATCTAGACCAGTAAGTGGAGTTTCGGACACGCTGCTGCTGTCAACTCACTGGCTGAAGGAGCACTTCAAGGAATGGGAGGCCTTTCACTGGGTCCAGCTCTGATTTGGGTCACCACTCCTGCACTTTGGCAGCCCATCCCATTCCAGCCTAGTTCTGGCCTCCCACTTTGATGGGCACTTGAAGGAGGAGCTGACTTTGTGTATACCAGCTTCACTGGGATGTGTTTCCCCAGTCAAGGAATAGGGGATCTTCAGAGTCATGAATGTTTTCTTGCCAGGGTCAGTGTTCCCAGGACCTTAGTGCGTCATTGGGGCAGGAACTGGTGCATGGAGGCTGCTGGAACCTGATGTTACAGTGTGTGATTTGGTTGATTTGGTTCACTCTGACATGTTGGATGCTGCTGATGGGGAGTGGGGAGTTGGGGCAAGTGGGTGGGGACAAGCATAGGACTTGAAGGGGAGCAGGTACACCCCTCACATGTGTTCTTGGGAGAAAAAACTCGGCCTCATTATGTGAAACCTATGGGCAGGGTTGGGGTGGGGAAGTAGAGAGAGGGCAACAGCTTCCACAACTGCTTTATCTCTGCCGACACTAATTTTTCCCACACTGTCTTTGTACATTTCAGAGGTTTGGTCTCCTGAGTGGGCCTCCTTTCCCCACTGTGCCGGGGAAAGTAGGTCGCTCTGGATGACTTTTGAGTACTGTGAGTTAGGCAACACTGACTCCAGCATGGACTTGACTGGGGAGTAGGCTGAGTGAGAGGTAGGGTGGGGTAGGGTGGGGAGTAGTGTGGCCAGAGAACTGGAATCCCTGGTGGATTTCTAATTCCTATGGTGAGAAGGAAAACTACAGGACCTGGAGAAGGGGATGCAGAGGCAGGCCTGCTGACCAATTTGTTGCTGGCAATCACAAAGGTGGGGGTCCTGGTGCAGGCAGTGAACAGGCTTCTAATGTGGGGTTCAGTAGTGCCAGCAAGTGGGGGAAACTTTCAGTATTGGGCTAGGTCAACACTTCCGCTGCATTTTCCTTCCCTTTGCACAGCTTGAAGAAATAGATGGGACGGAATCACACATCATGTGGTGGGCAGATGGAAATAAGTACCTGTGGTGAACAAGTTTCTACTGTAGTTGGAGATCATTAGAATTGAATTCAGTTTCTCTTAGAATATAATCAGGTATAGACCTAAGTTAAACTTTTTCCCAAACAGGGAGCATCCAAAGACACAGTGACTTGAGCTAATAGATAGTAAGACTCATACTAGAGTTGAACTGGGTCAGGTTTAGGAAGCAAGTTGGTTGCATCAGTTAAGCAGGCTCTTTTCAATTTACTGATGCTGGGGCCTTCAGTTTATCATTCTCAGTGTAGCTTGCCAGTATTGTTAAAGTATCCAAAGGCCTTTCTAGATGGAGACAGAATAACTGACTTGAACATACAGTGTGCCTGTAAGTGTCCAGGCTCAGAGCTGGTGGAAACCCCTCTGTTAGGCATGTGCAGCGTTAAACTCCCTGAAGTAACCTGTGAGGACTTCAGTGCTTGCTGGTGTTCTGGGCAGCACCATGAATGCCTTTACCAAGACATGCCGAGTTGTATCCCCCAAATGAAGCAGATGTGGCTGTGATGTGGCCCTTGCTCCCTGCTACACAGGACATTGCAGGACTGGCCTGTGCGGTTTCCAGATGAGAGTCTGGGTCCTGGAAGCTTGTGTTGAGAGCTCAGTGGACCCACCCCGCTTATTGAAGCCTCGTAGTTGTTGGGGTTGTTCAGCCTGGACTTGTAGCACACATGTCCTGAAGCAAAGCCCTGGTGACTGCATGAGCCACCTGACCACAGTCCTCCCATGGAGGGCCTGCTGTGACACTCAGTGGAGAGGGCAGGGCATGTGTCTCCACTTAGGCCACAGAGTGATAAGGAAACCACAGATGGAGCTTCTTGCTGATAATATTGACTCTAGCCCACGTTTACCTTGCCCAAGCCAAAGAGGAAGGTTAGGTTGGCTTGTCAAGCCCTTGAGCAACGGGAGATGGGGTGGGAAGGGGATGAGCCCCTGCAGAGAGTTGGGTCATGTCCTCCAGGAATGAAAGGAGGGGCAATGGAGTCACCAGAGGCCCTGCATTTCCATCGGGGTTTCCACAGTCATCAGGGCTTCTCCTGAGTCGCTGATAGATGTGAGTTATGCCCAAAGATGTCTATCATGAGGAAAAAGGAACTTCCTTTTGTTCACATTCAGGACTGACTGTTAGTGCCATATGAAGTAGCAAAAGGCAGTATCAGCCAGATCAGTGTTACATTGATTGTAAAATTACAGTGTCCCCATTAGACAACTGTTTTAGGTGCTGAAGTATGAAGAGTGTTGGGAAAAAGGAAGCATTTCTTCTTCGATTTAAATCAATATGAATATTATATGCTTAAATAAAAAATTTGCACAGGTAAATTCTCTCACTTGTGAATGGGAGAAGCTGCCCCAGGAATCTGTGAGGATGGTATTCCCTGGAGTCTGGCTTTGAAAGATTTCATTGTTGGTAGAAATAACAGGGGTTAAGGAAGAGGGATTTAGCATCACCTAAAACCTGCACGTGGATAAGGGTTGACATGATACACTATGGCCTTAGAAAAGGGCCACATGAAACCCCAAGCTAATCACTGCGGTCTTTCAGAGCCGGACAGACAGGTGCCAGCAGAGCCTGGGGCTCGCTCTCCTTTCAGTCATTCCTTAGCCCTTCAAAGGGAAGCCCAAACACTTTGCACGCTGTGCTGCAGACATTCTGGCCTGGTGTGTCTGAAAGTTGCATCAGTCCTCACGGTGCAAACACGGTTCATTTAGGAAGTCACATAATGACACTGAAATCCTACAGACCAAAATCCACTTGTCAGCAGGAGCAGCAGCCCAGGCCCAGCACCAGCGGTCTTCCGGCTCCTCTGAGGGCTGCCATGTTGGGCGAGGGGAGCCATGCCAAGGGTCCAGGCTGCTTTAGGCCATCTGTGCCCCACTCATCTGGGGACAGATGGTTTTTCTTTATTGTAAAATTGTGGACTTTTAAAACCTGTTGACTAAACAGTAATTAATTTATATTTGTGAAAAATGCCACTGTCCTAGTGATTTCTGATGTAAATAATGTTGTTTATATAGTATGTATTAAATTTTCCTACATTGTAAAACTGCTGTACTTTTGATTCTTGTATATTAAAAAGTGTTACTGAGGATTTTTAGAATTGGGCTAACACGTTGCATTGCATTGTGGTGTGAGCTGTGTGACTAGAGATACCTCCTTGTCTCCCTTCCCTTGGTTGCTGGGTCACATCCAGATTTTTTGACAGCTTGTGAAGTGGAGCCTTTTAAAGTTGCATTTCCCTCTATCCAGGAGCAGTTGCATTGTTGCGTACAAGCCTTAACACCACAGATATCTGAGCTATTCCTGAATATGCTGTTGCTGAGGTGAACAGCTCCCTGGCCGACTCCAGGCCATGGCCCACAGGTCTGCACTTGAGGGAGGACCCTAAGTTGCCGAAACTGGTAGTTAATTCCTGTGGGTTAGTCCTGCCTGGGAGGATCCGGGGAGACCTAGCAGGGCCACCCCCTCTATCCTGTAAGAAATAACACTGTCTGCCAGCCTGTAGCTTTGAGGGTAATTTAACAGATGGGGTCAGGGGGGTGGCATTTTATAATGGAAACACTGACACACACGTTAGCTCTAGCATTCTGGCACAGGGGCAGGCCCAGCCCTGGCACAGCCCAGACAGAGGAAGGGTGGCACAGCCTGCGGGCGGAGATCTGTGTCTGAATAGGGGTCGAAGTTTGCCCAGATCCATGATTTTCACTAATGTTTTGGTGACTTTGAGACTGAACTAAATCCCTATGAAACTCTTCAATCTTGATACCAAATAAGCCATGTGTCTACTCAGAGCTGAGGGGTCAACTCCTGTGACTGCTCTGTCAGCCCAGGGGACTTGGATGCAGGGGCCCTTGCCAGGCCTGGCCTGTGCTGGAGCTGGAGGCTGGGATTTTTAGTTCACGTAGTTCTTGAGAAAGACGAAGAAAAGCTGAGGGCTCTTCGTGCCCATAAAGAAACAACTCACAATCATGTTGTAACTCATGACTCAGCTGGAACGATTTGGGGAAACTTTAAGAACAAGTACTGCAATAATCAGCTTATTATGACTTACAATAGCAACAAGGCTTCGAAACTGCCAGCTGCCAAAACGCCTGCCTTTTACTGGAAGCGGCCGGCCCAAGGCCCCTGCCTCCTCCCTCCTCCCTGGCGGGGCCTCGTATGCCTGGCATCACGGCAAGCCCTCCTCGATTAGCGCCAACAGAAAGGTCACTTACTGAAACCCAAGTCCCTGTAGTTTGCCAGACCAGAGTCAGCTCCAGATTCCAACCTGTGGCTTTTAAAGGAGCAGGACCAGCTCTGATGTAAGGCTTTGCCTTCACTGAAGCCCCCTGCACCAGTCCTTTCTATCATAACGGGAACCATTTGGTCTCCCAGCCTACCTCGAATTTCTTCTGATCAGTGAGCGGGTGGGGAGGAGAAGGTGCGGCTGGATTGAATGAAAGCTCCATCCTGCAGAAACCTGGGCGCTAATTGAGGAGCTGTCCCGTTGCTGCTGGTGGGACCCTCCCCCAGGCTCAACGTCTTGGGGGTGTTCTGGTCAGTTCTGCGGATGTGTGATGTGGTGGATAACAATGTGCTCAGGCCACCTGGTTTTGTGCTGAGCCTCCTGCTGTCTGGCTTTGTGTGGGAACATGGACAAGTCCATGGCCTAAAGGCTTCTTACCTCAAAGATGGACAGAACAATACCCACTTACGGAACATCACACGTGACCTTTCTCTTAATTTCCTTAGTGACCTAAGAAGGAATTGTTGCTAAAACACATGCCCTGTTAACCACAGGCACTGTGGTGGCCCTTGGAGCGTGGGGGGCTATAAAGGGGCCTCCCAGGTCAGTGCATTGCCCCCATGTGGTCTCTGCCCGTGCTCAGTTGGCTGATCACCTTGCATCTTCACCTGCAAATGAAGGAGGCAGCTTCCTGGGTTCATGTGTTTTGTTTTGTTTTTTCTTTTCTTTTTTGAGATAGATTCGTGCTCTGTCGCCCAGGCTGGAGAGCAGTGGCACGATCTCAGCTCCCTGCAAGCTCCGCCTCCCGGGTTCACACCATTCTCCTGCCTCAGCCTCCGGAGTAGCTGGGACTACAGGCGCCAGCCACCATGCCCGGCTAATTTTTTTGTATTTTTAGTGGAGACGGGGTTTCACCGTGTCAGCCAGGATGGTCTCGATCTCCTGACCTCGTGATCGGCCCGCCTTAGCCACCCAGGTTCATGTGGTTTTTAAATGAGTGCACAGTGGAAAGGAAAAGGTTTGTAACCCTAAGCGCTACCTGGAAGAGACAGCATTCAGTCCTTGGCTAGGGAGTGGGTGGAGAGGGTTGAGTCAGAGGGCAGCTGGACAGGTTGAGGGAGACCAAGTCTCTTGCCCGGCCTGGAGGGCAGGCCCGGTCAGCACTGGACCCAGCACCTCTCACTCCAGAGCCTGTAAGACAAGGGAGCTGCCCTCGTGGAGCCCCACTGGCCAGGGCTTCTGGAAAGCTGCAGCTTGCTGTGTGGGGAGACTAAACCCCAGCAGGAAGGCCCAGCAGGGACCAGAACCCCCAGGAGCTCATAGTCTCATGGGGGAGACGCTGCTGGCACCAGAGTTATGGGAGAGAACGTTTTCCTTGAACCAGGTCTCAAGCCCCTCCTGTGGGCTGGTTCTGCTCCAGGAGCTGGACCCGCAGTGAACCAGGAGGATAAGGCCCCTGGCCCCTTGGAGTTGATATTCTAGCTGGGGTAGGGGTTGGGGGCAGGCTCTAGAGAAGCAAACAGTAAGAGGACAAATGTCACATGAGTGCCAGGGAGACAACGGCCAGAGGTAGAGGGACAGGGTTGTGAAAATCCTGGATCTGGGCAAACTTCAACCCCTACTCAGATGGCCAAGCCCTGGCGATGAGGATGGGCAGTCAGGAAGGCACGTGGGCCAGCAGGAGGGTGCCAGCACGGCTGGACAGACCTGGATTTGAACGTTGGCTCCGTCCCTTACCAGCTGGTGGTGTGAGCACATTCTCTCTCTATCTCCAAGCCTCAACTACAAATAGACACTTACAGCTTCTCACCAGGCTAGGCAGGGACAAGTGAGGTCCCTGAGGTGCACATCAGGTGGGTTCGGCAGCTGTCATGATCATAGGGTGGCACTGGGGCCTGTCCTGTGTTTTGGGATCAGCTCTGACTCTCTGAAGCCTAGACTGAGGGCCCCTGAGTGAATGTGGTTCTAGAACTATCCTGCAGAGGGCAGCAGGTTTCCACAAACAGCCTGCCCGGCACCCGACACCTAAACCCAACCCAGGGAAGTTCTCTTCCAGGGAAGTTCCAGGCTGTTCTCTTGCCCCGGTGGGTCTCTCCCCTAGAAGCCCACAACAGAGCCCCTCTGCACCCCAGGAGATGTGGAGCCACGTGGTATCCGCAGGAAGGGAGATGGGGGATGGGGAGGAGAGGGGCAGAGGCTGCAGGGAGAGGCAACCTCGCTGCCCTCCATGAACAGGGGACGCGAGGGGGCAGGTTGCCCTGTCCCCAGCCTCCTTCATCCCTACCTCCAGCCCTCGTGCAGGGACACAGAGGGTCCTGCTCCGCAGTCCAGCCTCTTCTTCCTCCCACCTGTAAGGGGCAACTGCAGGGACCGTTGTGAGCCACAAGGCCCCCATGGCATCACCGGCTGCTCTCGGTGACCTTCACCTTAACGTCCAGGTGCCCTGGTTTGAGTCTGGGGCCCTCTGTGACCTGCCCCTGCTGGCCACTTGAACCTTCTTGAGTTCCCTCATTGCAACCAGCTCCAGCTGCTCTCTCGGCCTCAGGTGGAGGAGGCCAGCTCCACCTCCAGGGTGCGGTCCCTTTCTTCCTTCTCCATCACCTCCATCTGTCTGCTGAACACCTGGTGGTCTTCAATAATCAATTCTGGCCATCTCTGGCTCTACTGTTGCCATCTCCATTCCTGCTGGTGTCTTCCCTGTGCCCACAGATGCCGTCAGAGCCCCTGGTGCACTCTGGCGCCCCCATCTGACTGAGGCTCCCTTGGGAAGACCAGGTTCTGTTTCTCCCTAGCTCCGCCTCCTGCCTCGGCAGATGCAAGGGGCTTGGAAAGTGTTCCAGGGTGAACTCAGTACCAGGTCCTCTAGGCTCATTCCTTGTGGTCTCGGGGTGCCCTGGTCCCTGGCTGAACAGTGGCCTGGAGGCAGCTGCTGTGCTTGGAGCCTTCTCTTGTGGGTGCCCAGAGAGGGGCCAAAGGGGGTGCTACCTTCCCTGGGGGCTGAGCAGGCTGGGAGTTCAGCCAGACTTCAGGTCCCTGCTCCCCAGGCTTCCCATACCAGGGAGGATATTTAAAGCAGACAAGAGCCAGGTCCCAGCTTAGAGCGGCTCCCTAAGACTCCCTGCTGGGCCTGATGTTAACCTTTTTTTCTGTTGGACTGTGGGAAGAGTCTGAAGACCTTCAGGGAACTGAGCTGGAGTGGTGATAGGGCTTTAGGGGATTGGGGCAAGTAGTAAATAGGGGGAGTTTGCTAACATCCTGGTGTTATTTCAGTATTTTAGCATCTACATGGCTTTGCTGGACTCATGGGCTCATGGCCCCAGCTGCCTAGGATCAGGCCCAGGCTCTCTGTACTGCAGGGAGGTAGGGAGGTGGGAAGGTCTGGGCAGCAGCAGCAGAGTGTGGTGTCAAGTAGCTCGTACAAGATGGACTCAAGGCCCAGTGTGGTGACCCAGGGCCCTCACTGCAGACAGGCTGAGAGCATGGGCTCTGGAGACAGCTCACCTTCAAATCAGGTTGCATCCTGGCTGCTGTGACCTGGCCCAGGTG
The DNA here is from genome assembly GCF_037993035.2 of Macaca fascicularis. Classification (NCBI taxonomy): domain Eukaryota; kingdom Metazoa; phylum Chordata; class Mammalia; order Primates; family Cercopithecidae; genus Macaca; species Macaca fascicularis. The sequence goes on from NC_088381.1 coordinate 77,786,287, forward strand.
GCTAACCTTACAGGGTCTCAGCGTCTGCACCTGTAACCCTGGGAGAACAGTGTCACTTCCCTGATGAGAGAACAGAGTCTGGCACATGCTAGCACCATGTGGGGTGAATCCTCATTACTGTGGCCCTCAAGGCTATATGCATCCTCAGCAAGGCCCTTCTAATGCTTGGTGATCTGGCCTGAGGTGGAGCCCATATGCCTGCCCTCCCTGGACCAGGAGAGGCTGGCAATGACACTTCTGTGGTCCCCCTGGCTTCATCTGGGGCCACTGCTTTCCACATTGTGCTAGGCTCCTGCTGACCCATACCACAGGGCCTCTTCACCTTCTCTGGACCCCATCCCACATCGCTCTGCCCCAATCCTGGAGTGCTTGTCGCCTCCTTCACTTTCTTTCTGAGCCCTGCTCTGACAGTGGAAGCAAATACTAATCAGATAAAAGAATCCCCACCTGATTGTACTGGTTTAGTTCTTCCCAAACGTGGGACTACAGATATATGGTGGGGAGGATAGTTCCTAGAGGTCTCTGGAAGAATTAAAAAATTTTTATGCTTTCATTTCATTTTATGTATTATTATTAATTTTTGAGACAGGGTTTCACTCCTGTCTCCCAGGCTGGATTGCAGTGGCATGATCTTGACTCGCTATGACCTCTGCCTCACAGGTTCTAGTGATTCTCCTGCCTCAGCCTCCTGAATAGCTGGGGTTGCAGGTGCCCACCACCACGTCCGGCTAATTTTTGTATTCTTAGTAGAGATAGGGTTTCACCATGTTGGCCAGGCTGGTCTCAAACTCCTGACCTCAAGTGATCTGCCCACCTTGGCCTCCAAAAGTGCTGGTATTACAGGCGTGAGCCACGTGCCCCACCTATGTGTTCATTTTAATGAACATCTTTTAAAACCAACTTAAACAAATCCTGGAGTATTTGGAAGAGAGGGAGGGAAAAGGGACCCACGACTTAGGATTGTATCAGTGCCAAGGGGGTCAGTGCTGCTTGACCCCAGGCGGATGGGGGAAACATGCTGACAGGTGTCACAGGGCCTGAGGGGCAAGCAGAAGGGAGCCAAGTCACTGCTTGGCACCCAGGACAGGCGCTGAGCTCTAAAAAACCTGGGCCCTGGCGGCCGCTCCTCCCTCACATTAGACAGCTCATTTGGTGTCTGCAAAACGTCATCCACTATTTTAAATGAATGCTCTTCATTTGAGTTTTATTGGTTTTGTAGTTTCGTTTAGCCTTAATTGGTAAATGTGTCTTGATTTTACAATTGAAAGGAGAAATAATTACAAAGAGTTTATACCTAGCCTTATGAATAATAAAATTGCCTCGAAGCAGCCCCGGAAGACCTGGAGGAATATTGGCCCCTGGAAAGTCTGTACATTATAGGTGTTTGGGACCCCAGCTGTTGATGACCTACACCTGTGGGTAAATGAGGCTGCCTGTGAGATGGGCCTGCGGAAAGAAGCCACCATCTACCAAGGTTTACTGGGCACCAGGCTCTGGGCCTGTCGCTTTGTAGCATTTTTTTCATTTAGTCTCCTGATAATCCTATGGAGTGGCATTTATCTCATTTTTCAAATGAGGATCCTGAGGCCCAGACACGTTAGGTAACTTGCCTAAGATCACAGAGCTGGGAATTGGTGGATCTGCTAAAACTTTATTCACGGCATGTGTTAAAGACAGTAAGAAAGACTTTATTTAAGTTGGGGGGCAGTGTCGGACAGGGCCCACTGCAGCTGGGGAGAGAGATTGGGGTCCACTCTGAATACAGTATAGGCAAGTGGGAATTGATGGCCAAGGAGCAGGGTGGGCTCAGTGGATGGAAAACCTCTTAAGAGGAAACATCCGGGGGCATTCTGGCTAAACGGACCTGATGGGATTCTTGCTGAAGGCAGGCCAGGTGATCAGACGTCCCCTGGAGGTGATGGGGTGTGAAGACCACGATCAGACAGGGAGGGCAATCAGATGTGGAGGGCGGGGGATTCCAGTGAGACCGATTTAGCGGGACTCTTGCTAAAATCGGACAATGCAGAGACAAACATGGAAGCCCAAAGCCCAGGCCTAACTGGAAGGCTCAGGGCAGCCTGAGGAGAGATGGGTCAAGGCAGGGATCATTGTCAGAACTCAGATTCTAGCCCGACTCCGAAGGCCGAGTCTGTCACTGCCTCATGCAATAGCTTTCCCTGAGGTCTCCCAAGGGCCTCTGCACCAGTATGCACCAGTATGAGCTTATGTAGTACTTCCCGCTGCCCAGTGATTAAGGCCTAGTCGTGCACCCAGTTTATAGCTGAGGGCAGTGAGGCTCAGACACAGCCTGTGGCTCAAGGTGAGGGTCAGAGAACCTGCCGTGAGCTCCATGAGGACCAGGGTGTACCACTTCCTTCTGCCACCCGCATCCCCTTCCCTGCTGGGCTGGTCACCGTGAAGGGCCCCCTCCCCCCACTGCACGTGTAACTCATGTGTTGTTACATATGTAAGTATGATTACACATGTAATCACACATGTGACTCGGTTAGTGTCTGTCACCACTAGAGGTCAGTCCCGTGAGGGTGGGCACATCCATTCGAGTGATCACAGCTGTATTGCCAATATCAAGCACAGCCCCCCAGCTCATCACAGGGCCTCACGACATATTTGTTGAGTGACTGAATGTGCCCCCAAATCCAGACCACGACGAGCCACATCGGGGGTGGCCTACAAATGTTTGTGCCAGGAAGGGAGGGGAGAAAGACTGCTCTTGTTTTGTGCAACCAACACCCACCCTGGGGCACTTGCTTTACAGGATTAATCTGAGATCATTAGCAAAGAAAGGGAAGGTCAAGTCCACTCAAGAAGGCGGTTGCCAGAGTTTTCCTGCTCTATCCTGGGAGGGACCCCTGGCCCTGCAGACCTGGTCCCTGGTGGCCCAGGCCCCAGCCTTGACCTGAGGGTCACTCAGCAGCCCTGCTCATCAAACCTCTCTGATGGAGCCTGCCAGCACTTTGAGCCCCTCCTCAGTCAGCCTCCCAGTGGGGGCCTGGCCCCACCCTCTGCTCACCCCAGAACCAGAGCCCTGGTTTGACTCCGCCCCTGCTGTGGGGCTCAGGAGCTTGCCTTGAACACAGGCTGCCTGTGCTCCCTGGAGCGCCCCACCCCAGCTCGTTTTCTGCCCTCAAGCGAGGAGTCGGTGGGTGCAGTGAGCGGTGGGTGGAGGCGTGCTCTCCTACCGGACCCTGGTTGTAACCTGAGGCGGGTCAGTTGGCTTCTCTTAGCCTCTGTCTATCCATCTGTAAACTAGAGCAATATCTGCTTTCTAGGGTTTTTGTGAAATTTGACAAAGCAATGCAGGACTCAAGGGTAGGTTCAAATGCAGGGCTCATTTCTATTTCCCAAGGAGGTAGACGTGGTGTCCAGAGGACAACAAAGATGGCAGCTCACCATGCACGTGGACTAGAGCCCACTCTATGGTCGGGGCGAGCTGGGCAGTGGGTGACTGGCAAGAAATGGTCAGCTTGGAGGAACAGTGCCCTCGAGGTGGTCAGTAAGAGGAGGGCTGAAGAGAACAACGGCCAGTTACTCAGAGCACATGGTGGGCCGGCAGCCGTGCTGCATGCATTACATTTAATCTTCAGGATCACCACGTGAGGGAGGTGGCGCCATTGTTCTCTCACAGCTGAGATAGCTGAGGCTGCAAAACAAGGAAAAGTCACCCTTTTCATGCAGCCAGTAGGTGACAGAGCTGGGAGCCTGGATCGGGTCTGGTTCTGGAGCCTGGGCCCTTCCTTCTGTCCAGGTGTCTCTGTGCCCATGCCACTGTCCATCCCTGGCCATCCAGGCCCATGAAATGCAAGGTCCTTCCCTCTAGGCCGGGGCGTGGCGGGGTAGGGTGGGGCTGGTCCGGTGGACAGAGCTCTTGCATCGTTTCCTTGAGGGGGTGCTTTGGGGACTGCTGCTTCCCACATTGCCAACTGCCTTAGGTCCTTTAGAGTCCTGCAGTCAGCATGTCCCCCTCACCCCAAGCCAGCTCAGCAGGGTAATAAACTGTCACAAGCCCCTTCTCTGTAACAGTTGACGCTGACCTTGTTGCACAAATGGAGCTCACAGTGAGCTCAAAACCAATTCCCCAGACAGTGTCTGAACACATCTTTGTTCTTCCCTGGGCAGATCTGCTTGGCCAGACACATTCTGCTTTGGCTCAACGGCCTGGAGAGGGCTCCAATTCGTGCTGGGGAGAGCTGAGGGAGCAGGTTTGAGTTCAAATGTGGAAGAATCCAACTGCTGTCTCAGGGTCACCCTGGGCAAGGACAGGGTGATGCCAGGTGACATGCATGTTTTGGCCTTGGGATCTGGGCTGCCTGGGATCACAGCCCTCATTCCGGAAACACCGCTACCACCACGAACATACCTTGCACACAGGCTGCCTGCAGCCGTCTATTAATTCAGACCATCCTGCTAGGACTTTCTGAGAGTGTTCGTTTCTGTTCCTTTGCCTTCAGGGTTCCGGTACTAACACCACGTCTATATCTTAGGCAGGGAAGGATTAAAAGGTCAAAATGTTGAAAAGCCCTGCAGGATGGGGAAGGTGGCTAAGAAAAGCTGTTGAAGACAGGCACTGGGGGCCTTGGCTCTGCCGATTCAGAAGGTGGTGGTTTCCCAGGGGACAAGGGGAACTTCCATGGAATGAGGTCTGTAGGCTCCTAATTAGAGGGTTTGGTGGGTGGGGGTCTTCCCATTGGCCCTCACTGGAACACCAAGCTTCTTTCCATCGTTTCAAGGGTTTGGTAGGTAAGGCCAATCAGACCAAAGAGATGTGATTTCTGGACCATCCCCGAGATTTGCACACAGGAAAGTGCAGTCCCTGCCCTTGTGTGTCTTGTCCACTGGGAGACACAGGTATGTGAGGGCGGAGGGTGGACTGTTTCTTCAAGACGCCCTCTCCCCAGTTCTTGTTGGTCAGCCTGGGAATATGTCAGGGCAGAGGTGGCCTGGCATGCAGGAGCTGCCCCATGGTCATTGCCTTAATGAATGAAACTGTTAATACTTTTTTTTTTTTTTTTGAGACAGAGTCTTGCTCTGTTGCCCAGGCTGGGGTGTGGTGGCACGATCTGGGCTCACTGCAAGCTCCGCCTCCCGGGTTCACGTCATTCTCCTGCCTCAGCCTCCCGAGTAGCTGGGACTACAGGCGCCCGCCACCACGCCCGGCTAATTTTTTGTATTCTTAGCAGAGATGGGGTTTCACCATGTTAGCCAGGATGGTCTCGATCTCCTGACTTCGTGATCCTGCCACCCCAGCCTCCCAAAATGCTGGGATTACAGACGTGAGCCAGCGCGCTCGGCCAAAACTGTTAATATTGAGTGCCAACTTGATTGGATTGGAGGATGCAAAGTATTGTTCCTGAGTGTGTCTGTGAGGGTGTCACCAAAGGAATTTTTTTTTTTTTTTTGAGATGGAGTCTCGCTCTGTTGCCCAGGCTGGAGTGAAGTGATGCGATCTCAGCTCACTGCAAGCTCTGCCTCCTGGGTTCACGCAATTCTCCTGCCTCAGCCTCCAGAGTAGCTGGGACTACAGGCGCCCGCCACCATGCCCGGCTAATTTTTTTGTATTTTTTTAGTAGAGACGGGGTGCCGAAGGAAATTAACATTTGAGTCAGTGAACTGGGAGACACAGACCCATGCTTAACCTGGGTGGGCACCATCTAATCAGCTGCCAGCGAGGCTAGGATAAAAGCAGGCAGAGGAACGTGGAAGGTCTAGACTGGCTGAGTCTTCTGGCCTTCATCTTTCTCTCATGCTGGCTGTTTTCTGCCCTCAAGCACTGGACTTCAAGTTCTTCAGCTTTTGGACTCTTGGACTTACACTCGTGATTTGCCAGGGGCTCTCGGGCCTTCAGTGTCCCAAACCTGCTCTTCCCATGATCTTTCCAGGCATGGTAAATGGCACCACCACTTCCCCAGGTGCTCAGACCCCTGGGGAAGATATCGTGGTCTCCTGTCAAGCTCTCTGTCTCCCCAAGCCCTGTCAGCCCCACCTTCTTATTAGACCCCAAAGCCCATCATTTCTTTTTTAAAAATTATTATTATACTTTAAGTTCTGGGGTACATGTGCAGAACATGAAGGTTTGTTACATAGGTATACATGTGCCGTGGTGGTTTGCTGCACCCATCAACCCGTCATCTACATTAGGTATTTCTCCTAATGCTATCCCTTCCCCAGCTCCCCATTCCCCGATCCCCGACAGGCCCCCGTGTGTGTTGTTCCCCTCCCTGTGACCATGTGTTCGCATTGTTCAACTCCCACTTATGAGTGCGAACATGTGGTGTTTGGTTTTCTATTCTTGTGATAGTTTGCTGAGAATGATGGTTTCCAGCTTCATCCATGTCCCTGCAAAGGACATGAACTCATCCCTTTTTATGGCTGCATAGTATTCCATGGTGTATATGTGCTACATTCTCTTTATCCAGTCTATTACTGAGCCCATCATTTCTTACAATCTCTGCACTGCCACTACCTCAGACCGGCTTCCTCTTTCTCCCGCAATGGCCCCAAGTCTGCTCTGTATAGTAACTAGAACGGTTTCTTTTAGACCCAATCCAGGGCGGGCCCAGCGGCTCACACCTGTTATCCCAGCACTTTGGGAGGCTGAAGCAGGCATCTTGCTTGAGCTCAGGAGTTCAAGACCAGCCTGGGCAAAATAGCAAGATCCCGTCTCTTCAAAAAATGTAACAATTAGCCAGGCGTGATGGCAGGCACCTGTAATCCCAGCTACTTGAGCAGCTGAAGTGGGAGGATTGCTTGAGCTGAGCCCAGGAAGTGAAGGCTGCAGTGAGCTGTGATTGTGCCACCGCACTCCAGCCTGGGTGATAAGAGTGAGACCCTGTCTCTAAAAAATAAAAATAAAAAGACCCAAGTCGGACACATCATTCCTACACTCAAAGCCCGTGAACGGCTTCCGCTGGCAACTGGAATCAAACGTCAAGTCCTCCCGGAGCTGGAGAGCCCTGCCGTACTCTGGCTACTCTGTAGCCTCACCTGGGACCCCTGGTCTGTCCACTTGCTATTGTCCAGTGACAGTGGCTTCCCACCATCCCTTCAACTACCCCTTTGCTGCTGCCGCTCTAGGGCTGTTGCACTGTTTTCTCTGCACAGAATGCTCTCCCCAGCTCTCTGCATGGCTTGCTCCCCAAATTCATGCAGGTGAGCTAGTCAGAGGTCCCCTTAACTCCACCACAGATGAATACCCCTTCTCACCCTCCTGCAATCCAATGGGTGTCTCTCAGAACCTCTGGCCCACTTCGCTTTTCTCTGTGGAGCTCGTTACCATGGGATCCTGGGTTTTGTGACTGTGGTTTATTGCCTTGTCTTTCCAACAAGAATGCACAGCAGTCTGTCTGGGTCAATGCGGCAGCCCCCCACCCCCCTGATCAATGCTGGGTAGTCACCCAATAGTTATCAAATGTATAAATAAACGCAATTGCAGAGAGGAGGCGGTGACTTTTGGCAGCCTCCATGCGCAGGGCTAGGGCCATGTGCGAGGCCGTTGATAGGTGTTAGCTCATTGGATTTCCATACTGACCTTGGGAGGTGGGGACTCACAAATCCATTTTACAAATAAGGAATCTAAGGCTCAAAAAATCCCAAGGAGACCACACAGCTCGCGACGGGTTGAGCCAGTTTTGACGCCAAGTTTGCCTGCAGCCCGAGTCCAAGTGCCACCCCTGCTCCATGCCACTTGCTGACACAGCTCCTCCCTGGCTCTGACGGGTCTCTGCCCAAGTGTTCTGGTAATGACTTTCACCCCCCAGTCTGTCCCCTTCATCATGACTCTCATTCATTTGTTTTAAAGGCCATTTCTCTCCTGTCTTCTAGCCTTGCAAATTCTGGTTAGCTAAACAAGAACTCCAGGAGTTCTCGGCAACACATCAGTGAGACAGGATGGGGCGGGGAGAGGCGCCCACCTCCGGGTGCTAATGCATTTACCTCCAGGCCACAGGCCTCCACAGAGCTGGCAGCCAGGAACCTCCAGAGGCTCCAAGCCTAGCCTGTCCTGCAAGATGAAGCTGCCTCTTGAGAATCTTTTAGCTCAGGATGCTGTGTTCCATAATCACGATGAAATTTCCATGTTCATGAGGGCAACTGGTAGCGTGATACTTGGGAAAGAACTCCAGCCGGTGACATTTAGGGTCCTGAAAACAAATTCCAAACCAGGAATACTTTCTGGCTAGTGCCATTTAGCATTTTCATTTAATGGAGGCGAATTTTTTTGTTTTGTTTTTCTTCTGTGCGCCCTGGCTTCTCAGTAATTGTTCTCTGCGCCAGCCGAGCACCAACGGCTCCGCTCCTCCTTGCTGCCTCCCTGAGTCACTCTGTTCCACTGGCTGCTAAGGGCATGAGGCCTCTGGTGACAGTTCCAGCCACCAGGGAAGATGCTGGGTATGTTTTGTCCTTTCCAGTCTGGTTCCTGCCTCCTAAACCCAACTCCTGTGTTCTCTCTGGGAGCCCTGCAAGAACAGGGCTTTAGAAAGTTCTCATTTTTTGGCCGGGCGCGGTGGCTCATGCCTGTAATCCCAGGACTTTGGGGGGCCAAGGCGGGTGGATCACGAGGTCAGATCAAGACCATCCTGGGTAACGAGGTGAAACCCCGTCTCTACTAAAATACAAAAAATTAGCCGGGCGTGATGGCAGGTGCCTGTAGTCCCAGCTACTTGGGAGGCTGAGGCAGGAGAATTGCTTGAACCCAGGAGGCGGAGGCTGCCGTGAGCTGCGATTGTGCCACTGCACTCCAGCCTGGCGACAGAGCAAGACGTCTGACTCCATTTAAAAAAAAAAAAAAAGATACTTCTCCTTTTTCTTCAGCCTTCCTGCTCTGCCTGGGATTAGTATACATACCCACTCTTGGGACTCCTCCCCTTGCTAGCCTGTAGGTTCACCTCTCCCGAGTCCAGGGTCTGTATCGCCCCTTTCCTTCTCCCCTTACCTGATTTCTCTTGCTTTGGGATAAATACCACTCCCTCCCCTCCCTCCCCACCACCAGACAAGCCCTGGGTGCCCCGCCCTCTCCTAAGCAATTTACAGGAATGAACTCCTGACTCTCCAAAAAACAGTGTGGGACAGGCACCCCCCATCTTCCAGAGAACAGCATGCAGGCTCAGAGAGGTGAAGTGACTTGTGCATGGTCACACTGCTGGGGAGGTGGAGAAGCCAGGACGTAGGCTGGTTTAACTGTGCTGCTATTCTGCCTCATGGCATTTAGTTTGGAGAGAAGGGGCTTCAGGGCAGTACTAACCTAGGTGCACAGTTTGCCCCTCCCGTTGCTAAGGAGCCCTAGGCAAGTCAATTAATCTCACAGAGTCTCTGTTTCATTGGCAAAATGGGCCTACATTTGTTTCTGATTCACTGGATAATTTTTTTTTGAGACGGGGTCTTGCTGTCTCTTGGCTCACTGCAAGCTCCGCCTCCTGGGTTCACACCATTCTCCCGCCTCAGCCTCCCGAGTAGCTGGGATTACAGGCACCCGCCACCACGCCCGGCTAATTTTTTGTGTTTTTAATAGAGACGGGATTTCACTGTGTTAGCCAGGATGGTCTTGATCTCCTGGTCTCGTGATCCACCCGCCTTGGCCTCCCAAAGCGCTGGGATTACAGGCGTGAGCCACCGCGCCCGGCCCCCACTGGGTAGTTTTTACAGATGAAATGTGATCACAGCTGGCAATAAACCTGGTCCCACAATGACATGGACAGCAGCCTCCTCTGCAGTGCCACTGCTCCACCCCGGCTATGTGAAGTTGGGCAGGGAGGGTGGCAGGCAGTCCCACAGCTGGGGCTCCAGGCTGACAGTGGTGGCTGGGAGAGAGTCATCCCGGATCTCAGGCCAGCCCACTCATCTCATCCCAGAGGGCACCGTATGTCCCTCCACCATGTGGTCACCTGTCTCCGTGACTGGGTTCCACTGTCACTAGAACAAGAGGACCCGGGCCTGCCAAGCTCCGAAGACAGCTCATCGTGAGGAGGAAAAGTAATTTTACAGAAGCAACGTGTGGTGGCTGTTACACTGCTGCACCTTCTACATGCCTTCACGACACTTGCACGCACACATACGCACACACATGCGTACACACACGCGTACACACATGCGCGTGCACATACACACACACACACTTGCCGCAGGGGACCCCACCACCAAAGTCCATCCTCCACCCCCCCTCAAGGGAGCCAAAGTCTGTTCAGAAAACAAACTCCAACATGTCTAAAAGAAAATAACCAAAAAAAGAAAACCTTTACTTGCATTTAGCCATTAATAAATAATTTACAGTATGTACACACGGTGACACTCCACACAGGTCGCAGACACGTGGACGCAGTGAGGGGTCCCCACTTCCAAGCAGAACGTGAGCAAACACAACCAAAATAAAGTGCTTCACTTTTTACTTCCAACATAGGGACCATCTAAAACCAGCAGGGAGAGGGAGGGGCCGGGCGCCGAGCGCCTTCCCACCGCCCACACGGTTCTGGCAGAGGGAGCAGGACCTCTTGGAGGGAGGGGGAGACACATGTTCTGCAGCCTCCTGGCCAGTGTATGAGAGGTCCCTGGGGAACAGCAGAGGGGCTGCCGTGGATGCTGATGGGTGGGGAGGGTGTGGGGCTGTAGAGTTGCTGGCGGGATCACCCTCTGGGGCCTGGCTGCACTTCTGGGAGCAAAGCCGGCTTTGTGCTGTGGGCATAGCAGCACAGGTGGGACTGTTCTGGGCTCCTGGATGAGCACCCTGGGCTGAAATGAGGCGGGAGCCAGTGGCAAGTCTCTCCTGGCTGTGTGGCCACAGGGCTTAAGGGAAGAGATTAGAAGTTGGAGACCCTGCCAGGGATGCTCAGGGCTGAGAAGCCTAAGACCCTGCTCCTCTCCCCAGACTCCACACGTGGGTGGACTGGGTGGGGGCTCTTGGGGTTGTGAGGAGGAAGCAGAGGATCAGGGCAGGCCAGCTGGCCCCATCCACTGGGTCTCCTGCCACACCCTGGGGCCCAGGCTCCCCTGCCCAGGAGCTCTTGCATCTGCAGAAGGGAGAGAGGAACAGAAGTCAAGGATCTCTTCTCTGTTTAGACATTTAGAACCATGCACTCCAACTTTCTAAGCACAGGGTGGAAGGGGCGGGGGCCCAGGTCAAAGACGGGCAGCTGAGCAGGTGCCTGAAAACCAGGACCTGCACTGGTACCCACAGCAGCCAGGTGAGCATGGGCAGGGAGGCCACAGGCAAGAAGGCACCAGGCAGGCACCACCTACTGGCCAAAAGCTTCCATCAGTCCGCTAAGGTGCCAAGCAGCGCCCCAGGGGTGCCCTGCCTGGGGCTGAGCCCCAAGGATGCCTGTGTGGCTGGGGTGACCCCGCTGGCCTAGGGGTTTCGAGTGTGCTCTTGTGTAAAGAGTGTGTGCGTGCATGTGGCGGGCACAGGGGGCCCCACGGATCGGCGAGCAGCAGTCGGCTGGGCCTTTCAGTGCATTGCGAGAAGGAGCTGACTCTTGACGGTTCCCAGTGTCTCTCTGGTGGGGGTGGGGAGCTTCAGTCTGAGGGGCTGTTTTGCACATTCATACTGCGGGGGCGGGGCGAGGGGAGCTGCTCTCCCTCTCACACAGCTCTACTGTCACAAACATCACGGCACCAGTCACCACAACCTTGTCACGTGCACTAGAGGGGGGGGGGTCCATACCTGAGCCCTTGGCAGCAGGCGGTCCCTGGCGTTCTGTGGGGCCATGGGGGACATGCCAGGAGATCTGCACCCCGTTGGCGGTCCCAGCCCACAGATGGAGAAGCCGAGGGGACAGAGCCTGTGCCTCCCTCCACATCTACGCATCTAGCAGAACACAGGGAACAGGGCCAGGAGCAGGATGAGGGCACCCAGGAGGGGCTGAGGGGCCAGGGGCAGCCCCGCAGCAGCCCTGCCCGGCAGGTCCCGAGTCCTCTCATACAGGTGCAGTTTGTCTTTGTTGGAGTGGAGCATCTTGACATCCTCCAAGGCGTAGTAGGCGGCCAGTGTGAAGTTCACGTCGCCCGTGGTGAGGAGGTCGAAGACGCAGGCCTGGTAGTACAGGTCCTCCACTGGCAGCTTTTCCTTGCACTTGGCCACGGCTGTCTCATATGGGAAGGTCTCAGGGGCTGTGGGTGCGGGGCTGGCAGCTGCCAGCCTGCGGGCGCCGGTGCCCTCAGTATTGGTGTGGAAGGCCTGGAAGTCGATCTGCTGGTTGAGGGGGCAGCCCCGCAGGCAGAGGTAGAGGCCCTGGCTGTCCCAGTCCTCCACAGCATTGACCACTTCCTCAGGCATGCGGACAGCAAAGGTCAGGTAGCGGCCCACCTGGCGCACCACGATGGTGGTGCCGATGTACTTGGCCTGGATCTCCACGTGCTGGCCTGACACCTTCTCAGTGATCTTCAGGCTGTTGGCCCCGTGCTTGTCCCCACCGTTCTTAGAGCCATCTACGAAGGCAGCCGGGAGCTCGTCCATCTCAGCCTGGTACACCTTCTGGTCCACGCACTCCTGGAAATTCTTGAAGATGATGGTGAGCTGCCGGGGAAAGGGGCAGAGGAGAGTAGGTGAGGCACAGTGGGAGGAGGCCCAGTCCCACACTTAAGATGCTCTAGACTGAGAGGAGGGCACAAAGGATTCCCTAGGGATGCCCTGGACACTCCCTTCCCCAGGTTGGACAGATCAGTTCCACCTGTGCAGCTGTGCACTTCATGTTCCTTAAAAAAACTTGCCCTTTTTACTTTAAAAAGTGACTTAGAAAAATGTTAGGCCACTACCCGAAGTAGAAAACTAGCTCTTTTACTATTATATAGGGAAGCAAACCACAAAAATAAAAGCATAGATAATTAAAAATAAAAGGTTAAAAACCCAGTGTGGTAGGCTGAATAATGGCTCCCAAGGAGAACATGCCCTAATCCCCATAACCCGGGAATGTTCCCTTAGATGGCAAAAGAGACTCTGCAGATGTGATTAGGTTAAGAACACTGAGATGAAGAGATTATTCTGGATTACCTGGGTGGGCCCTAGATGGAATCACAAGTATCTTTATAAGGAGGCAGAAGGAGATTTGACTAACTAGGACAGACAAGATGATGTGATCAACAAGGCAGAGATTGGAATGATGTGGCCACAAACCAAGGGATGCTGGCAACCACCAAAAGCTGGCAATGGCAATGAATGGATTCTCCCCTGGAGTCTCCTGAAGGACCAGCCCTGATTCCTTGATTTTATCCCCATGAGACATATTCTCAACTTCTGGCCTCCACAATTATAAAACGTTTCTGTTGGTTTGAACCACTCAGTTTACGCTAATCTGCTACAGTGGCAATAGGAAACCAGTATGGTTTGCAAACATCATCTTGCATAATGACGGTGGTACTGGAGCACAATTCCTGACAAAGAACCCAAGCAAATGTCTGAACATTACAGCAGGTGGAATGGAGGGAAATTATGCTGAAAGAAAGAATGAATAAGGCAAAATTCATGCAAGCAGGCAGAGGCAAGTAGAAGCCACTGTCCCAAGGCTGCTGAAAGGGGTCCCCAAGCTGGGCCATGGACGAGGGAAACAGGAAAGAAGGTGCTGGTGGGTAAAAGGGAGATGGATGTTCCAGGCTGAACGCGCAACCTTGGCCAGGGTTGGAGGAGGGAACTCCTTTCTGCTGGAGCCTGTGGCCAGGGGTGAAGGGCTGAACTGAGCTGCTGGAGGAGCAGCCGGCTGGGTGGCACTGTTCTCCTCCTGAGAGCCAAACACAGGTGCACTGGATGCATTCAGCAGGCACTGCATTTATTACTTCTAGTCTCATGTGACACTGCAAGGATCAGTGACATTACTCCCAATTTTCCAGATGAGAAAATGTTGGCTCAGAGAGAGGCAGTGACTTGCCTAAAGTCACACAGTCAGCAAGAGGCAGAGTTGGGATTAAACTCTGGGTTTCCACAGTCTGGGCTCTTTTGGCCACAAGCCCACTGGGTGGCAGGCCTGAGAGGAGGAGGGCAGGTGGCCAGGGTAGCAGGTAAGTTTCCTCTACTGTCCTGTCCTGGGCGGTATCTGGCTGTTCTTTCCTCCCTAACCCTAACTAAGTAGGCTCTCTGGGTTGGAAACAGAGAAATTGGGAGAAACAACTACCCCCTCTTCCACTCCTTTCCCAGGTGCCAGCTATTTTGCCACAGGAGCTCTGGGTGCCTTGGTCCCCTTGGACCAAGGGCAGCTGGAACCTGGAATCCCAGCCTGAAGCCAGGAAGGGAGGTGGGGTGAAGGGGGCAAGGTGGCACCCAGGCCTTTTGGGACCTCCTGCTAAAACCCCACCTTTATCTGCTGCACTACCCTCTCCCAGGCCCAGCAATTACCCCCACCACTAAGCCCCAACCCCTCACCCCTCTGTAGGTCAGAGCTCACCCCTCCCCACCCAGGAAAGGGTCTGGCCAGCTAGCTGGCTGGCTGACAGAGCTCCCAAGGGATCCCACCCCAACCCGGCCTCAGAGGGTCTGCAGGCTGAAGGGGTCCGAGCAAGGGGGAGCTACTGATGACGTGCACAGTCATTCTCTGCCTGGGCACTTCGGGGAGGCATGAGGACTGCCTGGCCGGCTCTCCGGGTAGAGGGCAATGCCACTAAGCGCCAAGGGAGTTTCTGGCCTAACAGCAGATGTGTGGTGAGGGCACAGTGTGAGGTGCTAGAAAGCAACATAAAATAAAAAGCTGCTCTGATGGGGAAGGGAAGGCAGGGAAACTACAGAAGGACCTCAGCTCAGGCAGGAGAGTCGCAGACAGGTGGAAGGTGGGGTCTGGCTAGGGATGTAGCAAGAGGCCATCCTGTCCTCTGGGACCCGGAGGCCAGGGGTGCAGCATAGTGGCCTCAGTTTGGGGCAGGCTCGCCCAGGGTCATAGCCTCAGGGCCAGGTGCTAAGAGGCCTGAGGGCCGAAAAGGGGGCCACAGAACCTTCTAGGTAATACAAGCCAGTGGGGTATTGAGAGCCACTAGAGGTGTCCCTGGCTGTGTTGCTGTGGCTTTGTGGGTTCCCCATATTGGCATAAGGCTTTGGGGTGACGAAGTGGGAAGAACTGGTAGCCTGAGGGGTGTGGAACCCCCACAAGAACAGAGGGAGACACTAGGCCCAGGCTTCTGAGGAAGGAAAATCCTGTCCTCTCACCATG
This sequence comes from Macaca fascicularis, assembly GCF_037993035.2. Lineage (NCBI taxonomy): Eukaryota > Metazoa > Chordata > Mammalia > Primates > Cercopithecidae > Macaca > Macaca fascicularis. The sequence goes on from NC_088381.1 coordinate 77,801,421, forward strand.
TTAGTCAGAAAGGCAAGGCTGGGAGGAGCTGAATGAGGGGCAGGCCGCCGGAGGACTGTAAAAGAAATGGCAGTCTTTTCATGAGCCCGTTCATCTCGGGCACCCGGCGCTGTGCTTTCTGTGCCCGATGGAGACTGCCTGGGGCCGCGGCTCTGTGGGAGTCCATGGAGCGCAGCACCAGGAGGACCCCAAGGGCACAGCTCCTTGAGCACTAGACTCGATTTCCTCACCTCCCTTCCTACAGGGGTCCCAGCCTGGCCCTAGGACATGGCACACTTCCGGTTTGCTGTGGGATGTCAAAGATGGCTGCAGCCTCTCCATCCAGCATGGAGCCCTAAGCCTGGAACGTGATGAAATTGCTGCTCCTCTGCCATTCCTGACCTATGGAAATGGCAACTTCATACGGTTCAACCTCCTACTTCTTCCTTCTTTCCACCCACTGGCCAGCCCACCTCGGTGTGGAGGCCGCCTGGGGGGGCTGGAGGTGGGCCAGCCAGGGTGGTCTGGGCCGTGGGTGGTCCTGCCATGGGGGGAGGAAGGGGGAGACTCTGGTGTCCCTGCCTGGTGTGCAGGGCCACACAGACACTGGGGGTTGGGGGGGGCGTCCTGCTTTCCAAGTGCCATCAGTCTCCCTGGAACAGGAAAGGCTGGTTTCGCTCTAACCACCATCTCTCAGAGACAGCCTCCTGGAAGGCTGACAGGCTGCTTGACTCTTCTTGGCACCGGTACCAGGGACTCAACCACAAGTAACAGCATGAAGGGGGCCTGTCGAAAGCTGGCGGCTCACTGCCAACACAGCCACGGGCGGGCTGCTGTTCCTGCCTCTGCTGCTCCCCCTTCTGAAGGGGCCCTGGCCCTTTCCACTGCACCGGGCACGAGGTAGAGCCCGGGCTGCATCTGCTACTATTTACAGTGCACCAACTCCATGCCACGCCCGGTGCTGGGGGCTGGGGTACACAAGGGAGAAGATCCCTATGCTCCAGAGTGTCACAGATTAAACAAATGAATCATGCAGAGGGACAGGCTGGCAAGTGCTACGGGGAAAACTAACCAGCTGGGAAAGGAAGGGGAAGGCGCAGGACTCGAGTTCCTGTCCTCTCCTGAGTCTCAGTTTCTTTATCTGTAAAATGGGTACTAGCAGCACAGCTGGAAAAAGGGTGATGGAGGAGAGGTCTGGGCACAGAAGGCTGTCCCACAGCAGTAACAAACTGGCTAAAATGTCCACGTGAAAAACACCAGATCTTGATCGTCCACAACAACAGAGGAATTGGCTGATTGGCTGATACTGCCAGTGTCATGGGCCCCTAGTGATGTCCAGGTGTTTGGGGCCAGCTTCATGCACACGGAACTTGCACAGGAAGCTTCTGCACAAGGCAAATCTCATGGCTGCAAGGTCAGGGTCAGGCCAGGCAGGGGCTGGACACACTCTGGGAACACTGAAGAGAGGCCTTCAAGGGCAGGTGTGCAGGGACAGGTGGAGTCTGGCTGGCTGAGAGAGGAAAGGGGAGTGGGTTCCAGTGGAGGGCAGAGTCTGGCAGGCCCAGAGGGCTCTGTTGGTGGTGGTCGAGGTGGTCACAGAAGCCCAGAGGCCTCATCATCGTGGAGATGAAAGTCCCTTGCCTTTCCCTGCTCCCTGCGGACACCAGGCTGCTCTCCCACTCTGCCTGCTTTGGATGCTGACTCCTCTTTTCCTCCATCTGGAAACTCACGCTGTGCTTCAGGGGTGAGCTTGGTGGATGGGCTCCCCAGTTCTCTGGACAGAGCCAAGGCTCCCAATGGCCTTCAACATCCTGCTGCCCCAGCCCCCATCACCAGCTCCCCTTTGCCGGTCTTTGCTCTTCACTAGTCTGGGAGCTTCTGGGAGGGAGGGCAACAACTAGCTCGGAAGGTGGCACAGATGCAGCGTCTGGTAAGTGTTCGCTCCATCAATGAGCGAACAAACACACCTGAGTAACGGAGGCCTGAAAGACAGGCGGGGGCAGGCCAAAGGTGCCTGAAGCCAGCCACCGATGTTCTCACCGGGGGACCACAATACCCCCAGTCTGGCCTGAGTTCTGAGACTGACTTGGCCACAGACGCTGTCACTGTCTGGCCTCCAGCAGAGCCTGGTTGACAGGGCTGAGCTCTCAGCCTGCTGAGATCAAAGGTGCTCTTCGGTTGCAGCAGAAACGGGCTGGGTTGGTGAAGCTCTGCTTCATACTCTTCTGGAAGCCTCCATGCTGGGATAAGAAGGGAAGTTCTCCCTTCACTGCTCGGGCAGTTCTGCTGTCCACAGTGCCCAGAATCAAGCCTGGATCAGAGCAGGCATTTGAAAAACGTGGGTCAAGTGAATGAATGAAATATAAGAAGGAATGAATGACCAGTCCTTTCACATGTGGTTTGTGGATAGCATTGCTGTGCTCAAGGTCCCAGTGTGCCTCAGCTAAGAGCTGAGGGTGGTGTCGTGAGCCCAGGCACATTGCCCCAGCCTGCAGGCTCTGCTCCACCCCGTCACATTGCCCCCACCCATAATGGAGGCAGCAGCCCAGCCTCCCTGAGCACAAACCACAAATCCTCCCGGTGTGCGGCTTGGCTCTGTTGTCATATTTGGTGCTTCTACTCTCACATCCCTCTCACATCCTCAGACCTCCCTGTGTGCCCTGCCAGCCCTTGGGAGCCTGCAGGATGGGACAGGGAGGCCAGGTCCCCTCCAAAGCGTGCTGGTGCCTGGATTTAGAAGCTGCAGCCTCAGGCTCCTGGCGTCCGTTTGTCTTGGCTCTCAGGAGGGTACGTGCTGGGGAGGTGCAGGGGCCGTGGGGGAGGTGGCTGGGTCCTTGATGCAGGCCCTGAGTCTACAGAGGGCTGCGGGGGCACAGGGTGGAGCGTACCGGCTGCAAGTTTTCTCCATTAGGCGTCATGGTCTGGTGCCAAGGGCCTGCTTGGGAATCCACAGGGTGAAGACCTGCTTGTTTCCCGCCCAGCCAGGGCCCACAAAGCGACCCCCTGGAGGCAGGCAACGGCCACCGGAGCAGAGGGAAGTGGCAGGGATGGAGCATTTCCCCGGCTGCCAGGTCACCTCGTTGTCCTCCTCTGGGTGTGGAGGGGTGGGAAGGAACAGAAACACCCTTGTGGTAAGTCTGGCACTGCCCAACACATGGCCTTCCAACTGGCTCTTCCTAGGAAAACAGACCCACTGCCGCTTCGCCAAGCTGGAAACCCCAGGGGGCACTGGTAGGCCGGGCACTGGGGAGGGTGGACGTGTCCCCATCACCTGAACTGGGAGCCACCAGCTTCCTTCCTGGCCTCGAGGCCTTGCCCTCTGGCTAAGTCTGAATATGAGGTCACAGGACATCCTCCCCAAAAGCGGGTAGGGGAGGGAGAGCCTGGGGTAGACAGCAGTGTCCACTTGCATGGGCCCATGGCCGTGTGTGTGGCTGCCTCTGGCTGTGGCCCCATGAGCAGGACCTGAGTCCTGCTGCCCACATGCTAAGGCCTCCTTGGGTTGGAAAACCAGCAGCCTTCAGTGGCCTCGTGGGGCCGCTGAGAACATGCCAGGTTCTGGAATCACCTGGGCCTGGGGCAAATTCTAGCTCAGCATCCCAGCTGACTATGCACTTGGAGTGGGAAGGTCACTTGGCCTCCTAGAGCGTCAGGCTCCCCATTTGTGAAATGGAGCTATGCCAGCCAGGCTGGGCTGGCTCAGGGAAGGAGGGAGGAAGCTGAGATCCACCCCTTGGGATGCTCAGGGAGAGTGCTCCCGTGTCCCCACTCTGCTCCATCTTCCCCCATTTCCAGGCACCCGAGGCCCTCTCAGCCTCTCAGTGTCCACACAGGGCAGAAAAAGGGCAGGGCTGTGCCCTACAGCCGCCCCCTCCCCCTTACCTTGCTGGTGGCAGTGGCCGCTGAGCCGGGCAGCACAGGTGTGTTGGTGACCTGCACGTTCAGGTAATTATTGTCGATGAGCGGCCAGGCGCCCTGCACCTTGCAGGTCTGGAAGCGGTCTGTGAAAGTCCTGAGGTGCGGGTCCCCGAAGAGGCCACAGTGCGTGTAGTTGGGGGTGGCTGAATGCTTGTGAAAGCTCTTCTCATAATGGCAGATCTCGGGGCTGTCCGAGCGCTCCTGGCTGTCTCCGGCTGGTGGGAGCGTGTGCAGGCGTGGCTGCGAGGTGGGGCCATCCTTGGAGCAGTTGTGCTGGCTCATGAGGTCCTCTATGCCATGGACGGCCGAGTGGTAGGCCAGGTCACCCCGGCAGGTGCGGGCCGTCCGCCGTGTGCACAGGGCGTAGCTGCGCAAGGCTGCACAGAACTCGGGGGTGTCGTCCGAGGCTGGGGCGTGGCTGCCAGACGTGGCGCTCCAGAACTCAGAGTTGCACTTGAGGATCTTGCACGGGGAGGTGGCTGAGGAGAAAGGAATGAACAGCCTGTCTGGGTGCAGTCTGGCAACTCCAGCCTCTGCTACCATCTGTGGGGCAGGGGAGCAGCCACACGTCGCAGGAGGACATCTCATCTAGGGCAGAGCCACCCACGCCACACACAGATGGTGAAAAACTTCCTGCAAGTGGTAAGAAAAGGGGTCCTTTTACCCAGCCTATAGTGACCCCAAGCGGACAGGCAGGCTGAAAGGGAAGTGGTCACTGTTTGAGGGTAGCAGGACTTTGGAAGCTGACAGGCCACCCCGGGGCCTTTGACATTTATATACACTTTCATGGCCATCCCCAAGAATTTTGGCTAAAGCAACAGGAATCTGGCAGGGAATTTAGCCCCACTATTAAATATGTGTCCCTAGTCCTGGTACTGTATGACCTTATATAAATGACCTCCTGTCTTTGTGCCTTGTTATACTTATCTGGAAGATGGGATAATGTGTGTGAAGTGATTTATCATATATAAAGGACTTAGTCTGGCCCCAGCATTCATAGCCAAAACTCAATGAATGTTGCCTGGTATGAGTGCTCCATTAGCCCCCTGGCCATAGAGGAGCTGGCTTCCCTCAGGCTCACCGTAGCCCCCATCCTTCTCTGTCCTGCTCGGAGAAGCAAGCTGAGAAGCAACCGAGAGTAGTAACCTTGGATCCCTCACAAGCTTTGAGACTTTAGTGACAATTAGCCAAAATGACCATGCCCCAGAACTATGGCTTTAACACACCTAATCTTCTCAACACATAGAACCTGCCTTTTTCTGGCCTTCCTCTGCACAGCCCATAGTGACCACAAGTGGCTAGGCACACACACCTGCAGCAGAAGTTTCTACATGGATTCCAGGAGAAAGGGGCCAGCAGACCAGCTGGGAGATCCAGCCTCTGGCGTCACAGCCCAGTGCTGGCCGGGGTGGTCTCCAGGGGGGAAAGGGAGCCTCAGCACTCCTGTCTAGGCCACTAACTTGGCCTGTGACCTTAGAAAAGTCAGTTTGTTTCTCCGGTGCTGGTTTTACCTATAAAATTGAGTTGCACATAAAACCAAAAACAGACATATTTGAGGGCAGGCTAACGCAAGCACAAGTACCCACCTATCCCAGCACCTTGTGTGAACCCAGTCTGCGCTGTGCAGCCCTGGACCTGGGTGATCTCTCCCGCCTCTGCAGGTGGGTGGGCACCATTCTACTGGAGCATAAGTCACCTTCCCAGGTCACAGACCTGAGCATGGGGGAAGTCAGTGCTCATCTGAAATTTGGGCTCTCCCCCTCATGTGACCTGTGTTTGCCATACTGCCAGTAACAAGGTAATTTCGGGAGATACCTAAGTGAACACTTTGTCTTTTAATTTGAGAAGTCATACCTTTATTTAAATGTGCATTAAGAAAAAAAATTGCTGGGTATGGTGGCTCATGCCTGTAATCCCAGCACTTTTTGGGAGGCCAAGGCAGGCAGATCATGTGAGGTCAGGAGTTCGAGACCAGCCTGGCCAACACGGCAAAACCCCATCTCTACCAAAAATACAAAAATTAGCTGAGCCTGGTGACATGCGTCTGTAATCCCAGCTACTCAGGAGGCTGAGGCACGAGAACTGCTTGAACCCGGGAGGCAGAGGTTGCAGTGAGCTGAGATGGTGCCACTGTACCCCAGCCTGGGAGACAGAGCAAGACTCCATCTCAAAAAAAAAAAAATTGATGTAAGAGCTACAGATTTTCCATTTTATTAGCTTTATTTAAATTAAAGTATGCTGACTTAAAGGGTCAGGTTAGGTAAATGACAGTCAGGTGGTACCTGCTTGATATGGTTTGGCTGTGTCCCCACCCAAATCTCACCTTGAATTGTAGTAATCTCCACATGTCAAGGGTGGGGCCAGGTAGAGATAACTGAATCAGGAGGCCATTTCCCCCATACTGTTCTGGTGGTAGTGAATAAGTCTCACAAGATCTGATGGTTTTACAAATGGGAGTTCCCCTGCACGTGCTCTCTTGCCTGCCGCCATGTAAGATGTGCCTTTGCTTCTCCTTTGCCTTCTGCCATGATTGTGAGGCCTCCCCAGCCATGTGGAACTGTGAGTCCATTAAACCTCTTTCCTTTATAAATTACCCAGTCTTGGGTATGTCTTTATCAGCAGTGTGAGAACAGACTAATACACCACTATAAAGGGGTGCTATGGCAGATACGTGGGGAGCATTGGTGAGATCCCCCCATGTAGTCTTCCTCCCACACAGGTGTGCTGCTGAGGACAGGTCTCCCTCCCAAGGCAATGAGAAGATTCTCTTGCTCTGTTGTCTTCACGTCTCCTTTACCTGTACAAGATGTGGAAGGGCCCAACCTACCTGCAGGCTTTGAAATGTTGGTGTGGTCTGTGTGGGACAAGGTAGCTTCCTTGCTGCCCCCTGATAAAGCCAGTACAGGAGGTGAGTGGGGTGGGGTGTATGCGGAGGGAGTACTATGCAGAACAAGCGTTTGGAGGGACCCAGCGCACAGGAACTGACTGGTGCAGCGGCCTGCACACAATGCCTGTCCCGGCAACCTCATTAATTCCAGGAGCCGGGTGTGCTGACCTGACATTCTGCCTCCTCAGAATCATGCAGATGTGGGCATCAGAGAAAATCAAGCGGAAGGAACACTGGTCTCCTGTTAACCGATGGCCACGCTCAGGCTCCGGTTTACCTCTGGCCCTTACTGTGATCAAAGTAGAAAAAGGACACTGCCTGTCCCTTTAGAGCAGGCCCCACTGCAACACAAGCAGGAGCTGTGCTGTGCTCTGACTCTCCACCAGGACGGAATCTGGTAGAACCTTGGAGAGCAGGGACTGTGAAGTCCCAGCTGGCTGGCTATGTCCCAGGTCCAGCGCTGCAGGCAGTACAGGCCTCCCCCATTGCATCTTCCCGGTGCGACTGCCATCCCCAGCTCAGGGGAAAGCTGGGCTCTGCTGGGCTGACTTCTTGCCCAAGTCTCACTTCGAGGAAGTGAGCCAGGGCAGGACATGAATCCAGCCACTGGACCCGTGAGCTCATGCCCCTGCAGCCACACATCATCACATAGCCTCATTAGCACACTCCCGATTCCCTCCACCACGGGTGGGCTCCAGCCTCTCCTGCAAGACCCATCTTATGACACTGGGCTCCCACCAGCCTCCTGGCAGGGTCAGGCCGGCGCCCAGGTGTGGCTCTACACTCCAAATGGACAACCCCGCAGGCTCCTGAATTTTAAGTGGACTGGATTTGTGATCGGGATCTGCTATCTCCACAGCCTTCAAAACCGTTCTCAGAGCAGCACCCCTGTTACAGAACTCTGGGGTGTGTGGGGAATTCATGACAGAAATCCTACCCAGGTACTCCGGAAAGGGGTCCCTCACATGCTCCAGGGCTGTGGAGTGGGATCTGGTAGCCCCAGATGAGGCTGTGCTGGGTGGCCTGGCGGGCCAGGGCTTCTGCAATTCTACCAAGTTCCCAGGAGAGGCCCATGCTGCTGGTCCGCGGCCCACTTTGAGTAGTGAGGCTTCAGAGTTGGTTCACCTTCTTTTCAGCAATCACAAGGGGCCAAGCTAGAGCCTGATGGAGTCCGGCCAGCCTGGAGTGTGTGAAGGCGCATTTCCCCAGGATGTGGAGGCGGCCGGTGGCGAAGGTTCAGAGAAGGGGGCTGCAGGCAGAGGGGTGGTGAGAGGCAGACAGCCCCCCAGGAGCAAACAGCAGGGATGTGGCTGCCTTAGCCCTGATGCAGAGCGGCTAAGAAGTGCCTGAGACAAGGCCCTTTCACTTCTCCATTCCACATGGGCACCTTCTCCCGTTCCTCTCCTCCTCCCAGAGCCCACCCACTCTAAGAACAAGACCACCCCTCACCCAGCAGGCGTAGCTGTCTGCCTGCCACTCAAAGATGGTGGCAGAGGTCACTCTCTGGAACCCTTGCACCCAGGAACCAGGGTCCCCGTCTCCCCCACTCCTCTGTAGGCTTCAGGATCCTGGTGGTGGGGTGAGCTCCTTGCCTCACTATTCCCTCCAAGTTCTGCCAGCCCCAGCTCTGGGTGGGCTGGGGGCCAGCACAGGCCCTGAAGGGAGGTGTCTGGTTCAAAGTCCCACTCTGTCCCTTTCCAGTAGTTTCGGGAACTTGACTCAGCCTCAGTTTCCTTAACTGTCAAGTAGAGACTGTGTCCACCTTAAAGTGTCGCTGAGGATATGAAGAGATGTACATGGCGTGCCTTGAGCCCCAGGGGCATCCAACAAACAGGGTCCCGACAAAGGCCACAGTGAGGGATAATGCTTGCAGCCCTGGGAGGTCAGACGTTAGAAGTCATGGGCTTCTGAGACGGGAAGGGCACTGGAGGGAGCCTCCCCTCCCTGAAGCTCCAGCAGACGTGGCATCTCTCCTCTTCCCTCCTTCCCCAGGGTAGGCCCTGCTGGGACTCACTCTCAGGGCACAGTGGATTCCACCTGGATCCAGGTTCCCCAACTCCTGGCAGCTCCTTCAATCCACTGACTGCCCAGGATCAGTCAACCGTCATGACTGTTGAGGGGGCCTCGCTTCCCATGGGCACCAGGTGGCTTTACCCCACTGCCTCACTCACCCCCAGGGAGAGCGCTATAGACTGAACTTTGTCCCCCTAAATGTGTAGGTTGAAGTCCTAACCCCTTATGGGATGACATTTGGGAGGTAATTAGGTTTAGATGAGGTCATGAGAGTGGAGCCCCCATGACAGGGTTGGTACCCTTAAAATAAAGACACTTGGAAGAACGCTAAGCATTCTCTCTCCCTGCCCCCCTCCCACCTCCTGCCATGTGAGGATATAATGAGAAATCCACAGTCTGAGAGCCAGGAGGAGGGCCCTCTCTCCAGAACCGGACTATGCTGGTACCGGATCTAGGACTTCCCACCTCTAGAACGCTGAGAAAATAAATGTCCGTTGTTTAAGCCTCCTAGGCTGGGGTATTTTCTTATGGTGGCCAAGCTGAAGAGACAGTCATAGAGGGAAACTTGGCCGCCTCCCTCCTCTCCTTCCTGCACCCTCCCAAGTCACCTCTGCGGAAGCTGCCAGTATCAGTGGAGACATTTGTTTGGCCAGAGACCAAAGGACCAGATTGACTGAACTTCACCTACCCCATTTTCCCATTTCCCGACAAGGACGTGTTTTCGCCCAGGGATTGCTCAGGCCTGGGATGATTCCCTTGGCTCTTCAGAGGGAGGGACTAGGGGGTGGCACATCGAGCTCTCATACCTCTGCTGGGAGACTTCTGTGCCCCACAGCCTGTGTGGTCCAGTCTCCACATCCTTGCTCCTGACAGAGAGCACTTGGTTTCCTGTCACAACCCCTTCCTTCCCCAAATTTTCACGGCATCCTAAAATGCCTCTTCTGCTGAGACATTTTCTGGGAAAAGATGCAGTCAGAAACTGGGTTCTGAAGCACAATTTCAACAGGTTTGCCTTTGTCCTTGTTAATGAGTAAATGAAGAGACCTTGGATTCTATATGAGAAAGAAAAATAAGGATACCTGCAATTTCCCCACCCAGAGAGAACTGGGGAGAATTCAGTGTTTCCAGGCAACAGGTGAGATGTTCTCATGGGGCAGTGCCCAGTGGGAGGGTCTCACCGCAGTGGTGGACCTTACTGTGGTGGGGCAGAGCATCGAGATAAACTCCAGCTCCACCACTCCAGAGCTGTGTGACTGTGGGCAAATTCCCTGACCTTTCTGAGCTACAGAGATGCATGGGCACCTCACCACAGGGGTGTTAAAGGGACTGCAGGCACTAATGTGAGCAAAGCCAGGAGACTTGGGAAGGAAGCTCTGTGACAGCCAGTTTTGTGTTAACTTTGTTTAATCACAATTTATGGGAGAGGCTGAGTTTGACAGCTATTGTGTATCGAGCATTTACTGTGTGCTAGACATTACATATGTCTCCTTAAACCCTTAATACAGACCCAGGACTAACTGATTATCCTCATTCAACAGACAAGGAAACTGAGGCCTAGAGGCATTAAATAGCTCCCCCGCAACCCCACCCCCAGGTACCCTGAAGGGGGCAAGGTGCAAACCACAGCCGTCAGCCCCCAAGCTGCGTTCTCCTCCTCCTTCACACCTCTCGGATTTCCACACACTCCATACCAGGCAACACATAGCTGCTGCAGGGCCACAAAAGATGAACAAAGTCAAGAGTTCTGCCCTTGGGGGCCTCACTGGGGAAGAGGCTGTGCACCTAGGACTGCAGAGGGAGGTGGGGTAGGTACATGGGCTGAGCCTCACCTCAGAAAACAAAACACGATCATGATAATAAAATACCCTGCGCTCCCGGGGCCTGTGCAGGTGACACATTGCTTTCCTGTTGGATCCTCGCTACTGCCCTGATTAGAGGGTAGGAATTTTTATCTTCATTTTGCAGATGCAAACATGGAGGCTTCGGGCGGGAGCAGGCCTGGGTCACACAAGTGGAAGGGCTGGGGCTGAGATGGGCAGGCTTGGAGCTGTTTCTATGCTTTTCAAAACGCCTATGTCACAAGTTCCTCCTCAGGACACCAGCTGAGACTGACCCAGCTCCCCCAAGGCCCAAAAGCATGATGTGGGTCTCCTATGCAGCCACAGACTCATCTGGTCTCAGGATGGTAACCAGATGCCTCATCAATTCTGGGCCCTCCCTGCACAAAGGCCTGTGCGGAGCCTACCAGGAGCAGAGGCTGCTGCCAACTGACCCATCCCGATTTCCTGGGTTTCCCAGGTGCCCCAAACTCTCAGGGAACTTGGATCCAGCTCTGCAGATCTTCCTAAGAGTTTAAGAGGCTTCCTTTCTTCCAAAGCTCAAGGGAATGACTTGGAAAAGGTCACTGACAGTGACCAGCTGGGACAGAATAAAGGGTGCCTGTTCCCCTGTGCCATCTCTCCATGTGGAAAGGCAGCTCTCTGGGAACCATGGGTCCCAGAAATGTGTGTGTGGGGCCTCATTTCCCATGTGAGGGGCTGGGCAGTCCCCACGGGCAGTGACTGGAGTGAGGGGCCCTGACCTCCATGGTCATCCAATCACCTTGCCTCCAATGCACTAAATCACCAACTACAGCCCCCCACCAGAGGTCAGGGACCTGAATGAAACCTGGTCCGGCATCAAAAGCAATAGCTTGGTATCACCTGCCAAAGAGATCTCAGAGGGGCTGATTTTTATGTGCTGTATCTTTATAAAAAGTAAAAGACCCCAATTCCAGGCAATAAACCTTAGACTTTTCTGATGCAAATGTCCATGGAAAGAAGGAAGGAAAGTTTGAGAGCTGAAAAATAGATCTTACAGCAACTCCTGCAAGCGGAAGAGGAAACCTGCTTTTCAGAGCAAGCCACGCTGAACACAGAGCCAGCTGCTCCGCAGAGGGTGAGCTGAGCACACCTGCCCAGTGCTGCAGTCCAGAAAGTGGCCGCTTCTAGCGCTGGAGCCGCCTCTTGATGGATCCAGGACAGCCAATACACACAGAACCAGCGGACTGAAAAACCTAAGAAGTTTCCTGAGCTTCCATTTCTACCCCAGCCCTGAGTGTGTCCTTGGGCAGGGGTCGCCCTCCGGCCCCTTGTTAAGCTTTGCAACCTGGGGTTCGACCTCAGAGACACAGACACAGAGCTTTATGCTCCTTACAAGCATATTATGTGGTATTATGTGCACTACATGTTTTGTTTTGACCCAGGACTCTTGAGGTCTTGAACTTTCAGGATTAGCTACGGTGGGGCAAACAGGAGAATCCAGAAGCCTACAAAGACAGTGGTCTGGCCCTCTCCAGATCCAACAACAGAAAGCCCCTAAATTTGTCTTGGAGCCCCATGGGGTGAGGGACTCGGCTCAAGGGGTGATGCCCAGGCAATGCCTAGAAGACAGAGTGGCTCTCAGACCCGATGGGGGTGGGGTGGGCCCTTGGTGCTCAGGTCGGGACCCCTGGCAACCATCTGACCCATTTGCTCCTGACTCGAGCAATCCAGGCCAGAGCTCACGGCTTCTCTGTGCAATCAAATTTATCAAAGAGCCCTAACAATCACTTTGTGACCAAAAACAATGGTTACTTTTCAAGGCACCCCATGGAATTTTAGAACCTGGGAGCCTGTGGATGCCAGAGGTCACTGGTTTACGCAGCAGGAAATCTCCCTGCAGCACTCCTGCCAGGGCAGGGCTGGCCCCTCCTGCTCTGGACAGCTCCGGCTGTGGATGCATACTGCGGCATCTCAGGGACTTCCCCTGGCCCTTGTCTAGAGTCACATAGGAAAGCGTGAAGTAGGGTGGCTTTGTGATTGTCGAGGATGGCCCCTCGGCTTCCCTGCGCCACCTTCTTGGTCCCTCCAGCTGCTCCTCTCTTTGGCTGTCACTGGACTGTCAGTGTCACCCATCTGCCCTTGCACAGCTCAGGTTCCTCTAGGAAGTGGCTGCTGAGCGGCCTCTTCCCCACTTGCATGTCAATCTCCTGAGGGCTGGGGACCCCCATCTTTGTCCTGGTGTCCATACTCCACACCCAAAGTCTATCAGGAGATTTACTTATTTTTTGACATAGAGTTGCTCTGTCACCCAGGCTGGTGTGCAGTGGTGCAATCTTGGCTCACTGCAACCTCCACCTCCCAGGTTGAAGCAATTCTCCTGCCTCAGCCTCTCGAGTAGCTGGGATTACAGGCGTCCACCACCACGCCTAGCTAATTTTTATACTTTAGTAGAGATGGGGTTTCCATGTTGCCCAGACTCGGTCTTGAACTTCTGAGCTCAGGTGAGCCACTTGCCTCGGCCTCCCAGAGTGCTGGGATTACCGGCGTGAGCCACCATTCCTGGCCCCCTATCAGAGATTTGATGCCTTTTTAAACCTCCCACCCAGGACCCTGTGCCTGGGAGATGCACTTGCCCCACAACCCACATAAATGTATGTAGGTGACATTTCACTCTTTTGGGGAGGTGGGCTCCAGACTGCCTTCCTCATGGACTGAGATAAGGTAGAGAGAAAGAAAAATCACAGCCACACAGCACGTCTGACTTAGTTCTTTTCCTTTCAATAACAACCTAGCACCTCTGAGAATCAGAAAGATAGGGCAGGGGGCTTGGAGCACCAGCTGCACCAACGCAGGCAGGATGAAAATATTTATGCACCAATGAGGCTCTAGCTGCTTTCAGAGACCTCCTTTGAACTGTTAATCAAGCCCAATCTTTCAGAATAATAGCCTGATTATTACTGCCCTGTTTGCATGACAAAGAAGCCCAATAAGACTTATTTTGCAGTGCACAAGGGGGTGTGAAGGATCGACCCTGAGAAAGGAGTCCTAGGAATGCAGTGAGCCGCTGCAGAGCCTGAACCCAGGAATAAAGACAATGCAATTTGCCACCAAGAAAAGCTCAATAGACCAATAAATTACCCGTGTGCAAAGGGATTAGATCAGGTTTCAGTTACTGTGTAGGAGGGGTGGGGTGAGCCGGAGAGGGAAAAGACCTGCCCTCTCTTAAAGGGGTAAGGCTCATTTTGAGTGCAAGCCCCAGGGTCAAGCTGTTTTTGTCTAACTCTGTGGCCTGCGTGGTAACAGCCTGAGTTCAATTACTTGCTCCAAGTTCTGGACCCTTGTATGTGCCGGGCACTGTGATTAATGCTGTTTCTGGAACAAACCCCAGTTAATCTCTGTGCTCAGGTAGGGTCAATCACATAAACTTCTAGAACACAAAGCAAACATGTTTCATCTGAACACTTAACAGCAACAAAGGTTTAAGAATGGAAGTATGAGAGGGTATCAGGGAAGTAGCGTTTCAACAAGGTTCTGAATTTGACGGGTGATGCAGGGCAAAGATCCAACAACAGGGGCCTCCAGAACAATTGAGCTTGGCAGGAGGTGACATGCTGGCTGGTCAGAGTGTAGTCAGGAGTTTGGGGTCAGACAGAGAAACCTAGAGTGCCACCTGTGCCCATTAGGAAGCAAATGTCACTCAGCCTCAAACCACTTTGCTCTGTGGTGCAGGGATTCTGCAAACCCCATCTCTATAGTCGCTGGGTTCCCTGGTACATTTCCCCATGAGGAGACACTAGATAGAGAAGGGAAGATGGGAGGCAGGAGACAGGTTTACCTGCCATCCCCAAGGCTGTTTCTCCCACCACTGCCCAGCAACGGCCCTTCTTCCCCATCAGGGTCCCGGGCCCTCCTCCAAGCTTGCCTTCCTTCTGTCCCTCTGGCTGCAGGGGTTGAAACTGCTTCCGCCACTCTCTGTCTTAGTGGCTTCTCTTTGCCCTTTCAGTCTTCCCATGCCCATAACAATGTCCTACATGAAGTTCCCTCTGCGGAAACATCCCGGGTGGGTTTTGCTTTTCTGATTGGACCCTGGCACGCCAGCCTAAGGATTTCTACCTTTTTCCAATAGATGGCAGGGAGCCCCTGAAGCATTTTCAGTGAGCACCCAGGGCATGATCAGAACACTATTTTAGGAAGCAGTGTAACTGAAGAGGCGATGGCTTCCATTAGGATGGAGGAGGGAAGGGAGGGAGAGCAGTTTAAAAGAGAAATCACTGCCAGTGCCTGTGGAGACACTAGCCTTGAAGCCTCAGACCTCCCATGTCCCCTTCCTCACTGTCCACCTCACCTGAGCAGCAGATGCTGAGATGCCCTTCTTAGCAACATGCCACGTCCCCCGTTCAAAGGAGGTGGAGGAGGGAGCACTGAGCCAGGGGGCCGGCCAGTTCACACCCACTGAGACTCAAGCTGCCACCCCTCTCCACCCTCTCCTGTCCTTTGTGCCTCAGTGCTGGATCTCACAGGGGACAGTAACAGACGGACCTACCACCCATATGTGGCAAACTCTGGCCAGAGCAGTATTCAGGAGTCTTCTTGAGTTGAGATGTCTGAGGCTGCCTGTTTGTGTCACTCCTGCAGGAATTTCACTCTGTCATCCTGGTGTAAACATCCAGGTGTTTGGCATCAGATACCGAAAGGAACACACCCAGGTGAGCGCTGGATTTTTCACCAGGTGCAGTAGACCCTACCTTTAACCTACAAGCAGCCAGAATGTGTCACCTTTTCTAAAAGGCATTCCTCCCTGAGTCTAGCTCAAGAATGTCCCAGGGAACCTGTGACTCCAATGTGGCTCCACCCTTTGAATCCACTGGAAATTTTCTAGGAGGTTTGCTCTAGAAACCAGCCACAGGAGAAAGAGGGAGCTTCTCAGAAAACCTTAGTTAACTGTGGAGGTGGCGGGGGCGGTGGTCAGTTCGGGTGCTGGGGTCGTGGAGGGGTAACTCACAGCCACATAAGCAAGGGCAAAAGTGGCCGAATGCCACTCACGGAGCTCAGGCAGGAGGTACTGCCTGTGTCACATCCAGCCAGGGCTGCCCTGCCCCAGCCTCACTCATACCAAGTGGCTGCACGAAACCACACTGTGTGGCAAGGGAAAGGGTACACCTCAGCTTTCCAAACTGCCCTCCCATCCCTCAGTTCCTCCTGGGGCCATGTGGAGGCAGACCATGGGCAAGTAGGATGGTGTGAGAGTGTGGTGTTCACCCTCTGGCCCAAGGTCACAAACAGCTTGAGTGGGGGGGCTGATAGCTTCTCTAGGCAAGAGGGGCCCTAGGCCGGCAAGAGCTGGACACAGGATTCCATGCCAGCACCATCCTGTCTCAGGGCAGAGTTAGATAAGCTACTCCGAGTTCCACAAGGTAGGTGATTATAGGCGGACATAACTTTCCAGATGTAAATAATGCTTGCAGGTGAGCACTTTGGTCCTCCAGCTTTGAGGCATAACTCCTTTTCCTGAATCTAGGGCTGGCGCTGCCTCTAGTGACCCTGGGCTCCTCCGCTTAGCCTGCGGGTCTAAATGCCTTTGAAGTGGTTTTTCTCCTTCAATGCTGCCGGCAGGCAGGCCTTCCTCCTTCACCTTCTGTGTACAGGGGAAATGCAAATGCATGCCAGCTGGGCTCCTGCCCAGCCTGTGCACACACATGTGTGGGGCTGTGTTCATGTGGCATTTCTTAGCACAGGGAGCAACAATGGGCTTCCTTCTGCGGGGACCTCAGTGCAGACGCATCACTAATCGGTGTCTGGGTATTCTGCCGGCTGCAGTGAAGTGGTGCACAAAATGAATAAATAGGCAAAACCCAACAGACATAAATCTGACTTGGGAAAATGTGCACAATGACAACTCTGCCAACTTGTCTTCCTGTGACTGGGTGGTATCGTCCTCTTTAGAATGCTATGCCATGGTGAGCAAGAGGCAGAGGGCCTTTGGGAGGAGGCAAAAATCCTAGATCCTTGGAAAATGCATATCCTCATCATACCCCCGAAGTCTATTTCTTCTCCCCCATCCCAAGTCTTCTTTACCACACAGTACAGAGTCCAATATACTACACGGTACGTTGCTTTTTTTGTTTTTTTGTTGTTGTTTTTTTTTAAGATGGAGTCTTGCTCTGTTGCCCAGGCTGGAGTGCAGTGGTGTGATCTCGACTCACTGCAAGCTCCGCCTCCCGGGTTCAAACAATTCTTCTGCCTCAGCCTCCTGAGTAGCAGGGATTACAGGCGCACGCCACAATGCCCAGCTAATTTTTTGTATTTTTTTTTTCCAAGACCACAGGAAAGCCTGCTTTTGTTTTTACTGGAGGCTCAGGTGGCACATGACAGATCAGAAAATGGCTTCAGAGGTTGGGGGCCGAGAGAAAACAAAAATAAACTTGGGGAGGGAGGGAAGAAAAACAGGAGGGGTTAAGAGCTGGCTGGTTCCTTCTCAGCCTGAGTTAGGGGAGGGGGTTGGTATCTCTGAACAGTAAGGATGGCTCCCTTCCTTCAACCCTTGATAAGGGAAGGAAAAAAAAGCAAAAGGCTGTTGCTTTGACTTTCCTGAGTCTCAAGGAAAAGGTGAAAAGATGGTGTTTTGATACCATGAATTGTGGGAAACGGGGAGCAGGGTACTGGGTAGGGTACAAGTCAGTTGGAAAAACTGGTAGATACCAGATGGCAGCTCTGGGTGTCCTTGAGTTGGAACCACTCCAGGATGGTGGTGGTGGGGTCTTCACTGTTGATAGGGGCTGAGGTCTCAGGGGCTGCCCGGGGCGAGGGCCCGCTGCAGTCTCCGCTGGAAGTAGAGTTCAGGGCGGGAACCATCAGCAGGCCCTTGGCTGGGCTTCGTCTCACCTTCCCCACCTTCCGTGGTAGGCTGCCGGGGCGGAAAGGCCTTCAGTACCTGGGCTGGAATTGGGGTCGGGGGACCCGCTCATCTCCCTGCTGTTGGTGCCCCTCCAATGGGGTTCTTTGGGTTCTACCCCGTCAGTGCCCTCTGTAGGCTGCTGCTGGTTGGGGGGCCGAGGGCCTCGCGCAAACTGCCGTCGGTAGAAGGGTGGGGGGCCCCGTCGTCTGGGCCGCTGCCCAGAGTCTTCAGCCCGCTCCCCTTCGCTGCTAGGTTCTGTCCCCCATGAAGGGATCTCTGCCACCATGCGTGGTGGGGCAACTGAGGGAGGCCGGGGGACGAATCGGCGGAACCTACGTCGGCTGGGGGCATAATGACTGCCCTTCACGGGCACCTCCCCAGGCCCGGTTACATTAGCGGCTTCTGTGCCCTTCTCTCCTTCCACGACATCAAATTCCACAGTCTGCCCATCACCAACGCTGCGCACAAACTTCCCGGGGTTCTTTTAATAGCTGTCTGGTGAACAAAAACATCTTCTTTGGTGTCATGCCTGTTGATGAATCCGTAACCATTCCGGACGTCGAACCACATGACAGTGCCCAGGACTCGGGTTGCCAGCACCTGCTTGTCCGCCTGACTCCGGGCGCGGGGGTCTGGGGGGCAGGGTGGGTGGGGGGCGCGAGGGCCAGGCGCCAAGGGGGTCCCCGCAGCGGGCCTAGGCGGCTCCGCCCCCACCGCCGCTGCCCACCCCACCGCCTGCTTTCTGCGACTCCCCTGCGGGCACTGGTACCACCACCGCTACCACCCCGGGCACCGTCGCCACGGGGACGGCTGTCGCCACCGCTGCCGCCTCCACCTCGCTCATCCTGCCGGGTCCAGTACCGGCCCCCACCACCACAGCCGCCACCGCCCAGTTTTTTGTATTTTTGGTAGAGACAGGTTGGCCAGGCTGGTCTTAAACTCCTGACCTCAAGTGATCCACCGAGCCTGGCACTACATGGCAAATTTAATGACCCATTTATCCAAAATCTGTGCATGGGAAAAGGGCAGGAGTCTGGGTTCTACTTCTGGCTCTGCCATGCAACTAGCTGTGTGTGCAATGTGGGCAAAACCTCTCCGACCCTGTGTTTTCTCATCAGTGAAATGGGAATGATGATCCTCATGGGAAGGTCCTTAAGGCATTTAGCAGAAGGCTTGCTACACTGTGGCCACTCAATCAAAAGAGCTTTAAAAATTATTACTCTCCTTCAAATGATCCTACTTTGTAGAGAAGAATATAAAGGTATTATATCTTGAAAGATGTTTGTGAAATGTTCATTAGTGACAGCTGTCTGTGGGAGGTTGGATTTTGGGTTATTTTTATTTTATTACTTATCCCTTTCAGCCTTCAGAGTTAAAAATGAGTACTGTTTTTATAACCAGAAAAAATTATTTTGGAAAAAAACTTGAGTATCTGGAAAAAGGAAAAAAAAAAATCCTGTGGTCTTTGCCCATTGAGCAAAACCCAAAACAAACAGAAACGCACACAAAACCCCAAGGGCCCTGTAGTTCCCAGGACTATGTGGGTGTGCTTGGGGTGGGTGGAGAAAAGAAGGGCATATAGAAACAGAAATGAGGTTCCTGCTTTTATAAACAGAACTGGTGCTTTACAAGAGGACAAAAACGTAAGGCCCATGAGGCACCAAGCCCAGGAGGTAGCTCAGGTGTCAGCAACCAAGGTGACAGGTGCCCCTGGCATCGGGGGTCTGCACTGGACCCCTGAAAATGGCACTGAGCTTGGAGTGGTAAAACTGGGCAGTGCCCAGAGCAATGCCTTAGAGCAGCCAGGTGTGGTGGGGTGGTATATGGGGAGTCAAGGTGGGAGGAAAGAGGTGACCTAGGGCTTGAGGATGTACTTGAAGCCTTGGAAATGAGCTTGGGAAAAGTGGGGGACCAGGAGTCAGAGGCCCTCCCTTCTGATGCTCCAAAGCAGGCCATGAGAGGCCATGAGCTCCTGGGCAGGAGTTTCAGAGTGATTCATTTGGCACCATGGCGAGGATCGGGGGAGGCAGGCAGGTCCTAAGCCTGTCCACTGTTGCAATGGCAGCAAGGTCCTAAGCCTGTCTACTGTTGCAATGGCAGCAAAGACAGAGGGAACAGGCAGGACCAGGAGGAGGAAGGACCCACAGCCCCAGGTGCTTAGACTACATGGAGAGGCCCACTTCACACCCAGGACTTCACAGATCTGGACAGGGGAGTCCCTAACAGACACAGGCTAGGCATGAGTCCAGGGGACAGGAGAGGATAAAACTAGGGTTTTATCTAACTGTCCTGGTGTGCCAGGGACTGAGGATAGTTCTCAGGACATACAACCTCCAGTTTTAAAACTAGGAAAGTCCTGGGCAAACTGGGATAAGTTTGCTACCTTTGAAGAAATACTACCTTCAATTTAAGGCTAGTTGCATTTTTGCCAAGCAGCAAACAGCATGGGCCCCCTAACTGCTACTCAACCAACACCTAAAGCTGGGGTTCTCTGCCCAGTTCTAGGCCTCGCACATTCCACCAAAGACAAAATCTCTAACAGGAACTACACTCCCCTCAACAAATAAACTGGTCCCCACCTTCAGCCTCTTATCTTCCAAGACCTCCTCTTCCCCATCTCATAGAGTGGCCTTATCTGTGCCCACAGATCACCTCTTCCCAGCTCCCATCCTCTGAGCGCTGGAGTGACTACTAGCAATTTCTCCAACTTTGCAAAGACCTTTCCCTTCTTCAGATCACAAGACCGGAGATCCTTTCCCTTTCTCCTCAATTCACCCTCAGGGCATAGTGACTGACCATCTGTAGAATTTTATGTGTGTGCTCTCCCTAGAAGCCAGTGCTCTGTTCTGCAGATGCCTTCACACACTGGTTGCGAGCTGGCTAATTCTTGCCACTGAACATCAACTCCAAATTCACCTTTTAAAGCCTAACCCCAAAGTGATGGTACCAGAAGTAGGAGGGATTTGGGAAGTGATTAGGTCATGAGGGTGGAGCTTGCAAGAATGGGATTAGTGCTCTTATAAAAGGGACCCCACAGAGTATCCTCACTCCTACCCTGTGAGGACAGAGTTATAAGGCACCATCTACAAGTCAGACATCGAATCTGCCAGCACCTATTATTCTTGGACTTTTCCGCCTTCAGAACTGTGAGCAATAAATGTCTGCCATGTACAAGCCACCCACTTATGGTATTTTGTTACAGCAGCCCAAACAAACTAAGACACTCTTGGGACACAAAGTCCTACTGGGAGAGCAACAGTGTGGTAAGCAGGCTGATCTGCTGATGCATTTTTGTTTGTTTGTCTTTGAGACAGAGTTTCATTCTGTCACCCAGGCTGGAGTGCAGTGGCGCAATCTCAGCTCACTGCAACCTCCACCTCCCGGAGGGTTCAGGCGATTATCCTGCCTCAGCCTCCCGAGTAGCTGGGATTACAGGCTCGTGCCACCACACCCAGCTAATTTTTGTATTTTCAGTAGAGACGGGGTCTCGCTATGTTGGTCAGGCTGGTCTCTAACTCCTGACCTCAAGCAATCTACCCACCTTGGCCTATGAAAGTGCTGGGGTTACAGGCGTGAGCCACCGCGCCCAGCTGATGCATTTTTGAATAGCAGCTCTGATAGAAATAGTCTCATTTCTATAGCCACACAGATGTGCCTGGATACTGCAGAGGGCCTTGGTCTCCTGAAACCTTAGTTACCCACCGAGGACTAACATTTCTAAAACAGCTGCAGTTTAAAAGTATAAGGGGAAGAAAGAAGGAACAAAGAAAGGCTGGAGTGCAACAGTTCTTAGAACAGCAATCCTCAAACTTGAGCACGCATCAGAGTTCCCTGGAGGGCCTGCTCTAGAACACAGACTGCAGGGCCCCAGCTCCAGAGTAACTGCTTCTATAGTTCTGTAGTGGGCCTAGAACTTGCATTTCTAACCAGTTCCCAAGTAAAGCAAATGCTGCTGGTCCAGGGACCACACTTTTGGGAACCACTGTGCTGAAGTACAGGACCCATACATAGTGAACAGGAAGCCTGGTGACATGTCTAAAACATACACCCGGATGGATTTATCTTGGAAATCTTTTCAAAAACGTCGCAATGGCTTCAAAGTTTAAAAAGCCATCTATTAACTGTGATTTGAGTAGGATGCCATTTGTGGAATGCTCTTTTAGGAATCCTTTCTGGCCTCCCTTCCTAGGTAGACGTGGGTCCTGTCTGCCTGTGCTGTCCCTAAAGAATCATGTAAACAGACACCCTTCCAGCCCGCTTGACAGTGCAGGGGCCCTTTCTCTTCACCAGGCTGTGGTCTGCCTGAGGGGCTTAGTTAGAGGGCTCCAAAGGTTGTCACTGAGTCAGGAACACAGTAAGTTGGCCATCCCCATCGAGTAAGTAAATGCAAACACTCGAAACACACAAACGCTCTCAGTGTAGCCGAGGTGAAGGCATCTTTCTTCACATAACTATGTTCAATTTAATTTGCACTCCTATAGGCTTACTCCTGGCAGCCATTCAAGCTGACTAGCACAGAACAAACCGAGGCTTTCACGCAGCTGCTCGGCCAGTTTCCACCTGTCTTCAACGGGAGAGGCCAAGGCACACAGGGGCCCCCAGTGTGTCTGGGTGCCTTGCACTTGCCGGGGCTTTCTTTATTTCTTGAACTCCCACCTTGCTCTCCAGACCTGCAAGTTTTCTAACTTTATTCCTAAGTGGCCCCTCTCCTGGTCAATGTGTCAAAGAATGAGACAGTCTCTCTTTGTTGTGGAAATTTTCCATTTCATCCCTTACTTATGAAACTGTCTTTTGACCCACGTTTCTAGAGCACACAAGTTTTGCAGCCCCCAGTTTATTTAGTTTTGGGATACTGGAAGCTCAGTTTTCAGTAAGGTGGGCAATTTTGACTAAACGCAGCTGTCAAGCCCTCAAATGAGAAGAAACATTAGCCAGCTGGCATGACAGGAGAGCAGCTATCAGTTCTATCGGCCAGGTTTTAGTTACCAGCCTTGACGCCAAAAAGAAATGGGTTTCTTGGAAACAAAAGTGATGGAATTTGGGCTGTGACTTATATAACCTACCAGTGTTCCTCAGCCTATGCTGGGATACTTTAAAATAAAAGTTTTTAGGATGGAGAAATAAATCGAGAAACAACAAAACTACCACCACTCAGGCCGTGCAGCCTGCTACCTCTGGGAACTTCTGCCAGGGCTTCCTTTCCTCCCTAGCCCCAAAAGTTAACAAGTGCTGCAGCTTTAAGAGCAGGAAGGTGTTGTTTTAAGGGCCTCTAAGCCCCCCTTCTCAATTTCAGCTTTGAGCTGAGATCACATCCCCCACGGCAGCCAAGGGACAAAAGCCATTTATCAACCCATCTGATAAAACTTCCAATGGGCTGGATCTTTATCTAGACCAAACCAAGAACACAAATTGCAAACTCCTGCTTTTCCAAAACGTTGACTTCTTTTTAAATACGGTGATTTTTATTTTTATTTTGAATTCTTGGGAGGAAACCAAATTGGCCTGTTCTGCCAGACTCTTAAGTAGGTGGAGAAACTGCCCTTTAAATACACTGGGGGTGGGGAGAGGGCACCCTGCTGTTCGATCCCCTGTGGAGGTTTTGATATTCCAAGCTGAGTACTTTTTGGGGATACCAAGATCCCTCCCCCCACATCTTGTCCTTGGCCAGGCCTCCCAATGGAACCCAGGTCTGGAGAGCAGGTTGCGGCTCTCTGGGACCTTCCTGGGGTGCGCAGTGGTAGAGTAAGCCGGATGCACAAGTCTGAGCTGGCGCTGGGGGCCAGAAGCAGGGCTGGGACTAGGGGGTAAACTGACCCCTCGCTCCCTACTGTTCACTGTCTGCGTGATCCGCCCACTGGGAGCCCCAACTCGCAGCCAGGCCGAGCCAGACCTGCCCAGTTTTGCCAGTTCCTTGAAACCCAGTTGGCTGAAAAGCAAATCAAAATAACCCAATCCGAGTCTAAACTCAAGTCCTTTCTTGCAAAGCTTCAGTGGTGCGCGGGGGCTGCGACTCCACGCCCGGCTGTGGCGCAAAACAAGCTGAAATTTTTTCAGAAAGACACCTCTGAACCCCGAAAACACAATGGAAACGGCTAGGAGATCCCGCCTTGCGCCGGGGAGGCCATTTGGCCCGTGACATTGTGTTTATTTGTATTTTTAGCAAGAAAAAAGAAATGGGTATAAAGGGCTTAACTGGCGTTTTCTGGCTGTGAGCAGCATATGGCAAAAATGAAATAAAGTTTTATGAAACATCATAAAGAAAACAGGCCGGGGATTTAAGTTGCGTGCCTCCCCCCTCCCCCCGAAAGGAAAAAAAAAGTAAAGAAACTGGAGCGTTTGGGAAGGAACAAATGCTTCTCTGTGGAGTTGGTCTCCCTTCCCCCAACAAAAACAAGAGGTCCGGGCTCCGAGGAATTTGAAAGCAGCGATCTGCCAAAAACATTGTGAAAAACTATGGGGGATTCATTGGAAACAGATGGGCTTTTTCAGCTTTAATTCTGAAATTCTCTCCCTTTCTGACACAATAAAAACAAACAGGGGGCGACGCAGAAAGTTATCAAACAGGAACACCAGCTCATTTGAGCCGGGTCCGTGGGTGTCCCCGCGTGGCCAAATGCGTGGAAACGGGACGAGGTCTCCGGGGAAGGGGCTGTCGGGAACTTGGCTGGGACCTCAGGGGCGCCTCTGGCTCCACCCCTGGGCACCCGGCAGGTTTGCAAACTGCTGGGCGAGGAGCTGAAGAGTGTCCCCAGCACCGAGGGCGTGCCTCCCCTTCTCCCTTTCTTCCCGACCCCCTAGGAGGCACGTTACCAGCACCCCTTTTCTCGGAAAAAGGGAAGGGAGTGAGGCACCCCCGGCCTCTGCGCCCTCCCCACCCGGTTCCTTCTCACTGCAACTCGGGCGGGGTGCCCCTCTCCGGGTTCCCCAAGGGCAGGCATCGCACCCACGACGGGGTGCAGGAGAAACAAAGACCCGTGGAAATGGGAGGCGGGGTCCGGAGGACGTCTAGAGAACCTGAGCCCAGACTCACTCGCGCAAATCTGGCCCCGCATTGGTGGGCGGCCCAGGGACCCGGCCCCGCGCGCCCGGCCGGCAGTGCCTTACCTGCGGGGAAGCTGCAGAGAAGGAAGGCGAGGGTCGGCCAGAATCCCAGGGCTGAACGTCCTGCCCCTCTCCCCATACCCATCCATCCAGCTCGGCCTGTTACCACTAGCCTCTCCCTGGAAGAAGAGTTCAGAAAAAAAGGAGAAGAAAATAAATCACGCTGCGGAGAAAGGGCAGCCTCGCTCCGCCGGCGGGAGCAGCGAGCCGGGAGGCTCGGTCCACCTCGGCCGCGGGCGCCCGGCGCGCTCCCCTTCCCGCGCCCGCCCCCCGCGCGCCCCTCCCTAGCCATCCATCACTCGGTTCCCCGCCAATGTCGACGCGGCCCCGCGCCCCAGCCGCCTGCGCCCCGCCCCCTCGCGCTCGGGTTTCAGAGAGGCCGGCGAGGTAGCGGGAGGCTGCCGGGTGGGGACTCAGGCTGCCCGGCTGCGGCGCAAGCCCTGAGGACCTCGGAAAACCACGGCCCTAGATCAGAGGCAGCGCCACGCTCTCCGACCCTCGCGCCATCTCCAGCCCGCGGCTGTCCTTGCAAAACACGCCCTGCACTCTTGGGAGGCCCAAGCCCCACAGGGCATAAGGGAGGCAGGGCGCCTCCTTATTCCCCTCCACAAATATCCAATCCAAGTAGAAAACCGTGCTTGGAGAGAAATCTCAGCCCTACTTTCCAACCAGACTGCCGACCCCAAGCTGCCACCGACGCCCCCTGGCTCATCTGTCGCACTCAGACGCGACACCGGTGTAGGAGGCTGAAAAATCCACTTCCGAGTTGTCTAGGTCTGGGCAGGTTGGCTCTCTGCATCTCAGCTACTAACGCACCTCGAGGTTCCCGCCCGTCGTGGCCCCGGGCCACCCATCCTGACTGGGCTTGGGCTGCCTCCAGCACCCCCTTCAAGCACCTCGCTGCTTCCTGAGGACTTGCCCCGGCTGCGCCCCCGAGCTGAGGGCCTGCGGGCCTAACCTTGCCACCCTGACACAGCTGCTACTCCAGAGATGTGGCCATGTCCGTCCCCGTCGCGCGCAGGGCCGGACGGTTTGGCGCTCTTTGTGAGGCCCGCAAGGCTGCACTTGGGAGGGCTTCAGGATGGTGACCTTTCCTAACTCTGTCGCTTATTTTTCTGGGAAAAAAACATCTCCTTCCCAAGGTTCCCTGGGCCCTGCAGTTCTGCTGCCGTTGTGATATTTAAGGGACTGGTAACTTCCCCTGAGAGACATCTTTTGGATGAAACACAAATAGTCCTGAGCAAGCGTTTTTATTCAAACCAATTCCTCCCACCATCCTCCTCACCTCACTCCTAAGCCTGCCCATCTGGTTCTTCGGGGAAAAAACACCTCTGGGTTTTTATCCAATTTAGATGTTTCTCTTAAGCACTATCACAGTCCTCACTTGCTGCAAAGGCCACACAGGCTGCAAGGCTGCAGGGCTGCAGCTGCATTTGGGGTTCTGGCTGCCAGGTCGGGGGTGTGGAGAGGAGCAAGCTTTGAAGGAAGGGCAGAAGGCCCTATGTCTGTGAAGACACAACCCCAGCAGCAAGACTTATGAATCTGGCTTCCACAAAACAGGTACACAAGGGGACCATGCCTCAGCCAGCTGTGCAACAGGGCAACACGAAGCTGCTCTTTCCCAAGGTGGAAACGCCAGACACTACTCTTCTTTACAGTGGGGGTACCACTGTGTTTCCCTAAAATATTTAGGTCTAAGATCGACAGGCTCTAATTGTTTTTTCCCCCAAACCAGGGTTCATTTTAGGCATGACTCTGCAAAATGCTACGGTTTTCCCAGTGAAAGCCCACCATCGAAAATGGTCTTCCCTTCAAGCTTGGCCAGTCCTGGGGCCCCACCCAACAAGTTATTCTGCAGCATCATGGAACGGCAGCCCATTCCAGCGGCCACCAGGGCATGCTAAGCAGACACTGTGCCAGGCTGCACAGAGGCGACCATGTGGCCTTTTCACCTCTGAGGTCCACTAATTAACACCATTTGCTAGAGTCTGCCTTTCACCAGCTAGTTCTAGAGTCTCTCACTAATGAGAAGGGATCACTGGCATTCCAAGTCCCCTGGATAGTAATTAACCACCATCACTGCTGCAGCATGTCCAGGTCAGAGACCAGGGCTCAGGATCCAGGGGAGGCCATGCAGCCCACAGAAGCCCAGAGATCATGCCCTTCTGGGGCTGCCCTTGCCCAAGAGTGGACTTTTCACAGCAGGCCTTTTTTTTTTTTCCCCAATGAGAACAGAAAAAAGAAATCTTCAACTATGTTACAAAAGCAGAAAAAAAAAGGAGTTTCTCCCACATCAGGAAATGTCATCCAATATTCTTATAGCAAGGATAACTAAATAAAATACTTGTGCAGCATATTCTGCAATTCCATTATATACAGTTTTTTTTTCAAAGCTTTTTTTTTTTTTTAGTATCGTTAATATAAAGCAGTTGCACAAAAAGCAAAGGTGTTTTGACAAACAGGTGTATCCATTTATTCCTTTTTAGGAACAATATCTAAAAAAAGAACCGCTCTCTGCCCTCCCCTCAAAAAGACAAGATTCATCCAGACACATCAGGATATATGTACAACATAATAAACCCCATCCTAAAGAAGCAACTGAGATAACCCCCAGGGGATACAGAATCAGAACTGTAAAAATCATAGTGAAGTTTGCTTGCTGTAAAGCCTGAGAATTTTTTTTTTTTTTTTTTCAGTTGGTTCTTCTCGTAGCAGGACTTTAAACCTCTACATTTCAGTTTCTTCATCTGTAAGGATCAGGCTGATAATATTGTCACTCCAAGAATACCACTGAATAGAACTTGGAAGAAGCCCCAGGTCATGGGAGTTCCAGTCCCCTGGAACCCTGCTAGGGGACGGGGATTGGCTGCCATTTTAGGAGGAGACCCCAGTCTTACGGCATGAGCAAGTAATTTGGGAAAGGGATGCAAAGGGCTTTTTTTTTTTTTTTTTTTTTTTTTCCTCCCCTCTCTTGAGGAGAAATGTCTGAGGCTGAATTTGGACATCTTCAAAGTGGGGACTTGGCCATCACACAGTTTAGACTATCATGAGAAATCTAGCCCCAACTAGAGCAGTACGGGGTTGTGCTGACCTTGAGGAATCTATCTATACTGGCTAAACCAATCAACTTTTAAACAACTCCCCAACTCTCTGCAGGAATAAAAAATTCCTAAAACGTTAGATTTGAGAACTCAGCACTCTGTTTGCCATAGAAACTCATTTAACTCAAAAGTGTAGTTGACTTCAAACACACAGCCCCACAGAGTCTAACCAAGTATGTGGTGTCCCCTAGGCTATAGCTTAGACCTGGGGATAGAGACACTCTCACGCATGGCTCTTGCTCGCTTTCTTCAGCCCTGACTGTGGAGGCCCCAATCCTGAGCATCCCCCTCCACCTTCTCTCCCTCTCCACGTGGCGGGTAGCTATTTGATGTGTGGGAAGGGGTCAAGGGGCTTCTGAAAGGAAGGGTTCTGCATCCGGCTGAAGCCCTCTCAGGGGCAGTGACAGTCAGGGGCTCCACCTTTGCCTGCTTCTGGGTATGAACAGAGCGTTCTCAAATCTAGGGCCTGAGTCATCAGTCAACAAATACATATTCAGGACCTGAGGCAGGCTAGACCTTGGGGGATAAATAAGACAGTCCCTATTTTTGAATTGCTGGTAGAAACAGATAATAGAGAAAAATGAGTGCTAAAGGAGAGGTGAGGAGTGAATGACCTTTACCAAAAAAGGTGGTGTCTTTCAAAATAATGGCTAACATTTTGACGTATTTTTACATTGTGTCAGGTACCAGCTAAGTACTTTACATTTCTAGAAACTTTCAGCTAAGGAAGGTTCTATTATCATCCTCATTTTGCAGATGAAGAAACTGAGGCTGGGAACGCTTAAGCATTCACCCAATAAATGGCTAATAAATGCCAAGCCAAGCATGCTGAACTCCATGCTTGGCGTGCTGTGTGTGCCATTCATTCCAATGGTGGTGAGCAGGTCCACACCGGGCTTAAAGTCAAGGCGAGACAGATTACTTAACAATCACTTTCAATAAAGCATAATACAGACTCTGACAGGGGAGACACAGAACACAGGTGCCAGGGGCCTCCAGCCCAGTTTGGGGTGCAGGGAGGGGAAAGAAGCTTTCCCAGTGTAAGAGTGTGCCGGGGGAGTTAATGGGCAAGGGAGGGGATGGCAGGGAGAAAACTCCAGGCAGAAGGAACACCCAGCATGCCAGAACAAGGTGTGTTTTGCCTGAGGATCTGCAAAGGCTGAAGTGCAGCTGTAGAAGGAAGAGGTGAAGCTGGAGAAACAGAGCAAAGAGCTTGGGGGAGCCTGTGAAGCACCCGGGAGCCCAACCAAAAGCCTCAAGAGGGGGAGGGATTTATTCTTTTGGGAGACCACTGTGGGAGATGTAAAAAGATTAGAGTTGTCCAGGCCCTACTCCAAAGCAGCGAAATCTGAATCTCTGGTGGGTAGAGCCTGGGCATCAGCATTTTTAAGGAGCTCCCCTAGGTGACTCATGTCTAGGGGAATAGCTGGGTTTGTAAGTTCTATCAGTCTCGGGCCCGTGCCCTCCTTGCTGCTGGCAGGTGCATAAAAGACCCAGGTCAGTCAGTTTCTGCCCCTTGGGATTAAAGTCAAGGCAAGACATATAACCTAACAGTTACTTTCAATAAAACAGTGATTGCAAGTGACTCGAGCTGGACCAATCAGAACCTTTCTTGAGATTGTTGCTACAGAAGAAGCTTCAGTTCTTATCCGATTCCAACAGCAATCTTGTGGGAGGGTGAGTGTTTATGAGTGTTAGTAGTTGAGGCGGCATTTGAGGACCTGACATACTGTGTGTGTGTGTGTGTGTGTGCGCGCGCGCGCGCGCGCACGCTGCCCTGTCGCCCAGGAGGCTGGAGCGCAATGGTACCATCTCGGCTCACTGCAACCTCCGCCTCCTGGGTTCAAGCAATTCTTGTGTCTCAGCCTCCCGAGCAGCTGGGATTACAGGCATGTGCTACCACACCCAGCCAAATTTTGTCTCTTTTAGAGACAGGGTTTCACCATGTTAGCCAGGCTGGCCTCAAACTCGTGGGCTCAAGTAATCTGCCTGTCTCTGCCTCACAAAGTGCTGGGATTCTAGATAGGAGCCGCTGCGCCCAGCTGACATTTTGTTTTTACTTAAGTTGTATTTTATCAGGTGAGCTTTTTGGGGAGTGATGAAGATTTTATTTAGGTTAACCCTCCCCAAGCCACTCTTCAGCACGTGACTCCCTTGCAGCTCTTTCCTGAGCTCTTGTGAACTACTCTAGTACCTCTTCCAGCTACGGAAGCTGAGAAAAATTCCTTATTTTGCTGAAACTAGTTTGATCTAGATTTCTCTCACTAACAGATCCCTGTCTAATATGGAGGAAATGACCCAACACTGGTCCCAGGTATTGTTGCCAACCTCTCAAGCATAGGGATATGTTACTAACGGCTCTTAATCCACCATTCACTTACTGACCAAAAATTTGACATTTCTTGAGTAACCAACCGACCATTCCCCCATGTCCTAAAAAATGTTTGTCCAGACCATGTCTTGAGGAACTGAGTTGCTTCAATTTACAGCTCAGAGTATGGGAACAGATCCTTATTTTTAATTTATCCCTCAAATTCCTCTTTCAAATTTTAATGGCCACCCTGGGGTCTGGTCATCTCAGATTTGATGAATCAGTACTTGTTCTCTCTCTCCATAACCTTCAAGGTTTTACAGACTTTGATCATATCACCTTTCTGGCTTCATCTTTCCACACTAAAACTCTTAAGGTACAAAGCAGCCCGGCCTCTTACGAAGAACTTCAGGTGATGACATTGCTCACCTTCTGCAGTTCTGAGATATTTTTCTCAAGAGGAAGAGAACACAAACTGCCAGGTTTGGGTAGAGCCCAGGTAGAATACTATTTTTCGCTTGTTTTCCAATATCATTTCTGATAGTATTTTAGCATTTTCTGAACACTTGGTCCTGAGTGGCCTGTAGCAAACAAACATTTTGCAAAGACCCCAAGGATCCTCTTCTGTGGCTATAAACAGACTGGACAAAGTCCATTTTCTTGTAATTTGGATTATGTTCTCATAAATGCATTAACAGACTTGCGCCTGCAAAAGCTTAATATGCATGTTCTTGCTAACTCCTAAGCTCATCCTGCAGTTAATCACCATTTGTTTGCCATCTCTGCATAGCCTTCATTTCATCCCAAAGCCTGGAACCATCTGAGCTTTGTCTCCTTCAGATAATCCATGTAAATTTAAACTAAGTCTGGAGTACCCGCGATCCTGGGGGATCCTCACTGTTAATAATTC
This sequence comes from Macaca fascicularis, assembly GCF_037993035.2. Classification (NCBI taxonomy): domain Eukaryota; kingdom Metazoa; phylum Chordata; class Mammalia; order Primates; family Cercopithecidae; genus Macaca; species Macaca fascicularis. Next base: position 77,832,338 of record NC_088381.1, read on the forward strand.
TTCATCCAGAAAAGTACCTGTTTATCCTATTTTTTATTTCTTGTCTCTAAGGATAATTTTGATCCATGGCAATTTCCCCGCACATGCTGGAGAGACTTACTATTGTAAATGACCTTTGGGGTGGAACTTTGTCAGAAGGAATTTTTAAAGTCTAAACAGAATTCATCCTGGGTTTCTCCCTTGTCTCCAGGCCTGTTTCTGACTCCTTAAAGAATGTTAATAGATTGGTTGGGTTTCATGTTCTTTTTAGAAAACATATTGTGCTTTGTTCAGCTAGCTGAGACTTTATAAAGTGTGCTTCACAATAATACTTTTTAGTATATATTCTGTAAAAGTGACTATTTAAAATGACCCTTCTGACCGGGTGCGGTGGCTCACACCTGTAATTCCAGCATTTTGGGAGGCCGAGGCAGGCGGATAACCTGATGTCAGGAGTTTGAGACCAGCCTGGCCAATGTGGTGAAACCCCCTTTTTACTAAAAATACAATAATTAGCCAGGCATGGTGGTGGGCACCTGTAACCCCAGCTACTTCAGAAGCTGAGGCAGGAGAATCACTTGAACCCAGGAGGCGGAGGTTGCAGTGAGCAGAGATCCTGCAACTGTACTCCAGCCTGGGCAACAGAGTGAGACTGTTGCAAAAATAAATAAAAAATAAAAAAGAAAGAAAGAAAGAAAGACCCTTCTCAGGTAGGGTGGACTCCCCTTGTGGGAAGGAGGCACAGTGTGCATGCCTGTGGATACAGGCGTCACATGGAAGGACCGCTGCGCATTTTGGCTACAAGGATGTTGCTGCCATCTTCATTATCTGAGGCTTCCTTTCTCTCTGTACAAAGAATATCACCTGAGCTTTGATGCTGCTTCCCTCACCATGAGGGACTTTATTCTTGGTAATTAAGACATAATTACCAAGAAGAACAAAACTACCAAAAAATTTAAAAATTTTACCAAAATTAAAATTTTTCATTTAAAAATTAAACTAAAATTTTTAATTAAAAAATTACCAAATATTACCAAGTACTGAATTTTATTCCAATATTTTAATGGGTTTTTAATTTTTTTTTTTGAGACAAAGTCTTGCTCTGTTGCCCAGGCTGGAGTAGCGTGGCACGATCATGACTCACTGCTGCCTCAACCTCCTGGGTTCAAGCGATCCTTCCTCCTCAGCCTCCTGAGTGGCTGGGACCACAGGTGCACATGCCACCATGCCTGGGTCATTCTTTGGTATTTTTTGTGGAGATGGGGTTTTTGGCACATTCACCCAAACTTACACTGCAGAAGGTAAGTAACCTGCTTGAGGTCACCCAGCAGGCTTGGTGACAGAGTGAGGTTTGGGCAGGTCTCGGTGACTCCCAGCTGCCAGGTCACCTCTGATGAGATCACAGCTGCTCCTCAGGCATGGGGCTTTTCATTTTCTCTCTGCCTCTACTAACCCTACTCCATCCTCTTGCTCTGAACAGAAGCAAGGACTCTCTCTGTGCTCCTTTTGACCTCTGCTGCCCCAGGCTCAGTTCAGGCTGGGCTGGGCTGGAGCCTTCCTGCTGGTCGGCCAGCAGTTTCCACGGCTGCCTTTCTGTGGTATTTGGATGTGACCCTCTTTCCTTCTTTCATACCTGTCCTTCTTGACTTCCCGTATTCTCAGTAACCTCCTGGAGCAGTCATGTTTCTTTTCTCCCTACTTCTCCCATTTCTTCTTACTGGGACTATAAACTGGGGTATAACTACACTTTCTTAATGAAAGTCTCCCCCTGACCACCGCTTTCTTCTTAAAACTCTTGTCTGAGACTTCCTATCACACCTACTATCTGGTCTCCAAGTCTGCACATTCTTCTGCCTGCAAAACCCAGTACAAAAGCAACAGCATTTATGAACTGCTTAATTGTCAGTGTTGAGATGGAAAGCTTCAAGACACTGCCAGTGAAGATGGGGAAAGACAGAGACCTGGGATTCGGAGTGGTCTTAACTCCAACTGTGTGGCAGCATGCCCTGTCCTATCTTCGGCCCCTCAGCTTCTCAATCTGCAGAATCACAGCCTGGCTGCCCCAGAAGATCTCCAAGCTCCAGAGTCCTGTGTCCAGGGATCCAGTGAATTGATACTGGCTCTGTAACTAACTAGCCTTGCCCACACCTGATTGTGAGGAGCCATTCTGAGGCCTCATCTGTAACACTTCTAAAGTCCCCAAGTGAAAATGTGGCCAAGCACGTAGGAAATGTCATTGGAAGAGTGACATTTGTATGTTTTTTTTTTTTTTTTTTTTTTTGAGACGGAGTCTCGCTCTGTCGCCCAGGCTGGAGTGCAGTGGCGCAATCTCGGCTCACTGCAAGCTCCGCCTCCCGGGTTCACGCCATTCTCCTGCCTCAGCCTCCCGAGTAGCTGGGACTACAGGCGCCCGCCCCTGTGCCCGGCTAATTTTTTCTATTTTTAGTAGAGACGGGGTTTCACCATGGTCTCGATCTCCTGACCTTGTGATCCGCCCACCTTGGCCTCCCAAAGTGCTGGGATTACAGGCGTGAGCCACCGCGCCCGGCCGACATTTGTATGTTTTAATGTCAGCATGAAATTCAGCAATAATCCCCAACAATACTATGGTATACCTGAAACCACACCTTAGAAACATTTAGCAACCGCCTGAGGTTTGAAAGCAGCTTTTGGGTATGCATACACAAGACATACCAGGTTCCCATAAAGGAGAACAGACCACACAGCGCTTATGTCTCCCCATTCCGGTAAGTTCTAGGGAGAAGAACTGGCTTGGAACCATTTATCCACCAAATGGCAACTGTCTGAACCGACAGTGAGTCTGCGTCTCTCTCTCAACCAACAGAAGGCTGGAGTATTTGGATTAATGAATAATTTAGTGCCAAGCACAAATACCATAGACATTTAGCAATCGGAACAGATAACCAAGTTGTTCATCAAATTCAACACTGTTTAGAATGGCTAAGCATAGCTGAAATAGAGACAATCCCCAGCTGATGGGAGGTGGGGAAAAGTGCCAATCCAGAAAGAAGAACAAATGTGTCACCTTATGTGACATTCTCTTCCACCACTGTTTTTCTTTCTTAAATCTGTCAGAGGCTAAGGGAATTTCTTCACTTTATATTACAGAGGTAATACAGTATGCTGGGCCAAGAACATGCAGTCTGAACCCAGACTTTCTAGATCTCAGTTATTTCATCTGTAAGATAGGGATATATTTGCAGATCAATCAAAAGATTGTTGTGAGGATTAAATGAGTTAATACAGTAATAACCCACTTAGAACAGATGCCTGGCATAGAGTAAGTGTTGATAAGTAGTTGCCAATATTCTTTTTATATCATGGATAGGCACTATTGTTTGGATTAAAATAGTACCTACTATGTGCCAGATTCTGCTAGAGCCTTTGTATGTATAGGATCTTGGGGGAGCTCTGCAGAATTCTGCAAGGACTCATGGATAACCTTGACTTCTAGGTGGGTTTTAAGTTCATTTCAGTTATACTCGAGGCCTAATGAGCACCTACTAGAAAAAGCTCCCCCATATAATCACAGTGTTGTCCTCTTAACTATGCAATGGGCACAGCCGTTTCCATTTCACAAATGAGACAAACTCATTTGTAAGTCTTGTCTAAGGACCATAAATACAAGTAGCCGTGCAGAGGCTTAAACCCAGGTTTTGAGATGCCAAGTGCAGTGTTTTTCCCACCAAACTACAGCTGCTTCTCATCTTCACTCATGGTTTATTTATTTCTGTCAGTCCGATAATATGCCCCACATGTAGAATGACGGATCATGCATTAGAAATGGGAATATGTTTAGAGATATACTGTTTTCCAGACATTAACAAAAATATAAAAACGTTTTAAGAAGAGAAAAATTTCCATGAACAATCTCCCCCATCCATCCTAGAGACTTCAGAAATTGAAATAATTAGATTATGGAATTTTTTTGTCTTTCTTTTGGATGGTGACATTTTTTAGATCACGTATGCCTAGACTTAGCCTTTGAATGCGAGTTAAACAGATTTACTTAAACAACAGGAAGATATTTAGGTAAACCTACCTACAGTATCAATTTATTGGAGTTCTTTCAGTCCACAAGCCACTCACAGAACATCTAAAGTTTTAAGCCAGATGGGCTTCTGCCTTTAGAGATTGGTCACTGACCCAGAAAGGGAGCGCCGGCGCACCATCTTGGCTTAGGTTTGCCTTGCTCTTGCTGACTCCTGGCTGAGGCTCACAGGGCCAGTGTGTTCTCCACCAGGCCTGAAGTCAGTAGACCCTGCTAACAGCATGCATTTACTCATGAAGAAATGAGTAAAGAACCTGGAGCTTCATTTCTCATGAAGAAATGAGAAAAGAACCTGGAGCTTAGGGATCTACTTGCTCAAAATGCTCCTTATCAGAGAGAAATAATACCAACTTAAAACCCTCATAGCATGGAAGAAGGTGGTGGCAGTTAGCTTTTTTTGTCATATGATCTTGGAATACCCAAAGACACAAAACCAAATCCAAGTGTTTCAGGAAAGCAAGAGAAGCTTTTTTTTTTTTTTTTTTTTTTTTTTTTTTTTAAGACAAGGTCTCATTCTATCATCCAGGCTGGAGTGCAATGGCATGGTCATTGCTCGCTGCAACCTCCACCTCCAAGGTTCAAGCGATCCTCCCACCTCAGCCCCTCAAGTAGCTGGGACCACAGGTGCACGCCACCACGTCTGGCTAATGTTTGTATTTTTAGTAGAGACCAGGTTTTACCATGTTGGCCAGGCTGGTCTCGAACTCCTGAGCTCAAACAGTCAGCCATCCTCGGCCTCCCAAAGTGCTGGAATGATAAATGTGAGCCACCACGCCCAGCCAAGAGAAGCATTTTGAAATCAGTGTTCTGAAATCTGAATGTCAGACTATTTTAGTTGCACTGACTGATATATGACAAAATAAATATAAAACAAAATAAACTCACAGGAGCCTCACGTTCAGAGGCAAAAATGACCTGTCCAAATTCAGCAGTGAGGAGTTATTAGCAGGGTTGGACCTGTGAGGGAATGCCATCATGAACTTCATAATGTCTACAGGTGAGCCCAGCCTCTAAGCTTTGCTTCTCCTTTTTGCTTTGCTTCTCTTTTTGCTTTGCTTCCCTTGTATCAATAAATGGGAGCTCACATGGGAAAATGCAATTGCACAAAAAAATCTATTTATTATTTATGCTTTACCTCTTTCCATAAAGGATATTAAACCAAAATGTAAATGAAAGCACATTAGACACCAAAACTTCCAAACAAATGTTAATTATTATTTTCAAGGTACCAATTATTTTGAGGAAACCCTGTAACTTTTTATGATTCTAAGAATGAAACGGGCATTTCTGTGTGCTCTGACAACCAGAAAAAACCCTGTGTGGAAGAAGAGAGAGTCCAGTGGTTATGTTCTTGCGAGGGCAATCTGTTCTTCAGGCTGCCACTGTCAGTGCTGAAAATGCACACTGGCAGCACATTTCTAAGTGACTGAGAGGGCCCCAGCATTTGTCCAGGAGATGTTTTTGAGCAAGCCTCTTTTAGACGAGCATTTGAACAGGTAGAATGGTATTCCTGCAAGGCAAAATTCATCAGCAAGGTCTTCTATTCTTATAAGCTTATAAGTGGGTCAGACTTCGATAGAGAGAACCAAACTTTGTGAAAGCACCTCAAACAATCAGATCTCAAGGTTTTTTTTTTTTTTTTTGGAGATGGAGTCTGGCTGTGTTGCCCAGGCTGGAGTGCAGTAGCACGATCTTGGTTCAGTGCAACCTCCGCCTCCTGGGTTCAAGTGATTCTCCTCTCTCAGCCACCGGAGTAGCTGGGACTACAGTCATGTGCCACCACACCCGGCCAATTTTTACACTTTTAGTAGAGATGGGGATTCACCATGTTGGCCAGGCTGGTCTTGAACTCCTGACCTCAAGTGATCTGCCCGCCTTGGCCTCCCAAAGTGCTGGGATTACAGGAGTGAGCCACCATGCCTGGCTATCTCAGGGAGTTTGAATAGACAATCTGGAGAGGAGAGACACATGGTGCAGATGAGTTGAGAAAGGTATGTAAGTCTAATAGTGGAGTGAATCCTAAAGAAGAGTATGCACTGTGGCTGACAATACTAGTCATGTGAGGGATGTGTAGGGGCCTTCAGGGGTAGGTATATGTATGTTGCATGCTTCCACCTAATCTTGTTTAAAGACATCAAGGGGAAAATCCTTCAACATACCTAGAGAGGATAAAAATGGGTTGCATCCATCTTCAAAAATAAAATAGTTACCAAAATTCTTACTGAGATATTAGGCAGAATATCTCTGTTTACAAGGACAGAAGAATGGAACACTACCAGGAAACAGAGCAAACTCTTCCTGTCAGTCAGGGCAAGCTGCTACAAAGACCTTGATCTTAGAGTCCATGAAGATGAAAAAATGAAATATAAGGAGAAGCCACAACAGATGGTAACTACTAAAACGTCCTGCCAAGACAGAAGTCAATGAATTTTGAGGCATTTTTACTCACACCCGCTGATCTCTGTTTTGGCCCACAGAGGACACAGTACCTATGGGAATTGGCCTCCTTTGACCAGATAGTTGACAGAGTCTTTAAACTTTCTGCCTAATTTTCAGGCTCTGGCAAATCAAGTATTTTGCTTTCTGAAAGTTTTTCATCTTGTAGCACTGCTTTAAACAAGCAATTGAAAAATGAAAAAAGTAAATCCAACCAGCAATTCTGTAGTCACTCTCTGCATAAACTGTTTGCTATACTTCCATTATTTACTGTAGTAATCTGGACATAATCATTTCATAAGTTGGGTAGGTACATAGTACATTTTTATGTTAGTCAGTTACCAGTGACTTAAAAAGTTTTATATGAGGTTACAAAAGTCATTTGCATTTATTTTGTCAATTTCTGCCCCAATTTGAAAATTCCTTCTTCTTCCTGCCCTAAGAATTGTAAAGTTTCACACCTCACTAAGGCATTCTTGCCTCCTGACCCCTGGGTTCTAACATGATTTAGCACTTCTACTCACAGGACAGACCTGGCTAAGAAACTGGGTATCCTTTCAATACAGTTCATTTGTTCATCTGTCACCAAGGAAACTGACTTCTGCCTGGCCTTGTATGCATACTTGAGTAAGGCAATCCTTAATTTTTTCCACTGCCCTATTCATTGCTCCTTTATAGCTCTGTTGCTAAGAGAAGAGAGGCTGAAACTGAGCAGTCATTTGCTCAAAATAAGAAAAAGAGGAGCCTGTCTTTTGGATAGGCTGGATACCAAACAGGCGGGGAAACCTGGAGCTTCCCTTCTTCAGGTTAAATTTATGTTCAGTTAAGTTTGTTGAATGGCTAAATAATAGAGGCAAAGTCATTCCCTAAAAGAGCCACAGGAACACCACAGACACTTAAAAGTTAAGTAAACTTACCTTTGGGATATTATAAGTCAAGTTCTAGAATAATTACCTGTAAGGAGTAGTGTCATTTCATTTCACAGAACTAACAGATTCCAATTAGCCTGCACTGCTTTCTGATAATCCTTGTATGTTTTTGCTCAATTGCACTCGGATACATCCTGCCTCTTTCCCTGGATGGCAGGCTTCTTGATGGATTGGTGACCATGCCTTCTTTCATGTCTATACTGCATGCTTCAAGGCAGGAACAAATTTTGCAACCATACTTGGTAAAAAACAAGCGCTAGAACTTAAGTCATTTGGTAGCAAGGTTGCAGGGGGAAAAAAGCACTTTAGAAACACAGAACCCTGGCCATATCCCTTCTGCTTTCTGACCATCAGTTTCTTCTGAGAAACTGAAAATACCAGCACCCGTTCCTGCCTGCTTCCTGGGAGCAGCAAGCATCCCTGGGAGAATGGCTGAAAAACTCCCTGTCCCAATGTCAGGGATGCTCAGTCCCTATTTATTTCATTTTGCAACTGCTCATCTAAGAATTCTTGTGTGTGGCTTCTCACAGGGCTGCCGAAGAGCAAGGGACTGTATTAAACAGGAGATTCTTGTGCCTTCATTCTCTATTATTACATACACTGGGAAGCAGCAAGTCATACCTTGGGAGAGGTTTGTAAAAAGAGAAAGCAGACAGAGATTTCTTAGCAAAAGTCAAAGGTACTCTCCTTGAATGAGATGCTAAGCTCTTCTAAGACCCTGTTTGTTCACAAGTCTCATGATGAAATAAATACCTGCCAACGAAGACACAGTTTGAGACAGCATGAGGGGGCAGACCAGCCACCCACCATTTCTTATGTCTATTGGAGAGTGTAAGCACCTGTTTGACACCTGGGAGGGAAATAATGGAAGCAGGATGTTTGAAAAAAGGAGGCTAAGACCTCTTTCACTACTACCACAGCCCAGAGAGTCTCAAGGGGGTACTACAGTAGACCACTACACTGCTCTACAAGGGGCCAGGGTGCCCTTCAGAACAGGGTGAACTCAGCTCACTGATAATATATTATCTGGCCTGGAAGGTGGCAGCAAAAACCAGCCACAGAGAACGTGCAGCCCGCCCTGGATGTGTGGGTGCCCCACCCAGACAGAGCCTTTGTCTGCAGGACTTGCCATCCAGCCACGTCTGCCCCAGTTGTTAACTGGAGATCATGTCCCTGTAAAGGGGGCTTGCTTGTCACTTGCTGTGGTAACAGCAAGAAACCCCTTCTTTGTATGTGCAAAAAAAAAAAAAAAAAAAAAAGCCAGTTTGGGTTCACTATTCTGTTCCTGTACAGACGGGCAGGAGGCCCTCTCCCAGTTCTCCTCCTGCTGCCCTTCGGAGCACAGTTACTCTCCTTCCCAGGGGTCATGGCTCAAAATCCACCCAAGAAATCACCTGTTTGTGATGCACAGGAGAAGAGAGGGTTGTGAATTGATTTTCAAGATCTCTGCACCAGATGCCTGAGGAAGGGGCATCTTCTTGCAGCAGTTAACATTTTATGTTATGTTTTTGCTGGAAGAGTCTAAAACCAGGTGGAGAAGGTGATGGAGCTCCCTTAGGTGACAGCATGCCACTCAACACGACCCGTAATTTCGTCCTCTGAGCTCAATGTGCTGAGCATGGGACGTCGGGGTTTCCCCCCTGGTGCCGCTGATACTCGAGAGAGCTACTGTAGCCTCTAGCCTGGAGGCGAGGGCTGGTTCCCACCTCTCCACCTTGCGCAGGAGACTCCTTTGAGAACACACAACTTCGCAGCCTAAGAGGAATGCACAGCTCACCACTTCCGCTAGATGGCGCTGCTTCCCCTACTCCGCCCGCAAGACACCGAATTTATAAAATAAATACAACCCAACACCTCCCAAAACCACACCACATAATAGCAGCTCACAGGCTCCCATTAAAATCTCAATCTGGGAGAAATGATTCCAACTCTGAGCAAGTCTAATACAATTACATTAATAAGATACAATTCCCAATTGCACACGAGCGTCCCCCACACCGGCCCTCCCATTAAATACACCTGTCTCCTTGCCCGGGCTTCTACCCCTGGGTTAAGCTGCGGCGCGAGCCGGCGCTGAATCGTCGCCGTGCCCACCCATCCACTTAGGAACGCCGGGGCGGCTTGGCAACGGGCATCCTCGGCCCTCAACCCAAGGTCCACACTTTCCCGTACGCCGACGCGCCCAGGCAAAGGGTCGCCGGGACGCGAGCCCACGCGGTGCACTGCGCCGACGTCCCCGAGGGCAGGAGCTCGCCAGGCAGCTCCGCAGCCGGGCGTCGAGCGGGAGGCGGGGGCCCGGGCGGCGCGGGCCAATGGGGGTTCACGGCAGGACAGCCGGGTGGCCGGCTCAGTCCCGGGCTCCGCGAGCCCGGCGGAGGGAGGGAGTTCCCAGCCCTCACACGGTGTAAGGGACGTGTGCCGGGTCTGCCCAACCACGCGCGCTGGCGGCTGCCCGGGGTTAGAGTATTTTAGGAAAAAAGAAGAAACACCAAACCACAAAAACTTTCCTGCTGCCAACAGCTAAAGCTATCGAGGCGCGCAGCAAAGCTCCAAATGTGGGCAAGATGGGAGCAAGATGAGACGCGGGGCTGGGGAAGACCAAAGCAGCGCCGTGGCCCCAGCAAGTGTCGGCGGTGCCTGGGAGATGTCAGAGCCGGGTCCGCCCGGCTCCCGACCCGCGCTTACCTTGGCGGCTGCATGAGCCCCTGCGGCCCGCGGGGGGTGGCGCTGGCGGGGCTGTGGGAGAAGAGGGGGTGTCGGGGCGCCGCTCGTCTGCCCCGGGGCAAGGTGGGAGGGGCTCCGCTGGCGCTGGTCCCCGCCGCCCCGGCCGGCTCAGCAGCGGCCCGGGGCGCGCCTCCTGCTCCCGGGCTGCATGCCTGCGAGCGCCTGGAGGAGCCGGCCCGGGAGCGAACGACCACTGCTTCCCCGGCCCAGCGGCTCGGGCGGCGCAGCCAGCGCTCGGGAGACAACTGCAGAGTAGGGCGGCCGGGGCCAGCCCCCTCCCTCGCCCGGCCCCCGCCAGCCGCCGAGCGAGGCGTCGCGAGGTTCGTTTGCGCGCGGAGGGGAGGGGGCGGGCCGGGCGCCCGGGCCGCGGGCGGGGGGCGCGCGCGGGCGGGGCCGGCAGGGAAGGGCGGGGAGGAGCGGGGTGCGGGCCCACGTTGCCCCGCCCCGCCGCGGCCCCACCCTCCCGCATCAGGACCGGCTGGGTGGGTGCGGAGTGTGCCAGCCGCCAAGTCAGGACTCCTTGAATGCTCGGGTTACGGGGCGCGGGCTGCAAGTGCGGCCACCCCCCGGGGCGCCACCAACTTTCCGAATGCCCCGCAGGGTTGCGGTGGAGCGCACAGTGTCCTTTGAGGGGAGTTCCTCTGAGATTTCTGGAGAAGGCGGTTACATGCAAGACAAATGCTGTTGCGCTCTGCGGAGACGCACCTTTGTTCTATAGAGATTTTGTTGTTTAAGAGTCTTCTTGAAAAAACTTAATACATATGTATTACATGCTAACACACGAATACATTCTTGCGTAGAATTTTACGTAACTCAGGAGTGTCTAGAGTGAAAAGAAGACAGTATCGCACTCCCTCCCACGGCCGCGGCTCCCCGGGAGTAACGTTCGGTCAGGGTGTACTCCGCCGCGGTTCTTTCCAGTCTCTGCGCTTTTACATGTACACGCACAGATTGCGAGTGGAATCTCCTGGGCTTTTCAAAAGAATGTTTTCAACATTCAGCGCATGCACACAGTGGCGAAAACACGGCCACGTCGGGAGGAGTAAATCCCCAGAGGCTCCGGGAGCCCAGGGAAGGACCCTTGCTGTGAAACAGCAAAGAGCCATCCAATCGCCATGTGTGGATCTGAAACCCCAGCTGGAGCGTGAAGTCGGTCTGGTTACACAGCTCAGGCCCAAATTAGCACTGCACGGTTAGAGAGATTTGCCCGTACATTCTAGACAGGGTTATGACCTTCCCCTTCTTACAGAACAAACTGTCTTGAATTTTGATATGATGAGAACTCTGGATTTGCAAAATGAAAAGGTATCGTCCGCATTAAAACACGATCGTTATTTATGCGTGTGGTCTTGAGAGATGTGGTTTTAACTCAATATTCTCCGTTTTATTTGTCAAGTGTATTTGGATAATCTATAGCTGGGATATAAATAAAATTAAGTGGTTTAGCAGGAAGGGATTGGGTATGGGTTTCTAGAATTAGCTCTGACCTTGGGCAAGTCATCTAGCTCTGCTGGGCCTCAGTTTCCTCATCTATGAGTAGTAGGGTGTGTGTGTGTGTGTGGGTGTGTGTGTGTGATCTTCCTGTCCTAACATTCTGTGCCCTAACATTCAGTGAATAACCAATTTCTTCATCATCATCTTTCATAGCTCAGCTCCAACATCTTCCCCATCCTCTCATCCTCTAGGGAGTCCTCACATCCATGCCTTTCCTTCCTAACACTGAGCTCACTCTGTAATTATGCGCTCATTAGATTGACCTTTCCTTACGTGTTGGCCTCTCCCACTATACCATAAGCATCATGAGGGCAGGAACCAGGACTCCTTGGGGTCATCACTGCATTCCTAGCACTTAGTATGGTGCCTGGCACACTACAAGAATATCTGAATGACGGTTATCCAGATAATAGATTTCTTACTGTTATTGCAAATTGCCTGGCATTTTTAAAAGGTCTATAAGTGGAAACGTGTCTTTTTAAAATGAGGCCTTTGGAAAGTACCCAGCAGGCTTTTCCCATGGTGGGGGACAAACAATCCGCTGTCTAGATAAGGACAGACAATTCTCAGCTCAACGAAGGGCTGTGGAGGCTGCCAGTAACTGTTTACCTTGATGAGTGCAGGCACCCGTGGAAGAGACAACGAATATTAATGCTACTCATTAAGTACTTGATTAAGTTGGAACTCTGCATAGGCAGTTGGAATACACAGAGTGCTCAGGTTTAAATGAAGCCGTGAGGTGTGTTTAGGGTGCAAATTAACAAACGCACATGCTTTCAACCAACAATCTAGAAACATTCCTTATATAAAGCTCCAGGGTATCATTGTCTTTCTTTACTGCAAAGGGCCTGGATTCCTTAATATGAACAGGAAACAGGCTAACCTAGATTCAAGAGTTTTTTTTTTTTTTTTTTTTAAAGGCCATTAAGAAACAAGGGGTGGGGTAAGTGAAAGTCTAAGTCAGTACAAGGCTAATATCTATATTAGTTTCTTTCTTGTCTGATGTGTAGAGTTGCCAAGGGAGAGGTTAAAATCTGGCCTTAAATTTATAAAGGAAAACTGGGGTTTCCACCCCTTCTTGGCCACTCTTCCTCTTCTTCCCTTTTGTGAGGGGGACACGTGCTTGCTGGGCGGTCGCCAGATCCACCTGGATGCCACCTGGTGTGAGAAAGCTCTCCTGGGATGCACCACACCCGGCACAGGGAAAGGCTATGCTACTGGGGTGTGGAGCAATTTGCTGTCTCTGTCTGTTGCCAGTGAGGGGTGGTGCCTACTGGGCAAGAGTGCATCCTCAGAACGTGGATTCATAGTGAAATTGACAAAGCAATGTGACAGTGAATTGGCCTTATTTTTCACTCAGGGTTGCCTCTGGGGGCCATCCCTTTGGATTGGGTGCCCTGCCCATTACATTTTTCTAGAAAAATTCAGGTTCAAAAGTAAAAGGGCACCTTAAAGAAAGAGCAAGTCAGCAACTCTCCTTGGAACGTACTGAGAAAGGACTGACTGACTCCCACCCTTGGCTTCAGTGAGCCAAGAGCCGGTAGTAGGTGCTAGGACTTACTTGCTCTGCACAGACCAGAAGAAGCTGTGTTTCCTTCTGGCAGGGATGCCTCCCAGAGGCATTTGTGTCAAGCACTTCCTCCATGTCAGGCACTGGGCTCGACACTGCAGCGGGTACTGACTTGGGGAACACAGCCTCTGTCCTTAGACGCTTGCAGTCTAGTGGGAGAAAGGAAGAAAGAGTCAATAGGCCTCGGTGGCTAGGGTTGAGCAGGGGGTTGCATAGCAGCTCCATTATCTGTCCTCATCAGCAACTCTCTGCATAGAATTCTAATAAAACACAGCACTTGTGCAAATGCCACTTAAGGCCGGTCTCTGGCCTTTTCTTCCAGCCAGTCTGCTGCTCAGAGGGTCCCAGAGACACTCTGGAGTTGACACTGCAAGGTAGAAAGGAAGAAGAGACAAACGAAATCTAATGTCATGAGATTTAGGAGATGGATGGGATTATTGCTAGTTGGAAGGACTAGGAAAGTCTTTATGGAAGAGGTGTCACTTGAGATGATCACTGACGGCCCATCTGACAGATCTGACTGTAGTGCATGGTTGATAGGGAAGGAGGGAGAGCATTCGAGGCAGGGGAGTCGCTTGCATAGGGGCACGGAGGTGGCAAAATATGGACAAGTTCAATAGGGAATGTCGAGTCTGGTTGGAATGTGTGCACTGGAGAGACGAGGGAGGGCAGGGTGTTGTGATCCTTATGGTTATGGGTTCTTTCTAATTTGGTCTTGAAGTCTGTCAAGAGTGGCCATAAGCCAAGACAGCCACTCTAGGAGAGCCCTGATGGGGAAAAGTTATGTCTGGGTGTGTGGTTCAGGTGAGACGCAATGAAGAGGTGAATGTAAAATGCATGAAATAAAAGAAATATGTTACTTACAGATCCAGGAGAGGTTAGGAGGGCGGACGGTAGGCCGAAGGGGAAGTCTAGAGATTGCAGGGAGCTCAAACAGCTGGGAGAGGAGGGAGTGAGAGAGAGAGAGAGAGAAGGAGAGACAGAGAGAGAGAGAGAACCTGCTGGCCGTGGCTTTATTAAGTTCTATGGGCATAATCCCTTAGGCTTTCCTGAGGCAGTTGTGGATTGGCTAGTTTTAAAAAAACATGTGAAGGGGGCAACTTATTTGCCTGACTCTAGCGTTGACCATTAGGTTTTATTGTGAGCAGCAGCTGTGGGAAGTGTTGGGTTCTGGGTTAGTGAGATGAGGAACACACTGGCCATATCACACACAACCACACCGGGAAGAAACGTTTCTTCTAGGCCAAAGGTGGCGGGGTACGGCTGGGTTTCCAACAACGTATGTCAGCTCTAAAAATGGGTGCTAAGACAGCACGTAGATTAAACAAATGTATGACTCTTCCTGTCATGGTGCTGGTGCCTTGCGTCATTTTAAAAAATAGAAGCCGTCTCAAAAAAAAAAAAAAAAAAATAGAAGCCAGGTGTAGTCTGAGTGGTGGAGATATTGACTGCAAGGGGAATACGATCATTTAACCAGCAAAGTAAGCATTAGCGTAGGGCGGTTATGTTGTTGGAGATTATGAACTGATAATTTAGTCAAGTACATGTAAAGATTAGTGGTATTCTGTTTAACCAAGAGGAATGGTGGCTGTGGGTTGGAGATGCAAGGCAGGGAGTTGTGGTAGAAGGCTGGAGGTGGTTAGTAGGAGAGGGCAGCCAGGAATAGGTGGTCTTCTTCTCGGGGGGTCAAGGGGTTGACTGATATGAGGCAGGTGCCTCCTGGGAAAAGTAATCATCTCTCTTAATTTTCATAACCAGTGCCAGATTTGCCTTTAAAAATTGAAGTATGGGGGTGTACCTTTGAGCAGAGAGCAAGGAAAATACCAGGACTGTGGGCCAAGCACGCAGCGAGTTCAGGAAGAAAAGCAAAAGATGCTCTGTGTCCATCATGTGCCTTAGGAGAGGCAATCCACTGGCAAGCGCTGCCGGGGGGAGGTTTCAGTGTAAGAGGCGAAGTCATGTGTGGCACAGGATGTGAGGTCATCTCCAGCATCGATCGAAGTCTTGGGTTGGGGCAATGTTATCTGAGGCACTGTCATTTCCAGCAGTGGGATTTTGGGCTAGGGTGATGTTGTCTGGGGTGTGGGACTGGGGTCTCTTTTTTGAGTGGGTGTCCCCTGGAATGGATGCTGTAGACCTCCAGACTGCAAACCAGGGAAAACTTCCAAAGCAATAGTAATAAGACCAGCAGTCAACAGACATATGCAGCTCTCCCTGGCAGGGCTTCTGTTTTGTTTGGTTTTGGTGTAAGTTTAATTTTAAGTGGGTTCTGTATCAGATGAGCAGCTGCCTGCCTGTTGGTCTACAGTTAATGAGTTCTAGGAGAGCATGTTCCCTCAATCTGGCCTCCAGCCCTTACGGGATGGGGGTAAGATAGAAGATTTATAAAAAGTAGGTTAATGCCTGGGGCAAGATAGAGAATTTTAGTGATTTATGTGTTGGACTGGAATTGGAAAAGAGGTTATTTGAAAACATCACTGTGTCTTGGAGTTTAACTGGTTATCAGGGACCTGTCAGGGGCATGAAAGTTCTAGTAATGGCTTTCTCAAGAGCCCAGTATCATGGTGTATTCTAAAAAGTAAAATGTGTTTTGGTTACTACCAGTGATGTCTGCAACTTTGAAAGGAATAAAAAGTGTTCTGGGAAGGCCTTATAGTGTGGCCTTAGAATATGTGGAAGTGTGTGATTTTGATATCTTTTGGGTATCTGTGAGGCAAAAATATCCCAGAGCTCTTTACCTTGAAGGGGACAATTTCTAGAGAATGACCTGATGGTTTCTAATCAATTTGACCATTTATTGGCCAGGGCATCCAGGGCCAAGATGACTGCCTGAAGCTTGGCCAAGTCTGTTTCTTGGGTCCCATCCTTTGCCAGGGACATCTTAGCTAAGGGATGGGAAGCAGTAACATTCCACCGAGTTCCACCACGTAGGATGGTCAGCAGCGCCATCTGCACAGTCTACAAACTCCCATTAAAGTTCACTCAGGGAATCTCATGAGCTTTCAGGTAGCCAAGGGCTCTGTAAAAGGGGTGACCTCTTCCAACACTCTGGCATATGGAAAGGTGCTGAGAACAAGGAAGGCACCCCCTCCTGTAGGTGGAATATGCCAAGGGGCCCAGGTTTTGATCTGTCCTATCTTAGAGAGGCCATTATAGCTGTGCTGAGCTTGTGGGGGTGCAGTTTCCATGACCCACAGCATAACAGGAAGTTGGGAATGCAGAGTCACAGGCTCAGGGACTGTGAGAGCCTCTGTTTGCAGGAGAACCCAGAGAGTAGCCAGTAGTTGGCTGTTTTACTGGAATATAGGACAAGACCAAGAGGGGCAATTTTTGCTATCAGAAGTTGTGGGGCAACCAATGGCCATCATCAGTGGTCCATAGACATCATGAGGCATGAGAAGAGGTTGCCAAAACCTTTTATTTTTTATTTTATTATTATTATTTTTTGAGACAGAGTCTCACTCTGTCACCCAGGCTGGAGTGCAGTGGCACAATCTCAGCTCACTGTAACTTCTGCCTCCTGAGTTCAAGTGATTCTCCTGCCTCAGCTTCCTCAGTAGCTGGGATTACAGGTGCCCGCCACCATGCCCGGCTAATTTTTTTTTTTTTTTTTTTTTGGTAGAGATGGGGTTTCACCACATTGGCTAGGCTGGTCTTGAACTCCTGACCTCAGGTGATCTGCCCACCTCGGTCTCCCAGAGTGCTGGGATTACAGGTGTGAGTCACCGCATCCGGCCTACCTTTTATTTCTGAAGGTGCTAGTGAGAGTGCCTGTTGATTTTAATTTATAAGTAATATTTATAAATGAGGAATCTGTTGCCACCATAACCCCAAAAGTACTAAGAGATACTGGACTTACACGTCCTTACAAGTGTGTCAAAGGAGCCTTCTTGGAGGAGGATCTCCTCAATGTAATGTCATGCCTGTGCTCCCAGAGAAGGTGGATGTCCTTAAGATCCTGTCTTCAGAGACTATGTGTGATGACAAAGCCCTTGAGGTGCCCTATGGGTAGCCCAGAAAATGTGTGTTGTGCCCTTTTGGAGGTGGAGGCAAACTGCATCTGAGAGGCTGTTGAAATAGGTCCAGAACTGAACATGTTAGCCAAATGTATAAGAGCTCAATATTCACCAGTCATTGACTAGAATTAGTCATATTATTGGGAATTGGGTATGGAGGCCTTAATGGATAGGAACATGGTGTAAAGGTTGTAGTAATCCACTCTGAGGCACCCTTAATTTTTTCTACATTTAAGAACAGGCAAAACTGGCTCTCAAATGGAGGAAGAGTAAAGATCATTACCCCTTTATTAATTAGACTGTATATAGTAAGTTTGAATCCTTGAAGATCCTGATTTAACTTACATTAGGCCTTTGTAAATTGACCATCTTAACTGGAGGCTCATGGAATTTTATTTTATCAAGCCAATTTGTAAGTGCCAAAAACTTACTTTAATTTACAATTATTATTATTATTATTTTTGAGACAGGGTCTTACTCTGTCACCTAGGCTGGAGTGCAGTGGCAAGATCACCGGCTCACTGCAGCCTCAACTTCCTGGGCTCAAATGATCCTCCCACCTTAGCCTCCTGAGTAGCTGGGACTACAGGCACGTGCCACCATGCCTGGCTAATTTTTGTATCTTTGGTAGGGATGGAGTTTTGCCATGTTGCCCAGGCTTGTCTTGAAATCTTGGGTTCAAGCGATCCTCACACCTTGGCCTCCCGGAGTGCTGGGATTACACACATGAGCCACCATGCCGGCTTAATTTATTATTTATTGTGTCAGAGCATCTATACTTAATATAGACTATATTACAGCAATGGGTGCATGACTATAGGAAATTTAGGCAAGGCTACAGTTAAAGTGAGACATATTTATTTTTCGCTATTTTATATTTAGCTATTTTTTAAGATGGTAGAGGCAGAGTGTTTAAATTTACTGAGATCTCCAGGTATAACTGTGATTGAAGCCCCAGTATTGACTAAGCCCAAGAACTTTTGCCAATTGGTACATTTTAGCAAATGTTAAAGTCAAGTGAGAACCTGTGTTGTAGAGGCACAAAAGCCAATCCATGCCCTTTGAAATATTTTTGTTATATAAATTATTTAGTATATAAATTTATATATACAATTTGAATTTCTAATTGGATCACATCATAGTAACTTGTTTTCTTTTTTCTTTTTTTTTGAGATGGAGTCTCACTCAGTCACCCAGGCTGGAGTGCAGTGGCACAATCTCAGCTCACTGCAACCTCCGCCTCCCGGGTTCACATCATTCTCCTGCCTCAGCCTCCCAAGCAGCTGGGACTACAGGTGCCCGCCACCACACCAGGCTGATTTTTGTATTTTTAGTAGAGACAGTGTTTCACCGTGTTAGCCAGGATGGTCTCAATCTCCTGACCTTGTGATCTACCCTCCTCGGCCTCCCAAAGTGCTGGGATTACAGGCATGAGCCACCACGCCCAGCCCCATTTCTTATTTTTATTTATTTATTTTTTTTGAGACGGAGTTTCCCTCTTGTTGCCCAGGCTGGCTGGAGTGCAGTGGCGCAATCTTGGCTCACCACAACCTCCGCCTCCCGGGTTCAAGCAATTCTCCTGCCTCAGCCTCCTGAGTAGCTGGGATTACAGGCAGGTGCCATGCCCAGCTAATTTTTGTAATTTTAGCAGAGACAGGGTTTCACCATGTTGGCCAGGATGGTCTCGATCTCCTGACCTCATGATCTGCCCGCCTCGGCTTCCCAAAGTGCTGGGATTACAGGCGTGAGCCCCTGCTCCCGGCCTGTGATTTTCGTTGTAATGGTTTCTTTCTAATTTGGTCTTGAGGTCTATTAAGCGTGGCCAAAAGCCAAGACAGCCTCTTTAGGAAAACCCTGGTAGAGGAAAGTTGGGTACAGGTGTATCATTCAGGTGAAACACAATGAGGAGGTGACACCCACATGCATGAAGCAGAAGAAAATTCTTACAGCTCCTGCAGAGGTTAGGGGTGCCCATGGGAGGCCCAGGGGAAGTCTGGAGGTGACTGGGAGCTCAACTAACTGGTGAGGGGCAGGAGGAAAGAGAGAGGATCTGTGGGACCAGGCCTTTATTTAGGTCCATAGGTATTATTCCCTAGGTTTTCCCTATGGGGTTGTGGATTGGTGAGTTTAAAGAAAACATGTGGCCAGGCATTGTGGCTCACCCCTGTAATCCCAGCACTTTGGGAGGCTCAGGCAGGCAGATCATGAGGTCAGGAGATCGAGACCATTCTGGCCAACATGGTGAAACCCTGTATCTACTAAAAATACAAAAATTAGCTGGACATGGTGGCGCTTGCCTGTAGTCCCAGCTACTTGGGAGGCTGAGGCAGAAGAATTGCTTGAATTCAGAGGGCAGAGGTTGCAGTGAGCCGAGATCGCACCACTGCACTCCAGCCTGGGCAACAAGAGCGAAACTCCATCTCAAATAAATAAACAAATAAATAAATAAATAAAAAGAAAACATGCTCTAAGGGGAGATCTTACTTACATGACTCTGGTATTGATCAATAGGTTTTATCCTGATCAGCAGCTGTGGGAGGAGCTGGGTTCTGTGTCAGTGAGATGAGGAACAATAAGGCCATGTCGCACACAACCACATAGGGAGGGGAAGTTTTAACTAACCCAAAGGTGATGGCCTACAACTGAGTTTCCAACAATTTACTTTGGGCCTAAAAGTTGATGCCGAGGCAGCAACTGTATTAAACAAATTGATGACATAGAGCCATCTTGTGGAGCACCTTGGCTAGAGTGAGCAATAGGGAGCCAGTGAAGGTTACAGAGCAGAGGAATAATGTAAGTGGAGCTGCACTTTAGGGAGGTCTAATGGAAATTGATTTAGAGAAACCAGAAGGCAGAAGACTAGCTAGAAGATTCTACTAATCTTTTTTTTTTTTTTTTTTTTGGTGGGGTCTTGCTCTGTCACCCAGGCCAGAATGCAGTGGTGTGATCACTGCTTACTGTAGCCTTGACCTCCTGGGCTCAGGTGATCCTCTCACCTCAGTCTCCTGAGTAGCTGGGACTCCAGATGTGTGCCACCATGCCTGGCTAATTTTTGTAGAGATGGGATTTTGCGGTGTTGCCCAGGCTGGTCTCAAACTCCTGAGCTCAAGTAATCCACCCATGTTGGCCTCCCAAAGTGCTGGATTACAGGCATGAGCCCCCAAGCTTGGAAGATTCTACTAATCTTTTTCTTTTTCTTTCTTTCTTTTTTTTTTTTTTAAGAGATGGACTCTCACCGTCGCTGAGGCTGGAGTGCAGTGACGCAATCTCGGTTCACTGCAACCTCTGCCTCCCGGGTTCAAGCGATTCTCCTGCCTCAGCCTCCTGAGTAGCTGGGATTACAGGCACGTGCCTCCACCCCTGACTAATTTTTGTATTTTTAGTAGAGATGGGGTTATACCATGTTGGCCAGGCTGGTCTCAAACTCTTGACCTCAGATGATCCACCCGCCTCAGCCTCCCAAAGTGCTGGGATTACAGGCATGAGCCACTGTGCCTGGCCAGATTCTAATAATCTTGATACAATGTTATTGAGAGCATGAGAGGGTGCTGAGAGAACAGGGGAAGTACACGGCTGCTGGAAGTCTCAAATGCTTTGCAGAAGCCGGACACAGTGGCTCATGCCTGTAATCCCAGCACTTTGGAAGGCCAAGGTGGATGGATCACAAGGTCAGGAGATCGAAACCATCCTGGCTAACACGGTGAAACCCCATCTCTACTAAAAATACAAACAATTAGTCAGGCGTGGTGGCGGACACCTGTAGTCCCAGCTACTCGGGAGGCTGAGGCAGGAGAATTGCTTGAACCTGGGAGGCAGAGGTTGCAGTGAGCTGAGATCGTGTCACTGCACTCCAGCCTTAGCGACAGAGCAAGACTCCGTCTCAAAAAAAAAAAAAAAAAAAAAAAAATGCTTTGCAGAAGTGGGAAATGGAGGAGTATCAAAGTGGCAGAGGTGGTAAGTGGCAATGGTAACATCACAAGGAAAGCTTAAAAGGGTTTGGGGGGATGATGATGAGACCAACCATGGAATTGGACCCACTATCATGGCTTCAGCATGAAAGGGAGCCCCAAAATCATACCCAGTAAATCGCCTGATTTTCCATATTTGATAGTATGTACATGCATTTAAGCCAAAAACCCAGTGCTTGTGCCCATGAGAAGAAAATAAGGCGTAGTTAATTCATTGTGTTTCTCTTTAGCCTTTTCTCCCACAGCCAGTCATTTGCTACGTCATGGTAAGGACCATAATCAAGGCAAAAAAAAAAAAAAAAGATTTTGTTGTTGTTGTTATTAAATAAACTATCAACCACAGGAATAGAAAGCAAACAGATTTTTCATGGTCGTTTCCTGAATTTGGACAAGAGAAAAGGGTGACCAGAAAGCGGGCGTTTCCGTGAGGCTTTGACTGTGTGATTTGCTGGCTGGTTTAGACATGAACATAGTTGCAGGGTTTGGGTAACCACAGCGGCAGGAGAACAGCTGGGATGTGGTCAGTGAGCACATCTCCCGGTCCCATAACAGCACCCACAGAAGCTTGTCCTTGACAACTGAGAGACCTTGGGGCCAGCCGGCACACGCGCTGTCTTCATGGTGGCTTGCCTGGGAGGGCAAGGTTTGCTGACTTCTTTATCTCAAGATTGGATCAGTTTGGAATTTGGTTTGCTATTACTGACTGTGCTCCTTCCCTGCCAGCTCTTTCTATATATATCATAGACTCTGCCTCAGTCCTCATTACCACTGTATGAGGTAGGTAGGAGTATTCCCATTCTTTAGGAAACTGAGGTTCCAAAAGCTAAGTGAATGGATGAACAAGTGGTAGGGTCAGGATTAGAATCCACGTTCACCTGAATCCAAAACCGGTGCATTTTCCACTAAGCATGTGGCTCATTTTCCTTACTGTCTCCTCACCTCTCCTGCTAGGCTTGATGGAGAAACACTTCGGGGAGCAAGCTTTTACCCCACTTTCTGCCGCACTGCCAAAGCTAGTGGAGTATGAATGTGGTACTGTCACCTCCAGTCAATGCACCCACTGTCTATAGACAAGTTCTGCCGGTGCATTGTTCTTCTAGTGGGCTCTGGAGGGCTCTGCCCACCTTGTGAATCACAGGGAAGCTCAGGGAGACATTGGATTTCCTAAAGCACTCAGATGAGGTTCCAGGAAGTGACTACGTCACACCTGCTGCTGGGGATTTTAGGGTGGTCACCAAAGTTCGAGCCCTTTGGAAGAGATCTCCCTGGCTGATATAAATAAATTCTCATAACTCATGCATGGAGGTCTTGTTGTTTGGTTTCCAACCAACAGTAGGTTTTAAAGGTTTCCCTAAGAGAGTACCAGGCATTGAATCTAGTCTACAGATTAGACAAATTCAGCCATGAATAGGAATGGGGATACTCAAGGATCTACCCAGTGTCTGGAGGATTTGCTTGAGAGGCTCAATTATTTTTTAACAAAAGAGGCCAGTAGTATTTTTAAATATGTAGATCATGTTGAGGTTGTATATCAGTTAGGGTAAAGCTGGACTGCTACAACAAAGACACCCAACAATAACATGACTAAAGTTTATGTATTTCTCATGTAACAGTCCAGTAATTTCAATTGCAACAGTCCAGGGTAAGCTTTTGAGACTAGTGGGAGATTCAGCTCCATGTGGTCATTCAGGGATTAGGTTCCTTATTAGTCATTGTTCCACAATAATCCACAATTATTGTGATCTGCAAAATTTAAGCTGTGTTACTGCCAAGCCTGGGTTGTAGCCTGTAGGAAAGGTAAAGGGTGTGGAGGAAACATGGCTCTTCTTGCATCCTCACTTCCTCTCCTGTTCCACTAGAGATAAATCACATGTGCACATCTATCTGAAAGGGAGACTGGGAAATTAATGCACTTGGGCAGCCATTGTTTTACTGTTATGAAACAAGCGGAGCTTAGATTTTGTGGACAACTAGTAATGTTTGGTAGACAACTAGCAGCTGGGTGCATCTCATTGATCTAGCATGGCATAGAAGAGGAAGTGCTGGCTCTGGACCCTGAAGACGTGGGTTCAAATCCTTGCTCTACTATGTTAAACTGGGCAAACTGCCTCATCTCTCTGACCATGGCTTGCTTCAACTGCTGTGCCTTCCTTAAATAGCAATTGGGAGGATTGTAACACACAGGTGCTTGATTGTAACTTGATACCAGTTGCTTGTAACACAACAGGTGCTTGATTGTAACACAACAGGTCATGGTTGCAAGAAATGAAAACCAGCTTGAGTTAGCTTGAGAAAAGAGAGATTTAATTTGAGGTCCAAGTCATTTTAGATAACCCGAAGGCAGGAACTATAGATGGACCTTTGTAGGGAAGGACTGGAATTTGAAGACAAAAGGAGTAAAGAGGAGGGAATTTGAGGAGCCCTCAATCCGTTAGCAAAACCCGCTGGCACTAACTCCAAAATAAATCCTGACTGCGTCTATTTCTCTCGTGTACCTCCTTCCGTAGTCCAGGTCACCTTTGAGCCTTGTCTGGACTGATGAATGACTGGTCCCTCTGCCTTCATTCTTATGCTCTCAAATCCATCCTTTCACACAGAGCAAGAGTGAAGTTTAGAAACATTAATGAGATATGTCTCCTGTTTGAGACCTGTAGTGTCTTCCTACAGCATGTAGAATAAAACCCCAGCTCCTTACTCTGGTTTACCAAGCCCCATGCAATGTGACCTCTCCTCCCTGACTGCATCTGCCACTCTTCCCCTCTTCCACTTTGCTTTAGCCACGTGGTCCAGCTGTATATAGACATGTCATTTAAATCTTGCTCCTGCCTCAGGGCCTTGCATGACTATTTTCCCTTCCTGGAGAACTCTTAACACTTTGTGCTTTTAGTAATCCACACCTCAGTATAAAATCTTAGAATGACCTCTCTCTATCATGTCAGCCTACTTTAATTCTCTACACAGCCATTAACACAGTTTTATAGTTTTCTCACTAATATACTTATTTGTTGTTACCCAATTCCCAGACCCCATCGCCCCAGTAAATGCAATCTTTATAAAAGCGGGGAACTGCCTATCTTGATCTCTGGTGTATCCTGTTTGCTTGGGAATACTTTTTGAATGAACTGAGTTAATTAAAAAAATATATGTGACTTTACTGCTTGTAACCCTTTCAAAATTTAACTGTGTATTTTGAACTTCTTTCCACTTCAATGAATACACAATTACTATATGCTCACAGCATCCCGTTACCTAGAGATACCACAACCAATGTAAACAACTTCCTACTGTTGAATATTTAGTGAATATCCTTATGTAGAGACATCTTTGCACATTCTTCATTATTTCCTAGAATACATTTATACATGTGAAATAATTGAGTTAAAGGATAGTCTGCTTCTGAGATTTGATATACAAAGCAAAACTGACTTCCAGGGAAACTGTGATTGTTTTTATGTTCTATGGGGCATGAGAGTGCCAGGTTCCCCAGGCCCTCAGTAAAGGACTATTATCGTTTTTTATTTTGCCAATTGGATGCACTAAAAATGTCATCTTGTATCAATCCATGTTTTAAAAAATTACCAATGGTGTTGAACATTTTTCTTCTATTTATTATATTTAATTCTTTTGTTCCTCTCCTTGACTCTTTTTTAAAAACAAGTGCATCATCTTCACACGTTATTCTTGGTTGAGGGTTTCCTCTTTCATCCTCAGAGACCCACATTCAGGTGGGAGAACATTTGCGAGAATGAGGGAAATTGATTCTTGCCATGCACTCTAAGCTCCCAAGAGGCCCTCTCCTTCCTCACCATTAGAATACAAATTGACTGCTGGGGAGTGAGGAACCTGTGTGAAGAAAAGTCAACAGTGACTAAGAGGCCGGGCTTTATACAATCCCAGTCACTGGTGCACCCCTCACAAAGGCTTCCAAACCCTTACAAATTGCTTCTGAATATCATTGGGGAATCTTCTGCTTGGCATACAATTGAGGCATCAGCACCTTTATCAGAATGAAGGTGTCCATTTCTCCATTCTGCAGAACTGCTCAGAGCTGATCGAAGCCAACCAATTACATGGGTATTTATTGAGCACCCAAAGCATTGCAGACTAGTTGGGGAGATGCCTTCCTGGGTCTTTGAAGGACATCTGGAATGATTTAGGCCTCATCAAAAGATATAAGCAAAAGCATTTCCTTCTACAGTTAACACTGGAGCAGGTCACATCACAGGGCCAGCCAAGCTTTGGGCCAAACCTCTAGCATCATGAAGATAGAACCAACAGCTTTGGACTTAGACTGAATATGGAAATCCACATTTAGGAGGTGGTTAACAATGGTCAAACAGCAAAAACAATATTTTTGTTGTTAGTCTCCAATTTTTCTGCTTTTGTTTTTCAGGAAGGTGTGACTTGCAGAGGAGTTGATTCATTCTTATGTAGATTTACTGGAGAAGTTCACAGCAGGAGACTGGGGTCTGAGACACACTAATCTTTGGTGAGAGAAGATAGGGATGGAAGCTAGGTCCCCATATACGGCTATGGGAGGGGACTGATATCTACAATCCAGTGCTCTTAAACGGTGATCAGCTTTCCAGGAAGCTCTACATTGTCAATGAAAGGGCTGTTCTTTACACTTTACTCTGAGCGTTTTTTGTGTGTGTGTGCGTGTATGCACATGTACATAAGCATGCAGTCATGAGCAAGCACGACTATGTGCGTAAGTTCAGGTTTTCTTTCTGAAAAGAAATGATGAGGCCGGGTGCAGTGGCTCACGCCTGTAATCCCAGCACTTTGGGAGGCTGAGGCGGGCGGATCATGAGGTCAGGAGATCAAGACCATCCTGACTAACACAGTGAAACCTCGTCTCTACTAAAAATACAAAAAATTAGCCAGACGTGGTGGTAGGTGCCTGTAGTCCCAGCTACTCGGGAGGCTGAGGCAGGAGAATGGCGTGAACCCAGGAGGCAGAGCTTGCAGTGAGCGGAAATCATGCCACTGCACTCCAGCCTGGGCAACAGAGCCAGACTCCATCTCAAACAAAAAAAAAAAAAAAAAAAGAAAGAAATGAAGGATGAAGGTGATAGTAGAAAGTTGTTGTAAAAATATCCCTTTTTTTTTTTTTTTTTTGAGAAAAAGTCTTACACTGTGTCACCCAGGCTGGAGTGTGGTGGCACAATCTTGGCTCACCACAACCTCTGCCTCTCAGATTCAAGTGATTCTTCTTCCTCAGCCTCCCAAGTAGCTGGGATTACAGGCACCCACCACCATGCCCAGCTAATTTTTTGTATGTTTAGTAGAGACGGGGTTTCACCCCGTTGGCCAGGCTGGTCTCGAACTCCTGATCTCAAGTGATCTCCCCACCTCAGCCTCCCAAAGTGCTGAGATTTCAGGCGTGAGCCACCATGCCCAGCTAAAAATATACTTTCTTGGCAAAGTAAAAAGCTTGCAAATGCATATTTGTCTTTCCAATTTTTTCCCTGTTATCTGTGAAATCATCTGATCATTAGATCTACTGCTTTAAAAGATAAGCTTTTCATGTAACTGTGATGTTCTGTTTTAATGGAAAATTGACTTTTGCAGTGTGCCCCAAAGAATAAAGCCCTCAAAGAATGTGAGGCCTGAACTCACTTCAAATGCTGGGAAGACCCTTTCCTTAGCTGAGCTGCGGAGGCACCAGGACTCCTGTGGCACTGCCCTAACGAGGAGGCAGTGCTGCCAAATTCAGGTGGGTGTCCCCTGGGGTGGGGCTGGCTGGACTGTGGACAGCAGGCACCATTCAGCCCACAGGAGAAGCTGCCTTGGTGCAGGGGAGGATCCTGTGATCCAGGGGCCTGAGCAGATTTGGAGGGAAAGCTGAAGAGGAAAAGAAAGGATGTAAACAAATTAAAAAGCAAAAAACAAATAACCCCATTATTTGTCCATTAGGCAAAGGACATGAACAGACACTTCTCAAAAGAAGACATACAGGTAGCCAACAAACATATGAAAAAATGCTCATCTCTAATCCTCAGAGAAATGCAAATCAAACTCACAATGAGATACCATCTTATGCCAGTCTGACTGGTTTTTGCTCAAAAGCCAAAAAGTAACAGATGTTGGCAAGGCTGTGGAGAAAACGGGACATTTATACACTGTTGGTGGGAGTGTAAATGAGTATTGCCATTGTGGAGAGCAGTTTGGAGATTTTTCAAAGAACTCAGTTGAGCTACTATTCAACCCAGCAATCCCATTGTGGGGTATAGATCCAAAGGTAAATAAATTGTTCTACCAAATGAACACATGCACCTGTATGTTCACTGTAGTGTGTCTCACAATCACAAAAGCATGGAATCAACATAGGTGCCCATCAGTAGTGGATTAGATAAAGAAAACATGGTACATATACACCATGGAATACTATAGTCATAAAAAAACAAAATCATAGGCCAGACTTGGTGGCTTGTACCTGTAATCTCAGCACTTTGGGAGACGGAGGCAGGCAGATTGCCTCAGGTCAGGAGTTCAAGACCAGCCTGACCAACATGGTGAAACCCTGTCTCTACTAAAAATACAAAATTAGCTGGGTGTGGTGGTGTGCGCCTGTAATCCCAGCTCCTTGGGAGGCTGAGGCGAGAGAATCTCGGCAGAGGTTGCCGTGAGTCAAGATCGAGCCATTGCACTCCAGCCTGGGCGACAGAGAGAGACTCCGTCTCAAAAAACAACAAAAACCAAAAAGCAAAAAACAAAATCATGTCCCTTGCAGCAACATGGATGCAGCTGGAGGCCATTATCCTGTGCAAACTAACACAGGAACAGAAAGCCAAATACCACATGTTCTCAGTTATAAATGGGAGCGAAATATTGGGTATACAACGACATAAAGTTGGGACCAAAAGACACTGTAGACTACTATATAGGGAAGGGATAGAGGGAGGCAAGGGTTGAAAAACTACCTATTGGGTACTATAGGTACCTGCGTGATGGGATCATTCATACCCAAACCTCAGCATGACACAAAATATCTCTGTAACAAACCTGCACATGTAACTCCTGATTCTAAAATATAAGTTCGAAAAGAAAAAAAATACCCCCTCAACTACCAGTTCATCCCTCTTCCTCCCTCCTTCCTGGCTTCCTCCGATTATATTCAGTTGAAAAATCAGCGGGTCTCCAGGGAAATTATTCAAGGGGCCAATGTATGCAGCCAAAGTTAAATAATCAGAGTCTAGACGTTGGGTTTTTAATTTAGGGAACTCAGAAATAAAGCAAAAAGATAAATAGAAGTAAAAGAAGTTTCACTATGTTCCCTGGGGTTAAAAAAAAAATGCATGGTAGGGAGCTCTGGGAGCCCTGAACTGAAAAACATACAGAATCAATTAAATGGATGCAAAGCGATGGCGGGTGATGGCTCCCCCTTGTCCCTTCCCTGTGTCATCATTCTCACTGATTCTCAGGGCTGGAGACTTTAGAGGTATTATCAGGAGATAAGAGGCCAGTCTCATATTCCTGGGAGAAAAATCCCCGCCGATTTGCAGTAAGATCTTGGATTTGACCTATGACTTTTATGTCACAAAGGATCAGCGATTGCAGTTCGGGTAATAGAAGAGGCCAAGTCAGCTTTCTCTTTTTCCTCCCTCCGGCCCTCCCTCCCCTCCTCCAAAGGACAACCTCAATTTGTTTGGAATTATATTTAAGCAGCAACCTAGTGAAATACCTACCAGAGGCAAGGGTGGCATCTGCATTCCTTGTGTTTTCTGGTCGGACGCCCCCGCAGGCCGTCTAACTTTCGCAAAGGCGCGGCTGCGCGTTGCAGCGCGGTCTGCACTGAGACTCCAGGCTCCGCGTGTCTCACCTCGCGGTGACCGCGCTTGTTTTCGTGATGCTGGGGATGCGGGTGTTGTGCTCTTGGAGAGGGGAAGGGCTTGGGAAATGTAACTTACGAATCTTCTTAACGGCTGCCAACAAAACTCCGCTGCTGAGATGCAAGCACTGGACGAGGGGCTCCCGCCAGCTCCCCCGCAGAGCGCACGGCAGACCCGGGGGGGTCCGGGGCCCAGCAGTGCACTCACCCCGGAGGGCTCCAGTCACAACCCAGAGGGGTCGACCCTCTGGCCTGTGAGTTGCTGCGAGGCGGTGGGCTGGGGAGAGGGATTCTCGAGTTCAAAGGGAAGGCTTGCAACCACCTGTCGCTGGAGGAGGAACCGGTGGGGACGCCCGGGGAGGGGGGCGGGCTGGGCAGGAAGGGCAGGGACGCTTCCCGAAGGAGAGCGGGCGGGAGACGGTTTCTGTAAAATAATACCAAGGGATCCGAGAGCCGGCACTTTAGAGCCGCCAGACCCCCTGTCCCTGGGAAGACCGACTAGCAGAAAGTCGCGGCCACTTCTAAAGGAGTCAACATTTTGCACGCTTTCACACTGGTTTTAGTACTTTTATGGTCTGATTGAAAAGCAGTCGTAAAAAAAAAAAAACCCTAAAATTGAAAATTTAGAAAATAGATTTGTGAAGTCTTACCAATGTACATACATACCACTGAAAAAGCGCGTTTAGGTGTGCGATTTGGAAAATGTTTGGTGCGCTTTGGAAAATGTTTGGTCTGCGTGTGGGTCGGGCGCGGGGGCGGGGGTCCCTAGACTCCCCGGTCCCTGGCCTACATATGGGAACTAATAAACTAGAAGTTTGAACAATCGGACTCCTCCCTCTATCTTATGTGAGGGAAACTTCTGAGCTTCCAAATCCATACATTCAGCCCAGATGCAATCGCTGTTTTGAATGCTCGTGTCCAGATGCCTGTGGGCTACATGGATGTCTTACAGGTAAAAATCACCATTTCTAGACTTCTTTCTCTGAGTTAGAGCTGGGAAGTTACTTTGGATGCCTCCCTCTTCCTCAGCAATGCTTCTTCCTGTCTCCTTAGTCACCACATTTGGCAGTTTCCTAAAGCATTTCTGGAACCCCACACCCCCACTCCTCTCTGGCCCTTCACTGTCATAGCCTGGCTCAGGCCCTCGGTGGCATTGTCAGGGGCTCAAACCACCTTCACTTGACCCCTGAAGCTCCCATGTGCCATACCATTCCCAAGCATAACACCTCTCGCCATAAGAAGATACTCAGTACCAGTAGTCACAAGGGAAATGCAAATCAAAATCACAAGATACCACTACTTACCTAAAGGAATGGCTAAAATAAGAAATAGCAACAACACCAAATTCTGGCAATCATGTGGAAAAAACGCATTACTCCTACGTTGCTGTTGGGAATGGGAAAACATACAGTCACTTTGGTTGTTTTTTTTTTTTGAGATGGAGTCTCACTCTGTCACCCAGGCTGGAGTGCAGCAGTGCTATCTCAGTTCACTGCATCCTCTGCCTCCCGGGTTCAAGCAATTCTTGTATCTCAGCCTCCCTAGTAGCTGAGTCTACAGGCACCCACTACCATGCCCGTCTAATGTTTGTATTTTTAGTAGAGGCAGGGTTTTCATCATGTTGGCCAGGCTGGTCTTGAACTCCTGACCTCAAGTGATCTGCCTGCCTCAGCTTCCTAAAGTGCTGGGATTACAAGCATGAGCCACGGTGCCCAGCCCCAGGTACAGTCACTTTGGAAAACAGTTTGACAGTTTCTGTAAAAACTAACCAAGTTACCACACAACAGTCGCATTCCTGAGCATTTACCCCCAGAGAAAGAAAAACTATGTTCACACAAAAACCTGTACACAGATGTCTACAGCAGCTTTATTCATAATAGCCAAAATCTGCCCTTCACTGGCTCAGAGGCCCTTCGACAGGTGAATAGTTAAGCAAACTGTGCTACAACTATACCCTGGAATGCTACTCAGCAACAGGGAGTGGAGTATTGATACTTGCAACAGATTAGATGAATCTCCAAGAAATAATGTCGAGTATGACAAGCCAAACCCAAATGGTGTATATGATCGTATGATTCCATTTACATAGCATTCTTGAAATGACAACATTTTGTAAATGGAGAACAGATTAGTGGTTGCAGGGATTTGGCGTGAGGGTCAGGGTGCAGGGAAGTTTGTGTGGTTATAACAGGAGAGAGCCTTGTGGGTTGTTGAATAACAGTTGACTGTGATGATGGATACACGAGCCTACAGAGGTGACAAAATTGTATAGACTTGATACACTAACAGCAATGAGTACTAGTAAAACTGGGAATCTGAATAAGATGGGAATGGACTGTATTAGTATTAATACCCTCATTGTGATGTTGGACTATAGTTTTGCAAAAATATTACCATTTGGGAAAACTGAGTAAAGTATACAAGATATTTCTCTATTATTTCTAATAACTGTATGTGAATTGACGCTTATTTCAATTTTTAAAGTTTGTTAAAGATTTCTAAAATTTATTTCCATTTTTGTTATTGTGGTAAATATCCATAACATGAAATTTACCATCTTAATCATTTTTAAGTATACATTTCTGTGACATTAAGTACGTTCACATCATTGTGCATCCATCACTACCGTGTATCTCCAGAACATTTTCGCCTTCTACAACTGAAACTCTGCACACATTAAACTCAAATTTTCCATTCTCTCCTGCTTCCATAATTTTGTTTTAAACTGCAAGAAAACTCCTAAACTCAAACTCCTCCTGGGCACCTCATCACCTACAGGGGAAACTCTCAGTGCCCTTGGGTGCCCTGGCCCTGGCATTACCCACCTGCTGGTGTTCCTGTGAACCCCGCCTTGCCTTGCCAAGCTCTGGGGTCTGTGTTGTCTCCTAATACAGGCATTCGACTTCTCTTAACCTGGAAAATTCAGTTTCAGGGCCCTTTCCAAGGCCTGGGAAGGGATTCCAGCACAGTGTTCACATGGTCCTAAGTTTTGTAAATTTGCAAAAATAAGATACTTTCATTGCAATCAAGAGTCACCTGGGGCATTTTATTTCCTTGTCCTCTTGTTGCCTCTACTAAGTGAGTAGTCCCAGCTATTCAGGAGGCTGAGGCAGGGGAATCACTTGAACCCGGGAGGCAGAGGTTGCAGTCAGCCGAGATCGCGCCACTGCACCCCAGCATGGTGACAGAGCAAGTCTCAAGAAACAAACAAAAAAACAAACAACAACAACAACAAAACAAGGGAAGGAAAACAAAGATGTAAAAATGTTATAGACTCACCACTGTAAATAATAAAACTACTATGAACTAATAATCACAATGTCTACAGTTGGGATGCTGTTACTATTACATTCTGCTTGCTTACAGAAAAATATTTGAAGAATCACATAGTCAAAAGCAGAAATCCAGAAATTGTCAAGAGAACTACAATTATTGAGCCTCACTGAATGTTCACACTGGTGAGTAATAAAATTACAAATTATTTTACCTCTACTAACTCATAGAATTTTAGAACTAAGAAGCATCTCAACTTGGAGTCTACTGTTTTATGTAAAAGAAAACCAAGACCAGAGAAATCAATTAATTTACTAAAGGTCATACTCTATTAAGTCATATGCCCTAGCCACATTTTCTAACCAGGCCACGAACTCAGATGAACTCAACCCTTATTCAGTACCTATCATATGCGAGGCATTCTGCGAAACACCTTGCTAGGTGCTGGAAACACGTGCCAGGCATTTTCTAGGCACTTAAAGTTGCGTAATTCTCACAACAGTACTCTGTTGTGATTTGTATCTGTGTCCGCACTCAAATCTCATGTCAAATTGTAATCCCCAGTGCTGGAGGTGGGGCCTGGTGGGAGGTGATCGGATCACGGAGGGTGGTTTCTCATGAATGGTTTAGCACCATCCTCTTGGTACTGTCCTCACCATCGTGAGTTCTTGTGAGATCCGGTTGTTTAAAAGTTTGTAGCACCGACTGGGCGTGGTGGTTCACACCTGTAATCTCAGCACTTTGGGAGGCCAAGGTGGGCAGATCACCTGAGGTCAGGAGTTCAAGACCAGTCTGGCCAACATGATGAAACCCCATTTCTACTAAAAATACAATTAGCTGGGCATGCCACTGCACTCCAGCCTGCGCAACACAGTAAGACTCCGTCTCGGGAAAAAAAGAAAAAAAAAAGGTGTGTAGCACCTCCCGCTTCTCCCTCCCGCCTGCTCTGGCCATGTGATATATATGCTCCTGCTTCACCTTCTGCGGTGATTATAGTGTCCTGAGGGTTCCTTAGAAGCTGAGGAAATGCCGCCATGCTTCCTGTACAGCCTGCAGAACTGCGAGCCAATTAAACCTCTTTTCTTTTTTTTTTTTTTTTTTTTTTTTTTTTTTTTGAGACGGAGTCTCACGCTGTTGCCCAGGCTGGAGTGCAGTGGTGCGATCTCGGCTCACTGCAAGCTCCGCCTCCCGGGTTCCCGCCATTCTCCTGCCTCAGCCTCCTGAGTAGCTGGGACTACAGGCGCCCGCCACCGCGCCCGGCTAATTTTTTGTATTTTTAGTAGAGACGGGGTTTCACTGTGGTCTCGATCTCCTGACCTTGTGATCCGCCCGCCTGGGCCTCCCAAAGTGCTGGGATTACAGGCTTGAGCCACCGCGCCCGGCCTCTCTTTATAAATTACACAGTGTCAGGTATTTCTTTATAGCAGTAAGAGAAAGGATGAATACAGTTATTATCCCTGTTTAGAGAAGAAAATATTGAGTCACAGAGCGCAGCAGTAATTCTCCCAAGGTCACAAAGTTATAAGGTCAGGTTGCTGGAATTCAAACCCAGGCAGCTGGGCTCCCAAGTATGTGTTCTTGTGCGTTCTATGAGACTGTTTCTGGGGAAAGATAAAAGCACAAACAAAGATCTTAGGGGCTTGGGTTTTGGTTTTTTAAAGGCTTAGGATGGATGGTATTAGATGGGAGTCTTAGAGCTTGCCTGGGAACTATGCAGCTGAGAGGCATGACTGGGGAGACCCCGAGTCTAGGACATAGTAGGTACCTGATAAAGGTTGAGTTCATTTGAGTTTGTGGCCTGGTTGCAAAGTGTAGCTAGGGTATGACCCTTAATAGGGTATGACGTTCAGACTAGGGCATGGGGAGATCCAGATTTTGTGGGGCTGGAAGCTAATAAAATTTGGCAGTCCTCCTTAAAATACAAAATTATGACCTTAAAATTAGGTGCAAAAATGAATATTTACTTAGAATGGGGATAAACTCAATAAATTGCACATTTTTAAAAGTTCAACTACCACAATCATTGCACTATCTGAAAAAATTTTATAATCTTTTTATTAACTGCCTGATTGACCTCCACAATGCTTTCATCCTTCCACAGTTTTTCTGTACACTCTTTGATTGCCTCTTTTTATGAAAAGGTAATATTTTCTACACCAAAAATAGATCATTCAGTCCTTCCTCTGGCGTGGCTGATAGAAATTTGAGTTTTATTCTTAACAGTTTAGAAATAATTTGTTTCACGTCTCAATTAATTTCTGATTTGCCCATGCACATATTTAGGACCATTGTCAAAACTGAGACAACCTCTCAAGATGTATACATGAGCCATGAAGTTTTAGGGTACTTCAGGGTTTCTGAATGACTCATCTTAATAGTCATTGAACTTTTTAAATCGATGAAACTCAATAGCAGTTTATTGTTGATTCCCTCATTATAGTGTGTACTGTAGGTTTAAATTATCTTGTTGATGTCAGTATTTTGGAAGCAAATTCAACTTAATCTGATTTTAAGACGAACCTTGTCCCAATGCGTTCATAAGATTCATTCAGTTAATTGGATTATGTAAAAATCTAAGGGCTGGCCGGGCGCGGTGGCTCAAGCCTGTAATCCCAGCACTTTGGGAGGCCGAGACGGGCGGATCACGAGGTCAGGACATCGAGACCATCCTGGCTAACACCGTGAAACCCCGTCTCTACTAAAAATACAAAAAACTAGCCGGGCGAGGTGGCGGGCGCCTGTAGTCCCAGCTACTCGGGAGGCTGAGGCAGGAGAATGGCGTAAACCCGGGAGGCGGAGCTTGCAGTGAGCTGAGATCCGGCCACTGCACTCCAGCCCGGGCTACAGAGCAAGACTCCGTCTCAAAAAAAAAAAAAAAAAAAAAGTCTAAGGGCTTAGTCATCACTTCTGTTAGAAATAGAACATCTTTCTCTTAATGAATTTCATCTTTGAACATATCTAAAATATTTTTTTACAATTTTTAATGTCAGAATGATTTCTATTGATTTCATTATTTTGAGCACATTCTGTTCATAGTCCATTAAGTTTATCTGACTTTACTCTCAGTTCCTTTATAAACAAATCTAAAGATAATTAAATAGGTTCGTTTTCACCTACATCCAAATTAGGAGTCTGTAATTTCTCACTTTTTTATTGAAATGTTCCCAAACATATTTCCAAATTCCAAAAAGAAAGTATATTCAAGCTTTATCAATTTTTTGAATAATCTTTTTTTTGCCTCTCATTTATGTTCAGATTCCTCTTCTAAGGCTTTGAAAATATCTTTTATTGGGTTTCTTTTACATAAAACAGTACACTCCAGCTTGAGATGTTTCTGAGTTTTTTTTTTTTTTTTTGGCAGAGTCTCGCTCTGTCTCCCAGGCTGGAGTGCAGTGGCGCAATCTCCGCTCACTGCAACCTCCGCCTCCCGGGTTCACACCATTCTCCTGCCTCAGCCTCCCGAGTAGCTGGGACTACAGGCGCCTAATTTTTTGTATTTTTAGGAGAGACGGGGTTTCACCGTGTTAGCCAGGATGGTCTCGATCTCCTGACTTCATGATCCGCCTGCCTCAGCCTCCCAAAGTGCTGGGATTAGACGCGTGAGCCATCGCGCCCGGCCGAGATGCTTCTTAGTTCTAAAATTCTATGAGTTAGTAGAGGTAA
Source organism: Macaca fascicularis (assembly GCF_037993035.2). Classification (NCBI taxonomy): domain Eukaryota; kingdom Metazoa; phylum Chordata; class Mammalia; order Primates; family Cercopithecidae; genus Macaca; species Macaca fascicularis. The sequence continues at coordinate 77,868,296 of NC_088381.1, forward strand.
AATAATTTGTAATTTTATTACTCTCCAGTGTGAACATTCAGTGAGGCTCAATAATTGTAGTTCTCTTATCAATTTCTGGATTTCTGCTTTTGACTATGTGATTCTTCAAATATTCTTCAAATATAATAGTAACAGCATCCTGACTATAGACATTGTGATTATAAGTTCATAGTAGTCTTATTATTTACAGTGGGCAGTCTTTAACATCTTTACATCTTTGTTTTCCTCCCTTGCTTTTTTTTTTTTTTTTTCGAGACAGTGTCTTTCTTTGTCACCAGGCTGGAGTGCAATGGCGTGATTTTGGCTGACTGCAACCTCTGCCTCCCAGGTTCAAGCGATTCCCCTGCCTCAGCCTCCTGAGTAGCTGGGACTGCAGGTGTGCAGCACCATGCCTGGCTAATTTTTTTCTTGTATTTTAGTAGAGATGGGGTTTCACCATGTTGGCCAGGATGGTCTTGATCTCCTGACCTCACGATCCACCCGCCTCGGCCTCCCAAAGTGCTGGGATTATAGGTGTAAGCCACCATGCCCGACCCCTCCCCTTGTATTTTTATGAATCTCTAGATTTTGGAGTTATGCCCTCCAAAATGTTTAATTTTATGTGTCTACTTGACTAGGCTATGGTGCCCAGTTTGGTCAAACACTAGTCTGTCTAGATGTTGCTGTGAAAGTACTTGAAAAAGGTGATTGACATTTATGCCAAGTTGACTTTAAGTAGAGCAGATTACCTTCCATAAGGTGGGTGAGACTCTTCCAATCAACTGAAGACCCTAAGAGCAAAGACTGAGGTTTCCTGAAGATGAAACATAAGTCATATTCACTGGTTCCAAGATGTGGATGGTACCTTTCCAGGAAGGAGGAGACAGCCCACCTCTGAGAGATGCTGCATCCCCCACTTTGAGAGAGTCACCCCGCAGCGCCACGGTGGGCTGAGCATAGTCAGAACAGTAGAAATCATGAGCAAAATAGCAAGGTCTTGAGGGTCAGAGAGAACTTGAGTCCTGGTGTACGAGCTGTGTCTGAGACTGCTTTCTTATTGTAGACAGGAAAATCAGACTTGCCTTGTTCAGATGTTGAGCTGATGTTTACAAAATGGAAGCTGTTTCTACGCTTATGATCGGGGTGGGATTTGGGAGAGGGAGAATTTATACTATAAGGTGTTGCTTCAGCTCAACCCCTCTTTGCTTAGATGAAACTTACTTTCATATGATTACAAAAGAGCAGCAAAGATAACTAGCTGCTGGGATTAGCACAACTTCTTAAGAGATCTTATTTCCCACACCTCGTCTGGCATTAGAATTAGCTGGGGATCTCGTTAGAAATGCAGATTCCCAGGTCTCCAGAGCTACTGAACAGAATCTCCCAAAGTAGGATTTGGGAATATGTATTATTTTTAAAAAATCTATGTAGCTAAAACAGACATTTATGCACTCATGTTCAAAACAGCATTATTCACAAAAGCCAAAATGTGGAAGCACCCCAAGTGTCCATCAACAGGTGAGTTGATAAACACAATGTGGCACATTCAGACAATAGAATATGACTCAGCCTTGAAAAAGAAGGAGATTCGGCATAGGCTACAACACAGATGAACCTTGAGGACATTTTGCTAAGTGAAGTAAGCCAGACACAAAAGGGGAAATACTATGATTCTACTTATGTGAGGCACCTGGAGTCGCAGAATTCAGAGACAGAAAGTAGAATGGTGGTTGCCAGTGGTTGGGGAGTGGGGAATGGGGAGTTGGTGTTTAATGCGTACAGAGTTTCAGTTTGAGATGATGGGAAACTTCTGGAGATGGATGGTGGTGATGGCTGTATAGCAATGTGAATATATTTCATGTCACTGAGCTATACATAGAAAGATGGTCAAAATGGTAAATTTTATGTTACATACGTTTTACTACAACAAAAAAGACTGTACAGGACAGGTGAGTGGCTCATGCCTGTAATCCTAGCACTTTGGGAGGCCAAGACGGATGGATCACTTGAGGTTAGGAGTTCAGGACCAGCTTGGTCAACATGGTGAAACCCCGTCTCTACTAAAAATACAAAAATTAGCTGGGCATAGTGGCACACACCTGTAATCCCAGCTACTCAGGAGGTTGAGGCAGGAGAATCGCTTGAACCTGGGAGGTGGAGTGTGCAATGAGCCAAGATTGCACCACTGCACTCTAGCCTGGACAGAGCGAGACTCTACCTAAAAACAAACAAACAAACAAACAAACAAACAAACAATGCTGCACAGGCTATTCTAATGAATCTGAGAATTTAGATTCATTAGAGGCTCATCTGTTCCTATTCTTTTGTCCCTAGCTTATACTACATCTGTCCTTCCTGACGCTCACCATCCCAAGTATGCATTTAGGCAGGGATGTAGCTGGCACTGGGGAGGACCCAGTGTTCCCTGGAGGAACATGCAGTCACAGCACTGGGAGGCAGAACAGTTCAGCTAGAAGAGCTGATGAGCCCCCTCTCCTTCCTCTCAGTGCTCTCCACCAGCCAGGGTGATGACAGCCATGCTTGGGGAGGTGAGAGCCGGGCCCGCTTGGGTGTCTGAGACCAAACTTCCCCGTCAATATTGTGGCCCAGGCTTCTCTCCAGCCCCGAGCTGCCACCCCCAACATCATACAGCCAGGACAACCAGCCCCACTGCAGCTCATTCTCATCCCCTAGCAGGGGTAGGCGACACATGGGCGGGCAGCTCTTCTCCTGGGGGATGAAGCCTGGCCACTGTGGGAGTTGGAAGGCCAAGAAGACAAAGGAGGTAGACTACTAGGGACCAGCTGCCCTCCCAGCCACCTTCTGCTGCTAGCTAGGGTTAGAGCCACATTTTCTTGGCAGTTTTTCCTCCCAGCCAGAAGTGCTGCCCTTGAATTAAGATAGTGGTTAAATACTGCTAAATAATTAATTGTTCTCTTGAATTGGTGTTCTCTGCCAGCTTATGCTTTTCTGGTTGCTTTTGATGGTCCTTTGGATAAATTCAAAAGTGGTATTAATAACTGAAGAGCATATAGGTGGTCACACACACCACACTCACACTCATAATGAGAGGTGGCCCCTCCTTCGCTCTTCAACTCAACATCGATACCAGGAAGTTAGAGTCGCCAACATCAAACTGTCTCTTTCCTGCTCTTCCTGGAACAGACACAAGGGTCAAGTCTATGTATAGCGGTTTGGCGTGAACCAAGTGCAGGAGCTTTTCATTTTGTTCAACGATTGTGACAGGTGCTGGGTCCCAGCAGACTTTAAATAGAGCAATCATATGTTCTGTGACAAAGAACACTGAGGGAGAGGAAGTAGGAGATGGAAAGCGGAATGCGACTTTTTTTTCAGCCAGGACTTCAGAAGAGGGGAGCAGAGAAAACCAGTCAGTTGGTTCCAAGAGACAAAGCTGTGGGAGCAGAAGCCCTGGACGAATGGAACTCTTGTCAGGGAAGTCGGTGTCCTTGGTAAAATTGGAGGCAAAACAGATGGGCCAGCAGTAGGGGAGCCTTTGTGAGTGGGTTGGGAGGCAGAGAAAGGACATCCTGAAAGAAGATAGGAGAGTGATCATGGCTAGAATGCCTCCATTTACAAAATAGCTGTGAAGGACAGATGAGAAAATGAATGGGATTTCTCTGAGAGAGGAGCAGAGGTGGCGGCGGGCTGGGGTGGGGGGATTCATTTTTACTGAATATGCTTGTTTTTGTTTTGTTTTATTTTATTTTGTTTTGTTTTGTTTTATTTTATTTTATTTTATTTTTGAGGTGGAGTCTTGCTCTGTCACCCAGCCTGGAGTGCAGTGGCGTGATCTTGGCTCACTGCAACCTCTGCCTCCTGGGTTCAAGCGATTCTCCTGCTTCAGCCTTCTGAATAGCTGTGATTACAGGCATACGCCACCACGCCTGGCTAATTTTTGTATTTTTAGTAGAGAAAGGGTTTCACCATGTTGGCCAGGCTGGTCTTGAATGCGTGACCTCAGGCGATCCGCCCGCCTTGGCCTCTGAAAGTGCTGGAATTACAGGCATGAGCCACTGCACCTGGCCTGAATATGCTTCTGAATCTTAGAAGTTTGTGCTATTTGCCGTACAGGTTGAATATCCCTTACTGGAAATGTTTGGGACCAGAAGTGTTTCAGATTTGGTAATTTTTGCATTGTACATACAGGTTGAACATTCCTAATCTGAAAATCCAGAATCTCAAATGTTCCAAGGAGCATTTCCTTTGAATATCATGTTGACATTCAAAAAGTTTTGAATTTTGGAGCATTTTCAATTTCAGATTTTCGGATTAGGATGCTGAACCTGTATTAGTTATCTAGAAAAAAACAGAAAACAGATAAATTCATGAGTACACAAATTGGGGGTGATTAAAAGGGCAAAAAAATGAGAAATCATAGATTGAGAGAGGATTTTTTTCCTGGATTGTAAATAAAACATAGTTAAATTAGATTGTATCATATAAAATTACAATATTTGTAGGTTAAAAATGGCAGATTATTGGCAGGTTCACATGGTTTGATCCAGGGTTTCTCAACCTTGGCACGGTAGATGTTTTGATCATCCTTGGTTGGGTTGTGATATGTTCAACAGCATCCTTGATTTCTACCAGGTGGTGCCAGGAGCATCTCCCCAGTTGTGACAATTGTCAACGTTTTCTGTGTATCTAGCAGGACTGGCAGTATAATTTGTGGGGCCCAACGCAAAATAAAAATGTGGGGCCTCTTGTACAAATATGTATTAAGAGTTTTGGCCAGGCATGGTGGCTCATGCCTGTAGTCCCAGCACCTTGGGACAAATCGCTTGAGGTCAAGAGTTTGAGACCAACCTCACCAACATGGTAAAACCCTGTTTCTACTAAAAAAACAAAATTAGCCAGGCATAGTGGCACATACGTGTAATCCCAGCTACTTGGGAGTCTGAGACAGGAGAATCACTTGAACCTGGGAGGCAGAGGTTGCAGTGAGCCGGAGGTTGCAGTAAGCTGAGATTGCACCATTGCACTCCAGCCTGGGCGACAGAGCAAGACTCCCTCTCAACAACAACAACAACACCGAAAAAAAAAAAAAAAAGACAGCAACAGCAGAGCATTAAATCAAGTGTGGGGTCGGGATCCTTCTAAGCTTGGTACCCCATTTGACTGCTCAATCCACACATGCACAAAGATGACCCTGATCTCCAGATAGTGCCAAATGTTCCCCAGGGGGCCAGATTGTCCCCCATTGGGAGTCACTGGTTTAATATATTTAGGTTTATATATACATATGCTCAGAGTCATAAAAAAAAAAAAGGAAAGAAAACTGCATGAATGCTTTACAAAGTGCATAATATCAAGTGCCAGAAGGTTTGGGTGGCAGCCAAATCTGGCCCACCATCTGTTTTTGTGAATAAAGCTTTATTGGAACACAGCCATGCTCATTTGTTTACATATTGGTTGAGGCTGCTTTCGTGTTGCAACGGCAGAGTTGAGAAATTGCAACTGAGACCGTATGGCCCGCAAAACCTAAATATTTACTATTTGGCCCTTTATGGAAAAAGTTTGCCAATCCTGTTCTAGAGGACTGAGTTTTCAACCTGTGGTGGTGGAGGTGGTGGAACAGGTGGAATTAGCTAGAAGTCCCTAGAGCATGGGCTTCTCTAGCCCCTATTATCCATACAAGCTAGAGCGGCTAGGGGGCCTGTTGGGAGGCAATAGGAAATGGCTCCAGATTATTTAAGCAAAGGGATATTTATAGGAGGGATAGAGGGGTGTTTACAGAATCAATGGTTGGCTGAATTAATGCATTAAGTAGTGTGTGGAGTGCACAAAGGGGAACACATTGCTCTCTTTTGTGTTCAGCTTCCTAGCTCAGTTGGTATCTAGAGGAGAAAACCATCAGGATGGAAGATATTTGAGTGTTACAAGAGTTGTAGGCTGGCAAAAGGTAGGGTCCAGGTTAGTTTTTATTTTATCTAGACAGGTTCATTTCCTTCCTAATATTCTTTTGAATTTCAGTTACTTTCTGTTTTTCATTTTTAAAAAGATACTACATTTTGGGGGGAAAGTGTTTGGTGGAAGCAATTGAAAGGAAGGCAGTTTGATGGAAACCCAAGTGGTTTTTGATGAGTAATAATAATTATTATTATAGGTTTCCTACCTAAGCCGTCTCAGTGGGTAGTGTTTGCAAATTAAACACACTATAAAATATTCAGCCGTTTGCCACAATCTCAACTGATTTGCATAATCCCCTTGCACGTGCTCTGGGGTGAGCAATTCCCTAATTAATTATTAAATTCCCATCTGTACTCCGTGAACGGGATAATGAAATTCCAGCAAGCCTTGGGAAAAGCCGAGCAATGCCTTCTGGAGAAGGCTCCTGGCTTTCCTAGGCTTGGGTCCTTCTTCCAGCCAGGGGTCCCTTCCTAAATATCTCCCCGAAGGACTAATTGTAGATTTGGCTGGTGACTGAAACAGCTCCGACCTTCCCGTAACCCGGGATTCCACGGTTCTGGTCTCAGCCCCATACCACACACAGCCAGGCCACCAAGGAATCACCAGTGGCATGTCCAATATGGCTTTATAAGGACATTTCCAAACTGATCCTAGGTTTGGTTTAAGGACAGCCTCTGAGGTTCGTTGCTATTCCCCTATTACCTCATTTTTGGGTGCATTTTTTTTTTCCATATGGCCAAAGACCAGTTTTATTCTCTAGTCATTTGAAAGGAATTTGAAAGCCACTTTTCTTTCTTTTTTCCAATTTTTTTGATAAACCCATGACACCCTCCCTGCAGCTCTGGGAACAACAGGCCCAGAACAGTTGTAGACAGCGTGGGTGGGTGCAGTGGGTGAAGAGGCAGGGTTGCTGTGGTGATATTGGTGATACTGGTGGCTGGGTAAGGGGATAGCTGAGGATTCAGGTGCAACACAGGGCTCTGAAAAGCTGGCTTATTCACCCGAGAAATGACCTTTCTGAGACAGTTCACCGTGGGCCACTCAGGTGGCTCTTGTCTGGGGGGCATTGTCTCTAGGTAGAGTCTTTGTATTTAAAAAATAGCTTTTGGCTGGTGTGGTGGCTCATCCCTATAATCCCAATACTTTGGGAGGTCAAGGTGGGAGGATTGCTTGAGGCCAGGAATTCAAGACTATCCTGGCCAACACAGCGAGATCCTCGTCTCTGTTTTTTTATTTTAAAAACAAAACAGCTTTTACTAGTCCATGCTGTCTTTAGATACACCACGGAGAAATGTTTGTAAAATTGCTGCTATTTGAGATTTCTTGGGGTCACGTGCTCCTCCAACTTTCCTGTGCAAACAAATCACCTAGCAATGCTGTTAACATTGCAGGTTCTGATTCTGTGGGTCTGGAGTGGGGCCTGAGATTCTGCATTTCTGAGAGACTCTCAGATGTTGCTGTTGCTGCAGACCACACTGAGTATCAAGAAGCTGGGCTACAAGGGCATACTTGTAAGGAGGGAATAAATCAGATTTACGTGCAAATGCGAAGATTCAACCTGATAAGTTCATGTGTACTTTTTAAGCTTTTTAGTGAAAGCCATGATTAGCTGGGATTAGAGCAAAGCCAGCCTTAAACTTATGTTCTTATTAGGATCATTTTTCGTTTTCTTTTTTTTTGAGACAAGGTCTTGCTCTGTTGTCCAGGCTGGAGTGCAGTGGTATGATCATGACTCACTGCAGCCTCGAACTCCTGGGCTCAAGTGATCCTCCAGTCTCAGCAGCCTGAGTAGCTGGGATGACAAGTGTGGGCCACTATGCCCAGCTAATTTATTTTTTTGTAGAAATGAGGGCTTGCTATGTTGCCCAGGCTGGTCTTGAACTCCTAGCCTCAAGTGATCCTCCTGCCTTGGCCTCCCAAATGCTGGGATTGCAGGCATGAGCCACCGCCTAGCTGGATCTTTTTTTTTTTTTTTTTTTTTTTTTTTTTTTTTTTTTTTTTTTTTCATTTCAACTAGGCCTATGTTAAAATTTAGAAGTGATCTAGAATTGCCCCTTGGGTCTGAGCTTATTGTTGACCTGATGTCATTGTGAGGTTTTTTTTTTTTTCTTTCACCAGCTGGATGTGACTTATAGGAAGTTTTCTCATCTCTTTGAAATTCTTCATCCATCTGTAAAATGAAGATCATAACAGCTGGTATCACTGGGTATGAACTCTGGAATTACACTGACTTGGGTTCAAATCCCAGCTTTGCTACTTGAGTTTTTTTTCCTTTTCTGAGCTTCAGTCTCATCTGTTAGTACAGAACCAAGCTAGGACCTATCCTAGAGGATTGTTTCAAGGATTTGATGAGGAGCAGTGCCTGGCACATGGCAGATACTCAGTCATGCCAGGAGCAGCAGAGCTCTAGCAGTCTGTGGAAAGCCTGCCTGTCAGTGGGTTTAAGACGGACACGCCTGAAGAGGGACAGGAGGAGGGAATGGGCTGAAGGTTTGGGCGGCAATCTGTTCTTCCATTTCCCACGGGTGAAGTGTTCATTCTTGGGCAATTACTGTGTGAGTTCAGGGGATACCTAAAGAAGAATCTCAAAGGCATCTTGTAAGAAAGTAGTCGAAAGTCTGGTAGGAGCAAAGTAAATGCCAAATCAGACAAACTAAAAAATCGTCTTCCCCGCCTGGAGGCTGACTGATGAGAATGGCCCCCTGGGTGACGAAAATCATGCAGTGGAATCACTGCCGGTTGTGAGGATAAAAGTGCAGAAGAGCAAGATGCTACATTGGAGCGGGCAGCCTCGCTGCTGAGGGCTGCCCTTTCTGTCTGAATCCTCTGAAGCCCCAGGCCTCCCAGAGAGGCAGCAGCCGGGAAGCTGAGCCAGGTTAATGTGCACTGGTTGATCTGATGTCCGAGGATGTTGCAAACTGGTGGCCTGTATGTGCTCAGCTTGCAGATGTGTTTTATTCACCACCCCCCAGATTGTTTCTTTAAACATATGGATTACCTGCCATCATTAAAAATATTGACAATTTCATATCAGAGCCCAGATTCTAACTACATACATAAAATGAGCAATTACGGACCCGTGTTGCTGGTGGCAGCAATCTGTTGGTTCTGAATAAAGGCTGGGCCTGGAGCTGGGCATACCTTCTCAGAGGGCTCATCCTCCCCACCTGGCCTGTTTCAGGCATCACAGTTCCTGCCTGGCCTCTGTAGGCATTTTAGTTTGTGACTGTTTTATTTCTTGTGCCTTCGGCCACGATTTATCATTCAATTCTTCTGTTTGGGGGTAGAGGAGCTGCATTTATCAAAATATTATTGCTTCCCCCCATCTTTACTTCCTTAAAGCCTCATTACCAGTAGCCACTGAACAATGAAAAGTGTATCAGACTCAAAATCAGAAGATCTGGGTGTTGTCTAGGTGCTGATACTTACCAACTTTGGAACCTTGGGCAAACAATCTTTCCGAGTCATAGCTTCTTTGTCAAATGGTGGCTCATAATCATAATGGCTGGGCAGTAAGGGAAAGGTGTCTGTGGACTCCCTAGGGTGTAGAGACAGAGGGAGCTACAGGAGGGGAGGGTGGGGATGTGATGCCTCTAGACTAGCAAGGAAGATGGAATTGAAGTAGGCAATTAAGGCTGGGCGCAGTGGCTCATGCCTGTAATCCCAGCACTTTGGGAGGCCGAGGTGGGCAGATCACGAGGTCAGGAGATGGAGACCATCCTGGCTAGCATGGTGAAACCCTGTCTCTACTAAAAAAAAAAAAAAAAAAAAAAAAAAAAAAAAAAAATTAGCCGGGCGTGGTGGCAGGCACCTGTAGTCCCAGCTACTCGGGAGGCTGAGGCAGGTGAATGGCATGAACCAGGGAGGCGGAGCTTGCAGTGAGCCGAGATTGTGCCAATGCACTCCAGCCTGGGCGACAGAGCGAGACTCCATCTCAAAAAAAGAAAAAAAAAAAAAAAAGAAGTAGGCAATTATACAGTCATAAGTGCTATCATGCAGAGATGCTGGGGTGGGGGTAGGGGCTTGGTTCAGCCTCAAGGTGGGAGATGGCTGGACAGGACTTTGTGGAGGAGTCAATGAGGTGAGTCTTGAAGGAAAACTTGGCTTTGTCAAGAGGACATGATAATAATGTAAGGCTTCTAGTCATTAAAATGCACAGGCTTCTAAGAGAGTCTGTTAGGAAGTCATTCATAGAGAGTTCCCCTGGCTCTAGGGGAGAGAGGGCTCTTGGCAGCCTTCTAGAGACCCCCCCAGTGCCCTGGCGGAAGCTGAGCAGCTGAAGCTGGCTCGGGAAGTTCACAGTGCCAGACTGATGTTTCCCCACCAAGCCCGACCTGTGGGTGGGGAGAAAGGAATATGAACATTTGGGTCCCTGCTGAGGAACATCCGGTGGTCGGTTAGTGTGACCGTCAAGACAGAGTTAAAAATAGGGTTTTGGCCCCTTCCATCTGGAACCATCACTGTGCATTGAAGACTGGAGAAAATAATGTAATCTGATTGTTCCATTGGGTCATTTCTGGGAATATAAAGACATTTTTCCAAAACTGGAAGTCTGTGTGTGTTGAGAGAGTATTTCAGGGCTCCGTTCTGTATCCTCCCTTGGCCTCCCCGTGGTCTTCCCCTTCCCGGCCTCCTGTTCCACAGCGGATGCCTGTTCCCCTTGAAACTCGACTTCATTAGAGGTGACCCAGTTTTTTCCGCACTGAACTCTGCTAGAGTTGAAGATGCTTTTGGCTGCTTGAGAAAACCCCAGCCTGCTGCCCCTCACTGCACTGCATTTGGCAAATGTCTTCTGCAGAAAGAATGCTGAGAATTTCCCTTTCCATCATGTCAGATCATCTGGCTTGGTCCTGGCCCTTCCCCACAAGCCCAGTGGACACAGCTGGAGCAGGGCGGGGCCCAGGCACATTGCTGAGCTGGGAGCTGAAGCCTTCCCTTCTGCTTGAAGGCCACAGCGGAGCAGGGCTGACCCAGGCCAGCATTTCCCAGGTGGCATGGGGGAAGGCTCTGAGCCTGATGCACAAGTGGAAAGAGACGAGCAAAGGCCTGCTCCTCTCATGTAAGCTTTAATCCTGGAATTAAACCCATGAACTTCCCCAAAGCACCTCACTATTTGATGATGAGATCTTCAAGAAAAAGTCACTTCTGCAGGGGTGGACCCAGGTTTTGGGTGACCTGAAGTTCCTAGGATTTTTTTGAATCCTCCTTGAGAAGATAAAATTAAGTACAGCATTTTAGAAGGGGCCTTTGGAAAGGAGGTCCCCTGAGGCCCAAGCTAAGTTAGTGTCATGGTGAATCTGCCATTCCCATCTCCAATGTAACAGGCAGAATATCAGACATAAGAGCTGGGAAGACATTTTGGAATGGGCTTTGGTGGTTCATTTAGGAACCTGCTTTTGTCGGGCCATCTGATGGCCAGGGCGTCACTGGGGAGTGGGGCAGTGGGCCTGGGGCCTGCGGGGCCTGGTGTGTGTAGGGGCACACATGGGAGCTAGAACTACTGGGGGAAGCCCATGGGGCCAGTTTAAAGTCAGCAGGCAAGATCAGGTCAGCTAAAATGACAAGTGGAGGATAGCAGGATGCCAGTCAGGGAGGCCACTGAGATCCAAGAGACAGATAGGATCTGATGTAGGAGGAAACAGGTCAGAAATGAGCTGGGAGGTGGCTAATGGTATGTGGTAGCCTCGGGTAACATTTATGAGCGAGCAGCTCAATGTATGGCTCTCTCAGGTTGGCTTCCAGGTAGAATGGGTAGATTTTTATTTGCTAGATTTTGCACGATAGTTTGGGAGTTGAGCATTTTCTCACAGCCTCATAGATCTGAGTTTCAACACAGGCCCAATTGCCTCTGTTTGCTGGGTGGCTAGATCATACCAACCTCTAGGAGAAAGAGAAGTAACTGCCTTTGGAAATGGACAGGTTCCAACCCTAAGTCTGTCATGTCCCAGCTTTGAGCCTTGTATTTCTGTATCCATAAGACTCATATCAGGCCGGGTGTGATGGCTCATGCCTGTAATCCCAGAACTTTGGGAAGCCGCGGTGGGCAGATCATCTGAGGTCAGGATTCAAGGCCAGTCTAGCCAACCATGGCCAACATGGTGAAACCTTGTCTCTACTAAAGATACAAAAATTAGCTGGGCATGGTGGCAGGCACCTGTAATCTTAGCTACTCGGGAGGCTGAAGCAGGAGAATTGCCTGAACCTGGAAGGTGGAGGTTGCAGTGAGCCGAGATCATGCCACTGCACTCCAGCCTGGGCGACAGAGGAAGACTCTGTCTCAAAAAATAAATAAATAAATAAATAAAAAAGACTCATATCATACATGTTTTTGAAAAGATGTGATCTTCAACATAATTGACAGAGGTAAAGTCTTATTGCTAAATTTTTAAATACAACTCTCGGGCAGGGCGCAGTGGCTCGTGCCTGTAATTCCAGCATTTTGGGAGGCTGAGGCAGAAGAATCACCTGAGATCAGAAGTTCAAGACCAGCCTGGCCAATATGGCGAAACTCCATCTCTACAAAAGTACAAAAATTAGCCGGGCATGATGGCGGGTGACTGTAATCTCAGATACTTGGGAGGCTGAGGTATGGAGAATCGCTTGAACCCGGGAGGCGGAGGTTGCACTCCAGCCAACATTGCACTCCAGATCATTAATATTAAGAGAAAAGGGCTCAGCGTTGGGCACATAATTGGTGTCCAACAAATATTTTGTCCTGACTAGGCTTTAGGAGCACATTCAATGAGCTGCAGTGGGAGAAATTTCCTAGAGTAGAGCCTGGCTAGTGCAAGCGCCAGGATGGATTTGCCTCCCCTCCTGCCTTCAGGTTTTGGTCCAGCCTCGTACCCGGAGCCTTGTAGATTGCAGGGCCAGGCTGACTTTCCGGATGCAACAGCAGCAGCACAGCCTGCTCTAACTGGTTGGCTCTCCCACAACCCAAGAATCTGGGAGGCTCCGTGAGTCCTGGAAACGTCAGAGAGGCAGCAGCAGGCCTCCGAGGCTGGGGAGACTGGGCATTAGCCCATGACTTACCCTCGTGTCCCTGCCTCCAACAGGACGGCAAGACACTCTACTGCATGTCACTGCCAAGCCCTGCATGTCATCGCTGCCTGGCAGGTCAGGGAGAGACGGACATTCCCGGCTGCTCCATTCATCCATTTTCTTGCTGTATTACTCATTAATACCCACCCACCCTGATCTCCCCTTAGGCCGTGGACTTTCTACCTTTTTAGGCTAATTAGCAAACCTATTATACAATAACTACATGACTGGGTTTCCATGGCGATTTGCATGTTCTGTCTCATGGTGCTTTCCAAAGAGCCTATCTTAATCCTCATCGGCCCCACCACGGCTGTCTCCGCCATGTCTCATTACAGCGAAAGCTTCCTTAAGAAAACATTGTATTTCATAAAGCTCATTTCACTGGGGCAAAAAAAGCAATCTCAAATCTCAATGAAAAAAAAACCAAATTTGCATTTTGAAAACAAAGGCTTTTTGAGTTCAAATTCATTAAATTGCCTCTAATGCAGCATGTAATTGAGAGTAACTTGTTTCTAATCATGAGTTTCGTTACCATCAGGAGATATTAAATACTTTTAGCATACATGCTGTTAAGCAGATTAAAGGCACTTGGGATTCACGTCCGTGTGGCCACTTCGTGGATGTGTGCAGGCAAACCTTGAAGACTATGTTCAGAGACCTGTACAAAATACGTGAGCGATTTCATTCTCTTCAGCTGGGGAGTCTGCAGATGGTCAAGCACTGAGAAATATCAAGTTGGTGGGAACAAATCGTTTTGAGCCAGGCCCAGTGGGAGACGTGTAGTGTGGACAATCTCTTGATGAATATAGACTTGCACCGTCCTGGGCATTATTTACCCAGCTGCGCCTATTACTATTTCAATAATTTAACACAATTTGTTACGGGGTAACAACTGATTGCAATCAATAAGCAAGAAGCCTGGAATCCAGTCTAAACTGTATGAGGGCCCCAGCAGGTCTTTCAGGAGCAGAACATCCCTTTCTTCCTTAACCCTTTCTGCCCCTGGAAGACATCTCAAGAGTGGTCTGAAGAAACCCCTGTTGAAAAAAGCCTTAGTGTGATAGCATCCGGCCCCGGAATGCATTTGGCAGAGTCTCTTCCGGTTGCCACTTAAACTGTGGTCCACAGATTGGCCACGCCAGCATTGGCATCAGCTTCAGTGTCGGCATCAGCACCAGTATCATCGCGACCTTGCTTGAAATGTAAATTCTCATGCCCCACCCTGGACATGTGGAGGAGGGGCCCAGTGAGCTTTGTTCTTCCAAGCCCTCCGAGTGATTCTGATGCATACACATGTTTGAGAGCCACTGGACGAGGATAGGACCAAATGTTAAGATAACAGACTGGGTGCGGTGGCTCAAGCCTGTAATCCCAGCACTTTGGGAGGCTGAGGCAGGTGGATCACCTGAGGTCAGGAGTTCAAGACCAGCCTGACCAACTTGACAAAACCCTGCCTCTATTAAAAAATACAAAAAATTAGCCGGGCGTGGTGGTGGGCGCCTGTAATCCAAGTGACTTGGGAGGCTGAGGCACGAGAATCACTTGAACTCAGGAGGCAGAGGTTGCAGTGAACTGAGAAGGCTCCACTGCACTCCAGCCTGGGCAACAGAGACTCTGTCTCAAAATAAAATAAAATAAAATAATAAAAATTAATAATAACAGAAAGCACAAGCAGGGCTCAGCTTTAATATCCATCAAGCCTGCTTTATTGTGGGCCACAAGAGTTAGCAGTAGCCAGTCATTTGTCTTCTTGATCCCATACCCAGTGCCCCTGACCCATGGCTTCCAGCATCTTCTCCCTCATGGCATGCTCCATCCTGCTGGCTCTGCTCCACGGCTCCTCCAAACATAGCTCCCACTTTCACACCCGGTGGGGAGAGTTCTGTTTTTGCACATATTGCAACTGCCAGAATTGACAGAAGTGACATTTATTATAAAACATATATTTTATTTTATCGCATTTCTCAAACAACCAACTATGACATTTCTTCCAACCCCCAAACAAATCTAGGAATGAAATGAGTTTGGCAAGTGGTTTTCAAGGCAACATTTTATGATTAGTCTCTGTTCTCTTGTGACAGAGGAGTGGTTCTTACTTCAATAATTGAATCAACAGTCAGCGTTTCATCTATCATCATTTAGAATTAGGCAATATCTATAAGCACCCTCAACACACACAAAAAGAGCAAGTATTTCAGTGCACTTATATATATGTTAATTTTTGTATAAAATATACATTATTTACATAAAAATATATTATTTTAAATATATATAAAATCAGCTTTAGAGAGATATAATTCACATACCATACACTTTGCCCATTGAAAGTGTACAACTCAGTGATTTTTTTGTATATCCCCAGAGTTGTGTGACTTTCACTACAATCAATTTTAAACCCTCTTCCAGCCAGGCATGGTAGGTCACACCTGTCATCCCAGAACTTTGGGAGGTCAAGGAGGGAAGATCACTTGAGGCCAGGAGTTCGAGACCATCCTGGGCAACATGGCAAGATCCCGTCTCTATAAAAAGTAAAAAAATTAGCTGGGCATGGTGGCACATGCCTATAGTTCCGGCTACTCAGGAGGCTAAGGTGGGACAATTGCTTGAACCTGGAGGTCAAGACTGCAGTGAGCCAAGACTGCGCCACTGCACTCCAGCCTGGGTAACAGAGCAAGACCCTGTCTCAAAAATAAAATAAAATAAAATAAAATAAAATAAAATAAAATAGGCTGGGTGTGGTGGCTTACATCTGTAATCCCAGCAATTCGGGAGGCTGAGGCGGGCGGATCACCTGAGATCAGGAGTTTGAGACCAGCCTGACCAACATGGAGAAACCCTGTCTCTACTGAAAATACAAAATTAGCTGGGTGTGATGGCGCATGCCTGTAATCCCATCTACTCAGGAGGCTGAGGCAGGAGAATCGCTTGAACCGGGAGGCAGAGGTTGCGGTGGGCTGAGATCGCGCTATTGCACTCCAGCCTGGGCAACAACAGTGAAACTCCGTCTCAAAAATAAGCAAATAAATAAATAAATAAAAACAAAAATAAGATAAAATAAAACATTTTCACAACCCCTTTAGCCTTTATCCCCCAATTTCTCTTTCTGCATAGCCCTAGGCAAGCATGAGTTCACTTTCTGTTTCTATGGATTTGCATGTCTAGACATTTTATATATTTCATACAAATGGAATTATGCAATATGTAACCCTTCATGACTGGCTTATATCACCTAGCATAATGTCCAAGGTTAATCTCCGTTGTAGCATTTGTCAGCACTTCATTTTTCCTAATGGCCAAATTTTAGCACACGTGTACATCCCTGCTTCCTCTTCACCACTATGATACTTCTCAAGTTGGATTTTAGTTCCCAACTATGGTGTATGTGTGTGTGTGTGTGTGTGTATGTGAGTATTTTAATACTAATGGTTATTTACAATTACTTTCAGCATCAGCATCCTCTCCTTTTCTTCTCTCCCTCTCTTCCTACCCCTTCTTCTCCCCTGGCGCCCACTCCCACCCTTCATGGTGGGAGCTAGACTCTTGGGTTGAGTGACTGGTAAGCAGTTTGAATCTTATGGCCAGGCTGTGAGCTACAAACTCGGGCCCTAGCAGATAGTTTTCTTAGACTCGGTGTCCTTGTAATCTCCATGGTGACCTTGCCTACAACACAGATTGTAGTACATGTGACAGTGATGAGTGGCTCTCAATTGCCACCATCACAGATGCTTTTCTTTCCTCCTAGAAAGAGAAGAGGTTGCCCAACACCAGAACCACTGAGGCCTACAGCTTTCCTAGGCAGGGATTGAGAAGTAGATAGCACACTGAGAAGGTGCACTTCCTGAGACATCCACCATGTGATGCTTACTTATGGCCGGGTAAGCCATAAGTAAGGCGCAGTGGCTTACTTTTATAATGCCAGCAAGCGGGGAGGATTGCTTGAGCCCAGGAATTTGAGATTAGCCTGGACAATATAGTGAGATCCTGTTTCTAAAAAAATTTAAAAGTTAGCCAAGCGTGATGGTATGCACGTGTAGTCCCGGCTACTTGGGACTCCCACTGAGGTGGGAGGATTGCTTGAGCCTGGGAGGTCAAGCCTGCAGTAAGCCATGATCACACCACTGCACTCCAGCGTGGGTGACAGAGTGAGACCCTGTCTCAAAAAAAAGAAAAAAGAAAAAAAGAATGTCCGGATGTGGGGACCTTCTCGATAGTCCTGAGCATCCCTCACACCTAGCACTGCACGAGCATACAGGTGTGAGCAGAGGAATGACTTGGGCTCACAGGTGATGTGCTAAGGGTCATGGTCACACCATCGAGTCCGACGCCCATTTCACAGACGAAGACCTGGAGCCTTTCATAGGTTCCATGACTTGTCTGAGGCCTCAAAGGAGTGTCACCAGGACTGGAGTTGGGGGGCGGGGGGTAGGTTCTACTGATGGATGGTTTGCTCACCTCCTAATGCACAGAAAATCTGGACTTTATTGCAGAGGGCGATTTCTTCCCTTCAAAACTCTTGTTTACTTTTACCCTGAAACAAGCCTGTCTCATGGAAACTCTCTGGGGCTATCCCATTGTTCGTATTCCCTCCTGGGGTATAAGATAGCCCCATATTTCCACTCTGAAGGCTCCGAGGTTCTTTCTGGTTCCAGCTCAGACTCCCCCTTCTCACCCCTCTGAGTTTCAGACTTGCATGTTCAACAACTTCAACGATGTTGCCATACAATGTCTCGAACTTAAAACGTCCAGCACAAAACTTAAACAGGCTCCATGATTTGTCTGAGGCCTCAAAGGAGGAAACTCTAATCGTCTCCTCCCCCAAAACACTTCCTCCCTATACTCAGCCCTTTTCATCTTCTAAATGTTCGCTATTCCACTAGGTCCTCAAGTGAAAAACCAAGGGGGCATCTTGCATGCTTTTCTTCCTCACATCCCTCACGTTGTATGCACTGGTGACTCCAGGCACCTGACGTCCATCTCTCAGTGCTCTCCCTTGGTGCTGGGTCTACACACTGCAGTAGCCCTTGATTAATCTGCTGCATCTCCTGTCACTCTCCAACAATCCATTCTTAACTGCCAGATGGCCCATTCAAAATGCAAACCAGAGAACTCAATTTCTTTTTTTTTCTTTTTTCTTTTTTTTAGATGGCGTCTTTCTCTGTCGCCCAGGCTGGAGTGTAGTGGCGTGATCTTGGCTCACTGCAACCTCCACCTCCTGGGTTCAAGCGATTCTCCTGCCTTCAAGAGATTCTCGTGCCTCAGCCTCCTGGGTAGCTGGGATCACAGGCACGTGCCATTACACCTGGCTAATTTTTGTATTTTTAGTAGAGACGGGGTTTTACCATGTTGGTCAGGCTGGTCTCGAACTCCTGACGTTGTGATCCACCCACCTCGGCCTCCCAAAATGCTGGGATTACAGGCGTGAACCACCACTCCTGGCCAACAACTCAATTTCTAGCCAAAAGCCCTCGATGACTTCTGCTTGCCCCTTGCATGAAAACCAGGCTCCTCTTGGCTTCAACGCACTTCACAGACTTTCTTGCGCTGTGTATAGATGAGCACTCTTTGGGCAGGGACTATCCGTCTTGTCTGCCACTGAACCTGCAGTGCCTGGCACACAGTAGGAGTTGGCACAAAGCAGCAAGGACTGGTTGATGGAGTGGATGGTTCTATTCCTGCCTTGGTCTCCCTGCAGCTTTGTCTGACCACCTGACTCTGGACCTGCTGCTGGCCATGGGATTCCAGGGCTGTGAGTTGAGACTGATGGCTGTGCAGTGATGTTTGTGATGAATGCACTCATTTGAAAATATAAATACCATAACACAAGATATGTGTGTTATGATACCTTAGGATAAAATATCACATGGTAGTTTGGAATTTATTGTGAAGGAGCTGGGGCCTCTGGGGCTGGAGGGCCACCTCCTGCTGGTTTTACCAGAGGTCAAGCTGAGGATCTTGAACTCAGTGTCCTGTAGATTACTTCCAGGTGAGATGACCCTCAGGGAATGAGAAAGGCCTTCACAGTAAGGAGCCACTAACATTTCTGCATCTGAGAAGAACAGCAAGCATTAAACCATAAAATGCTCCTGGCTAATGAAATAGAAGGAAAAAGGCCACTCTTCTCAAAAGCAGTATGCTGTCTTTGAAGGTTAAATGGCCTGTGATAGCAGCAGTCCTTACACTCATAAATACCAAGCCGGACTCCTAGGCAACGAGTGAAAATGCATAGGGGGGCAGAGAGAGTTTTCTGGGGGCACTCTCAGTTGTCGTGGGTAGGGAGGGAGCTTGCATCATCTTTTCTTCCCCCTTAAAGGGCAAATTCCCTGCTGCAAACTTTTGAGGCATCTTCCTTTAGCCCAGGAATCTGAACCGCCGTATGGGTTCTTGTTCCCAGGGGTCTATGCACCAAGACCAGCTGCATTCTGAGGTCAATTTGGGGGTCATCCCAGGAATAAGGGAAACATTATTGATGAGACAGAAATTCTCCTGATCTTTAGTCTGCAGAGATTTTCTGAATGCTGATTAGATGCTGGGGATTCAGCTGGGGAGAAAACATGGCGTGCACGTTTTTAAGTGCCTGAACCAGAGCTGAGAAACTGTCAGGCATATGCAGAGTGCAATATTAGAGGAATGGTCAAGTTACAGGCGACATAGAAGATACAATGATGCAATGGTCAACACTGAGGGAAGGGAAAGGTGTCAGGGAGGGTGGCCCTTCTGGGGAGCAGACAGCCTGAAGGAGCGCCAGGAAGCAGCAGGAATGTCTTGGTAACTGCAGGCAGATCTATCTGGCAGCAGCACAGGATTCTGAAGCAGCTCAGGGTTGGATTTGAGTCTTAGAGAAGGTCATGCTGGGTATAGTGGCAAAGTGGATTGGAGGGAAATGGGATATCAGCTAGTAGGCTGTCATTTCAGCCCTGCCAAAGCTGCTGCACTGATGAAGATGAAAGGCAGGCAAGGAGAAGCCAAGCATGTAGTGTCAACAGGCCTTGGGGGCAGTCAGCTCTAGGAAGAGATGGGAATAATTTTCATGAATGAGGCATGAGCACATGGGTGATCCAATAGACTGAGAGGGCCGGGCTAGGTGGCTCACGCCTGTAATCCCAGCATTTTGGGAGGCCGAGGTGGGCGGATCACCTGAGGTCCAGAGTTCAAGACCAGCCTGGCCAACATGGTGAAACCCTGTCTCTACTAAAAATACAAAAAGTTAGCTGAGTGTGCCGGCGGGCACCTGTAATCTCAGCTACTCGGGAGGCTGAGGCAGGAGAATCTCTTGAACCTGGGAGGCGGAGTTTGCAGTGAGCTGAGATTGCGCCATTGTACTCCAGCCTGGGCAACAAGAGTGAAACTCCATCTCAAAAAATAAAAATAAAAAAATAAAAAAAATAGACCGAGAGAGGAGATATAGTTGGATAATCAGATTTTCTGGGAAGATACTGAGTTCAGTTTTGGACACATTTAGATTGAGGTGTCTGCAGGCTACCTGGTAATATCCTAAAGGAAGGGAGCTCCTAGCTCCAGGTTTGGGCTCAAAGACATTGTCACATCAGACATATATCCAGACCTGGGAAATAGCATTAGGGTAGAAATGAATTCCAACGTGAATGAGATTGCCTGTGGAGATTACAGGTAAGTGGATACCAGGCCTAATCTAGTCAACAGAGTTTGCATGTAAAATTTCTCCCATCCAGTGCCCTGATGACATTGAGAGCTAAATCCTTTGAAACCAGGTGAGAAACTCTGTTTCACTTTGAGAGTCAACCCTTGGATTTGTGTGAAAATCTTGCTTTGAGCATCTTGCAAGCAGGGACACAGTTTTTTTGGTAGAGGGAAGGAAGTTTAAACTCTGTCTTTGATATTAGAGTGGGTATTTGTGAGGTGAATGGATACCTAAGTTAGGAGATCATGGTGACTACCTATTGGGCCATTGGGACCCAGATTATTTGAAGGAAACAAATATATTCGGAGGGAAAAGTGTATTTTATGTGAAAATCTGCTCCATGTGCCAAATAGTCAAACTCTTTCCTTCCCATGGCTGGAACTCTACTTGTTCTGTCTGGAGCAGAAAAGGAGTCAAGTTGTCAAACACACAGAAAGAGGCATTGATGAACTGTTGACATCCTAAACCAAGGAGCCAGCAGCATGTCAACAATCAATTGCTTTTCTGATCAGTTTAAATGCTCCCATCAGCTCAGACTCTGATGATTTTACTCTGTAGTGATAGGTGTAGCTTACAGGCGGGCCCGTGCATTAGGCACTGAAAAGAAGCATATTGAAAGGAGACTGGTATTTGCTATTTAATGGATTGTTTCATTTTTCTTTAAGTCATCAAAGGCAAATTATACTGAAGTAAGAGCTAGAAGAGGTGGCATTGTTGATTGCAAGAGAAACCTGGACAGAGGAAGGCCTCGGCTACCTTTGACAATAGCCCACGGAGGATTAAAGGGCAGAGGAGATGCTGGATGTTGCAACAGGCCTAGGTCCAGGTGGCTTCGCGTTGCATTGTAGTTCTGGGTGATTCTTCCATTCACAATAGGGCCCTAGTGTCTTGAAAAGAGTGGACCGCAGGAAATATATGGGGCCTGTAGGACTTAGCTAAGTTATTGGGGGTGCAGTGTAGGACACTGGTTTTAGAGGGGATCTGGGACAGCAGGAAGGATGCTGGGGACACCAAGCTGCCTGGGCAAGAATGGGCAGTTGTCCAACATATATTCTAAGGGGCAAAGCAGGGTCAGGGACAGTTCAGCTGCTAGAGGATTGTATTCGACCCCACCTCAAACTGGTTCAAGCAAAGTAATGTTGTCTCATATTACTGAGAGGCCGTGGGTGGGCCAGCATCAGGCATGATTGGATATGGACGATCAAATGCACCAGAACATATCTCTATCTCTTTCCTCTCTCCTCTGTGTGGCCCTGTGTTTGGACAGGCTTTCCCCACACGACGGTCCGGTAGCTACCAGCAGTGGTGGCTTGTTTTATGTAGTTTAGTAACATTAGTTGAAAGAAAGGTCTGGCAAAGATACCAGGATTGAATCTCATTTGCGTGGGTTGGACCATTTGTCCATCGGTGACCCAATCACAGTGTCCACAGGGATGAATGCTGTGGTAGATCTGGCCCCGGTTGGATGTCTACCTGTTGAGATGGGGAGAGATGGAGTCAGCCCCATCCAGATGACAAGGAATGGGATCGAGAGGGGGTATTCTCTCAAGAAATGTCAGGTTTTGAGTGAGTCAAAGCAGTAAAAGTAAAATAGGAAGAATCTTGCAATCAGGTGGGGAAGGACTTGGCAGCAGGTGGCTTCGAACTGCCTTGTATTTCTGGGAGATCTCTCTGTTCACAATAGAATCCTTGTGTTATGAAGAGAGAGAGGTCTGCTAGAAGCATGTGGGGCCTCAGGGACTCAGTTCAGTTACTGGCGTTCAGTGTAGGACACTGGTTTTATAGGGGGTCTGGAACAGCAGGAAGGGTACCTGCACATTTGCAGAGGATGAGCGGTGGGGGGCATGTCAAGGTGCAAGCCCAGTGCTAGAGATGAGGGCAGTGGATTGTAGACCATGTGCCATAGAGCCATGCAGCCTGGCGGAGATGTCTCAGGGTTGGGTGGCCTTGGAGCCGGAGGATTTGTGCGACTCAACTCAGCTTCAACCACAGCCACATCTTGTATCTGTTTTGCACAATAGGTTTCCATTTGACAAAGGACTTAGATGTCCGAAAAGCCTCAAAAAAATCTACTGGACAAGGGTGGTGGAACTCCGCATCTGTTAAGCTAGACCTGGGCCTGCCCAAGTAGGCAGCATGATTTACCTCCAAAGGTGAATGATGGCACCTAAGACTGTTGTCATGACGAGCTCAGGCCAGCATAGGTGACCTTCTGAGAAAGAGGAGAGTCAGGAGACAGGCAGGGCCAGCAGGGATGTCAGGAACACTCCTAGAGGCAGGGAGGACTGATGAGTGGGCTGCATACATGAATTGGCATCCCCTGTGCTACCAGGGATAAATCTTGGCAAGCAGACTCCTATAGGTGACCTCTGCCAGTTGCAGGGAATCTGAAAAAACTGTGATTTCATGCCAAAAAGATGGGGGAGGTTGGGAATTGCCTCCCCACCATCCCGCATTGCACAGAGGATGCTTGTCCAAATGCTGGTTTACTATTATCATTGTCATCTTGCTATATTTTCTTTATTTGTACTTATTCTAAAAATATTGGAGGTGTCTATGAGAAAAGATCCATCCACTTGATTGTCTATGCATCCACCCCATTACCTTTCCACTTAACATGTATCCACCACTAGGCACTGTGCTAGGTCTTGGGCCTGTAAAGATGATACAGTCCTGGCCCCAAAGTCCAGGCCCTTCACAACTCAGAGGGGGAGATTGATGTGTTAGCAAACAGTTGCCATGTAGTGAGATGAAGATAACAATAGAGAAGTAAAGGTCGTCCTGTGAGTTCCGCAGGAGCACTTCCCTTACAACTTGAGCATTTGGAAAGAATTGGGGCTCAAAGGAATGGGCGAAGGGAAGGGCCTCCTAGGCTTTAGGGAACAGCAGTACAAAGTTACTGAGACACGAGGTACACCCTAATAAGATAGGGTGATTTCCTTGTGTCTGAGACCTAAAGAGCTGTGAAGGGAAGAGACTGAGGCCAGTGAGTGAATTGTTTGCAAGTTTGACCTGTATTTCTTAGTGGGGAGCTGCTGAAGGTTTTGAAGCCAAGAAGTGGAATTAGAATCTGCCCTGGCCTTAGTTTTATGCCTACGTTGATGTAAGTTCTGGCATTCTTGAGCTTGCCCTTGATCAATAATTGTGTGTTTGTGGAAATCATCCGCATATCTAATCAGGATGATAATGTCCACATTATGAACATGACATGTCATTGAGATTTGGGGCTGATGCAAAAATAGTTACTTTAAGTGTAGGAGGTATTTATATGTCATTTGGAGTAAAGATCTCTTTTGTGTTTCACACATTGAATTGTTAATCAACTGAAGCATAAATGTGTATTTATTTGTTGTGAGACAAATTGTTGCAACAACTAATGATTGTGGATGCTACTCATCTTATGTACAAAACTAGAATGTTCAGGCCGGGCACGGTGGCTCACGCCTGTAACCCCAGCACTTTGAGAGGCTGAGGCGGGTGGATCACAAGGTCAGGAGATCAAGACCATCCTGGCTAACATGGTGAAACCCTGTCTCTACTAAAACTACAAAAAATTAGCCAGGCGTGGTGGCAGGCACCTGTAGTCCCAGCTACTTGGGAGGCTGAGGCAGGAGAATGGTGTGAATCTGGGAGGTGGAGCTTTCAGTGAGCCGAGATCACACCACTGCACTCCAGCCTGGGCAACAGAGCAAGACTCCGTCTCAAAAAAAAATAAAATAAATAAAAATAATAAAAAAAGAATGTTCAGATAGTTAAATAAGCAGGAAAACAGATCAACAGTCAATTCAAATATTAAGACAGTCTAGGGTAACTTTACAAAGAACGTATTATTTTTGCAACACAAATGTTTGTAAAAGTTTAAATAATAAAAGGCAAAACGGTAGAAAATAATTTATATCATAATTCTAATCTTCCTGGAAGTGTTTTGTATATTGCCATGTTATTAGTCAACAATTGCTACAATAATGATGTAAAGTGAACAATACCAGCGTCTTAGTGGTTTACCACAACCCTCACTTCCTGTTTTTGTTCACAGGTCTGCAAGACAGCTTTGGTTCAGCTGATTTTAGCCAGGCTCACCCTGACTTTGCCGGGCGCTGTGAACCCCAGCCTTCAGGTCGAGTTCAGGTATGCTCTATATGTCTCCATCGTTCTGGGACCAGTGGGTATGTGGGACAAGTTCTTTTCATGGCAAGTGGCAGACGCCTCTAGGCCAAGCCAAATCACTCAAATACATTTAAATTTCTGATCATGTTATGTCTGCTAACAGGCCATTGGCTGATGAAGCTTACATGGTCCAGCTCAATCAATCGGGCTGAGGGAGAGGGCAATCTAGAGGGGGTCCTGCCGAGTCATAAGGCAAAGGGAGAGGATGGGAAGAAGGCACTGTAATGCAACCTACCACAGCCACAGAGGAGGAGATGTATCTTTTCTGCAGACAGTTACTATTAAAGACAAAAAGGGACTAAATCACTCCGTGTCGATTTCACCATTAGCAGCACCCCATCCTGGTGAAATTAGACAAAAATGAAACTGCCTTCCTACTAGCTTTAGTGTGTGTATATTAATAATTCTTTCCCCATAATGTATAATGTCAGACTTTTACAATTTAGTTATTATTTATTTATTTATTTATTTTTTTGAGACGGAGTCTCGCTCTGTCGCCCAGGTTGGAGTGCAGTGGCACCATCTCGGCTCACTGCAAACTCCACCTCCCGGGTTCACGCCATTCTCCTGCCTCAGCCTCCCGAGTAGCTGGGACTACAGGCTCCTGCCACCACGCCTGGCTGATTTTTTTGTATTTTTAGTAGAGACGGAGTTTCACCGTGTTAGCCAGGATGGTCTCGATCTCCTGACCTCGTGATCCATCTGCCTCAGCCTCCCAAAGTGCTGGGAATATAGGCGTGAGCTACCACGCCTGGCCTATTAAATTTTTAATAACAAAAAAGTAACTATAATTAATTTTTAGTGGCTTTGAGATTTATTTTTGGATCCCAAAATTTCCTTCTCCATGGCAATATTTGGTTTGGATCTTTTTTGCAGTTATATATATATATATATATTTTTTTTTTTTTTTAAACTATTGGCTATTCAGCATGTGGCTCAATGAATTTTGGTACACCTCTTGTATCTATCTCTCTACATTAGGCATATTTGGATCATATCCATATATTATATCCATTTGTCCTGCAATTTGTCTTTTCATGTAATGAGTTCTTTCTGTATGGTATATATAGACCTACTTCATTATAGTTAATGTCTGTCTACACATTGTTCCATTGATTTACAGATTCCTCCACAGTAGAATTTACTAACACATCCCTCACGGATGCACATCTTGGTTCCCGATCCTGCCTATCCCAGCACTGCAGTTACGGCCAGTCTCACTGTCACTCACCAGAGTCGGGTGCCTGCCTCTATATATCCTGCAATGGAGCCAATAGCCTCCTGAGGCCTGCATGGGATGTCCCTTCTGCCCCCATCCTCCTCACGCCACTTGTTCTTTCAGGAACATTTCATGCTACTGACCACTTCCTCCTTTGACTTTTTCGTGCTCCCTCTCTCCAGTTGTTCTGCTCAACGCCCTGTGGCACGCCTTGCCTTCTTTTAAAGGTGTGCTCAGGGATTCTCCTCATTTTTCATTGCTCATGCCTGTCTGGGCTTTCCCTGGAAGATCCCCTGCCACCCATCCCCTGCTGCCTCCAGGATTGTCTCCTAGCCCGGGCCTCTGGCATAGAAGCCATCTGCCTCCCGAATGCGTTGCCTGGAGGAAATGCAGGCGCCTCACTCCGCTCTCACTCTGGATGCCATCCCATCCTCCTCTGTGCTTGCTGCCTTGGTCGTTGGTGCCATCATAGTCGTCCCCCCTCCCACATTCAAGTGATGCATTTAGGTGCGTTCATTCCACCTCTGAGCCTCTCACACTCACCCCCCTCCTCTAATCTCTACAGTGTTCTACTCAACGTTTGCTAGTGGTGGCCCCTTCCACCTTGTGTGCGTAGTATGTCCAAGCCATCCCTTGGCAGCCAGGACCATCGGCACACTAGCAAGTTCATGGACTCAGGTGTGTGTCTCTGGGCGTGCCTCTGATCCTTCTATCCTGCCCACACCTCTGAAACTCTCTGCATTTGAACCTCCTGTATTGGATTCTGTTTCCTGCTGGGGTGTCGATGGGTGGGATTTGTTCATTCATGATTTTTCAGCCCCATTTGTCTTCTGTCTGTTTGTCCCAGGCACCTGGGGGAATCACTCCTACCTAATGGAGAGGGAAGGGAGTCCATGATTATGGAATGATGTGACAAACAAAACATGAAAGGAGAGAGGGATTGCTTCTCCCTCTGATCCCAAGGAAGGCTGCCTGGAGGGGGAAGCACTGGTGCTGTACGGGGAGCAGAGTTTGGTGAGTGAAGAAGGGGTGGAATAGGATAAAAACCACAGCAAAGAGCTCTCAAAGCAAATCTGCCTCTCCCCAGGCCATAGTCCATGATGTCATCACCACATGGTCACTGGGCTAGAAGCCTTGGCACCATCATTGACTCTTAGTTTTCCCTCCCCACCATGCCTGGCCTGTCACTGAGGCCAGTGGTGTCTCCTTCTAACGTGCTCCTTGCCTCCCTGTTCCCTCTTCTCTATCTCTTCTGCCACATCCACAGAGTAGCCAGGGTGTCCTATTTGGCTAGAAAAAATGCAAATAGATGGCCAGGCGTGGTGGCTCATGCCTATAATCCCAGCACTTTGGGAGGCTGAGGCAGGCAGATCACTGGTCAGAAGATCGAGACCATCCTGGCTAACATGGTGAAACCCCGCCTCTACTAAAAATACAAAAACAAAATTAGCCGGATGTGGTGGTGGTCACCTGTAGTCCCAGCTACTCCGGAGGCTGAGGCAGGAGAATGGCGTGAACCCAGGAGGTGGAGTTTGCAGTGAGCCGAGATTGCGCCACTGCACTCCAGCCTAGAAGACAGAGCGAGACTCTGTTTCAAAAAAAAGCAAATATATGAGCCTGTTTTGGGACATCTACTAGATACTTTGCACTATGCTAGACAACTGAAATAGATTATCTTTAACTTTCATAACGTTTCTGGGAGGTAAGGCAATGTTATCCCCACTTGGAGATGAAGAAACCAGATGTTGTTCCCTCTACGTTGGAGGCTCCTTAGGATTTTGAATAGGGAAGGATGAGGAGCCGTGGTCATGTACGCTTCGTCTCATCTCTGGGACTGGTCTTGGGCAAGTTCCTAGGGTTGATGGATTGCAGCGTGCCCTGAAGCTCAGCTGCTTAGAGACAGAGATTGTGTGCTGAATTTAATGAGCAAGCTCTCTCCAGCCAGCTGGAGACAAAACCTTTCAGGAGATCTGGAAGGTCCATGAAGGGAGGTTTTATTTCCCTGGGCAACTCTAGGTGCGTTTTTACTCAGTGGGCCCCAGAAGAGAGACTCGAGCAAAATTTTTGTTTGTCCCAACTGCTTGGGAAATGGAGAATATTTTTAGCAGATTTGAAAGCTTTGGAGACAAATCACATTACTCAGCGCCCTGCTCAGAGCAAGCACTCAAAAAACCTTTGTGGAACGTGGCTGAATATTCCTCATTGATACAAAGATCCTACAGTGAATGTGTGCATTAGAGGAGTGGATGAGGAAGATGTCAGCTGGCCTGACCGTAAAAAGGCATCTTTACAGCTCCGTGAAAAGGAACACGGACAATAGCTAGAATGTCATCCGTGAGCACAATAAATATTTCCTTGAAGTTCTTTGCCCATCAGGAAACCACCTCACACACACTTTTAAAACCAGTGGACTTTATGTAAAATGCCAGGTATTGATTGGAACTGATCGGTTTTACAATTAACCAAAGTGCACAATGATCATGTCCACCTTGATTGATGTATGGGGCTTCAGTGAATTACAGAAAGGAGAGAGAGATTGAGGTTTTAAGCACTGCCCAAATGCAGTCACTTTGGCTTCACAGTACTGTCCATTGCATGCATTTTAAAAAGGGAACACCTCTAGGATGCTGTGGTTCCTTTATTCAGTTATTCAGCCAGCATTGGCTGAGCACTTGCTTGTGCCGGGCACAGTGCTGCAGACTCAAAGTTTAGAAGACAGAAGTCCCACCCCCAAGGTGCACACAGCCTAGTGGCGGGTGGGCAATGGTGATGGAGTGTCTGGCTTGCTGTGAAAGAGGCATATCCAGGTCATCATGAGAGGACACAGCGAGCAGCAAGATGTGACTTGGGTGGACAGGGAGGAGTTCGGGAAAACTGGAGGATTCTAGAAGGATGATTCAAAGAACAGGGAGGGAGAGGAGCCTCTGGGCCCAAGCAAAGACACAGGCTTATTGGAGGACTGGAGTTGCAGGTGGCTGGAGGAATGATGGGGAGGCTGGGGCAGCAGCTGGGGTGGGCGGGGTTTCTCATGCCTGTCAAGGAGTCGGCACATCATCCTAACTGCTGCCTGAAGGGGTAATCTCTCTAACTCAGAGAATCTGGTGACTCAATTTCTTCTGATACTATATCTAATACTTTTATCACTTTAGTGAAGTCTGTGCTGCCGAAAATGCATAGAATGAATAGCAGGTTCTGGCAACATCAGGCTAACCAAACTCATCACTTTCACGGCAAATGTGAAGCCTAACTTCCTGGCTTCCTGAAATGATCTCACCACTTTATTGTAAGGAATAGAGGCAGAGAAAGTTGCATTCTCTCTCCCTGTGTGTGACCCTTGCAATCAAGTGTCACCTGGGCAAACGTGGCCTCTGGTGAAGGACTTACTTGGAGAAGTTTGAAAGCTGGAAGCCTGGGGAGATGGTGCTTGGGAGTGAGGTCATACTCATTGCCACCATGTCCCTTGTCTTTTTGTTGGAAGATGGCCAGGCTTTGCCGAGAGCTGATTGTTGAGGCGTTGAGTGTTGGCCTAGAGCACTTGTTTCCTGAGTGCTAATGAAGGAAGGATACTTGGGCATCCAACTCTGCCCAGGGGCTACTCCAAGAGGCACTATGTCCTTAACTGACTTCAGAGGGCAGCGTTCCCAGTACCACTGGGCTTGGGACTGGCTCCAGCCATGGGCACACTAGCTGGCTCCGCTGCCTCTCCCTAGGAAGAAGGGGAAGTTTGCTCTCCCAAGCCTGGGTTCCACTGCCTTCTACCCATCCTCCACCTGCCCCTACCACCTCGAGTAAGATTTTTAGGACAGCATATCCACAGTGAGCCATGCTGCATACACAGCCTCATGTATTTGAGTGTGAGACAATCTTAGATTCACACTATTTATGGATGATACCAGCTACTGGCCACCCCTTCTTGGCTGGACTCAGCATTAAATAGTATGCTCTAGGCTAGCCCTGGCAAGCAAGGAATTCTAGAACATTGGAGCTGTATGGGCCACTAAGGCTCCTTCCCAGAATGTGGTAATGCAGCCAGTGTGGCACATGGGCAGACAGCTGATGCTGTCTCATCCTGCGATGATGGAAAATTGTCCTCATATGGAACAGAAATCTGCCTCCCTGAGGTTAGAAATCAGTGGCCCTCAGACCCTTGTCCTGGCATTTTCAAGATCACACAATAAGCCTATTCTTTCTCCCAAGTATTATTATTTAGAGCTTATGTTTTTGTGGAGTTGATGGTTATAAAGGATACCCTTTTAAATATGTGATAAATTCCCTTTCCTCTTCCCTAGGTCAAATAGCACAGCCTTCTTCATACATTCCTTAAATGGCAAACTTTTCCTTTCCATAGAGCCCACAGTCTCAGATTCAATCTTTTTTCCTATTTATTTATTTATTTTTATTTATTTTTTTCAGATGGAGTCTCGCTCTGTCGCTCAGGCTGCAGTGCAATGGCACGATCTCCGCTCATTGCAACTTCCACCTCCAGGGTTCAAGCAATTCTCCCACCTCAGCCTTCCGAGTAGCTGGGATTACAGGTGCCTGCCACCACGCCTGGCTAATTTTTTTTTGTAGTTTTAGTAGAGACAGGGTTTCACCATGTTAGCCAGGCTGGTCTCGAACTCCAGACCTCAGGTGATCCACCCATCCCAGCTTCCCAAAGCGCTGGGATTACAGGTGTGAGCCACCATGCCTGGCCATATTTATAGAAATAATATATGCTTGGAGAACATTGGGTAAATACACCCAGTTCATTGGGCAGTGCTCCCCGCCAGGTCACCGAACCTGCAACCGCATCCCAGTCCTGTAGTACCCCAGGTCCCCTGAGTTATTCAAATTCAGCCCAGTGCAATGCTTCAGTCTCAAACTCAATTTAAACCGCACCTCCTTGCCCTCCTCTGCACAGGCTGGAGCTGGGACCTCTGACCTGGAAGACAGTCCCGCTCGCCACCCCCTCCCTGGAAGGCAGACCCTCTAGCATGTTGGGGCCACAGCAGGGAGGGAGGAGCCAGGACTTTCCTTTGTTCCCTCGATGCTGTCACCTTCTTTTCTCCCTGGATGTCGGAGCCCGCTGTGTGATGTCGGAGCCCACGCGTGCCAGGCCTATGAAGGCTGGGGATCTTGTGGGAGCACATGGGGCTAAAGGGGTTAGTTGAGGAGAGCTGCAGAGCTCCCCAAGGTGCTGTTCCCCAATATTCTAGATAAAGTTCTAGTTCTGCATGACCTTTATATAAAAAAAATTATTTTTAATAATAATTGTACATATTTGTGGAGTCTAATGTGATGTTTTGGTACCTGTATACATTGTGGAATAATTAAATCATACTACTGAACATATCCATCACATCAATGTGGTAAGAACATTTAAAATCTACCATTTAGGCAATTTTGAAATTTACAACACATGTTTAACTGTATTAGTCTGTTTTCATGCTGCTGATAAAGACATACTTGAGACTGGGCAATTTACAAAAGAAAGAGGTTTAAGGGACTCATAGTTCCACGTGGCTGGGGAGGCCTTCACAATTATAGCGGAAGGTGAAAGGCACGTTTCACATGGTGGTAGACAAGAGAAGAGGGCTTGTGCAGGGAAACTCTCCTTTATAAAACCATCAGATCTCATGAGACTTATTCACTCTCACGAGAAGAGCACAGGAAAGACCTGCCCCCATGATTCAGTTACCTCCCACCAGGTCCCTCCCACAACATGTGGGAATTGTGGGAGCTACAATTCGAGATGAGATTTGGGTGGGGACACAGCCAAACCATATCATTAATTACAGTTACCCTGCTGTGCAATCCATCTCTAAAGCCTCTTCTGTCTAACAGAAACTTTGTACCCTTTGACCTACATCTCCCCATTCCCACCCTGCTCCTCCAGCCCCAGTAACTATTATACTCTCTACTTCTATGAGTTCAACTTTTTCACATTCCACATATCAGTGACATCATGCAGTATTTGTCTTTCTTTGCCTGGCTTATTTTACTTCACATAATGTCCTCAAGGTTCATCCATGTTGTTGCAAATGACAAAGTGTTCTTCTTTTTAATGGCTGAATAGTATTCCATTGTGTATATATACCACATTTTAAAAATCCAGTCCTCTGATGGACACTTAGGTTGATTCTTTATCTAAAGACAAAAGATAAGTGTTGTGGAGGATGTGGAGAAATGGGAACCCTTGCCCACTGTTGGTGGGAATGTAAATTACTACAGCCACTATGGAAAAGAGTATGGAGGTTCCTCAAAAAACTAAAACCAGAACTACCGTGGGATCCAGCAACCCCACTTCTGGGTATATATCCAAAGGAATTGAAATAAGTATAAAATCATAGATATCTGCACTCCCATGTTTATTGTAGCATTATTTACAAGAGCCAAGTGATTTTTCGACTCTCTTGACAACTCTACTATAGCCTCAGATCTGTCCTCCTGCTGCTGGGGTTTCCCTGCCCAGTGGGCTGCCCCCTAGGGAAAGATCCCAGCCACCCTCACAGGTGTCAGTGGGCCCAGAGGAAACACATGCATCCTCGCTGTGGCAAATGGTAGGAGCACATGCAGCCCACTGTGTCTCACCAAAGCTGTCAACGTCTTTTGAGGAGCCATCAAATTCAGAGTGCTAGGACATAATTAGAATTTATTTAGGATCTTTGTAGCCTATTATTGAAATGAATTTATTCTTTTTTTGCTACGTCCTTTTTAATGTTTTGTTATTAGTACTGTGCTAGATTGATAAAATAAATTGGATTGTATTCCATCTTTTTCCACACTTTGGAACAGTTTTTATAATATGAGAATAATCTGTTCCATGAACATTTGAAGGAATGTGCTGTGACAACAATCTGACTCAAAAGCCTTTTTTGGGGGAGGCAGTTCTTTAAACCTGGTTTGCTTTCTTCCATTCTTGTTGGTTAACACAAATTTTTGTGCTTTTCTTTTTTTTTTTTTTTGAGACAGAGTCTCACTCTGTTGCCCAGGGTAGAGTCTCTCTGCAACCTCTGCCTCCCAGGTTCAAGCGATTCTCCTGCCTCAGCTTCCCAAGTAGCTGGGGTTACTACTTGGTAGTAGGTGCGCCACCACACCTGGCTGATTTTTGTATTTTTAGTAGAGACGGGGTTTCGCCATGTTGGCCAGGCTGGTCTCCAACTCCTGATCTCAGGTGATCCGACTGCCTCGGCCTCCCAAAGTGCTGGGATTACAGGCGTGAGCCACTGTGCCTAGCCTTTGTGCTTCTCTTTGAGACAAATTTGGTAATTTGTGTCTCCAGTGACAACTTATACAGGGCCCGCTGGTCAGACTGGCTTCAGCTATTTATGAGTTCTGCATAGCCTCGCCCTGTCTGCCTGTTTGTCTGTCTGAGCTCCTTGGCACCCAGGAGGCAGAGATGGGGAACAAAGAGAACGTGAGAAGCAGCAGTCTACTACTCTCCTTTCTTTTGAGCTGGACATATTGAAAGAGGAATCATTTTGTCGGGCGCGGTGGCTCACGTCTATAATCCCAGCACTTTGGGGGGCCAAGGTGGGCGGATCACTTGAGGTCAGGAGTTCGAGACCAGCTTGGCCAACATGGCGAAACCCCCTTTCTACAAAAATTAGCCAGGCATGGTGGCGGGCCCCCGTAGTCCCAGCTACTCGGGTGGCTGAGGCAGGAGAATTGCTTGAACCCGGGAGACAGAGGTTACCGTGAGCCGAGATCACAGCACTGCACTCCAGCCTGGGTAACAGAGCAAGACTCCGTCTCAATAAATAAATAAATAAATAAATAAATAAAACAATTTCCTTCTCTCTCTCTTTCTCTCTCTCCCTTTTTCCTTTTTGTATACACTCTGTTCTCTGGATTGATGGAAATTCATGTTATGTCATATGATGCTCATATGTTGATAGTGCTTAGATTGAGGATTTCTGAATAGACATGAACTTGGATCCTGACTTTGCTTTGGGTTGTTTTCTAGCCCCCTCTTCTGCCCCCAACATCACTTACCATGACAAATGCTGCACCTGGATCCTTGTGGAAGTCATCGCCCTGGAGAAAGGAAAGACCATCTGGCTCAGCCCCAGAGGGGAGAGAGACCTCAGCTGGAAAGATGCGACCACGTCTGTCCCCGGGGAAGAGGTTAAAGGCCAGAGGGGATAGATGAAGAACTCTTCTTTTTCTGGTTATGAATATGTTCTGCCCAAACTGTTCATGATGTTAGACATGTCCACTTCCATCCAACATAAGTGTGGGGGCCCTATTGGCACCTCCCTCCCGGATGTGATGGAATGCTTCGGAAACCATTAATCCTGGTGTCAGCAGGAGCCTATGGAGGAACTTGTAGTTAATATTCCCCCACGAGCGAGGGGACGAACTGAGGAGAGGCAGATCTGCATGGCTGATGGCTCACTTCCCCCTCCCTTTCAGCAGCAGAGCCATGGGCTGGCTCAGCAGGTCTGAGTTAGATCATTGGCAGAACCGGCTGGTGCCACCAGCCTTTAATTTTTAGGGCTGCCTCTTCTATCCTGGTCAAGAACTTCACTTGTTACATAATCATGTGTCTGTAGCTGCTCCGTGGCCTCATAAAATGTGGAGCTTAACGGGGACATTTTCTTTTTGCCTGGAGCTTTGGCTGTGGGGCCTGCAGTCCAGCCACAGCTGGCCTGAGCTGGGGACAATGACAGTTCACAGGACTGCATGTGCTCTCCCACGTCTCTGCTCATAAGTTTTCTCCATAAACTCAACTTTAAAAAAGAAAAAATGAGGATGACTCATATAATGATATGATTTGTACAAAACTGGTTTGTAATTACAACATAATCCCAAATAATTTTTTTATTAATTTTTTAAATTTACCATCCTTACCATTTTTAAGTGTACAGTTGAGTGGTGATGAATACGTTCATATTCTTTCTCTCCCTTCATCCTTTCTTCCTCCTCCCTTTCCCAACCTCTAGTAACCACCAATCTACTCTGTCTTACGGCACAGAATGTGCATCCCTTGCATGGCAATGCTAATATTGTTGCTACCACCCTCTCATACCAGTGCGACATTAATACCCACCCTTTAGTGACTGTGAGTTCCAGTCTTGAATGGACATAGAATTTGCCACAGCAACAGCTAACAAGTAGTGTTACTACATACTGCGCACCATGCTAAGAGTTTTATACGTATTAACTCACTTATGCAGATCGGTGCAATTATCTTTTTTTTCTATGCAGTTCACTTTCCCTCCCCCCCAGAAAAGGAACCAAGGCACAGAGAGGTTAGTACTTTTTTCAAGGTCACACAGCTATAAATGGCGAGACCAGGATTCAAACCTAGGCAGTCTTCCTTTAGAGCCATTAAACTCTGTGCTGATGATGAGCAGGTGGGTAGAGAAAAGGTTCAGGAGTAAAAATAAAGTGGTTTCTTGCATTTCTTCCAAGACGTTAGCAGGTCAGCTGTTGAGTACTAAACTTTCAGTGGTGCTATGGGTGTCTGGGTGTTTTGGTTTGTTTGTTTGCTTTCTCTGTGTTCCTAGGTGTGCAAGTGGGAAGAGAGGGTGGGACAGATCCTGCAGAGAGACCTGCCGTGCTCCCCAGTGGAAACCGCAGCTTCCACTTCCTACACTCCCTTGCATCTTTGTCTCTAGTCCGTGGCCTGCCTTTCCCCAAGAAGACCTGTCTCATGAGATGTGGAAGGAGAGGGTGAACAACATTAAGTGCAACTGTTTCCACTGCTTCTGTGTGATTGAGGAAGTGTTGGGTTTTCCTATGACAACCGCAGCAGAGGTCCCAGCACTGGGGAGGTGAGGGAGTTAGAACAGGCTGTCTGGTGGCCCTGGTCCCAGCAGGCGAGACAGCAGCCTCCTCGTTACCTGGCTTTTCAATCAGGACCAAGGCAGCAGCTTGTCATTTGGGAGTCATTCCTGGCAGCTTAGCTCTGAGCTTGCTCTACAGCCATTCCATCAGCTTTGCAAGGACGTAAGTCACTGTATGAAGTCCCTTTCTGTGTAAACTAGATAGAGTGTTTCATGCTATTTGCAATTGAACCTGGTGATACAGTATGTTTTTGTTATTCAGGGTGTTTAATGAGAGGTTTTTTTTTTTGTTATTCAGGGTGTTTAATGAGAGGTTTTTTTTTTTTCTTTCTTCTTTTTTTTTTTTTTTAGACATGATTGGTTCAGATTGAGCTCATGGTAAACTAAAACCGTCAGCTTTCTTTTCCCATAAATGTTCTTAGGATAGTCACCCCCATTCTGGGTGCATGCGATCAACCGATGTTGCTTGCACTGAGTCCATCAACCCAGCAGGTGAGGTCCTTTTGAGTTACTGTCTCAAAACGATGAAAACCACATTGTTCTCACTGCCAAAACATTGTCCCATGGCTCCATGATGCTGTCTCCAACTGGATTTCTGCCAAGAGTTTTCTTGGCTTGTTCTCTGCTCCTGGAAAGGAACAGCCTGTCCTCCAGTGCTCTGGCCTCCTGGGGAGCCCATCAATGCCTCCACCTTCCTCTCTGTGTCTCTTAGAGGACCCCAGGGTTACTGCTCTGACACCCTTCCTCTCCCCCTCTTCTGAGGGCAGGCGTCCAAATTCCTCCAGGATCTGGCCTAGAGACACTTGCTCAGCAGTACTTGGGCAGGGCCATTAGGTACAGTCTGGGTGCTCTGTCCCTCAAGGATTCCTTTTAGAAGGGTGTCCATGCAGACTTGTTTCATGCTCAGACCTTCCAGTGGAGCATGTGTGAGAAGTTTCACTAGCACTGTATGGTTTTTAAACGGCAGCTGATAACCCTTTACTAGGGAAAAAAAACTGATTTAAAGGGCTGTCCTGCATTGACTGTATAGAAGTTTGTTGTACATAGGAAAGGTTAATAACTGTCTTGAGTATCTTTTGCTAGTTGTATGTGTATCAGTTAGAGTTCCACCAGGGAAACAGAACCAGTAGGAAATATAAATGAATAAATAATCAAATAATCATATATAAAACTTTTTTTTTTTTTTTTTTTTTTTTTGAGGTGGAGTGTCTCTCTGTTGCCCAGGCTGGAGTGCAGTAGCATGATCTCGGCTCACCGCAACCTCCACCTCCTGGGTTCAAGTGATTCTCCTGACTCAGCCTCCCAAGTAGCTGGGATTACAGGTGTGTGCTACCATGCCCGGCTGATTTTTGTATTTTTAGTAGATACAGGGTTTCACCATGTTGGCCAGGCTGGTCTTGAACTCCTAACCTCAAGTGATCCACCTGTGTCGGCCCCCCAAAGTGCTGGGATTACAGATGTGAGCCACCATGCCCAGCCTAAAACTCTTTCTATCTTAAAAAATATGTATGTATACATCCAAAAAAATTTACAGCAAGGATTGTCTTGCCTGATTCTGGGACTGGCCAGTCAAGTCCACAGGGCAGGAAGGAAGGGCAGCAGAAACTTTCCAGCACAAGTTGATGCTATCCCCAGGGCGAATTTCTTCTATTTCAGGGAAGCCTCTATTCTGCTCTTAAGACCTTTCCACTGATTACACCAGGCCCGCCCATATTATCTAGGGTAATCTTCTTTACTGAAAGTCAACTCACTATAGACTTTAAATCACATCTCCAGAATACCTTCCCAGCTACACCTAGCTTAGTGTTTGACCAAATGGCTGGGCAGTAGCCCAGCCACGTTGACATATAAAACTGACCATCACAATATGTGTGTTTATGCACTGAGTCAGGATTAAAAATCAATTTCTGAATGTAAAATATAATTTAAAGAGCTCGAGGGGAAGTCATCTACTTCTTGCGCCCTCTGTTTTGGAAGCAGACACATTCAGATCTGCCCCTTTCCCTCTGTCATTCGCTCCAGGTTTTTTAAATTTTAATTCTTAGAGATGTTTCCGCTTCCTCCAAGGGTACGAAGTCAGTCACACGGAGCAGGGACACTTGACACACTGGCTCACTGGGCTGGGCCACACTGGAAACCAGTGGATTCTCCCAGCCTAACTCCAAGAAGGAGCCTCGTGGTGGTGGGTGGACAAGAGGAAGAATCTGCTTTCTGTGTATTCCGAGTGAATCCTGAAATTCCAATAAGCAAAGTCCTACAGGAGACAGCAGTGGGTAGTCCCTAAGTGGAAAAGCTCACAGTCACACACAACTTCCAGTCCTGTGTCAGAAAATCTCTAAGGAACCAATGTGAGTAGGCTACAAAGAGTGTTGCTTCCTCTCTGCAGTTTCTCATCACTCCTTCTACTCTCCGGGTCTCCTGGGTTGTTTTATAAAGGGACAGCTGACTCATAATTCCCAAGCTGAAGCTACTTCTAGGGAAGGAATATATGACATCCTGGATAAACAAAGAAGTCATACATTGTTAATATATAGAATAGGAAAGCCACACAGGTGGAGCATCTTCAAATTATGTGTCTTCCTGAGGGAGCAAATCATTCCATAAACACCGGTGAGCCAGGCCACATTCGAGGTGCTGGGGATATAAAGTTGAGCACGATGTGCCTATAAACTGCCTACAAGGAGAAAGACAGCACTATGGACTGAATGCTTGCATCTCCCCCAAATTCACATGTTGAAATTAATCCCCAAAGTAATTGTATTTTAATGGGAGTGGGGCCTTTGGAAGGTGATTAGGTCACAAGGGCAAGAGCTGTCATGAATGAGATTAGTGCCTTATAAAAGAGGCTCCAGGGAGCTGCCTCGCCCCTTCTACTGCATGAGGATGCAGCAAGAAGACACCATCTATGAACCAGAAAGTAGACCCTAAACCCTTGCTAGACTCTGAATTTGCTGGTGCCTTGATCTTGGACTTCCCAGCCTCTAGAGTTGTGAGAAATTAATTTTTGTTGCTTACACCCAGCTAATTTTTTGTATTTTTAATAGAGATGGAGTTTTACCATGTTGGCCAGGCTGGTCTTGAACTCCTGACCTCAGGTGATCTGCTCGCCTTGGCCTCCTGAAGTGCCGGGATTACAGGTGTGAGCCACCATGCCTGGCCTATAAGCAATTTTTTTTAACCGACGTAATGTCTGTAAGTACATTTGAAAGTTGTGCAGAACAGTTTGTGCATGAAGACATGTGACATCTGTGTCTCCTGGCCACTAAATGCCATTAGTCCTGTGCCCGTGATATGGTTTGGATCTGTGTCCCCATCCAAATCTCATGTTCAGTTTTAATCCCCAATGTTGGAGGTGGGGTCGGGAGGGAGATGATTGGATCATGGGGGTGGATTTCTCATGAATGGTTTAGCACCATCCCCTTTGTGCTATTCTCACAACAGTGAGTGAGTTCTCATGGAATCTGGTCATGTAGAAGGGTGTGCCATCTCCCTCATCTCTCTTTTTTGCTCCTGCTCCCGCCATGTGAGAAGAAAACTCCCCCTTTGCCTTCCGCCATGACTAGAAGCTTCCTGAAGCCTCCCCAGAAGCAGAAGCTAATATGATTCCTGTACAGCCTGCAGAACCATGAGCCAATTAAAATTCTTTTATTTATTTTGTATTTCTTTTATTTTGATTTTGTATTTTTAGTAGAGATTGAGTTTCACATTGTTGGCCAGGCTGGTCTTGAACTCCCGACCTCAGGGATCTGCCCACCTCAGCCTCCCAAAGTGCTGGCATTACAGGCATGAGCCACCATGCCTGGCCCATTATAAGCATTTCTAAATGTCCATAAGGAAGATTTTAAAAGTCCTGCTATGTGCTCAAAGTGTGCAGGCAGGGTGGGGAAACAAATGAGGTGAGAGATACTGCACTCAAGCCGTGGTCCTTAAAGCATCTGAGCCAGAAGACCAGCTTTAACATTTCCAGTCCTTGCTGGACAGTTACATGGTCCTCACACATGACTAATTGCAGCTAGTGAGTTCAATGCGCAAACTGGTCTACGCCGTGTTCAATGAACTGGGCATGTTGATGTGATGCTTAGGTACTGTGGCAATTTTAAAGTGCTATGCACGTTCCTGAATTCTTATCCTTAATTTGTGGACCAGTTAGAACAGGTCTCATCGGCACTGGTCCAGTGTTCCTTTAAGTAACCTTGCAATAGCGAAACTTCTAGCGAATTTGTACCCCTATAGTTTTCTTCCCAATTTCTTTCTTACACACAGACTCTTTCCTTCTAGAGGGGTTCCAAGTGACTTCATCCCCTCCTGGGCTCAGCTGTGGCCTCTGAGCTCTCCAGCAAAGCCATACTCTCATTGAGAGACAAATCCAGAGCCTTGTGGACAGGTGGTTGGCAGGCACCCTGCCTGCAGGGCCACGCCCTCCTGCACAGCCATGTGTAGCCTCAGCTCCAGTTCATTGACCTCCATGGACACTCTGACACTCTGCAAAGAAACCAGTCTGGGGACCAGGGAAAGAGGCAGAGTGGGGAGCTTCTGGGCCCTCAGGCAAGCAGCGGCTAGGTGAGGACAGTTACCAAAATGGTAATCATAGCCGGGGGCTGGAAAACCTTTCTTGAGATGTAGCAGTCAAACCACATAGTTGTTAAATGACCGTAACTATGGCTTAAATAATCAGTTCAGCTGGTCTCTATTTAACATAATAGCTGCCTATTAAACCTAAATTCAGTACAGAGTTCAATGTCTCTAGGACACAGAAACCCCAAAATGACTGCCAAACCCAGAATGAAACCTCTAGCTGGAGGGAGCCACAAACGTGTCCACCTGGCCTGGGTGTGTTCTGGTCTGGAGAATGCAGAGTCCGCATCCCACTGCCCAGCTGTCTGTGCTCGAAGAACAATATTTCCCAGGGCTGGGGCAGGGCGGTGGACAAGCTTTGGAATATATTTCAATCCTGATTATATCTCACGACTGCTTTAGTCTTGTAGACATTTCTGAATTTGCCAGAAATACAGAAACACCTCCAAGAAGCACTGTGAGGCCTGTATGGCCTCGAATATGCCAGATGATGGCAAATTCTGCCTCTTCTTTCTAGCGCCATTCCCCTGGCATAGAACACCTCCTTAACCACACTCAGGGCTGCAGTAAGAGCCCCCCACCCTCCTTCCATCCTCTATCCTGCCACTATTCACTGATTTACTCATCCATTCATTCACTTGGCCGGGCACAGTGGCTCACGCCTGTAATCCCAGCAGTTTGGGAGGCCGAGGTGGGCGGATCACAAGGTCAGGAGATCGAGACTATCATGGCTAACACGGTGAAACCCTGTCTCTACTAAAAATACAAAAAATTAGCCAGGCGTGGTGGCGGGTGCCTGTAGTCCCAGCTACTTGGGCAACTGAGGCAGGAGAATGGTGTGAACCCAGGAGGTGGAGTTTGCAGTAAACCGAGATCACGCCACTGCACTCCAGCCTGGGCAACAGAGCGAGACTCCATCTCAACAACAACAAAAAAACTCAAAAAACATCCATTCACTCACTCATTCATTCATTCCAGAAATACTTTCTGTGTACCCACTACGTGCTGAACACTCAGGTAGCAAGACAGTGGCAGCAAAAACAGACCCCCAAGCGCTGATATTTTGGTGGCAGAGGTGGCCACTGCTGAGAGTGGTCTTTCTAAAAGGCAATCTGTCCCCTGATCTCTCAGCCTCCAGGAATAAAAGGCCCTGTTTATCTCTCCTTTCTTGTTTCATGCCTCTGCCTTCTTCCTTTGGGAGCCAGCCCGTACACCCACTAAGTGATGTTCCTCAGCTCCTTCTGGGGACCACCTGCATAAACATTACCTAGGACAGTAGTTAAACATGCATATTCCCAAACACCTCTCCAGACCTAGGGAACGGGGATTTTTTTGTTAGTTGGGCTGGAGAACCAACCATTTCATTTTGAATCAGGCTCCACGGGTGACTTGGCTGCATGCTAAGGTTGGCGAGTGACCACTGGCTAGTGTTTCTGGAGTGTTTGCCACATTCAGGCTTTGTTCCACGCCTCTCTCTGCCTGAATGTGGCCTGGTCCCCTTGATCTGCTTGGGGACACTTATCTGTCAAGACTCAGCTCAGTGTCACAGCCTCAGTGGGCTTTCCTGACCCTCTACCCACAACAGAGTTGGTGGTTCCCTCCCAGTGTCCTGTTTCTTCCCTCCAAGGCACATACTTGTAAAGGCCTCCACCAAAGTCCCCTGGGCCTTCAATCAATGCAGAGCTCTGTGTATATAGCTGAGCCCTCTAAAGCTGGAGTCCCTGAGGGCCAGTGGGCTCCTCTCCATATCCTAACCCCTAGGTGGGACCAGCCCTCTCCAGCTCCCCACAGCTGGCTGCAAAGTGAGGCAAGGGCTGTAGTGTTGAGGACAGCCATGAAAAAGGAGGTTCCAGTCCTGCCTCCCCGGCTGCTCTCCAGTCTTTTTACTTTCTTTCTTTCTTTCTTTCTTTCTTTCTTTTTTGAGATGGAGTCTTGCTCTGTCACCCAGGCTAGAGTGCAGTGGCGCGATCTCGGCTCACTGCAACCTCCACCTTCCGGATTCAAGCAATTGTCCTGCCTCAGCCTTCCAAGTAGCTGGGATTAGAGGTGCCCACCACCGTGTCCAGCTAATTTTTGTATTTTTAGTAGAGACAGGGTTTCACCACCTTGGCCAGGCTGATCTCAAACTCCTGACCTCGTGATGCACCCGCATCGGCCTCCTGAAGTGCTGGGATTACAGGCATGAGCCACTGCGCCTGGCCTCTCCAGTCTCTTAATCCCCCATCACCACAACCTCAGGAGGGCTATCATTGTTTTGATTTTGAACATAACGTGATTTTTCTTCTGCTGGAGGAGACTGGCAAAGCTAAGTATCGCTCGAAGTCCAGGACAAACAACGAACGTCATCTATTCTCTATAAGGAGAGTTTCATTCAAATGGCAGGAAACTGTTCCTGTGGGATGGCTTGGTCCAGTTAGTCCAAGCTTGGTTTTCTTTTATAGGGTGGAGTTGGAGCTCATCTCTTACTGCCTGTCAGAAAACTCTTCCTAAGAGTGTAGGAATTGCTGCGTCGTGTGGGTGACCAGATTGCTAAGGGTAAGAGTGAGAGACGACCAATGTCAGTGATACAATCAATTTTTTGCTTTCCACATTTTAAAATCAAATTCATTTGCTCTGTATAATAGACTGGACACGTGTTTTCTTAGTTCATCCATTTACTCACTTGTCTGGGAAGATCTATTTTGGGGGGCAATTTTTGCTTTATTGAGAAGACAATGTAATCCATAATGAGAAATTTTCCATCTTCACGCTTGTGCTGAGGACGGCAGGAGGCTGTGAATCGCTGATGGAGATTGACAGAGCCTGCTGTCCTTCTGAGTCCTGCACCATGCTTACCGGGGGCAGGAGTCACAGCCCCCAACTCAACTGTGTGAGCCGAAACCTGGCTTTTTCCAAGCATTTTGTTATGAATGCTAGATCCAAGGCATAATTTTTAGTTCTTATCTTTCTTTAATCCAACAGGAGGTTAACGTGTAGTCTTTGTAGTCAGACAAGTTGGTTTCAAATTCCAGCTTGACCTCTTACTAGCTGTGTATTTGTGGACAAGTAACCTAACCTTTCTTTTCTGTGGTTTCTTTAAGGATATATTGGGGGACCAAAATATTACCTTGCTGTCAGAGTTGTTGCGGGAATGATCATGATGATGATTATTATTTTTGAGACAGGGTCTCCGTCTGTTGCCCAGGCTGGAGTGCAGTGGTGCCATCTTGGTTCACTGCAGCTTGGACCTCCCATGCTCAAGTGATCCTCCAGCCTCAGTTTCCCTAGTAGCTCAGACCATAGGCGCGTGCCACCATGCCTGCCTTATTTTTGTATTTTTTGTAGAGATGGAGTTTTGGTATTTTGCCAAAGGTGTTCTCAAACTCCTGGGCTCAAGTGATCTGCCCAACTCGGCCTCCCAAAGTGCTGGGATTCCAGGCATGAGCTCTTGGTCTATTGTGAGGATTAAATGAGATGGTGTGTGTTGTGAAAGGTCTTAGCATGGGGCCTAGTCCTCAATAGCTATTTTGTTTCGACAACACTCTCTTCCTTTATCTCCTGTTTGTTCTTTCTCAGTGTCCTTTCTTGGCATTTTGTCTCTGTTTGCCACTAAAACATGGACTTTCCTGAGGGTTCTATCTTTAATCTGTTTTTTCCCTTTCTTCATATGTAACACCTGGTTTTAGGGGCGATTAAACTTAATCCTGTGGTGGCCAACACTTCTCTCCTTGGTTATCACCCCCAGGGCTGGGCTTTCAGCTCAACCCCTCTGTTGCAAAGTTCAGACCACTTTGTTAAAGGCCCGCTGGGCATCTTCATGTGGCTGTTTCATGGGCACCTCCACGTCTGAAGTCATCTTACCATCACAGCCCCCTCCCCACCAGACAAACTCAGCTGTCTCTTCTTTCTTGGGTGTCTAGTTCATAGTTATTTTGTTGCAGGACAATCAGAAGATAGAAGAGACCGAACAGAGTGAGTTCAGAAAAGGTCTTTATTAAAAGGTGATCACCTGGCTCAGTAGGACTAGCGTCCAGGAAAGT
The DNA here is from genome assembly GCF_037993035.2 of Macaca fascicularis. NCBI lineage: Eukaryota > Metazoa > Chordata > Mammalia > Primates > Cercopithecidae > Macaca > Macaca fascicularis. Next base: position 77,912,657 of record NC_088381.1, read on the forward strand.
CTGAGCCCCAGATAAAGAAAGCAGCCAACTTTTAAGCAGTCAGTGGCCGGGAGCTACGTGATGCAGGAAGCGTACTTACGGAAGCGAGAACAAAGGCAGCTAATCGGTCTTTTACATTTATCTATACTGTATGTTTTACATCCTTGGGAAGCCATGTTTCTGGACCAACCTTGTAACTTTGCAGCTCCCCTAGGGAGGTGAAGCAGGAGCTCGCTGAGCCTCAAGGAATGTGAAACTGGGGAGTACAGATAAGGCTCGCTGAGCACAGAAGGAAAAACAGGTGTTAGTATTCTTCTCTAACTTAGACTACGGGGGGCGCTACACTACACTTAGCTTTTGAAGGAAAAAGTAAAAATTTTTGGTTGTCTTTGATTTTACTTGTAAAAGTCATGAATTCCTTCTTCAGTTTCACATTCTGGACGTTGCCTTTGAACATGTGGCAATCAATTAATGTCTCTCCTAAAAATGATACTATTAATTAACACATGACCTTTAAAAAAGGTCATTTTTGAGACAGAGTCTTGCTCTATCACCCAGGCACGATCTCAGCTCACTGCAAGTTCCAACTCCCAGGTTCTCGTCATTCTCCTGCCTCAGCCTCCAGAGTAGCTGGGACTACAGGTGCCTGCCACCATGATCAGCTAATTTTTTTTTTTTTTTTTTTTTTTTGGTATTTTTTAGTAGAGATGGGGTTTCACCATGTTAGGCAAGATGGTCTCGATCTCTTGACCTCATGATCCGCCCGCCTCGGCCTCCCAAAGTGCTGGGATTACAGCTGTGAGCCCCCGTGCCAGGCCGACCTTTAATAATTTTTAGAAAGGTAAACCAGGTGATAAAACTCTTGTCCTTGAAACCTTCCCTTTGCACATACAGTGAAATCAAAACTCTTCACAGTGGCCCAAGACTGGCCTTTAGCCTATCCTCCTTCATTGGCCCAGCATCAACAGACCCTATTGTTGAGCCATCCCAAACAACATAAGCACCAAAGTGGAGAAATGACTTGTTTCTCTAAAAAACAATGTCTTCCTGCCAAAAGCAGAGCTTCAGAATAGCTCACAACTTAGTACATGGCCAGAAATTACTGGCCATCAGAAGGAAAGTTGACCTTGAAAATGGACAGAGGAGGAGACAATAAATAGAGCCATGAATATCATCATCGTGTGATCACAGCTTCATGTCTCCACATCCAGGGAGTGAGGGATGATTCACAAAATTTCAGTTAATTGTTCAGTCCCCGACCTGTACATTAGAAGACCCTGGTTCTCATCTTGGCTTTCTCTTGAACAAGCCACTTTTTTCCCTCTGAACCTCAGTTTATCTACCTTTAAATTGAGGGGATTGAACTGGACTACTGGTACTCATAGAAACATTTGGGAAATTTGTGGGGACATTTCTTTCTTTCCTTTTCTTTTTCTTTCTTTTTTTTTTTTTTGAGTCAGAGTCTCTCTCTGTTCCCCAGGCTAGAGTACAATGGCACGATCTCGGCTCACTGCAACCTTCGCCTCGCGATTCTCCTGCCTCAGCCTCCTGAGTAGCTGGGACTACAGGTGTGTGCCACCACGCCTGGCTAATTTTGTATTTTCACTAGAGACAGGGTTTCACCATGTTGGTCAGACTGGTCTCAAACTCCTGACCTCGTGATCCACCCGCCTTGGCCTCCCAAAGTGCTGAGATTACAGGCATGAGCCACCGCACCCAGCCGTGGGGACATTTTTGACCATCACAGCAATGAGGCAGGGTTCTACTGGCATTAGTTGGTGGGACCAGAGAGTCATGGGACCCTGTGGGGCACAAGGCATCCCAAGGCATAGCCCACTGACATTTCTCTGCTGGTCATTCAATGGGTACAAAACTTGTTGTAATGATCTGGGCCTCAAATCCCACTCTGTTTTACATATAAACTCAATCCACTGTTTCATGGTTTTAATATACACTGAATTTTCAAGGAAAGTAAGTACTGTGCAAATAGAACTAAGTGTATACTTTGTTTTGCTTTTAGCTTTACCAAGAATTGCTCACATTTTAGAAAATCACATCACTGATGACAACACCCTTCTTAGGGTTTGAGGTGCTGATACAGTGCTCTCACACTGCACTTCTAACCATTGGATTCTTGGTGATTCATATCTGTCACTGATGTGGTTTGGATCTGTATCCCTGCCCACAATCTCATGTTGAATTGTAATCCCCAGTGCTGGGGGTGGAGCCTGGTAAGAGGTGACTGGCTCATGGGGGTGGATTTTGCACGAGTGGTTCAGCACTCTCCCCTGGTGCTATTCTAGTGATCTAGATCTGGTTGTTTAAAATTGTGTGGCACCTCCCCTGTCCCTTGATCCTGCTTTTGCCATGTGAGACGCCTGCTCCTCCTTCAACTTCTGCCATGATTGGAAGCTTCCTGAGGTCTCCCCAGAAACATAAGCCAGTGTTAATGCTTCCTGTACAGACTGCAGAATCATAAGCTAATTAAACCTCTTTTCTTTATAAATTACCCAGTTTCTAATGTCAACTAGAAAGTGTGGATGTAGAGGAGGGGCAGGAGAGAAAATAAAAGACCAATGTAGATAACATACCATACATATGATTACATAGGTGTAAGCACTTGATGTATTCATTATGTTTTCCAGGTGTATTTGTGAACAAATGGAAAACATACTGGACTTTCATTGTATTATATATTACTTTACTTCTCATTTATATTACGGGGCATTATATTGGTTTTAAAAATTATGTACTTAGGCCGGGCCCAGTGGCTCACGCCTGTAATCCCAGCACTTTGGGAGGCCAAGGCGGGTGGATCACGAGGTCAGGAGATTGAGACCATCCTGGCTAACACAGTGAAACCCCATCTCTACTAAAAATAGAAAAAATTAGCCAGGCGTGGTAGTGGGCACCTGTAGTCCCAGCTACTCGGGAGGCTGAGGCAGGAGAATGGCGTGAACCCGGGAGGTGGAGCTTGCAGTGAGCCAAGATCGCGCCACTGCACTCCAGCCTGGGTGACAGAGCAAGACTCTGTCTCAAAGTAAAAAAAAAAAAAAAAAGAAATGTACTTAGGTAGCTTATATATCTATAGTTTCATTTAAGAATAGCCAAAGGGATGTTGTGAATTACTGTCGTGACCATTTTATAAAATGGGATGTTGGGTCTGACAGGGTTAAGAATCTTTGGACTGAATAATTTTCAGCGTAATACTTTAAGACAAAAAGGCCAGCCAGAACTTCTAACAGAGGGAATGAGAGGCACACTACCCGGGGAGATTGCATATCCCCTTCACAGTGGCAAGCCCTCCCACCTCCCACCCCCCACCCCCACTCATTTAAACAAATGCCAATTATTTACCCCTCCATGTCTTCCTCTCCCCTGGGAGTCGAGTCCACCCTCATAATCTTCCCTGGCAACTGTTGCTAGGAAGATGCTGCCTCTTGAGCTGACCTTCCAAAGGCGTGAGATCATAGCCGGTTGTCTCCCAGCTGCTGATGAGGGGATCAATTTTGCCCAGGAGAGTGATGGAGAAATAAGCAAACAGAGCACAAACAGCAACAGCACACACAGGATGCCAGGGACAACATGCAAGACACGGCAGTCAGGGGCTGTTTGGTGTTGCTATTGTCTTCCATTCTGGGAGGTATAGGAGGAAAAAAAAAAAAGAACCATTACGATAGTCTGTACCCTGCCCTTCCTTGTTATCACAGAGATGGAGACACCATAAAGGGACCTGTTAATTTGGTCTCTTTCATGAAGTCTGTCAGTGGAGTCCGGGCTTAAGAGCAGGCAGCATCCACTTCACCGCTTCAACTTTTGTGGCTCTATTCTTTTGCCACAGCTGAATAGTGATAACGATGATGACAGTGATAATGATAGCTACTATTCATTGATACTTGCTTTGTTCCTGGCATTGTCCTAAGTGCTTCACATGAATTACTTCATTTAATCCCCACGGCAACCCTATGAGGGAGATATCTCATGCTCCCCTATTGTACTAATGAAGAAACGGCTCCCAGAGAGGAAACTGCTTGTCCAGCTCCTCCCAGCCAGCGAGCAGCAGGGTGGGATTTGATCTCAAGTCTGACTGGCCACCAGCTGGCCCATTAAGCCCTGCACTAGGATATACCTTGTTTTCTATGCTTCATTGACTGATTTTGATCATTTGCTTTTGGTGTGAACAGATACAGGTGATAGTGCACGTGTCCATTCATTCATTCATTCATTCATTCATTCTTCACCAGATGGGACTCAACGCTGTGCTTGCTGCCAACCTCATTGGGACCCCAGGTGAGTAAGACCCACCAGCTTCCCCAGGGAGCCGAGGGTCTGGTTCTCTGCAGAATCGAGCTTTTGCTGAAGGCTTGTTCTCAGCAGCACACAGCCTCTTTGATACTGTGGGGTCTGGGAGGGGCAGGTGAGGGAGCACCCAGCTGCAGTTCACAGACAGTGGCAGGATGTCAGCTGCACAGGTGCTCATGAAACATTGGTTGGTTACTTTACCTTCCACCTTCAACCAGAGCTCTCAGGCCAGGATGCTGACCTTAGGATCAAGGGGAGGAACAAAAACCACATGTCAGCATACATTTGTTTGGTGATACTTGGTGTTAGACATTGCACTTCGTCTCATTTAATCTGCAGAATGACAACTGGGATATGTGGGCTTCATATGTGTGGCTCAGGAATAAGATTACTGGGCAAAACGGTGGGCAGTAGCACCCTATGCTCAGCCTGGGCTCAGTGAGGCATTGAATGCAGGCTGCTGAATCTGCAACGAGCTTTTGATCTCTCTCTCTGACTTCCGTTTGCTTCTGTGCAGGATTGGGCCCAAAAGAATTGAATTGGTGGATGTGGCAGAACCCCTGCCTGCAGATGTAGGGAGCTGCTTGACCAGGGTGTGCAAAGGACAGAGGCAGGTGCCAGGAGATGCCTTTGCAGTTCTGCACTGTAGGCACTCGCTGGGCAGCTTCAGTTACTTCAGGCTTCCCTTTGCCTGAAGGCCTCACTAGCGAGTGATGCTCCATCAGCTCCCGAGTTGCAGCCTGTGCTTCTGCTCACTCCCACACTGGGTCCAAGGAGGGGCAGCAGCCAGGCTAGATCTCAGGGCTAAGCAGGGCTGAGCTGCCCATCCATATGGCCCATGCAGTGGTCCTTCTCTCTCTTCCACCCTTCAGCCCTTCTTTCTCTTGCTCCTTCCCTTTTTCCCTCCTTCCCTCTCTTCTTTCCTTTTTTTCTTTTCTTTTCCCTCCCTTCTTTCTTCCTTCCTTCCTTCTTTCCTTCTTTCCTCCCTCCCTTCTTTCCCTCCTCCCTTCCTTCCTTCCCTTCTTCCTTCCTTCCTTCCTTCCTTCTTCCTTCCTTCCCTTACTCCCTTTCCTTCCTTCCTTCCTTCTTCCTTCCTTCCCTTACTCCTTCCTTCCTTCCTTCCTTCCTTCCTTCTTCCCTCCCTCCCTTCCTTCCTCCCCTCCCTCCCTCCCCCCTCCCTCCCTCCCTTCCTTCCTTCCTTCCTTCCTTCCTTCCTTCTTTCCTTCCTTCCTTCCTTCCTTCCTTCCTTCCTTCCTTCCTTCCTTCCTTCCTTCCTTCCTTCCTCCCTCCTTCCTTCCTTCCCTTACTCCCTCCTTTCCCCTTCTTCTTTCCTTCCTTCCTTCCTTCTTCCCTCCCTCCCTTCGTTCCTCCCCTCCCTCCCTCCCTCTCTTCCTCCCTCCCTCCCTCCCTCCCTCCCTCCCTCCCTCCCTTCCTTCCTTCCTTCCTTCCTTCCTTCCTTCCTTCCTTCCTTCCTTCCTTCCTTCCTTCCTTCTTTCCTTCCTTCCTTCTTTCCTTCCTTCCAGAATCGGCATTAAACACTGAAAAAAAATCTGTTTTGTGTTTTCCATACAGTACAATTCACTTTTTTTGGTGTATAGTTTTTTATGTTTCGACAAATGCAATAATCATGCGACTGCACCACAATCAAGACAAAGGAGCTTCTACCAACCCCCTGCACTACCCTGCATGCTGCCCCTTTGTGGTCATCCACTCCCACTACACCCAGCCCCTGGCAACCATCTGTTCTCTGTCCCTATAGTTTTGCCTTTTCTACAATGTAATATAAATGGAATCATACAATATTTAACCTTTTGAGTCTGACTACTTTTGTTTAGAAATTATGTTCACGATTCATCCATGTGATTCTGTGTCTCAGTTACATTCCTTTTCATGGCTGAGTAGCATTCCATTACATGGATGTACCCCAATTTGTTGATCTGTTCCCCAGCTGAAGGACATTTGGGTTGTTTCCAGTTTTTGATGATCACAAATAAAGCTGCCATAAACATTCACATATAGGTCTTCGTGTGAACATAGGTTTTTATATCTTTTGAGCAAATATATTGGAGCAAGACTGTTGAGTCATATGGTATATTTAACTTTATGAGAAACTGCCACACTTTTCAAAATCAGCTGTACTGTTTTACATTTTCACCAAGAATATGTGGGAGTTCTACTTCCTTCTTTTACTTCCCAACACTTGATAATGTCAGGTTTTTTTTTTTTTTTTTACTTTAAGCTATTCTAATAGGTGCAAAATGGTATCTGGTTGTAGTTTTCATTTGCATTTCCCTAATGATTAATAACATTGAGTGTCTTTTCACATGCTTATTTGCCATCCATATGTCTTCTTTGGTGAAGTGTCTATTTAAATCTTTTGCTCATTTAAAAAAACTGAGTTGTCTGTTTTCTTACTGAGTTTGAGACTGTAAAGAATATATTCTGGATAGAAGCCACATATGTGATTTGCGAATATTTTCTCCCAATCTGTGGCCTTAGAATAACATGGGTTATTTCTACAGTGAGAAAATTGGCTAGAATTAGTCTTGTGGTCACATGTGGTCACAAAGGGGCTGGGACATGCACTTCTACTCTGTGCCTGGAAAGGCAGAGAACTGGAGATAGTAGGAGAATAGTACAAAGGACTGCTATACACACTGCTTATACTGTTTCAGATTCTGCATAACAATATTTCGTGAATGTTCTTCCATGTGAGCAAGTATTTATAGCAGAGATCCGCAAAGTATAGGCACAGGCCAAATCTGATTGTTGTACGTTTTCATTTGGTCTGCCAGCTGTTTTTTTACAGACAAACATTTGAAATCAACTTGATGGTAAAGAAAACTGATGTTGAATTCCAATTAATCAAAATATTGTTAGTCCAGAGAGAATTAGAGTATTCTCACTGGTTGACTTGTATTACAAAAAGTTGTAATTAATCATTCTTGTATTTTTAATTTGTCCAGAAATGTGTGGAAATTTGTTTTCTCTCATTATTATAAGTATTACACGTAATAGCCTTGATTTTGGCTTATGGCCCACGAAGCCTAAAATATTCACCCTCTGGCAGTTGAAACTGTTTGCCAAACCCTATTATGTAGAATGGCTTTTCAGAGCTGCATGATATTCTATAATTTTCAATCATATCTACATATTAGAAATTCTTATGTTCATAATGTCCAACTATATTGGTTCTAGATTCTTCCTATTCAAACAATGTAACAGTATAGACCCTTGCGCGTTTATCACAACCATAATCATTGATAATTTCCTTGGAATAGATTCCTAGAAGTGGAACTACTGACTCAAAGGGTGGGTACGTTTTGCAGTTTTTTGTTTTTTTTTTTGAGATGGAGTCTTGCTCTGTCACTCAGGCTAGAGTGCAGTGGCGAGATCTCTGCTCACTGCAGCCTCTGCCTCCTGGGTTCAAGTGATTCTCCTGCCTCAGCCTCCTGAGTAGCTGGGATTATAGGCACACATCACTATGCCCTGCTAATTTTTTGTATTTTTAGTAGAGACGAGGTTTCACCATGTTGGCCAGGTTGGTCTCGAACTCTTGACCTCAAATGATCCATCTGCCTTGGCCTCCCAAAGTGCTGGGGTTACAGGCATGAGCCACCACACCCACCCCATTTTGCAGATTTAGTATGTCTAAGTAACTCAGTATTTCTTTTTTTTTTTTTTTGAGACGGAGTCTCACGCTGTTGCCCAGGCTGGAGTGCAGTGGCGCGATCTCGGCTCACTGCAAGCTCCGCCTCCCGGGTTCCCGCCATTCTCCTGCCTCAGCCTCCTGAGTAGCTGGGACTACAGGCGCCCGCCACCGCACCCGGCTAATTTTTTGTATTTTTAGTAGAGACGGGGTTTCACTGTGGTCTCGATCTCCTGACCTTGTGATCCGCCCGCCTCGGCCTCCCAAAGTGCTGGGATTACAGGCTTGAGCCACCGCGCCCGGCCGTAACTCAGTATTTCTAAGTAATCTGTAGAAAGTTAGTATTTCGCATTCCCACCTGCAGTGAGTGGATAAATGTGCTTTTTGACTTGTACATTTTCCAAAACAAATGGTTCAATTCTATAATATCAGCCATGTATATTTCCTTTTTGTCAATGGCTTCTTCAAGCCCCTGTCTGGCTTTCTGTGTAATAGTTCTTTGTCCTTTATTCGGCATCCAGCAGTGCCCTGGACAAGTGGCTGTGAAGTTATTTGCAAGGCTGCATTAAACCCAGGCGAGACACTTCTCAGGGGAGCTGTCCAGCTACATTCTCTGAGTGAAGGCAAGTGTAGCCACTCTTCTCTGCTATGTTAATATGTGCTGTGAGTTTTAAAAGACTCTCCCTTCAGTCAGTAGATGACATCTGCTGCTTAGCAAGAAGGCGGTTTGTCTAATCAGCCACATGTTGGGATTTGAAAACATGGCACCAAGAAACCTGAAAGATGTGTTAGAAACAAGTTTTCTGGCTTGGGATTCATCAGAATTTCTTGGCTCCCAACCAGACCTAACTTTAACAGTGACGGGGGCAGACATGTGGTGGAATGTGGGGAAGATTCTGGGAGCACCACCTGGCTATGAGAAGCTTGGGATATTTTCCCATGGTTAAGAATAAAATAAAGTCAATGTTTTGGAAAGTGGTGAGAGACAGATGGGGGTGAAGGATGAGTACCTCCATTGCATTGTTGAGGACCCTGAAGTTTTCTCACATGTCAGGGCTCATAAGTGAATTGAAGAGGGAAGCCAGGTGTCTTTGAGCCAGGTAGGCTCCATAGCAGCCAGACCACCCTGCTGCTGGGGAAGTCACAGAACAGGCTCTGGCATAAGCACCAATTCTTAGGAGGCCACATAGTCATTCTTCTTGATGCTCATTGTTTTTAAGGCCCTGGGTGAGTGGAAGAAGATCTTTTGTTATCTGTATCCTTGTCACCACTGATTTCTGGGATTCCACATTATTTTGGCTTATTTCTCCATTGCTATAACTGTAACTTGTAATGTTAGGACTCTGGGAGAATAAATTCCAAATGAGCTCTTGATGTCAATTGATAGGTTCATGCCAGTTTTCTTAGGTTTGGAGATGTGAAGATACACACAAAAAAAGAAAATACAGTTTTAGCTTTAAAGCAGCTCACAGACTAGTGGAGTGGATGCCACTGAACCAATGATTCCAGTGAAGTATGAAAGGGATCTAGAGATTTATGTCCAAGTTGTTCTGGGACCATTTAGAGCAAGTGGGAGTGCAGGATGATGGTAAGGGAAGGCTTCCCAGAAAAAAGAAACCGAGTTCAGTTTGTGCTGGAAAAAAAAAAAAAAGTGACCGGGGGTTAAGTAGAAAGAATTGTAGGAAAAGGGAAGAACAGGTGCAGGCTCTCAGGTTGCCAGCAATCAGCTTTCCCAAATATTTCTTGAATTGTTGTGACATACCAGGCATTGCCCTTTATGCTGCAGTACAATGATGTTCTCCAAATAAGCCTCAGTTGGAATATTTCAATCTCTCAGCAGTTTACCTTCCTCACCTTGTCCCTTAAAAATTCTCAGGCTTATGGGAATGGGAATGGATTTGTTGGAAAAGGGCAGAGTAGATTTTAAAAATCACTTCATTTCCTGTTGTGTGGGAAATTTTCCCCGGAAGAGACTGCCAAGCCCAGGAAGATACATATATATGCAAATTCCCCAGCAAAATGTTTTCTAGCCCCTCAACCTCAATCTACAGAAGTTTCCGTTATAGGCTACAATCTGATGCAGCGTGTGGTCCTACCCTGACCCTAATTCAAGGGAGTTTTTCACAGACCTTATTATCACTGAAGTTTTTAGGAAGCGGCTTGAAAATAGAAGGAGATAGACTAACAGACATTGTACAGGGACAGCGGGGAGCCACAGCCCTGCCTGAAGAATGAAAGTTGGTTGTTCTGGAAAGATGTACAAATAAACCAGAAGAATAAAAAATGCTCACATTTGCAGAGTTCTTCACCATTTAAAAACTGATCCATTCCTCATCATGGGGAATTATCCCCAATTTGAAGATATGAAAATTGAGGCTTAGGGAGATTGAATGAGTTGCTACTAAAAGGGCCTGGACCTGAACCCAGAGCTTTGACCCCAGATCTGCTGTCTGCTTCACTTGTATCATTGTTATTGAAATCTCCATAGAAAAATGTGTCATATGCAAAACTTGACAGGACACATCTCTCTGTCTCTCGAGAGCCTTCAGTGTGTACAAGGCTGAAATTAGCTTTGAGTGACTATTGCCTTTTAAAATTTGTCACTCAGTTCTTGGCTTTTCTGTTCTAAATCCAACTGGAGTTTACAATTACAAGGCTCACTTTTTTTTTTTTTTTGAGACGGAGTCTTGTCCTTGGTGCCCAGGCTGGAGTGCAGTGGCGCAATCTTGGCTCACTGCAACCTCTGCCTCCTGGGTTCAAGCAATTCTTCTGCCTCAGCCCTCCGAGTAGCTGGGATTACAGGCATGCACCACCACGCCCGGCTAATTTTTGTATTTTTAGTAGAGACGGGGTTTCACCATATTGGCCAGGCTGGTCTTGAACTCCTGAACTCAAGTGGTCCACCTGCCTCAGCCTCCCAAAGTGTTGGGATTACAGGCATGAGCCACCGCGCCCAGCCCAGGCTCATCTTTTAAAAAGAGTTTGTTCTCTGAATGTTGAGGGGATTTATCAAGGTCAGTTTAAGGCAAGGCAGGAGGAAGTTATTGGCTTATATTGAAGAAAAATCAGTATTTTTGTTGCTCACTTTGGGTTTCCCTAGTGTAAGATCTGAAGTTCAACAGCCAACAAGAAATTGGGACTTCAGGGCAGAAAGGGAGATGGGGAGGAAGCAGGGAGAGCAGGTGTCTTGGTCCATTTTGTGTTGCCATAACAGAATACCACAGACTGGGTAATTTATAAGTAAGTTTATGTAGCTCATGTTTCTGGAGGAGGGAAAGTCCCAGAGTGTGGCACTGGCCTCTGATGAGGGCCTTTGTGCTGCCTCACCCCATGGCGGAAAGCGGAAAGGCAAGAGAGGGAGGGTAAGAGAGCAAGAGGGGCAAAACTAACTTTTATGACAAGCCCACTCCTAGATAACTATCCCACCACCATGATAATGGCATTAATTCATTCCTGAGAGCAGAGCCCTCATGACCTAAACATTTCTTGAAGGTCCCACTTCTCATACTGTTGTATTGGGGATTAAGTTTCCAACACAGGAACATTCAAACCATAGCAGCTGGTTAAAAAAAAAAAAAACCTCTCTGTGCTTGGAAAGCTGAGTACTTAGCAGGCAGGAAGTGAAAGAGTCAAGAGAAAAGAGAAAGAATGCACATTTTTTTTTCATGATGGCACTCCCAGGCCTTAGCCCAGACCTGGCTCAACGTTTGCTGTGTTGAAATGACTCATAAACAGCTATTGTCTGAATTAGGCTGAAGGGATTTGTCTTAGTCTGTTTGTGTTGCTATAAAGGAATACCTGAAGCTGGGTGATTTTTTAAACAAATTATTTTACTTTAAGTTCTGGAATATACGTGCAGAAAGTGCAGGTTTGTTACATTGTTACATAGGTATACATGTGCCATTGCTCTCCCTTGTTATCTGTATCCTTGTCACCACTGATTTCTGGGATTCCACATTATTTTGGCTTATTTCTCCATTGCTATAACTGTGACTTGTAATGTTAGAACTCTGGGAGAATAAATTCCAAATGAGCTCTTGATGTCAATTGATAGGTTCATGCCAGTTTTCTTGGGTTTGGAGATGTATTTGTCCTAATGCTCTCCCTCCCCTTGCCCCCCACTTCCTGACAGGTCCCAGTGTGTGATGTTCCCCTCCCTGTGTCCATGTATTCTCATTGTTCAACTTGAAGCTAGGTAATTTATAAAGAAAACAGGTTTATTTGGCTCAGTTCTGCAGGCTGTACAAGAAGCATGGCATAGGCATCTGCTTCTGGTGAGGGCCTCAGGAAGCTTCCACTCAAGGCAGAAGGTGAACGGGGAGCTGGTGTGTGCAGATCACATGATGAGAGAGGAAGCAAGAGCAAGGGAAAAGGTGCCAGTCTTGTTTTAACAACCAGCTCTCAAGGGGACTTTTGTAAGGCCTAATAGAGCAGGAACTCTCACTTGTTCCTGTGAGGATGGCACAAGCTGTTCATGAGAGATCCACCCCTGTGATCCAAACACCTCCTACTAGGCCCCACCTCCCACATCGGGGATGAAATTTCAACATGAGTTATGGAGGGTCAAATATCCAATCATAGCAGGATTGGAATGCATAATGGTGATTCCGAAAGTCTTTTAGGGAGAAATGCATCTGAAAAGCAGGAGCAGTTTGTCACTGATATGCCTGGTCTTCCTAAAATGCTGATGCTGCTACTGCAACTACCACCTCCACCAGCGCCATCTTAATCTCCTCTTCCACAGTTCCCGTCACCACATCCCTCTACCACCACCACTGCCACCATTACAACCTTCACTCTCATTACCACCTTCAATGCCATCATCTTTGCCACCATCACCACCACCACAACGGTCATCACCACCATTACCATTTACTGGACTCTTGTGACATGGTAGACACCATGCTAGAGGCTTTTAAAGGGTTTAATATTCACGATACTCCTACATAGTAGAAATTACTAGTCCTATTTTACAGTGGAGGAAACTGAGGCTCAGAAAAGTTAAGAATTTGCTCAAGATGACACAGTAGAAAGCTGCAGAGCCAGGATTTCAACCAGGTTTGTTTGCTCTTCCAGTAGACAAGGAGGAGTGGATCAGAAAGCTGTGTTGTTGGCCACAGGCATATGTTGTGGGCTTGTTTTATATATGCCTGGGCCACATTGTTTGGGTCTGAGAGACTCTTGTGGGCTATGACCAGCACTGACAATCTGTTTTCCCTTATTTTTTCTGACTTTCTTTCACACATTCTAGATCATATGGCTTTTCTGGTCAGAACAAATAAAAATGTTTTATGTCCTCCCTTTTCTGAGCTTTGGATGTTACTGTTTGCACACAGTTCTGGAAGCAGATGGAGCCTGATAGAAATCCCAGATGATAATTCAGACTCAAAAGCTCCTTGCAAATGCCCACATAGCATAAATACCCCTGAGCATATGAGAGACAGTGACACAACCTGAGAGACAGACAGAGAGACAGGGACAGAGAGGGACAGAGACAGAGACACACAAATAGAGACAGAGACAAAGAGACAGAGATAGAGACAGAGACAGAAAGGCACAGAGGGATGAGAGAGATGGAGACAGAGATAGAAAGAGACAGAGAAAGAGATAGACAGAGAGAAACAGAAACAGAGACAGAGAGAGGGCTGTAGAAAACTCATCTTTGCCTGCAATGGCTACTCCAGCTGGATATCAACACGAAGGGCTTCCCACCAACACTCTGATAGATTCTGAGCTACAAGTTTCCAGAATATTAGCAGCTGAGCTCCTCCCCCTCGGGAGGAGATAGAGACAGAGAGAAAGTTAGAGAGACAGAGGGAGAGGTAGAGATAGAGAGATAGAGATGGGAAGAGATAGAGATGGAGATGCAGAGAGAGAGAGAAATAGAGACACAGACACATAGAGATAGAGACAGATACAGAGAGAAACACACAGAGACAGAAACCGACAGAGACCAAGAGATAGACAGAGAGAAATAGGTAGAGACACAAAGAGAGATAGAGATACAAAGCGGAAGAGACAGGGAGGCCAAGGGGCGGAGAGAGAGTGTGTGTGCCTGATGGTGCTGTTGGCTCTTTGTATTTTGGGGTCTAGGGGTGCCGGGGTACCTCGGGCCTTCCGTGGCCTTTGCTTTACGTCTCCTCAGGTATGAGTGAGTTGAGCAGGGGGCTGCCTTTGCCCTGCAAGAACCATGCTGAGCACTTTCTAATGCCTGGCCTCTTGGAAATGGCACATCTGCCTCCTGACAGAATCCAGAAGCCTGAGTCAGGTGCCTCCAAAAGGGTCCCCGTTCATTGCTGGGTGCACACAGTGTGAGCTTCTGCTCCATCTAGGCGTGGGAAGAAAGCCTCCCCTGAAGCTGTTACTCCAAAAGTCAATTCCCCTTGCATTTAAATGGAAGCTCAGAGCACTGTGCTAAAATCACCAGCGGTTAACTTGAATTCAGCTTGATTAGGGTTCTAACCTACGATAAATCACCTGGGAAACGGCCTTTTGGTGGCATATTTGGCCGGAGGCGGAGGAGCTCGGCTGCTAATATTCTGGAAGCTTGTAGCTCAGAATGTATCAGAACATTGGTGTGGAGCCCACTGTGTTGATGTCTGGCTGGAGTAGGCACTGCAGGCAAAGGTGAGTTTTCTGCAGCCCTCCTCTGAATTTCTTGACAGAACTTCTCTCTCACCTCCTGTTTGCCTCATCTTAACCTTCATCTCTTCTTCTTCACTCTGCCTAAGCCCTAGGGGGTAGCCCAGCGCCATCTGAGAAGGTGGTGGCGCGTGTGAAGGGCATAGCCACCATCTTTTATTCTGCCTCCACCTCCATGACTATGGCCAAGTCATTCACTTCTTGGATCCTCATTTACAAATTGAAAATGCTGGTAGCCTTCCTGTCTGTCTTGCAGGGGGGTTTGGAGGACAGGAAGAAATAACAGTCATAAAAGGACTTCTTAGAGAATAAAGTGCTGTTTGAAGGCCAAGGGTTAATAGTTCTTTCGTTATTATTTGTGGTTATTTCTCAGAAGTGGAGGTCACCATCAGCAGCCAGTGGAAAGGATACAAGTGGCTCTTCCATATGACCTTGACCTCTATGACCTTGGCCAACTTATTTAGAGCCTGAATACCTTTATCGATAAAACTGGGAAATAGACCATTTCCTTGGGTTTATGACTGTATAATGGTAGGCTCGAAGTCAGGATGCAAAGCAGGGTGTACAATAAGATATCATCAACCAGTGAGCCAAAGTCAGAGGTAGAGGATGGAGAAAAAGACTCCATTATTCACAGTGTGGGGTTGATCATAAGCCTTTCAAAATATGTTTGACTTTGTATATGTTTTCTAGATTTTCCATAATGCTAACCTACATTTTCCATAAAGAATCACCTTTGACATTGTGAACCCAAAATATCTGAGACAGATCTCAGTCAATTCAGTAAGTTTGTTTTGCCAACATTAAGGACGCATGCCCATGACACAACCTCAGGAGGTCCTGATGACATGTGCCCATGGTGATCAGGGCACAGCTTGGTTTTATTCATGTATTAGACCGTTTTCACGCAGCTGATAGAGACATACCCGAGTCTGGGCAATTTATCAAGAAAAAGAAGTTTAATGGACTCACACAGTTCCACATGGCTGGGGAGGCCTCAATCACGGCGGAAGGCAAAAGGCATGTCATACATGGTGTCAGGCAAAGAGAGAAATGAGAGCCAAGCGAAAGGGGAAACCCCTTCTAAAACCATCAGATCTTGTGAGACTTACTCACTACCACGAGAACAGTATGGGGAAACCGCCGCCATGATTCAACCATCTTCCACTGGGTCCCTCCCACAACACTTGAGAACTATGGGAGCTACAATTCAAGATGAGATTTGGGTGGGGACACAACCAGACCATATTATATACATTTCAGGGAGACATGAGACATCAATTAATATGTGTAAGATGTACGTCGGTTCTGTCCAGAAGGGCGGGACAACTCTAAGCAGGGAGGGGCTTCCAGGCCATAGGTAGGTAAGAGACAAATGGTTGCATTCTTTTTTTTTTTTTTTTTTGAGATGGAGTCTCGCTCTGTCGCCCAGGCTGGAGTGCAGTGGCGCGATCTTGGCTCACTGCAAGCTCCACCTCCCGGGTTCACGCCATTCTTCTGCCTCAGCCTCCTGAGTAGCTGGGACTACAGGCGCCCACCACCACGCCCAGCTAATTTTTTGTATTTTTTATTAGAGATGGGGTTTCACCGGGTTAGCCAGGATGGTCTTGATCTCCTGACCTCGTGATCTGCCCACCTTGGCCTCCCAAAGTGCTGGGATTACAGGCTTGAGCCACCGCACCTGGTGAAACTCTTTTGAGTTTCTGATGAGCCTTTCCAAAGGAGGCAATCAGATATGCATTTATCTCAGCGAGCAGAGGGATGACTTTGAGTTCTGTTTGTCATTTGTCCAGAAGGAAATTTCTTGTGAGAGAGGTTGGTGGTTTTTGAATCTTAGTAGCTATCTTTTATTATTAGCAATAGAATGAGAGGCAGGTTTGCCCTAAGCAGTTCCCAGCTTTACTTTATCCTTTGGCTTAGTGATTTTGGGGTTCCAAGATTTATTTTCCCTTCACAATATTTAGAGGATTTAATGAAAAATCAAACTTGTGTCTGTAGCATCTTTCCCAGTCTCCTGCCTCCTCCCCTGGCTGCCTTCCCCAGCCCCTCCCAGAGCCAGCTTGGTGCAGCATGGGTGGACAGAAACAGCCTCTGGGCCCTGATGCCCTGCAGTCTACGGAGCCACCCTGCTGGAGGGGCTGGGCTGGGCAGCCTCTGCTGACTGGGGATGGTTTGGGAGTTTTACTCCCGGGCCTGCCACAGAAGGGCAGCTGTTATCCTCTCCCATGGCTGGAGACCACATTTAGGCTGCAGCCCTTAGAAGGGCGTGAAATGGACACGACCCTCTGCTGAGTTTCCACCCTGCACAAACATCTTTGGAAGCGGCACTCTTTTAATTTTCCATGGGTCCTGAGAAGAAGATGTTGCCATCAGCCCTTCTGTTTTACAGATGGCGATCCTGAGGCTCAGAGAGGTTAAGCAACTTCCCTATGTCACACAGCTGGTTAGGAACTGAGCTGGGATTTAAACCCAAAGGTCTTCAAAGGTGGGACCCTTTGTGCCAGCAGGAGCCGGTCAGGGAAACATTGTGGGAGAGACAGTTAGTAGATTGCACTGGGTGGGGGGCGTTGGGGAAGGAGGGAGTTGGGGGGGAAGGGAGGGAGTATGTGCAGTGGGGAATAGTTATGCAGCCCCCACCTTGATCATGTAACAGCAAGAAAGTGTCCCAAGACCCAAGAAGGAAGTTAGCCTAGATCTTATGTTTCAACACAAAATGTAACAACGTGACTTTGTTAAGAAACAGAAATTCAGGGCCTAAGAGGTTGGTGGAACAATGCCAGGTTTCGCTTCCTTTCCTGGGCATCTCCCCTGCGTCACCCTTTGGCTTGGGAGTGGCAGGTTGTCCGTGAGCACGAGTGACCGGGTCCCCAATCTTTCCTCATGGTTACAACCTCGCCTGCAGGTTCAGGCACTGTCAAGTGGGGCGGGAAGGTGGCTGGCACTATGAAGTGTCCGTCAGATGCCAGACCTTTGAGTCTGCTGCCTCATCCCTCCAACAGCAAGCCAGGGCCAGTGGCTGTACTGTTCCCTCCTCCCTCATCTAGTGTCCCCTTTTCCCATAGGACGAAAGGTAGGGGAAGCTAAGAAATGATGGCACGGGATTTGAACTCAGGATTATCTAGGCTCACAGCTGCATGACGATTCTACACCACCTTACTGTCCTAGGCAGGGCAGGAGCCCCCAGACAGGATGGGTAGCCTCTCTGAAGTTAAAATAGTAAAAAGCATAAAGGGAGCCCTTACCCGAAGCACGCAGCCGTGAAGCAGCACACAGTTCTCCTCTGGCCGCTCTCCGAGGATGGGTTCTCCTCTTCTGCGAGGCCAGGCGCACCACAGGCATCTGCCTTTGATTAGAACGGGTAGACAGGAAACATACCTGCGGTCCCGGGCCTCTCTCACACTCCAGAAATGCCATTCACAGACAGGGAAGAGGGAGAAAGGATGAGAGGAAGGGAAGGAGAACAATCGACAGCTACATGGGAGCGTCCTGGGAGGTAGGGTCACCACCAGAGACAGAAATGGGCCTCAGCCGCAGGTTAGGGCGTGGACACGGAGGCAGCCAGGCCTGATTTGCTGGGGGAACCACACTGGGTCTGGCGTAGAGAGGAGGTTTGCCGTGTATGCAGCAGCTTGCAGGGAGCCTGCTGCTGAGAGCTGGGACTGCTGCTTCTAAGCTGAAAGGAAAAGAAGGGCACATCTTTCCAAGCCACTCAGTCCCCCAATCATAGTGCCTGGCTCCGACCTCCCACTGGGCCCATCACAAGGCCTTGAGGTTAGGGACATCAGTGACCTGCATCAGAGTCAGGGAAGAACGTCTTGGCCAGGAGGGAACTAAGGAAGAGATTCACCACAGGGTCCTGGTAAATGCCTGGGAGTGAGAGCCTTACACTCACCATCTCTTTCCTCTCTGCCTGTTGTAGTTAAAAACCACGCTCTTGACTTGCTGATGTTCTGAGCTGCTTGTTGGGGGGTGGAGGTGGCTTCCCACGGCTTCTTGCACAGTGTTGGCCCTGGCTCACTGTCCCCCAGGCAGGGGGAGACTGCTGTGTTCAAGGGGAGTTCTGGGTGCATATGGAGCAGAATAGGGAGCCCCCAGTGGGGCAGGTGCTGGCGGCTCTTCACCGTGTCAGCTCACTCAGCCCTCAGGTCACCCTCTCCTCAGGTGTGACCTGCAACGTACAGGTGTGGAAATGGAGAAGACCTGCGCTGCGTTCCAGGACAACACAGAGCCTGTGGAGGCTGCCAGGAGAGACCCTGCCGGATTCTCACTGTGGAGACACTGGCGCTACAGCCCAGAGAGGAGGACACTTTATTAACTTGTCACATCGAGCAAAGCCACTGGTCACTCCATTCTCTTGCTGTGCCTTGAAAAGAGGAGAGAATGTGGAATCTGAGGCCTGGGCTGCAGCCCTGGTTGCACCAGCTCCCCAGGCAAAGCCGTAACCTGAGATGGGCCACCTCCAGGCATCAGGAAGTGTGGGCAACCGTGGGGAAGAGAAAAATAACAATGCCTGCTATCCTCACCTTCCAGGCTTGCTTTATGGGCAGAGGGGGTGACAAGTGTCATTCTTTCCTGGGGGCTGCAAACCATGATTCAGGTGTCACGTGAACTGTCTCTGTAAAATAACATGCAGTCCTCACCCCTGGTCCCTCAGAATGTGACTGTATTTGAAGATAAGGTCTTCAAGGAGTCAGTTAAGCCAGACTGGGGCCCTTAGGATGGGCCAGGTGTCCTTATAAGAAAAGGAGATGGCCTGGCGCGGTGGCTCACGCCTATAATCCCAGCACTTTGGGAGGCTGAGACAGGTGGATCGCCTGAGGTCAGGAGTTCGAGACCAATCTGACCAACGTGGGGAAACCCCATCTCTACTAAAAATACAAAAAAAACCAAAAAACAAAAAACAAACCGGGCGCCGTGGCTCACGCCTATAATCCCAGCACTTTGGGAGGCTGAGGCGGGCGGATCACCTAAGGTCAGGAGTTCAAGACCAGCCTGACCAACATGGTGAAACCCTGTCTCTACTAAAAATACAAAACTAGCCGTGTGTGGTGTCCGGCACCTGCAGTCCCGGCTACATGGGAGGCTGAGGCAGGAGAATTGCTTGAACCCAGGAGGCGGAGGTTGCAGTGAGCTGAGATACCATTGCACTCCAGCCTGGGCGACAAGAGCAAAACTCCATCTCAAAAAAAAACAAAACAAAAGGGAAGAAAAGATTAGGATGTGGATACACACAGAGGGGAGACCACCTGAGGACACAGGGAGAAGACAGCCATCCACAAGCCAAGGAGCTTGGCCTCAGAGAAACCAACCCTGCCGACACCTTGTTCTTGGACTCCTAGCTGTCAAAATTATAAAAAAAATACATTTCTGTTGTTTAGAATGGCAGATCAGTGCCTGACACTGTGGCTGTGTTGGGCGTCAGACACGGGCAGAAAGTGAGAGAAGGGAGCAAAGGTGTCTGCTGGGGCCGTCAGGAAAGGCTTTGTGGAGGAGACAGACTCAACTTTGGTTTTCTAATCTATAAAATGGGGATGACAACAGTTCGGCTCTCAAAGCTGTCAGGAGGACAAAATGAGAGGATTCATATAAACTACTGCATACGGTACCTGGCTCCAGAGGATGCATTGGTGAATTTCAGCATAATTTCTACCATTGTCATTATTAAAGGATGATGAGATCTGGGGATGGGGAATGAAGTAGCATGGGAAAAGACAGAAGATAGGGGAGTGGACAGTGAGGATCCCAGTGTCCTAGGAAGGGCAGACTTCACATTCCTGCCCCAGAGAGTGGAGAGAAAGGATGCGTTCAGTTATTGTGTGACATCAGAAGGGTAGTGTTGTTGCTATATTTTTTTTTTGTCATCTGAGAGGAACTTCTCCCCAAACCAGTTTTCAATACTCCTATCTGATCCATTTCCCTCGTGCCAGAGTCACCCATAAAAACTGTAAGATCTTAAGAAAGCAGTGAAAGATTCAGTCCAGGTCCCTCAGTTGGCACAGTTATATGGGGGCAGATCTTCAGCGTCTCCATAGATCCTGTGTTGCAGGTGAAAGCCCTCATTTGGGATCCATCAGATCCATCAGTCATTTTTTTTTGAGACGGAGTCTTGCTCTGTTGCCCAGGCTGGAGTGCAGTGGCACAATTTTGGCTCACTGCAACCTCCACCTCCCAGATTCAAGTGATTCTCCTGCCTCAGACTCCCAAGTAACTGGGATTGCAGGTGTGTGCCACCACGCCACCTAATTTTGTATTTTTAGTAGACACAGGGTTTCACCATATTGGCCAGGCTGGTCTTGAACTCCTGACTTCAAGTAATCTACCTGCCTCAGCTTCCCAAACTGCTGGGATTACAGGTGTGAGCCAGCATGACTGGCCTCATCAGTCATTTTCTATGAGGGTCAGGGGCCATGCTTGTTGCAATCTTTTCTCCCTCTCTCTCTCTCTCTCTCTCTCTCTCTCTCTGTCTCTCTCTTTTACTTATTGCTTGACTGGCCCACTACCAATTCCTTCCTTCATTCCACAGTTATTGATTAGTGCTTTTCATGCATTGGGCCTTTCATCTGTGCTGGGTACTGGGCAGGCAGCAGCACACAAAGGACACAGCTCCTGTTTCCTGTGGCATTTGTCTTACTTCAGTGTGCAGAGGACTTTGCCTCCTGGCTACCTCCTCTGGCTGGGCTCATTCCTGTAGAGAGGGAAAGGGGAGCAGAAAGCCTGTCCAGGCCGCCCATGCTCCCCAGGCTGCAGTGCTGCATTGCTGAACCTGTGTTCTGTGAGGTGAGGTTCGCCGTGGGCAACAGTGAGGGAGCCGCAAGAGGAGCTGTGAAAAACCTAACAGCAGGTCTGGGGTGGTTGCCACCAATAACACACAGGCTTTAATCCTGCTTTTATCTTAATAACCACTGTAACAAAAATTGCATTATGCGCACTAATAATAGCCAGTGTCTAAAGAAAGGAGTGTAGCTTACTATGGTAAGGCCTCTTGTCAGGAACTGGTGGAAGGCTGAGAGCTTGCAGTCCGGAATGGCTATGATGCTTACATTGACTCTTGATCAGGGTTGGCAGACAGAGCAAGTGAACCCTTACCTCCATTCCCGCACTTGTGGCAGGCAGCACCAGTCAGCTGTCACACTCATCCATGTGGATCTCTTGATCTGTCTCAGGAAAGCCACTGCCTGCTGAAATTAGCATAGGAATCAAGCCTGTTTAATATCTCACCTGGATCCTAGTGGCTTTTATGCTGAACTAGGCCCAAGGTTTCAGAGCCCAGTTTCTTGAGGGATAGCCCTTGAGCTACTTTAATCAGAACCATTAGAACCTGGGCAGCTTGTTTAAAATGCAGACTCCTGTGCTCTTCCCTAGAGCTAGGGAATCAGAATCTTTGGGGAATGTCAAAGACAGCACTCAGGTGTTTTCTTTGCAAATGTTCCTAACCACAGCTTTAGGGACCGGAATTCATACCAGGTGTTTTCTTTTGGGTCTGTGTGCTGGAGGGAGGGCGAGGGTCAGAATAAACACATCTTGAGCCCCTCTGTGCAGAGTTAATATTGAAAAAGACAATTGTTTTCAGGTGAAAGGTCCGTTTTGTGCAGCCTCATTGGCTGTATTTGGGTGTAAGGGGCAGGATCGTGTAGGAGTCAAAAGCATAGGCTCTGACAGCCTTCTGCCCAGGTTGGAATCCCAACGCCACCACTCACTAGCTGTGATACCTTGGGAAGTTTCCTTGGCCCTTTCTGCCTTGGCCTTACCAGCTGTGACAATAAAAAATATCTCTCGGCTGGGCGCGGTGGCTCATGCCTTTAATCCAAGCACTTTGGGAGGCCGAGGCGGGCAGATCACAAGGTCAAGAGATCGAGACCATCCTGGCTAACATGGTGAAACCCCGTCTCTAAAAATACAAAAATTAGCTGGATGTGGTGAGGCGTGCTTGTAGTCCCAACTACTTGGGAGGCTGAGGCAGGAGAATCGCTTGAACCTGGGAAGCAGAGGTTGCAGTGAGCTGAGACCACGCCACTGCACTTCAGCCTGGTGACAGAGTGAGATTCCGTCTCCAAAAAAAAAAAAAAAAAAAAAAGTCTCTAAATATGGTCAAATGTGTCCAGGGGGAGAATCACCTCCAATTAAGAGTCACTGAAGTGGAAGTTTATAGCAGATCCAGTGCTCAGTGGATCTCCATGTTACCTAAGAATTTTTTTTAGCAGTCATTTTGGCCAGATATAAGGAAAAATGAATCGACCATGTAAGCTATTAACTTTGGCATGTATGGGGTTCCTGAAAGTTAGAGAATAGATACTAGAGCCTGTAACGGCCTCTCCTTCTCAAAGATAACAATAACAAAAAGCTAACTCTGACTGAGCCGTTGGGTCAGGCTGGGTACTGCTCTGTGTGCTTAATATACAGTCATTAACAGTTTCATCCTCACAGTAGCTTATGAGGTGGATACTATGATTATTCCCATTGTACAGATGAGGAGACTAAGGCAGAAGAGACTAAGAACAACTCCCGAGGTTTTACAGCTAGTGAATGGAAAGGTGGAGATTCTAATCTGGGCAGAGGGTGGTCAGAGCCTGTACTCTTAACCCCTACCTGATCCTGCTCCTTATACCCACAGCAAAGAACACTTGATCCCAAATGTCAGTCACACCACAGTAGAGAAACTGTGCTAGCTCAATAGGAGGCAGTCTTTTTTTTTTAAAACAGGGTCTTGCTCTGTTGCCCAGGCTGGAGTGCAATGGCACAATCACAGCTTACTGCAGGTTTGATCTTCTGAGCTCAAGCAATCTTCCCACCTAAGCCTCCCGAGCTGGGACTACAGGCAGGCACCACTATCCCCGACTAATTTTTATTAATTTTGTAGAGCCAGGGTCTCAGTTTGTTACCTGGGCTGATCTTGAACTCCTGGATTCAGGTGATCCACTTGCCTTGGCCTCCCAAAGTGCTAGGATTATAGTCATGAGCCACCATGCCTGGCCAAGAGGCAGTCTTTACAGTAGAAAAGACATGGGCTTAGAGCACCATGAGTCAAGGGTTTGCTTTCTGATTCTTCACAAGTCAGCTGTGTGGGCTGAACAAGTTACCAAACCCTTGTAGACATTGTGTTTCCACCAAAAAGCATGGAGATTGTGAAAGGAAATTAAATTTTGGGACCCCAAACTCGCCATGGCAATGTTAATTGATAGCTTATCTTTACAGGTGCAGTTACCCCAGCCTGCCAGACACAAACGTGTATTTTGTGTGTGTTATATTATATAAAATGCAGATTCCCCATATTTTTTCTTTGCCCCTTTTGTTTAAGTGAAAACTGTGTGCTTCTCAATATCCCGCCCTTTCCCCTTTAAATTTGGAGACCTCAAAATCATCTTCAGAGAAAAGCATTGACCTGTCTCCTGGGCACGTCCTTAACTTTGGCAAATAAATCTCCAAAAGTGATTGAGACTTGTCTCATCGTTTTCTGTGATTGACAAGGTTAATAAGACCTACTTTGAAAGGTTACTGTAAGTTATTTGAGGTAATGTATATAAAATGCCAAATAAATTGCCCACCACCTGATTACTGCTTGAGAAATATTAATTCCTCATTCTTTTCTTCAATGGAAATTATTTTTGCTCTTCTTTTCAGCCTTCTCCATCAGCAGGAAGATTCTTTGTGTGTTTAACCTGGCATCGTTGGTCTCATTTTTTCAATTCGTTAATCAGGGGGTTCTGCTGAATTCTGTTCAATTTTCTGAAGTCCTTCTGCTGTAGAACTAGATTCAGAATCTCCAGAGCCGAGGAATGGGAGAATTATTGCAAAATTCCTACATTAACACTCCTACTGTATATATACCTGTGTCTCCTGAATGATGACAACCTTATCCTGCTGACACAGTGCCATCTGGCCCACCCTTTGGACCTTTCACCTACTTGAAAACTTTTTTTACTTTTTATTTCAATAGTTTTTAGTGCACCCGTCACCTGAGCAGTATACACTGCACCCAATGTGCAGTCTTTTATCCCTCACCCCCTTCCACCCTTCCCTCTGAGTTCCCAAAGTCCATTGTATTCTTCTTATGCCTTTTCGTCCTCATAGCTTAGCTCCCGCTTATAAGTGAGAACATACAATATTTGGTTTTCCGTTCCTGAGTTATTTCACTTAGAATAATGGTCTCCAGCTCCATCCAAGTTGCTGCAGAAGACATCATTTCATTCCTTTTTATAGCTGAGTAATGTCTAATGGTGTATATATACCACATTTTCTGTATCCAGTTGTTGGTTGATGGCACTTAGGTTGGTTCCGTATCTTTGCAGTTGTGAATTGTGCTGCTATAAACGTGTGTGCATGTGCTTTTTCATATAATGACTTCTTTTCCTTTGGGTAGATGCCCAGTAGTGGCATTGCCCAGTAGTGGATCGAATGGTAGATCTACTTTTAGATCTTTAAGGAATCACCATACTGTTTTCCACAGTGGTTACACTAATTTACATTCCCACCAGCAGTGTAATGGTGGCCCCTTTTCACTACATCCAGTCTGTTGTTTTTGACTTTTTAATTATGGCCATTCTTGCCGGAGTAAGGTGGTATCTCATTGTGGTTTTAATTTGCATTGCCTTGATGATTAGTGATGTTGAGCATTTTTTCATGTTTGTTGGCTGTTTGTATATTTTCTTTTGAGGAATGTCTATTCATGTCCTTTGCCAACTTTTTGATGGGATTACTTGCTTTTTTCTTGCTGATTTGTTTGAGTTCCTTCTAGATTCTGACTTCTAGTCCTTTGTCGGATGCATAGTTTGCGGATGTTTTCTCCCATTCTGTGGGTTGTCTGTTTACTCTGCTGATTATTTCTTTTGCGGTGCAGAAGCTTTTTAGTTTAATTAGCTCCCATTTACTTTTTTTGTTTTTGTCACATTTACTTTTGGGGTGTTAGTCATGAATTCTTTGCCTAAGCCAATGTCCAGAAGAGTTTTTATGACATTATCTTCTAGGATGTTTATAGTTTCATCACCTGCCTTCTTTACATTTATTTATTCCTTCTTGTTTTACAAGTTCTTTGTCTCCCAGTTTTCATAACAAAGAATTATCAATGAAAATTAATAATGAGGTAGAAATTTTAATAAAGAATCCCAGGGACAAATTATAAACAAGTAAGCACAAGAAAAGTTACAGTTAAAAATAAAACAAAAAGACCCAGGGAGGCTTTTGGTAAGAAAAGGAGGGAACTAAATGAAGATAAAATTATATAGTAAGTTGAAGGGCAATTTTGGGTGTTAGGAATCAGCCTTCACAGTGCTTTGGAGAGTGGGTCCAAAGCACTGGAGAACAGTGCATTCGAGAACCTTGGTCACACGGCTTGATAGGACCACCAGTTCACCTCTTTGGATTCATGGCTGGTCTGCCCCTTGGGGTCCCAGTGTGAAGCCCTGAGGCCTGGCTTCCTGGCCTGAAGCAGCAGGAGAGGGCAGTCGTTAGAGACTGGGCTCTGGAATCAGATGGACCTTGATTTAATCCTGGCTTCGCCATTTACTACATTGAATGACCAAGGACAAATTATCTCCTTCTTCAAGACTGCAAACTTTACATGGGTGAAGTTGTAAAATTGGTAGTAATAACAACACCTCTCATAGAAGAGTTATAAAGCAATGCATTTAAAACATTGAACATAGCACTGGATGCGTTGTAAGCTCTCAATAAACTTTACTGATGGGATGATAATGGTGATAACATGATTGCCTACTTATAAATGTCTGCTCTGGTTGTCTTGTCTATTTATATGTATGAATATACATGATTGTATGTCCATGAAAAGCTAAAATACATATGCATGTACATGTATACATATATGCATTTGTGTATATATGTGTGTGTGTATATACAAATGTATGTATTATAGCTTTTCATGTACATGTAGTTGTGTCCTGCACACAGCTGGTTTGTGTGCATCTCATCTCTTCCCAGCTGTCAGCTCAGTAGTATCATATTGGTAGTTGGCCATGGTGGGGATATTTTATAGCATGGAAATTGTAAACCTATACATCAAGGGTTTTTCCCCCTCAGAGAGCCAGTTTACCAGCATACCACTGTGTATATATACCTTGCATCTCCAATTAGATTCAGAATTCCTTTAGGACTCAGGATGTTCTGTTTTCACCCTTTGATCCCCACAGGGCTTTGCGTGTGTCTTTTGTGCAGTAGGCTTCAAAGGGTGGCATGAGTCAATAGCATGGAGGGTGAGTGGATAAAAGCAAGGGAAGGGATATAGCAGAGTTGACTTAATAAAAGGGAAAGAAGAAGCTGTTTCAGAAAAACTGGTAAATAAGTAGCCAGGAACGGAGAGAAGGAGTAAGGAGAGGGAGTTCTCAGATGAGTAAAATGGTTTGGTGACAGAAAAGGACTTAGAAATGTAAAGTCCAGAAAGAAAATGAAATTCAGGGTAAGAGTAGATTTCCTATGATTTCAGACCGCTGCTGGTAGTGTATTTTTTGAGTTCCAGTCTTTTAGATGAGTGGCATTTGTTTCAGATGTTGAGATAATTGAAGAATTGTTTACAAGAGAAAAAAATTGGACTCAATCTAATGTTCAAGAATAGAGGATTGGTAAAATATGTAGGATACGTTCATTTTATAGAATACTTTTGGGTCAAAAAACATGATAGAAAATTCCAATAAGATACGGTGAGAATAATGACAAGAAGCATGGAAAGCTGGAAGAATGGTATGATAATATGCAAGAGAAAAGGCAGATTAGAAGTGGCAGCTATAATCTCACTTTTATATAAATATATGTGCAGAGAAAAATATCTGAAAGGGTATACATTAAAACACTAATGATAGTTGTTTCTGAATAGGGTGATTTTTTTTCCTCCACTATTTGCTTATGGACATTTTCTCTCTTTTTTTTCTATTTCAAATACATTTTTATTTATTTTTAATTTTTTTTCCCCCTAGAGATGGATCTCTGGAGAAATGCATTGCCCAGGCTGGTCTTGAACTCCTGGGCTCAAGCCATGCCCCCTCCCTCAGACTCCCAAAATGCTGAGATTATAGGCATGAACCACCGTACCTGGTCTAAAATACATTTTAATTAGAAAAATTAAAATGTGTTTTCCACATTAGTCTCTTTCTGTCTTTATCTCTGTCTTTGTCTCTATATATTGTCTTTACTGATAGCACTGAATTTTAAGATCACAGCTGCTTTAAGATTAACAAAGTGATTAAGACCTGTGGGCTAAGAAACGATTTTCTTTGACTTGCAAATGTATCCAGATGAAAAGTCTTCCAGTGTAACAAATTGCTGTAATAATCCTTGAACACTTGGCAAGTGCCTTTGATTGCGAAAAGTCAGTTGCATGAACTGGGGCTGTCCTGAAGAACTATGGAGTCTGCATCCGGGGTGCAGGGCAGGCGTGCAGTGTCTAACAGCGACTCCCCAGAGCAGCTGCAGACCCAGAGGGCTCCACCAGAATGGCAGGGCGGTTCCAAATACACCAGCCTCCCAGAAACGTGGCCCTGGCGATCTAAAGATCTTCACGTCCCAGGACGGCCCTATCAGATTCAGTGTCTAATGAATGGCAGGTGTTAGGAGGCAGGCAGGGGTTTCCTGTGGCAAATTCCTGATTCACAGCTGGGAGATGGATTTCTGCCCTCAGGGAAGCGGTTTAGTGGCAGGTGGTGGGAATTAGCTGAAATTTCCAATAAAATGCAGTCAGAGCGGTGAGCTAGTGGGCACAGGAGAGCCTCAGTCAGTGGCTCAGTTATCTTCTGGTAGAGCAATGGAAGAATTGGCAATTTTCTTCATATTTCATTTTCCTGAGATGCAGGATGGTGAAATAGCGAAGAGCCTGACTCTGGAAATAATGAGAAGGGGTTTAAGCTCTGGCTCTGTGTGCATCTCGGGTAGGTTACCTGATATATATAATATAAGTACTCTTATATTTCAGTTTATCAGCCCATGGAATGGACGTAGAGTCCCTCCTGCCTGATGGAGTTACTGTGATGATTAAATGAGGGAATATCCGCGAGGCATTTAGAGCAGTACCTGGCGCTGGGGGAGGTGCTACGGAAATGTTCCGCGTATTGTGATTCCTCGGTTTTTCAACTTCTTTCTTCTCCTTCCTCTCCCTCCCCTTACCTTCCTCTGCTTCTTTTCCTCCTCCTCTTTCTACTCTTCTCTGCCCCACTCACCTTCCCCACACACAGATTCCATGATCGATGAATTAATTACTGCATTCCTGCATTAATTTCTCTGAGAGTCTTTTCCTTTTGACATTGGTGCTGAGAGGAACAGGTTGCTTCTTCTCACACTGATTGACTAAGTGAATCTTTATTTTCCTGAGCATCTTCGATTTAATTTTATTATTATTATTTTTTGAGACGGAGTCTGGCTCTGTCGCCCAGGCTGGAGTGCAGTGGCGTAATCTCTGCTCACTGCAAGCTCCGCCTCCCTGGTTCACGCCATTGTCCTGCCTCAGTCTCCTGAGTAGCTGGGACTACAGGCGCCCGCCACCGCGCCCAGCTAGTTTATTTTTAGTAGGGACGGGGTTTCACCGTGTTAGCCATGATAGTCTCGATCTCCTGACCTCGTGATCCGCCCGCTTTGGCCTCCCAAAGTGCTGGGATTACAGGCGTGAGCTACCGCGCCTGGCCTTTCCTGAGCACCTTCTTTGTGCTAGGCATGAGGCTGAGCAGGTTACCTACATTGTTTCATTGTATTGCATTATTATCCCAACCTCAGAAAGGTTCTGTGATCCACTGAAGGTCCAGCATCGATCTAGTTCCAGGCAGCTGCAGTGAGGATGAAAGCTGGCATTACACAGTTCTCCGAGGGTCAGAGTACCTTCTTGTACCGTGTGAATCAAGGCCAAGGACTTTCTCCCAGAGTCCCCCAGCAATGGCATAACCGTGAGCATCCTGTCAAGCCAATGTTAATTAGCTGCAGCTCTGAAGAATTCACCAGCACATAAAGTCAAGAAAAAGTCCTTCTACATCAGAAGAGCATCTTTTGTTATATTTTTTAAAACTGTGGTTCAAACCATATATCATAAATGTTACCATCTTAACATTTCTTAACCATTTTAAAGTATACAGTTCAGTAGTGTTTAGTATATCTTCATTGCTGTGAAAGTGATCTCCAGAACTTTCTCATCTTGTAGAACTCAAATTCTGTACCCGGCCGAGCGCGGTGGCTCACGCCTGTAATCCCAGCACTTTGGGAGGCCGGGGCGGGTGGATCACTTGAGGTCAGGAGTTTGAGACCAGCCTGGCCAACATGGTGAAACCCCGTCTCTACTAAAAATACAAAAATTAGCCGAGTGTGGTGGTGGGTGCCTGTAATCCCAGCTACTCAGGAGTCTGAGGCAAAAGAATCACTTGAACCTGGGAGGCAGCGGTTACAGTGAGCTGAGATCGGGCCACTGCACTCCAGCCATCTAAAAAAAAAAAAAAAATTCTGCCGGGTGTGGTGGCTCAAGCCTGTAATCCCAGCACTTTGGGAAGCCGAGACAGGCGGATCACGAGGTCAGGAGATCGAGACCATCCTGGCTAACACGGTGAAACTCTGTCTCTACTAAAAAATACAAAAAACTAGCCGGGCGAGGTGGCGGGCGCCTGTAGTCCCAGCTACTCCGGAGGCTGAGGCAGGAGAATGGCATAAACCTGGGAGGCGGAGCTTGCAGTGAACTGAGATCCGGCCACTGCAGTCCAGCCTGGGCAAGAGAGCGAGACTCCGTCTCCAAAAAAAAAAAAAAAAAAAAAAAAAAAATTCTGTACCCATTAGAAAACAACTCCTTTTTGTCCTGTTTCCTCCAGCCATAGATAAACTACCACAGACTTTCTCTGTCTAGGAATCTGACTGCTTTAGAGGCTTTATATAGGTGGAATCATATAGTATTTGTCCTTTGATGAACTTATTTAACTTAGCATAATGTCCTCAGTGTTCATCCAGGTTGTAGCATGTAATGAGATTTTCTTCCTTTTTAAAGAAGTATTCCATTGTGTGTAATACCACATTTTGTTTATGTATTTATACATTGACAGGTGTTTTGGTTGCTTCCACCTCTTGTCTCTTGTGAATAGTGCCGCCATGAACATAGGCATACAAATATCCCTTTGAGATCCTGCTTTCAATTACTTTGGGTATATACCCGGGAGTGAGATTGCTGGATCATATGGTAGTTCTATTTTTAATTTTTTGAGGAACCGCTATACTGTCCACAGCAGCTGCACCATTTTATAATCCCACCAACAGTACACAAGAGTCCCAACTTTTCCACACCACCACAAACACTTTTTTTTATAGTAGCCATCCTATTGGGTATGAGGTAATATCTCATCATGATTTTGATTTGCATTTCTCTGATGATAAGTGATGTTGAGTATCTTTTCTTATGCTTCTTGGCCATTTGTGTATCACCTTTGGAAAAATGTCTGTTCAAGTCCTTTGTTTAAATTGGGTTATTTGATTTTTTTATGTCGAGTTGCAGGAATTCTTTATATGTTCTAATTTTTTTTTTTTTTTTTTTTTTGAGACGGAGTCTTGCTCTGTTGTCAGGTTGGAGTGCAGTGGTGCGATCTCGGCTCACTGCAACCTCCGCTTCCTGGGTTCCAGTGATTCCCCTGCCTCAGGCTCCTGAGTAGCTGGGACTACAGGCGTGCACCATCACACCTGGCTAATTTTTTGTATTTTAGTAGAGACAAGGTTTCACCATGTTGGCCAGGGTGATACCGATTTCCTGACCTCGTGATCTGCCTGCCTCAGCCTCACAAAGTGCTGGGATTACAGGCGTGAGTGCCTGGCATATTCTAAATGTTAATCTGTTATCACCTATGTGATTTGTAAATGTTTTCTCCCATTTCATTATATTGATTGTGTCTTTTGATGAACAAAATTTTTAAGTTTGAAGCAGTCTCTGTTCTCTATTTTTGCTTTTGTTGAATTTTGTTGTCTGCACTCTTGATGTCTTAACAAAGAAATTATTGACAAATCCAAAAAATCATAAAGCTTTTCCTTTGATATTGATTTAAAAATGTTTATACCAATTTATGTGTCACTGGAACAATCTTACCAATGGTAACTCCATGTAGGTAAAAGATTGTTAGCTAAGCGGGGAAGAATGTCTGTGTGGGACAGTCATGGAGCAGGGTATGTTGGGGGAATGGGCTTACACCCTGGGGATACATAAGGATTGATTTGGGACATAGAGATTAAATATAGTGGATCCACAGTTCCTGATGAATTTATTAATGCTATTGACAGTTATTTGGAGAACGAGGGGGTGCAGAGTCTTGGAAAAAGGACATATCATAAAGAATGTAGCCTCTCTTATCTCCCCTTTCCTTTCTTCTTCCTTCTTCTCTGTGTGAAGTAGTATCTTTTCCTGCCCACATTTGGATCCTAGAAGCTCAGCTCTGTTTTGGCAAAGAATCTTCACATTTTCTCAAAGTAAGTGAATCTCTCCCCACAAAAAGTCTTCTACTAGCTACAAAAACACAAAAGGAGGCATAGTGTGATTGGTGTGTTTTTATAAGACTCAGGATTAGGCCTGGAGCGGTGGCTCACGCCTGTAATCTCAGCACTTTGGGAGGCCGAGGCGGGCGGATCACGAGGTCAGCAGATCGAGACCATCCTAACATGGTGAAACCCCGTCTCTACTAAAAATACAAAAAATTTGCCAGGTGCGGTGGCAGGCGCCGGGTGTGGTGGCAGGCACCTGTAGTCCCAGCTACACGGGAGGCTGAGGCAGGAGAATGGCGTGAACCTGGGAGGCGGAGCTTGCAGTGAGCAGAGATTGTGCCACTGCACTACTGCCTGGGCCGCAGAGCAAGACTCCGTCTCAAAAAAAAAAAAAAAAAAAAAAGACAGGATTATATAAAGTATTTTTACTTTTACATTTATCATTTTAATCAACTATCTGGTTTTTTTAAAGACCAAAATACCCCATATTCAAACATGTGTTTTGCTCAAGGTCACATTCTCACACTCGACCCTGGGCATGCATGCATATATGGATATCTTTCTGGAAGTGGTCTTGCTGGGTCGAAGAGCACGTACATTTCAAATTTTGATGGACTCAGCCAAAATGCCTTTCCCAAAGGCTACACCAATTTTCACTCCTACATTCAGCATACCAGGGTCCTAATTTTAGCATACTTTGGCAACACTGTCTTTAATTTTTGCTGATTTGATGGATTAAAAATATATCCAACCATTTACAGTAATATTTCTCCATTTAATAGGGTGGTTGATCATCTTTTTGTATATTTATTTTCCATTCTTATTTTCATTTTTTGAATATTTGCTTATATTCTGTGGTCATTTTTCTATCGATGTGTTAAATCGATATATCCTGATGCACCATTTAATTCCTTTGTCTCTTTTACTACGTATTTTTAGGTTATTAGTGGTTGCTCTGTGCTTATTGTTAGCATTTTAATTTATAACAATATAGTTCAGATTAATACCAACTTAATCTCACTCGTGTGTAAAAACTTTGCTCTGAGATATTTCCATTCCCTTTTCCCTCTTTATGCTGTTATTATTACAAATTACATACACTATGTGCTCAACATAGCACATTTATAATCATCTTGTTTTCCAGCTTTATTGATACATAATTGACAGACACAAATTATATATTTAAAGTGTGCAATGTGATGTTTTACAATACATATATATTGTGAAATGATTACTACAATCAAGCTAATTAACGTATTCATCATCTAACATAGTTAGTTACCTTTTTGTGTGTGTGAGCATACTTAAGATCTCTCTTACCAAATTTTTATTTATTTATTAACTTTTATTTTCAATTCAGGGGTACATGTGCAGGTTTGTGATATAGGTAAACTCATGTCATGGTGGTCTTTTGTATATATTATTTCATTACCCAGGTATTAAGCCTAGTATCCATTAGTTATTTTTCCTGATCCTCTCCCTCCTCCTGCCCTCCACCCTCCAGTAGGCCCCAGTGTGACTGTTTCCCCCACCATGTGTCCATTTGTTCTCATCACTTAGCTCCCACTTATAAGTTGGCAAATGTCTTGAGGACATTATGCTAAGTGAAATAAGCCAGACAGATAGAGAAATACTGCGTGACCTCACTTATATGTAGAATCTAGAAGAGTTGAAGTCATAGAAGCACAGACTGGTTATCAGGGGACAGGGTGCAGGGGGAATGGGGAGATGCTGGCCAAAGGGCACAAACTTCCAGTTATGACATGAATACATTCTGGAGATCAAATGCACAGCACAGTGACTATAGTTAATAATAATGTTCTGTATAATCACTTTTAAAATAAACTTTTTGTATACATTTATAATTTATAAACTTTTTGTTATGGACTGAATGTTTGTGTCTCCCCGACCCCATTCATATGCTGAAGCTCTAATCCCCTATATTTGGAGGTAGAGCCTGTGAGGAAGTGATAAAGGTTAAATGAGATCATAAGTGTAGAGATGTAATTTAATGGTGCTGGTGCCCTTTTGAGAAGAGGAAGAAACTCCAGTGCTCTCTCTTGCAGCCACATTAGGACAAAATAAGGAGGTGGCCATCTACAATCTAGAAAGAGTCCTTTCCAGAAACCACATCAACTGGTACCTTAATCTTGAACTTACCAGTACCCAGAACTGGGATAAATAGATTTCTGTTGTTTACACCATCCAGTCTGTGGTATTTTGTTGTGGCAGCTTGAACAGACTAATACACTTTTTATACACTTTTATAAACTTTCTGCATACTTTTATAATTTATAAAAATGTTTATAATGACCACTTTATCTATTTTTTTGTTTTGTTTTTTGTTTGTTTTTTGTTTGTTTGTTTGGTTGTTTGTTTTGGGACAGAGTCTCGCTCTGTTGCCAGGCTGGAGTGCAGTGGTGAGATCTCGGCTCACTGAAACCGCCACCTCCTGGCTTAAAGAGATTCTCCTGCCTCAGCCTCCCGAGTAGTTGGGACTACAGGCGCTTGCCACCACGCCCAGCTAATTTTTTTTGTATTATTAATAGAGACGGGGTTTCACCATGTTGGCCAGGATGATCTCAATCTCTTGACCTTGTTATCTGCCCGCCTCGGCCTTCCAAAGTGCTGGGATTACAGGCGTGAGCCACCGTGCCCGGCCTCTAGTTGTGTTTTAAATCAGATAGGAGCCAAAATGACTCACAAACAAAAACTAAATGTACATTGTCTTTTGTATTTACTTACTGACTTATGTCATTATCTTTATAAGTGCTCTTTATTTCTTCACATGTATCTGCATTACTGTCTAGTGTTCTTTCATATCTGCCTCTGGGGCCCTCTTTATTTCTCTTAGGCAGGCCTGTTAGTGACATGTGTATTGGAAGCACACTTCAATCCTTAGACAGTTTGCAACTCTGCCTTAGCCCTCACCTTCTGTTTGTGCAGAGCCTCAGGGTCATCCATATGTGAGAGCTTAGAGCCTTCTCAGATCTTTACTAAACACATGTGTATCCCCAGGCATGCACACGGCCCTATGCATGCATGTGGCCTCTCAGATTCTCAGGAATATGACAGACATTTCCAAAGCCCCATTGATACCTGACTCCTGGCTTTTCCTTCTTTTTTTTCTTTTTTTTTTGGTTTCTGGTTGTTGTTTGTCCTAACTGATATCACTGCCTCAGGCAGCTGCAACGTTACACAGTTGCTGCTGATTGTTTTGGATAAAAGCTTAGGGAAATGCTGTTTGTACTGAGCAAGCTCTGAGGCAGGTCAAATAAAGACAAATGCTGGTGGTGGGATTTTCTAGGAAAATGCCAGATATGAAAAATTATGACATTTCTCCGGGAAGGGGATTCTGGAGAACATTCAACCTCATTTTATCTCTTGGAGTGGCTGTCAGGCTGCTGGTTTTCAGGGCTGTTTTCAGGACTGTCTGCAGGACTGTCAATTTTCAAAGCTACTAAGGGGCTAGAGAGAAGGAGTTAGGAAGTTAAAATGCCACAAAGCTTGCTGTTCTTACTGAGACTCAGCCATTTTCTTGAATAAATGCCTCATGGATTTCTACAACCACTGATTAACTTCTACAGTTCTGAAAATGCTGATTTTGACCATTTCTATCAGCATTTTTATTTCTTTAATGGAGGAGAAGACTTTCAGAGGTGCTTACTCCACTATTTCCACTGATGTCACGCCTTAAATATATATATTTATATATTTTATTTTATTTTATTTTATTTTTTGAGGCGGAGTCTCCTTCTTTTGCCCAGGCTGGAGTGTAGTGGCACAATTTTGGCTCATCACAACCTCCAACTCCCAGGTTCAAGTGATTCTCCTGCCTCAGCCTCCCAAGTAGCTGGGATTACAGATGCCCACTACCACACCTGGCTAATTTTTGTATTTTTAGTAGAGACAGGGTTTCACCACGTTGGCCAGGCTTGTCTCCAACTCCCAACCTCAAGTAATCAGCCCATCTCGGTCTCCCAAAGTGCTGGTACTACAGGCATGAGCCACCATGCCTGGCCTTGTTAATTAAATATTAAGAGAGAGTGTGTGTGTGTGTGTGTGTGTGTGTGTGTGTGTGTGTGTATGTGAATGAGTGATACACACACCCAGGCACACACAATACACATGCACACACACACACTCATAAATTTTTCTCTAAGAAATGCCTTAGCTATATTTCTACAAATTTTCATATGTTGTCTTTATTATTATTTATAAATAACTTTTAATTTTCTTATTTTTTCTTCTTTGACTTTAGCACACTATTACTTTCCTCCTCGGCTTTTATCCCCTTCCGTGCTATAATTATCAGGGGGTTTATTTCTTCTTCTTTTCCTCCTCCTTCTTCTCCTCTCCATCTTCCTTCTTTCTCCTTTTTTTTCCTTCTCCTTTTAGCATTATGTTACAGTATTTATTTAGACTAAATTATGTTTTATTCATTGATTTGTTAACCATTATTTTTCAAATCCCACATCCTTCTGTTTTGGAATTAATTAATTAATTTATAGAATTATTGACTCATTCTCCAGTGACAGTCTGGATTCAAACATTTTGAGTCCTTAGTGATTAAAAATGTCTTCATTTTTATGGTGGTTGTTTTTGCTACATATAGAATTCTAGGTTCAAAATAATTTTCTCTGTGACTTTGGTGCTCTTTTCTAAAATCCAGTGTTATTCTCTGGCTTCTCTTCAGAATGAATAAATCTTTTGCCTTTTAAAATCCAGTATTACTGAAGAAGAGTTTTGTTTCTATCTATTTCTTATTTCTTAAAGATGAGGCACTTTTCTTTCTGGAAAAGAAAGTTCGTAGAATATCTTAGGTGTACTAAAATTTCATCAAGCATGTGGCTCCATTAATTAGTAGCTGTCTGTACTTGGGCAAGTGATTTTAGTCTCTCCAAACAGTTTTCTCATCTGTACCATGGGATAAATTATGAGTTGGGAACTCACAGGGTTGCTACAAAGATGAAAATACATACTGCATGGAAACCATTTAGCCCAGTGTCTTGCTCTGAAACAGTTCAGCTTTACTATTATTATATTATCTACTCAGTAGGCTATTTTAATCTGAATGCCCTTTCTTCCATTGACCATTCCCTTCCTCCCCCATTAGTTCTTTTATTTTTCTCCCTTTTCCCCATTTTCTCTGTTTTCTCCTCCCAATGGATGGAAGTTAGATTTTTGGATAGGTTCTTTAAATATGTTTTCTTTCTTATTTAGAACCTGTCTCTTTTCCCTACATACTAAGAGATTTTGTTTTTATTCTCTTTCTTCACATTATTGATTTTCCTCAAATATCTAGGGACCCCATTAGAAAGTTAATGGGGTCCCTAGATATTTCTGTATGCCAGGAATTTCTTATGATATCTGCCCTATGGCTGGTATGTATTCCTGTTGTCCAGAGCTTTTATGAAGTTATACTTAAAACAATAACAACAGCAAAACAAGAAACTCTTGTTTGTCACTTTAAGTGATATGGATAAGATTATAAACAGTAACATATCTTAAACCATCATCTGGATTCTCTAACTTGCTCTTTTTTTCTCCTCTCAAGGTAGTCTCAAGGTAGCTTTGTTTTTGTATAGATGCTGAAATCCATGATCTTTATAGACATTTTGGAAGATTGAAAGAAATACAAGTAAGGAAATAAACAATGCCACTAATCCCACCACCATTCTAGAGATATCATTAATATGTTCTTGTTTCTCTTTTTAGTTATTTTATGCATATGAAAAAATAGAATCCTATTGTACATTGACTCTTGTAACGTGTTTATATTAATATGTGAACGTATTTGCATGTTATTAATATTCTAAATATTTTTTAGTAAATGTATAAGATTGCATGTATATACCAAAATTTATTGACTCAATTCCCTCATTGGTGAACATTTCCATTCTTTAGTGCAGCAATGAGCATCATAACAGGTACATCTTTACTCATGTCTATGGTTGTGTCTTTAGAATACACGAGGGAAGGGTTTTGCAGAGACCATTCCCTCCATAATTCCTAACAGGTGTCCAGTGAATTTACACCAGCAAAGAGGGCTGTGATTTAATGTGAAAATTCCTTTGTTTTGGGTGATGGATATGAATAAGGAACACAACCTCATTGAGTGTAATGCTTCCCAAAGCTAGCCAATCATCAATTATCTAGGGGTAATTATTTAAATCACAGATTCTTGGACCCACACTTGGAAATGCTGATTCATTAGGTCTAGTGCTGGGCCCAGGAATTTATATTTTTAAAAAGCTCCTGGGTGATTCTAATGATTAATCAAGGTTAGGAAACAGGATCTAGCAACTGCAGAGCCTGGGCACGGGGGCTGAGGGACAGATGTCAGGTCCCATGTGTTTCCCAGTAAGAAAGGTGGTGATGGTGAGAACAGAAAAGGGACATTCTGAAAGTAGGACTGACCATGTTGGAGACTGTTTTGAAGCAAAAAGCAAAGGTATGAGCTCCAATGAGTACTTAAGGTTTGGAGCACAAGAGAGAGACTTGGTTGATTGTGGTGGCATCAGCTGTTTGGAAGGAGAAGATGGCTTTGCCCAGGAATTGAGACCTGGGTTTCGTGGGCTCTGTAGTGTGTACCATGTGAGACTGGGAAGTTCCCTTTCCTTCTCTGGGTCCTCAGCGTTCATGTAATCTGAAGGCGTTGGACTATATCAGGGACTTTTCAAGCTGTGGGAGTCCAAAGCCACAATGGTGGAGGGGTGGCTGAGAAGGTGAAAATCCTTCTATGCTCACTGTTACCCTCCTCCAGGGACCCCAAATTTATTTGCTTTAAATTAGAGCCCGTGTAAGATTGTGTCTGCAATTTTTTTTTTTTTTTTTCTGCTGCGAGAAAGTTTGAAAATCTCCAGACTAGATGGCCTTTCTGTTCTAAAAAGCCATATTATTTTGTGAACCAAGACTGTGAGGAGGAAGAACAGGGGACTGAGTGGATCAGAGGGCCATCCGGAATGGACATTTCAGGCCTCATTTGAATTTGACCCGTTGGGTTGTGGCAGTAGCTCTCAATTTCCATCTCAGAATCAGTGTATTGCCTGAGTCAACTCAGAGTGACCTCCAGGGAGAATTCTAGTTGACCTCTCATCAGATGCTTATATTTGACTTACTGGGGGAAGTCCCTCACTTCACAGGACCCCGAAGTCCAGAGAGATGACGCTGGTTCATCTGTTAACACTTTGGTCATGTCTTGCTGTTTAAGTATTTCAACAATAGAGTATGTTTGACCTTCTTTCAGCCTCCTTTCAAGCTGAGAATTTAAGGTGTTCTGCGGAATGTTGTGCAAACAAGCCTTTGGCTTTGATCTCTGAGAATTCTTAGGAGTAAGAAGGGAGAAGATGAGCTGGGGGCCTGGAGGGATTAACTGTGAAAACCTGGCCAGGCTTTGTTGGACAGGGAAGCTGGAGTGGAGTGTGGGGTGTCTGGGGAACAGATGTGAGCCTGACTTGATCTTCTGCAGCTGCAGACAGAGGTTTGCCAGAGGTGACTGTGAGTTCCCGTGGCGGCCAAAAGTCCTCTTGGTGTAGTCCACCAGTGGTCTCTTCTCTGACTAGAGCTGGAGTTAGTGTAGGATTTTTGCAATTTGATTCCAGCAACCATATAACAGGTTGGATGGAGAAAGGATTTCTTTTGACAAGCCAGGGATTTGATGGGTCTTATCTCTGAGTTATTATATTCATTTCTAAACATTCCAGAGAGGTGATGGAGGAACAAAGCCCGCCTTTCTCAGTAATCTTTTATTACTTTGTGATCCCAATGAAAATGATGGGCAGGGCAGGGTAGGGCAGAGTCAGAAAAACTGTCTCCCCTAGAGCAGTGTGTCCCCGAGTTTGTTATGGGGAATACTAGTCCCAAGAGATGCTTCAGATGGTTTCATGATCAAGTAGGTTTAGAAATTCTGCACATGGTGTTTTCCTCTTGATATTCCCAATACACATTCAAACACTAAAGGCTCTGAAATATCCTATAGTCAAGAATTCTCTGACTTTATTGAACTGAAAATTTCTCAAACTTAATTGGCCAGGGAATTCCAGTCATTTTTGGTGGAGGAGGCACCCATTGATATCAAATAGATGGAACTTCAAGAAGGGCTGGCCTCCAGGTTGGGAAATCAAGGCGTCCATGATGTGCTCACAGAGTGGTGTTCCTGAAGCTACTCCTTTCCTCTCTGGTGGCATCAACAACTTGGGAATTTTTCCTTAGCAATATACTCTCCAAATTATTCCAGATAGAGTTGCTCTGCTTGTGATTTCATTTGAAGAATAAGACCAATAGCTGAAAAGAACTTGAGTCAAATTCCCACACAGAAGGAAAAAACATTCAGAACTTAGCATGAAACTTTTACTAATTTATTTTTTATTTATTTTTTGAGATAAGGTGTTGCTCTGTCTCCCAGGCTGGAGTGTAGTCGCTTGATCACGGCTCACTGCAGCCTTGACCTCCCGGGCTCAAGAGATCCTCCCACTTCAGCCTCCTGAATAGGTAGGACTACAGGCTCACACCACCATGCCTGGATAATTTTTATGTTTTTGGTAGTCATGTTGCCCAGGCTGGTCTCAAACTCCTGGATCAAGCAGTCCACTTGCCTCAGTCTCCCCAGGTTCTGGGATTGCAGGCCAAATGAGGCTGTTTTTAATGCCAGCTTCTTATTTCCTCTCTATTATTCAGAAGGAACCAGAGGTGGCCAGAATGTAGCATCCTTTTGGCCAAAGTAAATATTTCAGGAACAGATAGCTGACCCATAAACAAATCAGGCTCAAATAGAGCTTATCTCAGGAATTGAGGCCGAACAATTTACAAACAGGTGTTGTCTTTTCCACTGGACTTGGAGTGGTGGGGATGTGAGCCTGTTGATACCCTTTCCCCATGAGAGAGAGCCTGATAAAGGAATGAGCCAAGATGTGGAGAAATATTGGGCCTCGATGAGTCATTTGAGTGCCTGGATCCAGCCAAGCCTGGCGTCTAGGCTGTTTGGTTATGCCAATTTGAGTTTTCTCTCCAGGTGTTTTTACCAATATGCTTTTCATGAGATACTTTTTCTTGGAGCTAAATGTCTGATATAACAAGAATTCACTTAAACATCCCCTTCCCACCTGGCTCCACCCCTAAAACCAGAGCAAGCACTATTAAATAAATTATGACAGTCACCATTGTCACATAATTTAAAATAGTAATTTACTCTCTTTGCTCCTAGAAGATACTTGGAAGTTTGTCTAGTACAAAGCTCCATCTGATCCTTCAGGTGCCTCTACAGAATGTCCACCAGGAGGTTTTCTGGCTTCTGCTTAAATTATCCTCAGGACCAGACAGCTCAGGAATGCTTGAGGAAACATGTGCCATTTCTAGGCAGCTTTAATCAGGCTGATTGGCATCTGCCCGCCTGTCATTTTGCCTTTTGGTCCTGAGCTAACTGCAGACCAAATCTAATCCTTCCTTCACAGGACTGACTTTCAGATTGTTGAAAATAGCTAAGCCTCCTCTATCACACACCGGAAAAATGTCCCCAGCTTTTCCAGTGGGGCCAGTGTTGGTTTTCTTCACTGCCCTACCATGAGCATACTATAATGGGTTGTGAATTTATTTCAACTGGGATTGCTTTCATCTGTGATTCCTAAAGTACTATATGTCCATCATAGACTATGCAGAAAGGTAAGAAGAAGAAAATGAAAATTCACCTGTGAGTAAGTGGCCAAGACATGAGCCCCTTTGACCTTCTGATGGCTCTTCCTCCATTAGTTTTACGCATGTGGTGCACACGTGGTTGTGCTGGTGTGGTGCCCCCTTCTTCCTTCTCTCTGCCCAAGAGGTTGGCCTACAGTGGGCCACACTTTCACAGGGGCTTCTGTGTCCCTGGGTTTCTGCTGGGTTTAGACAATGAGGTGCTCAGGGCACAGATCTGACAGAGGAGAGAGGTCAAATTGTTTATGTCCCTGATTCCTCCCTGTGGAGTTGCCTGGGGCTGACTTGTCCCACTCAGGGCAGCCTACTTAACACTTCCCTCTGTCATGACTGTAGTGGCTTCTGTCCTGGGCCTTTTGCTACTTACTAGCTTTGAGCTACTGTCCTGGCCTTTGTAGTTCCCTGCTCCTACCCCTTTGTCAATGACCCATCCTTCCTTGTCCTAGTTGAGTGCTGTTTCCAGTAGGAACTTAAAACTAATATGATTGTATTTTGCAAATGAGAAACAGACTCTGCACACTGACATATAACCTGCTGGGTCATTTCTTGGGATATCGAAAACCTCTTTTCATGTTGTTAAATATTCCTCTACAACATGTGATGAATGGCTGAGTAGGTTTTAGATATATTTTAAAACAAATGTACCAGAGTTTATTTCAACCTTGAGGAATAGGAAGTTAGTTTTTCCTCCCAATTTACTTTCTTCCTATGACTTTGAAAGTACTTTGGTGAATATCCTTGTCAGTAAATCTTTGCATGTGTTCATGTTTATTTCCATAGGATAAATCCGCGGAAGTAAAATCTCTAGATCAGTAGAAATGAACATCTGAGAAAGTTTTACTGTATGTTGCCAGGTTACCCTCCAAAATTTTTAAAATAATTGGCACTGCTTCCAGCTACCTGTTGGAAGATTTGTTTTCTGACACTTTCTCCAACATTAAATACTATAATAAAATAATACTGTGTTTGCATTGTAATAGGTGATCTCCATTCCTTTGAAGATGAAGTCCCTAGGAGTGAACCCAGACTCCAGGATAGAAAGGAACAGACTCCATCACCTTCTTTTTCCTGAGCATAATACCTTAATTGATATAGCCTAAGAGATAGTCACTATGGTAGGCTGAACAATGTCCCCTCCAAAATGTCCATGTTCTAATCCCTGGAACCTGTGAATATGATATTTTTCACATAGTAAAAGGGACTTTACTGATATGATTAAGTTAAAACTCTTACAGGGAAATAATCCTGGATTAGCTAGATGGGCCCAGTGTAATCACAGGGGTCTTTATAAGAAAGAAAAAGGTGCTGTGACGATGGAAGCACAGAGAGAGAGAGAGAAAGAGAGAGACAGAGAGAAAGACTGGAAGATTCTATGCTGCTGGCTTTGAAGATGGAGGAAGGCGTGTATGGTAAACACACCTGACAGTGATGATTTGAGCATACACTAACAATGACCCTGTGACATGGTTTGGTTTGGGTCCCCATCCAAATCTCATCTCGGATTATAATCCCCACAAGTCAAGGGAGGGACCTGGTGGGAGGTGATTGGATTATGGGGGCGGTTTCCCCCATGCTGTTCTCATGATAGTGAGTTCTCATATGATCTGGTGGTTTAAAAGTGTGGCACTTCCCCTTTGTGGTCTCTCTCTCTCTGTCTCTGTCTGTTCTGCTATCATAATAGATGTGCCTTGCTTCCCCTTTGCTTTCCAACATGATTGTAAGTTTCCTGAGGCCTCTCCAGCCATGCGGAACTGTGAGTCAATGAAACCTCTTTCCTTTGTAAATTACCCAGTCTCAGGTAGTGTCTTTATAGCAGTGTGAAAATGGACTAATACACTCCATATGGCAGATGCTTCTGAATGTGTGTTCAGAGTCCCAGGCTAAGAAATTCGGGAGTAGCCAACCTGGAGATCCATTCCTTATCTATGAGGGACATCTGAGACTCTGGCCTGGCCCATGGAATGCAGGCTGTATAGGGGATCGAGATCCTTTATTTTGGATAAAATGAAGGTTGCCTGGTGAAGATTGTTAGGGGGAGGGTGCTAAGTGAAAATGCTATATAAACTCCATGCCTTTTATAAGTGGTTGCGGTTCTTCTGCCCAGCCTGCTGCCACTGGACTCTCTTCCCTGTTTGTAAGCTCTCAGTAAAACCCCATGTCTTATTTACTGGCTCCTGGTCTCTTCTTTGGCCTTTTGAACATGGTGTCCTCCCCATTGGAGTCAAATGGGGCTTGGCACAACAAGGTGTCACAAGCCAAGGAATGCAGGTGGCCCCTAGAAGCTGGAAAAGGCAAGGGAACAGATTGTCCCTGAAAGCCTCCAGGAGGAACACAGCCCTGTTGATGCCTTGACTTTAGACTTCTGACCTCCAGACTGATGAGAATAAATAAGGGGTTGTTTTTGTCTATGAAACCTGTGGCGATTTGTTAAGCAGCAATCGGAAATTAATACAGTCACTTTCTTGTTTCCCGTTGGCTTATGTTATTTTCTGCTAAATCCAAGGTATGTGGTTTGTATATTTGTTTGTTTTGGCATGTTCTGCTGCTAAACTATATCAACCCTCTCTTCAGTTTTGCCTTTGGTTCTCAGGATCTCGGCTGGAGCTTTGTCTCTGTGCTTGAAGTTAGGGGCATCAGAGCAATCCTGTAAGTGTGAGGTTGCAACAAACAGCTGCAGGGAGCCAGGTGGTGTGTCTTTAGGGAAATGGCTCCCAACCCTGTCTGCTGCTGGAAGGGGCTTTTTTTTTCTTTTTTAACACGCCCTCTCAATTTTTTGCCTAAAATGTCTCTTTCAAATCCTAGCTTCTGAATTCCTTTCCCACACTTTCATCTCTCCTTTCCATAATTTACTACTCTTTCTACTTGATCATCAGAACATGTTAACATAATACAATCCTTGATACTTGAGGGATCTTCTTTTACCAAGTGCTTTCACATAAATGATCTCATTAAATCTTCCTACCACTGTGCTTGGTGAGCAGTGTTCAGTGTCGAATTAATGACCGTGCCCCTTTTCCACAAAGAAACATATTTTTACTCCC
Organism: Macaca fascicularis; assembly: GCF_037993035.2. Taxonomy (NCBI): domain Eukaryota; kingdom Metazoa; phylum Chordata; class Mammalia; order Primates; family Cercopithecidae; genus Macaca; species Macaca fascicularis. The sequence continues at coordinate 77,957,384 of NC_088381.1, forward strand.
GGGGTTTCCTTATATAAAACTCTAAGGCCCTGGACATCAACAAGGATACACACACACACTCTCACTCACAAATAAGGTATGTAGCTTCTCACCTGCATACACACATTGTGTGGAACTCCTCCGGGTTCAATATGTTAGGAGAGGTATCTTAGCTTATGCTACAAAGACAGACATCACCTTTTTGTAAATTCTAGAGATCCAAGAGGTCCCTAGTTTCTTGATGATCTGCAAAATGAGCTCACCTGCCATGAACAGGACATGCACGGATCATGCAACCCTAGCCATAGCTCAGGTTGGGCTTCGGGTGAGCCTGGCCCAAGGCTGGAAGAAGCAGGAGAGGGCCTGGCAGAGGAGAGGGGACCTTTTTTTCCCTGCTCATCGCCCTGCAGACTGCTCAGCATTTTCCAAACCTCCCCACTGCTCCTGGGGGGGCTTCACATTTGAACATTGTCAGCCCAGAGCTGACACCCAAGCTGACCACAGTCCTAAAGCATGTTGAGTGACTCTTGGACCTGAATTTCCATAGTCTGTACTGAAAGCCACGCCCCATGGCTGCAGTTTACCTCAATCTCAGTTTGCCTTTGAAATCTATTCACAGGCTATCTCTGAAAAAGTCCTTTGGGTTTGGAAAATGGGACTTTGAAAACAAGTCCATTTTTATTGTAGATTCAGGGGGCACATGTCCAGGTTTGTTACCAGGGTATATCGGGTGGTGCTGAGGTTTGGGCTTCTATGGATCCCATCACAGAAAATAGGACTTTTCATTAATAAAGACTCCCGAGGGCTTAATCCAGAGCTGAGTTCCCCATGCGTGCTCCGTAAAGATCTGCTCATGGGAGGGTTACAACACCCATCACCTTCAATTTTCTGTTTTGAAATGGCTTTATTAGAGATGTTCAGATTGCTCTTCTCTGCGCTTATATTTATTTGAGTCCAGGAATCAAATGATGATGTATCTGGTCCCAGCAGCCTAGAAAGGCAGCTCTCCCAAGCATTTCTGAAAGGCTACACTTTACATGAGTCCTAGGCAAACAGAGAGGAGGCCCACCCCACATTACATACACTTCCCGAGGGCTCAGGCCCTGCATAGGCTCTTGGCTAAGATGCTGCTTTCAGAGTTGGAGAGGGGAGCTGTTTGCTGAGTTTTCTGATACTCTTAACTGTTGAACTGGGCAGAGTTGTGGTTTGTTCAGAGAAGAGGCTTGTATTTAGGGAAACAGTCATGGGCAATGAATTTCTAACTAATAGAACATATTTCAGAAAGGCTGTATGATGAAGCGGAAAGAGTTGAAAATTTGGGTTTGGAAGACCTAGGTCTAAATCCTGTTGTCACAACATACCAGTGGTGTGGTCCTGGGCAGGTTACTGTGAGCCTGTTTCCTCACCTGTACAATGGGTATAGTAATAATAGTGATCATAACTTACAGGGTTGTTGGGAACCTTGAATGAAAGAATGAATCTGGCCAGATGCGGTGGCTCACACCTGTAATCCCAGCACTTTGGGAGGCTGAGGTGGGCAGATCACCTGAGGTCAGGAGATTGAGACCAGCCTGGCCAACATGGTGAAACCCCATCTCTAATAAAAATGCAAAAATTAGCTGGGCATCATGGCAGTCGCCTGTAATCCCAGCTATTCAGGAGGCTGAGGCAGGAGAATCGCTTGAACCTGGGAGGCAGAGGTTGCAGTGAGCCGAGATTGTGCCATTGCATTCCACCCTGGGGGACAAGAGCCAGACTTCGTAACAAAACAAATAAAACAAAACCGGGTGGTATGTGCTTGTAATCCTAGCTACTCGGGAGGCTGAGGCAGGAGAATCACTTGAACCCGGGAGGTAGAGGTTGCAGTGAACCAAGACTGCAACCACTGCACTCCAGCCTGGGCGACAGAGGAAGACTCCATCCCCCCCAACAACAACAACAACAAAAATTAATGTGAGGCATCTGAGGCTGGGCACAGTGGCTGTAATTACATCCAGGAGTTCAAAACCAGCCTTGGCAACATAGTAAGTCCCTGTCTCTACGAAAATAAAAAATAAAAAATAAAAAAATTAGCCAGGCATGGTGGCACATGCCTATCGTCCCAGCTACTCAGGAGGCTGAGGTGGGAGGACTGCTTGAGCCCGGGAGATTGAGGCTGCAGGGAATTATGACTGTACCACTGCACTCCAGCCTGGGTGATGGAGTGAGACCTTGTACCAAAAAAAAAAAAAAAAAAAAAAAAAAAAAATATATATATATATATATATATATATATATATATAGGAATGAGTTTGAAAGCACACGGTATCTGAGTTTGTGGCTTCTACTAAGGTTTGTTTTTTTGCAGGTGGGCATAACATCCTCTTTGACCATTTCTGATATGAAACATCTAGTTCAATGTTAGCACAACTCAGGTGAGTACTCACCGACTCAAGAAAATTCCTGATGAATGCAAAATTGGAATTCGGAGCTAGCTATTTGCTTTTCAAAACATTTTTCTTCAGTGCTGTTTCTGATACCCAAATCTCTTAGAGAGTACTGACCAATAGAAATATAATGTCACACAAGTATGTAGTAAAAAATTTCCTAGTAGCTACATTTAGAAAGTAATCGGAACACGCGAAATGAATTTTGATAATATAATTTCATTTAACTTACCGTATCAAAAATATTACCCTTTCAACATAGAATCAATATGGATTGATTAAGGAGATATTTACATTTCTTTTTGGTAGAAAGTCTTTGAAATCCGGTCTGTGATTTATGCTTACAGCACATCTCAATTCAGACACCGAATTTTTACCAGAACTACTTGATCTGTATTTAGAGTTCACAAAATTTACAGCTGAGAAGTAGATTTATATACCCAAGTTGTTCCAAATATATTTAAAGGTCTTTTTTTCTTTCTTTCTTTTTTGAGATAGAGTCTTGCTCTGTTGCCCAGGCTGGAGTGCAGTGGCACGATCTCCGCTCACTGCAACCTCTGCTTGCCAGGTTCAAGCGATTCTCCTGCCTCAGCCTCCTGAGTAACTGGGATTAGGGGTGTGCCATCACGCCTGGCTAGTTTTCATATTTTTAGTAGAGATGGGGTTTCACTATGTTGGCCAGGCTGATCTCGAACTCCTGACCTCAGTGATCCACCTGCCTTGGCCTCCCAAAGTACTGGGAGTCCAAGTGTGAGCCACTGCGCCCAACTGGTTTTCTAATAATTAAATTGAGTATCGGTTTTTAAATTTAAATTTACTACAATAAAATAAAAATTCTGTTTTTCAAGGGCACTGGCCACATTTCAAGGACTCAACTGCCAAAGTAGCGATTTTATTGGACAGTGCAGCCTTGGGGTGATTAAAATTTGCTCTTGACATTCCTGTCCAGATATCCTATCTAGGGTCTTATCTTTGACAGATATTGAAGTACAGTTGTAAAGGTTAGAACTGCAGCTCTCAGATCTGGGAATCTATTTAAAATACTGATGTCCAGGTCCTCTTTAAGAGAAACTGAATTTTTCAGGTAGGCCCTGAGCATGAGTATGTTTTTCAAAACTTCCCAGATGATTCAAATGTGTACCACCAGTTAAATGCTCTGGAAGATGAATCTGGGGCTAAATCCTTGCAACAGGTTACTCCCTGTTGACTGAGCTGTCTATGGAGACCAGAACAGAAACAAGTTGGGCTTCTGTTGCATTTTTTTTCTTTTTAAAAACAACTCCTCTCTCAGAGCTTTTACAAACTTTTAAAAGTTTTATTAGTATTCTTACTAAGTGTGAGAATTATATGAATGCATTTTTAGCTGCTTTATTACTTTATAAATTAAAAAATATTTAGCCTTTGGGTCAGCATTAAGTTGATGTGTTCTTGGGGCTCTTCCCAAAAACATTCTGTTGCCAATTTATTATAAATGTTGAGGGCACCTTTCAGTACTGTGTTAATGCTTTTACTTACACTTTTTGGTAAACTGTATGATCGTAGCGTAGATCATGCATGCCAGAATTATAGCACAGCTACTTCTTGCCAACATATATTGACATAACGGCTATCATTCGATCATGACTCACTGCAGTTGATCAGCCTAATTGGTTTCAGCAACATGTCTGATCTAACTGCAGTTACATCATTGTGGTTGAGTTTGTTTGGGTGAATTTCCTGAGCTATTGTTTTCATGTCTGAATTTGCCAATTGGTCGTTTATATACCTGTCCTAGTTTGCATAGTGTGGGCATTTACATTACTTTATTCATCCACTATTCTTCCTTCCAGAAACCTAACAATAGTTTTTCATTTTACTTATTTAATCAACAAAACTTGGAGGTGCACCACCTACCTTGCTCCAAGGCACTGAGGTAAGTCTGACTGGCAATTAGATTTCATTTAGCTTGCCAGCTCCAGCTGCTGATTTCACCATGTTGAAAAGCATTCTGACTGAATTCACACCCAGGCTCAGTGGGAAAGAAAGCTGTGATTGGAGGAGAGAGTGTGGTCCCGTTGGGAAAATATTTTCTGCCCTGTGCTTGGAGCTGAGGATATAAAGACAATAAGCACTTATTCCAGCAGAGATAAAAAATTAGGAAACCATTCTATGATGTTAGTTTATAGAAAGTTCTATAGAAATACAGAAGAGAAAGCAATTTCTCTTCTGTAGGGGGTGTGGGGGCAATGGGGGTAGGGGATCAGGAGAATATGCAGTTGTCACAAAGGTAATATTTCAAGTGGGTCAGGAAGGAATTGTGGGAATTTGGCAGAAAATGAAGAAGAGCATTTTTTATGTGTGTTTTCATACATTGATATTTACTCAGAATAAATGAAACTGATTAATGCCATTGGTCAAGTTTAGGTACATTAATATTTGCACCTCATATAGACCACGCAATCTGGTATCTATTTGTGAGAAATTCAAGGCACTTTGCAATTTCTGGCCTGCTTTAATTTTTTTTTTGTTTCATTTTATTATACTGCCCTTTTTTTTGCTAAAGTAATAAGATTTATATATATACATAAACTGAGAGGCTGAGATCGCTGCCTGGCACATAGTAGGTAATACATATCTGTTGAATCAATGAATGAACATATTCAGATTACCTATATGTTTAGCGTAACTGGAGATCCTATCAAATGTCCTTGTCTGTATATCTGTCTGTCTGTCTGTCTGTCTGTCTGTCTGTCTATCTATCTATCTATCTATCTATCTATCTATCTATCTATCACATACACACCCTTTTCTACCATCAAAGCAACTGATTGCTGATGTGCTGATGGAACAACACCAGCAGGCAGGACGATCCTGTTACAACATATTCAGATCATGCTGTTCAGCTCAAGCCCCAGTGGTTTTCCATGTCTGCGAACCGAAACCCTCTTACCCCCTGCTGGCCTCTTCTCTGGGTGCTAAGCCCCTGCCCCCTTGGGCTGAGATCACTGGGCTCACTGACCTTCCTATGACTCAGCCAGGCTGGTCCTTGCCTCCGGGGGTTTGACACTTACTCATTTTCCCCCTGCTTGGAACTCTCTAGCTCAGGATGTGCTCATGACTGGCCCCTCACCTCCTGAAGGAGGTTCTTTGCTTCTCATGGAGGCCTTTCTCACCCGCAAGTTTATTTTTATTTTTAATATTTTTTGAGACAGAGTCTCACTCTGTCACCCAGGCTGGAGTGCAGTGGTGCAATTTTGGCTCACTGCAACCTCCGCCTCCTGGGTTCAAGCAATCCTCCCATCTCAGCCTTCTGAGTAGCTGGGATTACAGCCACACGCCACCACGCCTGCTAATTTTTGTATTTTTAGCGGAGACAGGGTTTCATCATGTTGGCCAGGCTAGTCTCAAGCTCCTGACTGTCCAGTGATCCATCCATCTTGGCCTCCCAAAGTGCTGGGATTATAGGTGTGAGCCACCACGCCCATTGCAGTCACTCCCCCTCCACCATCATTCCCTACTTCCTCCTTGAGTTTTCACCAGTGCAGGTGTCACTGATGTCCTACAGATGTTACTTATTTTGTTGATTGTCTATTTCTGCTCCCTCCTCCGAAGCATGTCAGCACCACAAGGGCCAACGCCTTTGTCTGTGGTGTTCTCTGTTGTATCTCTACTGCTGAGAACATAGTAGGTGATGCGTATTTGAATCAAAGAATGAACATATTCATATTGTGTGTGTGTTTAGCATAAATAACTGGGATCCTAGCATATGCAACTTATGCATTCATATTGTATGTATTTTCCACATCATAAACATTCTTTAACATGGTTTTTACTTACCATATCATTTTAGCTTGTGAATATGTAATAATATGTGCTGTGGTCTAAATGTTTGTGTCCCTCCCCAAAATTCATACGTTGAAATCCTAACTCCCAAGGTAATGGCACTATGACATGGAGCCTTTGAGACTGATTAGGTCATGAGGATAAAGCCTTTGTGAATGACATTAGTGCCCTTATAAATGAGACTCAAGGGAGCACATTTGCCCCTTCTACCATGTGAAGACACAGGGAGAAGGCACAGTCTATGAACCAGGAATGTGGACCTCACCACATACTGAATCTGCTGGTGCCTTGATCTTAGACTTCCCAGCCTCCAGAACCATGAGAAATAAATTTCTGTTGTTTATAAGACTGGTCAGTATACTAGACTTTGGTATTTTATCATAGCAGCCCAAACAGACTAAGACATTAGGCTACGCAACTCGCCTGTTCCTAGGTGGTTTCAGTCCTCTGCTGTTCAAAGTCTGTCATGAACTTCTTGTCTATAAGCTCTATGGAAGAGAAGTTCTCCTATTTTATGTGGAAGTGGTGTTGCCGAGTGAAAGGGCATGAATAATTGAGATCTGAATCCACACATCAAACTGTAGAGCCTCATTTTTAGCTGGAATTGCTTCTTTTTGTGATGTTACTTGGTAAGGGGCATGTCCTCAGCTTTTGGGAGGCACAGATTGCATGGGAACTGCTGAAAGGGGACCCGTTGGGTGTACTAGGCCAGTGACTGCATTTATGGGCCCCAAGGCCTTAAGGTGAGCGACAGCAAGTGGAAGGAGGGTGCAGAATGTGGTACTGGGCTGGAATGACTTAGTGGAGTGGGATGAACACTCTGCTCATTCACAACTGGCTTTGGGATTGTGATAGCTTCTAAACATCTTGGAGTACTAACAAGAGCCCTGGACATGAACTGGAATATGCAGGTTCAAATCCCACCTTTTCACTGACCAGCTCTGTGACCCTGAGCAAGTGACTTAACCTCTGTGAGCCCTGTGTCCTCTCTGTAAAAAGGAGGTATGAATGCCTGTGAGAACAGGGTATGGGGAGGGTTCCTGCATAACACTTCGCCCTGCCCATCTGAATAAAAGGCTGCACTCACCCTTCCTAAGGAAGATCACTTCCTGATGTTGCAGTTTGAAGGTGAATTTTGAGCCTAAATTCTCTATATAGTCCAATTCTATTAGTTCCAGGTTCAGAGATCTCAGAAGAGATGCCAGCGATTCTGGGTGTAGACCTCTCCCTCCTTCCCTCCCTTTATCTTCTAAGAGGGGACATTTCTACACCTCTTTTGGGTATCCTGAAAGGTCCATGAAGAGCAGTATGTGGCAATGGTGAGGGCAGTGGGCCCAGCCAATGTCTGTGTGGGCAGCTGAGGTGTGCAGGTGGGCACAGCCAACTGACCTCCCATGAGTGCCAGCATGGTCACGAAGCCTGGCGACTTGTTGATTAAACTGGAGAAGTGCTATTCTTAGTGGTAGGCTGTCATCCAGCCCTTATGAAAAGGGAGAGAAACCACTCAGCCAGGATCTAAAAATACTTAGAAACTGACAACCAGCTCTGGGAAGAGCTTGGACCTGGAGGCTGGCCTGGGAAGAACCAAGTGGGGGAAGACCACTTGGTGGGACTTTGCAAGATCACAGAGCCCATGGCACAAACAAATAGTTTTCTGTGTTTATGGCTCTTCATTATCTATTGTAATTAAAAAAAAAATTTGTAAATATTTTATACTAAGAGTAATAATGGTAAAAGCTGCTTTTAGAATACTTCCAAAATGGCAGATGCTGTTCTAAGCCATTGAATACATTCTGTGCTTGGACTCTGCAGTGTCTCTGTGGTTGGGTCAGGTTACTGTTGCCATTTACAGATGAGGAAACTGAGTCTTGGAGATGGGGAATTTGGGCCACTCTAGTTAGCCTGATCACAGAGGCTAATTATCTGGAATGGTCTGGAATTGGCCTTTGGTTTCCACCCCTCCTCTTTGGCAGCTCAGGGTTGCTTGGTGTTATTTTCCCAGTTGTTAACGAGCTGCTTTCTTTCAACTTCTCCAGGGAGAAAATCTTGGTTGCTGGACCTCTCAGGAAAGCTCTCAGTGGTGATTTGACTTTGGGCTTCTTTGTGGAATTTATGCCTCATGTGCAGTTAAGCACACGGTCAGGTTTAAGGAGGCCTGTTTCAGTTTGCGTAGAGATGGAGCTCTCTTTCCACCAGCCGGGAAGAAAGAGGCATATGGCGGCCTCATTGCTTGTGGATTGGCTCAGCACCAGAAGGCACTATTCCTTGTGGATGATTAGCACAGATGCCTGAACATGGATGCTTTTTATTTTAAAGCCATGTTAAATATGTTTATTGGCTTTAGCTTTATTTGACCCAATTTGTTGTTCCCTCCTGCATGCTGGGCACCTAGCGTGGTGGAAGGCTCAAAGGCTTTAGGACTACTCTGCATGGGTTCAATTCTAGCTCATGAGAGTCCCCAGTGACACAGCTACTATGTAGGCATATTCATTTCTGTCCTTTTATATTTTTATTGTAGAGGTTCCTGGAAGAGACAGAAGATGATGGATAGGCCGGTTTCAGGCTGCCGTCTTGAACTGGAAGTCTGTATCTCCCAATGCAGTTTGGATTTCTTTGGTTCTGATATTTTTATTTTATTTTATTCTGATATTTTATTTATTCGATGTTTTTTTTTCTTTGAGACGGAGTCTCGCTCTGTCTCCCAGGCTGGAGTGCAGTGGCTTGATCTTGGCTCACTGCAAACTCCGCCTCCTGGGTTCATATCATTCTCCTGCCTCAGCCTCCCGAGTAGCTGGGACTACAGGCACCCACCACCAAGCCCGGCTAATTTTTTGTATTTATTTATATTTTTTTTTAGTGGAGACGGGGTTTCACCGTGTTAGCCAGGATGGTGTCAATCTCCTGACCTCGTGATCTGCCTGCCTCGGCCTCCCAAAGTGCTGGGATTACAAACATGAGCCACCACGCCCAGCCTATTTATTTGATTTTTTAAAGAGATAGGGTCTCACTGTGTTGCCCAGACTGGAGTGAGTGGTGCAATCATGGCTCACTGTTACCTCAAGCTCCTGGGCTCAAGCCAGTCTCCCACCTCAGCCTCCTGACTAGCTGTGACTATGTGTGTGCCACCATGTGTGGCTATTTTTTTTTGGAGAGATGGTGGTCCTGCTGTGTTGCCCAGGGTGATCTCAAACTCTTAACCTTAAGCAATGGTTCTGATAATTTTTTACTGACAGGTTCTGTTTTATAGTTATCTTGTTGCCATTGCCACTTCGAATTCTATGTGGAAGGGCCTGGGGACAAATAAATAAATAAATATCCTAAACAAACACCAAAATGGTGTCAGTGGTTTCTTAGTCTGCAAAGACTGCTTGCTACAGCAATACCCCTTTCCTAGTAGAAAGGGAAGGGAAAGAGGGAGGAAGAGAGGAAGAAATCTTTTGCCAATGCTGATGACAGCAGTAAGTCAAAGTCTCAGAGCAAGCCCCTTCTCAGTGTCTCAGTGTGAAAAAGTGCTGAAAAGATGGGACATAAAGTGAGATAGGACAAATTGAGGAGGCACAGGGCATCCCGTGGGGTCCACTCCCACCCTACCAACTTTCTGCTTTGTTCTGCATGGTCAGAGCTGTTGTTGATAGTGGTTTCAGTTGTTCGCCATGTAATCTTGTGGAGCACTTTTTGTTTAGAGGATACTGACTTAACAAGCCCAAAGTAATCAATGGTGGTTCTCTGCAAATCAGCCTGGGAAAATTCTTCATAAGCCCCTTCTCTCACTGGGGACCCCCGGGCAGAGACTGAAAAACTGGGGCCAAGTTAAAGACAACCCCTATCAGGGAGGGGAATATTATCCTTGGGTCCGGCTGCAAAGGGCACCACCGGGCTGCCATCTTTGGAATGTACATTTCTCCCTGAGTTCTGCCATCTGTAAATGCCTCCTTGCATGTGTACTCGCCTGCTTTTATCCCTTGCTTCTCAAAACTGTCAGAAACTAACTGCCTCCTGGGTGAAGGCCCAGCAGAAGAGGACAGAGACCAGGCTAGCTTGTTCTTCTAGAAAGAGGAGAGAAGCACGGCACAAAAGTCCAAAGGCCTGTTACATGAAGTGTTGGCTAAATGAGGGGAAATAATGCAGACACCTCTCGCCACCCACAGCTATGTTAGTGGACATAAGAAATGACTGTTTCTAGGTGATGTCTAAGATTTCTTTCCCAAGAAGTAGGAGAAAGTCTCCGAAATAAAAGTAATGTAGTCTTGAAGAGTTTATGTATCAGCTGACCTCTAGCTCATTAGAGTCCCTGATGACGCAGTTACTATGTAGGCATATTCATTTCTGTCCTTTTATATTTTTATTGTAGAGGTTTGTTGTATAGGTTTCACATAGCAACCTATAGGTTCCAAATATGAAAAGCACCGATTAGGCCGGGTGCGGTGGCTCACGTCTGTAATCCCAACACTTTGGGAGGCCGAGGTGGGCAGATTACCTGAGGTCAGGAGCTCGAGACCAGCCCAGCCAACATAGTGAAACCCCGTCTCTACTAAAGCTACAAAAATTAGCCAGGCATGGTGGCAAATGACTGTAATCCCAGCTACTCAGGAGGCTGAGGCAGGAGAATCCCTTGAACCTGGGAGGCGGAGGTTACAGTGAGCTGAGACCACACCATTGCACTCCAGGCTGGGTGACAAGAGTGAAACTCTGTCTCGAAACAAAACACCACCACCAACAAAAAACACAAAGCACCAATTAATTCAGGGCATTTAGGCAGTTTACAGATTAAAGTGTTAGGATAGTTGGAAATATCCAAAAAGCAGTAGTCTGTCACTCAGCATGTCTGTTCTCTTGGCATCTTCAATCAAGTTTATCTACTTAGAAAATGTGTTTTCTGTGGAGAGACATGAGATAAGGCCAGTGGGGCAGGAATATGGCCAGCTGTTGATGACTGGGACTTTTTCACTTTGCTGGTTTCTTTGTTCCTTCTCTCCATAGGCTTTCTGCTCTTACCTCATCTTTTGCTTTCTTTTCTCTAACTCTCATAGAAAAAGACATTTAAAATCATACTCAAGCATCTTGGAGAAGGGGTTTGCTTATACTTGGCAGGTTGTTGCTTCCTATGTCTGAGACAAAAGAAAAGGAGGCTTTGAAATGTCATGAAATGTCAAGGAAGGTTTCCTGGATGTCAAGTAGCTGTTTCCTCACACCACGGGAATGAGTGAAGTGTAGAAGAATCAGAAACATACAGATTCAATTTCACTGAAAACCCACACGTGGCTTTAAAGTGTTGGGAAAATATGCCTAGGGCCAAGTCTGATGTGGGTTTAAAAAAGAATGCAGACATGATGGGTGGCAATGGAAAAGTCTAGAGGCCACTGGGTGTATCTGCTCATTCTTCACCACGATTCTGGGGTCATACATTCCTCCTGGGATGGCTAATGCCAGGACCTGTTAAAAGGGCATGTCCAGAAACACAGACCAGGAGGATTTACAGAAATGAGTGCAGAGGAGGGAGTGCCTGTCTCTTGGAACATTCTGGTCACATCAGCAGAGCCAGAAGAATACTTCTAAGACAGAAGTATTCTAAGTGTCCAGTCTGGCGCTAGTAATAGTTGAAGAACGGGGCCAGTTCCATTGTTGTTATTCTCAGATCTGAGAGAATTCTGGTGGTCCAATCATCTGTGTGGAGCTCGAGCCAGAAGCCTGGAAGCTGGCCTCCATACCCCCACCCCTGCCCCACCTGAACTCTCCCATTTCATCAGCTATTGTCCAGTTGATTCTACTTAGCAAAGGTCTCTGGAATTATCCAAATGCCTGTCACCCCCACTGCTACTCCTCTAGTGCAGGCCACCATTACCTCTCACTAGATTGGTCCCCTCCTCCCCCACCAACCTTGCTTGCCTTCAGTCTAATTTCCACAAGACACATGGCATGAGCTTTCTAGAGCCCACCTCAGCTCCTATCATTACCCCCTTGAACTTCTTTAGGGATTGCTTACATGCTTGCAAATTCCCAACCTGATATGTGTGGACCTTCACAATTTGGCCTCTTCCTGATTTTATATATCTTGACAACCTGTTTTCCCCTCATTCCCCTCACCCTCTCAGATCCCCAATATGCTCCAACCACTTTGAACTACTTTCAGCCAATTCCTGGCTGGGGGATCTTGGGGAAGTCAATCAACTTTCCTGTACCTCAGTTTCTTTATTTGTAAAGTGAGGATGATAGCAGCACCTGCATGAGTTGTTGAGGATAAAATAGGTTCATATATGCCCAGTGCTTCTAGCAGAGCCTGGCACTGACTCTGCCACCTCCTCGTGCCTCTTTGTATGCAGAAACTTTGTACCTGGAACTTCCTCCCACTGTCTTTGGCTTACTTTTGTAGCGTGGTGATCATCACTTCTGTAGAATGAGCCACAGTCCATGTTGCATCATAATTATCTGCATTTCATTCTGTACCTGCATCAGACTAGAAGCTCTTTGAGGGTTGGGACTGTTTCTCAGGTGCCTTGATACCCCATAGTCAATCAATATTTGCTGATATAAAGAAAGAAAAAGCAGCTCACAAGGAGAGACTATGCCAAATTCCAGGAATTTGCTTGTAGACCCTGGGAAGGTAATATTTCTTTTCATAAATGCACAAATGGTTATTCTTTTTTAATGAGCCAAAGGAAAAACAAATTCACCACGTTGGCATTTGGCAAAAGCCATTTCAACATCTAAAGATATTTCTTGTTCTGGAACTCAGAATGACTTTGCACTTCCAAATGTCATTTGCAAGGTTGCTGGACTGATTAGGTTTGCCTCTTAGCCCCTTCCCTGCACGTTTCCTGCCTTGGCTGGTGTTCCTTGAATGGTTTGGCATTCCAGTTTGGCCTGGGATGCCAAGGCTCCCTGCTCTGCATTTAACCTGCCTTTCTCTTGGGTGCTGAGGGAAGCTGGGAAATGCACTCTGTATTTTTATCTCATGTGGTTGTGACTGTTTGGACACAGGGTGGTGTCCCAGGGAGGAGGCACTTTCTTTTGCCCTGGGCCAGCAGTGGTGGCATTTGACATGGCTGAAGGATTCTGTCACTCCAGTTGGCCATGGCTCATTAAAATGCCTGGGCTTGTTGGGAACTATATTTCCAAATCTGTGCTTCTCATAGGGCCATGGAAACAGATTAGGGTGTGTGTTTCCTAACGTGTCTGATTTGTCCATGGCCACATGAGGTGGAGGGGGAGGAGGGTCTGTAATGCAGAGAGGTGCTTTGCAAAAGTTTGCACCTGCTGTTTCCTTCTGGAAGTGTACAATCTCTTCCCCTCCCCATCCTGCAGGAATTTCTAAAAAAAAGAAAAACACCCCATTTGGTCATTTTTGCATGTTATATGTTATAAAAATTGACTGTAAGAATTTTTGAACACGTTTTTGCCAGCTAAGAAGTGGTGCATACTGTTTCATTTACTTTAATTATATAAAAGAAGCATGCTTGTCAACAAGTATTATATAATCACAAATTATATAATTTATCATACTTGGTTGAGGAAAACAATTTTAAAACATAGATGGAAGTTTAATTATGTATTAGCATTGAAAATGGGCAAAACCTGTCCTTGTGACCTAATATTGGGAATTCTTGCATTTTTGCACTTAAAAATCAACTGGATAATTGGCGTGAATTTTTTTTTTCTTTTTTTTCTTTTTGAGACAGTCTCGCTCTGTCACCAGGCTGGAATGCAGTGGCACGATCTCAGCTCACTGCAACCTCTGCCTCCGGGTTCAAGCACTTCTCCTTCCTCAGCCTCCTGAGTAGCTGGGACTACAGGCACGCACCACCACGCCCATCTAATTTTTGTATTTTTAGTAGAGACGGGGTTTCACCATGTTGGCCAGGGTGGTCTCAATCTCTTGACCTCATGATCTGCTTGCCTCAGCCTCCCAAAGTGCTGGGATTACAGGCGTGAGCCACCGCTCCCGGCCAATTGGTGTGAATTTTTAGTTACATTCTTAAGTATTGAAGTGAAAGAGAGATTTAGGCTACTTGCCATCATTTCTTGAAAGTATCCCATTGCAAGAGTAGATAGCTTCATTTCTCAGAAAGAAATAAACAAATTGGATATACTTCTCATAGTCTTCTCACATTAATGTGGCTTCTGAAATGTTGGAGACAGCTTGAAGGGCTACTAAAGTAAATGAAATTCAGAGATTAGGCTCAGAAAATCTAGCAGTAGACTGACAATTGTTATTTTTAAGCTCCCATTTTCATAGTGATGTGGTTTGGCTGTGTCCCCACCCAAATCTCATCTTGAATTGTAGCTCCCATAATTCCCATGTGTGGTGGGAGGGACCCTGTGGGAGATAATTGAATCATGGGGGTGGTCTCCCCCACAGTGTTCTTGTCATAGTGAATAAGTCGCATGAGATCTGATGGTTTTATAAAGGGAAAGCCCTTTCACTTGGTTCTCATTTTCTCTCTTGCCTGCCACCATGTAAGACATGCCTTTCACCTTCTGCCATGATTGTGTGGCCTCCCCAGCCACGTGGAACTGTGAGTCCATTAAACCTTTTTTTCTTTATAAATTATCCAATCTTGGGTATCTCTTTATCAGCAGTGTAAGAACAGATTAATACACAGTCTCCCTCTTTTTGAGTGTGGACTAGTCTTAGTGACTTGTTTATAACGAAGAAAATAATGGGATATCACTTTCAAGACTAGGTTATGAAAGACCGATTTCCATTTTGCTCCCTTTCATCCTCTCAATTCGTTGCTCACTCTGATCAAGCTAGCTGCCATGTTGTGCAAAAGCCTCCACACTCACCCTCCGAGGTAGCCTCTGGCCACCCGCTGGTTGGACTTCTATCCAATATTTTGTGAGGAACTGAATCCTGTCAGCAGCTATGGTATGAACTTAGAACTGAATTCTTCCCCTGTCAAGCCTTCAAATGACTGTATCCCTGGCCAATGTCTTGATTGCAGTGAGAGATCTTAAGCTGGGGACTCAGCTAAGCTGTGTTCAGATTCCTGACCCACAAAAATAATGTGAGATAACAACTGTTGTTTAAATTCACTGAGGTTTGAGGTAATTTGTTATGTTGCAGTGAAAAATTAATATAACCTATTACTTCCTTGTTGAATTTCAACATCACTGTTCCTTATGCTTCCTGTCTTTAACCAATGGTTATATATTAAGAGGGATATCTGGGTAAAAAGCACAGTTTCAGAAATGCAACAACTTCATTCAAAACAGCCTGCCAGGCCAGGCGCGGTGGCTCACGCCTGTAATCCCAGCACTTTGGGAGGCTGAGGCGGGCCGGATCGTGAGGTTAGGAGATCAAGACCATCCTGGCTAACACAATGAAAACCTGTCTCTACTAAATATACAAAAAATTAGCCGAGCGTGGTGGCGGGCACCTGTAGTCCCAGCTACTTGGGAGACTGAGGCAGGAGAATGGTGTGAACCTGGGAGGCAGAGCTTGCAGTGAGCCGAGATCGTGCCACTGCACTCCAGCCTGGGCTACTGAGCCAGACTCTGTCTCAAACAAAACAAAACAAAACAAACAAACAAAAAAACAGCCTGCCAGCCAGCATATGCGGCTGAGCAGCAAATCACCCAAGGGTCTGAATCACAAATGTACTAATTTGTTCTTCCAAACAATTACATGGTAAACACACAAGGAGGCTCTCAAACAACTTTGTTTATTTTAAAGAGAAAATGTTTTTTTTTGGTGGGGGGTTGATTAAAAAAGGATACCATTGCCACATTTCCTGATGTGAAGTTGGGTGATGGTAGAGGAGATGAAAGAGCATCTGGTTGGCAGCCAGAATAGGAGAGAGAGTGGAAGTTCCAGTAGGAGACATTGATAAGCCAAGACTGTAGGTGATAAATAGCCCTTCTGCTCACATGTGATTGGTCAAATTCAGTCATATGGCTACAGCACACTGCAAAGGGAGCTGGGAAACGTAGTCTTGTGCAGTGCCCAGAGAAGGAGAAGATGGATTTCAGCAATACACAGCAGTGTCTGCCAAAGTGATTAACTCTTAATTCACTTAAGAGGTGA
Organism: Macaca fascicularis; assembly: GCF_037993035.2. NCBI lineage: Eukaryota > Metazoa > Chordata > Mammalia > Primates > Cercopithecidae > Macaca > Macaca fascicularis. The sequence goes on from NC_088381.1 coordinate 77,973,635, forward strand.
ATAAAATGCACCTCTTAAGTGAATTAAGAATTATGAAAAAAATGAATACATAACATTTAATTGAGCACTTACGATGTGGAGACATGATTCCAAGCATTAAAGATACAAATCAGGTGGAAAAAGTATGGTCCTTGTCCTCAAAGATGTCACAGTCTAGCTGAAGGAGTCTGTTTGAGGAAACATGGTTTGGAAGTAGTCTCAGGCTAGTTTCTACCATCCCCAGATGAAAAACAGTGGCAGTTGCAAACTGTTCTGTCTATGGGCTGAAAAACACAAATTAATCCTGGGGAGGTTTTATCCCTAAAGCCAGGGGAGCCACAAGCTCACCTTAAGACTTTTTTTGAAAGAAATTATGGACAGGACATACCTCTCCTTCCCCTGTGAAGATGTCTGTGACTGTGGACTTCCAGGTGGCATGTGTGCAAACCAATTTGGCCAGTGTTCCAAAACTCCAGCAACCTCTACTTGCAAGAATAACAGTCTCTAAGGTAGTTTTCAACATTTCTGCCAAGAATTAGGAAATTAGACTGTGAACTGGAAGGAGCTCTTTGGAAAAATAATTTGACACTATAGTCAAAAGTCAAAATAGGCTAAAGTCAAAATTAGGCATAACCTTTGATCCAGCAGTGTTCTTCCATTGGAGAATCTTTTGATCGTGTGCATCAATACAAGAATGTTCATTGCAGCACTGTTTCTAATAGCAAAAAATTGGAAACAGCACAGATGTTCATCAATGGTAGAATACATTCTGGTATAGTCACACAATGAAATATTATACAGTAGTGAACAGGAAAAATTACAGTCTCATGCATTAACATGAATGAATCTCAGAAAAATAATATAGAATGAAAAACACAAGTCATACAGAAATAGATAAGGATGACTTCATTTATATAAAGATTAAAAACAATCAAAACTAAACAATATATTGCTTAGGGGTATGTGGGTAGTGCATATGTGCATAGATTCCTGTCAGCACTACCATGTGCCCTGCAGGCCAAGTGAGTGAAGTGAAAAGGGGTAGATTAGGCCTGCATTCTGCCCCCTCTCTGTTTCTCACTTTTACTTTCAGAAAAATGACTTGCCTGGGCCCTTCTGCTCCTCCTGCCTCTCAAGCCAACTCCTGCACTATAGTAGCAAACAAAGCTGAGAGAGAGAGTGTGTGCATGAGAGAGAGATTGAGTGTGTATGTGAACGGTGACAGGTTTGAGAATGAAAGCAAGATCCAAGCACACTGGCCCAAGCACACTGGATCCAAACACAGTCTTGGCCCTACCTATGTGATTTTAAAAAATTGCAAATGTGGACTGGACAACATTTATTGAGGAATTACTATGCCCCTCTCACTGTGCAATGCAATTTCTTCTATTTCATCTCACTTCATTTTCACAACCACCCTGCAAGTTCATGTTGTTGCTGTCACTTTACAGACAAGGAATGCAAAGCTCAGGGATGCCGAGGAATTTATCCAAGGTCACTGCGATGGGATGGGAACTTTGGTTTTCAGCCTTTAAATACATTGGTGCAGAAAAACCTAGTGCTTGGAAAAACCTAGTGGTACGTAGCTTCATCTAAACCACCACCCCTTTGAATAAAAGCTAGGCAATCCCTCTGCCCCATTTTAAGTTATTATTATTATTATTGCTCCAGGGTGGAGGGCAAATGAAATGTTAGCAGCCTTCTCTTGCCTTGGCGTTGGAGGCCGACTCCTCTGAGCAGGTGGCTGGTGCTTGCAGATGTGGTTGAACCTGCACATCTGGCACACATTAGTCTATGGGCAGGACATGCTATTACAGTCCTAATGAAATTTGGGTCTGCTGCATTTCCATAAGCCACCTAAGGAAGCAGGATTCCTGGCATTTTGTCAGAAGTAAAAGCCTGGAAGATACAGAACAATTTCTATCATCATGATGGATTAGGTTATTTTCATCTTGTACAAAGTTGCTCCCAATTGAAAGGTTGGAGACAAGATAGCTCTTGATTAAATGAAAATTGTGCCTGACTAGGACATAAATTATGTAGTGGGGCAGCGGAAAAATCTGAATGTGCTTTTATGAGCTCAGACCCCATCATGGTTTAACTCAGAGTAGAAACCTTTTCCTCCCTTGCAAGGAAGTCCACGGCTACATGGTTGAAGCATTTCCCTGAAGGAATACTCTGTGGTTGGAGTTTTGGTAATGGGCATGAGCTGCTTTGATTAATAACATTTTCATTCTGTAGTTGCATCTCTTTGTTTTGTGCTTATTAATCCATATAGACCTGTCCCCCACCATACCCACACCCAAGCGTCTTATTTCTATATCTTATGGGGTACATTTTTTTGGCCTGTGACCCTGTGAATTGTCCTTCCATCCTCATCCATCCATCTCATGTTCCCATATACATATGAAGTATACAGTTTCCTCTTCCCCGCCCCCAGCCCATAGGCTAGATAATTGAAGCAGGAGAGGACAACACAGTGAGATGGAACCCACTCTTTTCTTCTAGAAATTTGAATTTAGGAGGGAATGGTAGAAAAGGAAGTTCAACAAATATTCCCAGTTCTCCTTTTGAACACGTGGTAGGATTATGCTTCTTGGCTCCATTGTGGTTTGAATAATTCTGACCAAAGTCTTGTGAGCAAAAGGGACATGTGTTATTTTGGAGACACACGACTCCCAGAAATCTTTTTCCTTTTGTTATGGCAACCCGCTGGGGTCCCACAGCAGCCATGATAAGCAGAGGCTCTGCCAACTCCCCATGGACTGTAAAATGAGTTAGAAATAAAACTGTTTCTGAACCACTGAGATGAGATTATTTGTTACTGCAGCATAATCTAGATGATCCAGACTGATACACAGGGAGAGAGAAGAAATGTGAGTAAGCAAGAGAAGAGAGAAGGATCAAAAGGGAGTTTTAAAAAAATCTCGTGGTCTGGAATAGTAATGCATGAACTTGGGAGTGTGGTTGTTGACTTGTCCATTCATGCAGTATGTAACCTTTTGAGTCTGACTTCTTTTACTGAGTATAATGCCTTTGAGATTTATCTATCTTGTTGCACATATTAAGTTTGTTTCTTTTTATTGCTAATTTGGAATAAGTAGCAGAGAAAGCTATCCCACAGGAAGCTCACAATCATTGCACTGTCAACATTTCTACTCTAACCCCTTATAGCCCCAAGATATCACTGACTTCTTATTTTGCTTTGGCAAAAAGAGATATAAAATTTTTACTTTTCAAAAAGTAACTGTTGGTTAACAGTTAATATTATTGTTGCAGGACAATCAAAGATGGGAGAGACCGAACAGAGTGAGTTCAGAAAAGGTCTTTATTTAAAGGTGATCACCTGGCTCAGTAGGACTAGAGTCCAGGAAAGTCTGAGCCCCAGACAAAGAAAGCAGCCGACTTTTAAGCAGTCAGTGGCCGGGAGCTACGTGATGCAGGAAGCGTACTTACGGAAGCGAGAACAAAGGCAGTTGATCAGTCTTTTACATTTATCTATGCTACATGTTCCACATACCTGGGAAACCATGTTTCTGTATCAACCTTATAACTTTGCAGCTGTGCTAGGAAGGTGAACAGGAACTCACTGAGCCTCAAGGAGTGTGAAACTGGGGAGTACAGATAAGGCTCACTGAGCACAGAAGGAAAAACAGGCAGTATTCTTCTCCAACTTAGAAGCTTTTGAAGGAAAAAGTAAAAATTTTTGGTTGTCTTTGATTGTACTTGTAAAATTCATGAATTCCTTCTTCATTATGACTGTGTGTCTCAAACTGCAAAACACAGACTCGTGTCTGCCAGGGTTATCTGAAGCTCTTGGTGTATTTTTCTGGAGCTCTTTACTCAAATATTTGGAATAAATGCTTAATACATTTATTTTTTAAATTTAAAAAATTAAATTACAACTTATATGTAGAAAAGTGCACAAATCATAAATGCAGGTTATCGCTGAGTTTTCAAAAACAGAACACGCCCTTGTAACAGACTACTCTGACCAAGAAACAGTTACTATTCTCTTTAAGGCATCCATTGCCTCAACTCCTAACACCTAACACTGATTACTTTTGCCTGTGTTTATGCCTTTTTTTTTTTTTTTTTTTGAGATGGGGTCTCGCTCTGTTGCCAGGCTGGAGTGCAGTGGCGTGATCTCAGGTCACTGCAACCTCCACCTTCTGGGTTCAAGTGATTCTTCTGCCTTAGCCTCCTGAGTAGCTGGGACTACAGGCGCATACTACCACGCCCAGCTAATTTTTGTATTTTTAGTAGAGATGGGGTTTCACCATGTTGATCAGGATGGTCTTGAGCTCTTGAACTCATGATCCACCTGCCTTGGCTTCCCAAAGTGCTGGGATTACAGGTGTGAACCACTACTGCACCCGGCCACATGTTTGTGCCTTTTTTTTTTTTTGAGACGGGGTCTTGCTCTGTTGCCCAGGCTGGAGTGCAGTGGCGTGATCTCGGCTCACTGCAAGCTCCGCCTCCCGGGTTCATGCCATTCTCCTTCCTCAGCCTCCTGAGTAGCTGGGACTACAGGTGCCCACCACCACGCCTGGCTAATTTTTTGTATTTTTAGTAGAGACGGGGTTTCACCATGTTAGCCAGGATGGTCTCGATCTCATGACCTCATGATCTGCCCGCCTTGGCCTCCCAAAGTGCTGGGATTACAAGTGTGAGCCTCCGTGCCTGGCTGTTTGTGCCTTTTATGAATGAATTAATATATTATGTACTCTTTTGTGTCTAGTTCTATCGCTTAACATTGATTGTGAGATGTGTAACTATAAGTTGTTTATTCTTATTGCTTTATACCTTTGTTTTGAGATGTGTAACTATAAGCTGTTTATTCTCATTGCCTTATAGCATTCTGTTGTACGACTATACCACTATTTATTTATCCGTTCTATAGCTAATGCACATATGGTGGTTTCTGTGTTTTGGCTCCTCTACAGTGCTGTTACATCTTCTGGCGAATATATGTAGGCATTTCTGCTAGGTCTCTATATCTACGCCTAGTGAAAATGCTGAGTGATAGGGTATACACATGTTCACATGTAGTGCCTACCACTGAATATTTTTCAAAGAGGTGTATTGTAATTTTTTAAAAATTTAAATATAGTAAGTTCACTTTTTGTTGGCATACAGTTTATTGTATGGATGTCCCATAGTTTGTTTATTCACTTACACATTGAAGGACATTTGGGTTGCTTTTGCTTTTTGGATGGTTATGAATAGTGCTGTTATAAATATTTGTATTTTCGTGTGAACATAAGTTTTCATTTCTTTAGAGTAAATGTCTACGAGTGGGATTGCTCAGTAATATAATGTGTATTTAACAGCATGAAAAGTTGTTTTCTGGTGTAGCTGTACATCTTGCATTCCCATCAGCAATATATGTATTCACTTGCTCCAAATACTCACCGGCAATCGATACTGTCAGTTTTGTGTTGAGAATTTTAGCCATTCCAGTAGCTATGATGTGGTGTCCCACTGTGGCTATAATTTTCATTCCCCTAATGACTAATGATGTTGAGCATCTTTTCATGTGCTCATCTTTTCATTCACAAATCTTTAAAGAATATCTAATTTTTTTGCCCATTTTTATATGTAGTTGTTTGTTTTCTTACTGTTGAATTTTTAGAGTACTCTATATATTCTGCATACAAGTGCTTTCTCAGATACATGCTTTTCAAATATTTTCTCCCAGTATGTAGCTTGTCTTTTCATTCTCTTGTTTTTCTTTGATCAATTCACCAACTTTTTCTTTTATTAATCAACTGTTTGGTGTCAAATGCAAGAACTCTCTGCCTCACTCAAAGTCACAATAACTTTCTCCTATGTTTTCTGCTAAAAGTTTTGTATTTTTACGTGTACATTAAGCCTACAATTCATTTTGGGTTAATTTTTATATATGGTTTGAGGCATAGGTTCTTTTTTGCATATATATGTTTACTTTTTTTAGAACCATTTGTTGGAAACATTATCCTTTCTCTACTTATACCTTTCACTTCCACAAAAAAATCACTTGACCATATTTATGTGCTTTTACATATAGATTCTCTAATTTGTTCCACTGATTTCTGTTTTACTAATTTTTCCAATATACATTTTGATTATGGTAGACTCTTACTAAGATTTTAAATTGAGTAGTGTGAATTCTTCAACTTTGCTCTTTTTAAGTATTGTTTTGGCTATTCTAGCCCCTTTGCCTTTCTCTATGTATTTTAGAATCATTTGTCTATATTTATTTCAAAAAATGTTGCTGAGAGTTTCATTGTGGTTACATTAAATCTAGTTTCATTTAGAAACTATAGGTAATTTCACTGTATTAAAATCTTTTGGTCCGTAAGTGTGGTATTACTCTCTATTTAGTCACTTTTTACATCCTTTATTAGAGTTTTTTGTTTGTTTGTTTGTTTGTTTTTGAGACGGAGGCTGGCTCTGTCATCCAGGCTGGAGTGCAATGGTGCGATCTCGGCTCACTGCAAGCTCCGCCTCTCGGGTTCACGCCATTCTCCTGCCTCAGCCTCCTGAGTAGCTGGGACTACAGGCGCCCTCCGCCACGCCCGGCTAATTTTTTGTATTTTTAGTAGAGATGGGGTTTCACTGTGTTAGCCAGGATGGTCTTGATCTCCTGACCTTGTGATCTGCCCACCTTGGCCTCCCAAAGTGCTGGGATTACAGGCATGGGCCACCGCGCCCGGCTTTATTAGAGTTTTTAACATTCAGATCTTGCATGTAGTTTCTAGATTTTTACCTATCTCTTTCTTTTTTTCCAGTTATTGTAAATGATTTAAAAAGTTTGAGTTTCCAAACTTTTATTACTAGTATATAGAAATACAATTGATTTTTGTATATTGGCTTTGTATCTTGAAACCCACTGTGTAAACTCAGTGGTTCTATGGCTATTTTTGTAGATTCCTTGAGATTTTCTGCATTGACGATCTTGTTATCTATGTATAGGGACAGTTTTATTTCCTCCTTTCCAAGAAGTAAGTGCTTCCTTTTCTTGCCATATTGCACTGATTGAGATTCAATGCAATGTTGAATAAGACTAGTAAAAGTGGACTTCCTTTTCTTGTTCCTGATTTCAGGGGGAAAGCATTCAGTCTTTCACTGTTAGATGTAATGTTAGCGGTGATTTTTTTTTGTAGATGCCCTTTATCAGATTAAGGAATTTCCCTAACATTTCTTGTTTCTGAGAATTTTATTATGAATGGATGTTGAATTTTGTCAAATGCTTTTTGTGCAGATATTGATAAGGATTATATATTTTTTCTCTTTTAGTTTGCTAATACGATAGGTTTTGAATTTTTGAATGTTGAGCCAGCTTTGCATTTTCAGGATAAACCTTATTTGGTTGTGATGCATTATTAAAAAATCTGTTGCTGGATTTGATGTGCTACTGTTTTGATGAGGATTTCTGCTTCTATGTTCATGAGGGATATTATTTTGTACTTTTCTTGTGCTATCATTGTCTGGTTTTGGTCTCAGGGTAACTCTGGGTTCACACATAAGTTGGGGAATTTCCCTCCCTCTTCTCTTTTCAGTAGAGATTGTATAAAACTGGTGATTGCTAGTGAAACTATTTGGACTTGGAATTTTGTTTGTTTCCTTGTTTTTTTTTTTTTTTTTTTTTTTTTTTTGAGACGAAGTCTTGCTCTGTCTCCCAGGCTGGAGTCAGTGGCACAATCTTGGCTAACTGCAACCTCCACCTCCCAGGTTCACGCCATTCTCCTGCCTCAGCCTCCTGAGTAGCTGGGACTACAGGCACCTGCCACCACACCCAGTTAATTTTTTGTATTTTTAGTAGAGATGGGGTTTCACTGTGTTAGCCAGGATGCTCTTGATCTCCTGACCTTGTGATCCACCCGCCTCTGCCTCCCAAAGTGCTGGGATTATAGGTGTGAACCACTGGGACCGGCCTGTTTGCTTGTTTTTACTAAGAATTCAAATTTATTTACTAGCCACAAGACTACTCAAATTATCTGTTGCTTCTTGAGTGAGTTTTGGTAGTTTCTGTCTTTAAAGAAATGGTTCTTTTAATCTAAGTTGAATTTTTATGCATAGAGTTGTTCAAAATGTTTTCTCATTATCTTTTAAACATTCCTCATGTCTCTAGTGATAGTTTGTCTTTCATTTGTGATATTGTTAATTGGTATCATGCCTCTTATATTTTCTTCATCAGCCTGACTAGAATGGTATTATGGACTGAATTGTGTTCCTCCAAATTTATATGTAGAACTCCTAACCCTCAGTACCTTAGAATGTGACTGTATTTGGAGATAATGTCTTTAAAGAGGTAATTAAGCTAAAGTAAATTTATTAGGATGGGACTTAATGGAATATGAATGAGGTCATTGTAAGAAGAGGAAATTAAAACCAGACCACATAGAGGAAAGACCATGTAAAGACAAGGGGAGAAAATGGCCATCTGCAAACCAAGGGGAGAGGCCACAAAAGAAAGCAACCCTGACCTCACCTTGATCCCGGACTTCTAGACTCCAGAATTGTGAGAAAACAAGTTTCTGTTGTTTAAGCTACACAGTCTTCGTGATGTGGCCCTAGCAAACTGACACAAAGTTTACTAATTTAATTGACCCTTAAAAAAAACCCAGCATTTGTTTTTATTGGTTTTCTCTATTGTTTTGTTTTCAATATTACTGATTTTTATTCTTGTTATTTCCTTCTTTTGCTTGTTTTGGGTTTATTTTGCTCTTCTTTTCTAATTTCATAATGTGGAAGCTGAATTTGAGATCTTTCTTTTTTCCTAATATTTACATTCAATGCTATATTTTTCCCTGTGTACTACATTAGCTCCATCTCAAAATTTTATATATAATTTCATTTTCAATTCAGTTCAAAATATTTTCTAATTCCTTTTAAGATTTTTCTCTTTGAAGCAGGGATTACTTGAATGTTCAATTTCCAGGTTTTTTTTTTTTTTTTTTTTTAAACACATCTTTCTGATATTGATTTCTACTATAATTCCATTATGGTTAAAGAATGTACTTTTGTATTATTTTAATTATTTTAAATTTGTTAATGATTTATTTACGACTCACAATAAGGCCTATCTTGGTAAATATCCTATGTGCACTTACAATAATGTGTATTCTGCTCTTCTTAGGTAAAGCATGTGATTAATATTAATTAGGTCAATATGACTGTTTTTAATATCTTCTATATCTTTCTAATTTTCTACCTATTTGTTCTATTGGTTATGGAGAGGAAAATGTTAAAATATCCAACTGTAATTGTAGATTTGTCTGTATCTCATTTTGGTTTTTATCAGTTTGGCTTCATGTATTTTGAGGCTATGTAGTTAGGTACAGATACATTTGGGATTGTTATGTCTTACTGGATTAGATCTTTCACTGTTACATAATGTCCTTCCTCATTATAAAGTCTACCTTGTGTTATATTAAAACAGCCACATACAGATTTCTTTTTTTCTTTTCTTTTCTTTTCTTTTTTTTGAGACAAAGCCTCACACTATTGCCCGGACTGGAGTGCAATGGCACGGTCTCGGCTCACTGCAACCTCCGCCTCTCAGGTTCAAGCGATTTTCCTTGCCTCCGCCTCCCAAGTAGCTGGGATTACAGGCACCAGCCACTACGCTTAGCTAATTTTTTATTTTATTTTATTTTATTTTAGACGGAGTCTCGCTCTGTCGCCCAGGCTGGAGTGCAGTGGTGCGATCTCAGCTCACTGCAAGCTCCACCTCCCAGGTTCACGCCATTCTCCTGCCTCAGCCTCCTGAGTAACTGAGACTACAGGCGCCCGCCACCACGCCCGGCTAATTTTTTGTACTTTTAGTAGAGACAGGGTTTCACCGTGTTAGCCAGGATGGTCTCGATCTCCTGACCTCGTGATCCGCTCGCCTTGGCCTCCCGAAGTGTTGGGATTACAGGCGTGAGCCATCGCGCCTGGCCATGCCCAGCTAATTTTTTTTTTTTTTGTATTTTTAGTAGAGTCGGGGTTTCACTATGTTGGCCAGGCTGGTCTTGAACTCCTGACCTCGTGATCCGCCTGCCTCGGCCTCCCAAAGTGCTGGGATTACAGGCATGAGCCACTGCACCCAGTCCAGATTTCTTTCAATTAGTGCTTGCATTATATATATTTTCATCTGTTTATTTTAAATTTAGCTATACCATTATTTTTATTATTTATTTATTTATTTGAGACAGGATCTAGCTCTGTTGTCCAAGCTGGAGGGCAGTGGTGTGTTCACAGCTCACTCACTGCAGCCTCGACCTCCCAGGCTTAAATAATCCTCCTGCCTCAGCCTTCCAAATAGCTGAGACTACAGGCACTTGCACCATGCCTGACTAATGTTTTTCTATTTTTTGAAGAGATGAGGATCTCACTGTGTTGCCCAGGATGGTCTTGAATTCCTGAGCTCAAGTGATCCTCCAACCTTGGCCTCCCAAAGTGATGGAATTACAATTGTGAGCCACTGCACCTGGCTGATACTATTATTTTTAAAGTTGGTTTCTTATAGGAGACATAAAATTGGATCTCCCCTCCCCTACATTCAATCTGACAGTTTCTGACTTTGAATTTGTGTGTTTAAACCACTTACATTAATTATTGATAGAGTTGAATTTAGGCTACACTTTTCTTATTTGTTTTCTGCATATCTTCTCTGTTTTTCATTCTTCTCTTTCTCCTTTCCTGCCTTCTTTTGGGTTACTTAAATATTTTTGAGACTTTTAATTTATTAACTTTTTAAATGTCTTTCTGTGAATTTTTTTTAGTTGTTGCTCTCAGGATTATAATATACATATTTAATTTTCAGATACTAATAAGAATTAATATTTTATCACTTCAAGTAAAATGTCAAATACTCACAACTATTAGGTCCCTTTATACTCCTCATTTTAAGTTTCATTATTGTCTGTATTACATCTGTGTACATTGAAAACCCATTAGGAATATTGTAAGTTTTGCATTAAATAGTCTTAAATATTTTAAAGAACTGAAGAGAAGAAAAACAGTCCAATATGTTACCCAGATATTTACCTTTTTCTCATCTTCCTTCCTTCCTGAAATTCCACATTTTCCCTCTGGTATCGTTTCTTTCTGTATGAATAGTTTCTCTTTCAAAAAAGAAAGGTAACTGTATGAAATGATGGCATGTTGATTTGTTTGACTATAGTAATCCCTTCACATTGTATATGTGTAGCAAGATAAGTCAAGATAAGTATATTAAAATATTATGTTGTATACCTTAAATACATGTTTTTTAAAAACAACTTTTTTGGGGCAAGGGTGCTGATAATAAATTACTTTTCCTTCATCTAAGAATATCTTCATTTTGTATTTATTTCTCAAGGATATCTTCACTTAATATAAAATTATGAGTTGACAGTTCTTCTGTTTCAGTATGCTATAAATGTTGTTCCACTTCCTTCTGGCTCCCATGGTTTTGGGACAATAATCCTCAATGTTAAATTGTTTTCCCTATATATGTAACATGCTGCTTTCTTTGTCTTTGCTTTACAGCAGACTAATTATGATGTACCTTGGTACATCTTACTTTGATTTTTTCTGGTTTGGTGTTGATTGAGATTCTGAAATCAGTAAATTTATGCCTTCTACCACATTTGGGAAATTTTTGGCTATGATTCCTTCCTTCCTTCCTTCCTTCCTTCCTTCCTTCCTTCCTTCCTTCCTTCCTTCCTTCCTTCCTTCCTTCCTTCCTTCCCTCCCTCCCTCCCTCCCTCCCTCCCTCCCTCCCTCCCTCCCTCCCTCCCTCCCTCCCTCCCTCCTTCCTTCCTTCCTTCCTTCCTTCCTTCCTTCCTTCCTTCCTTCCTTCCTTCCTTCCCTCCCTCCCTCCCTCCCTCCCTCCCTCCCTCCCTTCTTTTTTCCCCACAGTTTTGCTCTTGTCACCCAGGCTGGAGTGCAATGGCACAATCTCAGCTCACCACAACCTCTGCCTCCCAGGTTCAAGTGATTTTCCCACCTCAGCCTCCCGAGTAGCTGGGATTACAGGTGCCTGCCACCATGCCCGGCTAATTTTTTTTGTATTTTCAGTAGATACAGGGTTTCACGATGTTGGCCTGCTTGGTCTTAAATTCCTGAGTAGCTGGGATTACAGGTGCCTGCCACCATGCCCGGCTAATTTTTTTTTTGTATTTTCAGTAGAGACAGGGTTTCACCATGTTGGCTTGCTTGGTCTTAAACTCCTGACCTCAGGTGATCTGCCCACCTTGGCCTACCAAAGTGCTGGGATTAGAGGTGTGAGCCACCACATCCAGCCAATTTCTTAAAATATTTTCCTTCTGCACCAATTTATTTCTCCCATTCTCTGGGACTCTAATGACACATATATTAAATCTTCTGATGTTGTCCTATTGGTCCTGAAGCTCTTCTTTTTAAAAAACCTTTCTATTGCTGTTTTTCAATTGGATAACTTTTACTGATACACCTTTAAGTTCACTAACTCTTCTCTCATATCCTTTCTTCTATTATAACACAAACAGTAAATTTTCTATTTCTGTTTTATAGTTCTAACACTTTTTCGGTCCTTTGTATTTTTCTTCTCAGAATTTCTATTTTTCCATGTGTTTCAAGATAATTTTCCTTTATTTCATACAGCATAGTTATAATGGCTGTTTAAAAATCTCTGTCTGATATTTCCAACATTGGATATTTTGAATGTTGGCATCTGTGGTTATCTTTTCCTGATTTTTATATTGTGTAATTTTGGATTGTGCCCTGGCCATTTAAAATATTATGTTATGAGACTCTGGCCCTCATTGAAATCCTCTGGAGAATGTTGATGTTTTTTCTTTTGGCAGGCATCTGCTTGGTTAGGCTCAGGCTCTGAGTCCTGAGCTGTCTTCTGTTGCCTATGTTAGGTCAGTCTTCAAACATTTACTGTGTTATTTTGACCTATGGATTGTGTATTCCTTCCAGGGACCAGTTTTAGACCTGGGCAATGATCTACAACTTAGTTCATTTCTTAAAGCCATTGTTATGTTGTTTGAAGTTAGCTCCATGCATGCATAGTTCAGTGATAGGCCCAGGACAGCATACACATTTTTTTGTGGTCCACTTCTCAAACTCCTTCCTCTTCATGACTTCTTCAACACTCCTCAGCTCCCTGGGACCTCTTTTTCTGATTCTCAGACTAGAAAGGTGAGGTGTTTGCCTTCCAGGCCTGTCGTGCATTTCTTGTATCTGGATGTGGCTCTAAGTAAAGCAGCAAGAGGAGAGAGAGAGAGAGAGAAATAAAGGAGCAGGATTCCCTCCTTCCTTTTCATCCCTCTGGTTAGAAAAAAGGATTTTCTTTGAGAGTTTCGGGTGCCTTCGTGGCTGCTGCTGCCGCCGCTGTCATTGGAGTGCAGTCTTAGAACATTTGCCTAGGGCAGGAGACAGAGAAAGAAAAAACAGTGGATTTCCTTCTCTCTCCATTCCTCAGGGGCCCCTTTCCTGGTCTTTTGACCATAGAAGGATGGTTTCTCCTGGGCACTTCTCCCCGTATACCTGCTGAGCACTTCTGGGATTTGGGCTGTCTTGAGTCTAAGCTGGGAGACGTGAGAGGAAAGAAAAGCTGGTAAACTCATTGTCATCTCCATGTTTCTCCAAATATTGTCTCCCTTTCCATCTGCTTGCCATGGTTTTCTTTCTAGACACCTCTGATGATTGCTGCTTGTATGCTTCCTGGGGTTTTTTTAGCTGTGATCACTGGGAGAGATAGAAGGGAATGTATTTGCTCCATCTTACCCAGCTCTGGAAACCTGCTGGAGAGTTTAATGGTAAGTACTTTTAAGTTTTATTTTTATATGAAAACATGCAGAGTAAGACTGCAAGATCAGCATGAACTTCTCAGAGCTTTTCTAAAGCTGACTTCTTTGAGAAAATACAGGCATGTAGGGGCATTGCTTTGATAGGAGTTGAATCTTCTCTGCTTAGAGAGAAGACAAGAGGGAAAAGCAATGCCCTTCTTGGTATAGATGGCAGGGTTAGCACGGCCCCTGCTCATTGTGGAGCTGACTGCCCCCACTGCAGGAGGCTGGGTTCTTCTTTTGCCCTAATAGCTCATTTTGAGAGATTCTTTGCGTCTAGCTTTTCCCCTGATGACTGACTGGTCCTATCAGAAATTTTACCTAGGCTTGCTTACTGGTCCTGGAAAACCACAGACAATACCCCGGGCTGCATGGGACACTGAAATCTGTTAGGACCACTCCGTCTCCTAGCACAGTTATCCTGGGGCACAGTCCTCGGTGGGAACTCCATCTCCTTCACCGCTTTCCTCAGGCAGGAAGAAAATCTCATGCCATCACAATGCACTGAAATTGTGTTTGGAGATGTAGTTTCCCAGGAAAAATATCATGTGGTTTCACAGAAGCTTCCTTTTGGAAACAGGAAAGAAGGGGAAGATGCTAAGGGCTGAGAGGGGCCCTCCCAGGAGGGCAGCAGGAGTGATGGTCTTCTCAGCCCTGGCCCCTTGGCAACCAGCGAGATGATGCTGAGACTTGGTGAGGGCAGAGGGATAGGAAAGGAGAGAGCAGAGGACACTGGGAAGGTGGGGCTTGCAGGTGCCTAAAAGGGGCTGACTCTGCCAGAACCAAATAAAGGACAAAATAAAAAGAAACAAAGAAGAATATTTGGTATTATCCCCTGCCTTCTTGGTACACCTGCAACTGGCCGCAAGTGAGAATGTGCTACGAAGTAATTTTCATAACCAACCTAGTGTACCTTGAAGCACAGCTGGTTTTTCAGGCATTTAGAATTTCCTAGTTTTCATTCTAATCTTACTGAATTTTGGTAGGGGCGTGTGTGGGGTGGGAACACTGATGGGGTAGAGCGAAGAGATATCTGGGCCTACTCTCAGGCTCAAAATATCAGAGAAGTTTCAGGTTTTTTTTTTTTTTTTTGCCCAGTAGTCTAGGCTCAAAAACACCCTGTGGTTTCTACAGTATGGGTGATGTTCTGTTCACGACGCTCTGAAAGGTGACGATAACAATGTGGATATTGATTGCAGCGGGCATTTCTGTGAGATGGCTCCTTTCTCCCACTGAGGTTGCACTTTAAGATTGGATAATCTTAGGTGTCGGACCCTTAACTGTGCCTTTCATATTTTGAGTCATTTTGTGGAATCTTCTAATGTTAGAGTGCAACGTTTGCCTAACATTGGCTGATTGTTACTGTTTAAACATTGGCTGACTAGACATCAAACTTTTATCCTCAAAATGGCCCAGTCAGGTCTGGTTAAATGTGTAGCATCATTTTTACCTGACAAAAAAAGAAACTATATCTAGAACTGCCAACCTATAACTCCGCAGACTCAAACTAAACAAAATTAAGATAAAAATACATCAGGAGGAGAAGGAAGTAAAGACAATATAGAAAATTCAACCAACGTGGCTCAGTTTGTAACTCATCAAATGTCCACCTAACTTCTCTGATATATCATTCATATCTGGTTTTTAAATATTATAATATTTGCCTTATAAACCTACTATTACTCTTCGAGCAATTTAAACAACTAGCTTGAATATTATTCCTTTGATTTGTTGCCTGGGCCTAATGTTTCTAGTGTTTCTTTGGAAGCCAGAAATTACCTGTCCTCATCTTCAACTATATCCTCGGGCTCCATAACTCATTCTGATTTTGATTGCTCTGTCATTCTGTGACTTTGGATAATAGGCCAATATTCTAGGAATTACTATTATACTTTATTAATAAGAGCAAGAAGAATTTATAGCAGTGAAACTGAAGGATTTGCAAGTGGAACTCACATATCTCCTATAAAATGTGTCTCTATGGGCCAGCCCACGTGATGGGTGGAGACAGCACAAGCTCCTCACTTCCCTTGGCAGCCAGGTGAGCAGCAGCCAGATCCTTGCTCTGGGGACCATTGGCTGAGCCTTGCTCAGGGCTTCTCTTAAGGAAAATATGTGGGAAGGGAGTGTGACATGGAAAACTTACTATGAATGGGGTGGCCACTCACACCTGCAGGTGGGGTTGTGGTCACAGCTCCAGACACGGGCTCATAAAGGAGAAGGCTATGCACTTTTTGCAGTATTTCTCATGACTTTTTCCTGATAAAGAAATATGAATACCTACCTGCTTATCATAACAGATGTATTTTGGGCCTGGTGTGGTGGCTTACGCCTGTAATCCCAGCACTTTGGGAGGCCGAGGCAGGTGGATCATGAGGTCAGGAAATTGAGACCATCCTGGCTAACACGGTGAAACCCCATCTCTACTAAAAATACAAAAAATTAACCGGGCGTGGTGGCGGGCGCCTGTAGTCCCAGCCATTCGAGAGGCTGAGGCAGGAGAATGGCACGAACCTGGGAGGCAGAGTCTGCAGTGAGCCGAGACTGCGCTACTGCACTCCAGCCTGGGCAACAGAGTGAGACTCTGTCTTAAAAAAAAAAAAAAAGAGAGAGAGATGTATTTTGGAAGTACTGATAACCACACAGCTTATATTTTGACTTACTTCCCTTGCATTATATATTCTTGTGCGATTTTTTGTTACATAGTTAAGCTTATTCTACGTATACAGTTCTTACATTCTTTTAACACTGCATTGCACATACCCAAATAATTAAGGAAAACTCTTCCTAAATATCATTTTAGACAGCTTCATTAATGTGCTATCAGAGAGTTAAATCAGTGCTTACTTACCTCTCTGCAGATTTACTGCCTTTCAGAAGACCCGTTCCCCACAGCGGAATCCTTAAAGCACTGGGCTTGCGGAAATGTCAACCTCCAGGTTCATCCATCAACTACAGGTCCACCCTTTGCTAGGCTTGTGGCTAAATCTTCCATGTAGCAGTGGGTAAAATGGAAGTAATAATAATTAGTGGCGCAGAGTTGCTGTATCATTGAAATAAGATCAGTGCTATAAAGCATCCGGCACACAGCAAATGCTCTTTAATCAATTGAAGTCAGTTGCACTAGAATTTCAAGTGTCTTCACACTTGGTGTTACTTCTATCTGGAATGCTTTCCCCCTAGAAATCTGTGTAGGACTCTGTTTTGTTACTTTATTAAAGAAGCTTCCCAGAACACCCAATTCAAAGAGGGATCATACCTCATTCTAACTCTGCTTTTCCTTATCATAATCCTTATCACTGTCTGGCACATTATTTATATGTTTATCTAGTTACAGCCTGTCTTCTTAATCTAGAATGGAAGCTTTCTAATGCAGGGATTTTTTAAGTGCTTTGTGCCCTGCTCATATCCCCAGCATCTAGAATACCTCTTGGCATGTAGTAGGTGTTTAATAAGCAGGTATTTAATGAGTGAATAAACTGCTTGGGCACTGGGGGTGAGATATGCAAAGTCTGGACCTCACACTAGTCTAACCTCTGAGAATATGACTCTGGAATCTGTTTTTAAGAATTTTCTTGAGTGGGGCATGGTGGCTTATGCATGTAATCACAGCACTTTGGGAGGCTGAGATGGGAGGATCGTTTGAGGCCGGGAATTCAATTTCAGCCTGGGCAACATAATGAGACCCCATCTCAACAAAGAATTTAAAAAATTAGCCAGGTGTGGTGGCAAGCACCTGTAGTCCTAGCCACTCAGAAGGCTGAGGTGGGAGGATCGCTTGAGCCCAGGCATTTGAGTCTGAAGTGAGCTGAGATTGTACCACTGCCCTACAACTTGCACAACACAGTGAGACCCTGTCTCAAAAAAAGAAAAAAAAAGTTAGAATTTTCTCCTCTGGAGATTTTTATGTCTTCTAAAAATTGTGACCTGCTTTCTTAAGTTGTAGTTCTTTTACCAATTTCATTTTATTGAAACAGTCCTTGCAAAATCTGATTCCATTTTCCTGTTCTCATTTCAAAATCTACTTGATTCTAAGTAAACAACAATACTTTAAACAACAATAATGTTACTATCTACAATGGGTGAAACACCTTGGTGTACTCATTACTACTCAGCTAATTCACTGAAAGATCACAATGACAGGAAAGCCATTTTTTTAGTGGTGAACAGCACTCATGTGCGTTTGTTCAGGGCAGTCATTCTGCATGGCCACATTGCTTTGAGGACACTAAGGAGACAAAAGTGAGGCAATCCTTGGTGCGTTTCACACAAAGCTCTCTTCCATCTTCCTCTTTACTCCTGTTCCCTGACCTGCCCCTCCCTTTTTCCTCACCTTTGGTCACTGTAAGCCTTCTCCTGTCTTTTAATTTCTGAAATGGTCAAAACCACTGCTAAGGTCCAAGGCCCCGGGATGTGTGGACCCAGGCTCAGCGTGGGCTGGACCTGCATGAAAGCTTGGAGCCCATTGGTTGGGGGAAACTCACGTGGTTTCTGGACAGATCCTCCCCAGGTAACAGCCTTGTTGCCTTTGCATGCATTTACGAAATAGGTGCGTGGGAGAATGTTCCTCATAAGGGTGTCCTGAAACTTGAGTAAAATAAAGCAACTAAAAATCTTAAGTCACTGTCTGCTCATCAGAAACATGCAATGACAGAAAGTGAGTCCTGTTTTGAAAAACTGACGTGACTTCCTCTCCTTTCTTCCTCTGGAACGATCCTTTGTTGAGGTTGTGTGGTTCTGTAACTCTTTGCAAATTATTTCTGCAAATATGTACTGGGGTGAGCCTTGTGCTAGGTGCTGGGGCTACGAAGATGTGACTGTGGTCCTTGCTTTGGGATATCCTAGCAATTGTAATACAATGTATTATAAAGTTGTATTTTTGTGTTTACAAGTTTTGGATGCAGACTCAAATCTGACCATTTTGAGTCAATGGGGAAGGGCCAATTTGAAGAACAGCATATTTCAGGGTAATCAGTCTCATTACTTGACATGTTCTAGAAACTCGGGAAGCGCAGATTTGAATTAAATTGAGTTTAATCTTCCTTAAATACATGCTGTAGTTGAAACCAGGTTAACAAGTGTTATAGAATAAAGAGATCCTTGGTGAGAATCAGTTAAGAATGACTGTAATTAGTGATGGTTTATCATTGTCAATTTAAATCCTTGGGTGTTCCTAAAGTACTCAGGGATGCTTAAAAACTCTTTGTCCTCTTAAGAGGCTTTAAAACATTTTTTCTACAATCTTGTTGACACAGTTAATTAACAGTTAGAACAACAGACACAAATGCTTACTTCCCTAATTGTGCTGGGGTAAACCTCAGTCACAGCATAATTCTTTCCAAAATTCCAGTGTGTGAAAAGCACATGAATGAGTGTTGTAGGTCATCTTAGCGTTGGCTAGTAATGAGCTGAAAAAACACTTAACTGTGGCTCACTCACGCCTGTAATCCCAGCACTTTGGGAGGCTGAGGTGGGCGAATCACGAGGTCAGGAGATCGAGACCATCCTGGCTAACACTGTGAAACCCTGTCTCTACTAAAAATACAAAAAATTAGCCAGGCATGGTAGTGGCGGGAGCCTGTAGTCCCAGCTACTTGGGAGGCTGAGGCAGGAGAATCGCTTGAACCTTAGAGGTGGAAGTTGCAGTGAGCCAAGATTGCGCCACTGCACTCCAGCCTGGGCGACAGAGCGAGACTCTGTCCCCCACAAAAAACCCCAAAAAACAAAACTTACTCGGGCGTCTCCTCCAACTCTCTAATCCTGCTCTACCTGATGGCTTTTGTTTAAAATGTTTCAGATTTCTTTTTTTTTTTCTTTTTTTCTTTTTTTTGCGCCATGGAACTGCTTTTACATGTAACACCTCTGACATCGGATCTTAACCCTGAAATGAGCCATTAATTAGGGAGTTACATATATATATATAGTTACATATATATGTATATTTTATTTTATTTTTATTTTAAGTTCAGGGGTACACGTGCAGGTTTGTTACATAGGTAAACTTGTATTATGGGAGTTTGTTGTACAGATTATTTCATCGCCCAAGTATTAAGCCTAGTACCCATTAGTTATTTTTCCTGATCCTCTCCCTCCTCCCACCCTCCACCCTCCAGTAGGCCCAAGTGTGTGTTGTTCCCCTCTATGTGTCCATCCATGTGTTCTCATCATTTAGCTCCCACTTACAAGGGAGAATGTATGGCATTTGGTTTTCTGTTTCAGTGTTCATTTGCTAAGGTTAATGGCCTCCAGCTCCATCCATGTTCCTGCAAAGGACATGATCTCGTTCTTTTTTATGGCTGTACAGTATTCCATGATGTATATGTGCCACATTTTCTTTATCCAGTCTATTATTGATGGACATTTAGGTTGATTCCATGTCCTTGTGATCGTGAATAGTGCTGCAATGTACATATGAGTGCATGCCTTTATGATATATTATATTCCTTTGGGTATAAACCCATTAATGGGATTGCTGGGTCAAATGGTATTCCTGTTTTTAGGTTCTGAGGAATCATAGTTCAACCATTTTGGAAGACAGGGAGTTATATTTTTTATGGCCACTGTTCCTGATAAAGGAAGTCGGTATAAGTGTCTTATCTGTGGATTGGGACTCAAAATATAAATAGAACTCACAGGCTGAAATATTTATCGTTTGAATGGAACCAGCTGTACATGTTGCAAAATCTGTATCTTTTGTTCTCATACCCAAATGTGAGTTTACAGTTATGTGGAAGTTTGTTTGTGAGTTTGTTGAAATGCTCTGAAGGGAGGAAGAGAGTGGAGAAAGGGGGATGTTAGGTGGACTGTGGGGTGTCTGAAAGTGTGGCTCTGGGAACGTTCTAGAACTCTCCAGGGCTGTGGTGAGCACTGTGGCCTGCCCATTTCTCTCTAGGCAGAATTTCATGTTTCTCTTTTTTATGGACATGAGTCAGCTGTGCTGGGATTGGAGAGGTTCTCCCAGACCCCTTTGCCTCTGGGCTGCCAATTCATTCGGATCCTTGGCCAGCCCCCTGGGGAGACTCAGCTTTGCTGCAGCTTGCTCTCTCTGTCATCAGGATGGTGGGGAGGAAGGATGTCCTTACAGTCCAGGAGATACACCAGATTCTAATGACGTGAATATAAGCCTTGAGTAAACACTTAAAAAACAAACAAACAAACAAACAAACAAACGACAGTTGTGAATCGAGGGTGAATTCACATTGACTTTTCTTCGCCACCAAATGTATCCAGATGCGGGGAGGTGCTCAGAGATGAGGAGCCTGGATGGTCCCCAGACTGAACCTGCCTGCAACATCAGCATCATCTGGCTGAACTTGACAGAAGCACAAATTCTGCATTCTCTGGTCCCTCCCCAGACCTACTTCGACAGAAACTCTGGAGCTGAGGCCCAGAAATCTGTGATTTTAACAAGCCCTTTGCGTGATTCTGTTGTAGCGGAAGTTTGAGAATCGCTGGTTCAGAAGTATATTAAATCTGGGTTTGCATATTCCTCTGTTGCACACTAGCAGTGGAATCTTAGTATCCACGTCTATGAGGTGGAGACAATATTCATTCACTCAACAAATAAGTATTTCACACCTGCTCAGCCCAGATAGTGTGCTCAGCTCTGGGTACACAACACCGCTGAAACCAGGCAGGACCTGACTTCACAGAGCTTAGAGACAGACACTGAGCGAATCATCACAAAATAAAAGTATAATGACCGACAGCAGTAAGTGTTCATGGGGAATGAATCATAGGCTCTTGAGAGTTTGGAACAGGCACATTGGACCTAGTTTGGAGACTCAGGGTGGGGCTTGCCAGCCTAATGCTGTCATTTTGAACATTTCCCATCCAAGGTGACTCTTGGAAGTAGTTTCTGACAGGCCAAGGCCATTTTTGTCAGTTTGTTCTGCCCCATCCGGTTGGGCATGTGGCTTGCTCAGTGCCCCCAGCCTTGGCCCCCTCCGCCATTTTGAACGCCATCTTCATCTCTGTGTGGAAGTGGCATCCAAGTGAGGTCCTCAGACTCTTGGAGTGAGGCCTCCCAGGCCTACCTCCCCCTGCCTGGACTGTAGGCTTGTGAGGAATATAATTCCCTAGCAACAATTCTTTGCTGTGTCCTTCTGCCCCCAATTTCTTTGCTTGGGTCCTGGCTGGCTTCCCACTCTCCACTCTAACCAGAAAGCAACCCTGCTTTATTGCAGGTTGATCCCCAGGTCTGAGCTCCAAGTGCCTGGTGGCTGATGCCTGATGTCGGTGAGGGCAATACGGTTTTGATGCAAATCTGACCCATTGAGGCGGGTCACTGGGTGTGAGCTTCTAGCAGCCCTGTTGTGCAGCCTCTGGAGCCTCCTTGGGTTTGCTGTGCTTCCTGATGGAGTCTTGACTGCAGGTACCAGTGCTTTCCCATCATTGGGAAGGACACTGTCAGGCTGGCTGATTGCCAAGGAGATGCTGGTCCTTCTGGGCTAGAGAGGAGAGGGCCATTATCTTTTCGAGTTGTTAATCTTGTCCTGTCCTTGGAGCACAGAACCAACTTTCAAAACTGGAAACAAACACACATGCACAAAAACAGTGGACCCATTTGTTGAGCTGAGAAGCCCTGTTGCCAGGAGGGTGGGGAGGCAGGCTCGTCCATAGCACCTCTGTCTATTTCAGATGTCCACTAAAGAAGAGTTTGCTTTCTAAGCACCAAACTCTAGATGGGTCTTGAAAATTAGAAAGGAATTTATCTGGTTGTCATTAGTCTCTGCTGCCCCCAGATTCAGCAGTCCCAAGGCCCTGAGGAATTTCAGGCTGACGCGTTAGATACATCCTGGGCTTAAACCAAAGCAGGGTACACTGGTGTAAAGTTTAGTCTAAAGCTGCCTTCTTACATATTTTAGTTCAGCCTAAAGGTTTATCCATTTATGGTGAACTGTAACCTCACTGAACATGTAAACAGGCTGTAACCTACCCTTGTACCAATCACAAAGTTTCAGCCAATCGCAGGTGGCCAACTGTTCAAGCCGTGTTCACCTAAGGCCAACACCGAGCTGTAACCAGTCGAGCTGTTTGTATACTTTACTTCCATCTGCTACATGAAACTTTCCTTTTTCTGTCCATAAACTCTTTCCAACCCTGTGGCAGCGCCAGTCTCTGAACCTACTCTGGGTCCATGGTTGCCTCTATTGCAACCATTCTTTGCTCAGTTAAACTCTGTTAAATTTAATTTGTCTAAAGTTTTTCTTTTAACGCTGGGCGGTTCCTTAGGACCACCCAGCATTAACAGACCACCTTGCTGGGCAGGGGTCCTGTACTTGTTCTTGCTGCCCTGGGCCTGTTCTGGTGAGCCTGAGGCCCGTGAATGTGCGGTGGTCTTCCCTGGGACCCCCAGATTCTGCTGATGGCCACAGCCAGCTTGTGTGCAGGTCTAGGCTTTCTGCGTTCTGTCCTTTCTCCACTGCTTGGTAAGAGCCCTGACAGGTGGCCTGGATCTTATTTGTCCCTTATTTGGGGGTAGACCCTATTTCTTCTCCACTCATCTAATGGCTTGGCTTCTTCTTCAAAGCAGATGGGCTTCCCAGATTGAAGGCATCATTGCTTCTTGACTGCTGGGCCCGAGGTGAACCCAGACTGCACCCCCAAGGCCCATGGCTGTCCATCCTGGCTGCACACTAGAGTCAGTGGGGGGAAATTTTTAAAACTATATAGGGCCCAATCCCACTTAAACCATTTAAAACAAACTGTCTGGGGATGGGAGTTGGGCATCGATATTTTTTGAAAGCTCCCAGTTGCTGTACCCTGCTGCCATGTTTGAGAACCATCTCCTCAGATCCATGGCAAGCAGCCCTAGTTCCTCAGAGGCCATTCACGTCAGTTACAATTATTTATAGGCAGGGTTTTTTAAAAAGGATAAAATAACAATAAAAAGGGTTTTGATTCCCAAGGGGTTACTGCAGCCATCATTGCCTAGCAAGTGCCCAGCCCGTTCTAAGTTACAGAGGCGAAGAGAATTGAGGCAGTTCCGGCTCCTGGGGTTTTCATCTGGGGGTGGAGACCTAGGTAAGAAAAATCACCAAATGTATAATTAAAAACTGTGGGTAAATGCCAAAGGGGGCTAAAAGAGCGGTTCCTCCCCAGGGTTGGGCGAGTATGGGGTGGGGGCAGGGCTGTGGTTAGGGAAAGATACCCCGGGGGGGGGAAAACATTCGCATGGAAATCAGAGGGAAGAATAAGGCGTCCCAGGTGGAGGAGGGAGGACCAGCGGGTTCCTGGCAGAGAGAAGAGTGTCTGCAAACCCCTGAGGCAAGAGGAGCCTGTGTCTTTGAAGGTCTGAACAAAGGCTCATTCCACAGAGTCAGGAAAGCAAAGGGGGCAGTATTTGGGGAAGACGCCCAGGAGGAAGCCGGGGGTGGGGAGGGGTTGGGGGGCCCAATTGGCCAGGCCCTTCTTGATGCTGAATGGCAGGAGGACCTTGAAGAAGTGACAGGGTCAGAGGTACCATCCAGAAAGATCACCCTGATCAGAGCTGGGAGAATGGAGGTGCCGGGCAGGAGCAGATGCCAGGGCCTGCTTGGAGGCAACTGGAATACTCCAGGCAAGAGGATGGAGTCTAAGGCCAGGGTAGGAGAAGGGGTTGGGAAGCCCTGCAGGGGGTAGAATGGACTCAAGATTTGAAATTGGGTCAGGGAGTGGGAAACAGTGTCAGTCATGACACCCTGTGTGCTGTCTTGTGGACCAAATGGATGCTGGTGCCATTGACTGCCATAGAATCCTGGGGAGTGGCCAGAGTGAGGTGGCAGAGAGAGAGAGAGAGAGAGAGAGAGAAAGAGAGAGAGAATGTGTGTGTGTGTGTGTGTGTGTGTATGACCGCGTGTTTGTCTGAGATGTGTGTATGTTAATTATTAGCCCAGGCCAGGCGCAGTGGCTAACGCCTGTAATCCCAGCACTTTGGGAGGCTGAGGTGGGTGGATCACCGGAGGTCAGGAGTTTGAGACCACCCTGGGCAACACAGTGAAACCTTGTCTCTACTAAAATATAAAAAATTAGACAAATTAGTCAGGTGTGGTTGTGGGTGCCTGTAACCCCAGCTACTCAGGAGGCTGAGGCACGAGAGTTGCTCAAACCTGGGAGGCAGAGGTTGCAGTGAACAGAGAGAGTGCCAGTGCATTCCAGCCTGGGCAACAGAGTGAGATTCTGTCTCCAAAATGATGATAATAATAATAATAATAATAAGCCCAGTTTGTGGTCAGTTTAATAGATGAAAATGAGAAAACAGAATTTTTCTTGTTTAGCCATAAAATATTATCTGGGCATATTTGAGAGGAATGAGGAGATAATTTTCTTTTTTAAAAAATGTTTTAGTTGACAAAAAAATTGTGTATATTTATTGCGTACGTGTTGTTTTAAAATATGAATACATTGTGGAATGGCTCCACTGAACTAATTAAGATATGCATTGCCTCACATGCATATCATATTTTTGTGGTGAGACTTAATATCTCAGGAGTAATTTTCAGGAGTAAAATACATTGTTATTAATATAGACACCATGTTGTACAATAGAACTCTTGAACTTTTTGCTCCTAATAGAAATTTTGTACCCTTTAACCAACATCTCTCCAACCTCTCCCTCCCCCCAGCCCCTGGTAACCACCATCCTGCTCTCTACTTTCATGCTTTCGGCTTTTTAGATTCCACATGTAAGTGAGATCACGGGGTGTTTGTCTTTCTGTGCTTGGCTTATTTCCCTTAACTTAAGGTCCTCGGTTTGCATGTGGAGGAGACAGTTTTCTAATCTTTAATCCTTTGACTTTGTGGAGTGTTTCCAGTCGCCTGAGTGGTTTTCCATGCATTTCCCATTCTGTCTCTTCTTACACTCGGGCAGACATTATCATCATCTCGACAGTTTTTAGAGCAGGGACTGAGACTCAGAGAGGTAAAGCCTCTTGTCCAAGATCACGAAGAGATCCAAGACCTCTGAAGCCTCTTGTCCAAGACCACCAGAATGTTGGAATCTGCCCTTCCTTTGCCACCGTTTGCTGCACAGCCAGTGTATGCTGGGCACTTTTCTAGGTGCTCGTCTATATAAACAACCTGTAACAAGCACTCGGGGTCCCAGGGCCAACTTAGAGCTTGGGACCCTAGCGCGCTAGTAATAAATAACTCTCTGCTGTGAATCTCGTGTCGGTGATCCTTCGCGGCGACCCCTGCCCAGGAAGGAATCGACAGTTCGGTTCCAACAGTGCCAGAGGGCACTGAGCTGAGTCTGGTGTTGGGAGGGGTGGGTCTGCGGCCCTCTCCTCCCACACCTGTGGGTTCTCTTCTTGCCCCGAGTGGGACAGAGGAGACCCGGCTGAGGCAGCGCTCGGGGCAGCCCCCACACTGCCTGCAGGGTGGCGATGGGGATCTGGTGACTTCTCTCTGTGGTTGTGCAGGTCTTGATGACTCCTGTGCCCAGAGCTCCTGCCCTGGACAGCGGGGGCTCAGAGCGGCCCATTCCCATTGTAAGGAGACTCCTCTCTATGCTGGAGGGTACAGCCTGGCAGTGTTTGCCTCACTCTCTCTGCTGTGTTAACAGAAAGGCAGGGTACTGATGCGCGTGGAATCTGGGCAGCCTTGGACATCCACCCTTGAACTCAAAGTACGCACACCTTCCTCTTCCAACTTGGACGCCGGCTCCCTGGGTTCATCTTGGCCTTGGCCCTGTCTTTCTCAGGTCTAGTTCATTTCTTTTTGTCATCAGGCTGCAACTCCCATCCAAGGAAGACTGGGCAGAATCTGATAATGAATAGATTTCACTGACAGTTAGATTGATTGTCTAATCTGGTTGTCATGGGGGCCAGCAGAGACAACAGCATTGAGTCTTCCAGCGCTGAGGACAAATAGGTCAGAAACGTGCTCTTGGGTGGCCCCTCAGCCAGTCCATCTCCAAGACACCAAAAGACTCGGTATTTTGCAGCCACCTGGGGTTATGGCAAGGATGATGTCAGGTCCCGGAGGGTGTCTCTGAATGGCCCCTTCTGCTCTTGATTTATGAAAAGCATTTTGGCACATGCTTTTCCTCTCTCGTCTGTTGTCAGACAGCCTGAGGAATCCACTCCCTTCCTCCCCGTCCTGTCTCGAACCTCAGCAACACTCTGGGAGGTCTCTCAGTGGCTCCTTCCTAGGTTTCACAATCAAATCTTTATTCCAGGTGATTTATTTCCAACCTAGATACCAACAGCACACTTTGGGATGACTATAAAGCTGACTGCAAGGACATCTCAGCCAGGCCCAGGCAGTGGTTGGAAGTCTTAGGATGGAAGTGTGAGAGTTAAGAAATGATGTAGTTCACTTGGAACATTTTTCAGATGGGGAAATGGAGGCACAAAAGGGGGAGGCATGTGGCCTGAGACCCTTACAGGCATGGGACACATCCTTTTCTGGATCCTGCAGCTCAGTCTTTTCTCCACATCCCAGGGACCTGCTGACTCTTCATAACATCTCACATGTTCACAGCAGCATACATGTACCAGCTGCTGTCGTCATTTGTGATAACTGCACGCCATTGGCTGCAGCCCGGCTCAGAGAAGCTCATGACCTGATTCTGAGGGACTGGTAGGAGCAGACGCTGTGGACCGTGTTTGCAAGGGGCCAGGCTCTCCTCTGTGTGTGGTGAATTCGGTTGCTCCTCGTGACTGCCCGTGAGGAAGGCATTGCTATTATTCCCATGTTACAGATGAGGACTCTCTGGCACACAGAGGGAAAAGAGTTCGCTCCACATCACACACCCCAGAGTGGCAGAACCAGGATAGGATTCCACACAGTTGGGCTTTGACAAGATGTTCTTAGCTTCTACGTGATGTGGCTTGCGAGTCAGCTCAGCTGGTGTTCCTGAACGAGGTCTATTGCGAAGGAGCATGGAAGGTTCCAGCAGAGTGCAAGAGGTCTGTCTCATTTTGGAAAGGCAGACCGACAGGGAAAACCACGTAAAACCCTCGCTGACTTTTTTGCGTATGTTACACCGAGTGTGGGTGCTTTGTGCTCTGTACAAAATAATGGTTTTTGTCAGACAGGGACGAGCTGCTGATGGAGGAACAGCTTTCTTCCTAGGCTCTCCCTGCATCAGACACAGCCTTGTCATCCTGCCCTGCCCAGTAATTTAGAAGAATAGCAGTAATGATGATAGCCAAAGCCAGCTGGATCCTCAGGGAGAGTCCTAGGAGGCAAACTATAATTATCTAAATTAGACTCTGAGGGGGACTTAAGTTTTACAACCTGTTGTTCTCTGCCACAAAGAGGAGTGTTGCTAATGTCTCTTTTTACTGAAAGTGTGCCTTGCAATGAAGTGTCTTATGGCCAATGTTCATATGGAAAAAACGACACTTTCTTTTCTTTCTTTTTTTGCCAAAACCTGTTCAAAGAGTTCACTGTATCTCAGGATGGTGAAGGTTGAGAGGACTTCTAGAAAATTCCAGAAACTTATGAAAGTTTCCATGTTTGTGAAATAAATGTTTTGGCTTTTTCCTAAATTACATTCCCATTAAGAAGCAAGTAGTTCTTGTGTATTCTTCCATCTCAAAGTAATCACTCACCTATTTCACCAGGTATTTTTTTTTTGGAGTCTCAATTGGCAAATTTCTACAAAGTGCTCTTCTTCACAAGAGTTCCTGTTACCTCAGGACCAGAGGTAACCATGAAGCTGAGGGCAGTGGGGCAGCCTCACTAGTGAAGTGACTCCCTCCCGCTCACAGGCCTTCCATGGGGCTCACACCACACCTCAGCAACATTACAAATGCCGACCTAAGTCACAGGGGTTGACTTCGGACATTGTGGTCAGGCAGACTTGTGTTTAAACCTAGGCTTTCACACTGGTTGATCGTTCAGCCACATGCAGGTTACCTAACCATGTCCCATGTGGCACAAAGCACTTGCCTGAACACTACACTGGGAGGCTTGACTAAACTTTAGCCTGGTGTCCACCTGCACTAGCCATGACTCTGAGGGCTACTGACCCCAGCCTCGTGCTGAGTTTGGGCTCAAAAATTGCAGTGCTGTCAAACTGCAGAATCTCTATTGCCCAACATAGACTTTTGTCTTGCCAAATAATTTTTAGTAATTTTCCACTCATCCCCTTTTATGTAATTTTCCATTTCCCCGTAGCCCCTCTAGTCTCTTTTTTTTTATTCCCCCCTTTTCACATCCCCATAATCCCTTTTAGTTCCCTCTCTGTTCTCCCTTTAGAAACCTCTGTACCTTTGTGCTAGCTGGATTTCAGCTCAGTTATATTGGAATCTCTTTCCTCTAAGGCAGTGGACTGACAAAATGTTTCGCCACCTCTAATGTGTGTCTGGCACTGTCTGGCATTGATGAAGGCTCAGCTTATGCATGTGTAACATGAACAGGTGAGTGTCTCTTCTTCTAACTTGGCACTACTTAGTGATATAATAACAGTAACATGTTGTGGGCCATGATGATTTATCTCCCAAAGTGGAAACCACATTGGTTGAATGTGCAAATATCAGTGCTGTACTGAGTTGAAAAGACACCCCAAGCTGGGCGCGGTGGCTCATGCCTGTAATCCCATGGTGAAGCCCCATCTCTACTAAAAATACAAAAATTAGCCGGGTGTGGTGGTGTGCACCTGGAATCCCAGTTACTTGGGAGACTTAGGCAGGAGAATCGCTTGAACCCACGAGGCAGAGGTTGCAGTGAGCTGAGATTGAGCCATGACACTCCAGCCTGGGTGACAGAGTAAGACTGTCTCAGAGAAAAAAAAGAAAAAAGACACCCCAAATACTCACAAGCGAAGTGATACTGGAAAGAGTCTTCACATTTACCAGCTAAAGAAGAGAAACAAGGGAATCTTAAAAGTGAGAGGGCCGGGCGCGGTGGCTCACGCCTGTAATCTCAGCACTTTGGGAGGCCGAGGCCGGCAGATCACGAGGTCAGGAGATCGAGACTATCCTGGCTAACACAGCGAAACCCCGTCTCTACTAAAAATACAAAAAATTAGCCGGGCGTGGTGGCTGGCGCCTGTAGTCTCAGCTGCTGGGGAGGCTGAGGCAGGAGAATGGCATGAACCCGGGAGGCGGAGCTTGCAGTGAGCCGAGATGGCACCACTGCACTCCAGCCTGTGCGACAGAGCGAGACTCTGTCTCAAAAAAAAAAAAAAAAAAAAAAAATGAGAGCAGCAACAGCACATGAAAGGCAGAGTTGTGAATAGAAGAGTGGGCTTGGGTAACAGAAAAGAGGCAGGCAAGGTTGGGATTAAGGGCCCTGTGTATCAGTGTGAGGTGCTTGGATTCCATCGTTAGGGCAACAGGAGAGCTTAAGCCACAAGGTGAGTTTTGCTTGCTAGGTGGTGCTAATAGGAAGAGCCAAACCATAAGGCAGAAAAGAGGTGGATTTGCTCTTTTTGGTCAATATTAAGGATTTCTGGTCCAGTCCCTGGACAAAGTTTATAATAGATGACAGAAATGGGAGAAGGTCTTTACTCAGGAAAATCCTCAAATCCATGGGAAAAAAAGATGGCAACTTCTAACAAAATGGGAAAAGGATATAATGAGGCAATTTTTAGCAGAAAAACCTCCATCTTATCTCAAATAATAAACATATGATGAGGTGCTTAATATTATTACTAATCAGATGAAAATTAAATGGCCACAAGCTACCACTTTACATCTGTTAGACTATACCTTTATTAGAAAGCTGGATAGTGCCAAGTGTGGTGAGGGTGGGAGATCCAGGAGCCTCCCCTCACTGCTACAAGGAGACTGAATTGGAGAGCAAGCAAATTGAGTATTGCATACCCAAGGAGGCTGCATAAACTGGAATCCTTGAACAAAGATGTTCTTTGCTGTGTTATTTGTAGAAGTATGGAGTTGTCTCTCAGCTAAGAGATGAGGCTGACAAAGTGCTGTGGATGCACATGAAGTTTAACGCATCAATTATAGGAAACAGATCAGCCGGCCAACAGCAACATCGCTGGATCTCAACAACACAGTGTTAGTGAGAACTCTAGGAAGCAAAATGAATTATCTATGCCATTTATATAGATTAGAGATACACGCATACAAATATATACAGCTTTTTAAGGAATATGTACAAAAAGCACTCTATTAAAGAGAATGAAGGTTGCCCAGAGGCAGGGGGAGGGGAAAGGGAGTGAGGGGATGGAGCTTAAAGGCAATAAATAAATAATAAGAGTAAAACCTTGCATGGTTGCAGTTCTCAGACTGAGGAACATGAAGATTTTTGCCTTTGGCACTGAGGTTAAACAAAAGCCATCATTTTGAGGAAAAGGACTACCTTTGTGTATGTACTTTATTGGAGTCTGGAAGGATGCCACATATGCTTAAATAATTATTTTATTAATAATCCCTTATAATTTTTATCGCGTTTTCCAAGCTCCTTCCTATAGGTGGATCAATTTGACTGTTACAATGACTATATAAATAGTGGGGATATTTTTAGAAAATGAGGAAACTAAGCCCACTGGGGCAAAGTGACTTGCCTAGAGTCACACAGCTGGGAAGTGTGACTCAGACCTTGGACTCTTAACCCTTGTCCAAGGTCTCAGGTCCCCAGGAATTATCACTACATCAAATGGAAAATCATTGCTCCTTTAAGGAAATTGAAATGATAAATGTCATTTGCTTTGGATTTTTTTCACATGGACTTTTCTGTTTTCACTGCTTTTGTTGTGCTTAGATTTTGTGTTTGTCATTGTTTGGAGAGAAATTTTGCTACTTGCTGTATATCATGTCAATGGCTGTTGGCACTACAACAGAAAGTCTGTTAATGGGTTTAGTGGAACTAATAGGAGCTATTTTTAATTTAAAAGTGTCTTTATGTATTTTTCTTATTTCAAACATAACTTATACTCCATTGGAACTCTCTTTTTTTCACCTTCCAGAGATAACCACTGGTAAGAGTTTAGCTTATATTCTTCAACATTTTTTTCCCCCAAGAAACTGAAATTTGAATTTTCTCCTACAGGTGAGGAAAAAAAAGTAAAATCTCTAACTGTATTAGTGATGATAATTCTGAGAAGACAGGCCCATTGAGCCAAGTTGGAGGATATGTTTCCTGAGGCTGGAGATGCAGAAATACTTGACTTTGCCTTCACAAAGCATCCTGACATTTTTAGATGCAGCTGCACTCTATGGGCCGGAAGTCGAATTCCCTGGAGGGCTAGAGCTTTCAGTATTTTGGACATATGTGAAATCAGCACGGGGGCAGGCAGTAGGTTAACTTGAAGAGAATTCCAGTTACAAATTTAGCTCAGCTTCTAAAAAACACTCCCATCAAAGAGAGATTCCTGGTTGCTGTGGAACTGCATCCCCTATGGGATTTTTCTTGTGGAGTTAACTAGACACAGTTGTTACTAGGTAGCAGGACAACAGATTTGCTTAAGATTTCCTCGATTTTGGCAATTTGATGATGGGTGACTTATGTGGTATTGTGGACATCTGTTGGCTTTACATTTTGCCTGCCAAGCATCCATACTCTATTTTTTCTGGTATCCATACTCAATTTTTCTTCTGGTTCACCACCTATACCAGGTTGAATAATGCCTCCCTCCCCACCCCAATTCATGTCTACTCGGAAGCTCAGCATGTGACTTTATTTGGAAATAAGAGTCTTTGTGGATATAGCCAGGATGAGGTCATCCTGGATTAGGGTGGGTCCTAAGTTCAATGACTGGTGTCACCATAAGAAGACCAGGAGAAGATAGAGAAAAGGAAGCAGAGGCAGAGACTGGAATGAAATAACTGCAAGGGAAAGAACACGGAGGATCAGGATTGTCAATGCCGCCGGGAGCTAGGAGAGAGGCTTGGAACAGGCTCTGCCTCAGAACCTCCAACAGGAACCAACTCTTTGAACACCTTGATGTTGGGTTTCTGGCCTCCAGGACTGGGAGAAGATGCATTTCTGTTAAGTCCCCTAGTTTGTGGTATTTGTTATGGCAAATTAATATACCTCCCATTTACCCTGTCAAAATGATCTGGAGGCTAGTCTCTGTTGTGCTGGGCTTCTATTAACTTCAGTAGGGAAGGCACTAGGTTCAGGAGGCTGAAGAAGAGACCCAGAGTCCTCAAATGAGACATGGGGTTTTATTAGCAGGAAACTTACACACACAGTGGTCCAGTGGTGGTGGGCTGGACCGGAGAACCACAACTGCTTCCAAAAGCATGTGGTTTATACAGCATTTTCACCTAGCACCCTCCTGCTAACAACCTCCACCTGGCAACCTTCATTTAACTCAGAACAAAGGGCCTCAATCCCCTGCACGGGCCCTGTGCATTCCACGCATCAAACTGGGGACTCAGTGTTTCTCATAGCTAAGAAATGGATAAGGGTTGGCCCCTCCCATTCCTGAGGATCTTTGGAACCCCAAACACGCATCCAGGTGCACCTGCCATGCAGGGTCATTCTCAGAGTATGCTCAAGTCATCACTGTCAGGTACGTCTACCTTACGGGCTCCCACCCTGTCTCCAGGATAGTCGTGTCACACAGAACTGAGCAGGTTACTCAGGACAAACACATCACTTTGCCTGGGCTGATAAGAATTAGTCCTGGAACTCTTTTTGGGTTATTTGGCAAAAAGGCTCTCCTTTTTATGCCAGATCAGCCAACCTGGAGCTGCTGGAGGTCATCTTTTTTACCACACTTAGAGAGCCTGCCTGGAAATGAAGCAAATGCCAAGGAAAGCAGAACAGAAAGATGGAGACACATCCCTGACAATATCACTTAGGTACCTAGATCCAGCTATGCCTGAACCCCATGAACTGTTCAGTTAAGGGAGCCATAATATCCTGAAGTTTGAGTGGGGGTTTCTATCACTTCTAGTGAAAGGATCCTTACTAGTAAGTGTGATTTGGAGACAAGCATTCATGCTCATGGTCACTGAATGATAATCCTCAGAAGCTCCTAGTTGACCCTGTTGGATTATGGTTGCATTATCTCTGGAGAGATAAAAATGGAAAACCAACAGAAAAAAAGGAAGCTGACATAGGAAAAGGAAACAAACATTTGAGTGCTCAGTCCTGTGCTAAGCAGTTGACTTAAAGTCTTCCCTCCCCTTCCTTCCTTCCTTCCTTCCTTCCTTCCTTCCTTCCTTCTTTCCTTCCTTCCTTCCTTCCCTCCTTCCCTCCTTCCCTCTTTCCCTCTTTCCTTCCTTCCCTCCTTCCTTCTTTCCTTCCTTCCTTCTTTCCCTCCTTCCCTCCTTCCTTCTTTCCTTCCTTCCTTCCTTCCCTCCCTCCTTCCTTCCTTCCCTCCCTCCTTCCTTCCTTCCCTCCTTCCCTCCCTCCCTCCTTCCCTCCCTTCCTCCCTCCTTTCTTCCTTCCCTCCCTCCCTCCCTGCCTTCCTTCCTCTTCCCAACAAGTTTTGTTGTCCATAAGTTACAGAGGAGTGGCTTCAGACTCAGAGTGCCATTCAGGTCTGCTTGATTCTAAACCCACCTGCCCCATCACCTGGGGAAGGAATAATGTTGTTGGGATCCCAAATCCTCTTTGAACATCCTTACAGGGGGTGTCTCTCTTGCTTTGCTGAAGGCATTACCTTGGATTAAGCTCCAGCCCCGCCCTTCACCCACTCAGGAGCTGGGCTGCCTCCCACTCTATAGGGAAGATGCTGATTATTGCTCCATCTTGCAGGAGAGGAAACAGAGGTTCTGAGAGTTAAATACCTTTCTCAAGGCCATGCAGTCAAGAATGGTCCAGGGAAGAATTCAAACCTGAGCCCTCCCTATTCAAAGTGTGGTCCATGGACTAGCAGTCTGGAGTCATCTAGAAGCTTGTTAGAAATGCAGAATCTCAGCCCCCTCCCCTCCCCCTCCTGAGCCCAATTCTGTATTAGAATGAGAACTCCAGTGACTGGTATGCACGAAGAAGTTTGAGAAGCGGTGATGCAGCCCTTGCCATCCAGAGCACCAAAGTCTCCAGGCGGTGGGGGACCTACATATAGTGTGTGCCCTGCTGCACTGGGCTCCCTCACACCAGCTGGCTCATATTGTCAAAAGGAAAAAAGTCCTGGGTGAGAATTGGCAAGCCCTGGTGCCCTCTCCATGGGGCTGGGAGGGTGGAGGGTTTGGCTACTGAGAGGCTGCACTGAAGGCCTGCAGAACGGGAGGTTCATCTGGCTGTGCAGGGTTCACCCCAGCCCATCTCAGGCTGCATCCTCACCACCTGGGCCCAGCTGGAGGGCCAGCTGCATTTTCCACAAGGGATTATGCCCGGATAGCTTCCCACAGCAGCTCTGCGGATTCCTTGCTAACCCCCTCTGGGAACAAAGGGCTTGGAGAAGGTCCACAGTCCTTTTTGGAGGGTGGGATCAAAGTGAGAGCCACATCTGTCACAAGAAACGTGGGAACAGCCTCTTGCCAGGAGAGATGGGGAAACTCTTAGTCCCTGGCTGGGTTTGATACTTCATGGCTGGAGTGCTTTTCATGGCTGTTGGGTCAGTGGCTGCTGATGGTCATTGAAGTCAGCTGAACAGAGAGCTTTCCTGCTTGTGCCCGTGGCCACCTGAAGAGGCGTGGGTGCTGTTATTGGCTATGCCTGGAACAGACCAGGGAACCTGGAGTTAGAACACTGGAGAGACCGTCAATAGCTGGGCAGTTAGTGGGGGCCACTGGCACTCACACCCAGGGCATTCTGCCTCAGATGCCGGTTTCTGTTCTGAGACACTCTTGGATGTCACAGAGCAGAACAGCTGAGCAAAAGGGGGGCACTTCTCTGGATATTGACATTTTTGTGGATGATGGGGAGGATCAAATAATTTTATTAAAGAAACCATTTAAGATTCACTTCTAACAAGCTCCCAGGAGAGGCTATTGCTCCTTTGCAAAGTGAGTGTCAGGGTGGTGCACACATCTAACTTCGTGGCCTCGGAAAGCCACTTCTCTGTTTTCTGTCCTGTCAAAGCGGGTAATAGCATCCCCGGGAGGGATGAGGCACCGCCCTCATACATCAGTGGTGCTCTTGTTGCCCAGGCTCATATTGGGATCACCTGGGGGAACTTTAGACGCTACTAAGGCCTGGGTTCCTCTTTCCCGGACACTGATTTAGCTGTTGGAGGTATGGTTCGGGGGGCTTAGGGAGGCAGGGACTTCTATGTGCAGTTGAGAACCACTCTCCTGAAGGCAACTCTGGCCAAAGAAATGCAAGAATCCCCATCACTTTTGGAGTGTCGGAGACACTTTACGTCGGTGGTCCTCTTAAGTATGTTCCATGGACCAGTGCTTCCTCAGAGTTATTTGTTAATAGGTTGGCAGGAGAAGTACGGAGATAGAGAGTGCCCAGGAACTTCCATAGCATCTCAATACTGCCAGACCTCTGAAGATGTGATCAGGGGCTCATCTCCCTGAACAGGGTGTAGACCAGCTCCAGGGCTGCCAGGCCCCTGTGGGGAGGTGCACAGCCAGGATGAGCTGCAAGTGAGTCCTGGGCAGGGGAACATGTGTCATTGTGCCAAGGACTAGACATAGAAGAACCCACTGGTCCTTCATCTCACCACTTCCCTGTCATCTCCTGAAATCTCACAGTCACTTGAAGTAGGTTTTTTGTTTGTTTGTTTTTGTTTTTTTGTTTGTTTGTTTTTTGAGACAGATCTCGCTCTGTCACCCAGGCTGGAGTGCAGTGGCGCGATCTCTGCTCACTGCAAACTCCACCTCCCTGGTTCACGCCGTTCTCCTGCCTCAGCCTCCTGAGTAGCTGGGACTACAGGCACCCGCCACCACACCCAGATAATTTTTTTTTTCTCTGTATTTTTACTAGAGCCGGGGTTTCACCATGTTAGCCAGGATGGTCTCAATCTCCTGACCTCATGATCCGCCCACCTCGGCCTCCCAAAGTGTTGGGATTACAGGCGTGAGCCACCGTGCCCGGCCAAAGTAGGTATTTTCATACTCATCTGTAGATGAGGAAACTGAGGCTTGGAAAGGTCAAGCCACCTGCCCAAGGCTAGGTATCTAAACCAAGGTAGGGCAGGGCTTTGTGAGTATGTTACCAGTGTAGTCATGTAGGACTCCACGCTCTGGATTTAATGCCCTGTGATCGCTATGTTGAAATTCTTAGTAATTTTATTTTTGAGTGTGTGTTTTGTAAGCAAAGTTCCATGGGACAATGGAGCATGTGGTGGGGCTTGGAGCCTCGACTGCTGCCTGGGCCTGCCACCCTGTTTTGTACCTCCCCACTTCCCCTGTAAGGGTTTTGCTTCCTCACTCTCTCCTGGCAACTGCTGCCACCCCCATCCTCAGGGGCCCAGGATGAGGGTGCTGGACTGACATGCATGCCCCACGCACAGAGCCACGAGACAGGCCCTGGGCAACTATTAGGGACTGCATTCGCCACACGGGTGAATCCCCATGCTCGAGGGGGCACACCATTAAATAGCAGGTAAAAAATACCATGACAGCTTGACAGAGAGGCTGTAGAGAAAGGAAAAAGCTCTTTCCCTGCTTTTTTTTTTTTTTTTTTTGAACAAAGCGTTTTGCATTTTCATTCTGCATCAAACCCTGCAAGCTGGCTCTGCATATGGCCAGGATTTTTTTTTTTTTTGAGACAGTCTCACTGTTTCCTAGGCTGGAGTGCAGTGGCATGATCTCAGCTCACTGCAACTTCTGCCTCCCCAGTTCAAGCAATTCTCTTGCCTCAGCCTCCCGAGTAGCTGGGATTACAGGCATGTGCCACCATGCCCAGTTAATTTTTGTATTTTTAGTAAAGACGGGGCCAGGCGAGTCTCAAACTCCTGACCTCTAGTGATCTGCCCACCTTGGCCTCCCAAAGTTCTGGGATTACAGGCATGAGCCACTGTGCCTGGCAGGGCCAGAACAGCCCTCATGGGCCATGCTCTGTTTTCTTCCTCTACATGATTGCTCTGTTGTCCAAGGACTGCACTGCCCACTGCTACATGAAAGAGGCCAAATGACAGTTTCTTCTGGTAGGAAAAGTCATGGATTTGAATTGGTTTTTTAAAGTCACTGAACCTGGCTGCTCTTGGTCAGTGCAGGTGGAACTTGGGCCTCTCTCTGTGTGCTAGACTCTAGGATCTTCAGGAGGGAATTGCTTCATTATGCCAGCTAGTCTCATATCAGACTCTGATTTAGGGGGATTAGAGGCTCATTCTTTCGTAAAGAGAATAGTGCTTGAGACCCTGTGGCCTTGAGTCAGGCAGACCTGGGTTCAAATCACAGCTCTGCCACTTCTTTTATTTTTTATTTTTGAGATGGGGTCTTGCTCTGTTGCCCAGGTTGGAGTGCAGTGGCATGATCTTGGCTCACTGCAAGCTCCACCTCCCAGGTTCACACCATTCTCGTGCCTCAGCCTCCCAAGTAGCTGGGACTACATTCGCCTGCCACCATGCCCAGCTGATTTTTTTATATTTTTAGTAGAGACGGGGTTTCGCCATATTAGCCAGAATGATCTCGATCTCCTGACCTCATGATCTGCCCACCTTGGCCTCCCAAAGTGCTGGGATTACAGGCGTGAGCCAACGTGCCCAGCCCCAGCTCTGCTACTTCTTAACCTTGTAGTCTGGGACAGATCTCTTAACTCAAGACTCGGTTCTTAAATGCTGTAAAATGAATCTCCTTTGTGGGGGTGTAGTGAGACTTTGAACAGCTAGAGAATTGCTGCTTAGGCCTGGATACTCGACATGTGGTTTGTAGCCCAGCAGCATCAGCATCACTTGAGAATTTATTAGAAATGCAAATTCTTAGGACTTAGCCCAGATTTTCTGAGCCAGAATCATTTAACAAGATTCCCATATGATTTGTGGGCACATTAATGTCTGAAAAGCACTATTCTCAGGGATCTTCCAGAATGAATTTCAATGTTGGACTCCATCATATAGATCCATATTTAAAGACTTCTGGGGACAAAATAATTCTCAGGTGTCCTACCTTAGCTTACGGTTGGCAAACTCCTATTTATTCTCCAAAACCTTGCTCAATATTTTCCCCTTGGTCATACCTTGCCTGATTACTGAGGTAGTCAATCATTCTCTTCTCGTCACTACTTCATCACATACAAACATCTAATACTGCATTTATCATATTGCCTGATGAATGCCTTGTACAGGTGAGTCTCATCCCATAGGCTGTGAATTTCTGTGAATAGCAGCCCAGCAGTGAGGATGAGGATGATGGCAATAGCTGAGATGAAATACATCAGCTCACCTAAGGGGTCTGACAACAGGACTTGAGAGCAGAGTTGCGTTGTGGTCACCCTGGACCCCCATGTACCCAGATCTGCTTGGCCCAGTGAGGTCTTCAGAAAAGTTTGTTGAGCTGAATTGATAGAAAAATGTCTCCCTCTTCCTTGATTCTCTCACATCCATGAAGGAGAAGTGTAGAGAAGGTTGTTGACATGCTTTATTTTTTCTCAGAAGCTCATGATCTGGGTCCCAGCTTAGCTGAATATTTCTTCATTTGCTGAGAGGAACATTCCTCCCCCGCTGGCTTTGAAGTATTTCTGAGGGGCGGCTGCCAAGTTTCATCGCCTGCCCTGGCAATGTGAGAACTTTCCTCATCATGTTCTGATGTGCAATGCATGCTGTCCACTGTCTTCCCCACTTTTCCTTTCTAGAAACCCAGATTGTAGTCTGGGCTGCTCACCCCATCAAGAAAGCCATGTAGGGCCAGGCATCATAGCTCACGCCTCTAATCCCAGCACTTTGGGAGGCCGAGGTGGGGAGATCAACCTGAGGTCAGGAATTTGAGACCACCCTGGCCAACATGGTGAAACCTTGTCTCTACTGAAAATATAAAAATTAGCCGGGCATGGTGGTGGGTGCCTGTAATCCCAGCTACTTAGGAGCCTGAGGCAGGAGAATCGCTTGAACCTGGGAGGCAGAGGTTGCAGTGCGCCGAGATCACGCCACTGCACTCCAGCCTGGGCGACAAAGTGAGACTCCGTCTGAAAAAAGAAAGCCATGTTAAGGTGAAACCAGTTTCAATAGAGGTAAACAACTGCTTTACATTTTCATGGAAAACTGAGGCAAGTACAAAAATTTGGTGTGTTTCCTTCAACCCTCAAAGATATGTTTTTTTTTTCTTTTTAAAAATCCCTTGCTGTTTTTATTTTCTTTTTTGTCCTTTGCAGGAGTGGCACCATAGAGCATGTCAGGCATTGACTAGAATTCCTGTTCCAGTTTAGGGGCCACATCTCCCCTTGGGGTTTTGGATCTGCTAAGAGTTGAGACAGAAGAGCAGGCAAATATCCACAGGGCTTTCTGGAGTAGAGAATTCGTGTTTTCACATAAACTGTTAATTTATCCTTCTTATTTTTATTCATCAACTGTTATATAATTCTTTGAATATTTATTAAACCATTATTAGGTATCTGGCAAATCTAGGGTTGTTGAATAAAAGATGACAGACACTGCTGGGCACGGTGGCTCATGCCTGTAATCCTAGTGCTTTGGGAGGCTGAGGCGGGTGGATTGCCTGAGCTCAGGAGTTCGAGACCAGCCTGGGCAACACTGTGAAACCCCATCTCTACTAAAATACCAAAAACGTAGCCGGGTGTGGCAGCGTATGCCTGTAATCCCAGCTACTTGGAAGGCTGAGGCAGGAGAATCGCTTGAACCCTGGAGGTGGAGGTTGCAGTGAGCTGAGATCACGCCATCGCACTCCAGCCTGGGCAAAAAAGTGAGACTCCATCTCAAAAAAAAAAAAAAAAAAAAAAAAGTCAGACACAGACCCTCCTTTTCTAGAAAACTCGATGCATGCAAAGCAGGGATCTGATACTCGAGCTGCATCAGAATCCCCTGAAGAGCTTGTAACACACAGATTCCAGAGCCCCACTCCGCTCCGGGAGTCTCTAATTCAGTATGTCTGGGGTGGGGCTCTCAGGTGCTGCTGCTGGTCCCGGACCCGCTTAGAGAACCACTAGTGTAAACTATCCCGAGACAATGATAAGCGAGTTCATCTGGCTTAGGGAAAAGGTGTAACTCAGGAGGGAGGAACCCGGCCTGCCTGAGAGGTCAATTGAAGAAACCCCACATGGGGAGGGATGCCTCAGTGGACGCTTCTAACCCGACTGGAAATTCACAGGAGGACAGGGATGAAGTGGTTTTTGGCAGAGAGAAGAGCTACGCCATGGCTCAGAGGCAGAAGACCACATGGCTGTTGTTTTGCATTTAGATCTAGCTGTCTAAGAGAGGAAACCAAATAAATGATTTAAATGAAGGCTAAGTTCTCTTTCATAGAGAAGTCCAAAAGCAAGCAATTCAGGGCTGCTATAGAAGCATTTTTTTTTTTTCTCTCCCTCACTCTGCTTTTCCATTCTAGGCATATGACTTCCATCCTCAAAGTCACATGATGGCTGCTGGAGTTCTAGTCAGGATGTCTGTACGTTAGC
This sequence comes from Macaca fascicularis, assembly GCF_037993035.2. NCBI lineage: Eukaryota > Metazoa > Chordata > Mammalia > Primates > Cercopithecidae > Macaca > Macaca fascicularis. The sequence goes on from NC_088381.1 coordinate 78,014,719, forward strand.
CCCCTTCTCGTTTATCCATGGTTTCACTTTCCACAACTTTAGTCAACTGCAGTCCAAAAATATTAAATGGAAAATTCCAGAAATAAACAATTCATAAGTTTTAAATGGTGCACTCTTCCGAGTGGCATGATGAAATCCCATGCCATCCCACTCCATCCCAATGCCGTATACACTCTCTGTCTGTTAGTCACTTAGTGGTCTTGGTTATCGGATCACCTACTGTGGTATAATTCTTAAAAATGCAAGAGTAGTGATAGTGACATATTGTTATAATTGTTCTATTTTGTTATTAGTTATTGTTAATTTCTTACTGTGACTAATTTATGAATTAAAACTTTTTTCTTTTTTTTTTTTCAGACGGAGTCTCGCCCTGTCACCCAGACTGGAGTGCAGTGGCGTGATCTCGGCTCACTGCAAGCTCCGCCTCCTGGGTTCACACTGTTTCCTGCCTCAGCCTCCCAAGTAGCTGGGACTACAGGCACCCACCACCACGCTCGGCTAATTTTTTGTATTTTTAGTAGAGACGGGCTTTCACCATGTTAGCCAGGATGGTCTCGATCTCCTGACCCTGTGATCCGCCCATCTTGGCCTCCCTAAGTGCTAGGATTACAGGTGTTAGCCACCGTACCTGGCCAGGAATTAAACTTTAAAAACAAAAACAAAAACAAAGAAACTATGGAGTCTTGCTCTGTTGCCCAGGCTGGAGTGCAGTGGTGTAATCTCGGCTCACTGCAATCTCTGCCTCCTGGGTTCAAGCAATTCCCCTGTCTCAGCCTCCCAAGTAGCTGAGATTACAGGTGCACGCCACCACACACTGCTAATTTTTGTATTCTTAGTAGAGATGGGGTTTCACCATGTTGGCCAGGCTGGTCTCGAACTCCTGACCTCAGGTGATCCACCCGCCTCTGCCTCCCAAAGTGCCAGGATTAGAGGTGAGAACCACTGTGCCCAGCCTTGAAATTAAACTATCATAGGTGTCTAGGTATAGGAAAAAATATGTATATATAGGGTTCAGTTCTATCCTCAGTTTCAGGCGTCCATTGGGGGTCTTGGAACACATCCCCCCTTGAATAAAGGGGTCTATAGTATTTCAGGCAAAGTGAAGGGGAAGGGCAAGGGGTAGAGGGTCTTTCTTCCAGCTGAATCAGTCCCCTTGAAAAAGACTTCGCAGAAATCTCACCCGAGGACTTTTGTCTGGATTCAAGAGAGGCAGCAAAATGCAGTCTTTTAGCTGCGCATGTTGCAGCCCTGAATAGAGCCCAAGGTCTGTTAATTAAGGAAGAAGCAGGGAATGGACATTGGGTAGACTGTTTTGGTGTGTTTGGAGGAACGTCAAGTTCTTAGTGTTGCCAGAGCCTGAGGTGCCAGAGGGCATGCGGTGGGAGGAACGTGGTGCAGCACCCAGCCACTCAGGAAAGGGGAGGCACAGCCAAGACGGGGGCAGGATGGAAAGTCCATGGATGCCGCAGGGCTTAGACCTAGCCTTAAATGTGAATCCATCCCTGGAGTTGGAGTGTTAGGGTATCTCTTTTCTCTTTTGGCTCCTTTCCTTCTTCCATTTTTTTTTCCCCTCCCTCCTTCTCCACTTTATTCTTCCCCTTCCTTCCCATTCCACTTCTCTCTTCACAAGAGCTGCAGGATTTGGGTTCCAGTCTGAGATGAGTTGGAAGGTGGGGAGGAGCCCTGCTGTCAGGTAAGGAGGGACTCGAGGGCATACTAGGGAGTGCTCGGGGGAAGTTTCCATCAGTAGAAAAAGCCTGGGAGCCAGGCTAGAGATAGCCACTCAGAAGAGGTAGGGAAGAAACAGACATCATCTGGGCAGTAGAGTAACATGATAAATGCAGACTTAAGAAAAATGAGTCTATTGGAGGCCAGGCACAGTGGCTCAAACCTGTAATCCCAGAACTTTCGAAGGCCAAGGTGGGTGGATCATGAGGTCAAGAGATCAAGACCATCCCGGCCAACATGGTGAAACCCCATCTTTACTAAAAATACAAAAAATTAGGCCAGGTTCAGTGGCTCATGCCTGTAATCCCAGCACTTTGGGAGGCCAGGGCGGGTGGATCACCTGAGGTCAGGAGTTCAAGACCAGCCTCAACATGGACAAACCCCGTCTCTACTAAAAATGCAAAATTAGCCAGGCGTGGTGGTGCATGCCTGTAATCCCAGCTACTGGGGAGGCTGAGGCAGAAGAATTGCTTGAACCTGGGAGGTGGAGGTTGTGGTGAGCTGAGATTGCGCCACTGCACTCCAGCCTGGGCAACAAGAGCGAAACTCTGTCTCCAAAAATAAATAAATAAAAAATAAAAATACAAAAAATTAGCCAGGCATGGTGGCAGGCGCCTGTAGTCCCAGCTACTCGGGAGGCTGAGGCAGGAGAATTGCTTGAATTCGGGAGGCGGAGGTTGCAGTGAGCCGAGATCACGCCCCTGCACTACAGCCTGGTGACGGAGTGAGACTCTGTCTCAAAAAAAAAGAAAAATTAAAATGAGTCTATTGGAAATTATGCCTTCTCTAAACTGCATTTAAATTTTACACTCTTGGCTCAGGAGGAAGAAACCTTCATATGAAATCTGGACTTTGATCCTAGTGTCTTTCATTATCCTCCACATGAAATCCTGTAGGAGTCCTTTCTTAATGTAGGAACTTGGGAAGAGCTGCTTTCCTTTGAATTTGTAGCTTTCTTCTTCTCCATTAATGAAATTTACACAATCCATCTGACTTCCTTTGGCCATGGCTCCCAGGAAACATTGGGGTAAATGATTGGTTTACTGTGGTTCTCTTTTCTTTGGTTCTCATTTTCTATTTCTATTGGTATTTTAATTGCCTCATTGGATGTATTTTTGTATGTGAAACATGACAAGAAACACAGGTATGTTAACTAGGCTGGAAGAGATTAATGTGTGGCACAGTTGCTAGGTGCAGGGGAGTCCTGGCAGGGTGGAGAGTTAGCAGTCGTTGTGGCCCAGTTGGGAGATGGTGTGATCGTGCTGGGAGGGAAGTTTAGATGTGTCCAAGAGAAGTTGCAGAGAGCCCATAGCATGATATCTGACCATGTCAGTTTCACAAGGGGGACAGCTGCAGGTGACTGACACATCCAGACATGTGTATGCCAACTGGGGAGGAAATTTGCTAGATGGTTTTCATTTGGGTTTTATTCTATTCCTTGGTGTTGAACCTTGGGCTTTCCTGAAAGACATACTTTGGCAATATTTCCTGTCTCAACTCAGGACCAGGGTTGGAGATCAAAGGCACCCATGCTACTCTGTTTTCTAAAGTCTTTTTATTTCTGCCACTGGTCTTATGTACCTACCAAGTACATTCTTCAAAAACAGACCTACTTGCATTGTAAACTAATCTAAAAATTGCTGTGATGGGCAGATATTGGCCATGGTGTCACCCTTTAGGTGACATATTAACCTATTAAGAGGGCTTGGTGGGGGCAATGTTTTGGTTGTAAAAAGTGACTTAAATAATGGAGATTTTGATGCCATTCAAGTGTTCTGTGAGGGTGATGGATATATGTAAAAGGAGGGTTTTGGTTGTGTGTAAGTTTCATGGCCCCAGGACTCTCTTGCCTTGTTGCCCACTCACACTGTGACTGATTAACTCCCCATGGCCAACCCCAGCCTATCTCTCCTGCCTGACTCCATCCCCCACTGATCTGCTCATTAACTAACCAAACAATCAATCAGCCATGCAGTCGCTTCAGTGCTCCTTTGTTTCAGCTTTTCTATTTCAAGCTCAATTTTCAGTGATAAAAAATAAAAAGGAAATATAATTTTATGCCTGTATGACTCAGATATTTAGTTGCTTCTAGTTCTGGGCTGTTTCCATTGTTATTCTGGCCATTCATTTATTCTTTCACTCCTCATAATCATTCATTTCTTATACATTTATTCAACACAACTTGATTGAGCATCTCCTAGGTGCCAGACTCTGGTGCTGATGGTGGAGAAAATAAATAATTTCACTCTTCTTGAAGCTCCCATTCCAGTCTAGAGTTTCTCAACAGACAGAGCTACTAGCATTTTTGTGCAAAAATTATTTGTGGCCTGGGATGGTCCATACATTACAGGGTATTTAGTACCACTGGTTCCACCCTCTAAATCCCAACAGCATTCCCTCTTTCCATTGCAACAACAACAAAAAATGCCCCCACGCATTTATAAACTCAGTGGCAAGCATGTTGTTTAGATAAAGTGTGGTGGATTCTGTGCATTGGTTCTTCTCATTTTCTTCCCCCTAGTTACTGAGGTTGGAAAACTACAAACTATGTTTCCCTTTCATCTAAGGTGTATTAGTTTGGTTGGCTGCATAACATGATACCACAGACTAGATGGCTTAAAAAACAGGTAGTTATTGTCTCACAGTTCTGGAGGCTGGAAGTCCAAAATCCAGGTGTTGGCAGGTTTGGTTTCTCCTGAGGGCTCTCTCTTTGGCTCGCAGATGGCCACCTCCTCCCTGTGTCTTTATGCAGTTTTTCCTCTCTGTGTATGTGCATTCCCAGCATCTTTTCCTCTTCTTATAAGGACACCAGTCATATTGGCTCCCTCCACCCCTTATGAGTTTGTTTAACCCAAATTACTCCCTTAAACATCCTGTCTCCAAATACAGTCTTGTTGGGGGTTAGGGCTATCACAGAGATCTGAATTTAGGAAAAACACAATTCAGTCCATAACAGATGGTGAAGCATGTGACCTAGGTTGGCCTAGCACATACCTCTGCTGGAGATCCAGATGCAGAAGTGAGCAAGGTGAGGGGCTGATCTTATGCAGGTGTTCTGACAAGCATGGTGGCAGGGGTAACTGGTTTCTAGGGCTGCTGTGGGTTTTTAGCATCCAACCTGGTATCATAGGGCCCAGTGATGGGTAGCAGAAGCCATCAGTGTTCCCTGCAGCAGGCCTGTGGTGTGGATAGGCATTTCTCCTGGCTCTGTTATTCCTGCTTGCATCACATCTGATCTCATTTTCTGTTTCTCCTGAAGACTGCATGCACTATTCAGTACTGTTTAATAAACCATCTTTTTGCTTAAAATAACTAGAGTGGATTCTGTTGTCTGCAACAAGGAACTCTGATACAGAAAGAAGATCCCCAAATATTTCATTATAATTTAATGTGGTAAATTCCGGGTAGAGTTATGCACAGGATTTTATAGAACCTCAGAAAAGAATAACCCATAGTCATTTGCATTCATCTCCTAACTCTTGGCACTGCCTCCCACCATTTGAGTGTTGCTGCTTGTTCAGAAGCTTCTTTGCTAGATGGATCTAGTAATCCATTTATCTAACAATGACTCTGTAATTTAGTAACTAGTAACTAATCAGCTAATCAACTAGTAACTCCCTTTATTTGTACCTGAGAGGCTGATCCCATTATTGTGGTTGGAGTTTTAGGACAATGGGTATACAGTCTTAACTCTGTGTCTCTCTAGCTGTCTCATCTCCAGCCAGTCACTTCTGCTCCATCAGCCACATTTTCTTCCAGTAAAATAAGAATCAAGCAGTCCCAGAGGCCCCTCTCAGCATTGCCATGCTACACAACATAGTGATTCTTCAGTGGAAACCAAAACACGTTTATTTGCTTGTGTGAACTCCTGCAGAATGTGCCAAAAGGCAGAGATGGATGTGAAGTTGCCATTTGAGAAACACAGGTGTCTGGAGACGGCCGTGTTTTCATGGCAAGGGAAGATGGTGGGAGGAGAAGCTACAACCAAAAAGGCTTTTTCAGAATGTGTTCATCAGTGTGCTAATCCCACAGGATTCTTCTGCAGAGGTGATTCATGGGAAATGCTGCATACTCTATTGCTTTCTGGACGTTTATAGTAAACTTAGCAGGTTGAAGGCTTAGAGGAGGCCTCCAGGAAGGAAACCTGTTTATTAAACCTCTTCTCAGATGTATTTGACCACTCGACCCTTTGTTTTCCACACAGCATCTACTAACATCCTCAGTAACGCCACTTTGGGGAAATACTGAACTAAATTAGTCTCAAAGTCTTCCAAAATAAGCACAGACCTTCAAAGGTCCCATTTGGGATGGTGAGTCCGGCCTACAACTTCCCTGACTTCTGACTAACCCAGGGAGCTCTCAGAGTTCTCAGCAGCAGGAGGCAAGGCCAGAAATCCCTATGAGTGGAGGCCACATGGAATTGTTGCTGTATCAGTGGTGAGTGACAGGGGTCCACACTGGGGACATGAGTATTACACATGAGTCATGGGCATATGGAAGCCTTATTCAACTCTACCTTCCTTTGGTCCCTAATCCTTTGTAATGCCCGGGTTTCGTGATGTAACTTCAAGGGAATTAAGCTTGGAAAGCAAAAATGATGTAATTAATTTAATTCGGCTTCAATTAAAGCCTTCCGCTAGCATGACATCTGACCATGTCAGTTTCACAAGGGGGACAGCAGCAGGTGGCTAGGCACGTCCAGACCTGTGGGTATGCCAAGTGGGGAGGAAATTTGCTAGATGGGTTTCACTTGGGTTTTATTCCAGTCCTTGATGTTGAACACTCAGGGCTTCCCTGAATGACATACTTTGTCAACATTTCCTGGCTCAGCTATTAACTGAGGACCAGGATGGAGACATTAGACAAACAGACTAGGCCATTTTCTTGTCTTCTGAATCCCACCACTGGTTCTTTGGTTTTACCTAGAGCTACTCTCTTCAAAAAGATACCTCCTTTTATTCATTAAAAACTGATCCAAAAAATGGTTTTCATGGGCAGTTATGGGTGGGTCATTGTGTCATATTTTGTTATGAGTGGCAGATAAACTTATCAGGAGGGCTTGGTGAAGGCAATGGTTTGACCTAAAGGAGTGACAAAAATAGTGAGGATTTGCCCTCTGTTATTGGGAGGTGATAACAGTGTTGACTTTAAACTTGTTTGTAAAAATAAGCTCTTTCTAGGCCAAGCACCGTGGCTCATGCCTATAATCCCAGCACTTTGGAAGGCCAAGGTGGGAGGATTGGTTGAGCCCAGGAGTTTGAGACCAGCCTGGGCAACATAGGGAGACCCCGTCTCTACATAAAATAAAAAAGTTAGTTGGGTATGGTGGTGTGTGCCTGTAGTCCCAGCTACTTGAGAGGCTGAAGTGGGAGGATCCCTTGAGCCCAGGACTTCAAAGATGCAGTGAGCTATGATTATGCCACTGCACTCTAGCCTGGGCAACAGAGCGAAACCCTATCTCTAAAATACATAAATAAGTTATTTCTGGGACTTCTGGAGTCTTGTCTCTTTTCTTGTCCAATCTACAGTTAAAGAAACTTCTGGAATAGGTGAGCATCTCCTTATTCCATGACATCCCTGAGACGCTGCCAACACTCTGTCTCTGCCCCACTGCGTCCCCTTCCTCACCTGCTTTGCCATCCACTCCTGGGCCCCAGACTTCCTGCTGCCTGCGCTGCTGCTGCTCCCGGCCCTGTCTCCAGGAAGAAAGCTTGACAGCTCTGGCCAGGCTAGGGAGCACAGGGCCTGCGCCACCTCTGCTGAGGCTCAAGTCGAGGGGAGGTTGCCCCTGCTCCCTGCTTGTCCCCAATGCCTGTGGCTAACACAGCCTAACTTTCAACCGCGAGTCCCGGCGCAAAGCCTTGGGGAGCAGCCTGGTCTTCTCTCCTGATGGCTGAGAGACTTTTTACGTCATGCCAAGGGCTCAGTAGGGCGTTCTTTCCTAGGTGTTTCGGCTTCTCATTCCCACCCTTCAGCGTTCATCATTGGAGTTTTTTTGTTTGTTTGTTTTTTACAGTCTCGCTCTGCTGCCGAGGCCGGAGTGCAATGGCACAATCTTGGTCATTGCAACCTCCATCTCTTGGGTTCAAGTGATTCTCCTGCCTCAGCCTCCCAAGTAGCTGGGACTATAGGTATGCATCAACCACATCCGGCTAATTTTGTTTTGGTATTTTTAGTAGAGATGGGGTTTCACCTTGTTGGCCAGGCTGGTTCGAAATCCTGACCTCAAGTAATCCACCCGCCTCGGCCTCCCAAAGTGCTGGGATTACAGGCTTGAGCCACCACTCCCGGCCCACTGGAGCCTTTTTGCTCCTTCTTTCATAACTCACAGGAGCTGTTTTTGGGCTCACTAGGTAGAGATGAGATTAGCTGTGGATCATTGCTAACATGTATTGGGCTGGGTGGCCTGGGCTGGGAAGTGTCTGACAGGCGTGGCCTCATTTCCTCCTCACTTCAACTTTCTGAGGGGGAAGCCATTATCATCTCCAGTTTAAAGATGAGATAATTGAGACTTCAAGAGTATCTTAGGCCGAGCTCAGTGGCTCACGCCTGTAATACCCGCTACTTGGGAGGCTAAGATAGGAGAATTGCTTGAACCTGGGAGGTGGAGGTTACAGTGAGCTGAGATTGTGCCACTGTACTCCAACCTGGGTGACAGAATGAGACTCCATCTCAAAAAAAAAAAAAAGTGTCTTAGCTCAGGCTGCTACAACAAGATCCTATAGACTGATAGCTTCTAAGCAATCAGAATCTATTTCTCACAGTTCTGGAGGCTGGGAAGTCCGAGATTAAGGTGCTAGCATATTTAGTGTCTGGTGAAGGCCACTTTCTGGTTCATAGATGGTGCCTTCTCACTATGTCCTCAGATGGCAGAGGGAGCAAGGCAGCTCTTGGTTTTTTTCTTGTCTCTTTTCTTGCTAGGTCGTTAGCCCCATTCATGAGGGATCCACTCTATGACATTATCACCTCCCAAAGACCCTACCTCCTAACACCACCACTTTGGGGGTTAAGGTTTCAACGTGTAAAATTTGAAGGAGACAAAAACACACAGTCCATAGCAAACAGGATAAATACTGTGGCCAAGGTTTCGCAGTGAATAAGCAATGGAACAGAGACTCACTCAGTGAGCCATTTATGGAACACCTGCTCTGGCCTGGGTACTTCAGGGACAGAGGCTGGAATGTGACCAGACATAGGACTTCAGTGGAGAAATAGGAGAAGTGAACCAAGGGCTATGTGAGGCAAGACGGGCATTGCGGTGGGCAGCCCACCAACGTGGCTCAGGGAGTGGGTGGGGTGGGTTGTCCTTGACAGACTCTAGTTTAAGGAAGGCTCTTTGAGGAGTGACAATTGGTGTAGCTCTGGGGGCTGAACAGGAGTGAGCAAGGCTAAAGAGGAAAGAGGGCCCCACTTTGCAAAGAAAAAAAAGTCAGAGAACAACACAGCACATTTGGGAAAACACCATGCCTGACTCAGGGTAAATGCTGAATAATCTTTGGGCACTAACAGAAACGATGCCCAGCCAAGTTTCTCAACCCATTTCCAGGCTCTGTGGAGGGCGGGATCTTTGTAGGGTGTAAAGTGGGGAAGGGCTGCACAGATTTGGGGTTTGGGAAGGTGACTGTGGCTGGATGTGAAGGATGGCTAGGAGGGACAGGGGAGGTAGCACAACTCAGTTGAGGTCATTCTTTCCATGATTTTCTTTTTTTTTTTTTTTTTTTTTTTTTTTGCGATGGTGTCTTGCTTTGTCACCCAGGCTGGAGTGCAGTGGTGTGATCCTTGGCTCAGTGCAACCTCTGTCTCTTGGGTTCAAGTGATTCTCCTGCCTCAGCCTCCCAAGTAGTTGGGATTACAGGAGTGTGCCACCACACCCAGCTAATTTTTGTAATTTTAGTAGAGATGGAGTTTCACCATGTTGGCCAGGCTGGTCTTGAACTCCTGATCTCAGATGATCTGCCCGCCTCAGCCTCCCAGAGTGCTGAGATTACAGGCGTGAGCTACTGTGCCCGGTCAAGACCATGCTTTTCAGAATCACTCTTCATTAGAATTTTTAAATTGGAAGGATATTTAGAAATTCTTTTCTTTAAGCCTCTTTGATCAAGATGAAGAACTTGATACCAAGGTGGTTAGAGGAGGCACCAGTAACCTCAGATAGTTAGTGGTGGCCCCGGCCAGGACCCAGGCCTGCTGACTCCCAGCATATATATTTTTGCCACACTGCACCAGTGTCTGGAGACATCATTGTTGTCTTAGTCTGTTTATGTTGCTATCAACGAATACCCAAGGCTGGGTAATTAATAAAGAAAGATGTTTCTTTGACTCACAATTCTACTGGCTGGAAAGTTCAAGACTGGGCATCTGGTGAGGGCCTCAGGCTGCTTCTATGTGTGGTGAAAGGCAAAGGGGAGCCAAAGAGTTCAGACAGCACATGGTGAGAGGGAGCAAGAGAGAGGGGAGGGAGTGCCAGGCTCTTTTTACAACCAGCTCTTACCAGGAACTAATGAGAGTGAGAACTCATTCAGTCCCGAGTAAAGGCACTCATCTTTTCATGGGGACTCTTTTTCCATGATCTAAAACCCTCCCATTAGACCTTTCTTCAACACTAGGGACCAAATTTCAAATGAGATTCGGAGGGGATAAACCTCCAAAAATAGCAGTCTTGGTGGGAGTGGGGCAGTGATGGAGGGTGGATGACTACAGGCATCTTGTGGATAAAGGCCAGGGAAGCCGCCAAACACCCTACAGCTCCAGCCACCAGGAACTATCTAGCCCCAAATGTCAGTGGGACCAGGACTGAGAATCCCTGCCCAGACAGTGGAATTTTCAAAAAGCCCTTGTTTGTTGGGAAGCAACTTCAGAACTGGGGGCTGTGGAGAGTAAACAAAAGTCAGTGGGACATTTTCCTAGGCCTACGCGACTCAGAGAGAGACAAGAAGCCTCATGAAGGTTTACTAGTAAAGTTACTATTAAAAGTTGCTATTCAAAAAAAATCATTTTTCTTAAAGGTAAGTTTGTTCACTGTAGAAATAACCAATTAAGAGGAAAGGGAGAAGTACAGTCACCTGTGGACCCACCCCAAGAGATGCTCATGGTGCACATTTCGATGTGACGTTCTGTGTTTTTAGACACACATGTGCATACAACACAGGCACATATAGATATTTTATGCACCTAAGTAACAACCATTTTTTCAATGGCATCGAGTCTGGGAACTGGAGGGCCCCTTGGAGCTGGCTGGGTGAGTGTGGGTGAGCGTGTTTGGGCAGGCTGAGGCAGAGCCCTGTTGATGTGTGTGAGAAGCAGGTGGGACATTCAGGGGCGAGGGCTGGGGTCTGGCAGGGAGATGAGGAGGAGGAGGTAGGAGGCATGGAGACTGGCTCTGTGGGGGTCAAGGGAGGGCTGAGGGGAGGACCACAGGTAGAGTCATCCCAGTAGAAGGACTAAGGAGAGCGCATGATGTCTGAGGAACTTTACAGCAAAGTGTGCAATGGAAAGCCTTCTCTATTTCCTCTACAAGAATGTCCAGTGTGCTCGGAATTCTTGTAGAAAATGTGTGTGTGGGAGGTGGATTTGGAGGGGTAGGGGAGATCTGTACTCCAGCGGGTTGGAGCAGAGTCCACCCTGCAATCAGGGGCTGGATTATAGAGCGATGGATATATCTGCATGCATGAATATGTATGTGTATTTATTACTAATATAAGATTATATCCAGTCTGTTCTGTAGAGTGTTTTTCACTTGACAATATATTGTGGATATCTTTCTATGACATTAGATATGCCACTACATTGTTTTAAATAGTTACACAGTTGTCTATCAAAGGCATGTGCCATCGTTTAATGAATTCCTTAAATTTGAACATTTTTCATTTCTAATTTTTTATTCTTGGGGCCAATCTTTCTAGGTGTATCCTTTACAGAGGGGTTTCTCAGCTTTGGCACCATTGACATTTTGGAGCAGAGAGTTCTTTGCTGTGGAAGAGGGGCTGACCTGGGCCCTGTAGGGTGGTTGGCAGCTCACATCCTCATGGCCAACTGGGGACAGAGCTGCGATTCATACTCAGGCAAGGCCAGTGTGCTCTCCAGGGCACCTTGGCTCTAGGGGTGTGGCTGTAGGGCAGCTGCCGCTAATGAAGTCCCCTGGGAACCCTCGCAGTACCTGTGTGTTGCTTAGTCTTTCTAACTGAGCTGGGGGGAGGCCTGACCAGTGCCCATCTGTGCTGGGAGTACTTGAGCTGGGGCAGCAGCAGAGGCTGCTGGTAAATCCTTGCTTGTTCTGCAGGCAGATGCAAGTGCCATTTGTTGATTTCTTAGCAAAATCCTCATCAGGTCAATATGCGCAGGCAGAACTCAGAAAAAGTCACTGGCTGGCCTTGGACTGCAATTCAGTCTGTTACTTTCTGTGAAATGGGTCCTTTAGAATCACAGTGGGTTGGGGCTCCCTGGAAGCCCCTGTGAAATGCCCACTGACCCAGGGAAGGCCTGTGCTGACCTATGAGCTGTTTTATTGTCTTCCATCCTACTGCACGTTGTGGTTCAGTAACCATATACATGGAAGGAACTGCCTGGACCTGGTTGACCCCCGGGCCACGGCAGAAGAGAGGATCACCCCTGGGCCCCAGGACCTTAGCCCTGAGGTCACAGGATAAGGGCTATAAGACAGAGGTGGCCCTAGTGATTTCTAGTTTTGGGTTTGTAGCTGTGAACATTTTCCACACTCTGCAGCTTCTGTCAGTTTCTTTCTGACAGCCTGGGAAAGGAACTGTCAAACTTAGAGATCCGCTATGAAAGGGCTAGAGAGAAAATCCTAAGGAACCAAAACTGGTTTTTCAATTTTGAAATAAAAATGTCAACTAATAAGAGTGAGAACTCATACATTCCCAAGGAAGGGCGGTAATGTAGCCAAAAAAAAAAAAATAAATAAAAAAGAGGAAATGCTGTCAATATCTCACCCTCACCCTTTAGTTAGAGAGGGGTGGTATGTTCTGGAGTGTCTATTAGGTTGTTTTTAAAAGAAAAACCCTGAGAAACAATCTCTGTGTGAGTGGAGCTTCCCAAACAGCTACAAGCTTCCTGAAATCTCATCACATTATAGGGGTTTGAATTTAGGAGTTTATCCAACTGGGCCCATGGAGAAGTTCGTGGAAGATTGTGGAAAAAGTAGCAGGTAGGGAAGAGAGCCTAAGAGTATTTAGGTGATGGGCACCAACCTGGCCCTTGCACTGCTGCTGTTTCATTTAATGTTACTCCGGCAGCAGGCAGTGGGGTTGGAATTAAGCATGGAATTTGGAGTCAGGGCGTCCTGGGTTCCCCTCCCCACACTTCCTAATTGTGTGGTGAGGGCAAGGACCTCAGTTTCTCTGAGTTTGTTTCTCATCTATAAAATTAGTACTGCCACATAGGTATGAAAAAGAAATTAAATAATGCTCCTCAAGCTTCTGGCTCTGTTATGCAGGAGGATGGTGATGCTCAGAGTGGTTGGAAACTTGGACCCAGTTTCAGAATAAGTGATAGAAGAATCTGGATGAATCAAGACCAGGAGGAGGGTTGGGGCCCTGTGTGGCAAATTGCTAAGGTAGCCAGGCTTGGAGACCCAGTGTCCACTGCTAGCCTTGTATGCCCCTTATTCATTCATTTATTTATTATTTGAGACAGAATTTCACTCTGCTGCCCAGGCTGGAGTGCAGTGGTGCGATCACTGCACACTTAAGCCTTGAATTCCCAGGCTCAGTGGATCCTCCCACCTCAGCTTCCTGAGTAGCTGGTACTACAGTCGTTCACCACTGTACCTTGCTAATTTTTATATTTTGTTAAATATTTTTAAAAATTTATTTATTTATTTTATTTTTTTGAGATGGAGTCTCGCTTTGTTGCCCAGGCTGGAGTTCAGTGGCATGATCTTGGCTCACTGCAAGCTCCACCTCCCAGGTTCACGCCATTCTCCTGCCTCAGCCTCCCGAGTAGCTGGGACTACAGGTGCCCACCACATGTCCAGCTAATTTTTTTTTGTATTTTTTAGTAGAGATGGGGTTTCACTGTGTTAGCCAGGATGGTCTTGATCTCCTGACCTCGTGATCCGCCTGCCTTGGCCTTCCAAAGTGCTGGGATTACAGGCATGAGCCACCACGCCTGGCCAATTTTTATATTTTTCTGTAGAGATGGGGTCTTGCTCTGTTGCCTAGGCTGGTCTCGAACTCCTGGGCTCAATTGATCCTCCTGCTTTGGCCTCCCAAAGTGCCGGGACTACAGGTGTGAGCCACTACACCCAGCCTGTGTGCCCCTTACTAATGCGATTTTACTGTTGATTACTGACCTATGTACAAAGAAATAATAATTGGAGGTGGCTAACAATAAAAGGAAGAAAGACAATAAAATGATAAAGAAGCGAAGATAAGAGAACAATAACCAAATGGTAGTAAGGACAACGATCACAATTCTTAACGAAGGACAGCAGAAGCAACTTAGCAAAAACATCAAACTCTGAACTCTGAGGAGTCAAGACAAAAAGGGATATGCAGCACGTCACTTCTGCTTGGGGATTTTTGTGGTATTTTTGGCCATCCAACATCTGGAGCCTTTTTCTCCGAGAATTTTCCTCCTTCCATAGAAGTAGAAATGGATGATACTCGTTCTTGGTCTCCGTTGCATCCAGGGAGCAGAAAAACATCAGACACACCATCCAGAGACAAGTGGAATTGGGGATGGCCTATGGGAAATGCTCTCTGGCGTATGGCTGTGATAACTGCACAGTTATGGAGATGCTGGTGGTGGCAATAGGTGGCCCATGCTGGTGGGGCTGCTGATAGAAGCCGGCTGCACTGGCTGCTACAGTGTGCTATCCCCTGCACTGCTGCGTGTCACGACTGGGGTGCTGATCCATTCAATCCATGTACATAAGAATTTTTTTCTTCCGATTTTTAATTTTTGAATAATTTTAAATTTACAATGAAATGAAAAGAATAGCACAATGAACATAATATTTGCCTTTATCCAAATTTAATGATTTGTTAACATTTTTCCACATTTGCGGGCACAAGCCCCGTCTCTCTCTGCACACATGCGTATGCACATGCACACATATTTGCTGAACTATTTGAAACTGAGATGCCCATATCATGATCCTTTACCTCTGAATACTTCAGCATGATCTCCTAAGAATAAAAACGTTCTCCACCTTCATAATTCCATTGTCACCTTAGGAAAATGAACAATTTTATAATATCATCTAATATTCAATTCTTATTTAAATTTATACACTTTCCAGAACTGCCTTATGTCGGAACAGTCCCTCTCCTTTCCCAGTCATTGTCTGTATTTGACACACTTTTCAAATGCTTTTAATTTCAGCTACTTTAAATAAATTTATTTTCTGCTCAAATCAACTCTAGTCTCTTCTGTCATTTATAAATCTGGCCTCATGCACACAGTTCCTCTTACTGAAGGAGCATTTCCACCACATTCATAGGAAGATTAAATTTCCCTTGATCAAAAAGGAGTAGCAGTTCCAAAAATGGGCTCTGCAGTCAGACTGCCTGAGTTGGAATTGAATCCCACCACTAACCAGCTGGGGGAGGGCAAGCTACTTAACCATTATGAGGATCAGCTTCCAGAATTGTGAAGCTGCATAATAATAATAGTCTCTATTGCATAGGGTTGTTGAGAGGATTAAACAAATTCACAGGTGTAAAGGGCTTAGAACCGTCACCCAGATGCACTGTAAGTGCTGTGTAATGGTTTGCTGTAATGATGCAACCTCTTCCTGGTGCATTTTCCCAATTCTTTGCTTCCTAGACAACTTGTTTTCTGGGAAAATAGACCCAATGGAAGATCCTACTCAATGATCTATTTTCCACTGTAGGGTGATAGTACCAGCTGTCTTCTTTGTGAATGGTGCTTTAGAATTTTCATTAAAAGGAGAGGCCGGGTGTGGTGGCTCACACCTGTAATCCCAATGCTTTGGGAGACTGAGACGGGAGGATTCCCTGAGGTCAGGAGTTTGAGACCAGCCTAGGCATCAAAGTGAGACTCTGTCTCTACAAAAAATTAAAAAATTAGCTGGGTATGGTGGTGCACACCTGTGGTCCCAGCTGCTCAGGAGGCTGAGGTGGGAGGAACACTTTAGCTCAGGAGTTTGAGGCTGCAGTGAGCTGTAAGTGCACCACTGTACTTCAGCCTGGGTGACAGAGTAAGAGCCTATCTCCACACACACACACACACACACACACACACACAAACACACACACACACACACAAAAAAAGTAATAATAATAAAAATAAAAATAAAGGAGAAGGAAGTACATTGTACTTAGAAATAACTTTCCTAGTCTTTAATCACATCAGTAACTCTCATGCACTTAGTGCCTACCTTGGGCCAGACACTATGTACATATCATCTTGTTCCTCCTCATAAGGACTATGGGGACATTATTATTGCCATTCCACACATGTGAAAACTGAGGCTCAGAAGTAAAGTCACTTGGTCAAGTTCAAGCAATCACTAAGTAACAGCACCAAAGTTAGAACTTCAATCTGGCTGCCAAGCAAAGCGCTTTCCAGTAAACCATGTTGACTGGATCCCCGAGTTTGATGGATTCTAGTGTTTTTGCTTAATCATACCTCAAATCGCCTATTAATAAACATCAGTGTGGAAGGACCTTTTCTCTGTGGACAGGAAAACTGAGACCCAATCAGCTGTCATTGTGGCAACATCTGCCCTCCTTTTAGAAAGAGATGGGACAGGTTATTCTCAGGAAAACACTTAGCTGGCTTCTTTGGCTGCATCCACTCAAATCCGCCACTTTGGAAAATCAAGTTGAATAGGAATTGGGAGGGATTGCCACTGCCTGGGGACCCAGAGCACCTCACACACACAAACTTGGGTTTGCAGGGAGATGTCTGAGTAAAGAAGAGAGGCGAGGTTTTAACATTTTGTGCAGCCAGATTTTTTTTCTTTTTTTGAGATGGAGTCTGACACTGTCACCCAGGCTGGAGTGCAGTGGCCAGATCTCAGCTCACTGCAAGCTCCGCCTCCTGGGTTCACGCCATTCTCCTGCCTCAGCCTCGAGCAGCTGGGACTACAGGTGCCCACCACCACGCCCGGCTAATTTTTTTTGTATTTTTAGTAGAGACAGGGTTTCACTGTGTTAGCCAGGATGGTCTCGATCTCCTGACTTTGTGATCTGCCCACCTTGGCCTCCCAAAGTGCTGGGATTACAGGCGTGAGCCACTGCATCTGGCCTTGTGCAGCCAGATCTTTAGGCCATGCATGTGGCCTGATTCAACAGGAAATGGGATGACAAGAACTGAGGATGAGGGTGACTGAGAGAGCCAGTTCTTCATAGTCATATTCAGTTTAGTGACTGATCATGACTTGCAGGTTTCATATCTGAACATGATTTTCATTTTACCCAGTATTTTCCACAGGAAAAATTAGGGGAAAAAACCCAAAACCTTTTACTACAGAATATTTTTGTTTCTTTTTAAAAATGGGAACTGAGTAATACATGATCTTGTAACAAGGTTATTAGAAGGTAGGAAACTGGAAGCAGTAGAGGCATTCACAGTCAACCTTTAGGTGTGTTGCAAGCTTATTTTTTACAAGCAAAATTATTTTCTGCAAAATCCATTTCATGTGAATACTTAAAATAGAAGCCAATAATAGTTGGGATCCCCTGGATCCTCATCCCGGATCTCACATCGCATTTAGATGTGACATCTCCTCAGCCTCCTCTTGGCTCTGGGTGATCTGAGCACCGAGGTTGGAGCTCTGCTCACTGCTGTCTCCTCCTGAAGTCTCTTTTTTCTTGGAACGCCACAGCTTTGTGCAACACTGTTCAAGAGCCCCTGATATACTCCAACACCTATTTACTAAAAATGCAGACATGAAACGAGTCATTTCAGCCTACATTTAGAAAACAGTCTTTTTCAGTCTGGCACAGTGGCTCATGCCTGTAATCCCAACACTTTGGGAGGCCGAAGCGGGCGGATCGCCTGAGGTTGGGAGTTAGAGACCAGCCTGACCAACATGGAGAAACCCCATCTCTAATAAAAATACAAAATTAGCCTGGCATGGTGGTACATGCCTGTAATCCCAGCTACTCAGGAGGCTGAGGCAGGAGAATCACCTGAACCCAGGAGGTAGAGGTTGCAGTGAGTCAAGATAGCGCCATTGCAGCCTGGGCAACGAGAGCGAAGCTCTGTCTCAAAAATAAAAAAATAAAAGAAAGAAAGGAAGAAAGAAAGAAAGAAAGAAAAGAAAGGACGGAGGGAGGGAAGGAAGGAAGGAAGGAAGGAAGGAAGGAAGGAAGGAAGGAAGGAAGGAAGGAAGGAAACAGTCTCTTTCTGTGAAAAGTGAGAAGTGAGAAGAAATGCAAACAATTTGTGTCAATATTTCCCTGTCAAGGAGGTGGAGCGTAAGTCCTCACTCCTTCCATGTGGGCTATGCATCAGGACTTCCATCCAGAGAGTACAGTATGGAAGGGTGAACTCCAAAGGAGTACGGTGGAGACACCTGACAAACACCATTTCAATCAGGTAGTCAAGGTTAAGAGCAACGAACCATGCTAACTGTACGTGCCCTGATACGATGGGATGGGAATGGCGCTTTATCTCTGAGGTCTTCCTCCCTAAAACCTTCGCCCAAGTCTAATCACCAGGAAAACATCAGAGCAATTCCCGATGGAGGGAGAGTCTGCAGAATGCCTGATCAATACCTCTCACATCTGAAAAGCCATCAAAACCAAAGACACTCTGGGAAGCCGTCAGGGCCAAGAGGAGCCTAAGGAGGCAATGCCTAAATGTGATATGGTGTCCAGGGCGGTATCCTGGAAGAGTGGAGGGACATTTGGTAAAAACTAAGGCTATCTGAATAAAGTATGGATGTTAGTTAATAATAACAATAATACATTGCTATTGGTTCATTAATGGTAAGGAATGTACCATACTAACAGAAGATATTATTAACAGGGGAAAACTGCTTGAGGTTTATGGGTTTATGGGGACTCTGTACTATTGTGGCAGTTTTTCTATAAATACAAACCATTCTAAAATTAAAACTTACTTTTGAAAAAAAATGGTTTATTCCATTACATAATAATTTCTGGTGTAGGAAAAGTGTTTTTTTTTTGTTTTGTTTTGTTTTTAATTCAGTCTAGTCCTTTCTGGTCATACATGGAGGCTAAAGGGGTTTAAAATGCTCTGATGAGAGTCTAGACATTAACTTATACAATCCATATTTCTCACTTCACCGGCTTGGGGTACAGAATAAGGTCATATCTTTTAAAATATGCATAATGCTGGACTCCCATTTGCCTTCAGCTAACTGGAGAATGTTCCATGCCCTTGGCTCCTGGGCTCCTGGTGGCATGGTGCTGTCCTCCCGAGACAAGTGCAGTGTGGCCCAGTGAGTACTGTCAGCATCTCCATCATCATGGGCCTGCAGGAGCGGAGAAGAAGCCAGCCCTCCCCGTGGCAGCTGTGCAGCTTGGCTTCAGGCCCGGTCCTTGATGGCCTGTGCTCCTTCAGTTACTCACCTCTCCAGGCCATGAACACAGCCATTTCTCAGGGGTCAGGGTGGCTAGGTCAGGAAATCTCCCTAACCATAGCCACCTGAAGTCCTTGGGGAATTCAGAGTGAAGACATTGTCCTTTCCCCTCACTTTCAAACCTGCTGATTTCCTGGCCCAGCTTGAGTGATATTTCTCCTCTCTCCATCCCCAGGGGTACACATCACTTGATTTCCTGGCTACTTTTGCTCTGTTGTGGGTGAAGAAAGCCATTGCAGCTGGGTGACTGTGACTTAGATGGAGAGGGGAGGATTGATCTCTTTTTAATAGACAGAAGAGGGAGTGAGCTGGGGAGGCAGGCATCGAGAGGGAGGCACTTCTTTCACTGGTAGGGAAAGGACCTGTGTCCTGGGCCTGGTTCACCTAGCTCTGTGACTCTCAGTATTCTATCTAATCTTCCTGGGCTTAGTTTTCTCATCTGCAAATTGGGGAGAGGGATAGAAAAATTGGAATAGACAAACCTGACTGTGCAGTGTGTTTTCTTTCCTTTTTTTTTTTTTGAGACAGAGTCTAGCTCTGTCTCCCAGGCTGGTGTGCAGTGGCACAATCTCAGCTCACTGCAATCTCCATCTCCCCGGTTGAAGCGATTCTCCTGCCTCAGCCTCCCGAGTAGCTGGGATTACAGGCATTTGCCACTATGCCTGGCTAATTTGTGTATTTTTTGTAGCAACGGGGTTTCACCATGTTGGCCAGGCTGGTCTGGAACTCCTGACCTCAGATGATCTGCCTGCCTCAGCCTCCCAAAGCGCTGGGATTACAGGCATGAGCCACTGCACCCGGCCGTGAAGTGTGTTTTCTGTTCCATCTAGCAGTGTATCCAGGAGCCAAAGCTGGGGCCTGGGCTCTGGCACTCCCTCACCCCCACCCCTCACCCCTACTCCCACCCGAAGCAGTGGTGCTCATCCCCTTGCCACAGGCTCAGCCTCAGTCATGGGTGGGGACAGAAAAGCCTTGCTCTGACCCCAGCTTAACCCTGGCCCCCATTCAGAGGTCTTGTTGCTATTGTTCTCTGGGGTTTGCTTCACCAGAATACTGCCTCTTGATGTTCTAAGATCCTTTCCAAGGCATATGCAAGTCCCTCCCCAACCACAGTGCACATTGACTACATAGGGGAGACTTTACTTTTTTTGCTTGCAAAATCCAAGTCCTTTCACTTTTCCTCTCCAAAGTGATGAAAAGGAATTCGGCTGCCAGGACAAGTCACAAGGAAGATGAAAGCAGCTTTCCTGAGGTTCAATTCTTCCAGAAACAATCTTCCTCTTCCCTCTTCCCCCAACTCCTCCCCAACTTTCAATGCACCCAAGTGTATATTGTTTTTAAATGTCAAAGGGAAAAAAAAGAAAAAGAAAGAGAGTGAGAGAAAACGCATTTGCTCCTGAATGCCACATTCTGATGAGGGAGAAAAGGGAGAAAGAACAAGTGTTGGAATTCAAGAGAAGCAGATTTTTTTTGTCTCCTTTGCCTTATTCAGGTCTTCAGGCTGGCCCCCTTTGCTCTCTCCTCTCCCTCCTGTTTCCCTCCCCTAGACCTCATTGAAATGTCAAATACAGCAGTTTGCAGCTGAAAGGGGGTCCCTGGTGGGAACAGCCTACCCTTCTAACCTGCAGGACCTAGCTGTTCCCTGCTCGCCCTTGTGTTTGCTTTTCCTTTTTCTTCCTCGCCCGCTAAGGCCAGCAGATGTTGTTTGGGAGCGAGGAGGCGAAGGGGGAGGAAAAGCCTTTCCACCGGGGCGTGTGAAGGAGGCGCGTTACAAACACGCTGGGCCCCTTCTTTCCCTCGAGTTTCTCCAGTCTCCGGTTGACACAGACTGTCCCCTGGGGCGTTTTCACTTTCCACCTGGGAAGAGAAAGGCCGGGGAAAGGAGCTTCCTGTACCCAGAGTGCCTGCCTCTGCCTGGGTCTCCTCTCTTCCCTTTCGGGGATTCTGTCTAGGCACGTTGGAGGTCAAGACAAAGTAGAACGGTCATGGGCTTTATTAAAAATGTGCAAACGGGCCGGGCGCGGTGTCTCACGCCTGTAATCCCAGCACTTTGGGAGGCCGAGGCGGGTGGATCACGAGGTCAGGAGATCGAGACCATCCTGGCTAACACGGTGAAACCCCGTCTCTACTAAAAATACAAAATATATATTAGCCGGGCGTGGTGGCGGGGACCTGTAGTCCCAGCTACTCCGGAGGCTGAGGCAGGAGAATGGCGTGAACCCGGGAGGCGGAGCTTGCAGTGAGCCGAGATCACGCCAACTGCACTCCAGCCTGTGTGACAGAGCGAGACTCCGTCTAAAATAAAAATAAAAATAAAAAAGTGCAAATGGAAGTAGAAACGTTTTACAATGCCCAGAGTTGGTGAAGGTCTAGGGAAAGGATGTTTCCCTACATTGCTGGCGAAAGGGGACATTGGTCCAGGCTTTCCAGAGGGCTTCTTGGTAACATCAATCAACACCCTTCAAAAAAGTGCAAATGCTCAATTCAGCAATTCCAGGTCTAGGGATTTTTCTCCTAAGACATAATTAGGCATTGAGCCAAGAGTTATGCACAAGGATGTGTGCCTCAGGAATGTTTATAATACAGCTCGATTGGAAACACTTTTCTCTCTGTCGAGGATTAGAAAAAAATAAAGGCATGTTATCTCATGGAATAGTATAGAGTCATTAAAAATGATGTAGATTTATATTTGTGTATGGTAAATGTGTTACAGGAAAGGGTCCCGATCCCGACCCCAAGAGAGGGTTCTTGGATCTCGCCAAGAAAGAATCTGGGGCGAGTCTGCAGTGCAAAGCAAAACCAAGTTTATTAAGAGAGTAAAGTAGTGAAAGAACAGCTACTCCATAGACAGAGTATGACGTTCCGAAAGTAAGAGGAGGAACGAACCCATCTAGCTAAAATGCTTGTATATATGGGGAGATGTGCTCTGCTACAAGGGTTCGTGATGAAGGATTAATTTTCTTAATTAAAATATTTTGCAAGAATCGATACTATCTTTAAAACAAAATTAGGAATGTCTTTGTTCTCCAGATATCAAGATATCTGGATACTCCCAAGTCTGGGTCTGTTTAGTAAACATTATTAATTTGTTCCCTTAACTGTAAACATTTGGAGGCTAGGAATGCCTAATTTTCTGAGAGTGCAACCCGGCAAGTCCCAGCCTTATTTTCCTAGCCCTCACTCAAAATGGAGTGGCTCTGGTTTGAATTCCTCTGACAACTGATAGCAATAACTTAGGCACACCCTAAGAATGGCCTTGTATGGCAGACACACTGGAATGTGTGTTCTGAGCTAGGGAATCCGGGAGTGGGAAACACGGAGACTCATTTTTTGTCTGTGAGGAACATCTGAGCCTCTGGCCCATCCCATAAAACATAGACCATACAGAGGATTGTGGCTCTGAGTTTTGGCTTGCATGAAGGTTGCTAGGAGGAGGCTGTTCGGGGGGGAGGTACTAAATGAAACTGCTACATAAACTGCATGCCTTTTGCAATCGGTTGCAGTTCTCCTGTCCAGCCCACCAGCACTGGACTCCCTCCCCTGTAAGTAAGCCCCCAAGTAAGACCCCATGCCTCGTTTTCTGGCTCTGGGTCTTTTCTTCAGCCTCTTGAATCTGGTGCCTTCCCCACTGGAGTCAATAGGGGTTTGGCATGATAGTTTGCTGATGTCAAAAGATGTCTACAAAAAAGCAAGGGAACCCTGTCACTACTAAAAATACAAAAAATTAGCCAGGCCTGGTGGCAGGTGCCTGTAGTCCCAGCTACTCGGGAGGCTGAGGCAAGAGAATGGCATGAACCCGGGAGGTGGAGCTTGCAGTGAGCCGAGATCGCGCCACTGCACTCCAGCCTGGGGGACAGAGCGATACTCCGTCTCACAAAAAACAAAAAAAAAAAACAAAAACAAAACAAAACAAACAAACAAAAACCAAGGGAAATAGCAAGATATACAGATATACTGTGTATACTTCTTTCCCATTTTTTACATTAAATGATATATGTGAATAGAAGAGTCTGGAAGGATAGGCACCCAGATGTTGATGGTTCGGTGGTGAAATTATGGTTGATATTTCTTGTCTTTATAATTCCTAGTGATTTCTCTTTTTTATCATTTACAAGGATCCTTATTATAATCAGAAAAAATCAACAAAGTAATTACTTTCTTAAAGAGTGGGAACTGTGTAAATTAACTTTTGCCCCTCTTTTTCCTTATGTTGTACAAATAAAAATTTCCTAATAATTAAAATGTTCACTTTTATAACACAGAACTAGAGATTTATTGTTTTTGGCATCTGAGAAGGAAAACATCTAATCCCTAATAGATCACAGAACACACGATGATGTTCTGTGATTTCTTTCCCCCTCTGGTCGCCTGTTATTTAACTTTGATGGCCCTTTTCCAAAGAATGATTGTCATCTTTCCTCCTTCAGCTCAACTCCAAGCTGGTCCTGCATCACTTCTCTCTGCTCTGTCCCAACTCCACTGTCCTACCTACTCAACATTCCCCAGCCGCTTCCCCCAGCCAGCCTGCTGTTGGCTTTTCTGCCATTTTGTTCTGTACAACCAACTCCAACCCCCACATCAGGACATTTCAATCTACGTATTTAAAAGGAGACTGACTGTCTTGGACAGTCCAGGACATGTGGACATTGCTATAAAATACCCCCACCTTGAATATTGAGAGGTTCCTGTAAGCCTTCCAGTTTTCCCTTCCCAACATGACTTCCCAAATGCACCAAAGTTACTATTTGAATTTTATATGATTCTGCCGTTAGAGTCAAAACTGGGTCCCTTTATCTATATGTCCCATCAGAAGGTGAGGCTTTGGCTTTGGATAAAACATATCGTGGAGGTGGAAGTTCTGACTCTGCTTTTCCAAATATGAACCGGTGTTCCTAGGAAACACACTGCAGAACTGACCTGCATTTCCAATTTGTGCCCAAGTGGGACTGGCTAGGTGAATTTAGGGAAAGAGACTTGAAGTTAGCACTTGAGATACTGGCTGCCATATTGGAACATTGGAGGCATGGCTTGGATGAGCGTGGTTGACTTTTGGAGACCATGCAAACCTCTCCGGTCTGGCAGTTTGAAGACTGTCCTTTCACATTTGGTAATGGAGGAGAGGAGGAAAGTAGGAAAAAGGCAGTCTTTATTTGTGCTTGTTCTTTAGCTGAGGTGAATGTATCTGAGTGTTGATGATGCTCTTCAAATGGCTTTGCTGCTACTGGCATGCTGCTTTGCTCAGGTGCAGGCAATCACTTGCATAGAACAGTGTGTGTACATGTAGATATCTCTTGGCCATCTTCTTGCTGGGGAAATGCTCCTCAAGAACCATGGAATGGAAAGATGAGCCAAGGAAATCCTCTTAACTTCCTGCAAGGATCCCCCAGCCATAACCCTCTCAGGGTTCAGGATGACTGAAGATCATCCTGAGTGTCTGGTGTGTGCCTAGTAATGCAGGTACAGTTCAGTGTGGGGAGGACAGTGCTAGAGGGAAAGAGCCATGAGCCACTGCTTCTCTGCCAAAGAACAGCTTTAGGGAAATAAAAGACAGCTGCGTAGAAAGCAGCCAGGCACTTCCATGGATGCTTTCATTTGTGAACAGAGGCCGTGCTAAGCAACAACTAGAAGGAGTCTTGGGCATCCCTGAGTGGACAGAGGACAGTTCTTTGTTTTCCCCCCATAAATAAGGGACATTTTCTCCAGGACTGTGATGTATTCCAGAAATTTGTTGTTAGTGAGGGCTTTCAGTTATCTTTTCAGATTCTCATGGTTCTTAGGTCTTTATAATATCACATCTTGAGAAAAAGTATAAGTTTTGAAAATCCAGCTCTAGTGATTACAAAATATATAAGCTTAGTCTTCAAACTTCTCTGGTTTTACATTTTCGTTATCTCTATAAGGGGGACTATAATATCAGGCTCTGGGGGTTGTGGGGATTAAAAGGTTGGTTTAATTGATGTGGTCCTGGCTATCTTTCTAGCCTTATGTCATTTATTTCAATATTTCAAGCCAAATTGATGTCTTTCTCTTCCCTACATCAGTAGGCTCTTTCACACCTCGTTTAGCACTTCCTGTCCCTCTGCCCGAAATATCACTCCGTGACTTTTTTTGCTTCTCAAGCCCAGTTCATCCTTCAAGGACCAATGGAAGTGTTGCCTCCTCTGTGATATCAGCTTTGCCCCTACGTCTCTGCCTCTATTTACCTCTGCAGGAGCTCATCATACAGTCTCTGTTTTGGGAAAGTCTTCATGAAAACTTTTCCTCTCCCCTACGAGACTCTGAACTTCTTGAGGACATGGCGAAGTATCTGTTGCTGGATGTATACACAGATAAGTCAAGTGCTGTACTACTGGCAGCCACTGTTTTATTTTTCTGCCTTTCTCTAGATTGACTTAATCACATATGTATAAAATCAGTCTATCAGGAGTAGGTACTCTGATTCTCTGTCTGCTGTTTTTAGTGAGCCCATTAGATAAGTGATCTTCAGAGTTGTTCAGGTGCAGGGCATTTGGAAGTCCCTGTATTGTTTGGGGGAGACTATGAAATATTGATACAGTTGTCTTCAGTGAACTATAAATAATTTATTAGTTACATAACATAATATATGTTATGTATATAATACACGTTTGCAACCATGGGCAGATATAATGTGTCCATAAACAACAAATAAAAACCCAAATCCTTTTCAAAATTCAAGTTTTTAAATGAATCATAATTGTATTCCTCCAAGTTTTAGAATCAACATTCATTTGCTGTATATTTATTTGTTTGATCTGTGAGTGCTCACACGAAGCAATAATGAGCGATAAATATTTAAGAAAAAAATACTGGAGAACAACTTACAACTGAGAACACTCTATTCGTTAACCATTACTCAATTTTGACAGCTTAATTGTCTTGTTTAGTAAAGTTTATTGAGTACTTAGGATGTGCCAGACACTACTAAGGGCTTTGCATGGCTATCCCATTAATCCTCATTACCACCCTAAGATATGGACATTTTTAAAATTTTCATTATACAGATGAGGAAATAGAGGCTTAGTGTCAAAGGTTAAATGCTTTCAAAAAGTAAATGTTTTCAAAAAGTAAAATCATGACTCTCATACTAACATAAAATGAACACAGGTCAGAGATTTGTTCGAACTCGTTAATTAACGAGAGAACCAGTAAGATGTTACTGAAACACATCTGCATTTCTATGGACAAGAACAATTTGCCTTACTATAAATTTTCTGTAATTTAGAGAATTGTAAAAGAGCTTTAAGTTAATGCAAGATGGAGGTAACACAGAGGACACAAGAGCCAGAACACCTGGTTATCTTGTGTGCCCATTTCAAAGTCTTCCCCGGTTTTTCACAGGGTTAGGAAAGGTCACAGGAATAAGATGCAAACCCAGCCACCCAGAGCTGGTATCCCTAACAACTGCTCTGTTGCTAGAAAGATTTAAGAACTATTAAGTTGATGAAAAAGTAATTGCAGTTTTTGCCATTGAAAGTAATGGCAAAAATCGCAATTACTTATGCATCAACCTAATACAAACCGAAAGAGAGATTATCAGCTCTTTTTTGGAGTTGCTTTTCCTCCTATTGTTTGATTTATTGATGTAACTATGTTTCTTCCATTTAAAAATGCTGCATCGCGTATGTTTAGGTTTTAGAAAATAAAAGGAACTTACTAAATATGAGTATTGTGTTAAATGAGCCTGAGATCTCATTTTAACAGCCACCACTTAAGGGAGATATTAGTAATTCCCATTATGCAGATGAACAAATAGGTTTATAGAGACACTCCAAGTTGCAAGGCTAGTGGAGTGGAGCTGTGATTGAAACCCATGTCCTTCCCATCCAGCGCCCATCATCAGCTAGGAATGTGTTATTTTTCTATTTATTCTTTTTTTTTCCTTTTTTTCATATATATATATATATATTACTTTAAGTTCTAGAGTACATGTGTACAACATGCAGGTTTGTTACATATGTATACATGTGCCATGTTGGTGTGCTGCACCCATTAACTCGTCATTTACATTAGGTATATCTCCTAATGCTATGCCTCCCTCCTCCCCTCACCCCACAACAGGCCCCAGTGTGTGATGTTCCCCTTCCTGTGACCAAGCGTTCTCATTGTTCAATTCCCACCTATGAGTGAGAACACGTGGTGTTTGTTTTTTTATCCTTGCAATAGTTTGCTGAGAATGATGGTTTCCAGCTTCATCCATGTTCCTACAAAGGACATTAACTCGTCATTTTTTATGGCTGCATAGTATTCCATGGTGTATATGTGCCACAGTTTCTTAATCGAGTCTATCATTGATGGACATTTGGGTTGGTTCCAAGTCTTTGCTATTGTGAATAGTGCTGCAATAAACATATGTGTGCATGTGTCTTTACAGCAGCATGATTTATAATCCTTTGGGTATATACCCAGTAATGGGATGGCTGGGTCAAATGGTATTTCTAATTCTATATCCCTGAGGAATTGCTGCATTGTCTTCCACAATGGTTGAACTGGTTTACAGTCCCACCAACAGTGTGGGAAATAGGAAATAGGAAAAGGAAATAGGAAATAGGAAAAGTGTTCCTATTTCTCCACATCCTCTCCAGCACCTGTTGTTTCCCGACTTTTTAATGATCACCATTCTAACTGGTGTGAGATGGTATCTCATTGTGGTTTTGATTTGCATTTCTCTGACGGCCAGTGATGATGAGCATTTTTTCATGTATCTGTTGACTGCATAAATGTCTTCTTTCGAGAAGTGTCTGTTCATATCCTTTGCCCACTTGTTGATGGGGTTGTTTGTTTTTTTCTTGTAAATTTGTTTGAGTTCTTTGTAGATTCTGGATATTAACCCTTTGTCAGATGAGTAGATTGCAAAAATTTTCTCCCATTCTGTAGGTTGCCTGTTCACTCTGATGGTAGTTTCTTTTGCTGTTCAGAAACTCTTTAGTTTAATTAGATCCCATTTGTCAATTTTGGCTTTTGTTGCTATTGCTTTTGGTGTTTTAGACATGAAGTCCTTGCCCATGCCTATGTCCTGAATGGTATTGCCTAGGTTTTCTTCTAGGATTTTTATGGTGTTAGGTCTAACATTTAAGTCTTTAATGCATCTTGAATTAATTTTTGTATAAGGTGTAAGGAAGGGATCCAGTTTCAGCTTTCTATATATGGCTAGCCAGTTTTCCCAGCACCATTTGTTAAATAGGGAATCCTTTCCCCATTTCTTGTTTTTGTCAGGTTTGTCAAAGATCAGATAGTTGTAGATGTGTGGTATTATTTCTGAGGGCTCTGTTCTAACAGAAGGAATTTGCACTGTCCCCACCTTCGGAAGGCTGCATCATTTGCCATGGGTTGCTGAGTTGTGCTGAGGATTAGGGATACAGCAAAGGAAGTAAGATCAGAAAGAAGCAATTTTTTTTTCCCCTCTGTGCTCAGTGGACCCATATTTGTCTACATGTGGCAGCCCAAAGTGACAAAAGTGTTCCGGACCCAGCGCCTGACTTATGCCAATGTTCAGAAATTGAGTAGGGCCTTGATGTTGGAGTGGCAGTGTGCTTTTTCAGTTGTGTAGGAGCTGGATTGCTAGGACAGAGCAATTCTCTGAAGGTAAGACTGCTCTCAAGGCTGAGTGAGGTGGCATACGCCTGTAATCCCAGCACTTTGGGAGGCCAAGGCAGGTGGATCACCTGAAGTCAGGAGTTTGAGACCAGCCTGGCCAATATGGCAAAATCCCCTCTCTACTAAAAATACAAAAATTAGCCGGACACAGTGGTGGGCATCTGTAGTCCCAGCTACTCAGGAGGCTGAGGCAGGAGAATCGCTTGAACCCAGGAGGTGGAGGTTGCAGTGAGCCAAGATTGCGCCACTCCAGCCTGGGTGATAGAGCAAGACTCTGTCTCAAAAAAAAAAAAAAAAAAAAAAAAAGGGGGCCCTCAAAATGCTGCAGGCCACTGCATTTACTGCATCACATTAGCTGTTAGTTATCCGTCCGAAGAAACTAAGCAGTGTTTTCTAACACTCACTATACTGTGGCCATACCCTAGGACTGGCATTTGTGAACCCATACATGGAGGCTTCCTTCAGGTTCTTCAAGCCTGACTCCATCCAAATGACCATCCAAATGACCTGGATGCTTGGATACAAGGCAGTTTCGTCAACAGCCCTCCAGAATTAATCAGAATTTCAGCAGGATGAGGGCTGAACATATCTCTTTTCAACATCCAAATATACTTGGGCTTTCCAGGTATAAACACTGTGTGCTGGATTCAGGCAGGCCGGAGTGTGCATCCTGGCCACACTGTGTGATATTGGGCAAGCCAATTCAGCTCTTGAAGACCCGCTTTCCTCATTTGAAAAATGGGGATAATTATAGTTGTGGGGAGTGGAACGAGGTGATCCACAGGAAGTGTTGGCACTGGGCCCGGCACCGGCTATGTTCCCAGCCAATGTCAGCTATTAATGAATTTCATTGATTCTAAGATGCTCTTTTTTTTGTAGTCTACTTCTAGAAATTGATGGCATGTCATGGTCTCAATGGTAGCATTTTTCCCCCTTCTTAGGATCTCTAAGACAATGGTGCACCTTACAATAGATGGTGTCTAGACTTAGTGAAATACAGGGTGTGTAAATGTCCCTGGGGTGCAGTATTGATGACCACAGGGCCTCGTGGAGGAGTGCTGGAACTTGGGAAATGTTAAGTCTGCCTGAGCTGTGTCCATCTCTCCAGTGTTCTGCGCACACAGGAGTAAGTCAAAGAGAAGCTGAATAAACAAGGTGGGTGAGTCTGCCCCTCTTGGGTAGGGTCTTCACAATTGCAGGTGCACCTGCTCAGGCTCATTCTCTCAGGTGTTGCTCAGGTTTTCTTTCCAGGCCAGGGCAGCTGAGCTGGGTAGTGTGGGTGGGGTGAGGGCTTTGCTTATCTCATTCAAGGTCCTCCTCAACAAGTTGATCTCCAAGCTTGCTTGGACCACTTGGCTTCAGCAGGTTCCATTATCCTTTTCCTTTGGGTGCCCTTTCAGGGAATGATTTTGAAATGGAACCCAGGGCCCGAAGGACACAGCAATATTCCTAATACCAGCTTGACCCAAGAGGGCAGATAAAGAAGACATTACCCCTGCTCCCCACCAACCACCTCTGCCTCACTCTTGTTCCATTCAGCCACATGATCATGACGGGACTTGGCAGCAAGACAGCCGTGGGGGAAGGTTTGCTTCTGGTTTTTAGTTTTAAGGTGATCCTATAGGAAGGAATCGGTGTAATGAATGGTTTGCTTCCTTTGAAAAAGAACCATCTGGGTTCAGATTTCATATTTACTATTTTAAACCCTTTCAATTAGACCCTTGGGGTTTCCCAGGCCTGCCTGGGGGAGTCTTTCTCCAAACTTCCTTTCCTTTCTTTCCCAAACCCTGGGACAAATGTTTGTTTTTCTCACAAATTCATCAAGGCGCAAGGCCTTCAGAAAGTACTGAGGCGCTGGGCTTTGACATGGGAAGCTGGAGCCTGTCTGGGGAGCGTTTAGCCGGAGAACAGTACTTGGCAGGCTTGCTTCCTGCCCCATGCTGCCATTCACTGTGGACAGCTTGGGGGTGGGGACGGTGCGGGGGTGGGGGTGCTTGGCACATTTGCCGAACCCACTGGAAGCCCTCAGTTTGGAGAGGGAAAGGGACTTTCTCATGGATTTCCCGCTCCAAGAGCATCAATCAGCCTCAGAGCAACAGTAGTGAGAAAAGGAGTTGTTTATAGCAGGAAAAGTGATTACAAAGGCCACCCGCTCACTTTGTATCTTTTGTTCCTATTGGCTCATTGACCAGAATTCTGGGGCAGTCCTCGTACAGCCTTTGCCTGCCTGGGTCTGTGGATCCTGGAGGTCGAGGAGGAAGGGAAAAGATGCCCAGAGGAGCAGGGAGAAGCCCGGCTCTGGAGTCTATGCTGTGTCCCATCTCCCTCCCTCCCTTCCCTCCTTCCTTCCTTCCTTCCCTCCTTCCTTCCTTCCTTCCCTCCCTCCCTCCCTCCCTCCCTCCCTCCTTCCCTCCTTCCCTCCTTCCCTCCTTCCCTCCTTCCCTCCTTCCCTCCTTCCCTCCTTCCTTCCAGATGGAGTCTCGCTCTGTCACCCACTCGGCTCGCTGCAAGCTCCGCCTCCCGGGTTCACGCCATTCTCCTGCTTCAGCCTCCGGAGTAGCTGGGACTACAGGCGCCCGCCACTACGCCGCCGGGCTAATTTTTTTGTATTTTTTTTAGTAGAGACGGGGTTTCACTGTGCTAGCCAGAATGGTCTCCATCTCCTGACCTCGTGATCTGCCCGCCTCGGCCTCCCAAAGTGCTGGGATTACAGGTGCAAGCCACCGCACCAGGCATGTGAAACTAAAATAAGGTGTCAAGGTCTGCTGGGAACTTGATTGGCAATTCATACTATTACTCCTGACCTGCCTTTTCCCCCTTTTCTCTTGCCTCAGAGGGTAGGATCCATACCTTACATGACTTAAACATGAGTTTTGAAAGGGTAGTTGAAGTAGAGGAGTGAGAATGAGGAAAATGAGAAGGAAAAAAATGTCATTTTCCTCCACATTTACTCCCTCCCACCGCACCTTCAAACCCGTTTACATTTCACAAACGTTACTGGCCAGAAGATGCACATCTGTGCCTGGAGACCATTTCCTCTCCTGAAGCCAGCCTCTGATGGAAGCCTCCGCCCTGCTGGTTGGTGGTTTTGCTCGGCTGAGCTGTGGACTGTGGGGTTAGAGGATCCTTGCCAAAGTGAAGAGTTTTATCTGCCTTCCTGACAGCTGTGAGAAATTCTGATTGACAAGAAGGCAGATTCAACACGGGGGTTGTGGGAGACAGGTCCCCACGTGTCAGTTTTGAGAGGCCCTACTGGTGTCTGGTAGATTTCATTTCTGTATTGGAAAGTGCTTTTTAAATATGGAATTGAAAATATTCAAGGATGTAGCAAGGGACAGTTGCTCCAGGGCAGAAAATGGTCTGTATAAAAATGCTCTCCCAGCTGCAGGGTGGAATGCATGGACTTGACCCTAGTACGAATAATTGAATTTATAGGAAGAACATTGCCCTGTGAATAGCTCTTGAAAGCTGCTGGGGCAGAGATGCACAGGGTTTCTAACATGCAAATGAGGCTGAGTAGGAAGCCCCAGAATAAAAAACTCATCCATCCATCATTTTATTAACAGGTGGGTTCCTAGACTGATTTTGAAATTTATCAGTACGCAAATTAATTATACTCTTAAAAGGTGATCAGAAGCATCCATAGGTGTCTTTGACCTTTGACAAGGAACACGCTGCTGCGGGTCTAATTGTCAGAATAATTGTTTTCTCCCCTGCAAATGACTGGCGCAAGTGCAGCTCTGTGCATTCGTGTGCTTTTAATTATCTACAGGATCTGAGGATGGGGGTTTTGTGGGATATGCTTTTATAAAACAGTTAAGCTTTTATAGTTAAAAATACCAATAATTCTTCCTGGCTGGATTCATTTATTTTAAACAAATTACGGTGGCTGGATATAGGCATAGGGCTCAGGTGCTCCAAAAGGGATATTTACCCTCATGATGTGTGGGTTTTGTCTTCATTTGTCTGAGTGATATTAACAACAATACACAACCTTTCTCCAACTGCACTTGCTGCTTGTAAGCAAGGTTTTTGTGGGCATTGTTGTAATAATCGGGCAAGACATTTCAAAATATAGGCTAAAGGCCAAAACAGAGCAATTTAAGAAAATAAATCCATGTTGTGGAAATGAAATCCATTTGGGCTAAAAATGAAGGATGTGTGTTACAGTGAAAACAAGATGGGTAACAAACTCAGAATCACTTGAATTTATCCAGCACTTCTTCCATTCACTTGGTAAATTATTGGTGGCAATGAACATGTGCTAAGCTAGGGTCTGGGTATATATGGTAAACTGCTGTCCTGGAAATAGCGATATAATTGTACAGATGGCTGAGAAGCTGAAGGGCAGGGTGCAAAGAAAGGGTAATACAGATGGGTGGAGGTGGTCAGAAAAGGGATCCCTTAATGAGTAGGAATTAACTAGATAAAGTGTGTTTTTGTGTGTGCGTGGTGCTGGTGTAGGTGATGATAAAGTGAGGATGGTGTATTTGAGGTTCTGAGGTGAAAAGGTGATTGGTATATGTATTAGTTTGTTAAGGCTGCCATAAGGAAGTACCACAGACTGGGTTGCTTCAACCACAGAAACGGACTGTTCCACAGTTCTGGAGGCTGCAAGTTGACATCACGATGTCATCAGGGTTGATTACTTCTGAGGCCTCTCTTTTTGGTGTGCAGGTGGCTGTATTTTCCTTCTGTGTTCACATGGTCTTCCCTCTGTATGTGTCTGCGTCCAAATTTCCTCTTCTTGTAAGAACATCAGTCATATTAAATTTGGACCCACTTTAAACTCTTCATTTTAACTCAATTACCTCTTTAAAGGCCCTCTTTCCAAATCCAGTAACATTCTAGAGTACTAAAGGGTTAGGGCTTCTACATATGGATCTTGAGGGGACGCGATTCAATCCATAACCCTCTATAAGAAAACCGAATGCAAATTTTCAAGATTCAAAATTGTGTGCTAATTATAAACATAATTCTTGACGGAGGTTATAGAGTTTAAAGAAATTTAATTCTATCCACTGGTAATTTTTATGAATGGTTTCAAATCTTAACTCTACTGGAGAAATGCTGGAAAGAAAAAGAGCCTTAAGACGTCCTCATCTTACTCAGAGAAATGCAAACTTTGGTAATTAGATTAATTAAGATAAAAATTTTCTTTATAAAACTTGAAAGAATACGGGGGTGCAGTATAAATTTGCACTACTTGAAAGAACAGGCTGGTGCACCTACAAATTCGCACTACAAATTCCCACTACTTTGGGAATATGCTAAATGCCACTGAATAACTTTAAAATGGCTAGTTTTACGTTATGTGACTTTCACCTCAATGAAACAAAACAAACAAACAAACAAGCAGCCCAAAAAACTTAAAAGCAGCCACTGGTAGAACTCTTAAAAGGATTTAAAGTCTACAACCCTAGAGTACTTAAAGTCTACAACCCTAGAGTAGATTAAAAAACAAAATGTAGGCCGGGCGCAGTGACTCACGCCTGTAATCCCAGCATTTTGGGAGGCCAAGGGGGGCAGATCACCTGAGGTCAGGAGTTCGAGACCAGCCTGACCAATATGATGAAACCCCATCTCTATTAAAAATACAAAAATTAGCTGGGCGTGGTGGCATGCGCCTGTAATCCCAGCTACTCAGGAGGCTGAGACAGGAGAATCTCTTGAACCCAGGAGAGGGAGGTTGCAGTGAGCCAAGATTGCACCATTGCACTCCAGCCTGGGCAACAAGAGCGAAACTCTGTCTCAAAAAAAGAAAAAAAAAAAAAGAAAAAAGTAGCTCATAAAAGGAAATGAAAGGAAATAGATACAGCAGGAAAGACTTAAAGAGCCAAAATGCACAAAAGTTACAACAGGCATGAAACAACTTATCAGTCAAGACAATAAATATAAATGATTGAAACTCTTTTACAGAGGCTTTTGAATTGTATTTAAAAACCAGCAATTTATTTTCTGTTAACAAGGAATACATCTAAACTAAAACGTGGCAAGATTGAAAATAAAATAAACTAACATTGAATAAGCAAGCACAGATTCCAGGAAAGCAGGGTTAGCAATGTTACTTTCCAAGAAGTGATCTTCGTGGTAAAAAAACATTACATGGAAAACACGGAGTCATTTCATATGGACAATGTGTATATTTTATAATATATGTACTTTTTGAGTGTGTATAATGTGCCAATTACTATGTGAGGCACATGTCCTGGATTATTTCTGGAAAGTCCTGAGGTAGGAGTTCTCTTGTTTTAATCCCTGTTTCAGAGGAAGGGGAACTAAGGACTAGAGTATCTATCTCATAACTAATCAAAGGCAGATCAGGAGTCTGACTGGAGTCTGGTGCTTGGCCAATACACTCTCCATCATGCACACAACAGATGGACAAAATACAGATTCATCTAATGTTCGAAATGCAAGGAGAAGTTAATGGTAAAGTAGCATAATGGTTTTAACAATCTTTATCAACCTTTGCCAGAAATGTTTAAAAGATAAATTGCCATGAAGAAAATGTCAAGAGATCCCAAATTTATTGTAGAAACTGTACAAGCCATGTTCTGTAACTCTAGTGCTATAAATATTGAAACTAATAGCAAAAATTAAACCAAAAAAACCATACAATCACTTAAGAAGTAAAATAATAAAATGCCCAAACCCTCCAAAATCCAAATTCATTTTCTTAATAGTTTGGTTAGAAAATATTAAAAAGATGATACTTGTATCAAACACATAAAATGTAGCTAAAGTTGTACTTAGAGGCAAATGAATTCATTTTTTAAACAAAGAATACAAATGAAGGAAGGAAGTGGTAACTTCAAGAAAATAGGTAAAAGAACAAGAAGAATACCAATCAAAGAGTGGAAAAGAAATTATAATTGCAGCATAAATTCTGATTTAAAAAACAGAAAACCCTCAGTGTAATTAATAAAATAAATCTAAGAGCTGGTTTTCTGGTTGAGTTTTTGAAAAACTTAACAGAAAAAGAGAAAACAGAAAATCAGAAAAATAAGCAACTCTAATCACAGATTTGGAGTACATTTTCAAACTGTAAGAGAATAAATACTACAGGAAAAGTATTTTTCACAAGAGAAAAGTTTCAGTGAAGTGGATGTTTTACTGAGAAAATTTAAAATTGATCTAAGAAGGAATAAAAACTGCAAACAAATAAAAGTATATGGAAGAAATATAAAAATAGTTGAAGCATTTATTTTAAAATTTATCACAAATCCAGACAAGTTTCTGGTGAGTTATTTTAAACTGTTAAGGAAGAGCTCATTTCTTTGGTGAAAAAATCATGGAAAAAACCCAATTTTATAAAACTGGCTGAATCCTGATCTTAAAACTTCTCACTGTAGCACAAACAGAAAAATTATAAATAAATATGCCACATGGATATGAATCCAAAATTTAAAGTCATGAAGGCAAGATTCAAAACTGGGATTTATGTAAATAATTCAACGACAGTTTTGCATGAAAAGATTTTTCTGATCAGTTTCACCATTAGGGCCAAAAGCAACTTGGTGTCAGTCGATGCTGAAATATAATGGATAAAACTCAACACCCACACTTACAATTTTAAAAGGCTATTACCATAAAATATACTAAAATTAATAGCTTTGCCATCTATAAGAAAGAAAATAATGGAAACCATGATGGGGGAAAAGATTACATTAAAATAGCAAGAAAGATCACACAATACCTAGGAGTAATGCTGCCAAGAAACGTATGGAGGCTTTATGATAAAAACTCCCAAATTTCATTGAGAGATATAAAAGAAAATTCAAATGATGGGGAGATGGATCATTCTATATGACTTAATGATTTAAAGATGTTAATTTGCCCCAAGTTAACTTATGGCTTTCCTAAGTCTCATTCAAAATTCCCAATCTGAATTGGAATTTTTTTGCGGGAACTTGACAAAATGTATCTATATAGTACATGGGCTATGGGGGGGATGAGAATAAAAGAATGATGACCAGATATGTAAAATGGGTAAAGCTGCAATGATCAAACCAGTACACCTATGAGTGACAGACAGAGCAGTTAGTCCTTAAACTCAAGTCTACATAAAAACTTAGTGTATAAACAAGGATCATCAGACAGCGGGGGAATGGATGGAAACTTTCAACATTGGGGAAAAATCAAGCCAGAGCCTCTTCTTACTTCAAACACCAAAATAAATTCCAGATGGAGTCAACATTTAAATGCAAAAATATTCTGCAGCACTAGTAATCAAGCAAATGTAAATTAAAATAAAATGTCACTTTTTTTCTGTTTATTGGCAAAGGTTTTTTTTTTAAAAAATTTGATTTTGGAAGAGTGTGGTGAAGAAGGCACTTCGCAGACTCCTGGTAGGGACTTAAAAGGATTTGCTCTTCTTAAGAGTGGCACTTAGTAAAAATCTCAAAAATGTTCAAACTCTCTGACCTACAAATTCCAAGTCTTGGCATCCCAGGAAAAGACAGATAGATAGATAGATAGATATAGACACAAAGATTACATACAAGTATTTTTATTTCAGTCATTTTTAAAATAATGTAGGTCCAATAATTAGGATTTGTTAAATATCATATAGTTCCCATGATAAAATATTTTGCAGTCAATAAATAAAAAATTTAAAGGCTATTTAATGACGTAGTGAGATACATATGACATAATGTTAAATAATAGGGATGATATAAACTACATACATATGTATAAAAGTATGTGTGTATATATATAAAACAAACTCCATTTTATTAAAAATATATAAAGCATAAAAAGAAATATAGGAAAATGTTAGCAGTGCTATCCCTATGTGTGATTATAGAGATTTTATGATGTTTGCATTTTTATTTATTTTAAAAATTGTCTAAATTGATAATACATTTTTTGTGAATAGAAAAATAATTATCTTAAAAAATAGTCCCATCAAATAAAACCATGTAAAAGGTTTAAAGTTAAAAAATGAAGTGAAAAGGCCAGGCAGAGTGGCTCACACCTGTAATATCAGCACTTTGGGAGGTTGAGGTGGGAGTAACGTTTGAGCCCAGGAGTTCAAGACCAGCCTGGGCAACATGGTAAGACTCTGTCTCTACAAAAATATAAAAATTAACCAGGCGTGGTGGTGCACACCTGTGGTCCCAGCTACTTGGGAGGCTGAGGTGGAAGGATGACTGGAGCCCAGAAGGTCAAAGCTGCAGTGAGCAGAGATTGTACCTGGATGACAGAGTGAGACCCTGTCTCAAGCAAACAAACAAAAACAAACAAACAAACAACAAACAAAAAAAGAAGTAGAAAAAGTGGAATGCTTCTTCAGAAATGGGGTAAGATTTTGAAGGTATGTAGAATTGGAAAACTCATAAATGTAATTGATCACAAATGTGATGCTCAAAACTTAAAAGCCGATTATCTAAAAGTCAAAACCAAATTTAAAATGTATCAATAAGCTGAAAAAAACACAATAAAACTGACATCTCACAATAAATAAGAAAAAACAGCTCACCTCTAAACATAAAAATGGGCCAAGTACATTAACAGATAATTTAATAGAAGAAAAAAGTCAAACTGTGTAGTAAACATAAGAAAAAAATTAAAGAAATGCATGTTTAAACCATACAAAATTATTGTATCTTTAAAAAATATTTAAAGACATGGCAAATGTTCACAACATAATATTGAGAATGAACGAGTGAATGCACTTGTGCTCAATTTTATGAAAAATAAAGGAAAGACAAAGGGAAGGAAGGAAATACATCAGATATGCTAACAATGGCTATTTCTAGGTAGGTCGATTAGAGAATATTTTGAATGTCTTTAATGGTGCTCTGTGGACTTTGTTCATAACAGATATTACTTTGCTGAAGCAATTATGAACAAAGAATTTATGCACATACAAATGCATCTATCATCACTGACTTTCACAAGAAGGACACCTCCTGAGTTGCGGACAGGCCTTTAGAAAAGACAGTCAACATCCTTATGAAAATCTGCACCAAAGGAGAACAAAGAAGGGTTGCCAAGTGTTCCCCATTGGTCTAAATCCACTGGGGCTTTCTGGAGCCCTAGGAGTTCAGTGGAGTTTCCCTGGGGGAGCCGGGGTATGCAGCCCCAACCCCAGCATGGATCTCTGCCCTCACCCTCTCACTGCCTCTGGCTTCTTCCTACTTCCTCATCTTGCCCCGACCCCTTCTAACATCACCACCCTGAGGCTTCAACTACTTCATCCTTACAAGATAAATATTATTTAAAATCTTTTTAAAACTTTGGGCTCCTGAGCTTTTAAAGAGAGTATCTGAAGCTGAAAACTCCACTGGGTTTTCCCTTGGCAAGAATCTAAAATATCCCCATATATGGATGTCCACCCTCTGTTTGGCCCTGGCTTCTCACTCCGTTGTAGAAAGTTCTTTCTCACATGAGCTGAGCTACTGTCAGTCCTAGCTGTGGCCTAAGGAAACCCATAGAACAAACATAATTATTT
Source organism: Macaca fascicularis (assembly GCF_037993035.2). NCBI lineage: Eukaryota > Metazoa > Chordata > Mammalia > Primates > Cercopithecidae > Macaca > Macaca fascicularis. Next base: position 78,054,060 of record NC_088381.1, read on the forward strand.
TTCTTTTTCATAGTATGGTATTTTTATTGTAGAAAATACACATAAGCCAAAGGAAGAAAATGAAAACCACTTGCAATCTACCATCTAAATATAACTCATGGTAACACCTTCAGGGTCTAGTCTTTAATGTTGATTCTCATACAATCACATACACTCTAAACAACAGAATAAAGTAATACTGGGTATACTTCTTTTCTAACTTTTTTTTTCCACTTAATATACAGGCATCTTCTATGCAACTTCAACCATCTCAGTGAAAATGTCAAGTTCTACACAAATTTATTTATTTATTTATTTATTCATTCATTTATTTATTTTTTGAGACAGCGTCCTGCTCTGTCTCCCAGGCTGGAGTGCAGTGGCACGATCTTGGCTCACTGCAACCTCCGCCTCCCGGTTTCAAGCGATTCTCCTGCCTCAGCCTCCTGAGTAACTGAGATTACAGGCCTGTGCCAACACGCCTGGCTAGTTTTTGTATTTTTGATAGAGACGGGGTTTCCCCATGTTGGCCAGGCTGGTCGCAAACTCCTGACCTCAGGTGATCCATCTGCCTTGGCCTCCCAAAGTGCTGGGATTACAGGTGTGAGCCACCATGCCCGGCCCTGAACAAATATTAAGTGGCAATCTAGTTCTTATCTTAAATGGAAAAAGTTATAATAGGTTACAGATCAACTCTAAATGATGTCACTGGGTTGTTGTGAAGATTAATAACTGTAAAGGGCTATGCACAGAACCTGGAATTGGAGAATAAGGTCAAATGTCTACGCTAATTATCTATTGAAGAAAGTTATCAGTTCCTTGAGACCCAGTTGGTTCTCTCTATTATGAAGGGTCTGTGTATGGATAGGGGATTATGTGGTCCCTTGTGACACACTCTCCTGTAGCATCAGTCTTTGGCCCTGGGCTGTCTCTCAGATGCTCACAGATAAAGGTTTCATCTTATCCTGCACAGATGGTTCTGAGCAAAGGGCCACAACTCTAGGGTCCAAGGTAGGTTAGTCTAGTAGACGTAACAATGAATATCTACCTAGTGTCTTGGCATTATTCTCTATTCTCGACACTTACTGAATAAGGAGTGCTACTGATAAGGGATGAATATGGAGAGGTGAAAATTGCTATGCTAGTTTACTTCTGTGGTTTTGTAGGTTTAGAAATTAAGAATTTCTAAAGTAGGAGGAAAGTAGGAAAGTCAAGAAGAGCAGGAAACAGAGCCTAGTTGGCTGGCAGGAAAGCGAGGTTCCCATGGGCTTTTATAACACAGGCCGATAAACAATGCTGGCAGGAACCTGGCCTCCTGGTGCAACACGCGGATTGTGTAAGCCGTGTGGGCGGTGGGGCTGGGAGAAGCGGCAGCTGCTGTGTGCATGCACGGTATGCTCTTTGCTGCCAGGATTGAGTCATTGCTCAAACCCATCCTAGGCTAGCCAGGGGTACAAAAGGCACAGAGCATGGCACATGCCCATCTAAGTCACTGCCACTGGCTGGGATCCTGGGAACTGTAAAGAAGGGAGAGTCTGTAGGAGGGCAGAGGGCTCAGTGGGTACCTAGCCAGGTGGTCACTTATTGTCAGTGAGAGTATTGGAGGCCGTGTTACTCTCCTAGGAACACACAGGGTCAATGCTTTGGGTAGAATCTAACTTGATTTTTATTTTATTTATTTTATTTTATTTTATTTTATTTTTGAGTCTCGCTCTGTCACCCAGGCTGGAGTGCAGTGGCACAATCTCGGCTCACTGCAACCTCTGCCTCCGAGGTTCAAGCGATTCTCCTGCCTCAGCCTCTTGCATAGCTAGGATGACAGGGGCGCACCACTATGCCCGGCTAATTTTTGTTTTTTTAGTAGAGATGGGGTTTCACCATGTTGGTCAGGCTGGTCTCAAACTCCTGACCTCATGATCCCCCTGCCTCAGCCTCCCAAAGTGCTGGGATTACAGGCGTGAGCCACCATACCCGGCCTCTAACTTGATTTTTAAGGTGAAGATTCCAAGCCCAAGCTGGGACTTCAAAACAAAGAATCACCTTCGTTATTCTGGTTGAGCCCCCACGTTCAGTGCATGGCATCTACCCTGCTTCAGAGGCTTGGTTTAAAGAGAGATGATCTCCTACCCTATGATGGGTAAGGCTCCAAGCTGCCATCTAGTGAGTGCCTTGGCAGCCCTGCTGTCAGTGTTCCAGCCAAATTTGCAGAGAAGCCTTGCTCCGTTGTGATTTCCAACATCTCAGGACCCATCGGAACAATACTGAGGCTGAAGGATTCCAAGGGCTTGCTAGGCTCCGGGCACTTGGATAAACATTTCTATGAATGACAGATAGTGTGGTGGTGAGACACAGGATTTAGTGTCAGACTTTGTGGGTTCAAATCCCGACTCTACTGTTCACCAGTTGTGTGATGCTGGACATGTTACCTAACCTTAGCATGCCTGTTTCCTTTTCTGTGCAGTGTATGTGTGTGTGCATGTGTCTATGTGCATGTGCTTGTAATAAAAGTAACTACTTTGTAGAGTTGTTGTCAGGCTTAAATGAGATAACACGTGGAGAATGCTTAGAACAGTGACTGCAGTGCAGTCAACTCTCAATGTTTTAATACCTCATTCCAGCAACAGTATGAGGGAATGCTAGGGCTACGACTCTATCCCAGGTGGGTGAGGCTGAGACACGGGGCATCACGCCTTGACCTAAGGGCAAACATCTTGTAAGTGCTTGAATGAAAACTTACATCCCAACAGTCTGGCACTGTGTGAACTTTAAGCTACAATGCTCTATGGCTTAACTAAATCGAATTGATTCAAATGTTATCACTCTCTTCATTGTGATTGATGTTTCACCTCAGTATTTCTTACTACAATCTAAGACCTTTGTTACTTACCTTGCCCTTCACGGATTAAGCAAAGTAGTCTGTTTAGGGTTAGTTATTCCATATTTTATTCTCTTGGAGAGTTTAATAAAGTTTGACCTCAGTGTCTCCTATGTGAAATAGATGGGTTTAATTCTTTGTGACCAGTCTTGGATCCAGTCACCCTCCCCACTTCCAGCTGCCTCACCTGTTTTCCTATTGCTTACTTTCAGAGGAAGAGAAGCACCTGCTAGTAGCAAATCTGCTTACTTTGCACTTTGGGTACAAGATTCCCACAAAAGTATAAGAGGGAGGTATTCCTCAGTAAGGCAGAGTGAATTTGGCTTGCTGCCTGATTTTCGTCTGGTGCAATGGAATGTCCTTTAGGCTTGGAGAAGAGGGCTAGTCCTTCTTCATTTTATTGTGATTTTGTTCTTCCTTCCAGGGTGTTTCCCTCCAATCACAAGGCTCTGGGTTGTGTTTCTGTCTACCTGGGCTCATGTCAGATTCCAGCTCACCACATAGGTGTGCAGAAGGTGAGTGCCTAGGTAGTAGTTACCTCGTTATGCTGCTGCAAAGCCTCGGACTCACATGCCTTCTGGTACTTAGTTTTTTGTTTTTTCAGACTTGCTGAGAACATTTATTACTGCCAATTGAGATTAATGAAACATAGAGTATCTTTGATAAAGATGAACTGAGGGGAATACCATCTCTTTCTTTTGGTGGCAGGCCTTTGTTATCCAGCTGTCACAGTACTGGGTGGGCTCACCCTGGGTGGATGCCCTTGCCTCTTCTTCTGGAACATCTTAGTGGTAGTGCCTGCTTCCTAATGACTGGCTTTGCTGAACAGTTTGGAGACGACTCATTTTTGTTTTTTGCTTTTGAGCAGGTATTGGTTTTTTAATTTATAGGAAACTGTCCTCTAATTGGTATAGAAAGTCTTCATTTTGTCCAACCTTTTGGATTGTATTCCACACATGTTCTTTATCATTTCTTTTCCCTTCAAGGGTGTCTGTAGTATCTGCCATTAGTGGCTGAAGCAATTCTGCCTCCTGTTGACTGATGTCCCGTGGACATGTTTGGCTGCATTCACTCAGATGCCAGCTACTCCAACTACCTTTGGCTTGGTGTATAGTTCAAAGTCTCATTAAATTGCCTGTTCAGTATAAAGCAGCCTGGTCAACAATCAGTGAGGCAAAGCCCTTGGAAGTCTGGACAATGATGGGTGAGCAAGTTGATGGGAAAGAGTGCTGGCCTCAAAGTTCACGACCTGGACTCCAGGTCAGTGCCAGTCAATCTGCCAGATGTGTTTGTGGTCCAGGTCCCCTTACTGTTTTGGGCTTTGGCTGAACAAGATGATCTTTAGTAGGGTTGTTTCCAGTTGCAAAACGACATGATTCTAGGATTTGGGAAGAGCTGTGCTTCCTAGTTTATCCTGGAAGCATGGGCCTTGCTTTTGAGCCAGAACTGGGTTATAATCCAGGTCAGTTTCACTCTGATTTTATGGCTCTGGGATTTTGGTCCCTTGACTTTCAAATGGGGATAATAATGCTCACTTTGCAGAGTTACAAATGAATAGTGCTCAGGTACAGAGAAAATTTTGCATGGCCTCAGCATATGGTAGCCACCCAACACCTGTGAGGCCTCCTGGCAACTCATTTGTATCTCTAAATGCCCAGCAGCACTGAGGCAGGGCAGCCCACTGGTGATAGGGACAAAGGCACTTTAGAAAGAAAGTGAAAAGATCATTTTCAGCACCCTCCCATGGGGCTCCTTAATCAGAGTTGGCCACTTTCTCCCAAAGAAATGGATGGCTGTTGTTGGGTAATTAGTGCCCTGGGCAGAGCCAAGACCAGGGCACAGTGAGAGCCTTTGTTTTAGCTTGTAAATTTCAACACAGGTTGGAAGGAACAAAACCCCAATTCATTTGACAGATACTCCAAATCTGATTCTGTGGACTGAGCCAAGGGAGGGACTGCCTGGCAGCACCAGGAATGGATGGCCAACTGGGCAGCTCCCGAAGGGCCGAAAGATGCTGGGAGACATGGAGGACAGCCTTGTGACTATAGGAGGCAGAAACTGGCCAGTGTCTGTGCAGTGGGGTGTGAGAAACCTTTTGCCCTGGCAGTGTGGTCTGCCCAGGAAATGCTCAGGAAGTCTATTCTAGAAGAGACCCAAGGGCAGCACTGTTGTGGTGCTCTCCAACTCTTGGCTGCCTCCTATCTTCCAGTTTGAGTGCTTTGAGAACCACTGAATGAAATCTTGCAGATACTGCAGATTTATTTATCATGTTGGTCATGGGAGGTGCAGAGTATTGATGGACATGTAAATATTTGCCAGGCAGAGGCGTTGGGCCACAAAAGAGAGTTCTAGTAAAGAAAGCATAGATGTAATAGATACAAAGACTTAGGATCCTTCTTTTATACTTCTAAATTTTATTTTATTTTGATTGATACATCATATTTGTACCAGTTTTTATGGGGGGCATGTGATATTTTATTACATACACAGAATGAGCAATGATCAAGTCAGGGTATTTGGGGTATCCATCACTTTGAGTATTTATTATTTCTCTGTGTTGGGAACATTTCAAGTCATCTCTTCCAGCTATTTAAAAATATACAATAAAAAAAAAAGAAAAAAAAAAAGAAAAAAAGAAAAATATACAATAGGCCAGGTACAGTGGCTCACGCCTGTAATCCCAGCATTTTGGGAGGCCGAGGCAGGTGGATCACCTGAGGTCAGGAGTTTGAGACCAGCCTCAACATGGAGAAACCCAGTCTGTACTAAAAATACAAAATTAGCTGGGCGTGGTGGCGCATGCCTGTAATCCCAGCTACTCGGGAGGCTGAGGCAGGAGAATTGCTTGAACCTGGGAGGCGGAGGTTGCGGTGAGCTGAGATTGCGCCATTGCACTCCAGCCTGAGCAACAAGAACGAAACTCTGTCTCAAATAAATAAATAAGGAAATAAATAAATAAAATAAAAATAAAAATATACAATACCCCCGTCTCTACTAAAAAATACAAAAATCTAGCTGGGCAAGGTGGCAGGCGCCTGTAGTCCCAGCTACTCGGGAGGCTGAGGCAGGAGAATGGTGTAAACCCGGGAGGCGGAGCTTGCAGTGAGCTGAGATCCGGCCACTGCACTCCAGCCTGGGCGACAGAGTAAGACTCTGTCTCAAAAAAAAAAAACAACAACAAAAAACAAAAAACAATACATCGTTGTAGTGTAGAGACTCCTCAAAGAACTAAAAGTAGAACTACTATTTGATCCAGCAATCCCACTACTGGCTATCTACCCAGAGGAAAAGAAGTCATTATTCAAAAAAGATACTTTCACATGCATGTTTACAGCAGCACAATTCACAATTGCAAAATTGTGGAACCAACCCAAATGCCCATCAATCAACGAATGGATAAAGAAACTGTGGTGTATATATATATATATATATATATGATGGAATACTACTCAGCTATAAAAATGAATGAAATAACAGCATTTTCAGTGACCTGGATGAAATTGGAGACTATTATTCTAAGTGAAGTAACTCAGGAATGGAAAACCAAACATCGTATGTTCTTACTGATATGTGGGAGCTATGCTAAGAGGATGCAAAGGCATAAGAATGATGCAATGGACTTTGGGGACTTGGGGGGAAGAGTGGGAGGGGGGCGAGAGATCAAAGACTACAAATATGGTGCAGTGTATACTGCTTAGGTGATGGGTGCACCAAAATCTCACAAATCACCACTAAATAACTTACGCATATAAGCAAATACCACCTGTAACCCAAAAACTTATGGACAAATAAAACAAAATAATAAAAAATAAAAAAATACAATACATTGTTGTAAATGATAGTCACCCTACTCTGCTACTGAACACTGTCTAACTGTATGTTTGTACACATTAACCAGCCTCTCTTCGTCCTCACCCCACTGCACGCTTCCCAGCCTCTGGTAACTACTATTCGACTCTCTATCTCCATGCAATCCACCTATTTTAGTTCTCACATATCAGTGAGAATATTTGATATTTGTCTTTTGTGCCTGGTTTCTTTCATGTAGCATAATGACTTCCAGTTCCATCCATATTGTTGCAAATGACATAATTTCCTTCCTTTTTAGGGCCAAATAATATTTCATTGTATATATACATGAATTTTTTAGGACCCTTTTTTTCTGGCAAGGAAAGAATGTGGCAATATCCAAGGGAGTTTGAGCTGGTGACTTTTCTTCAGCCCCTGATACATTTAAATGATAGAGAAAGACAAATCTGTGACTTTTGTCACCTTGTCTTGGGTGGCCTCTAACCTAATCCACTCCACCTTCTTCCTCACACCCCAGTACATCCTCCAGATGGAGATTTTCATTGTGGACAAGTGGGTGTTCAAAATTCACATGTGCAACATATATTGTTATGCATATAATGATTTTGTTTGTTGGAGGGAAGTCATGTGAAGTAAACTAGCATTTATTGGTGCTTTTTAAAACTAGCATTTATTGATGCTTTTTATGTGTCAAACACCATACTAGATACTTCAGACACTTTAATGAGAGAAAAAGCAGGTCAACCCCAAACCAACTGTTGGTGCTTCTGCTTACCAAGGGAGATATGAAACAATTCCTATCAGTTGGACACTATATGGACACAGAGATTGCTGGAGCAGGGAGAGGATGTCTGACGTTCTGATAGTTCTGGGTTGCTAAAGGATGAGCCAGAGTAAGGGGCCTTTTGTTCGTCAAAAACCTCAAATCTATGACCATGGAAATGTAGGCATCAGGATGGAAAGCTAGTTGGTCCTGTATTATACGGGGTTGAAAATTGAACTTCTGGGTGGGGGGCGCCAGGGGTGGTCTTGAGGACCAAGGGGTCCTTCTTCTCCAGAAAACAGAGAAGCAGGAAGAAGAGAGGAGAATCCTAAGAAAGAGTGAGTGCATTTGGAAGGGTGGGCTGGCATGGCAGAAGGCTGGAACCTACAGGGAATGTGGCCCCTGGGAAATTGCTGGTGGTGGCTCAGCCATGAGCCTGCTGAAATGACAGAAGCTGGATGCCCCGTTTTAAATTGTTTGGGTTTAAATTGTTTGGGCCACGACATTTCCTCCCATGGTCCCAAACCCGCAGCAAAACCTGCTCACACTAAATGTCCTCTGTGACTGTGTCTTAAGGAGAGCTGGCTGAGTTACACAGTCTGTGCTGGGACAGAGCAGTGAGACCAGCTGATGAAGCTGGGAGATGAGTGAAATCAAAGTTTGGGAAGAGCTGCCATTGGAGACAAAGTGACCATCAGGATGTAAGGCTCTGGGGATGTCAGGGTGGACATGAGACTTTACTAGGACATAGGGTTGTACTTGAACCAATTTTATTTAAATTTCAGAGGGCAGGGTAACCTCAGTTGATATCCACTTGGGTTTCAATTATGCTGTTTCAATAAACATGATCTCCATTTCACAGATGAAAGAAACAAAGCATAGAGATGCTCACAGGTGGGTCTGTCACGCAGCCCCTGAATGGTGGTTCTGGGCCAGGGTACTCCAAGGTTCATGTCAGCAAGGTGGAGGAATTTAGAGAACCACAAATCCACACTATCAAAGAATTTCTCCCCTATGCTTGGGGTCAGCAAATTCCTCTGTAATGGCCAAATGGTAAAGATTTTAGGCTTTGCAGACCATTCTGTCTTTGTCACAACTACTCAGTTCTGCTGCTGTAACAGGAAAGCAGCCACAGACAGTGTGAATGAATGAGTGTGTCTGTGTTCCAATAAAACTCAATTTGTGGACACCAAAATGTTAATTGTGTATAATTTTCAAGTGTTAGAAAATATTATTATTATTATTATTTTTTTTGAGACGGAGTCTTGCTCTGTCACCCAGGCTGGAGTGCAGTGGCCGGATCTCAGCTCACTGCAAGCTCCGCCTCCCGGGTTTACGCCGTTCTCCTGCCTCAGCCTCCCGAGTAGCTGGGACTACAGGCGCCCGCCACCTCGCCGGGCTAGTTTTTTTGTATTTTTTAGTAGAGACGGGGTTTCACCGTGTTAGCCGGGATCGTCTCTCGATCTCCTGGCCTCGTGATCCGCCCGTCTCGGCCTCCCAAAGTGCTGGGATTACAGGCTTGAGCCACCGCGCCCGGCCGAAAATATTATTCTTAAACATTTTTTCATCCAGTAAAAAATGAAAAAATCACCCTTAGCTCAGAGGCTATACAAAACCAAGCAGTGGTCTGGACTGGGTCCCGAGGCCGTGATGTGCTAAGCCCTGCACTACACGATTCAGTTATTTATCAGATGTTTTAAGTGAATAAATGGGTCAACGAGAGAGCTATGGAGAGTGTGGATGAGGCCAGGCACAGTGACTCACGCCTGTAATCCCAGTACTTTGGGAGACCGAGGAGGGTGGATCACTGAGGTCAGAAGTTTGAGACCAGCCTGGCTAACACAGTGAAACCCCATCTCTACTAAAAATACAAAAAAAAAAAAAAAAAAAAAAAAAAAAATTAGCCGGGTGTAGTGATGGGCGCCTGTAGTCCCAGCTACTGGGAGATTGAAGCAGGAGAACAGTGTGAACCTGGGAGGCGGAGCTTGCCGTCAGCTGAGATCGTGCCACTGCACTCCAGCCTGGACGACAGAGCGAGACTCCGTCTCAAAAAAAAAAAAAAAAAAAAAAAAAAAATCAAATTTTTAGGGTTAGTATATGTTTTCTCTTACTCTCTTTTCTTGCCCCTTGCTCTCTTCTCACTCGAATCGTATGAACATCCTCTCTTTTGACTCTGCGTCCTCAACGATACTGCATTTCAAGGTTGGTGGGATTATAGTATCCAAAAGCATCTCAGGGAAAAACAGCTGGAATATCTAGGATAAGAACGCAAACTGGTAAGAGGTGAAGGGGAGTGTAATTGCCCTTCTTTTTGTTGACTTGTAAAGCTGCATGCTTTAACCATCTCTGATAGCAGGGATTTTTCTGTGTGTATGTGGTTTTTTTTTTTTTTTTTTTTCCCTTGAGAGTCAAATGTAATACTCTCGTGTTTTCTTTCTTTTTCAGGGAAATATAAGAGGAATTCATTTTCTTTGGGATTAACAAAATCTTTCTTCTTTTATGTTGGCAACATGAGGTTTTAGCAGATCTCTGATCTTGTACTGAATAAAAAATATGGTATTACAATGGTGCACGGAGGCTGGGGGCTTGAACTCAATTTGGATTACGAAGTACCGCAGTGGGCCTGCTGCAGCTAATGGGGGCGGGTCTTTGGAGGTGATGCCGAGGGATGGCCCCAGGTGACCCAGCCCTACACACCCTGCCTATTGTTCCACCCTAATCTGAGGTCAGTTACTGGGAGGCTGAGCCTCACAGTCAGATGTTCAGAGGCGGCAGGCCTGCATCAAGCTGTCAGCCAGGTGGAGGCGAGGTGCTGCCGTGCAAAAGCCGGGACGGACACTGAATGGGTGGGGAAGCGTAGGAGAGTCGGGATATTGGTTGAGCCATTTAACCTCTCTGAGTCTCAGTTCCTCCATCTCTAAACTTGGGTTAATCCCATCCGTGTCTCAAGACCTCAGCAGTCTAGGGGTGCAGAAGGGATCTCGGTGACACGTTTGGGAGTTTTGTTAGTTTCTCACCGGGTAACTGCAGGATCTCAGCATTTTTCTCTCCCCTGGCTCTCACCAGTCTTTAATTTTTCTTGTTATTTCTTCACCTTTGCAGGTGGTGACTTAAGTGTATACTCACACAGTCCACTGTATTTTCTCATTCTCTCCCCGGTGTTGCCCGGCCCTGCAGCAGCACGGCTGACTCCCAGAGTCCCACCACCAGTCATGAAAACAGTTCTTTGGGCTTCAACATTGCACACCCAAGGGGATTCCAGCCTGGCTGTGGGGGACAGAGTGGGGCCATGCTCCCCATTTCCTTGTGTTTCTTGCCATTCCCCAAGTGGTGTGCGAATCTTTTCCCCTTTTCTATCAAACAAAAGCCTCAGCACCTATTTCCTGGTGCACAAAGGCTTGAGATGCTGCTGGTCCTGTATCCCCTGTCTTAGCCTCAAGCACCCTGCCATGGATGTGCTATGCATCTGCCATGTATCTGTGTACACAGGGCTCCTGAGAGGGTTTGTGTGAGTGGCATGGAATCACATTTGATCATGGGAGCAGTCCACAATTGTTGCGTGCTTGCCGTATGCCAGGTGCTGCTGGGTGATGAGCCCTTTGTGTGCTTTTTCTCACAGAATCTGCTGAACAATGTATTTTCAGAAAGTGAGCCCTAGAGAAGAGAAATGAGCAAAAAGCACACTTAGTGGCACCAGCAGGATTCAAACCCAGGCACTCTGATTCCAGGACCTGCCTTCTGAAGCACCACTGTGTGCTTGTAAATAACTTTCCCCAAGACTGGTACATGGTCACTGTCTGGTACCTGTCAACCCTAGCTGTAAATTGGTGTTGTCTCCTTAATCTCCTCCCAGTAAAGGCAGGAAAGAGACAGACAGACACAGGAGAGAGGACTCACAAAAGCCCAAAAGGGCTGGCCCAGCAGATTCTTGCTGGTTCTGAGGAGAAGTGCTGCTGGTGGGCTGGGATTTCACATTGAGACTTTGAGGGTACAGCGAGTAGAGGTAAAGAAAAGGGAAGGCAAGGCAGGGGATATAGGAGCCATCAGCTCTTTGAAAGCCAATACTTCTCAGATGTTGGGAGCTTCCTGTGTTGGAATTATTTAGGGTAATAGTTTAAAATAATCTGGGATGCCAGTTGAAACGTATCCCTTTTACAGATAGTAATGCAACAGACAGAATATAATTCCTACTTCATGGGGATGTTGTGAATACCAGAGGGCACTGACGTCAGCTTCTTCCCTAGTGTCCTGTTTAAGGTGCCTCTGTTTTCATTTCTAGTTATACTTTATTATTATTTTATTTTATTTTATTGAGACAAGGAGTCTTGCTCTCTTGCCAGGCTGGAGTGCAATGGCATGATCTCAGCTTGCTGCAATCTCTGCCTCCTGGGTTCAAGCGATTCCCTGGCCTCAGCCTCCCGAATAGCTGGAATTACAGGTGCGTGTCACCATGCCAGCTAAATTTTGTATTTTTAGTAGAGACGGGCTTTCACCATGTTGGCCAGGATGGTCTCGATCTCTTGACCTTGTGATCCTCCCACCTGGGCCTGGCAAAGTGCTGGGATTACAGGCGTGAGCCACTGTGCCCGGCGTATACTTTATTTTTTTAACTCTTTAAGAAATCTTAGGCCAGGCACGGTGGCTCATGCTTGTAATCTCAGCTCTTTGGGAGGCTGAGGTGGGCAAACTCCCTGAGTTCAGTAGTTTGAGGCCAGCCTGGGCAGCATGGTGAGACTCCGTCTCTACCAAAAATACAAAAATTAGCCAGGCGTGGTGGTGCCAGCCTGTAGTCCCAGGTGCTTGGGAGGCTGAGGTTAGAGGATCACTTGGGCCTGGAGAGGTCGAGGCTACAGTACGCCATGGTTACACCACTGCACTCCAGCCTGGGTGACAAAGTGAGGCCCTGTCTCAAAACAAAACAAAACAAAGCAAAAAAAGAAATCTTAGAATATTGCTTTGCTCACCTGCTCTGGGACCTTAATGACAACCTACAGGATATCAAATCCCTTGACTGGCAGCCAGGAGTCTCCAGACTTTGGCCCAAATGACCCTGCCAGGTCTATTTCTTATTATCTTCTATACAGTCACTCCATTGGGCAAAGCTAGTTCTACCTGTTGCCCTCATAATAATCCCTAATATTTCCTTTTTCATTTCTCTCTGTCTCTGTTCCCTCACCTATGGAACGGGTTTTCTTTTCTTTTTTTTTTTTTTTGAGACGGAGTCTCACTCTGTCTCCCAGGCCATCTTGGCTCACTGCAACCTCTGCCTCCCAGGTTGAAGCGATTCTCCTGCATCAGCCTCCCAAGTAGATGGGATTACAGGCACCTGTCACTCTGCCTGGCTAATTTTTGTATTTTTAGTAGAGATGGGGTTTCACCATGTTGGCCAGGCTGGTCTCAAACTCCTGACCCCAAGTGATCTGCCTGCCTTGGCCTCCGAAAGTGCTGGGATTACAGGTGTGAGCCCCCACGCCCAGCCTGAAATGGGATTTTAATGATAACTAATGCAATAATCCATGAAAGTGCTTAGAACAGCATCTGAAACACAGCATACGGTAAAGGTGATTTCCAATTCCCAGTGTCACTGCAGCTTTTTTTTTTTTTTTTTTTTTTTAGGAGGGGCTACACCTGACTTGTGTCTTTATCAGTCAATAGACCCAAGAATACTTTCTCTAAATGGATGCAAGTAGACAAAGGCTGTGCAGCTGTATTTTATTTTGAAATCCCAGGGAAAATTTGACAATTCCATTCATTTCATCAATATTTACTTTGTCTTCAATGCCCAGTGCACTGTGTGAATGACGGCTTTGGCTGGAGTTAAACGTGAACATTCAAATGTCTCCCTGACAAGCCTAAGAGGTCCTATTCACCCATCAAGGCTGCCCCAGCTTACCTCTTCCTCCGTAGCACCATGGACATGTCCTCCTGGCTTGCACAGCTCACAGTTAGTTCTACCTGGCCAATAATGTAATCGCTCCCTACTGTTGCGTGGTATTTTCTTTTTCTAAGCTATACTTCCAGCTTTCAAGAGACCAAATATCTTCTGTATTCTAAACAGTCCTGCCATCCATCTTTTCTTTTGTCCAAGATGGCCTTTATCCTTGACGGCAATTATCTGGTAGGCTCCACTCGGGACACAGGGAAGCCCTTAGGTGACATTATTTATAAGGTTATGCATGAACTTTCCATTATTATGGAATTAATTCTTTTGTTTCAGGAGTCTGGATAAGTTTCTGATGTTGTTGTCTAGGATCTAGGCGTAGATTCAACAGATACCTCCAGGTACTCTTTTTTATTATTTTAGGAGAAATGAATTCTGTGCATAATGCAAACAAATAGAAGAATTGTAAGTTAAAAATTTTGTTTATTTGGTTGCTGTATATCAGTCTCCTAATACCTCATGCTTATAATTTTAATTTTTATTTCTTTTGGAAACATTGTAACAGTATTAAAGTGGAAATAAAGGTCAAAAACATCCAATCCCACTACTCTAAACAAAGTGATAGCTTTCAATTTTCTGTGATTCATTTCCGTTCCTTTTAATATGCATATATATGATTTTTGCACAGTCATAAGACAGCTGATAATAATAATTCTAATAAAAAGTAAAGCCATTATTTATGAGAAAAGTTTTACAGGTCTTTTTATATAAAACAGGCATTTATTCCAAATGTTTGTAAGATACTGGTGTAAGTTTGACCTACCAGACTCCAGTGAAGAGATGGAGACCTTCAGGCCTGCAGGAGACATGCGGCCGGCAAGCACCGCACTGCGGGACCATCCTTGCCCTGGTCATCCAAACACAAACAATCATTGTGTGGTGGGTGGGGTTTCAGGCTGCGTTGCCAAGCATTGGGAAATGAAGGCATACAGAGGCCAACGGAGCGTCTTGTGGCCACCCTGAGCTTCTGGCAGCAGAGCAAGGCTGGAGCTCGGCACCCAGGCAGATGTGAGCTGGTGATTGGTCACTCTGCCTGGTGCCGCTTTATGACTTTAGTGTTGGGCACTTGTTAGGTGAATTAGAGCACTTACCAGTGACTGTTGGTTGGTTGGTTGGATGGATGGACAGAATTGCTCCTACCAGGCGGCTGTATTCCCTCCTGCCTGATAGGGACTAAAATAAGACATTCCAGTGTCTTTCATTTCAGGTTGGAAATGGACAGCTGAGTGTGTGTGATGAGTGTGTGTGAGAGTGTATAAGTATGTGTGTGTGTGTGAATGGATGTGGCTGCACGTGTGTGTGATTGTGCGGGAGTGTGTGTGTCTGAGTGTGGGTGTGAGCATGCATGCATGAGTGTATGAAAACATGTGTGAGTGTGTGCAGATGTGGAGGGAGTGGAATGGGTGCTGGAGACATGGGCAAGGAGACTATTGCTTTTGCAGTGCCTGCTACATTTTCTCACTTCACACTCCCAACAATGCCATGTGGTAGATGTTCTAATCTGTGTTTATAGATGAGAAAGTTAGATTCAGAGAAATTAAATACCCTGCCAGGTCATTCTGATGAACGGCAGAGCTGAGTGTTGACTCTTGATCAGCAAAGCTGATGACCTTCTTACCAACCATGCTGAACTGCAAGATTGCCAGGGCCCTGACATTATTTCAGGGTAAAGAAGCCAGGAGACAACATCAGAGGCAGGAGCCTGCTGTATTCATCCTGAAAAGTTCTGGAGGAGGAAGCCACCTATGGGTTTCTGAGTGGGTGGTGGTGGGCAGATGGAAGTGGAGGGGCAAGGTTAAAACCTTAAGGAACTACCTATCGGTGAGCACTCCTGGGAGAATCAGAACACTGGGAGGAAAGAGGTCAAGGAGACAGCCTTCCTGCCACGTAGATAGAACATTCTGGTGGATGGAAATTTCCATGAATGCTTCAGCCTTTCTGCTTGGCTTTACACAGAAATGGATCTTAGAGCTACTGGCCAGAAGATCACCTTTACCGAAAGCATCTTGCAGTCATCCCCCTTCCCAAGCTGCCTTTCAGTAAGACTCACAATGGAAGGTTCCCAACCTGGAGCAAGGATATGGGCCAAGTGAGTGAAAAAAAGGCACCGTTTCTAAAGCATAAAGAAAACCTTTCACCCCTTTACTTTTAAAATCCTGGTATCCATGACAACTGGACGGAGGGAAGAAAGTGGCTGTCCCCTCCCCTCTTCATTGTTTAACTTTCAGTTGCTGCAGCAACTGAATATACTGGGCCCAGCTAGATTCTCTGGGTGTTTTCTTCTTTCTTAGTTCCGCCTTTATTGTGGGCCCTCCTCAGTGCCAACATTGCTTTGTCTCTCGCTGGAGAAGCCTGTGAGAACGAGGATGGGCAAAGTGTCAGGCTCTTGGTGCAGCTGAAAATCCTTTGAGATGGAAGAAATGGCTGGAACAAAGGGGCAGAGGAACAAAAAGCCTTGAACTGCTTTGCCCCTGCCTCGTAGGGTCTTTATCATCTTAAACCTTGGGATTTGTGAGTGTCTAACTTTTCCTTTCCCAGGGATGACTTGGCAGGGATACAGAGTGGGCCTAGGAAACTGCTTGGGCAACAGTCTCAGCAGAGACTGCTTCCCAGGGAGACAAAGCCTGGTTAACTTAGGTCATCCTCTTTTTCTTTATTCCTTTTTTGATTCTTCTTTTTTCCCTTCCTCCCTCCCTCTTTCCTCCCCTCCCTTTACCCTTTCTCTTTTCCTTTTCCCTTGCCTTCTTTTTCCTCTTTCTGCTTCCTCTCTCTCACCTTCTTTTTCTTTCTCCTTCCCTTTTTTCCATCCCTCTCTCTCGTATATGTTTGTGGTTAACACTTTCCCATTTGAGAAAATTCTAAACAATTAGGTGGAGCTTCGAAACCTTTGTGTAGTCAATGTATTTCAATAATTAGTCTTGAAGAAATAATCAGATATGTGCACAAATAGTTATCTTTTTGGTGATTTATCACGTATATTCCATTATAAAATAATGGAAAAAGTCTACATGGAGAGAAATAAGATCAGTTAAAATCACTGTGTCTTATTTTATTCTGGCAAAGAGATCATTTTTAATCCACTCATTCTACAGCTGCATGTTGGCCCTGTGCTGATGGCTGGAGAGCAACAGTGAGCAAAACAGACACGGTCCCTTCTTAATGAAACTTAGAGATACAGTCAGATAACTCAGAAATAAATGCAATTCACAAATCATGGTCAGTGCCCATGATGAGAAATGATGGGATATGAAGAGAGGGCGTATCAGTGGCATTTAACTTCATCTGGGCACGAGGGAAGATTTCTCTAAAAACCAATGACTTTTGAATTGTGACCTGCAGGATGTGCTGGAGAAACGTGGTGAATGGGTGGAGTGAGGCAAGAGCAGGCAAGAACAGGCCAGGCAGAGGGGCTGCCATGCTCATTGCAAGGGCCCAGTTGTCGGGGGAGCATGGCTTGTTCAGGGGACAGAAGGAGGCTGGCCAGTTGGCCTACAGAGTGGGGTCTGGGAGCTAGTGAAGGTCTGGAGGGGAGGCGGGGTACCCTCTGGGCATGTCTTTATGGTAAGAGTAATGGGCAGCTTCAGTGTGGCCAGGGAAGGGCTAAGGGGTCAAGGGTGGTGAAGGTTGTAGGACAAAGTCAGATTTGCAGATAAATCACTGTGGCTGCAGTGGGGAGAAGAGTTTGCAAGGGGCATAATGGGTTTGGGGACCAGCCAGAATGCCACTGCAGTAGTTCAGGAGAGACACGGGGGCGTTTGGATCCTGTGGTAGAGGTGGAGATAGTGAGAAGGTGGATCGGAGAGGAATTTAGGAGGTAAAACCAATGGAATGTGGTGGTGATGGATTGGGCATTCTTGAGGGGTGGGTATAAGAAGGAGGAAAGGGTCAGGGATGATGTATTATTTTTCTAGGGAGCAAAATACCACAATCTGGATGGCTTAGAAGAACAGATTATGCTTCTCAATCATGGAGGGTAGAGGGCCAAGATCAAGGTGTTGACACAGATGCTTACTTCTAAGGCAGCGTGGGAGAGTCTGCTCCATGTCTCTCTCCTAGCTTCTGGTGACTTGCTGGCAGTCTTTGTGGTCCCTTGGCTTGTAGCAGCATCACCATGGTCTCTGCCTTTGTGTTCACATGATGTTTTCCCTGTATGTATGTGTCTGTGTCCAAATCCCCCCCACCTTTTTAAATTTAATTTAATTTTTTTTTTTTTTTTGAGACGGAGTCTGACTCTGTCGCCCAGGCTGGAGTGTAATGGTGCGATCTCGGCTCACTGGAAGCTCCGCCTCCTGGGTTCGCGCCATTCTCCTGCCTCAGCCTCCCGAGTAGCTGGGACTACAGGCGCCCGCCACCACGCCCGGCTAATTTTTTTGTATTTTTAGTAGAGATGGGGTTTCACCGTGTTAGCCAGGATGGTCTTGATCTCCTGACCTCGTGATCCGCCCACCTTGGCCTTTTAAAGTGCTGGGATTACAGGCGTGAGCCACCGCACCTTGCCAAATTTCCCCCTTTTCATAAGGACACCAGTCATATTGGATTAGGGCCCACCCTACTCCAGTATGACCACATCTTATCTAATTACACTAACAGTGGTCCTATTTCCAAATAAGGTTGCATTTTGATGCATTGGGAGTTAGGATTTCAACATATCTTTTTCGGGTAAAGACAGTCAGCTCGTAACAGACCACTTCTGGGCTTCTGACTCCATCTCCGGATGGATGTTCGTGCCATTCTACGGGAGTGGAAACTAGAAGAAAAGCCTGTTTCAGAGAAAAGACCTTGAGTTTATCTTAGATCTGTCGAGTTAGATGTACCTTTAACTCATTCATTCATTCATTCTCAAATGTCCATTAAGTGACACCATATGGTAGGTAGGCACTGGATTAAGTGCTGGGGATATATATAGAAGCAAATTAGTCATGACTCCCACCCCTGAGGTACTCAGAATTTAATGGGGATAGACCTTGATATAGTTTAGATTTGTGTCCTCACCCAAAGCTCATGTTGAATTGTAATTCCCAATGTTGTAGGAGGGGCCTGGTGGGAGGTGTTCGGATCATGGGGTGGACTTCCCCCTTGGTGCTTTTGTGACAGTGAGTGAGTTCTCATGAGATGTAGTTGTTTAAAAGTGTGTAGAATCTCTCCCTTCACTCTTCCTCCTGCTCCAGCCATGTAAGATATGCCTCCTTCCTCTTCACCTTTTTCTTTTTCTTTTTTTTTTCACTGATTCTAAGTTTCCCACGGTCTCCCCAGCCATGCTTCCTATACAGCCTGCAGAACCATGAGCCAATTAGACCTCTTCTTTATAAATTTCCCAGTCACAGGTAGTTCTTTATAGCAATGTGAGAACAGACTAATACAGACCTCAAACACATAAACAAGTGTAATGTTGCTGGTGGAACATGTGCTATGAGTGAGAGATAAATTGAGAGCCTACAATAATGGGATTTTATCTAGTAAAAGAGGTCAAAAAGGGGTTCCTTGAGGAAGAGGTACTTAAAAAGGGATAACTAGCAAAAAAGAGAAAGAGCATTCTGGACAGGGAGAACAGTATATGGAAAGGTCCTGTGGTGAGTGAGAGCAGAAAAAGCATGAGGAATTGGAAGCTGGCTAGTGCAGCAGAGGTGCAGAGAGCATAGAGGACACTTAAGGTGAGATGAGCCTGGGGAGGTGAACATCAGCCGGGCTATGGAGGGTCATGGAAGCCAGGTGGAAGAACTTTCTGTAGTTCCTAAGAGCAATAGAAAGCCCTGCAAGATTCTGAGCCAGGGTGTGCATGATTTAGCATATAAAAAGCATCTCTTTGCCTGTCATTTGGCAAACAGATAGGAGGAGGGTAGAGTGGATGAAGAGACTTAAGAAGTCCAGAGATAAGGAAGGTAGTGGTGCCAGAGACGCACATAACTAGACAAATTCAAGAGATATCTGGAAGGGAGACTTTGACAGCCTCAGTGACCAACTGGATACGGAGTGAGGGAGAGGGAGGCAGTGAAGACGACTTTTGGGTCTCTTGCAACTGCTAGCACATGACAGAGAACACTAAATGAGCACCAGCCTTGGGAAATGTAGACTTTGGGGTACATTGGAGCCATTCATGAGAAGAGGCTGGAAGGCTGCTGGATATTCCCAACTAGAGCTTAGGGGAGAGCTTGGCCAGGTGGGGAAAGCTGGATCCAAAGCAGATTCTGGAGGAGCAGGCAGAGCTGGCAAAGAATTGCCTTCTCCATCACAGCAAAGGGACAGAGTATGTGTGTGCATTTGCAGGGAGGTTTGCAAGCTCAGTAACAGGAAAATGAGGGAGTTGCTGCTTTCTGATGGCTTCTAATTTTTCTGAGTAGGAAGAGGTGAAGTCGTCTGCTTTTAGTGAAAAAAGAGGAAGTAGGGTAGAAGGCTGTGGGAAATTGGCAGGGAAGGTTTGAAAATGATGTTGGAGAATAATGAAACGGAAAAGTTTGCAGTATGTGAACTGAAAAATAGAAAGTTACAAAATAGAAGGTATGTATGACTTTAATTTTGGACAGAAAAAGTAAAATGGTAACATACACATAAGTACATATACATATATACATATCTATATACTCATGTACACACTTCATGATTAGTTTGACTCTAAGCAATTTAAAATACTTTGCTTTGTTCTTTTCTTTATTTTCTAAATTTGCAAAACTAAACATGTATTGCTTCTGCAATAAAAACACCTCTTATTTCTAAAAATGTTTATAAAACCCTTTGCTTTCATTCTTTTTCTTGAGGAGAGACTTGTATATTATTAATTTGAAAAATTATTGTTAAACTTTTTTAGCTTAAAATAGCAAAATAACAACAACAAGTATTTGTTGACAAGAAATGTCTTTAGCGTAAACTGCTCTAGTAGAGGTCGTGCTAATTTTAAGGTGATATTCTCATTCCCTAAAGTTATAGCTCATCTGCCTGCAGGTCCATGACAGTGAAATCTTTGCTCCCTGATGCAGACCCAATCAGTGACTGAGAAAGCCTAGCCAGTGTGATAGCCTGAGGGCAGCAGACCTGCACCTACTCAAAGAGCTAAATTTGAAGCACACTGGTGGCATCTTTGCTAACTCTGATGATTTCGATTAGCAGGATAATTTTTTTTTTAATTGTACAGGCATGAACACGTTATGTTATGTTATTATTTCAAATAATACTAAATTATTAAATGTTGTAAATCACTGCTTTTAGTTTTGATAACTTTATGCCTTTTCAAATGGCTACATTTACAGATGAGAACATCCTTTGCCAGGGTTTTGCATGGTGGCTGTATGAGGGCATTGCTAGCTGCAGTAACAAAGGACTCAACAAATTTTTATTTTATTTATTTATTTTTGAGACAGAGTCTTGCTCTGTCACCCAGGCTGGAGTGCAGTGGGGCGATCTCGGCTCACTGCAAGCTCTGCCTCCTGGGTTCACACCATTCTCCTGCCTCAGCCTTCCAAGTAGCTGGGACTACAGGCGCCCTCCACCAAGTCCGGCTAATTTTTTTGTAATTTTTAGTAGAGACGGGGTTTCACCATATTAGCCACGACGGGATCTCCTGACCTCGTGATCCGCCCGCCTAGGCCTCCCAAAGTGCTGGGATTACAGGCTTGAGCCACCGCGCCCGGCCGACTCAACAAATTTTAATTGCTCAACACTTAAAGTAATACAGAGAGATTAAGGTACTTGCCCCTTGGTCACACAGCTAGGAAATTAAAGTACCAGCATGGGCAGCCAAGGCAATTTGACTTCAAAACACTTGTTCTCACCTCTTTCCTATATTCCCATCTAACATGCTAAGACACCTCTGAAATGTTGCTTCTTCTCACTGTTTCTCATACTTGGGAGGGTAATGTCTATATGTTCTTGCTCCAGTATGTAGCTAATTGGAGACATGGAAACGGTACGTCACTAATACATCAAATGTTCTATAGATCTATGAAATTAGCTTTTCTTAAGCAGTATCTGTGAAATCACAGATTAGCTGGGCCACGCATAGCTAATATACATTAAAATAAATGCATAAGTGCCATAAAAAGTGTTTCCACTTGTACCACCCAAAACCATCTCGCGTGTGACAAACTTGGGGAGGGGAACCATTAAATCTAGAGCCTGGGCAGTGTATGTGCAGACCCTGTTGTGGAATCCTCCATGGGGTAGAGCAGACAGGCCCTTGTTTCATGCACAGCCTGCCTCTTCCAAGGATGGCACAATGACTTTCACATACTTTGCCCATAAAATGGCACAAAGTGCTTGAGAGAGCCTTCCAGGATGCAGAGCTGGATCGGTAGGGCCTAACCAAATGCTGAAGAGGTACCTGAACAGGACCGCTAACTCCGCCCTCTGTCGGCCCCACCCTCTGCTGGCCCCTCCCCTAACCCCGCCCCCCTTTGCCTCCTGTCCCGACTGCCCAGCCATGGAGTCTGAGATACAAAGAAGGGAGGATCCCACGCTTTCCGAGATGGCACTGGCGTCAGTGCTTCCACAGGAAATCTTGACAGAAGAGGCGAAGAGGCTGACTGCACAGTCCTTTCAACCAAAATGCAGTATTTTGTCAATATCAGCCCTGGGAGGAAACTGCTTGGGCCGAGTTAAAGTTAAGAATCTGACTTGGCCGGGCGCGGTGGCTCAAGCCTGTGATCCCAGCACTTTGGGAGGCCGAGACGGGCGGATCATGAGGTCAGGAGATCGAGGCCATCCTGGCTAACACGGTGAAACCCCGTCTCTACTAAAAAATACAAAAAGCTAGCCAGGCGAGGTGGCGGGCGCCTGTAGTCCCAGCTACTCGGGAGGCTGAGACAGGAGAATGGCGTAAACCTGGGAGGCGGAGCTTGCAGTGAGCTGAGATCCGGCCACTGCATTCCATCCAGCCCAGGCGACAGAGCGAGACTCCGTCTCAAAAAAAAAAAAAAAAAAAAAAAAAAAAGAATCTGACTTAATCCCTAAATCTGGCAACATAAAGGGTGTAGACACCCAGGCCTAGCCCTGACTGGGCCTTTTCCCGGAATGGTCTGCGAGCTTTGGGTAGCAGACAGCCCTGGTCTGGTGCTGGCTGTGTCATTTCGTAGGCATGTGCCCTTGGCTACAAATTTTTTTAGTTCCAAATTTCCTAGTATGCCAAATGGGGCTGAAACACCATTTGCACATGGTCTCCTTCCAGAACTCCTGCCTTCAGACCCAATATTTATTTAAGAGTAATGGAGAGTGAGAATAAGTCAACTCATTCCACCAACCTGTGACTTTTATCCAACATTCTATTACCAAGTGTAAAAAGTGCGTGTACGAGAAGGTCCTCTGACTTTGGAAGGCTTACTAATTGTCTGTGCTCCCATTTAAAAACAGTCCATTTATGTAGCACTTTTTTCAGTCTCAAAGTCCTTTCCCTTAAATGATCTCATAACCCCTAACAAGTTTGTCATAGAAATAATTTTCCTGCTACTTACTTATAAATCTCCCAGTCATGAGATAACCAATATCCTCCCGCTCTCCCTCCCCGACCCCATTGGCATCTCCTACTCACAGACTCTAACCCAGACACCCATACATCTGACTTACATCAAGCCCATCTTTTTTCTTCTGTGTCTCTAGCTGAACCGCCATGAGAGACAGTGATGGTGTTGAGGGTGAAGGCTACTTGTCAGGAAGATCCTGAGAAAGTTAAAGGCCAGGTAGGAGAATGAACTAGTATTCCCAAGTGTGAATTTCTGACTGGAGAGACAAACATCTGCTGTCCATCAGCTTGATGGCATTTGCTCCACTTCCTGCCTCTACCTCACTAGTGGTTGACATCTCAGCAAATAGTAGGAAGTTCCTTTCCTACAGGATCATGTGGGCTGAGAAACCCTTTGACAATGAGGATGCACTAAGCTACTCCAATTTCTTTCTGGAGATAATATATGGAGAAAATAAAATTACTTGCTGCATTTATTTTTGTATCTAACTAAACTAGAACATTTGTAATTAAAAACACTTTAAATGGATCCAATAAATTATTTAAAGTTATGGCTAGCGAAGCAATATCGTGATCAGTGGTAGCTAGAACAATTTAACCAGGAGCAGGGCTTCTTTGGGAGAGATGTGGGGCTGAACAAAATTTTATAAGATGCAGAAGTTCCCTTGGCACACTTGGCTAAGGAAACCTGGCACAGAGGATGTGAAACGGGGGCACTTGAGGCTCCCTGAATAAGAGATGGAGCTTGCAGAGGACACCCTATGTACCCCAAGTTGGCGTAAGCACTTTCCGGCAGATAACTCGTTTATCCTCAGGGCAACCTTATGAGGTAGGTACTATTATTACGCATTTTACAGATTGAGCCCGGTGGAGGTGAGAAAGCCAAGACTGATCCCAGGCAGCCTGGTTCTGCATACGAAACTGCTGTATTCTTTGCTCTCTGCTATCTCATACCTGGAAGGCAGGCAGGGAAAAGAGGAGAAAGGTTGAGGCTGAATAGTTACATAAGTGCAAGTGCCCCAGAGTCCTGAGTGGCGCCTGAGAACAGAAGGGCCCAAGTTATTAGGTGGTAGAATACACTGCCTGGTGTCTGCCACATAGTAGATTCTCCATAAGTGTTGAACTGAAATCAAGCATAATTACCTAAGCTGTCAGCCCTGTTTCTCTAGTTCATCAACATTTCTCTTAATTCTTTGATTTTCTCAAACTTGGTAAACCATGAATAATATGTATTACTTTAAAAAAAAAAAAAAAGATTGTCCAGTTCATGGAACACTGCAACGAGATATGTGAGAAGAGATCTTACTAGTGTTTAACTCAAAATCCCGAGAGGCTTGCGCAGAGGCTGGAGCCCAGCAACCATTGCTTGTCCTTAGCGCCCATTTAAGGGGCACCCTCCTATCACCACCCGTTAGCTTTATCCCAGTGCAGCATGAATATTTTCACAGTGAAGTTTAGGTCTAACTGTGACACTCTCATTGCCCACAAAATACACAGGATTCCAGTGAGCAAACAGCCCCGCCCTGAGTCTACCCGGCATTGGCCACAGGCATGCATAGCAGGAACTGGGCGGCTGAGTTCGCAGGCAATCAGGATGGGCGCTGCTGCTAACAAGGTTAAAATCATCTGTTCTGCCAGTGTCACCCTCTGCCCACCCTCTAGGCTGTGGTCTGGGTCCCTCAGGATAGCCACAACTTGGGAGGCAGCTACTGCTCCCCTTGCTTTGGGCCATGAGCTGCGTTCTGTTTACCTTCACCTTCCTGATACATTCCTTGGGTGCTTTCCTTGTGTGTTCAGGGGCTTTGATCAACTCTGCCTTCCTGGGCCTCAGGGAGAGAGATGGGCTGCCTCCGGGTGCTCATGACCTTTCCAGCAGTAAGCTAACAATGTATGACTCCTGCATTGCCATTGCTGGCTTGAGGTAACCATCCCATTTTCATTTCTATCAGAAATGCCTTTTTCAAATGTCAGCATGTTTGAGAGTTAGGCTTAGATTCTAAACCCAGCAGGCAGAGATGAATGTTGCAGCTGGGGCCTGGGAACCAGGGGCCCTGAGTGGCACCAACTCTACCAGTCCTTACACCTGCAGGCTTAGAGCAGACCAACCAGGTGGGGCCAGCCAATAGGAGTTGGGTAACTTTTCCATGTTGGCCAGTGTGCCCCACAGTCTAGCATTTGCACAGTCCCACCCTAGCTCATATACGTGTTCTGCTTCACCCAGTTCAATGGCTCCCTACAGCCTGTAGGACAAAGGTCAGCTTCCCTGTGGCACCCAAAGCCCTCTGGACCCTGGCCTTGCAGAGCTCTGTTTCTGGGGCTGCTCATTTCTCTCTGTCTTGCACCTCATGCAGCAGCTATCACGAGTGATGTGCCATTCCTTGGCAGTAAACTAGACTGTTCCCTGGGCCATGCTACTTCCTCTGCTTGGATGCCCCTTCCTGGTTTCTTCTGGTTCAACTTCTTCATCTATCAGTGCTGAGTTTAGCTCTACCTTCATCTGAGAACCTGTCTCTGACTTTGAAGGTTGGATGAGCCCAGTCTGCTTCCACCTATCATGGGATGTATAAAGAATGGGAGGTTGTAAAAAGCAGCATCAAGACATCAGAGAGACCAGGGTTCAAATCCTGGCTCTCACATTATTAATCATGTCATTTTGGGCAAATTGTTAGCTTCTCTGGGCTTCAGTTTCACCATATGTAAAATGAGGGTATTAACAGTATTTGCCTTAGAAGATTGTTTTGAGGCCTGGGGAAGTCCATGTCTATAAAGGACTATAGTGGGTTGAATTGTAGCCCTTTAAAGAAATGTCCACTGGAGACTTTAGAATGTAACCCTATTTGGAATAAAGATTTTTGCAGGTGTAATTAAGGATCTCGAGATGAGATTTCCTTGGATTTAGGATGTGCCCTAAATTCAATGACAGGTTCCTTATACAGAGAGGCAGAGGTAGATTTAAGAAAAAGAGACACAGAAGGTGGTTATGTGAAGATGGAGGCAGAAACTGGAGTGACACAGCCACAATTCAAGAAATGTCTGGAGCCACCAGAAGCGGGAAGAGGCAGGGAAGGATTCTCCTCTAGAGTCTTTGGAGAAAGTGTGACCTTGCTGATATCTTGGTTTGGGACTTCTAGCTTCCAGAACTGTGCCAGAATGAATTTCGATTGTTTTAGGCCATGAAGTTTGTGATGATTTGTTATGGTAGCCCTGGAGCTGACACAAGTGTACGTAGCATATCATAGATACTCCATGAAGGTGACCTGACAGTATTACATATTGTTTTGATGGCTCTGTGTTAAATTTGCCTTCTTTGAGGTGTGTCTGTCTACCCCATGTCACCTGCCCCCAACATTTCAGCATATGTTTTTCTTAACTTGTGTTTTCAATGCTTAGCACAATGTCTGGCACATAGTAGGTACTCAAGGAATGATTTTGAGCAAGGACATGCTGATGTGGTACTGTCACCTGGAGGGGACTATACTTCCTCTTTGACCATCCTGTGATCACATATCCTGAGGGTTCTCTGCTTGGTCACTGACCTTTTGATGACTTGAACATTTGGGTTCAGTGTTAGTACAGTCTGTGGTGCCCAGTGGCAATGCAGTAACCAGCAGAAGGGTGGGATACCCACTGGTCTCTCAATGGATGGGCACCGGGGGATGCAGCAACAGTGCTGGGCTTATCCACCAACAGGGAGGGTATTGCTCCATGAAGAGAGGCTGGGACCAGGGAAAAGGTGCCAAATGGTAGCTGAGCAGGCTAGTGGGTGTGCATGCTTGATGGATGAGCTTCTGGGGACCAGCGTCAGTGAGTGGCTTGCCATGGTCACATAGATACTTCATGGCATCACAGTGCGACTGTACAGCACTGGGGTTCAGTGGGCTCTGGGGACCAAAACCCTGGGCTCACAGCCCAGGCCGACATGCTTCTGCCTGCACTGTAAGCCCGTGAGGATGGTGATAAAACCACCAACACTGAGACTAGGAATTTGAGGTTTAGAGAAGTTGAATGATTTGACACAGGCTGCTTAGGAAGTGGTAGTGCCAAAATTTAAATCCAGTTCTTGATCATAATGTCTGGGCTTAGCAGGGGAGTAAGTAAGGAGAGGACAGTGGCCTGAAAGAGGATGATTGTGTTATTGATACCTTATATTTTAATTCTACATAGTTTATACATCCCACAATACAATATTACTGTCCTTTAAATGGTCATTGTCTTTTAAAGAAATTAGCACTGTGTTATATGTATCTACATGTTTACCATTTCCGGCAAATTTTTCATTTCTTCTTATATATCTGAGTTTCCACTTAGTATTCTTTCCCTGCAGACTGAAGAACTGTCATAGTTCAGGCTTGCTGCCAATGAATTTTTTTTCAGCTTTCCCTTATCTAAAAAGTCTTTATTCTGCCTTCATTTTTGAAAGATATTTTTTTGGCTATGTAGTTCTGGGTTGACAGATTTTTCTCCTTCCAGCATTTTAAAGATGTTAATTTATTTTTTTAAAGTGTTTATTTTACCATGATATTTTGAAGAATATTTTTCTATTAAGATTTGTTTTAAATTTCAGTATTTAAAAAGTACTTAATTGGCCGGGTGCGGTGGCTCACGCCTGTAATCCCAGCACTTTGGGAGGCCGAGGCAGGTGGATCACGAGGTCAGGAGATCAAGACCATCCTGGCTAATGTGGTGAAACCCTGTCTCTACTAAAAAATACAAAAAACTAGCTGGGCGTGGTGGCGGGCACCTGTAGTCCCAGCTACTCAGGAGGCTGAGGCAGGAGAATGGTGTAAACCCGGGAGGCGGAGCTTGCAGTGAGCCAAGATCACGCCACTGCACTCTAGCCTGAGTGACAGAGTGAGACTCTGTCTAAAAATAAAAAATTAAAAAAAAAATAATTATCTTTTCACTTCCATTTATTTTCCTGATGTAAAGTCAACTGTCTTTCAAACCATTATTATTCTCAAATCTCCTCCCTTTTATATTAACTGTTAAGATATTATTAATATTAATTGATATAATTAAAAATATTATTATATATTATGATATATGAAATAATATAATATAATATATAATTATATATAATATTATAATGTATGTATTTATTATATAATACATAACATATAATATATAACTATATATTATATATTATATAATAATATAATATAATATATATTTCATAATATTATATATTATGAAAACTCCAGGGTGTTAGAGGTTGGCAATTCAAATATTTTCAAACATCCTGTGGGCCAAATAAAATGGATCTGTGGGCTCAAACATAGCTGCGGGCCCCTAAGCATGACCTGTGCACCTCGTATCCGGCCACTTCCCGGTACACAATGACTGCTGTAACAGAGCTAACCTGGAACGCCATTTCAGCTAAGATGAGGAAGGGCCAGTTAGGGGACCTTGAACTGCTTGGGTGTGACCAGAACAAAGGGTGGGTGGGGTGGGAGAGTATTATGAAGATGGATATATATATATATAAATAAAATGAAGATACACCTTGTTAACCAATATTATTATTAGTATATCTGGTTGGACTGGTAGCAGAAGCGAACTTTTACTTTCCTTTTCACATCCATCTTTGATTTTGTTCTATGATCCTATATAATTTTAATTAAAACTAAACCTTTAAAAGCTGATATGTCACAAACTATGTGCCAGGCCTGTCATTAGGACTCTATGTCCATTTGGGATTAGGATTCACCCTTCCCACCCTTGTGCTGCCTCTTGAGTTGCTACCCTAGGACGTTCTGATTGCTTCCTCAATTGACATCTTGCAGCCCTACTATTTATACACTAGGAGATACGAGGTGAACATTCAACCATAAGGATCACTACCACTGGTCTTTGTAATTTTGAATCAGTGACAAAGTATGGTGGCTACAGTGCTTTTTGAGGGTACTAGTAGTATCTTTCAAGGTTAAGAAAACCTTTATCCAGAGGTTGCAAGTTAGAACTTCTAGGGCAAATTTTTTCTCCATCCACAATATTTTTTGAAATTTTGAATCTGAACATCTAAATATCTCCAGCTGGCCAATATTCCACAATTCCCTAATTATAACTGTCTTATACTGGCTGGATACACACATATGCGTTTGCAGAATGGTTCCCGAAGACATTTGAGTTGGTCACTCTGGATCCTTTGGTAAAAGCAGACCTGTGGCAATAGGTCTACGTTCTCGAAAGAAACAAAGATAAAATGGAGTGGGACACATTTGCCTTCTTTCTTCCCAAAGCACAAGCCAGCACCGGCCCCATCATCTCCAGAATCAAGTCCAAGTTGCCTTTGTTTGATTTTAAGACTCTTGGCCTGGTATCAGTCTGCTTCTTAGCTTTACCTGTCAGTACTACACTCTCCTCCTGTACTCACCCACCCCACCCACCCTTTGTTCTGGTCACACCCAAGCAGTTCAAGGTCCCCTAGCTGGCCCTTCTTCATCTTAGCTGAAATGGCATTCCAGGTTAGCTCTGTTACAGCAGCCATTGTGTACTGGGAAGTGGCCGGATACGGGGTGCACAGGTCATGCTTAAGGGCCCGCAGCTATGTTTGAACCCACAGATCCATTTTGTTTGGCCCACAGGATGTTTGAAAATATTTGAATTGCCAACCTCTAACACCCTGGAGTTTTCACATAAAATTCTAGATTTTCAGCTTTTCTTAGAAAATGAATGATCTGGCAACACTGGGTCCATATTCCTGTGAAGCCACACACAGGGGCATCTAAGTAGCTACCATTCTTTTATACAGGGCATGAGCTCTTTCCTGTTTTCACATCTGCCACCCAGCCTGCTCTCTCAAGCACATGCTGACGTGGTCCGCCCCGCAAGCGTGCAGATTTGCACTTTTTGTTTTGGGGAATGACGAAGGAAAAGCAAGGAAGGAAATTAACCAGGCTTGGTGGCATGCGCCTGTAATCCCAGGTACTTGGGAGGCTGAGGCAGGAGAATCGTTTGAACCCGGGAAGTGGAGGTTGTAGTGAGCTGAGATTGCGCCACTGCACTCCAGCCTGGGCGACAGGGCACGACTCCATCTCAAATAATAATAATAATAATAATAATAAGAAGAAGAAGAAGAAGAAGAAGAAGAAGAAAAATAAAAAAAGAAAAGCAAGGAAGCATGATTGATTCTGTCTGCAAGGTGTCTGGGATTATGACAAAGGAAAGGACATTTGAGCTGGAGCACTGGAGATGGTACTTGGTAAACATGAAACAGACCATGAAACCAGCAAGTCTTTGGCATTATTTGGGATGTCCTTGTGGTGAATGTGAAGGCTGAGGCTTCCATGCTAGAACCTGACTGTAGCCCTCGTCTTTCTCATTTTCACATGCATATCAAATACCAAGTCTCACTGAATAATTGCTAAGAATCTCTTCTAGTCCATCCCTTGTTCTCTCTCCTGTAGCACCATCCTAGTTCAGGACCACATTAGTTCCACCTGGAGGACTTGTGCTCATTCCTCAGGGCCTTGCTAATCTAAGTGTGGCTGCAAGACTAGTGACATCAGCACCTAGGGCCTCCCTTAGACAGGTAAGACCTCAGGCCTCACCCTAGACCTACTGACTAGGAATCTGCATATTAACAAGATCTCCAGTTGACGCCTATGCACATTCAATTTTGAGAAGCGTTCCCCTAGAGCAGTGGTTTTTGACCTCGTCTGTGCATTACAATCACCTGGGGAGGATTAAAAAATTCTTTAGTTTCTGGCAGCACCCAAACCAATTAAATCCAATCTCTAGGGGTGGGACCCAGTCATTGGAGTTTATTAAAACTCTCCAGGTGATTCCAATTTGCAGAAAATCAGTGCTTTAGGACACAGGTTCTCAAAACTGGCTGCCCATTAGACTCACCTGGAGATCTTTTGCAACTTCCTAAAACCAAGCCACATCCCAGGTCAATTAAATCAATGTCTGGGGCCAGTCAGACACAGGCATCTACATTGGTGACATTTCCCAGGCGATTGTAGAATGCAACCAGAATTGAGATCCAGTGTTTTGGGACTCTGCTCAGGAATCTCTCATTTCTGGAGACCCCCTCACAATATGTCCCCTACTCCAATGATGCCCACCCTCCATGGTGCCCTATGCGTACTGCACCATCTCTCTAATTATCTATTACGTACCTGCCTTCCTCTACCCCATCTGGTTGGGAGCTCCTGGAGAATAGGGACTATGTTTTATGTTTCTTTGTTTTTCTTATGCCTTGCGCAATGCCTGACATTTACAATATACTCAGCAAGAGGTTATTAATTTCTTATTGCTTTTATTATTATTCCAATCCTGAGAGCTGTGTAAGGCAAATAAATCTCGGGACCCCAAAATCACTAAGTCAGGGGAAAAGTCAAACTAGGAACTATGTCAGACAAACCTGCCTCCCATTTTATTCCTAAATAAGATAGCTACAAAGTTAAGAAGCTACATACCTCCTTCACAATTTGTCCACAAGGAAATTCCTTGTGGACAAAGGACAGACAGATCTCAAAGTCATCCCTGCTGAGGCTCACCTGAGACAAATGCGTATCTGATTGCTTCCTCTGCCTTATTTTTTATGTAATAATGCAGATTCATTGACCCAGACTAAATGGTGTATTCAGTGGAAGGCTGATCAAGGACTCAAAAAAATGCAACCTTTTGTCTCATGTACTTCTAACCTGAAAGACCCCACTTCAAGTTGTCCTGTCCTGCCTTATCGGACAGAGCCAATGTTCATCTTACACGTATTGATGTCTCATGTCTCTCTAAACCGTAAAAAAGCAAGTATGGCCAGGTGCAGTGGCTCACACCTGTAATCCCAGCACTTTGGGAGGCCGATGTGGGTGGATCATGAGGTCAGGAGTTTGAGACCAGCATGGCCGACGTGATGAAACCCAGTCTCTACCAAAAATACAAAAATTCACTGGGCATGGTGGCATGCACCTGTAGTCCCAGCTACTCGGGAGGCTGAGGCAGGGGAATCGCTTGAACCCAGGAGGTGGAGGTTGCAGTGAACCGGAATCATGCCACTACACTCCAGCCTGGGCAACAGAGTGAGACTTGTCTGGGAAAAAAAAAAAAAAAAAAAAGGCAAGCTGTACCTTGACCACCTTGGGCACATGTCTTCAGGACCTCCTGAGGCTGTGTCACAAGTGCGTCCTTAACCCTGGCAAAATAAACTTTCTTAATTGTTGGAGACCTGTCTCTAATATTTTGAGTTAACAGACCCTATGGTCAGAGTTGTAGTAAGGAAAGCTCACCCTGGTGCAGGGGACGCTGGATGATGGCAAAGTCTGGAGGCAGCAGAGCAGCTAGGAGGCTGTTGCAATGGTCTAGGTAGAAGGTAATGAACAACTGAACGAGTGTGGTGGCAAATGAGGACATCAGGCAGAAGCCCAACGGCAAGGGCATCATGAGGTAGAATCAGTAGAATATGAGTTTGCTGGGCTGCTATAATATATCATGTCACAGTTCTGGAGGCTAGAAGTCCATGATCAAGATGCGGCAGGGTTGGTTCCTTCTGAGAGCTGTGCGGATGAATCTGTTCCATGCCTCTCTTCTAACTTCTGGTGGTTTGCTGGCAATCTTTGGTGTTCCTTGACTTGTGGCACATCACTCTGCCTTCATCTTTCCATGGTGTTCTCTCTCTCTCTCTCTCTGTGTGTGTGTGTGTCAAAATTTCCTCTTTTTATAAGGACACTGGTCAAATTGGATTAGGGCTTCCTCACTCCAGTATGACTCTCATCTTGTTACCAGCAGAAGTTATCCAAGTCACCAACGGTGAATCCGTAAGGGTCTGCAGCAACCTTGATCCTTGCCTCTTCAGAAGAAATAATTTGAGGGACATGAGGCAGAAGAAGAGATGGAGCCAAGTTTTAGAGCAGGAGTGAAAGTGTATTAAAAGCTTCAGAGCAGGAATGAAAAGGAAGTCAAGTGCACTTGGAAGAGGGCCAAGCAGACATCTTGGAGGTCAAGGGCAGCGTGTGGCCTTTGACTTAGGGTTTTATACATTGGTGTATTTCTTGGTCCTGCGTCCCTTTTCTTTGATCCTTCCCTTAGGGCGACCTGCTCATGTGAGTCATGGCCTGCTAGCGCTTGAGAGGTAAGCATGCGCAGTGTGTTGACCGGAGTCGCAAGCATCCTCTCCTGAGGCCTTCTTCCCTTTTCTGCTGGAATGGCCCCGGAAGGTCATCCTCTGCCATTTTGCCTCATAGTGCACATGCTCGAGCCCAAGCCCCATTCCTGAGATCTTATTAAGAAGCTGCCGGCCGGGCATGGTGGTTCATGCCTGTAATCCCAGCACTTTGGGAGGCCGAGGCAGGCAGATCAAGAGGTCAGGAGTTCGAGACCAGCCTGACCAACATGGTGAAACCCCCCCATCTCTACTAAAAATACAAAAATTAGCTGGGTGTGGTGGCATGCGCCTATAATCCCAGCTACTCAGGAGGCTGAGGCAGGAGAATCACTTGAACCCGGGAGGCAGAGGTAGTGGTGAGCCGAGATCATGCCGAGCTGAGATCGCGCCACTGCACTCCAGCCTGGGAGACAGAGCAAGACTCCGTCTCGGGAGAGGAAAAAAAAAAGAAGTTGCTGATCACCAATTTCAGCTGTTTTCTATCTACAGGGAAATTGCCTTTGCCTGGCGCTGGCTGTCACGGTGTGACAACTGCCTGACCATCACCTGGTGGCCGCCTGACTTTCCCGTTGGGGTGTGGGTGGGGGGAGCCCTCTTCTGTCCCGCTCATGCCTAACTAGCTACCTTCTGTAACAACCTTAACTAATTCATTTGCCACAAACTTATTTCCAAATAAGGTCACATTCTGAAGTACTGGGGCTTAGGATTTCAACCTATGAAGGGCAGGGGCACCATGCAACCCCATATCAGCAGGTATGGAGTTTTTTTGTGTGTGAACTGTGTCATGTGCAAGCACTTGAACTTCAGGAATTTTGGCTTTTCCATTTTAGAGATAAGTCACATTTTTTGCTCTGAGATCAACACGCTCGTTTCTAAGCTTTTGTCAAAATCATAACTTATGAAAAGCAACTCTGGGGATGTTGACAAAACTGGAAAAACAGATATCTTGAGCCAACTGGAGATCAATATGAGTCACGCAGAAGCTTGAGAAACTCAGGTGAACAAAAACATAAATAATTGGTCTTGGTTGTTCATTCACCAGTTATCAATTTCACTACTTTGAGCTGATGATTTTGGCAGACTTAATGCCCTGGGATTTCACAAGTGAATGTTCATAGGTGATTGAGAAGCATAGAAACTATTTTCAATAACTGTATACTTGCTCACAACAGACTGCAGGATTTAGATTCCCTTTCTCTTCCCTCCTCTCTCCCTCCTTCCCTCCCTGCCTCTCTCTACATCCTTTTTAGGCACAACTGTTAGTACAGGGCTTTACTTGTTAATTGTTCTTTTGTGATTTTGTTTGTGGCAATTAAATGCAGTGAAGGTTTGGTAATTAGCTGCTGTAATTAGAAACACCTTCGGGTTAGGAAGGTGTTTCCTTTTCAGCACTTTAGGAGCTATAGCACTCCCTTCAAAACGCCTGCACTTGGCTGTGGGGGGGAGGGAGGGAGTGAGCAGCTGCACACCATTCACCGTAGAGGCGGCTTTCTGCTAACAACAACACCTTGCATCCCGCCTTCAGAATTCTCCCTTGCAGCTGCAAGCAGAACTGAGAAGTGTGCAGGGCTGCTCTTGCAGTTAATAACTCCCAGATCTCCTGCAGGCCCCTCGGTGCACACATCTATGCTGGAATCTGGACAGCGTTATCCTGGACAATTTAGTCCCTGCCAGAAAGGTATCGCCTCCCCGAAGATTGTCTGTCTGCCTTTCTTCCTATTTTGGGCTAAAGGGACTTTCAGGAATTATATATGTACATATTTCATGTTTCACAATGGGAACACTTGTATCTCACGTCAAAACGAAAGTTAAAGAAAAATGAAAAACCTCATGAATTGTCCTTTTAAAAATTCTCTGTTTCCTGAAAAACAAAAACAAACAAAACACCAAAACAAAAAACTCTCAGGCTTGAAATAAAACCCTGGTGAAGACCTCCAGCTGGGAGTACTTGCTGCCTGATCTCCTGGCTGAGGGAAAGGGAAGTTGTGTTTCTAATTCATTGTTACCAGAGGCTGAGCTTCTGGGAAGAAAGAAATGCATCTTAAAACTTGTTATTTTCCTCTTCTCCTTTTCCCGGTCTTGACTCCTTTTTCTTCCGCAGTGTTAGTTTGGCAGCTTCAGATTTCAGACTGACTAAGGGAGCTTGCTCAAGGGCTAAGAGGAGTTGGAGGGTGCTCTTTCTGGGTTTAGATCTGTAGGTACCTGCTGGACTCTGACGTCCCTAAAACCAGCGAGAGAAAAGAGGAGACAGGGGCTCAGTACCCAGGCCCTGCTGGGAGCTGTCCTCAGACAGGTGTGCACCCAGAAGTCCAGATTCACTGGGTGGCGATGGGGGGTTCTCAAGTTTCCCCAGAAGTACCCTGAACACCCCAAACAAGTAAATGCCTCACCCTCACGTCACCTTTCCTGCCCTCCCCCGAGATCTGAGGAGGGGGACAGTCTTTTAAGTGGTTCCATTCAGGTATGACATTTACAATCTTTAACTTTTAGAATATTTTTTAACTTTTAGAAATTCATGGGCCAGGCGCAGTGGCTCACGCCTAGTAATCCCAGCACTTTGGGAGGCTGAGACAAGCAGATCACGAGGTCAGGAGATCGAGACCATCCTGGCTAACACGGTGAAACCCCGTCTCTACTAAAAATACAAAAAATTAGCTGGGCGTGGTGGCGGGTGCCTGTAGTCCCAGCTAGTCGGGAGGCGGAGGCAGGAGAATGGTGTGAACCCGGGAGGCGGAGCTTGCAGTGAGCTGAGATCGGGCCACTGCACTCCAGCCTGGGCGACAGAGCGAAACTCTTGTCTCAGGAAAAAAAAAAAAAAAAAATTCTTGTGAGTTTGGTATTCTACTCCATAGTATACCGACTTTGGTGCTAGGAGAAAGATGACATTTTCTCCACCAGATCTGTGATGAAAATGGATGCTCCCGTGTGGGTGGTGCATGTCTATTACAACCTGGTGGGGGAACAGGTAGGTGGGTGGAGCTGATAACCTGCTGCTGACAAAGGTCGGTGGGAGGAAGGAAACAAATGCCTCCAAATTCTCATCAGATTGTAGCTGCCTCAACGGCTTGTCAGCCCTTGGAGTGACAGCTGCCTCAGTTGCTCCTGTTGCTGACGTCCGGTTTCGAGAGGACAGGGCTTGGTAGGCTCTTGCCTGCCCCACACCCTCAGGGTGCTGTCGACCCCCTTTTCCAGATGTGGAGCTGTGCTTCTCAACTTACAACCTGACTTCACAGCCAGGACACAGCCTGTCTGTCTGGGGCTTTGCTTTTGTCTTTCTTCCTTCACTCTGAGTTTGGGAACAGGGATCTTGAACTCGAAGAACTCCCTTGCCACGCCAGTGAACACAGAGGCCAGAGGCAGTGTGCTTCTGATGTTAGAGTGCCAGGAAATCTAAATGTGCTGTGGCGATGTAAGTCCCCTAGCGGCAAAGGGAGATGATCACAAATTTGGGAAGAGTAGCTTGCTCATGGTGCATGGTCCCTAAATCTCTTACAATCCAGAGAGCTTGAATGAAAATACAACTAGCATGGACAGCCCCTCTTCTTCCCTCCCAGGCTTCCT
Source organism: Macaca fascicularis (assembly GCF_037993035.2). NCBI lineage: Eukaryota > Metazoa > Chordata > Mammalia > Primates > Cercopithecidae > Macaca > Macaca fascicularis. Next base: position 78,090,542 of record NC_088381.1, read on the forward strand.
TCCATGCAGTGATGTGATGCGTGGGAGGGGGGTTCACCACGAACTCACGGACACCTGGTTAACTTACCTTGATCACAACAAAACCAGGGGGAGAAAGGCACTGTGCCAGGAATTCCTCAGCAAGCAAGCTTAATGCAATCCCATTTTCTCCACAGTCAGACTTTCCTCCTAGGAAGATGCCTTGGGTTCGCGCAAGCTGTATCGGAAACTCAGTTCCTCTCTCTTGCTTGCTCTAAAATTGCTTCTTCCTGGAGACATATTCTTGCTGAGTTATGTTCTTCAAATTATTTTCCCTCAGCTCACTTCATTCTACCCAAAATATCACGTACAAGATATTTCCAAACACACGTCTATTTCCAGTGCCACATAGAAGATATTCTTCTCAAACATCATATTTAACCTAAAACTTCCTTCTTATTTTAATGTAATGCATTTTCACCCTTAATCACTACTATGCATTGACTGGCGTGGTGCAGAACTCTGGGATAAGGGCTGAAACACCAAGGGTGTTTTGTCGTTGCTCAAAGTTCAATCCAGCCTCTGTCACTGCTGATCAGTGAAACAGAGGCTCTCGGAACCTCAGTCACCACAGCAGAAACCTGAGGAGGAAACTCCCTTCACAGAGATGTTGGAAGGATTAGGTGAAGATGTCTGCTATTTTTAGCATGATATGTTATATACAAAGTCCTAGGCAATTTAAGTTTTCCTATTTTCTTTGAAGGAGCAAGCTTGCTAAATGGATAAAGCTCCCAATAATATTTTGGTTTGGGATAGAAACACATTGAAACCAGTAGTTTAGGGACCCAGCACATTTTGTACAATATATGGATATGGATATGGATTTTCTCCTTGTTTGCTAAAAACCTCTCTGAGATCACTGTTGTTGGATCTTAGTCTTTATGAAATATACAAAGGACCTTCTGTTGAGTATTGAAAAACATACGTGATCTATCTGCAGGCTGGAAAACTTCCTTCAAAAACGGAAATGTCTTTGGGAGTAGCAGCAGAAGGTTTCCTTTCTCTTATCCCTCTGTTGGAAAATTTTTCTTTTATTTTAAAAACATTTGTGTTTTTTATTTCCATAGGTTTTTGGGGAACAGGTGGTGGTTGGTTACATGAGTAAGTTCTTTAGTGGTGATGTGTGAGATTTTGGTGCACCTATCATCTGAGCAGTACACACTGCACCCTATTTGTAGTCTTTTATCCCTCACCCACTTCCCACCCTTTCCCCCATGAGTTCCCAAAGTTGCCTGTGTCATTCTTATGCCTTTGCATCCTCATAGCTTAGGTCCCACTTATGAGTGAGAACATATGATGCACCTAACACTTAAGCCCTCATGACTGAATTTTGTGATCTGGAAATTTTATTCTCAGTTGGCAGCACTGACTATTTGGCCTACGTTCAATAAAGGGTAACATAGCCACTCTCTTACTGCAGCTACAACAAAGACTCAAAAAAGAAAGTAGAAGGATTGTTTACCAAATGACAGAAATTTACAAAAAAGAAGGGTGAAGTATGGGTGGGGTGGCCAGTTGTCTCAAATTGACTAGCGCTGTCCTGGATTTTATCTTTTTGTTTGATTATTTTGGGGTAATAGTTTAGATTTCCTATCAGAAGATTAGGAGGCCTAGAACAAAAGTGATTTGTAAATTTGTTGGTGGGTTGTAAGTGGGGGTAGAATTGGAAAAATAAATGGTGGTTATCATCTTAGAATTCTTAAAAGAAAAAAAAAGAAAAACGTATCTGATCTAGATGTGAAAGCAAACACAGCCCTTGAATTCAATATCAAGGACTGATATATAACATTTGCATTGTCCCCCTCAAGGGTCTGATAGACCAACCCTTTGCCCAACTTTAGCCGCTATTTCCATAAGTCTAGAATCCTCTCTTTCATCCAGTCTTGATTCCCCTCTAGAGATCTTACTGGACTTATACTCAAATTAGAAAATTGTTGGGAGGATGAAATGAGAGAATGCTTAGCTGGCATATAGGAGTTATCAACACATGTAGCTCTGATTACTTCTGTAACATGCTATAGGAAAGTGAAGAAAGCAGATGTTGAGTATGTTAAATATATGTTAGGCTCTGATTGACTTTCCTGGCTCTCAATTGGGGATGATTCTTTCCCAAGAGACACTTGGCAATGTCTGGAGATGTTTTGATCCTCATGACTAGGGCTGGCAGGGAGGGCGTTTCTGGGTGGGCTACTGGCATCTAGTTGGTAGAGGTTGTTGCTAAACATCCTGCAATGCACAGGACGCCCCCACAACAGAGAATTCTCCAGTCCCAGGGTGCAGAGGTGGGGAAACCCTGCCTTAGATGGATCTTGACTTTGTTAGGCTCTGTGTATGAGGGGAAGATTTGCTTTCTTCGGTAAGTTAGAATAGTGACTAAAAGTTCTAGGTTTTGCAAAGGTGTCTATTCATGACCTCTCAAGAAAATAACATAGGACTTAATAAAAGCTACTTTGATCTTAGCATCTTGGCATTTTAAAAATTACAATGGTGAGGCCTGGCACGGTGGCTCACGCCTGTAATTCCAGCACTTTGGGAGGCTGAGGTGGGTGGATCACGAGGTCAGGAGATCAAGATTATCCTGGCTAACACCGTGAAACCCCGTCTCTACTAAAAACACAACAAACTAGCCGGGCGTGGTGGCAGGCGCCTGTAGTCCCAGCTACTTGGGAGGCTGAGGCAGGAGAATGGTGTGAACCCGGGAGGTGGAACTTGCAGTGAGCCGAGATTGCACCATTGCACTGCAGCCTGGGCGACAGAGTGAGACTCTGTCTCAATTCTATAGGGGAGGGGAGGGGAGGGGAGGGGAGGATGAGTTTTAATTCTTTAATGAAAACAAGTTATTGCTAAAAAGTCTGATGTGTTTGCTGTGAACCTAAAACTGCTCTAAAAATAAAGGCTTTTTCTTTTTTTAAGTGAACCGAAAAGTGATTGTGACCAACAGAAGTTTGTGATTTATCTGTGACTCTTTTCTAAGTGAAAAGTTATAGTCAAATAAGTTCCAGGAATAAAACTTGTTTCAAATAAGATTATTTAAATATTTCACGTTTCCTAATCACTAGATTAAACAATAAAAATCAGATCTTTCATATCTAATAATTTTTAGTCATATTATTTGATACTTCTAATCACAGAGATATTGAATGTTGCTAGTTTCTGTGAACATAATTTTGGTGAATTCCTTTTCTTTTGTATTTTAAAATTCTTGTATATATTTTGGGGGCATATTTGGTGTTTTGATACATGTATATACAATGTGTAATGATCTCATCAGAGTAATTGAGATATCCATCACCTCAAACATTTATCTTTTCCATGTGCTGGACACATTACAAATCTTGTCTTCTAGCTATTTTGAAATATACAGTAAATTACAGTTAACTAACAGTTATAGCTAATGAAAATTATAATGATAAATTTAAAAGAAAAAAATTAATTGTGATTTAATCAGGTATGGAAATAAACCCCACAGCTATCATGCTGTTCAAGGATCGCTAATCTTTAATATCTAAGATAAACTAAGCTTCTGTATTCTTTTTTTCTCTTTATTTGAGACAGGGTCTCGCTCTGTCATCCAGGCTGGAGTGCAATGGTGCGATCCTGGCTTAATGCAGCCTCGATCCCCTGGGCTCAAGCAATCCTCTGAACTCAGCCTCCTAAGTACTTGGAACCACAGGTGTCCACCACCATACCCAGCTCATTTTTTAAATTTTTTGTAGAGACGGAGTTTCACTGTGTTGCCCAGGCTGATCTCAAATTCCTCGGCTCAAGTGATTCTCCTGTCTTGGCCCCCCAAAGTGCTGGGATTATGTGCATGAGCTACCATGCCTGACCTAAGATTCTGTATTCTTAATCCTTTTGCTACACCCCCTCATGGTTCTGCACTTTTTATTTTGTTGGTCACTTAACCACCTTGGGCCTCAGTTTACTCATCAGAGCAATGAGATTTCAGACAAAAAACCTTCCTAGTTGCTCACAACACCAAGATTCTATGCTCTTGTAAAGAATGGTTAGGCCGGGTGCAGTGGCTCAAGCCTGTAATCCCAGCACTTTGGGAGGCCGAGACGGGCGGATCACGAGGTCAGGAGATCGAGACCATCCTGGCTAACATGGTAAAACCCCATCTCTACTAAAAATACAAAAAAAATTAGCCAGACGTGGTGGGCGCCTGTAGTCCCAGCTACTCGTGAGGCTGAGGCAGGAGAATGGTGTAAACCCAGGAGGCGGAGCTTGCAGTGAGCTGAGATCTGGCCACTGCACTCCAGCCTGGGTGACAGAGCGAGACTCTGTCCTAAAAAAAAAAAAAAAAAAAAAAAAAAAAGGAATGGTTAAGTGTGTATGTGTAGCTGAGTTATGGGGGAGACCTTTTGAGTAGGGGTTACTATCCAGGGTCTTGTTGAGACATGAATATACTGGGTACTTATGCCCCTAGGAATTACATGTCTGGAGTTCAAGGGGACCTCAAGGCCACTGAGTCCTCTTTTTGCTTCTCCTAAACATCTGTCTTCTCCAGGACTTTCTCTTTTCCTTTGTTCTCCTGGTGTGTGTTGCAATTGATTGGGGACTGTTGGCCTGAGGGCCCTGCTTCCTGAGACTCTGCCCAGGCAGGCTGTGAGGGGCCTGGGCCCTATCTTGACTCCAGGGATCCTTATGCTGGGAGCTGGGGTAGCTTTGGAGGCCTTGGCTATCAGCAGAGATGACTCCTGACCTAGACCCTTGAATGAGCTTGTTCCCCTGTGAAGTATGGAGGTAAGTGGAGTTGGAGCTCCTCAGGGGTACCTAATAACCTATCTATGATAACTTAGAGAAGACAGTTATGTTGGAGTGTTGAAATTCTAGCCCTTGTGAACTGCACCTACTGGTATGCATGCCCTTACTTATGTAGTTTCTTTTCACATTGCTCTAGGCTTGGCCAAATAAATTGCTTAGGTCAATTGGACATTAGTAAACATAATACAGGCTGAAGTTTGATAAACTCTTGAGTTTAGGCCTTGCCCTCTTGGAATTCTAAAATGATGCAAAGAGAAACCCAGGAAACAGCATCAATAGCCAGGCAGGTGACCCTGGTCATACTAGACCATCCCATGCCAGCTGAGCTATCAGATGACTGCGGACATGAATGTCCCTAGCCAAGACAGCAAAAGAACAGCTCAGCTGAGCCCAGCCCCAAATTGCAGACCCACAAAACAGCTCCTATTATGGGAGCCACAATAAATGCCTTGGGTGGTTTGCTGTAACGAAATTGGTAACTGATAGGAGCTGATTGCAATTTAGGCATTTGCTTATGAGATCTGAATGACTGAGAAAGTCAGCTCAGCTCTGTCACCCTCCCCCAGCAGTGCCTCTTGTTTGCTGTCTTTACATGCTTCTGTGCTCTCAGAATGCCCTGTGCCCATTGCTCCTTACACTGCATCAATTTGTTCATTCATTTCTCTGTGACCTGAGCACCTTTTCAGTTTAGTATCTCCAGGGCTCAGGACAGAGACTTGTAAAATGTTGGTGCCCAGTGGACACGTGGAGAAAGAGGGTATGAAGCCTGGCCATTCGTTCATGTTATAGAAAACCTTGAAGCCTTCCCAAGGCACCAGCTTGCTATGCAGCTGACGGGCCACCAAGGCAAGGCGTGGGAGTATTCTGCAGCTAGTCATATCAGCCTGTCAGGACCCTCTTAACTCTGCTCCTCACCCAACTGCCATCCTGCCTCAGTGTCCACCAGCTCTTGACTTTAAAGTCTTTGAAATGTACATCCTGAGCTGGGGGATGGTACAGAAAGGAGCCCCTGGCTCAGTTCATGGTCCTTTCTGACGACTTGCCGTTTGGCTTCTCACTTGGGACCTTTCTGCAGCAGAGCCCTGGCTCCATCCTCTTTCTCTGCCCCATCCTATTCCCTGTTGCTCTCTCTCCTGGCCTCTGAGATTTGGTGAGGGATTGTTTAGGTACAAAGTCCATTGGTGGCCACATTAAGTGACTTAATTATGAGAAGAGGAGCGATGTGGAATGAGGGACAAGGTGAAAGCTGTGTGCCCAAAGACTCAGTCCTTTTTCATGTCTCTTTTGTGTTTTTCTTCTCTGCCATGACAAAAGGCTTATTCTTGTTAAGTTGCTTTATTTGAATATGAGCCTAAAATAATATCACTAAAAAAAATTATCACTTTGGAAAAAGATTCCAAAGAAAGGTTCAAACTCATAAATGGCCATAGAATTGTTCTAATGTTTTATATTGGAACTGCACACTTTGGCATTTGTCTCTGAAGAAGGCACTTGTTTTACATTCAGCCAGGCTGAAAATGTCTGGAAGCTGATGGAATCCTTCTGGAACATCAAAGGATGAGAAATCTGGCTTCATTTATACTAACATCATCTATTATCTTTTCTTCAGATTTTAAGTTTATAAAAATCTCATGAATTAATGATCTCTCTGAGGGTATGAGAAATTTTCATGGATAATTCAGCTGAAGAAGGCAGTAATTTACACACATGCACACGTGAATAATTCCAAGAAAGTAAGCCAAGCCAAACAAATGTGTTTTGTTTCATACCTTGAAGTTCTTTGATTTGAGGTTCGTAGAACTATAAGGAAGACAGAATGTTTTAAATGTGTTTTTCAAAGAAGAGTCTTCTCTTTTAAACCAATTCTAATTCAATTCTGTTAGAATTTTAATTGTTCCTTGAATCTTTAAGGAGACTGGGTTTACCATTATTCATTTGAACCCGGGTTCAAAAGGGTTCTGTTGATTAAAATAACAATTTTCATCACATAAATTAGAACATTTACTAGCCAGAGCTATCATTTATCAAACATTACTGTAAGCTCTGTAAGCTCAGCATAGGCTAAGCACTTCAAATACATGGTTTTATTTAGTCATCCCAATAATTTGACTAAGTACGTATTAATATCCTCTTCTCAGAGATAAGGAATCAGGATGAGAGGTTCAGCAATTTGCCCAGGGTCACTTAGAAAGCAGGAGCAGAGCTAGGATTTATAACCAGCTTGCATGAACCCAAAGTTCATTCTTTTAACTCCTGTTGCCTTTGAACATTACTGTTGATAATCTTTGGAAAATGTGTCATCTCCTGTTGCAAGGGACAAATGTGCAGTTTAAGGAATAGGCATCAGGCTTTCAGAAGAACTGACTTTTAAGTTTTAGACTTGTTCTTCTCTGTCCTTGTGTGAGACCCATGAAGTAATGCTGCTTTGACATCTGTGGCAGAGAAAGGGCCCTTCCGTGGTACAGGATGCTTCCTGGGAAACAGCTGCTTAGCCAGGGATGCTACTTAGTTTCACCTATAAGTGGAAATGATGTTGGCGGCACCTAGGCAGAGGTGGCTAAGCAGTGCATGTGTCTTCCTTACCTACCCTTGGGGAGGTGACACCCCAGGAGAGCTGGACATTGCCTGTGGGTAAAGAGTAGAGCCTCCTGTCCTCCAGACCTCCCTCCAGGCCTTCCTCCTCCACTCCAACCAGAACCAACACACTAAAGTGTTAAGTGAGTGAGAGCTACATTTTTATTGTTAAGCTGTTGCTTAATTGTTATACAGCAGTTAGCGTTACCCTAACCAAAAATATAGCATCCTTTAACTTCCCTTTAGGAGAAGTGAGTGGATTGAACAGCTGAAAAGAGGGTGATGTGCTTCTTTACCAGAAGGGATTTCCCAGTTATGCAGTTACTAAGTCCTGTGCTGATGGTCACACATTTAGAATATGGGCCTGGGGGGATGAGAGAAGAGGGCAGGTAGGTGCTGAAGGTGAGGCTTGGGGGAGAAACTGAGGCTGAGAATGTTCTGTTTTCTCTTTAGCCCAGGAGGTACATTTTCAATTATAGGAAACTTTAAGGAGATGGTGGTAGATAACTTCAGAGAAAGAAAAATGTGAACCAACATGGATGTCTTTAAAATGAGTGAGCAGGCTGGGTGGATCACCTGAGGTCGGGAGTTCAAGACCAGCCTGACCAACATGGAGAAACCTGGCTCTACTAAAAATACAAAATTAGCCGAGTATAGTGGCAGGCAGGACATACTCCTTGGGAGGCTGAGGCATGACAATCACTTGAACCTGGGAGGCGGAAGTTGCAGTGGGCCGAGATCCCGCCATTGCACTCCAGCCTGGGCAACAAGAGCGAAACTCCATCTCAAGAAGAAAAAAAAAAAAAAAAAAAAATGAGTGAGCAGAAGTTCCCTGAATGAACACCTTTCTGAGGTGATTTAACTTGATGGCTAATCACGTTAAGACAAGACACATTTGTCTTTGTGTCTTCAAATCCTCGGGTCCTCTTCTGCAAAGAAAAAGATTAAAAGCACACCTTTTTTTTCCCTCTTCTATAAAGTAAGTCTCATGTTACATCCCTTATTTGTAGCTTTTCAAGGCACTAAGATGATTGAATATTGATTTGGTTAAAAAGGGAGAACAGCTCTTTCTGTTTAAACCCTGCAGTTCATCCTCCTGCTGTTCCCCACATCACTTCTATGCACTTTCTGAAAATCAGTTTAATTAAAAATGTCATGCATGGTTTATTGAATTTCATCTGAAGAATAAATGATAACAAAAATTGTTTGGTCTTATAACCAAGTAAATAGATATTTGGGTACTAGGTGTGGGGATAAATAAAACTAATTGTTTAAACCTCGGTTAATGAGAACATACTGTTTTGCCAGTGCAGTGTTGGAAAAGAAAGCATCTTTATTTGATAATGGAAAATATTAAGAATTACTTAAAGCACTTTGTTGAAGTAACTGTATGAGAGCTACATGTTTCTTGTGGGTAGCCATTACTCTTTATAATAATTGTTTTAATACCAGAGCTGTTTTACAGAATAATAACAGAAGTATACCTTTTACTATTGTTATCAGAAAGGGGTCCTGATTGAGACACCAAAAGAGGGTTCTTGGACCTCGTACAAGAAAGAATTTGGGGCAAGTCCATAGAGTAAAGTGAAAGCAAGTTTATTAAGAAAGTAAAAGAAAGGGGCTGGGTGCGGTGGCTCACACCTGTAATCCCAGCACTTTGGGAGGCTGAAGCAGGTAGATCATGAGGCCAGGAGTTTGAGACCAGCCTGGCCAAGGTGGTGAAACCCCATCTCTACTAAAGATACAAAAAAAAAAAAAAAAAAAGCCGAGCGTGGTGGCAGTCGTCCGTAATCCCAGCTACTCGGGAGGCTGAGGCAGACAATTGCTTGAACCTGGGAGGCGGAGGTTGCAGTGAGCCAGATCATGTCTTTCCACTCCAACCTGGGTGACAGAGCGAGGCTCTATCTCAAAAACAAACAAACAAACAAACAAAAAAAGCAAAAGAATAAAAGAATGGCTACTCCAGGCTGGGCGCGGTGGCTCACGCCTGTAATCCCAGCACTTTGGGAGGCCAAGGCAGGTGGATCACGAGGTCAGGAGATCAAGACCATCCTGGCTAACATGGTGAAACACCATCTCTACTAAAAATACAAAAAAAGTTAGCTGGGTGAGGTGGCGGACACCTGTAGTCCCAGCTACTCTGGAGGCTGAGGCAGGAGAATGGTGTGAACCCGGGAGGCGGAGGTTGCAGTGAGCTGAGATTGTGCCACTGCACTCCAGCCTGGGTGACAGAGCAAGACTCTGTCTCAAAAAAAAAAAAAAAAAAAAAAAAAAAAAAAATCTGCAGACATTGACAAATGTCTTCTGTAGGGCAAAGTTGCTCTAAAGCAGTGCTGTAGTAATATAACATGAGCCACATATGTAATTAAAAATTTTTTTTGTTGCCACATAAAAAAATAAAAAAGTTAAACAGGTGAAATTCAAGCAATGTATTTAATATTTAAAATAATTTCAGCTACAATTATAAATTATTGAGGTATTTTACATTCATTTTTGTGTACAAAGTCTCTGAAATCTAGTCAGTATTGTATACTTCAAGCATATCTCAGCTCTCACGAGCCATGTTTCAAGTGTTCAATAGCCACATGTGGTTAAAGCAACCACATTAGACAGAAAAGCTCTAAAGCCACCAACACAGGGACTTACCATGCCTTTTGTCTTACAGTTAAGTCCATAAATGTCCTTTTTTTTTTTTTTTTTTTTTTTTTTTAAGGACAATTTTGGTGTGATTGTCTGTTCCTATTCCTTCTGGCTGAAAGTATCCTAATATAAGCCTATATGGGTGTTTCTGATAATTAAGGTGTTAAAAACCTCTAGTGGACATCTTTGCTAGCATTTCTTCCTTATACAAATATCATTGTCTAATAGTGGCAGTAGCACTCCTTGTGTGGCTCTAAGGAGTTGCTTCTGTTAAGACAGCAGGAACACCTGCTTGCAGGCCCAGTGCTTGCAGACATGGCTATGGCTTCTTCATGAAGGCTTTTCTTGTCCATGAGCCGTGCTTGATTCTCATTGCATCTTCTTGAGTCTTTTGGTCATGAACTTTATTGTCTGACTGCTAAGCCCTGGCCTCCCTCTTCCCCATATGCAGTAGTTCTTTGCTTGTGAGTGCATACCTTGGGCTAAGCATGTTTCAGGGTGACAGGAATAGTAGAGGCAAAGGAGAGATGGGTCTGTCATCAAGGTGAGTGAGCAGAATCAAGGCATCTTTCTTGACTGCAGCTGGGAATTGCAGTAAAACCAAAGGAGGGCATTCTTGCAGAATTGTCAAAATCAGAAACTAACAGAAATTTACAAGGAAGTTGTTTCAGGAGATATTTTTTTCCAGATGCAACAGGCTTGCTAATTGAAAACATTTGGGTCTTGAAACCCAGGTTTTTACTCCGAGAACGAGAAATGTTAGAAAATCCCATAGTATGATCCTCTTTCCCATTTTGTGGATGAGAAAACTAAATTATAGAGAAGTTAGAAAATGAGCCCAAGTCTATGCAGTGTTAGTAACACATTGAGGAACATAACCTGTTCTCCTGGCTAACCAAATATTTCCACCTCAAAGTGCTGCCTCCTGTATATTTTTGTTTGTTTGTTTTGAGATAGAGTCTCACTCTGTCACCCAGGCTGGAGTGCAGTGGTGCTATCTCAGCTCACTACAGTCTCCACCTCCCGGGTTCAAGCAATTCTCCCTGCCTCAGCCTCTCAAGTAGCTGGGGTTACAGGTGTGTGCTACTACACCTGGCTAATTTTTGTAGTTTTAGTAGAGATGGGGTTTCACCGTGTTGGCCAGGCTGGTCTTAAACTCCTGATCTCAGGTGATCCACCCACCTCGGCCTCCCAAAGCACTGGGATTATAGGCATGAGCCACCACACTTGGCCACCTGCTTCCTATATTTATTTAGAGTTTATTCAAATAAATTCCACACATCCCTTACCCAAGTGTTTTTATCTTTAGTTACTTAAACATTTTCTTTTGAAATATATTTGGATATACATAAAAGTTGCAAAAATAGTGCAGAGAACCTCCATGTACCCTCCACCCAGCTTCCTCAATAATAAGATATTGCATAGTCCGGGCTGGGCGTGGTGGCTTGTGCCTGTAATCCCAGCATTTTGGGAGGCCGAGGTGGGCAGATCATGAGGTCAGGAGATCGAGACCATCCTGGCTAATATGGTGAAACCCCATCTCTACTAAAAATACAAAAACAATTAGCCAGACATGGTGGTGGGCGCCTGTAGTCCCAGCTACTCGGGAGGCTGAGGCAGAAGAACTGCTTGAATCTGGGAGGTGGAGGTTGCAGTGAGCCAGGATTGCACCATTGCACTCTAGCCTGGGTGACAGAGTGAGACTCTTTCTCAAAACAAACAAACAAACAAACAAACAAACAAAAAACCGCTCCTTCTGGCTTTAGGGAGAATTGAGAAGCACGAGAAAGCTGTCCTTGTTGGCTGGCTCCTGCTTTTTGGTTCTCCTCTTGTCCCCTGACCCCACATAGGGATTCCTTTGTGCCTTCTCTTCTTCCTCTTTTGCCCCTCCTCTCCCAGGTTTCAAGGCTTCAATCAGACAGGCTCTTTTCTATGCAAGTCATTTAGACCCTTTCCTCTGTCAGGTGAGGCTGGATTAATGAGACAAGTGAATCCCTCAATTTTGAAATAAATTTGGCAGATTATCCCCAAGACATGCTGTCACTGTCACCCACTCCTTACTTTTCTTTAGGAATGAAGTCATTACAGCCTGACAGTGAATGGTGGGTATTTCTGGGATGCTGTGGGAGGCATATGGATGATATTCTTTTCATTTGAATTATGTAAAATACCTCTGGTTATTAATGGATGCCAATTGGTCAGGTTTCTCCTGCTGATGGTTCTGTTGGATGTCTAGGATGTATGTGTGTGTGTGTGTTTACTGGGTGGTCCTGGGTGGTGGGGAGGCAACTAGATGCTTTATGAGAAGTATAATGAGACTGTTTATCTTTAGTTTCCATATTCAGGAGAAGTTGTCTGTTTCAAGTTAAAGGATAAATGCTCAGGTCAAGCTAATCCCAATCATTTTCTCTTATTTTTTTCTGGGGCATTCTATTTGAGTTCAATCATCATTCCTTTTGAATTCATTCTGTTTTATTAAAAAGAAAATGCTTATAACTCTTCAGTCCTTATTGGGGAAGATTTTCCTCCAGGCATGAAGAGGGGCTGAGGGTAAGGTGGTTGAAGTAGAAAGATCAGCACCATCTCACGGTCCAGAAGCACTGAGGGACAAGAAATGGCCTCCCTGGCTTTATCCTAACTCCCGAATAAACTTTTCTTAGGGTCTTTGTGTGTTTGCTTGAACTGGAATTCCAGCTCTGCCATTGCCCCTGCCCCCAGAGCACAGGGAGAATGGAAAGGCAGTGAATGATAGAGCTGCTTCTTAGGGCAGATTCTAATTTCTTTCTGTGAAGGCTGCCCTGAAATTCAAAGAAGCATTATTATTTCATCCAATTTAAAACCCTGCCTGATGCTGAATGGGCAAGAACCTAATTTCACCTTTGGAGGCAAATGGGAAGCTTTTTGTGCTGAAAGAAAGAAGAAAAGAGGATTCTGGAGGATAATTGAATGAAAATCCCTTTAAGGTGCCAGAAAACTTCACCCTTCCAAAAGGGATGAAACGAGGTCAAAATATATTTGTTAAAAGTGTGGGGCTTGAAAGCCTTAATTATTTCTCGGGAAAGTCCTGTCTTTTAAAGACTTAAACAAAAGATTCAAGAAGGTAGAAGCTGAGAGAAATCGCCCATGGCTTTAGAAAAGGTGAAGCCCAAAGGAAAGCAATTACTGGTTAACAATGGTATATTAACAACGATTATTCTTCCAGATTGGGGGACCCTGCACTGGGGTTGGGGTGTGATTTAGGAAGATTGCCTGGTGGTCCTGCCCAGGTCTTTGCACAAGAAGATGCAGGATGGAGGAGTGACACGGTCAGACATGACTGAACAGGCTGGAAGGGAAGCTGGGTTGGCTGATTAAGGAAGGGAAGAAATCATCCTTATTTCATATATTCTACAGAAAATACTATTTCTCTTGGGGTGGAATGGTGGGCTGCTGTAGTGAATGCTGTCTGGATTTAGACAGATATGTATTCTTAATCTCCAATCCCTTACTAGCCTCAACACCTTAGGCACAGTCCTTTATCCTCCTCTTCCTCATCTGTAAAATGGGGAAAATATTCCCTCCCACAAATGGTGAAAATTAAATCTGGGCCTGATATACAACAGGTGCTCCATAGGTGTGGGTTCTCTGGATCTCTTGTTCCTCCTGTGCTTGATTTGATTTCTTGACAGGTTCCCAGTGGCATTTTAGGTGCTTGCTTTTGAATTTTCTGTGTCACAGTGAAGTTTACTCCCAGTGCTCCGTTTGGCCATCTGCTGGTAATTGCCAGGGGCAGTCACACTCTCTTCATCTCTTCCTCCAGACCCAGGGCTACCTCTGCACCAGCTTCCCTTGGGGGAGTTTCCAAGTAGCAGAGGATCCAGAATCACTCCTAAGATTAACAAAATACCTGGGCGCGGTGGCTCATGACTTTAATCCAAGGCGGAGGCCAAGGCGGGCAGATCATGAGGTCAAGAGATTGAGACCATCCTGGCCAACATGGTGAAACCATGTCTCTACTAAAAATACAAAAAATTAGCTGGGTGTGGTGGCACACACCTGTCGTCCCAGACTCAGGAGGCTAAGGCAGGAGAATCACTTGAACCCAGGAGGTGTAGGTTGCAGTGAGTCACTATCGTGCTACTGCACTCCAGGCTGGTGATAGAGCAAGACTCCATCTTAAAAAAAAAAAAAAAAAAAAAAAAAAAAAAAAAAAAAAAAATTAACAAAATATTGGAAAGAGCTTGCATTCCTGCCTCCTTCATGTTTGCTGAGTTGCAGGCAGTATTTCCCTCTGTCTTGCAGAGGAGGTGCAGGTGAGTTGGCTAAAACAATCCATTTTGCCCCTTTGGATTGTTTTGTGTCATGCAAACTTCCCCTGGACTGTTTCAGTTTGCATATTTATTCTGTTTTGAGATTCAAGCAAGAGCTCTTCCTGGTTCCCCATCAATCGCTTTTCCTAGCAGGAACTGATAGTCCAGCATAAACCTTCCCTCAGTGCCTCCCCGACCTCCTGTCTTGATTGACATAACCCTCTCAGACCCCAAATCAAGGAAGTGTGTGGGGGCTCCTGGCCAACCTAGCTGTAGATTAATAATGGACAGTCAGGTCTGTGGGTAGCAAGGAGTTTTGGGGAGTCTCTTCTCAAGGAGCCCAGAGATGTCTTTGGAAAGATTACCAAGTCTTGTTAAAAACAATTACCCTTGGGGCCAGGCACGGTGGCTCACATCCCAGCACTTTTGGAGGCTGAGGAAGGTGGATCACGAGGTCAGGAGATCGAGACCATCCTGGCTATCACAGTGAAACCCTGTCTCTACTAAAAATACAAAAAATTAGCCGGACCTGGTGGCGGGGGCCTATAGTCCCAGCTACTCAGGAGGCTGAGGCAGGAGAATGGCGTGAACCTGGGAGGCAGAGCTTGCAGTGAGCCGAGATTGTGCCACTGCACTCCAGCCTAGGCGACAGAGCAAGACTCCGTCTCAAAAAAGAAAAAACAGACACCCTTGGGGCTGTCAAATTAGTGAATGCAAAGATTTCCCAAGGTTTCAAAGAGTGGCCTGCCTGCCAGCCAGCTTTTGAGGAAACTGTTAATTCAGAGGCAGGAGCCTCTATCTGGTTTGCTGGCTGGGAAAAAGTTTCTATAGCACTTGTAGGCTTTGCAGGCATTGGTTCTCTTTGTCTCCCCTTAGGACGTCAAATAGAGTCTTTTTCTGGCAAGAATTGGGCAAGAAATAGCAACCGTTTCCTACTTTCTCAACTGGTCCAGTAAAGGGGGCTTCCTGGGTGAAGTGATTTTCAGCTCACTTGGGGAGGCTATGCACGTTATCAGAAATATGAACACAGAACTTGTCCTAGTGGATACGCTAGATTTCATAGTAATTAGGTGTTGGGCATTTTGACAGAGGGAAGAAAGAATGTTAGAGTAGTGGCAACAGCAGCTTGAATTTCTAATTATGTTTCGCCTTTTGGGGCCCAGGGGATACATGTCTTCAATTTCTTGCCTTATCCTTCTTTTTTTTTTTTTTTTCTAAATTGGTAGAACTCAGTTCCTGAGGCAGATGGGAGCACTTTTTAAGAAGATGGAATTTTCTAACAACCAGAGCTATCTCAAAAGTCATAAGCTTCCTGCCCCTGGAAATGTGCAAGCCGTGTCTGTCTGCAGAGCTGAAATTCCTGCGTTCTCAGGAGGCTGGGCAAATGCTAAGATGGAGGTTCTGAAATCTGATTACTGCACCAATCACTGTGGGAGAGAGTTAGTGATATATCTACTCCCAGACCCGGAACTACACAGAATCAAGATCTATTAAGGTGGGGCCCCAGAATTTACATTGTTTAACCCTCTCCAGGTGAATCTCCTGAACATATTGCTCTACATTCCCTTTTAATCTGAGATCCTAATAATACCAAATTTGTACTGAAACTAAAGCTTGGGCTAAAGCTTTCTAGGAATGCTTATCACCTGCGATGCTGGAACTGCTCTCTAGGTGATCCCTGGGGTTTCCCTTGAGTGTGCAAGGCCTTTCTCCTTGCTCCCAGCCTTCTCCCCTTTTCTTTGTCTCCTCTTCCCTTTCTGTACTTCCTTTTCCCTGTCTCTCCTCCCTTTTGTCTCTCTAGGCTCAGTTTTTCTGTGTGTTTTCCTGACTAGGTTCCCACGGCATTAGTGACATCAACCACTCCTGACCCTACACATCTGTAGGTGTGAAACGCTGTGTGCAGAATTTCCACGCAGCTCTCATTGGTCTGACCCCACAAAAGATAGCTGGGTAGGCCCTTGGGTGAAGACAAAAACCAGCCCAGTGGGAAAGGCTGCTGGGGTGGGCTGGCATGCACCTGAGGTTTCCTTGAAAGCTAGAGAGAAAAGGGTTAGCTTCTTATTTTTAGAAGTTCTCCTGAGCTCTGGTTCCTATGTAAATCAGTGTAAAACACTCTAGAATCAGAAAGGCCCTGTGTGTTATTTTCTCTGAGAGCTTTAAATACAGGATGGTTTGGTCACTGATTTAGTAATAAAATGAAGGCTCCACAGAGGCTGACGCAGGTGAACTTGAGTGCAGATCTGGGGCAGGAAATCAAGATACTTTGCTTTGTCGTTAGGAACAAATCCAGTAATGTTATTTCCATTAACTAATCAATTACTTGATTAGCTCATGTGTTCATCATATACTTATTGAATGCCTACTAAATGTCAAGTACTGGCTGAGGACTAAGGGGAGAGAGAAAACATCTGCCCTCAAAGATGCGAGCCTTGCAAAGGGGAAAAAAACAGATGAACAGACAATTCTGAGGTGCAGAGAATGTGAAGATTATATCATTGAGTTCATAAAGCAGAGACCCTGACCAGTCTGGGGGTTGTGGTGGTGAGGACAATTGTCTGTCTGAAAGTCAATCCTCACGGCTTGGTGGTGCATGGCACTGTCTGTGACCCTTGCCTGAATGAACCACACATGACACAGCAAGGTCCGTACTCAAACAACAGCAGCAGCAACTTAGCAATTATATGAATATGTTGCCTCCAAAATGATAGATTTTTCTTTTTCTTTTTTTTCTTTCTTTTTTTTTAGATAGAGTCTTGTTCTGTCACCCAGGTTGGAGTGCAGTGACGCAATCACGGCTCACTGCAAGCTCCGCCTCCTGGGTTCACGCCATTCTACTGCCTCAGCCTCCCGAGTAGCTGGGACTACAGGCACCCGCCACCACACCTGGCTAATTTTTTGGTATTTTTTAGTAGAGATGGGATTTCACCTTGTTAGCTAGGGTGGTCTCGATCTCCTGACCTCATGATCCACCCGCCTTGGCCTCCCAAAGTTCTGGGATTACAGGCGTGAGCCACCACGCCCAGCCCCAAATGATAGATTTTTCTAAAACAACATTGAGTAGCTGTGTGGTATTGTAAAAGGACCAGAGAATTTGAAGTTTGACCTATTTGACCTCTACAAACTGAGGGGTCTTAGGAAATTCACTTTATCTCCCTATTGTCAGTTTTCCTACCTGAGAAACAAGGATTCCTCAGAGTTGAAAGTCTAAATAAAGGAAAAGAAATTGTGTGACGTGGGTGGTGCATATCAGACACTCGAGAAAGGATGTTTACATTTTTGGCCGGGCGCGGTGGCTCACGCTTGTAATCCCAGCACTTTGGGAGGCCGAGGCGGGCAGATCACGAGGTCAGGAGATCGATACCATCGTGGCTAACACGGCTAAACCCCGTCTCTACTAAAAAATACAAAAAAATTAGTCAAGTGTAGTGGAGGATGCCTGTAGTCCCAGCTACTCTGGAGGCTGAGGCAGGAGAATGGTGGGAGGCTGGAGCTTGCAGTGAGCCAAGATTGTGCCACTGCACTCCAGCCTGGGTGACAGAGCAAGGCTCTGTCTCAAAAAAAAAAAAAAAAAAAGATGTTTACATTTTTAAATAGTAAAAAATAGATATCACAGGCCGGGCACGGTGGCTCATGCCTGTAATCCCAGCACTTTGGGAGGTCGAGGTGGGCAGATCACAAGGTCAGGACATTGAGACCATCCTGGCTAACACGGTGAAACCCCGTCTCTACTAAAAATACAAAAAATTAGCCGGGCGTGGTGGCAGGCGCCTGTAGTCCCAGGCTGAGGCAGGAGAATGGCGTGAACCCGAGAGGCGGAGCTTGCAGTGATCCGAGATCGCACCACTGCACTCCAGCCTGGGTGACAGAGTGAGACTCCGTCTCAAAAGAAAAAAAAAAAAGATACCACAACTCAGAATTCTAGATTGCATAAGCAGAACTGGCTTTGCCAAAAATTGAAATAGGAAATAAATTGGCACAGGCTATCAATTATCAGTAATTCAACAAGTAAATTAAATTTAAAATCTCCTTTTCCTGGACCGGGCATGGTGGCTCACGCCTATAATCCCAGCACTTTGGGAGGCGGAGGCGGAGGCGGGCAGATCGCGAGGTCAGGAGATGGAGACCATCCTGGCTAACACAGTGAAACCTCCTCCCTACTAGAAATACAAAAAAATTAGCCAGGCGTGGTGGCGGGCGCCTGTAGTCCCTGCTACTCGGGAGGCTGAGGCAGGAGAATGGCGTGAACCTGGGAGGTGGAGCTTAGATCGTGCCATTGCACTCCAGCCTGGGCGACAGTGCGAGACTGCGTGTCAAAAACAAACAAAAGACTGGGCGCGGTGGCTCACGCCTGTAATCCCAGCACTTTGGGAGGCCGAGGCGGGCAGATCACAAGGTCAGGAGATGGAGACCATCCTGGCTAACATGATGAAACCGGGTCTCTACTAAAAATACAAAAAAATTAGCTGGGCCTGGCGGTGGGCGCCTGTAGTCCCAGCTACTCCGGAGGCTGAAGCAGGAGAATGGCATGAACCCGGGAGGCGGAGGTTGCAGTGAGCCGAGATCGCGCCACTGTACTCCAACCTGGGCCACAGAGCGAGACTCTGTCTCAAAAACAAACAAAAAATCTGCATTTCCTGGATAAAGTAGACAACACAACAAGTAGTTTCGGTGACTTCTGAAACAATCAACATCCAGTGCAGAATCACAGAGGCCTCTGGAGTGCTGGAACCATCCAGGGCAGCTGAACAATGTGCTATCACTTCTCTCATCCTCTTGTGACAAGGTACATGTGAAAACAAGTATTGGTATCAGTAAGGTCCCATAAACTTAGAGTGTTATTGGTTACAATCAGCAGAACAATGGACAGGGAATGCATTTCTTTCTTTTTCTATCATTTTACTCAATGAGAATTTGGAAGCTGCTCAGTAAAGGCTCCTGAGCAATTTAGCTGTTAGTGTGGCCCTGCTAGAAACATACCAAGCTGGTAAACGACAGGGCTATACAATGTTCATGGCATTTTCATGGTTCTTCAAGGTGAAGTGAATCTGGATTTGGTTGATTGTCTAGGAATGACAGTAATTTATGTTGACTGTTGTGGTTTCTATGTGGCTGAGCTAACAGCACTCTCTGGGATGATGAGACATAGGTGAGTAGTGAACTGGTTGCCAAACTAAACTCTACAGTGGAATGGAAACTCCCTGGTTGTCTGTCACACACCCAGGAGTGCAGGAGAAGACAGATAGGCAGAGATGATTTATCATTGCAGTATCATGGGGAGATTGGCCTAAGCCTTTGGGTTCACTGAACTGGTCCACAGGAGAGAGCCAACTTTTGAATTTACTCTCTTAGCACCATCTTTAATGAATGGGCTTTGAAGGGTTAGTGCCTTTGAGGGAGGAGTGCCACAGGTATCTATACGAAGGATGTGGAAGTGGTAAGGGATTGCCTTGGGCATGTAGGATACACAGGCCCATGTGGTAGAACAGTACTTGCTTCCAAGATGGCAGCTTGGGCTCTGCATTAGCTCTGATGGCATGTTGACTACAGGTCCTCATTCACTTCAGTGGGGCAAAAAAGAGGGGCTTGCTTCCTAAAGTTACATAAAAACAAGAGGAGTGATATGGTACAGTGAGTCTGCATTAGTTTGCTAGGGCTGCCATAACAAAATATCACAGACTGAGTGGCTTAACCAACAGAAGTTTGTTTTCTCAAAATTCTGGAGGCTGGGAGTCCAAGATGCCGATGTGGGTAGGTCTGATTTCTCTTGAGGCCTCTCTCCTTGGTTTGCAGATGACTGCCTTCTCACTGCATCTGCACACGGCTTCTTCTCTGTGCACACACACATTCCTGGTTGTCTCTTCCTCTTCTACAAGGACACAAGTCCCGTTGAATTATGAGTCTCACCCTTATGAATTCATTTAAGCTTAATTGTATCTTTGAAGACCTTATCTCTATATACAGTCACTTTGGAGATTAGAGCTTCAACATATGAATCTTGCAAGGACACACTTCAGCCCATAACAGACTCAAAAGATTGTCTGCACAAAGGTTTCTCCAGTATGTGATAAGATTTTCTCTAGTTCATGACAAAATGAGCAGAATAACTGCCTGGCCCTTTACTCAGTTGAGCTTAACTAACCCTAACCTCTCCCTACACTTCCATTTCTAATGACACACTTCCTCTAATAGATTTCTTTCTGCCAAAATTCAAATGTCCTGCACACACCAAGATTCAAATAGTCTATGTTTGCCACACTCTTGTCATGCCTTCCTCATCCCTGTTCTCATACAGTATAGGAAGGGAGAGAGCACACACACATATATGCACAGCCACATACACATGCACACACACATGCATGCACATACAGCATGCATGTACACAGTATGCACACCTGCGCACATGCATACACACTCCTTTCTCAGTAAGGGCAGTGACTTAGTTACCTCTTTTGGTGCCAAGGCGTCTGTCTTTGAATGCTGGTGACAAGTGGATTGCAGTGTCTGATTGTACATGAGGCTTCTCCCTAAGTGATTTTAATGACGCACCTAGAGGCTTCAGAGAAAAGAGGACTTCTCTAGGGTACAGTGGAGCAGAGACATGGGGTTGGCATCACTACCAAGCTTCAGCCATCAGAAGAGAGCCAACCTATGGTACCTGGCCTGAAGATTCTCATTTGGATTTGTCCAGAGTCCAGCACCCCCCAGGACCCGTGGCTTGGTTTTCCAGAGACAAAAGGCTATGAGTCAAGACTGATACAGCTGTTTTCGCTAAAAAACTGAATAAGCTTTGGAGCACAATTGTGTTGCTTTGATACGTTTCCAGCAGCATTTCACATGAAAAGAAGAGGGGACAATTTTACTTTGCCAACCAGGTGAAGGAGTTCAGTAGAGACTGTTCCACCCACTGCAATTGGCAGTGATGGCTGGTAGACCTGGTGGTCCCCAGCAGGGAATGCATCCAATACGGTGATGCAGGAAGCACTAGCACTGGGCAGGAGTGGTTCATCTGTGGTCAGTGGATGCGGGGCAAGATCCAAAGGAGGCGGCCTGGCTTGCAGTGTTGGCTGCCCTTGGAAACTCCTGAAGAGGTAAGGACATTGTCAGCCATGTGCTTTATTAGGGGAGGATACATGATAGGTTTCTTGGGTCTCCCTAAAATAGTTGAGTCAAGCTGGGAGTCGCCAGCATATCAGGTTTGAGTAGGAAAAAATAGCTAAATATGGCCTGTTATTTTCAACATGTGCATATTTTATATGCAGGGCTTGTGTGGTCTTTGGAAAGTGATAGGTACAAAAGAATCACTTTCTGTCATCATCACTAGTCTGGGATTCAGGGAGGAGGTGAGATTTCCGGAGTTTTTTGGACGATGGCAAAGCTATATGGGCTAGCAGAAGAAAGGCATTCTGGACCCCAGGTGTGTTCTAGAGAGTGCAGCCTTTTTCAGCCATACCTCTGCAGTCTCAAGCTCTGTGGTGATCCTGACTGTGCATTTCTCTGTATTGTTCATTTTGGAATCCCTTAGAGATGATTCAGTTAAAACGAGGACATCCTGTGTTCATCCTTGGTCTTTGGGGATTTGGTGGGTCAAGGGGTAGAAGTTGTCACTCTTTTATTTCCCAGTGCTTGGCATAGCGAATCACCAAGATGTTCACTCCCTCCGTGCCCTTTCCTGGAAGCCATGGAGTTTCACACTAGTGGCAGCTGCTGTCTGTCATTTGACCATCACATGGACAGTATCTTTAATTGAGACCCAGTGGTCATTTAGAATGAGGTTGAAGTTAAAGATTTCTGACTGTTTCTCTATGAAGAACCATTTCATTCAAGATTATTTGCCTGTTGGTCCTGTGTTTAGAAACACTTTTGTTCACTCAACACACCAGTTGGCTAAGGAATCATTACTTTCCTTTTTATTTTAGTAAATGATACACTATTCTCTGCAGGGCTCTGATCTTTGTGATTTTGCCAGTGATCCCAGGTTGTGTCAATTCCGTGCTGGACCAAGGCAGAGAAATGTGATGATTCAGCCAGCCTGGGCCATCCCTTATGAGCCAGTGCATGGGTTTTATTAGCGTTTTTGGAATGCTGAAAGGACTTACGAGCATTGTCTTCCCTTTAAGGAGCTCTGAGGCCTTAGACCCACAGAATGGGAACCAGTCCTCGAATGTTTTTGAAGTTGTTCTGCTGTGTGGTCTGAGTGAGGGAGAGGACAAAGAGTAGAGAAACATCTGCGTGTCCCTTTTGGGGCCTGCCATGGTGGGGTACCTTCGTGGCATACTTGTGGCATTGCCAAAATATTTGGAGTGTTGGTTGGCACGCCTGCCGATCTTGGCCTTGAACCCACTTACAGTGCATGAGGGCACAGTGGCTGCTCCTTGTGTATAGACACGGGCCACTCTGTCCCTTCTCTACCAGGGACACTGTGAGCCAGGTGACGGGCAAGGCAGATGGAGGAGGGAAAGAAGCAAAGTCAGGCGAGACAGGCAGCAAGACAGGGCATGTGAGGAGCAAAGCCCTGAGCGGTTGCCAGGGAGAAAGAAGAAAGACTTTCATGCTGACATTGTTTTCAAATAATTGCAGTTACTGAGAAAGAAACCACAGCTGATGACAGCAAATTATTGAGCCACTGAGATTCAGAAATGCATGTAATGAGCGAAGAAAGCTGTGTGAGTCCACACCAGAGAGGGGGAGAGATAGAGAGAGGAAAGAAAGAGGGAAGTGGGGAGGGAGGGGAGAGAGGAGAGAGAGAGAGAGAGAGAGAGAGAGTAAATTCCAGTGGGGGAGGTAGTTGCTACTGAAGTGTTCATCCTCCCTTGTTTTATACCAGAGTGCTTATACCTTTTCTTTGCTTTTCTCTTCTACTTTTGGGAAAACAAATGTTATGCAAATGCCGGGCAAAGGGATGATTCATAACCCAGGTGGGTTGGAGCAGGACAGCAAGAGATTTCATCACACTACTCAGAACAGCGCACAATTTAAAACTTACGAATTATTTTTTTTTCTGAAATTCTTCAGTTAATATTTTTGGATTGCGGTTGACCGCAGGTGACTCAAACTACAGAAAGTGAAACCGTGTATAATGAAAGGATGGGAGGACGACTATATATGTACAGATCTAGATCTATATCTATAGCTATCTATCTACTTACACAATTATAGGACAAAATGCATGGCTTATGTTTCATGGTTTACGCAGGTGATTTATTGCAGCTGTGACAATTCCAGTACACGTCCCGCAGTTGTGAAATTCCTGTTGTTTGCCTCCATGGCGGTTGGGAGGTGGGAGCACGTGTCCTCCCAGCCTTGTTCTATGCCCCACTCATTGCTTCTGTTTGTGGAAGAGAAGGGTGGCTTGTCAGGAACAAGTAGCTCCACTTCCTGGGTCACATGCTACATAGCCAATGACTCTCGTACAGCAGGTGCCCTGATGGCTCGCTACAGAGCTGCTGGATCCCCAGTCTACTCCTTTGCTCAGGGCAGTGGCTATCGCAGGGAATGCCTGGTCGGCAAACAAGGTGGAGAGAATGCAGAGTGGATTGAGGAGCCCACTGATGCTTTCCTCCAGGCCCTGGAGAGCCTTGGGTCTGAAGAAGAGCACAGAGGCCCACGTGTGGTACCATAAAATTCTGGGAACGCTCCATCTGCGCTGCAGGCCTGAGAATACCCAGTGTGACAGTGCTGAAAACATTCCCGGTTTACGCTTCTTAATACCAGTCTGTAAAAATAACAGTCCAACTGCATGAGATCATGGGGAGTTAGTGTGGGGCCATATGCTGTGGGCCGAGTCCGCGCTGACTGACATTTGGAGGCTTGCACTCTGGGACTTGTTGGTTTGGGAAGAGGAAGAAATCAGAGGGTGGGAGTGGAGCTAGGGAGTAGGACTAGAAGAAAGAGAATGAGAAAAAGGATGAATAAGCCTATTTTAGGAGATGTCCATCAGTTAAGGAGTAACAGGAAAGGGTGGACAACATTACCATTTATTGGGCATCTACCATGTACCAGATAATGTTTGTATTTTTTCTTATTTTATCCTCTCTACAATTAACTAGCATTTTAAACCTGGTTTTTCTCCAATGGAGAAAACCGTGTCTTAGATATCGTAAGTAATTTGACTGAAGGCTGTTAAGGGGGTAGAGACAATATTCAGCCTGAGGTTTTTCCAACCCCAAAGCCTTGGTGATTATCATTATGCTCTAGGACTTTCATGTTAGGAAGAAGTCAGTTTCATCATGAGTGCACATCTCCAGCTGGAATTTATATTGCTGTGCGGAGCTGCTTTGGCTGATTTTATTTGACTGAACTCAACAGTTGTTTTAGGAGCCCTGGGATGAAGCTTTGCTCTCTGCTTTCCAGGCGCGAGTGATTTGGGATGGGCCATATGCACAGATGTGATGGCTGTTGGGTCCGGTTGTTAGGGATGAGTGACCAGTGACCAGTGGTCAATCTCTTAGAAAACACTCTCAGCCTCTTAGAAAACACCCCCGAGGAGAGGGTAATCCAGACTCAACTCTGAGGGACAGAAATGTCCCCTCCACTCCTCAGGTTCACCATAGGAAGAAGGACCACTAGTATCATTTGTGGGGGCACCCCTTCCCTTGGGCAAAATCCAAAGTAATTTAAAAATTTGATTCAGTTGTACCTCTATTTTTCAATAAGAATCTAGAAGCTACTGACTATCTTCTATTTCTCAGATGTTTTAGATGCACAGTATATTTTAATTTTCACAACAACCTCATTGGGTTGGAATTAACTCTCTTTTATGGAGGAAGAAACAGAGGCTCAGAGACAATAAGTCAGCTGCCCAGAACAAAACTATGATTAAGTTATTGTTTTGAGGTTTGGACTCATTCATTCTGTCTGATTTTAGAATTTTTTTTCCCACTAAAGTCTAGCGCATCTCCAGAGGGACTAGCGAGACTCCTGTCTCATTAGGCACACTGGGTGTGCTCTGGTTAAAACTGCGCCCAAGGTGGTATTTATTACCAACTTAATAAATTATGTTGAGAATTTATTTAAAATCCCTGTATAATCAAGCTGTTGAATGACACTGTTCTTTAAATGGAAAAAAAAGATCTTGTCTCTCTTCATGGAAAGTGGTTCACAGTTTTACAACAAAATTATATGTTTTATATAACAGCTTTATTGAGAGAATTCACACACCATTCAGTTTACCCATTGAAGGTGTAAAATTCAGTGTTTTGTAGTACATTCATAAGGGTGTGCAGCCCCAATCACAACTAATAATATTTTCATTTCTGCAACAAAATTACATTTTTAATCAGAGAAAATAACATTACATAAAATTGAGAAAAAGAGGAGGATCTTTTCCCGATTCTACTGGCTCCATTTATCATTTATCTCTATTGCCACACTTTCCGGTCTTTATTTACCAGAGATGCAGTCAGCTAGTTCCAATCATCTGTGCGTATTGTTTTATGTCTGCTTTTTTAAGTTGACATTTTCCATGTTGTTACTTTGCATTTTTAATGGCCCATAATATTCTCTCACATTGATGTGCAATAATTTACGAACCCACCGCCTTTTGCTGAACCGTTAAGGTTTTTTTTCTCTATCATAAATAATGTCACAGTGAACATCTTTGCACACGAAGCTTATTCCCCTGTTGAATATATTTCATTGGGCTGTAGTCCCAAGAGTCAGCTTGCTGGGTTAAAGGGTATGAATGTTTTATTTTCCTCTCTCTCCTGCCCCATGTTTATTTCCAGAGAGGTGATACAATTTCAAAAAAACAAAACAATATAGCATACATATATATATATTATACATAAAAAGTCATTTAATGTTACCAAGGTTTTGGATTCATTATGTAAATCAGAGACAGGTAAAATCTGTGAGGTCAAATGTCACGTATTTCTTGAGAGCCAGGAAAGATTGTCCTTTATGTGTCCCACCTGGTGACTTGAATAACTTTACCATTTTCCTTAGAAAATTATTCCCATGGAAAATGATGCCCTCAGTCTCCTGACCTTTTATTGGTTGCTGTCAGCCTGGGGCAACACTTTGTTTCCAGCTGTTCTTAAAAGCCACTTCTTTAGCATTTAACCCTTTGAAGGCCCGCAGGGGTGAAGAGGGGTGGGTGAATGGCAGGGGTGGGGGTGGGGGGTTAGGAGGGTGAATGGATGCGGAGAGGGCTAGGAGGAGGGAGGGGGAGAATCCTTGTACATTTGCACCACTATACCTTCTGGTTAGTGGTGTGCTGTGACATCCTGCTACAAAAGCCAAACCCAGGAGATACACGTGGTGGCTGGAAAAATGAGAATATCCTCAACTTGCTCTGTTGCAAACAGCAACAATTCAGGAAGCTCTGATGCCATTAATGTCCACATGAGAGCAGCTATTAGTAGCCAGAGCGATGCTGAATGACAGAGAGAGACACAAAGGCTTTTTAGGGCTCAGGTGTATTCACCCCGATGCCTCACCTTCCCAGAAACATGTTGTGAACTTCAGGATTTGTGGCGTGCTTAGACAATACCAGACTCCCTACTGGATTCATAAAATTCTGTATAAGTTAAGATGCTTTTGGCTGGAAGCTGTAGACAATCCAAGTCAAACTGGCTTAAAACATAACAAGAGTTTTCATGTTGTTGAAAAGTCCAGAGGCAGGGTTGACACTTAGCAAAGCTTGATCCGGAAGCTCAGGATTACACTGAATAGTTTTCTTTCTCTCCCCTCCGCTTTCCATCCTGTCAGCTACATCCAAGGCTGGCTCCCCATGTGGTCGCAAGACAATTGCCAGTGGAGGGGGAGTGCATGCTTTCCCGTTCATGACCAGCAGGAGACAGGGGTTTTTCTTTCTCTCAACCATGGAGCCTAAGTGCTAGAATTCACTGCACCTGGACAAACTTAGGTCATATGCCCATTTCTGAATGAATTTTCTGTGTGTGTGATATGATCTTTCTTAATACATTTTTTAAATATCAGAAGTAATTATGTTCATATAAGTAATTTAGAAAGTAAATCGTGTTTATATTTATTTGCGATAGATATGAGTATTTTATATATGCATACACACAATGAACCATTTTTTTTTCTTTTTTTTTGAGACAGAGTCTGACTCTGTTGCCCAGGCTGGAGTGCAGTGGCACAATCTCAGCTCACTGCTAGCTCTGCCTCCCGGGTTCATGCCATTCTCCTGCCTCAGCCTCCCAAGTAGCTGGGACTACAGGCGTCTGCCACCACGCCTGGCTAATTTTTCGCATTTTTAGTAGAGACGAGGTTTCACTGTGTTAGCCAGGATAGTCTCAATCTCCTGACCTCATGATCCGCCCTCCTTGGCCTCCCAAAGTGCTGGGATTACAGGCATGAGCCACCGCGCCCGGCCCAATGAACCAATTTTTGTGTTGAGAGGGTGAGGATACTGATTGGCGAATCATGATTTAGACCGAACAGGGCCCACTTGTGAAGCTGGGGCTGGGATCAATCTCATTCAAACCATGAGGCTTCAACATTGGGAAGGCAGCTAACAGCACCTCCTGTAATTCCTGTGGCAACCTTCCGGAGAAGGGATCACCCCATCTTTCCTTGAACTGCTGAAGTGATAAATTTATGTGATAAATCATTCTCTTTCCCCAAAATACAGTCAGCCCTCCCTATCTTCAGGTTCCTCATCCACAGATTCAAACAACAATAAAAATAATAAAAATACAGTATAACAATAATTTACATAGCATTTGTATTCTTTTAGGTATTATAAGTAATGTAGGCCAGGCGCGGTGGCTCACGCCTGTAATCCCAGCACTTTGGGAGGCCGAGGCGGGCGGATCACGAGGTCAGGAGTTCGAGACCAGCCTGGCCAATATGGTGAAAACCCGTCTCTACTAAAAATACAAAAATTAGCAGGGCGTGGTGGCGGGCGCTTGTAGTCCCAGCTATTCGGGAGGCTGAGACCGAAGAATCACTTGAATCCAGGAGGTGGAGGTTGCAGTGAGCCAAGATTGTGCCTCTGCACTCCAGCCAGGGAGACAGAGCAAGACTCTGTATCAAAACAAAAAAAAGTAATCTAGAGATAATTTTAAGTATATGGGAGTATGTGCATAGATCATATACAAATACTACACCATTTTACATAAGAAACTTGAATATTAGAAATTTTGGTATGAGGGGGACCATCTTGGAACAAACCCCCTGTGGATACCAAGGGAAGGCTGTACGTGTGTATTTGGAGCATGTGCCCCTGATTCCTGAAAGATACATAAGGAAAAATGGGTTGCAAAGTTTTCTAGTGAGACAGAATTGATTGATCAACAAACATGGCTGAGAAACATGAAGAGGATTATTGGGATACTGAATGACAAGCATGAACTGATGGGCTTCCCAGTAGCTTGTGAAAACTGGAGGCCTGGCCTTCAGGGTGAATGCTGTGTGTGTGTCTTCCATTGGGTTAGCTGGTCCTTCATGCCCACCCCAGAGGCACTGTGAGGGAGTTGGAGGAGCAGGAGACAGGAGGAGGTGACATTGGGTTCCAGAACTCTCCAAAGGAGCTGTTCTGCAGAAAGGACCTGGTTCAGGGTCTGCCCTAAGAATGTCCATCACTACCTTGTTTTCTAGACTTTCTTCTACTGTCAGAGACCCTTGAACCAGAGCAACTCCATCTTGAATAGGAGCTGGGTAAAATAAGGCTGAGACCTACTGGGTTGCATTCCCAGACGGTTAAGACATTCTAAGTTATAGGATGAGATAGACGGTCAGCACAAAATGCAGGTCATAAAGACCTTGCTGATCAAACAGCTTGCAGTAAAGAAGCCAGCCAAAACCTACCAAAACCAAGGTGGCAACGGGAGTGACCTCTGGTCGTCCTTGCTGCTACACTCCCACCAGCACCATGACAGTTTACAAAAGCCAGGGCAATGTCAGGAAGTTACCCTATATGGTCTAAAAAGGGGAAGCATGAATAATCTACCCTTGTTTAGCATATCATCAAGAAATAACCATAAAAGCGGGCAACCAGCAGCCCTCGGGGCTGCTCTGTCTACCAAGTAGCCATTCTTTTACTCCTTTACTTTCCTAATAAACTTGTTTCGCTTCATTGTATGGACTTGCCCTAAATTCATTCTTGCACAAGATCCAAGAACCCTCTCTGGGGTCTGGATCAGGACTCCTTTTCCTGTAACACTACCACCCAGTTGGGCATGTCCTGGGTGCTACATGAGGTGCGTTTGTCACAATAGCTGTTGAATTCTCTTTCTGGACTAAAAAGGACATTTGAAGTTGGGCCAGAGCAGAAGTGCTCAGGCTTGACCAGGTGTGGCCTGCATATGGCAGGCACAGGGACAGCTGAAAGGCAGTGTCCAGGGGAAGCCAGAATAGGGAGCCCAGGGGACGGCTGGGAGTGGGGACCAGCTGAAGGGCTAGATATGGAGGTGGCACTTGGATGGGTGAACCTAGAGATCCAGTAGTAAGTGGACTTGAGGAAAGTTCTAGAACAACTCCCAGAGCTGCAGGGGCACTGTGCAGGGTGTCTGCAGCCTGAACATGGAGTCCTTCTGAATGGAAGCTGTCCTTTGCTGCTTTGGGAGCCTTTGATTATGCCCAAAGGAACAGGAGGAGGCTTTGGAAACCTGCAGAGAAGGAAACTGGCTTCTCTACCCACCCTCTTGCCAGTGGGCTGCATGATCCTGGGAAGGCACTTCCCCTTTCCAATCCCACTTTTTTTCATTTGTTGGGATCCATTAACTGAGTGAGAGTCGGTGGTTGATTTCTGAGGTCTGCTTGAAAATTCTGCAAGCTGGAGGCGTCTCTTAAGGAGTTAATTGTTAATTCAAGTGTAAACTGAGGATGGCGTTAAGTGTGACCTCCTCCTGGGTTATTTGCATTTTATAATGCACTCCTAGGAGACCAGAATTCCTAGAAGATCCTAAAAGAATAGTGGTTTGGGTGTGTGGGGGTGGGGGTGGGAGGGAGAAAGAGAGGAGTGAAAGGGAGAGAGAGAGCAAGTTCTTTGTTTAGAACACTTTAAATCAACAGAGCAAGACTCCGTCTCAAAACAACAACAACAACAACAACAAAACAAAACAAAAACCTTTAAATCTGAAATCTGTCCCTACTATACGAAAGGGTGAGGATTTTCTGAATCATCTGGGATGCTCAGTCCCTAGTAATACTCATGGTGGGATGTGCAGAAACTATTTTGAGTGTTTTATTTAGCTACGGTAGTTCTGTTTGAGCTAACTGAAATGCCAGATGTCGAGTCAGTGTGATATTTCACTTGATGATATTTGGAATTCTGGGGGTGGAAAGCAATAGATGGTGCATTAGATTAGGTAACACTGGGCTCTTTAGTAATAAGAGGTCACCTCTCTGGCCAGATTTGGCTTTGGTTCTCTCATTTCTCATCTCTTATCCTTGCAACAGGCCCAACCAATGCTCGTCAGAACATACACCCCTTCCCACCAGTGCTCTCCGGAACATACACTCCTTCAGGCTGAGACTTGTCTGGAGCCGTCATCTAGAGCCTGGAAGATAAGAGGTGCTCAATAATTGTGGCTGAAGTTTGCCATTATCAGCTCTGTCTTGTAGATAAGACAACTGGGACTCTGAGAAGTTCACTGGCTGGAGAGTGGCCAGTTCAGGTGGCTCCTGGGAGTGTTGGTCAGAAAGCTCAGGTTTCCTCTCTGGCGTCCCAGGCAGGTAGTCTCTTAGTCTCAGGACAGGCTGGGTTTGCCCTCTGCTGCAGAGTTAGGGGCCTAACTAGGGACTTCACTTTTCCTCCAGCTCTCAGGCTCCAGCCCGGCTGACTGGTTGTCCAGCATTCTGGTCAGAGGCTGCTGGAATTGGTAGCCTTCTAGGAGAAAGTTTGTGAGACTGAAAGCAAACTACCTGCCTCTCATCCCAGCACCTCCCACCCTGCTTTCTCAGAAGTGAATAAATTGAGCTTGGCACTTCAAAGGAAACCACCGACGGTATGTGTGCTGGTAACATATGCAATGATAACATTCAAGCTTTAAAGCAAAAATTAGAATTTTGGAAAACATATTCATTATCAAGAGCTTGACAGGTTCCCAGCACTTAAAGACATTTCTGATGAGATTGGTAGTGATACCAACAAATGTGACGTTTTTAATATTATATAATGAAATATGTTAACATTTAGATGACTTGTGTAACTGTGAACTAATATTTCCCAAATGACTAATGAATGATTCTACAAAATCATGCATGGGTAAAAGATCTATTCAAACTGGCTGGTGGATTTTTAGGGAACAGTGAAAAGCTCTTCAATATAATTTTGGATTCCACATTGCAAATAACCTTAAAAATTACCACTTACTGAGTTTTCGTGTGGTAGCAAAGAATATATCAAATTATCTGTAATTATTAAATAACTTCTCCCTCTCCCAACTAAGTATCTTCATTTACTTCAACCAAAATAATATATTACAACAGAACGCAGAAGCAGATGCAAGAATTCAACTGTCTTAAGCCAAACATTCAAAAGATTTGAAAAAATGAAAAATATTGCTTTTTCCTCATTAATTTTTTGGAAATTACAATTTTTTATAAAAAATTTTATTTTTGTTAACATGTAACAAGTTTAAAATTGTTACCTTTAGGCCATGTGTGGTGGCTCACGCCTGTAATCCCAACACTTTGGGAGGCCGAGGCGGGCAGATCACAAGGTCAGGAGATCGAGACCATCCTGGCTAACACAGTGAAACCCCACCTCTACTAAAAATACAAAAAAATTAGCTGGGTGTGGTGGTGGGCACATGTCGTCCCAGCTACTTGGGAGGCTAACGCAGGAGAATGGCATGAAACCAGGAGGCGGAGCTTACAGTGAGCCAAGATGGCACCACTGCACTCCAGCCTAGGCAACAGAGTGAGACTGTCTCAAAAAAACAAACAAACAAGCAAACAAAACAACTTTCTCAGTTTTGTTTTCTAACATGGAAAATATTGGATATAATAAACTTAAGCAAAAGCTCTTTAGGATTCTAAGTTATTTTTAAGAGTATAAACAGTACCCCACCCCCTGCCAAAAACTTTTGAATTGCTGATCTAAAATATACAAAGAATTCCTACAAAGCAACAAGAATAAGACAGTATCCCAACAGAGAAAAAAAAAAAAAAGAGCAAAGGATGCAAACAGGTGATTTACAAAAAGAATGAACAGGCATACAAAGAAAGAGTTGTTTGAACTGATTATTAATCAGAGTGCAAGTAAAAACGTGACACATTACCTTATACCTACTAGGCTGGCAAAACGTAGAATGCCAAATAATGACAAGTGTGGGTGGGGTTTGAGGACAGAAAAACCCTCATGTATAGTTGGTAGGAGTGAGAAAAGTATAGTAGTGATGTTGAAAGCATTCTAATAGTAATTATTTCAGTTAAATATGCTTTTTTTTTTTTTTTTTTTTTTTTTTTTTTTTTTTTGAGATGGAGTTTAACTGTTGTTGTCCAGGCTGGAGTGCAATGGCACAATCTTGGCTCACTGCAACCTCCGCCTCCCGGGTTCAAGAGATTCTCCTGCATCAGCCTCCCGAGCAGTCATGCACCACCACGCCTGACTAATTTTGTATTTTTAGTAGAGACGGGCTTCCTCCACGTTGGTCAGGCTGGTCTTGAACTCCTGACCTCAGGTGATTCGCCCACCTCGGCCTCTGAAAGTGCTGGGATTACAGGTGTGAGCCACTGCGCCCGGCCTCGCATAGTTCTTATGACTTACCAATTCCATGTTTGGGTGTATGAACAAAACAAATTGTCAGGCACAAGTCATTTGGTGTGTGTACAGATGTTTATTCTCCCTGCTTGCAGGGACAGGGATCTGAAGCCTCCTGGGAACCCATCACTGGTGAGTGGATTGGGAAAATGTAAATGCATGCTACCAGATGTACACATACCATGAGTATATCCCAAAGACAGTGCTACAAGAAATGAGAGAAACAAGCAGAAGTAATCCACAGCACGATATCATATATGTAAATTAAAATGACAGTCATACAAAGCAATTCATGTTTTGCAAGAATACAAATTAAAGAATCTATATTGCATTGGTTTCCTAGGGCTGTTAGGAGCTACCACTAACCGGGTGGCTTAAAACAAAAGAAATTATTCTCTCATAGTTTTGGAGGCCAGAAGTCCAAAATTGAGGTGTCAGCATGGTTGGTTCCTTCTGGGCCTCCAAGGAAGAATCTGTTCCATGCCTCTCTCATAGCTTCTGATGGTGCTGGCAATTCTTGGTCTTCCTTGGCTTGTAGATGCATCAGTCCAGTCTCTGCTTCTGTCTTCCTTCTCTGTGTGCCCATGCCTCTCTTTGCATTTACATTTCTCTCTTTTTATAGGGACACTAGTCACATTGGATTTAAGGCCTGCCTTACTCTAGTGTGACTTGACTTCAACTTGATTATATCTGCAAAGACTCTATTTCTCTATTTCACAGGCTCTGAGTGGACATGAATTTTGGGGGAACACAATTCAACTGGGTACATAGAGCAAATATATGAGAATGGCTGACCACACAGGGGAGGGAATGGGAATGGGAGATGGAATACACAGGCATAAACAATGGCCAAGCAAGAGGTGGGCCTGGACACAGCCGGCAGTGGTGTGCACATACTAAGAGCCACACAAGGAAACTTCTCTGTATCCATTTTGGCTCTAGATTCAGGAAAACAACAGCAACAAAACCAAAACAAAAAACAGTAATAAAAACAAAACCTTGCCTGGCTAAATTTTTCTTTTTCTTTTTTTTTTTTTTGGCACGGTGGCACACGCCTGTAGTCCTAGCTACTCGGGAGGCCGAGGCAGGAGAATTGCTTGAACCCAGGAGGCAGAGGTTGCAGTGAGCCGAGATCATGCCATTGCACTCTAGCCTGGGCAACAGAGCAAGACTCTATCTCAAAAAAAAAAAAAAAAAAAAAAGTCTCCTGAGGCTTCTTGACCCCCAGTCTGACTTTCACATGGGTTTGAGGATAGAATTTACACTATCCAACAATTCCAAAAGGTCCCAAGCAAAAACTGAATTAAAAGTAGTAATGATTTGGCAATGCCTTCTGCCATTTTGCCAAAGTAATTATAAATTCTCTTCGAAGAAAAAATAACCTCTTAACTCAGGCTTCAAAGAACTTCTACAGCCAAAGTTCCTCAAAAGTCAAGAGAGGTAAAACAGAACATAGAACTTCCACACAAGTAAAGGAAGAATATGGAATAAGACAATCAAGGAAGGCAAACACAGAAAAGTAATATAGAAAAACAACTTATAGAAAGCACAAAGACTAAAATGGACTCAAATGTATCAGCATTCAAAATAAATATAAATCATTTAAACTTGCCAGTAGAGACAAGTTGTCAGAACAGATGAAAAAGAAACAGAACCCAGTAACATGCTTTTTACTTGAAACATGAGGATCCAGAAAGTTTTAAAACATATAAATGGAAAAAAGTTTTTAGCAAGTAGTCCATGAACGCTCATTTGTGAAGCTTTATTAATATCAGTCAAAAATATGATTTAGGGCAAAAAGGTCTTACCAGGGTAAATGCAGTATATTAATTAAAAAATAATTATTGCAATAGATGTAGAAAAGTTATTCAATATAATTTGGCATTTATTCATAAGTATTCTTAAACTAGAAGAGAACTTTCTTAATCTGATGAAGGCACTTCTCAAAATAATCTACAACTAATCTCATACTTAATGATAAGCTATTGGAGACAATTTATTTTTATTTTATTTTATTTTATTTTGAGACGGAGTTTGGATCTGTCGCCCAGGCTGGAGTGCGGTGGCGCAATCTTGACTCACTGCAACCTCTGCCTCTCAGGTTCAGGTGATTCTCCTGCCTCAGCCTCCCGAGTAGCTGGGATTACAGGCACCTGCCACCATGCCTGGCTAATTTTTGTATTTTTAGTAGAGATGAGGCTTCACCGTATTGGCCAGGCTGGTCTCAAACTCCTGACCTCAGGTGGTCCCCCTGCCTCGACCTCCCAAAGTGCTGGGATTACAGGCGTGAACCACCGTTCCTGGCCCAAGACAATTTATTAATAGGAACAAGACAATCATTGCTGCTCTAGCTGCATCTTTTAAACTTTGTACAGTAATCCTAAACAAGGTAGCAAATTACAGTAGTATAAGGATTGTCATCATTTGGACATGAATATACAGAAAACCCCATGAATATACAGAAAATTTATATTGATGTAAAATGAATACACAACACAAAATTGCATATCTAAGCCACCATTAGAATATGTGATTTCAAAGGATATAATTTAAAATAACATATACAAGTAAAGTGCTTTGGAAATCTAAAATGTTCAAGAGTTGTTTTTTTTTTTTTTTTTTTTTTTTTTTTTTTTTTGAGACGGAGTCTCGCTCTGCCGCCCAGGCTGGAGTGCAGTGGCCGGAACTCAGCTCACTGCAAGCTCCGCCTCCCGGGTTCACGCCATTCTCCTGCCTCAGCCTCCCGAGTAGCTGGGACTACAGGCGCCCGCCACCGCGCCCGGCTAGTTTTTTGTATTTTTTAGTAGAGACGGGGTTTCACCGTGTTAGCCAGGATGGTCTCGATCTCCTGACCTCGTGATCCGCCCGTCTCGGCCTCCCAAAGTGCTGGGATTACAGGCTTGAGCCACCGCGCCCGGCCTGAAGCTACAGTTATTAATTAATATATGGAGAGTCCTCTTGGGCAGGACCTTCCACCAGGTCTTCCCTGAAAAAGCCACTTACCTTTCCGTGGCCACCTGCGGCAGCAACTTGCTTCCAATGCTCTGCCAGCAGGCAGGGAGCATCATCTACAGCTGCTTGCCCTTGGCTGTTCTCAGGTGGGAGTAAGATGCCAATCCAATCCCACAGACGCTGCAACCCTCAAATTCTGTGTTAATACTTTTGATGTTGCTCCACTGGCTTGAGGTGAAGGGACAGACACTGCAGTCCCCTCTCCTGTGGAGATGGGTGGGAACCTCTACAGCCAGCTCCATGCCTCCAGGGAAATTGATGGTGACCAGCCCATGCAGGCAGAAGCCGCTTGGTGCCCCCTGGAAGGAGAACCCACCATGTGATCTAATGGGGGCACATGGCACCTACCGTTGTCCCCAGCCTCTGGGACTGCCGCCAAAAAAACAAATGCTGAGACAAAGAGTCACGTTTAATATCCTGTTTTGGTGATTTCTGAAATAGGATTGTGACAAATGGAACCCGATCAGTTCTCACTGACTCTCTGCCCATCTGCTTCTGTTTCCTTTGTGTGTTTGCTTTGTCAGAGCAAATATTTATCAGTTGAGGTGACGAAAGGCACTGAAGCATGGAATGATGGGTGTGTGCTGGGCTCCTCTTCACGTGAGGGTGGTTTGTCCCTACATCAAAAGAAGAGGTGTTGGGGCAGAGGGCTTAAAATCCGACAGACATTGATTGGAACCCTGGCTCTAAGTAGCTCTGTGCTGGAACCGTGTTGCTTTCCTTCTTGGAGCCTCAGTTTCATGTAAAAGGAGGAGGAAGGTGCCTCCAGGCAGGGTTGTGTCCACAGCGGAGGACCCAGGTTGTTGCTCAATACACGATCGTCCCTTCCCTCCTCAAAGCCTTGAACGGAGCAAACGGGTGTCTGTGTAACCACATTTTTCTTCTATACTTTATAGACTCCAAATAAATAGCATCAGGTAATAGTCATGTTAACAGGAGGGCTATTGCCCCATTAAAGTTGTAAAGCGAGTTTCTCCCATCTTTGTTTCAGACCATGTCTGCCCATACGCACACATTCTGTGGCATGAAATCCCGATGCCTCCACCTTCCCCTTCCCTATTTGTGGGCTGTTTCTCTTGGCAGCAGCCTAGAATCCAGGCCTTCGATGGTTGAAGCGATTGCTACCCCTTTCTGTGTGTGAGAGCAAGAGAAGCGGGTGGAGGGAAGGGACAGGAGCTCGGGAAGAGGTGATTAACACATATTTCCCCGGTGGGTCATGCTGCTTTCATGGGCATGGGCATGGGCATGGGCATCCTAACCCCGGGGTGTTTCCTCTCCTAAGCAGAAGGCACTGGGATTGATTTAACAGAATTTTTTTTTTTTTTTTTTTTTGGCTACTGTTATTTAAGGCTCTCTTTTGGGTGGGTATGATACCATAATATCTTGGGGGTATTTGATCCTTAAATAGCACCTACCTGATCACACTTGCTTGACCCCCTTCCCAATCTCAGACATTTCTCATGATCAGTCACCTTGATTGGAACTCAGGCTGGTGTCTCTGGATTCAGACCTTGAATCCAGAGACCTCAGATCTCGCTGTATAAGGGATGGAGGGCTTGGTGGTGGTGAGGTAGGGAGTGGCAATTGGAATTGAAGGTGTCCCTGAGATTCTGACCCCATTCTTCCTTTCCTCTTCCACTTAGGAACTTCTGCCCAATCCCTGGGGTGGTGAGGCTGTAACCACAAAGGTATAAGAGAAGACGACTAGTTTTTTAATGGGTAAATGATATTTATTTTTATTTTTATTTTTTTACTTTTTACTTCAGTAGGTTTCTGGGGGAATAGGTGGTATTTGATTACATGAATAAGTTTTTTTTTTTTTTGAGACGGAGTCTTGCTGTGTTGCCCAGGCTGGAGTGCAGTGGCGCAATCTCAGCTCACTGCAAGCTCCGCCTCCTGGGTTCACGCCATTCTCCTGCCTCAGCCTCCCGAGTAACTGGGGCTACAGGCGCCCACCACCATGTCCGGCTAATTTTTTTGTATTTTTTAGTACAGATGGGGTTTCACCATGTTAGCCAGGATGGTCTCGATCTCCTGACCTGGTGATCTGCCTGCCTTGGCCTCTCAAAGTGCTGGGATTACAGGCGTGAGCCACCATGCCCGGCCTTGAATAAGTTCTTTAGCAGTGATTTTTGAGATTTTGATACATCACCCAAGCAGTGTACACTATACCCAATGTGTATGTAGTCTTTTATCCCTCACCCCCCTCCCACCCTTACCTTGAGTCCCCAAAGACTAATGTATCATTCTTATTACTTTGCGTCCTCATAGATTAGCTCCCACATATAAGTGAGAACACACGATGTTTGGTTTTCCATTCCTGAGTTACATCACTTAGAATAATGGTCTCCAATTCCATCTAGGTTGCTGCGAATGCCATTATTTGAAATTTGTCTGGTAGGCTGGGAGGTAAAGTAGTGGGGCAAGGCAGAGAGTGAGGAACAGGCTTGCAGGATGCTCCAGAACCCAGCATGTTCCCAAAGGCGGCAGTTGTCAGTTACCTTCCCATGCTGGCCAGGGTTCAAGGGCCCGGAGCAGGGTACTTTTAAGAGATGCTGGTATTAATATTGGACCAGAAGTTGTCTGTGGAATAAACAGTGCCTTCATCCAACTTCATTCTTTAATTACCTTTTTAAAAATTGTATTATTTATTTATTTCGAGACAGGCTTATAAGACTGGCTAATTTTTGTATTTTTTGTAGAGTCGGGTTTTTTCCATATTGCCCAAGCTGGTCTAGAACTCCTGCCCTCAAGCAATCTACCTGACTTGGCTTCCCAAAGCGCTGGGATTATAGGAGTGAGTCACTGTGCTCTGCCTTTGATTACCTTTCTTCCACGCACAGAGGCTTTGGATGAGGTTGTATGCATGCATGTAAACTAGAGAAAGATTTCAAGCAAACACATAATATAGGAATGTTGTAACCCAACAGGCGCTTTCCATTCATTCACTCATTCATTCATTCATAAAGTCTTATCAAACATTTATTATGTGTTCCAGGATACAGTGGCGAAAATAATGAACACATTTGTTATCTGGGGCTTACCTGTCATTATTAGACATTAATCAAATAATTGCACAGATAAACATATAATTTCACAGTGTGCTCAGTGCTGTGAAGGAGAGCACAGTGACATGAAAGAGGATATAGGGGATGAGGGGCTTTCCTGAGAAAGTGACATCTGAGCCAGGACTTGAAAGATGAGTAGAGGATAAGGAAGCAGAGGCAGGATGGGGTTCGGGAGACTGGGGTGGGAAAAAGCCAGTCTAGATGATGGAATGGTAGAATGAAATGTTTTAGGGCATCCTAGTGGAGGTGAGTGGAGTTTTGGGGGGCACTGCCACAAACCCCCTGTGTATCATAGATGTCAGGAGTCTGAGGATGGGCAGGTTCCCCTAGATCCAGCACTTCCAGCAAGTGACCCTCTTAACTGGTAGCTAGGTTTGTAGAAATAACCCTCTTTCCCAATTGTTTATATACTTCTTTGTTCTACAGACAAAAGCATTTTTGATTTTGTGTGAAAATGTGGGTTTTAAGTGTGGCGATTGCATGAAAGTATAGGCTGACTTGGTCTGCCTGGAATAATGATTGGAAGAGTGGCAGGTGGGGTCAGGAAGGTGGTTGGGGAGTGAAGATGGGGGAATAAGGAATGGAAAGAAGAGAGGATACTCCCTAAGCAAGGCTGCGGTCCTTGTGGGAGGCGGAGGCGTTAAGCAACACTAAGTATGAAATCTGGGACATGAGCCACCATCGTAATTGCAGTGGAATGAGGTTGCTTCCGTGACCAGTCAGAAAGGACCACGTTGCCCCAAGGCTGGTGATAAGGGGAATGGGGAACCTCTCCAGTTTGGAAGTTAAATATCACAATTCACTACCTAGCAGTTGCCTCCTAGGATCTGTGACTAAGCTACGCATCAATTTACTGGAGTTGGCTTCTGCCTCACATTCTTCAAGCCCCACACAGGCTGCTGGATTCTCCAGTCTTCCAAGCTGGCCCTGAGTGTTATGATTCAGACAACTCAACATGGAAAGAGAACATGCCTGGGGCCGAGGGGCTCAGCTACTCTCCCATAACAGCGAAAGGGAATTCCAGGAAAGCACTGGGCTTGGGGTCAGAGGGCGTGCGCTTACCACCGCTACTAATTCATTGGCCTCACAAAAACATTTACTAATTATAATGATAACCATAATGTTTATAGTTTACATAGGATTAAATTACAAACTTTCACATGCCAGGAGTTGCACTAAGTGTGTTACCTCCAACAGGGTTCAAATATTCCCATTTCACTCATGGGAAAGAAAATTACTAAGTGCAATGTGTTGAATAGTGTCCCCAGAAAGATCTGTCCAAGTGTTCAACCCTAGTT
The DNA here is from genome assembly GCF_037993035.2 of Macaca fascicularis. Classification (NCBI taxonomy): domain Eukaryota; kingdom Metazoa; phylum Chordata; class Mammalia; order Primates; family Cercopithecidae; genus Macaca; species Macaca fascicularis. Next base: position 78,130,884 of record NC_088381.1, read on the forward strand.
TCTGTGAATGCGGCTTTATTTGGAAATAGGGTCTTTATACGTATAATTAAGTTAAGGATCTCCAGATGAAGTCCTCCTGGATTTAGGGTGGGCTTTTCTTTACAGGGAAGGAGAGAGAGGTTTGACAGAAAGACACACAGAGAAGGCAGCCATGTGAAGAAAAGGCAAGGATTGGAGTTCCTCAGCAACAAACCAAGGAACACCCATGGTTGGCAGAAGCCAGCAGAACCCAGGAGAGAGGCATGGGACAGCTCTCCTGTAGAGCCTCCAGAGGGAACCAACCTTGCCGGCACCTTGACTTCAGACTTCTGGTCTCCAGAATTGTAACAGAAAAATTTCTGTTGTTTGAAGCCACGTAGATTGTGGTAATTTGTTACAGTAGTCCTAGGAAGCTCATACACTTTCTCAAGGACATCTAGACAGTAAAAAGTAAGCCAGGATTTAAACCCAGATTTGCGAACTTCAGGTCCCTAGCAAATATGCCATATGAAGTCTTTGGCTCATTTCCTTAACAGAAAAGTGGAGGGTTAAATTCTGTGACCTGAGATCCCTTTGAATGCTGTGTCTATGGATTCAAGGGCCAATCTAAAAGTGAGATCTGAAGGTGAGATTCAGTTTTGTACCTGAGGAGGCAAGTTTGACCACCACTGGGCTCCGAGGACCTCATGTCTGAGAATTCCCTGATGATAGTGACTCAATGTCTCCATTCATTGTGTAGCAGGAGACCAAGATGAGATAGAAATAAAAGGAGAGAGAAGAATACAATCTAATCCCTGGGTCCCAAAAACCATTTATCCCAATGCCAAATTGGAAGGACCCAACAGTGTGATAGAGAACACATTCAAATGAGCACACTGTGGGATGGGACTGCATCAGGCCAGGCAGTGTTTGCAGATACGGATGCTCAAAGCAGGGGTGGGAGAGTTCTCTGTTATATTCTGCTCCTGCCACACCCAGTGCCTTGGGAGGGTGGGACCAAGGGTAGCTAATTCCTTAAAGAGGGACAAGGATGGCCAAAGCCCTTTGAGATGGGAGAAAACACCTATGAGTGAAAGACATGGCTGACGTATCAAAGAACGGTTATATACATTGTGATGCCATTTCACCAACAAACCAATTATACAGAGGGAGGGGCCACAGGAGGAGGGACTAAGGAAGGGATTTGTAATGATCAGAGCTGTCTAGAAGTGAAGGACCTATCATTGATCAGTAAAGCATTCCTTGTTATTGGACATGAACCAAAACTATCCTGGGGACCATTTGGTAGAGCTGTGGTAGTAGGTTTTGGATCATCAGATGAGATGCTGGATGGGATAGTTTTATATTTCCTGTCAACTCGAAGAGGCAGGGGTTCTAGCGTCTGGTATTTTAATGCCTTCTCCCCTTTCTGGACTGCCTGCCCCTCTCTGTAGTTTTTATGGGATGGTTTTGGCCAGATCCTATCGAAGGACCTGAGATTCATTCAGAAGAGGCACTGAGGGTAATCTGTGTTGGGATGTGATGCTCCAGAGATTGGGGCAAAATATGTACCTGAAAGAGCTGGAATTAGTGTCGTCTAAGGGCTAAGCTTAAGTCCTGGGAGCAAGGTGTGGCCCTTCACAGGAGAAGGGGACAAAAGGTCAGAAGCCATAAAGGAGGAGCCAGGAAGAAAATGGAATATAAAATGGGTAAAAGTGAATGGCTTGGGAAAGTGGAGAAAGGGAGGGCGTGAGACACACACACACACACACACACACACACACACACACACGAGAGAGATGGGCTCAGAACAGAGCCTCTCCCCAGCAGCGGGGGCAGCCCACAGCTACTCTGTTCTTGGGCAGTGGTCTCTGAATAGCAGAATGCACATGGATGTTGGAGTTCCCATACCTAACCCATCAGGAGTGCGGGGCCAGTTTGGAAGATTTCCAGTCTTGTTTAGGGAGGTCACTCGTGGACAGTCCAGAGTATTTCTGGATAATCTAGTGGTGAATTTGAGAAGATAACAGAGGGACCAGGGAGTTCAGTTAGAATGACAAGAAGACTGTGGTCTGGTCCCATTTTCCAGAAGAGCAAACCTTCCCAGGGAGCTTACTTAATGAACTCACCATGCTGGGTGCTGGGCTGAGCATCTCCTGCACTTGGACATATTAGTGGCAGCAACAACTTTGTGTGATGGCAGCTGTTTCTTGTTTTAATTTTACAGTCGATGAAAATGATAGTTGAAGCCATTCAGCTGCTAAGTGGCTAAGTTGGCCATCAAGCCTGGGTGGGCCTGACCTTGAGGCTGGTGCCTCACCACTCCTTGGGCCTGAGGTGCTCAGGCCACAGGGTATTAATGCTGGAAAAGACACCAGAGATTCTCTCCCGCAACCTGTAGCTTTTTTGTTGTTGTTGTTGTTGTTGTTTTTGTGAGACAGAGTCTCGCTCTGTTGCCCAGGCTAGAGTGCAGTGGTACCATATTGGCTTATTGCAAGTTCCACCTCTGGGGTTCACGCCATTCTCCTGACTCAGCCTCCCAAACCTCCCAAGTAGCTGGGACTACAGGCACCCACCACCACGTCTGGCTAATTTTTTGTATTTTTAGTAGAGATGGGGTTTCACTGTGTTAGCCAGGATGGTCTCGATCTCCTGACCTGGTGATCTGCCCACCTCGGCCTCCCAAAGTGCTGGGATTACAGGCATAAACCACCACGCCTGGACTGCAATCTGTTCTTTTTACGAAGGAGAGAACCGTGGCCTGCAGAGGGGAGGACGTGGCTTTACTCAAAGTTTTATTTTTGGAACAAGCTTCCGAGCTGGGGTTGGAAAGCTGGGAATCCTGCCCTGGGTCTCCAGCTCTTTGTCTTGTTTGGGTGCTGAGGGAGCTTGGCTTCTTGCCCTGGTTCCATCACTGACAGCTGAGCAAACCTCAGGCTCTCCTTTTCTTTAACTGTAAATTAAAGTCCTCCAGCTTGATTCACTCCTGGGCTCAGGTGGTATTATTATCAAGACTAATTACATGGCTAGAGAGAGGGCTGAGCCTTTCCTGGGGAAACAAGGCCACTTAAAAGACACTATTACATTATTATTTTTTAACTGCCCTGATATATTTGTAACCAAGGCTTCTTAGAATGATATTAAAATGTAAATAGAGAAAGGATCCAAAATTTAAACTGCAATTTTTCCTGCCATTTCCTGGTCAGCATAAGGAATATTGAGTTTTCTATCTAAGTGCTCATATAAGATATGAAATACCTGGGTAACGAGAGCAATTTGCTACTTAAATTGGAACCTTGCAAATCAATTATCAGGAACTAGAGCATGCATTTTCTCCTAAGCCAAAAAAAATTATTCTTCAAAATGACATTTGGCTCACTGCATGTCATAATCAAACGAGAAGCGAGCTCTAGTGCAGTAGCTCCACATCTAGGTGAAAAAGGAAACAGAAATTATCCCCAAAGCTGCAAATCTTCTAAGATATGTGATCCTATATGTTCAAGACTGAAACAAGCCTTAGGAATTTAAAGAGTTTAAGAAGTAAAATTTGATTCAAATTCACTTCTTTACCGAAACTTGCAAAGCAAAAATCCCCAGTTTCTCTGGGTGGCATTTTATTGCCTGGCTATAGGTCTAGACAGGTCTAGAGGCAGGGGTGAAGAGTGTGGGGGAAGGGCAGTATTTCATAATATAGCAGTGGGAAAGGAGCTTAGAGGTTCTTTGGTATGGCGATTCTCGATCCTGGCTGCTCGGTGGAATTGCCTGGGATGCTTTTAAAAACCATGGCTGGGGCTGGGCACGGTGGCTCACGCTTGTAATCCCAGCACTTTGTGGTGGCCGAGACAGGTGGATCACCTGAGGTCTAGAGTTTGAGGTCAGCCTGACCAACATGGAGAAAGCCTGTCTCTACTAAAAACACAAAAGTTAGCCGGGCGTGGTGGCACATGCCTGTAATCCCAGCTACTCGGAGGCTGAGGTGGGAGAATCATTTGAACCCAGGAGGTAGAGGTTGCAGTGAGCTGAGATAGAGCCATTGCACTCCAGCCTGGGCAACAAGAGCAAAACTCCGTATCAAAACAAAACAAAACAAAACAAAAAGCCATGGCTGGCCAGGTACAGTGGTTCACGCCTGTAATCCCAGGATTTTGGGACACCGAGGCAGGCAGGTTGCTTGAGCCCAGGCATTTCAGACCAGCCTGGGCAACATGGCAAAACCCCATTTCTACAAAAAGTACAAATTAGCCGGGTGTGGTGGTGCATGCCTGTAGTCCCAGCTACTCGAGAGGCTGAGGTGGGAGGATCAATTAAGCCCAGGAGGCAGAGATTGCATTGAGCCGAGAGCCCACCAGTGCACTCCAGCCTGGGCAACAGAGTGAGACTGTCTCAAAACAACAACAACAACAAAAAAACCATGGCTACCTGGGTTCTACCCCTAGAGATTCTGATTCAATTGATCCAGGTTGTTGGAGCTCAGCTCCTGTATTACTTAGAAGATTTCCCAGGTGACTGTCATGTGCAGCCGGGGTTGAACCTAAGCTTCTCACAGGAGTGCTGTGACGATTAAATGAGATAAATGAAGAACGCATACCCAGAGCAGTACCTGGAACCCAGGTGCTTATGCATGGTGGCTTCCCTCCCCTGGCCTCTGGGTTCCTCCATCTCTCCCTGCCCCACTGCCTCCACACCTTCTACCTCCCTCCACCCCATCATTCCCATCCCCTGCCCACCCTCAGCCCTGTTCCTGATGAGTTAATATAAGCAAAATCCTTTTCAAATCCCATCAAAGTGCCTGTTGTTATGATCCTGTGTGTGCGTGTGCACTTGTGCGTGTGTGTGCGTGTACACGGGCATGATGGGTTCTATACTCTCTTCAGAGGCAAGCGGTTGGGTGGGAGGAGTGGATCTATGACTTCTGGCAGAGTGTAGGGAGCTTTCCATTTCCTCATGAGGGTTCCTCCTTGGAGCATTCATTGTCGTTGTAACTGAGGTGTGCAGACTGCCAGTTCAGACTGTCCTAGGCTGGAGACAGGCGACTGAGTAAACGGAAGCATTGCATGTTCCTGTGGCCCGGGGGCTCCCCTTGGGAGTGAAAAAGAGAGGGCGATTCCAGGTCTGCAAGGAGTGGTGGGCAGTCCAGAGCATCCTGTTTGTTGGAGGCAGGGCAGAGCTGGCCCCCAAGTGCTTTCTCTTGTGACCCTCAAGCCCTTGGGTCTTGTAGCTACTGCATATTCAGGTGTACGGGGTGAAGAGGCCCATATTGGAGTGTTCTTTTCCAGCATGCATTTGGGCTCCTTCATTTCTGAGAGGGCCGCAAGGGAAGCCCACCTGAGCCAGAGTTTGAGAAAGTCCGTTTCATCATGGCTGACCTTTAGAAGCGGAAGTATAGTATACAAGTGCTCAGGGTCATTATCACATGCATCATCTCAAACATTTATCTTTCTGTGTGTGTGTGTTGAGACCATTTAATATCCTCCTTCTCGCTATTTGAAACCATATATCATTGGTAACTATAGTCATCTTATAGTGATATAGAACACTAGAACTTATTCCTCCTATTTAGCTGTAATTGTGTATCCCTTATATGTATAATCTATACAATTATATGTATAGAAACATCACAATGTACTCCACAAATATGCACAATTACTCATCCGTTTAAAAAATAATTTTATTACCAAAGAAGCAGCAGAAGTGTGCAAAGCAAATATTTGCCCCTTCATGGATTGTTTCAAATCTTTTGGCAAATTGGATGTGGGTTATTGTTAAGGTTGTAATGAGGAATCAGTGTCTCAGCTGGCAGCAGCAGGGGTCTGGGGAGATCTTAACCTACCTCTTCAAACCCCTGAAGAACTTCCCTAAGCATCTGGCTGACCTCAGACCAGCCCTCCAATGCCCTTCTCTTCACGAACCAGCTGAAGGACCCTTCTTGGAATTGCTAATTTCTCTCCTTCATTATAACTCATGCTATACATATTTATTTGGTGTTTTGTTCATCTTCATTGTTAAGGAGTGGCTTTAGCTGTACCTTTATTTTTCTCTGAAATTGGGGAAGATTTGAGAAACCAAGTAACCTTGGAAGTCTGTTGGAATGAGCTTAACTTTTTATTAACATGAGCTTTAATTGACCATAGAAGTGAGAAGTTCTTACCAAAGACGGATATTGGAAAGACATACATCAATGCTTTTATTTCCTTATTACTATTTGTATTGGAATTAAACTCTTTCAGATGAAGAGTCTGGGTGTAAAAGAAAAATTATGGGCCACTTCTGAGATTAACACCCCTAATATGGTACATCTAGACATAGTGAGAGCTTTCAATCAATATTCTGCCGATATAAGTCTGCTGCCCTCTGGGATGAAATTGCCCAGGCTGGGAGAGTAATTTGATCTTGGAGTGACTTTAATCAATGTGCTTCTGTTAAGCAAATATTTCCAATTTTTCAGCAGTTTGTTTGCTGTGTAAATTTCCTTTCTCTGCCAATATGCTGAGCTGGCACCATTAATTTCCACAGGTGGGACAAGGCTGTTGGCTTCCCTGGGTTACTTTTCAGCGTGCTGGGAGCTGGAAGGATAGAATTTCACGAGCCATTGCAGCCAGCTGCTGAGCACCTGGGGCAACGTTTGCAGCAACCCAGGGACCACCCTCTAACACCAAGTGCCCCCCACATTGCTGAGGAAGGTCTAGTTGTCTGAGGTTTACTTTGGATGCATTTTTAATCATAGTGGTTGGCACAGACAGGAAGGCTGAGCCAGAAACGAAATATCTGGGAGCCACTGATATTCCAGCTGGGGTGAAACTTTCGGAGTGACCTCCGCCAAAGACTGCCGGTGGCAGCTGCGATGACCCACACTCTTCTCTTAAAGCAGTACCTTAGGAGAGAGAAGATTAAGAAATTCCATGCCCTGTGTCTCTTTCTGGGTCACTCAAAGGGATTTGAGGTCTTCTTTCAAGTTACAGCAACTGAATGCATAAAAATTGCTCAAGGGAAAGCATCATTTTAATGCGTTTTCGTCCACTCTCCCTTTAGCCCTCAGCAGACAGAAATATCCCTTTTAAATGTATTTCTAAACTTACGTTGTAAGGAGGCAGATGAGAAGCAAAGGTGAAATTCCAGAGGGAACAGAACACAAAAGCGCTTGTGCACGTGCACCCTCACCTTGCACACCTACACCCCAGAGGCCAGCCTGGCCCAATGGGCTCTGTTTATTCAGTGTTGTCTTTTCCTGATAATTCTGCTGATGACAGGGAAGCAACCCTTCTTCTTCTTCAGTCTGCAATATTTCACCCCCCAATTACTGTTTCAAATTTTTTTTCAAGGCTCTGCCCAAATGCTGGATTCAGGGAGCCCAAGGCTTTCGTTTTTGTACCTCTCTTATGACACTTGACTTTGGCTGCCCTTTCCCACTGCCTATGTGAGCTCTTTGGAAGACAAGGACTCTTATTGGAGCTGAGTCCTGACTCCCCACTCAGTGTCAGGCATGTGGAGGCAAAGTGCTTCCTCTGTGGCTCTGGGGAAGAGCTCTGACCATGCTCGGCTCCAGCAGGTTGGCCCTGCAAGCTGGTCTGTGTGTAAGCTGATGGCTGATTGGGCACCGTCAATGTGCAAGCCACATTTCTAATCAACTTCTATAGAAAACACTGGAGACAGGAGGGCATAATAGCTATAATATATCTTGGTCTTTTGACAAGAAGGAATTGCCAGTGAGGTGAGGATTTTTCTGCCAGTGGGGTGAGAATTTTTCCTTCATGACAAATGACGGCAACCTCTTCTGAGTGCCTTCTCTGTGCCAGGTATGGTGTTCGGTGTTTTCAAGAATGTTCTCTGGCCGGGTGCGGTAGCTCACGCCTGTAATCCCAGCACTTTGGGAGGCTGAGGTGGGCGGATCACGAGGTCAGGAGATCAAGACCATCCTGACTAACACCGTGAAACCCTGTCTCTATTAAAAATACAAAAAAAAAATTAGCCGGACATGGTGGTGGGCACCAGTAGTCCCAGGTACTCAGGAAATTCAGGCAGGAGAATGACATGAATCCGGGAGGCAGAGCTTGCAGTGAGCCGAGATTGCAACACTGCAGTCCAGCCTGGGCGACAGAGTGAGACTCCCTCTCGAAAAAAAAAGTTCTCTGATTTAATTTGCACAACAAATCTACGGCAAGAGTGGTAAGAGGTACACTTCCATGATGAGCAAACAGTTTATAGAGATTCATTTCCAAAGCTAGAGCCAGAATTGGTGAAGTCCGGGCTACCTGGCATCAAGGTCTTTGCTATCCTGGGTTCTAATTCTAAAACTTTTCTTTGACCAAAATTTGGGTCCCAAGTTATGTGAAAGCTTGAGATAAAGACCAAAGTTTCATTGCTGGTCTGATAATTTTTCGTATGTAAGATCTGGTTTAGAGTTTTGTGCCTAGATCGGAGTGCATTCCAACCTGGTTTCCTGGTCATCTTTTTAACTCTGGTCTACAGTGAATTAAACCTTCCACCAACTAAGTTAAGGCCAAGTGTGCTAAGACAGTCATTTCTGTTGGACATGCCGATAAGTATTGAGAGGTTGTTTTTTATGATAGGCAATGGAGAAAAATAACTTTCTATTTTTCCTAAGCTGAAGTTTTCCCTGGTAAGAGTTCTTTCATGATTTTACTGCTACAGAAGAATGAGCCATTTCCAATTGGATAGACACAGTAATGGATTAGTGTTTTGTCCTCTAAATCCAGAAAAAACTTCAGATATCCAAATTGCCAAAGCAGTGCTTATATTTGGTTCTTTGAGTGATTGGTTGGCATCAGTTAACAATAGATAAATGTTCCTGACACATAAAAGTCGCCAGCTATATGATAAAGCACACAGTAGCAGCTTCAAAGAGTTTGCCTTTGGAAGGGTGTTTTTAACTAAAACGAGTCCAAGAAACATGAAACAGCAAATTCATATTCACACACTGGCAGGGACTGCAGTTGATATGAGAGAATGTATTACTTTCTGGTAGCAATAAAGAGGTCTTGATTAGCAAAGTAGGACTTTATCGGAAAGTATGTGGTTCTTAAAACCCCTCACACTTCCAGGGTTATATACCATAAATAGGACTTTTAGATAGGAGGATCATCTGAGAACACATATTTAATTTCTTCCCCTTCCTAATTTCCACTGGGAAGAAAATCAGAGCCTGCCTCAGTGCTATAGTGTGACACCCACATTCTAGAAATGTTGAGGAATCTCTGCAGGATTGGTACTGCTGGATGGAGGAGGAGTTTGCCTGGGCTTCCCTTTGTGTAAATGAACATTTTGCTTGAGAGGTGAGAGGGATCTCAACGAAACACTGCTAGTACAGGGCTGCAATCTCATATCTGAGATTCCAAAATGTGAGTAGATTTGAAAATGCATAGCTTTTGCTATCAATCAAAATTGGCACCAAAACCGATTTGGCCACAAAATGTAACCTGTATAACCTGAACTGTGATGGATCATAGTCATGACTCTGTGAACACTGGAAAAAAAATTCAGTGGATTAAATGATGAGAAGTGTGATGGATTAATTTCTGTCCTGGACAATACACACTTACCTGTAAATAAGGGATGATGGCTGTTTACTCAGTTAGAGACTATTTAGAAACACATGATTACTGAGAGCAAGGACACAGGAAGAGTTTTAAAAATCGTCATTCATGGTGCTGCTTCTTCACCTGAACACGTGCTCCCAGCCCAGCATCCATGTCCAACCCCAGCCTGCTCATGACAAGAACCCCAGATGACATGAATGCTTCTCAGATGTAGAGGTGGAAGCACTTGCCCTAGTTGGATTCAACATGAACTTGAGGTTGTAATGAATGATTCCTTAAAAAAAAGAATAAGAGTATTTATATTTATGGTCTATGTCACATTATTTCAGCAACCAGTTTATTTATCTCTTATTTTATTTTTTTGAGACAGAGTCTTGTTCTATTGCCCAGGCTGGGGTGCAGTGGTGCAATCTCGGCTCACTGCAACCTCTGCCTCCTGAGTTCAAGCGATTCTCTTGCCTCAGCCTCCTGAGCAGCTGGGATTACAGGCGCCTGCCACCACGTCTGGCTGATTTTGTAAATTTTTATTTTATTTTATTTTTTTATTGAGACGAAGTCTCACTGTGTTGCCCAGGCTAAAGTGCAGTGGCGTGATCTTGGCTAACTGCAGCCTCCACCTCCTGTATTCAAGCAGTTCTCTGCCTCAGCCTCTTGCATACCTGGGATTACGGGCACCTACCACCATGCCTGGCTATTTTTTGTATTTTTGGTAGAGACGGGGTTTCATCATGTTGGCCAGGCTGGTCTTGAACTCCTGACCTTGTGATCCACCTGCATTGGCCTCCCAAAGTGCTGGGATTACAGGCATGAGCCACCGCGCCTGGCCAATTTTTGTATTTTTATTAGTGATGAGGTTTCACCTTGTTGGTCAGGCTGGTCTCGCACTTCTGACCTCAGGTGATCCACCCACCTCAGCTTCCTAAAGTGTTGAGATTACAGGCATGAGCCACCATGCCCAGCCTCACCAACCAGTTTATAACAATATATATTAACTATGGAAAAACTCTAATAGGATTTATATGATTTTATATGCTTTATCTCACTCACTGGGACTCTCCCTATATTTGCAGAATGTTTTCTTGATTTTAAGAATTTGTCTGAAACCTGCCTGGGATGTTCCGTGAGTGTGTATGGTGGGTGGTATAGATACTCTGCCCAGAGCTCTGGGGTCTATTTTTAGAATTTTGTTTTCATGGGCTTTCACTTTCCAGGGCCAGCTCTTGAGACCTGGGGCCCTTTTTGGGAGGACTGCCCTCAAGGCTGCTAGTGTAGACTTTGTAGCCTGAATCATTGGAAGTGCTGTAAGTATAGTACCTGAGAACGTACACCTTACCTTTCCCCCCAGCCCTTAACCAGTGACTGAGTGGATGCTCCAGTTTCCTCGCCTCAGGTGACACATCTTGGAAGTGTAACTTTCACTCCACAGTAGCTCTCCAAGAGGCTTTCCTATTATCACAACTGTCCTTCTCCTGTGTCTACCTTTCTATGTTCTGAATTCTGAAACACAGCTGGCCGCAAAGGACACAGAAAAGGAATTGAAGACCTGGGTCCTCTTCCTTGGTGGGGCTAGGGCTGGCAGAGAGGATAGGCCAGAGAGCCTTGACAGACTCTTCTCTGTCTGTCAAGTTCACCAGGCATTGCAGGCTGCGTGAACCCCTAGAGGCATGTGTTCCTGCCAGTCCTGGGTGTCTATGGCCAACAGAGTGCATGGCTGACTCCTGTTGAGAGCAGCTTTTCTAGACAATGTGTGGGTGCTATGGTCTGAGTGATGCCTAGTTGCTGGCCAAAATACAGACAAGAATTTCTGGGACACGCTGATGAAGCTCCTTGAAGAAGCTCCAATAGCTGTTGGTTCTAGAGTCCCTTTGCTGTCTCCAAATGCTGGCTTTCAAAGAGCAAAGTAATACCATACTTTATTCAAAATGTGCCCTCTTTTCTTAATTTGGGCCAGACTGCTATGACCAGAGGCTTTTATGTTCTTAGGCAGAAATCATCTCAAATGCCAATGATGGATAAGCAAAGTCCTTCCTCTATAAATTGAGAAAAAGGAGAAAATCATTACTGAACGTATTTTTAAAAATGCTTTGCACTGAAGAATTACAATAAATGATTACTCTTGTGTCTTAGTCTATTCAGACTGCTATAACAAAATACCATAGACCTGGTGGCTTACAAGCAACGGAAATTTATTTTTCACAGTTCTGGAGGCCGGAAGTTCAAGATCAGGGTGCCAGCATGGTTTGGTTTTGCTGTGGGCCCTCTTCCAGATGGGAGGATGGTGACTTATTCGTCTATCCTCACATCATGGGAGAGGGAAACTTTGGTCGCTTTAGCCCCTTATGGGGCACTATCCCATTCATGAGGGCTGAGCTCTCATGATCTGATCACCTCCCAAAGTCCCCACCTCCTATCACAATGAGGATTGGGTTTCAACATACACGTTTTGGGAGTACACAAACATTCACACCATAGCATATTGTTAATAAAAGTTGCAGAAAAGAACATTGACAAACATGGACTAGATATACAACAAGATTCAAGACAGAATTACCTGTATGGTAATTGCTTGTCACAAAGAAGGAACAGTTGAGAGCAGGAAATCCTGCAAGGAGAGGAAAATTTTTTAAAATTTAAAATGCCAATTACAGTCACCTGCTACTGTGTCTGGCTAACTTTTTAATTTTAATTTAATTTAATTTTTTTTATTGAGACAGAGTCTCTCTCTGTTGCCCAGGCTGGAGTATAGAGGCGGGAGGCAATAAACAGCAAATTGGAGACTCTAGGAATTTAATCAGTAAAAATACCAGCTTGAGTAATTTTCCCAGGAGTCAATCTAAAATGAGAGAATGGATAAGAGTTGTGAGCACTTGTCTAGAAGATGTGATGCATACCAAACAAAAGTTCAAGAAAGAAAACAACAGAGCAGAAGCAATCATCAAATAAATGCACATCAACTTGCCTGAGTTGAAGGAACACATTGGAGTCTTTCCTGTATATTAGATAAAACCCATGATAAGAAAATAATCTAGAGCCATACTGGTAAAGTTTTGCATATAAAAAATATGCAGGATGAAAAAAGCAGATTAAATATCAATAAACCATATCCATCATTTTCTAAATCAATAGCATAGAAAGGCAATTGAATCAAGTCTGCAGAGTTTTGATGGGAAAGACTGCAGAGTCCTTCCTGTATGCAGAGCCACATGACTCTCCTGTGCCGTGGACACTTTTGCCTTTGTGGGCCTCTTCCTTTATAAAAAGACATTACAAGTTATCTTTGTAAAGACATCTGGGTGCAGAGGCTCATACCTGTAATCCTGCACATTGGGAGGCTGATGTGGGAGGATCGCTTGAGTCCAGGAGCTTGAGACCAGCCTGAGCAATACAGTGAAATCCCAACTCCACACACATACAAAACCAAAATTAGCTGGGCATGGTGGTGCACCTGTGGTACCAGCTACTCTGGAAACTGAGGCAGGAGGATCGCTTGAGCCTGGGAAGTCAAGGTTGCAGTGAACTGTGATTGAGCTACTGTACTCTAGCCTGTGTTACAGAGCAAGACCCCACCTCAAAAAAAAAAAAAGACTAGTGGAATCCAGGCTAGATCACATTCATTTTTTTCTCCCAATTTTTAAAGAAAATAGTTTTTAGGAGTTCCTGAAAATATCTTAGGCTCTTGGCACTGTGTCCACTGAGCATAATGGAGAAATTGGCCCTGCCTGTAACAGAAACTTTCAGACCCACCCCAGGGGCTCCAAAATATCAAACACTATTTATAAACTATTCTCGAAAAACTTGAATCTTTTCGAATAGTTCTGGACATATAATCATATCAAGAATTAGGAAGTTGTAGTTTCATAGAATTGGCCATAGACCATATAAGACATAGAAGTCTAAACAATTTTTATTAATATGATTATGAAAATTATTCCCTAAAGAGTAGATAAATAATGCTAAATATATTAAATAATATACATTTAAATATATATTTATATACATTTAAAATCCTAAGTCATTAAAACCTTGAAAATTATGAAAGCAAGAAAGAAAAAAAGAAAGGCAGCCTAACTATTACTGCTCACAGGTAGGGCTTATACATGTTATTAAATTTTTGACATTGACAATCAGAGAAAAAGGAGTTCAGCTACGTTTATGTGTGTGTGTGTGTGTGTGTGTGTGATGTGTGTATATTTTTTTCTTTCCTTTTTGAGACAAACTCTTGCTTTGTCACATAGGTTGGAATGCAGTGACCTAATCACAGTTCACTATAACCTCAAAGTTCTGGGCTCAAGTGGTCCTCCTGGCTTAGCCTTTCCAGTAGCTAGGACTATAAGTGTGCACCACCACGCCCAACTAATTTAAAAAAAAATTGTAGAGACGGGGTCTCGCTATGTCACACTGGCTAGTCTTGAACTCCTGGCCTCAAGCAATCCTTCTGCCTCAGCTTTCCCAGCATACTGGAATTATGGGCATAAACCACTGCGTCTGGCTTCAAATATATTTTTTAAATTGAAATAACTTGTAGAACAGAAACAGGAATAACTTTAAATCATTGGATAAAGGAAAACATACCATTTAGCATAGAACAAAAAATAGAAAAGGGCAAGGAAGTGTGCGAAAACAGAAGCATGAGACAGAAGGACAGTAGTATTGTTACATTTTATGATGATAAATTTGTCATAGAACAAAATCTAGTGAAGCTGTATGCTTACTTTAGACATCTACAAATTAAATGTTTAAGTTAAAAGTGAAAGACAAAAATGGACTTGAAAAATACAAAGAAAGAAGATGGTGTTTTTAAAATGAAACAAAATAAAAATTTGAGAAAAAACCATAAATGGAACAAAGAACTAAAGTATACAAGCCACAATAAATGTTTAGGAATTGTTTACTTTAGTATGATGAATAACAGCATAAAAGTGCAAACTTATAACTAGAAATATGAGGAAAAGGCAAAAATTTAGTAGTAATAAGAGAACTAAATGCATTATTCATCTCTAACAAATAAGAAAAATCAATATATAAAATATTTGAATAAATGACTTGTTTAATAGATATAATTTGAATTTTGTGTCCTACAGGATATTAACATATTTTTGTAAACTACCATTCACATTTGAAGAAAGCCAATATTTAAGGCAGTAAATGGAACTTTAGTAGGTTAAGAATGGACACTTTTTGGTGATTCCGTTGAAAAAATATTAAAGGTTAAAAAAAGCTTCACTGGCGGCGATGGCTCACACACCTGTAGTCCCGGCACTTTGGGAGGCCGAGGTGGGTGGATCACCTGAGGGCAAAAGTTCAAGACCAGCCTGGCTAAGATGGTGAAACCATGTCTCTACTAAAATTACAAAAATTAGCCAGGCGTGGTGGCTGGCACCTGTAACCCCAGCTACTTGGGAGGCTGAGGCAGGAGATTCGCTTGAACCCAGGAGGCGGAGGTTCTAGTGAGCCAAGACCATGCCACTGCACTCCAGCCTGGGCACCAAGAGCGAAACTCCTTCTCAAAAACAAAAACAAAAACAAGCAAACAAACAAAAGCTTTACAAAGTAATGTCATGGAGAATGGTGGAGTAGGGAGTGCTAAGCATCCCTCCCTTCACTGAAGCTCAATTAAGCTGCCCAAAACTGTCAGAAAAAACTCTTTCAAAACTCTAGAATCTAATAAAAAACTTACAACAATCAGGGAAGTACTTAATGAAGAGAGAAGCTGCTAGATTTTGATGACAGCATTTTGGTTTTATTGATTATTCACTTACAATTCCCCATTTTTCAGCTAAGCAGTGGTCACAGGATCGACACCAGCTTACATTCTTGGTGTGGCTTGATGGCATCCCAGGGGGCAATATGGACCTTGTTCTCAAAGAATTGTGGCTAGAGTTTTGATCTGTCTGGTGCCAACCGAGGGATCAGTTCCATGTCTTGCCTTTGTTTCAGCCCTTTGGAACACTGTCAGGACTGGAATGGCCTCCTGGATTGTGGCTGTCAAAAGCATTTAATGGCATATACAGGCGCCTGCCAACACACCCAGCTAATTTTTGTGTTTTTGGTAGAGAGGGGGTTTTGCCATGTTGGTCAGGCTGGTCTTGAACTCTTTTTTTTTTTTTTTTTTTTTGAGACACAGTCTCACTCTGTCACCCAGGCTGGAATGCAGTGGCGTGATCTGGGCTCACTGCAAGCTCCGTCTCCCAGGTTCACCCATTCTCCTGCCTCAGCCTCCTGAGTAGCTGGGACTACAGGCGCCTGCCACCACGCCTGGCTAAGTTTTTGTATTTTTAGTTGACACGGGGTTTCACTGTGTTAGCCAGGATGGTATCAATCTCCTGACCTTGTGATCCACCTGCTTCGGCCTCCCAAAGTGCTGGGATTACAGATGTGAGCCACTGCACTTGGCGGGTCTTGAACTGTTGACCTCAGGTGATTCACCCCCCTTGGCCTCCCAATGTGCTAGGATTACAGGTGTGAGCCACCGTGCCCTGCCCCAAAATATTTTAAAAACACACTAAGGACTGTATTTTTCAGTACTTTTCAAACTGTTTGGGGGCATGAGCTCCATACACTGCCGATTACCCATTGTCTGTAAGGTTTCCAATCACTAGGATGTTTTAATGGGCTCCTCTTAGTTATGATTTCTTCCAGGGAGGCTGAGGTGGGTGGATCTCCTGAGGTTTGGAGTTCGAGAACAGCCTGACCAACAAGGAGAAGCCCCGTTTCTGCTAAAAATACAAAAATTAGCCAGGTGTGATGGGGCATGCCTGTAATCCCAGCTACTTGGGAGGCCGAGGCAGGAGAATCACTTGAACCCAGGTGGCAGAGGTTGCGGTGAGCTGAGATCGCGCCACTGCACTCCAGCCTGGGCAATAAGAGTGAAAATCCATCTAAAAATATGTATATATTATACATATATATAATACATAAAATATTGGTATTTTATAGGAAAAATACATAAAATATTGGTATTTTATAGGAAAAATACATAAAATATTGGTATTTTATAGGAAAAATACATAAAATATTGGTATAGGTATAGCATTGGTATAGGTATAGGACTATAAAACTGACAATCCTTCCTCAGGTGGTTAATTAAGAAGTTGAGTATGTCTTTAAGGAAGCAGCTCTCTCCTGGTCTGACTCTTTTCATTATGTTCGGTGTCTTTTTAAATTGTTCATACAGCAAAATATACAATTTGATGGATTTGGTCAAATGTGTTTGACAGCCGTGTAACCAATCATGTTATAGAACTTTCCATCAACCCATACCAGGATTTTTCAGCCTCTGCCTCATTGACATGTGGGAACTCATCACTGTTTGTTGTAGGGGGCTGTCCTGTGTATTGAGGGCTAGTGAACAGCATCCTCGACCTCTGCCCACTAGATGCCAGTAGCATGACAATCAAAATGTCTTCAGACGTTGCTACATGTTCCCCGGGGGACAAAGTCACCCCCTGTTGAGAATAATGCCATAGAATATTTCTTTCTGGCCCTTTGCAATCAATCCCCCTTCCTCCCAGAGGTAACTACTCTTCTGCCTTACATCTCTGTAGATGAGTTTTGCCTGTTCTTGAACTTTTTATAAATACAAGTACACAGTATGGTCTCTTTTGTGTCTGTCACCCTTAGCTCAACATGAGAGTCTTCTTTGTTGTATCAGTTCCAGGATATCAATAGACCATGGTTGGTTAGCCATTCTCCCTTTCATGGACGTTTGGGCTATTTCCAGTGTTTGGCTATTATGAACAAAGCAGCTGTGAACATTCTTGTACAACTCTTTGTGTAAACAGATATTTTCATTTCTTCTGGGTAAATATCCAAGGTATATGGCAGGTAAATATTTAACTCTACAAGAAACTGCCAAATTGTTTTCCAAAATGGTTATATCATTTTACGCTCCTACCAGCAGTGCTGAGAGTTACAGGTGCTCCACAATCTCCCCAACAGTTGGTGTCATCTGTCTTTCATTAGCCATTCTAGTGGGTGTGTGTCATCTCATTGTGGTTCTAATGTGCATTTCCCTAATGACTAGTGATATTGAACACTTTTTAATGCATTTATTTCATATATATATATATGACAAATGAGTTGCATCTAGAATATATAAAAAAACTCTGAAACTAATACTAAAAAAGAAATAATCCAATGAAAATGGGCAAAACTTCACAAAAGAAGCATGAATGTCACCTCTTTGTTGTGTCTTTTCCACACTCCCACTCATCACTTCTGCACTGGATGCTGCTCTTTGTTGAACATCAGTGCTTACTTAGTATGTGTCAAACCCATTTCTAAGCATTTGACAATGCTAACTCACCCCTCAATATTAGCCCATTTAATTCTCCTTATAAGTTATTATTATTCCCACTCTACAGTAGAGGAAACTGAGACAGTAAGCCTAAGTGACTTGCTAAAACTCACAGCTGGTTGGATGAAGGATCCAGGATTCCGGCCTAGGCAGCCTGGCTCCAAGCTCTTAAGCATGATGTGCACAGTGCACACTTCTCCTTACAAGGCAGATGCTATGAGGTATCTCAATCCCTCTGCTGCACTTTCTCAAAATGAGTTTTCAAAATTTTATTAGTACTGGGGTGTTGGGTTTCAGATACCCATAATACAGAATCTATATGTTTATGTTCATATCCATTTCTATTGCGGATTGCTGTTATGCAATTTTCCATCGTTTCATAGGTACCTTAGGAGCTGTGACTTTGATGTCCCCTGCGGGTAAAAAGATGATTTTCAAATCTCAACTGTGTTCCTTCTTGGGGTACTGAGAAAGACTTTATAGTTTTAAGGAAAAAAAGAAAAGGATTAAAAAAAGAAAAGAGAAGTTCTGGTTTGAGAGCTGCCTGAAAAGATTTGTTTGCTCTAACTCAAAACCTTTTCCTCCATCACATTTCCGAATATCACTATGGACCCCTTTCCTTTCTCCTCTCTTCTCTCCCTCCATCAGTAGTGATTGGGGTTAAAAGTTACCTGCTTGCAGCAAGATTCTGGCTCACCTGGTGATATGGTTTGGCTATGTCCCCATCCAAATCTTTTTTTTTTTTTTTTAATATACTTGAAGATCTAGGGTACATGTGTGCAATGTGCAAGTTTGTTACATAGGCATACATGTGCCATGTTGATTTGCTGCACCTATCAATCTTTTACTTTGGGTATTTCTCCTAATGCTATCCCTCCCCCAGGTCCCCACCCCCCAACCAGTCCCAGTGTGTGATGTTCCCCTCCCTGTGTCCATGTGTTCTCGTTGTTGAACTCCCACCTATGAGTGAGAACATGCGGTGTTTGGTTTTCTGTTCTTGTGATAGTTTGCTTAGAATGATGGTTTCCAGCTTCATCCATGTCCCTACAAAGGACATGAACTCATCCTTTTTTATGGCTGCATGGTAGTCCATGGTGTATATGTGACACATTTTCTTAATCCAGTCTATCATTGATGGACATTTGGGTTGGTTCCAAGTGTTTGCTATTGTGAATAGTGCCGCAGTAAACATACGTGTGCATGTGTCTTTATCGTACAATCATTTATAATCCTTTGGGTATATGCCCAGTAATGGGATTGCTGGATCAAATGGTATTTCTAGTTCTAGATCCTTGAGGAATAGCCACACTGTCTTACACAATGGTTGAACTAATTTGCACTCCCACTAACACAGTAAAAGTGTTCCTGTTTCTCTATATCCTCTCTAGCATCTGTTGTTTCCTGACTTTTTAATGATCACCATTCTACCTGGTGTGAGATGGTATCTCATTGTGGTTTTGATTTGCATTTCTCTGCTGACCAGTGATGATGAGCATTTTTGCATGTGTCTGTTGGCTGCATAAATGTCTTCTTTTGAGAAGTGTCTGTTCATATCCTTTGCTTACTTTTTGATGTTTTTTTTTTCTTGTAAATTTGTTTAAGTTCTTTGTACATTCTGGATATTAACCCTTTGTCAGATGGGTAGATTGCAACATTTTTCTCCAATTCTGTAGGTTGCCTGTTCACTCTGATAATAGTTTCTTTTGCTTTGCAGAAGCTCTTTAGTTCAATTAAATCCCATTTGTCTATTTTGGCTTTTGTTGCCATTGTTTTTGGTGTTTTAGTCATGAAGTCTTTGCCCATGCCTATGTCCTGAATGGTATTGCCTAGGTTTTCTTTCGGGTTTTTATGGTATTAGGTCTTACATTTAAGTTTTTAATCCATCTTGAGTTAATTTTTGTGTAAGTTGTAAGGAAGGGATCCAGTTTCAGCTTTCTACATACGGCTAGCCAGTTTTCCCAGCACCATTTATTAAATAGGGAATCCTTTCCCCATTTCTTGTTTTTGTCAGGTTTGTCAAAGATCAGATGGTTGTAGATGTGTGGTGTTATTTCTGAGGCCTCTGTTCTGTTCCATTGGTCTATATATCTGTTTTGGTATCAGTAGTATCAGTACCATGCTGTTTTGGTTACTGTAGCCTTGTAGTATGAAGTCAGGTAGCGTGATGCCTCCAGCTTTGTTCTTTTTGCTTAGGATTGTCTTGGCTATGTGGGCTCTCTTTTGGTTCCATATGAACTTTAGTTTTTTCCCATTCTGTGAAGAAAGTCAGTGGTAGCTTTATGGGGATAGCATTGAATCTATAAATTACTTTGGGTAATATGGCCATTTTCATGATATTGATTCTTCCTATCCATGAACATGGAATGTTCTTCCATTTGTATGTGTCCTCTTTTATTTCGTTGAGCAGTGGTTTGTAGTTATCCTTAAAGAGGTCCTTCACATCCCTTGTAAGTTGGATTCCTAGGTATTTTATTCTCTTTGTAGTAATTGTGAATGGAAGTTCACCCATGATTTGGCTCTCTGTCTGTTATTGGTGTATAGGAATGCTTGTGATTTTTGCACACTAATTTTGTATCCTGAGACTTTGCTGAAGTTGCTTATTAGCTTAAGGAGATTTTGGGCTGAGATGATGGGGTTTTCTAAATATACAATCATGTCATCTACAAACAGAGAAAATTTGACTTCCTCTTTTCCTAATTGAATACCTTTATTTCTTTCTCTTGCCTGATTGCCCTAGCCAGAACTTCCAACACTCTGTCGAATAGGTGGTGAGAGAGGGCATCCTTGTCTTGTGCTGGTTTTCAAAGGGAATGCTTCCAGTTTTTGCCCATTCAGTATGATACTGGCTGTTCCCCATCCAAATCTTAACTTGCATTGTATCTCCCAGAATTCCCACTTGTTGTGGGAGGGACCCAGGGAGAGATAATTGAATCATGGAGACCGATCTTTCTCGGGCTACTTTTATGATAGTTAATAAGTTTCATGAGATCTAATGGCTTTATCAGGGGTTTCTGCTTTTGCTTCTTCCTCATTTTTTCTTGCTGCCACCATGTAAGAAGTACCTTTTGCCTCCTGCCATGATTCTGAGAGCTCCCTAGCCATGTGGAACTGTAAGTCCAATTAAACTTGTTTTTCCTCCCAGTCTTGGGTATGTCTTTATCAGCAGCGTGAAAATGGACTAATACAGTAAATTGGTAGCAGTAGAGTGGGGTGTTGCTGAAAAGATACCCGAAAATGTGGAAGCGACTATGGAACTGGGTAACAGGCAGAAGATGGAACAGTTTGGAAGGCTCAGAGGAAGATGGGAAAATGTGGGAAAGCTTGGACCCCCTAGCGACTTGTTGAATGGCTTTGCCTAAAATGCTGATAGAAATATGGACAATAAGGTCCATGCTGTGGTGGTCTCAGATGGAGATGAGGAACTTGTTGGGAACTGGAGTAAAGGTGACTCTTGTTATGTTTTAGCAAAGAGACTGGCAGCATTTTGCCCCTGCCCTAGAGATATGTGGAACTTTGAACTTGAGAAAGATGATGTAGGGTATTTGGCAGAAGAAATTTCTAAGCAGCAAAGCATTCAAGAGGTGACTTGGGTTCTGTTAAAGGCATTCAGTTTTATAAGGGAAGTAGAACACAAAAGTTTGGAAAACTTGCAGCCGACTATGTGATAGAAAAGAAAAACCCATTTTCTGGGGAGAAATTTAAGCTGGCTGCAGATATTTGCATAAGTAGCAAGGACCCTAATGTTAATCTCCAAGACCATGGGGAAAATGTCTTCAGGCCATGTCAGAGACCTTCATGGCAGCCCCTCCCATCACAGGCCCTGGAGGAAAAAATGGTTTCATGGGCCAGGCCCAGGTCCCCTTGCTATGTGCAGCCTAGGGACTTGGTGCCCTGTGTCCCAAATGCTCCAGCTATGGCTGAAAGGGGCCAATATACAGCTTGGGCTGTGGTTTCAGAGTGGAAGCCCCAAGCCTTGGCAGCTTCCATGTGGTGTTGAGCCTGCCACTGCAGTCAAGAGTTGAGGTTTGGGAGCCTTTGCCTAGATTTCAGAAGATGTATGGAAACATCTGGATACCCAGGCAAAAGTTTGCTGCAGGGGTGGGACCCCATGGAGAACCTCTGCTAGGGCAGTGTGGAAGGGAAATGTGGGGTAAAAGCCCCCACACAGAGTCCCTACTGGGATACTGGCTAGTGGAGCTATGAGAAGAGGGCCACTGTCCTCCAGACCCCAGAATGGTAGATCCACTGACAATTTGTACCGTGCACCTGGAATGGCCAGGGACACCAAACGCCAGCACCTGTAATAGCCGCAGACACTAAATGCCAGCCTGTGAAAGCAGCCGGGAGGGAGGCTGTACCCTGCAAAGCCACGGGGTGGAGCTGCCCAAGACCATGGGAACCCACCTCTTGCATCAGCATGACTTGGATGGGAGACCTGGAGTCAAAGAAAATCATTTGGCGCCTTAAAATTTGACTGCCCACTGCATTTCAGACTTGCATGGGCCCTGTAACCCCTTTGTTTTGGCCAATTTCTCCCATTTGGAATGGCTGTATTTTCCCAATACCTGTACCCCCATTATATCTAAGAAGTAACTAGCTTCCTTTTGAATTTATAGGCTCATAGGTAGAAGGGACTTGCCTTGGTCTCAGATGAGACTTTGGACTGTGGACTTTTGGATTAATGGTGAAATAAGTTAAGACTTTGGGGGACTATTGGGAAGGCATGACTGGTTTTGAAATGTGAGGATGTGAGCTTCGGAGGGGCTGGGGTGGAATGATATGGTTTGGCTGTGTCTCCATCGGAATCTCAACCTGAATTGTAGCTCCCAGAATTCCCATGTGTTTTGGGAGAAGCCCAGGGGAAGGTAATTGAATCATGGGGGCTGATCTTTCCTGTGCTATTCTCGTGATAGTCTCACGAGATTTGATGGGTTTATCAGGGGTTTTTGCTTTTGCTTCTTCCTCATGTTCACTTGCTACTGTCATGTAAGAAATGCCTTTTGCCTCCTGCCATGAGTCAGAGACCTCCCCAGCCATGTGCAACTATAAGTCCAATTAAACCTGTTTTTCTTCCCAGTCTTAGGTATGTCTTTATCAGCAGTATGAAAATGGATGAATACACCTAGATTTACAACCTTTCTGTTCCATACCCACTGGATGGGTTATTTATGTGCCATTTTATTTGAAACTACTGTTACTTTCCTAATAATATAACAAGATTTTGTGTGTAAGACTTTTCTTAATATTATCTTACTGTTTTGAATTTGTTTCATTTTTATAAGGTAATATTTAAATTGTACTTAAGAACTAATAATATATATGTATAAACATACTTTCATGTTGTGTGTAATCACAAACTAATATTCATTTAAGTGCAGGGGACTGTATTCATCCAGTTAATCCAACAAACATTTATTGAATACTTACTATGTGCCAGGGACCATGGGGAGACACAAGTGAGGTATAGTTTTGTTCCTATCATGCAGATGCTGGAAACATCTAGTCAGATACATGTTAATTACCATTGAGTTTCAAAAGTTCTCTACCCCTGAGGGAGGCAACAGTGGCCTTCACAACTTCACAGTGGTCTTGGTGGGAGCAGCCCTCCATGACACAGATCTTGAGCTGGTCTACTCAGTGCCAGCAGAGAAACTAGACTTTGAGAAATGGGTTGGATTTAAAACAGTGACAAATGAGCAGGTGTGAGGTGGCACTCCAGGTACATAGAAGAGCATAGTTAAAGGCATGTAGTGAGTTGTCCATTTCATTTTCCTAGAGGCCAAGAGCTAGTGAGATGCAAGTCTGGGGCTGAGAGTGTGGAGGCTCCTTTTGCCATGAATGTTGGGCAAAAGAATGTTCTATGGCAAATACACACAGACGGTTCCCACCATCTCCAAATGGCAGGATGTGAGAAGTAGAACTAGAACTTGTACATCTCCTCCGTAACCGTTTTTCAAAGTCACATGGAAATATTACAAAGGCTTGACAATTCTCGGGGTAACTAAAATATCAACTGCAATACTTAGGACAGAGGTCCTCTCTTAAGTAGGCACATTTTCAAGTGATCAACAATAGAGACGTCTCTCAGTCTCCCTCTTTTGTCACAGTCTTTGGACATTTTTTTTTTGACTTTTCTTTGAATGTTTTGGAGGAAGTGTTGGTATCTGAGACTTCTCAAAAAACAAATATTGTCATGCAGGTGGATATAGTCCAGGAGTTGGTTTTATGTTCAGGAGGGCTTCCAAAAGTGCCTGGATTTTCCAAAAGCCTATTTTTAAAGGGCAATTTGATTCAACATTAAGATGGGCAGTGGCTCACGCCTGTAATCCCAGCACTTTGGGAGGCCGAGATGGGCAAATCACTTGAGGTCAGGAGTTCGAGACCAGCCTGGCCCACATGGTGAAACCTTGTCTCTACTAATAATACAAAAATTAGCCAGGTATGGTGGTGCACACCTGTAATCCTCGCTACTCTGGAGGCTGAGGCAGGAGAACTGAGTGAACCTAGGAGACAGAGGTTGCAGTGAGCCGAGATCATGCCATTGCACTCCAGCCTGGGTGACAGAGTGAGACACCGTCTCAAAAAAAAAAAAAAAAAAAAAAGATACTGAAATGTAATAAAAGCAAATGTACCTTGAGGTAGCTGGTGACCCAAAGTTGTGAACAACTGAAATAATTGCCTCTCTGTTCTGAAGGGCTGGGGTGTGCAGTGCCAGATGATCTGGGTGTCAGCTTCCCACGTGCTATGATTTTTAGCTCACGGAACATTGAGATCAGAAAGGAGCAAGACCCTGAGGATATTCTAGCTATCAGGATACAAAAGGAATGGCTATGGTAGCATGACTGCATTCTTTAGCCTCCTCTCTACTAGCTAGGGATGTTGCTGGCTTTTAAAATGAAGCTCTTCATTAAATAATCTGCACTGCTACTTCCAAGACCCATTAGAGGGAAGACATAATAGGTGGCGCTTTCTTTCTTTCTAGCAAGCAGAGGGTTTATTGTGTAGAATGCTCTGTTCTCTCCATTCTTCAATAGAACTACGAAGCCCACACGTTTCATTGACTCACAGGAGAAGCACCCACCATCATGGGTAAAGCCCTATGTGGACACAGTGGGCTAAAAACAAATATGACATGGCCTCTTCTCATGGAGGTCACATCTGGGAGTTAAAGGACAGACATACACCTATAACCACATGTAGCATTTACAAAAGCGACATGAACTAGATGCTGTGAGAACAGAAGGCCTGAGATGGTAAAAATTGGCCAAGGGAGCTGAGAAATGCTTCTATGTTGAAATGACACTTGGGATTTGTAGGAGGCCTTGGTTTTTGCCAGGTGGAGAAGCAGGAACCTTCTAGGTAGAGGGCACACTCAGTCTGTGTGAGGAAACAAAGGCATCCTGGGTTTGGACTATAGGATCCCATTTATTTTTTGTTTGTTTGATGGAGTCTCAGTCTGTTACCCAGGCTGGAGTGCAGTGGTGCTATCTTGGCTCACTGAGACCTCTGCCTTCTGGGTTCAAGCAATTCTCCTGCCTCAGCCTCCTGAGTAGCTGGGACTACAGGCACCCGCCACCATGCCCAGCTAATTTTTGTACTTTTAGTAGAGCTGGGGTTTCACCATGTTAGCCAGGCTGGTCTTGATCTCCTGACCTCAGATGATCTGCCCGCTGGGTTTGGACTACATGAGTGAGGAGGCAGGGAAAGCTGAAAGATCAGGTGGGTAAGATTGCCTGGGGCCATATTGTCACAGACCTTCCCCTCTATGAAGAAGCATTTAGACTTGATCTTGTAGGTCTTGGGGTGACATAGACTATGCTATGCAGGGAAGTATAATGAGAGCAGTGTTTTGGAGAGACACTGGCAACAGCAAGGAGGAGGCCTAGACTCACTCACGCAGGACTGGCAATAAGAAATCACTTTGGGGCCGGGCGCGGTGGCTCAAGCCTGTAATCCCAGCACTTTGGGAGGCCGAGACGGGTGGATCATGAGGTCAGGAGATCGAGACCATCCTGGCTAACACGGTGAAACCCCGTCTCTACTAAAAAATACAAAAAACTAGCCGGGCGAGGTGGCGGCGCCTGTTGGCGCTTCAGTTGGGGTTGAGATGGGCTATGTGCTGATGTTCTCATAGAGCAGAGAAGACCAAGGGTGAAAAAGCATATGCTTTAATTTTGCAGAGATATTAGGAAAACTAGGCATATGAGATTGAATGAGAAAGGAAAAACCAAGCAAATAAACTTCAAAAGTACTTAGATTTTATTTTCTAAAGGCAGGCTCTGGCCAGAAAAAAAAAGGAAAAAAAAAAAAGCCCCAAACTTCTCTTTTCCCCCTTTGGCTTTCCCCATCTC
The DNA here is from genome assembly GCF_037993035.2 of Macaca fascicularis. Classification (NCBI taxonomy): domain Eukaryota; kingdom Metazoa; phylum Chordata; class Mammalia; order Primates; family Cercopithecidae; genus Macaca; species Macaca fascicularis. The sequence goes on from NC_088381.1 coordinate 78,157,043, forward strand.
CCACCCCACTTTCAGCAGCTATTTTTTTTTTCTTTTCGCTGTGAGGAATAAGCCCTGCTTGGGGAGTGAAGATAGGTCTCCAGTGAAGAACTTCAACAGGACTTCTCAAGTATTACCTTAAAGGCCATTATACATGAGAAGTAAATATGTTCTATTAAGCAGAAATTTTGCAAAATGCAATACTTGATTCTTTGTGAAAAGCTGGAAAAGCTGAAAAGGAAAAATCCTAGTAAGTAAAACTTCAAATGGCTCCAGAGAGTCATTCCACAGACATTTCTCTATGGCATTTCGATACGTGTAAAGAAAAGAGAAATGGTAATCACTTGGGCTTGAAAGTTTGGCTTTTTTTTTTCTTTTTCTTTTTCTTTTTTTTTTTTGAGACGGAGTCTCACTCTGTCGCCCAGGCTGGAGTGTAGTGGCACCATCTCAGCTGACTGCAACCTTCTCCCTCCGAGTTCAAGGGATTCTCTTGCCTCAGTCTCCCGAGTAGCTGGGATTACAGGCGCCTGCCACCGTGCCTGGCTAATTTTTTTTTTTTTTTTTTTTTTTTGTATTTTTATCAGAGATGGGGTTTCACCATCTTGGCCAGGCTGGTCTTGAACTCCTGATCCGTGATCCACTTGCCTCAGCCTCCCAAAGTGCTGGGGTTACAGGCGTGAGCCATGGTGCCCGGCCACACCTTGGCTTATTTTTTTAATGCCCGACTGGAAAACCATGGTTGCTTAACTGTGCTACTTGGAACAAGTACCCAAACCTTAGTTTTAATACCTGGATCATTCAGGATAGTAAATGAAAGATTCACTGTGAATGTTCCTAAAGTCTCTCTTGTGCCTGGCACAGTGTAGGCACTCCAAAAATGGTCGTTGAATGAATGAATGAATGAATAAATAAATAAATGAAAGCTCACAAGCTACATTTTGCTTAGGTAAAACCTCATTTATCTTTTTTTTTTTTTTTTTTTTTTTTTTCCATCCTTTCCTTCTTGAAACTCTCACCTCCCTTTTCTTCAACAATACTTCCGAGACTCTCAATCAGGTCTGTCTATGCAATGGAAGGACTGGTTGATACAACTAAGTTCTGATTGGTCAATATAACTGAGCCTTGATGGGTTGATAAAACTGAGCCCTGATTGGCCAGGGCAGGTAATCTCTAATTGGTTGGTTCAGGTGAGCTCTGATTGGTTGGTTTCTAAGACAAAAATTGGAAGTCTCTGTGAGATGTTTCTTTCAAATGGCTAGTAGGGGTAGGGAGAGCTGGATTTCTTGCTGCATTTTATCTTGGCACAGACAGCAGCAACTGGTTTGGCTGGATCGTAGAAAGGGAGATCCTGTGATACTTTTAGAATATCTTTCGGGTAACACACAGTATGTGGCCACTCCCTCATCCAGCTATGGTCACCTTGTTCTGTTTTAACTTTGCACACCTCAGTCACAGAAAGTCCATTTAGTCTGTAGGCGGGCGCACGGGGGGCATACTTTAACACCACACATCCTGTGCTCTATGCAACCAGCCACAAAGCCGGATGGGTGTTTCAGTCCCAATTTGCCCTTTTGTGGAGCCTTTTCGTAATGGAATTTGTTACTGTTTGCCATTCTCCTGTAAGATAAACAGCATATTTGAAGGGGGTGGGGTGCTGGCAACGAGGAGTTTAAAGAAGTCTTGGAAAATATCAACTCTTTGTTCTTTCGCTAACGTGTGCTTATAGCGTGGAAAATCTTACTTTCCAGATTGCAAAACAGAGGGCTTGCTAAGGCTCAGGTGCTTTCTATGAGAAATGTTTGCTACATCAATTTTCCTCATGCACTCTTCAATTTATTGGCAGAGCTTGACTCTAGGTTTGATCCTTTCATTTGACTTTGGTCTGCCCTTGCCTTCCACACCTCTCTCAAAACCACTGTATTAAAGAATCTTCTGCAATTTCCAACCTTTCCTTTTTGAAACTCTCGCTTCCATTTTCTTCCACAATACTTCTGAGACTCTCAGTCAGGTCTGTCTATGCAATGGAAGGACTGAAATTTTCTTAGTTTTGATTGGTTGATGCAACTGAGTTCTGATTGGTCAATATCTGTTTCTCTACTTCTTCCTGTTTCTTTCTTTGTCCTCTAAGAGATGAACTTCTCTGGAAGAGTAGCCTCGTGCCCTGGTAATCCTCCTCCTCTAGGCTCATCTCATATATGTCTATTGTGCTTACCCAATAAATTGGCCACCCCAAACATATTCCCAACTGTTCCCCTGAGCTTCAGCCCTCCCCTGCATCTCCAGGTTCCTTCACCTGTTGCATCCTTTCACCTAGCCATTCAGTTGGCAAATCAAATTCAGTGCCACCAAGTCAACTCATGGTCTTCACCCCTCAAATCTTCCTTTCTGTGTTTCTTAGTTCTGTGAATGGTACCCACTATCTACCATTTCTCAAAGCCAATTACCTAATTAAAACACATATCAAGGGTTAGTCATCTCCGGGTACGCCATCTGAAAATGTGCATGCTTGTAAGGGGCAGAGAGGAAGACACTGTTCCTGTCCTCAAGGAGCTCACAGTCTAGCAGAGATGGCAGACATGCCAGCCCATGTGGACAGAGCACCAGGACCAGCCTGGTGGACTGGTACATGGCCAAGGCCGAGAAGGCAAGGTGGAAGGGCAATCATTTACTCTGTCTGGACAAGGCCTCTTTAAGGAGAGAGTGGCACCCCACATGAAGTAGGAGTTTCATAGCTGTTGAAGTTTGTGAACCCAACTTCCAGTGTTGGTCCAGGCTCTGTAGGATTTAGAGGTGCACCCTCTGAAGCACAGGTGTTGGTGATGGGTGAGAGGTTCCTTGCCAACTTCCTCAAGGTAAAGGATTACTGAAGATACCAGGGCATTTGTATTTGGCTCGCCAAGAAAGGAAAGAGCTCAGAAAGGAGGAAAAAAAAAGAGCCAGTTTCTCTTCTGAATTGCTTCCCTCTTAGTCTGGAGCCCCCTATCCTGCTTCAGTTGAAGTATGAGGGCTTTTGTGTGTGCTTTTGATTTTTTAAACTACAGAGCTACTCAGAGATGTAGGAGCTGCTTGGGGCCAAATTTGTGGACCACTTCTGGCAACCTACTGACACCTTTGAAATGGGCATTTCCGTGAGTGCCCATTTTTTTGAGTTTATTAACTCTAGAAGAAACTTTTGAGTTTAATAACTGTAGAAGAAAATGAATCTTCTTTTCTAGCTTTTCCAAGAGAAGCCTCTGGAGTACATGAAGACCAAGCCTCTCATTTTACAGATGAGGACACTGAGGCCCATTGACCCCTGGTGTCCCTTGCTTGGAGCAGCATGCAAGCAGTGATCAGATGCCTTCTGGGACTCAGAAGGCATCCCCCTCAGTCTCCCATCTAGATCAGCTTTTCAAGGCTGGGCAAGTGACTCTGCCTTGTCTGTGTGCTTGGCACTGCACCACTGGCTGGGGCTAGAGGCACCAATAGGATAGGACCTTCCTGTCCATTCCAGCCAGACAGCAAGCTGGGAAGTTACTTAAAGAAACTAAAACCCGAGACAAAGTGTGGTAAGGTCTGAGAGAAAATCAGCATGGGTGATGTGTGCCTGGAAGGGGTAATCATTTCTTACAGGGGAAACTTCTGCACTTCTCTCTCTACAGGCCCCATATGGTGAACCCTTACTATTAACTCAGCGCAGGCTGAGCAAGAGACATATATGATCCTCATACCATTCCTGTAGAACATGGGCTGCTTTTGCTTTACAGAAGAGGAAACTGAGGCACAGAGTGGAGCAATGAATTTGGTGATTTACAGAGCTGAGGCTCAGACCTCCACCCCATTCCTCCTGGCTCAGGAGCTGTGTTCCAGGGCCCCCGGATAGTGGTAGCGCTGAAAGGACCTGGCCTCCTGCACTTCTTATCTTCATTCCAATTCCCTTTTTCTCAAGAAAATTCCCACTCATCCTCCCAGTTCACCCTTTTCTTTCTGTCTTTAAAGTGGCTTCAAGTGACAAGGTGGCTGGCTCCTCTGTTTCTCTTTCCCTTTTATGCCTATTGCAAGACGCTGTAATAATCAAAGACCGCCAAGACTTTCTTTGAACGGGGTCTTTGTGGCCTTTTTGCAGTCTTCAGACCTCACCGTTTCTCAGTGGCAGCAGCTTCTCCTTTCTCTGCCTGTGACTTCTGCCGCACTTGTGGGTGCTACCATACACTGCCGGTGGCGTTGGTCCCATGGTGACACAGCAGTTGGCAATTTACACAAAGCTTTCAGCTCTACCCTACTGAAACAGGAAAAGTTCCCTTATCCCCCTCGCAGGGCGTGTGACAGGGGTGTGGCTCACTTCTTCGGTGCCCCGCTGCTCAAACCCCTCGGGGGAGCCTGCAGGACAAGTTGTGGGCAGCATTTTGGGCTCTGACCCTGTGGCAGCATCTAGGGTTGAGGGTTTACAGCTCTGGAAGCCCCAGTGGGTGTGTGATACAGGGTGCTCTTTCAGTTTTGCTGTCTGCAGGTGGCCTGTGTTAATCAACTAAATTAGACCCTCTGCCTTATTGCAAGGACAGAGGGCTTTCTGTATCCTAGGTTCTTGCCTCGGTGTATCAGAAAAATTGGATCACACATGGGCTTGGAGAATGGGTGCAAGATTTTATTGAGTGGAGCTAGCTCTCAGTGGGGTGGATGGGGGGCCAGAAAGGGGATGGAGTGGGAAGGTGGTTTTGTCCTGGAGTCAGGCCATCCAGCAGCTGGGCTCGCCTCTGACTGCCGCCAGCTGAATTCCATTCCATGTCACCCCGCCGTCCATTGCCTGCTGGCGTCTGCTGGTACCTGTTGGTGTGCTCTTCCTCTCCTTTGCTCCTCTCAACGTCCAGCTGCCTGTGTCTGGGCCCACTAGGGTCTCGGGGTTTTTATAGGCACAGGATGGGGGTGTGGGGCGGGCCAGAGTGAACTTGGAAAATGCAACATTTGGGATCGAAAATAGGAGTGCCTGTCCTCACTTAGGTACATGGGCACAAGCCTGTACATGTGGAGCCCTTGCCAGGGACCCCAGCCTTCTTTACCCAGCACTTCCCTGTCCCCCTCCTGTTTCACTATCACAGGTGAGGCTCCCCATCTTGGAGCGCCCCTTCCTGGTTACACCATGTAGGTCGTGTCCCTACCAAGGGATCCTGCTTTCCTGTTCTCCATTGATTGGACATGGGTTGGACATTTGATCCTGGGTGGGGGTAAGGAATCTATTGGATGACCATGGCTGTGCAATTCCTCATTGAAGAGTTCGAGAGACTGTGGTTAGACTGCTGTGCTCTGTTGTCTGGTAGGGCAGAGGTGACCTCCCCAAGATTGCAAATGTGGAAACAAGAGCCTTGAAAACTTACAAATCCTCTGAGAAGAAGGATGTGAAGCTCTGGACAAAGGGGACCCGAGAGAAGACCTGCAGGCCCAGAGAGGCAGAGGAGAGAGATATGGAGAATCTGTGACTGGCTTTCCAGTTTCTGTTCTCTGTTCTGTGATAGTCTTTCTGCAGAAAATCAAGCCTTCTTTTGAGAATGCTAGTCTGGATGGTTTTCTGTTTTCTTTTTATACAATTGCACGAAGCCTCCCCAAGTCATCAAGTTTCCCTTGCTTGGCATATTATCCTAATACACGGAATCCTCTCTGTGTGCTAGTGGGATTGCCTATCTCAGATCCTGAGGCATTCATAGTCCTGGCAGGAACCTCTCTGCAGAGAGCTCCTTTGCCTACTGGCACCCAGTTTCATTCGAGAAACATCATCAGCTGATGGATCTGTTGCATGACCATTGCAAGCTGTGAAGAGGAGGCAGTGCTGTCTCAGATGGGATCTTCTTCCTGTTTCTACTTCCTTCTAGAAAGATGAGGCATATGTGTAAGACTGCAGTTGGCAGGGGCCACCAGAGAATCTTCCACTTGAATGGCCAGCAATGCTTTCCCAAAGTTTGTGCTGCTGAGCAGGAGGCGGCCTGGTTTGCTGGGCAGAGAGGATGGTAAGAATAGGGACTAGTTGCAGATCCAGGAGCTGGGATCAAGAGGCTTCTGTGGGGGCTATTTCCAATCACTGGGGAATGAACCTGGGGAGGGAGATGGCTTCTCAAATCAGGTACATTTGGGAATGTACATTTCTCATAAGAGGAGCTTGTAAGGCTTTGCCCCATGTTCAGGGGCAGCTGTAAAGGCCTCTTGGGTGACAGCCTCATTGTGACTGATGGCTGCATGTGGGGAGAGAAGGGGAGACTAGCCTTGGCATCCAGGCTGTGGAAGGGGGAGGAGAGAGCTGTTTCTGGAATTGAGAGTGAGGAGGATAGAGGAAGAAAGCCTTACGGTTTGGAGGGCCTAGGGCTCCTTGAAAAGGACTTCTAAGCCAGCCCCAGCAGGGACTTGTGGAGTAGGACTGGAGAACACGTATCTGTCCTGGTGAGGAGGGCAGAAGCCTGAAGCTTCTTGGAGGCTTAGAGGGAGCACAGCAAGAGGAATCCTGAAATGAAAGTGGAAGAACTGGGGACTGTAAGGTCAGAGAGGGCACGCAGGGGGCTGGGTCTTTGAACTTTCTCGTTCTAGTGTCAGGATTCTGAAATACAGTCAGGTTGGACTCACATCTTTATTACATGGGCCTAATTAAGAAAAAAGAAAAAGCAACAAAAGAAAATGGCAAAAAACATGTATGATCCTTAAGGATCTGTAATGCCTGCCCTGACACACACCTTTGAACCCTGGGCAGGAACCATCACTCATACATTGGAATAACTTGGATCTGATATCTTCAAATTTTAGTCCAAGCAAAGCCATGAAAGCCTTTGCTTTTTAAAATGAGGCCAACTTTTCCCTAGTTCCATTTGAATTTACTCTTTAAGCCCTCTTTTCAGAGCTAGAAATAAATTTCTTGTAAATGTCTGCATAAACATGCCTGTCCCCATTTCAACAGGGCTCTGTAGTTGACAGTGCTTTAGTGGACTGGCTCCAACAAAACATGTGCAACTCAAACTTCATTTCGTTCCAGTCCTTTGTGCAAAAACGTAATTGCCAGTTGTATGCTGTTTGTTTTGTATTCTCAGAAAATAAAAAGGGAACTAAAGGCAAGCTTTTCAAATATTTTTCACTGTTAAATCTAAATTCCCTATCTCTCTCTTTTAAAAAAAATCTATGTAAATACATGGGGTGCAAGTGTAATTTTGTTACACTCGTAGATTGTGGAGTGGTGAAGTCAGGGCTTTTGGGATATGCATCACCCAGATAACATACATGGTGCCCATTAAGTAGAAATTCCCTCTTTATTGAAAATATTCTAATCAGCCAAAACCTTAAGACTTAGTATACACATTTGTGTAGCTCATAACAAATAGTAAAGACATTTAGGAAAGGAATCATAATTCCTAAAACCTCACTCCCTTCCCTCTGGATGGCAGTTTCTTTAAAGTATCTACTAACTCTATGAGGGAGAATATTGCCACCTGGCTTGGGCTGACCCCTACCACATGGATAGATTTTCTGTGCCTGCCTCTTCACAATGAGATTTGTGAACTCCTTGAGGGCAGGGACTGTTCTCAGACCCACTTCTCATCTCTGTATCTGGCCCATAATGAGTACTCAGTAGATGTTGGTGGAGTGAAACTGCTTTGTAAATCCTGCAAGTTTTAGGTTTGAAGCTCTGATTGCTTGCTTCAGAGCAGAGAAATTTTAAATTATGATGTTCTGATGTGAAGAACAGCATTTGGCCCTGGCCATCAGGTATGCCACTGACAAACCTCCACGGTGGAAGAAACGCCCATGGAAGGAGGCCAGGCTGAGCTCCCACAGGGAAGCAATGTCAGAGTCTGGGTGTTGGAATAGAGGGGAACCCAGAGATCATCCAGCACTACTACCCCTTCAAATCCTCTAATTTACCTTGAAGGAAAAGAGTTTCTGTGATTTTCATATATACTTTTTTTTTCCCCTGAAGATACTCTGGCAAAAATAAAACCTTGAATATAACCTGGAGCTTTTTGTACCCTACGACCCAAAAATGACTCAGAGAAAGACCCCAGCTGGAGAATTCCTTCTTTCTCACACTCTTTCTGGTACACGTATGGCTTCATTGCCTCCCTTACTTCAGAGAATGAAAAGAGAAATGGGATTTCTGTGTATGTGTCATCAGGCCCTTAGGGGACCAGTAGATTCCTTCCTTTAGTTTCTCTGCAGATAAAACCAGTCCTTAGAGACCCGAAATAGAGCTCTTTGGAGAAAGCAGCAGGGGCTCCTTCCTGGAAGTGCCCCATGGGATCCTCACTGGAAAGAACCCAGAGTGCAAAGGCTGCGAGCCGTGCCCCTCCCGGGGCAGGCTGGGAGGCCTCAAGCTGAGTGCTGATTGGCTGCTCACACCAGCAGCGGCTTCTGCTGCTTACTTTGAGGCCTTCTGGAAATTTGCTTGGAAACACTTCTGTAAAGCTCTCCTTCCCAGGGGCAGAAGGAAGGCTCTCACTGTGGAGTGTTAGTTGCTGAGATGTTACAGGTGAGACACTCAGCATCAGACCACAGTGGCTCAGGCTTGACAAAAGGACCAACACATCATCAAAGTCAAGTTCATAGGAAAAGATTCAGAGGGCGGCCCTCCCATCCCATAATATTTTGCTCTGGAAAGTGCAGGTCACGAATGATGGAGCAGGGATTGGGTGCATCAGCCTAGGGGGTTTGAACTCATCCAAAAAGGGTAACTTCCGCGCCATTTCATTCTGCCTCTAAATCTTCCCCATACCACATACCTTCCTGCCCCACCTGCAGTTGCCAAATAGCAGCTCCATCAACGACCTGGTTTGTGGGATGCCCTGGACCTGGAGATCGTTTCAGAGTTGGGTGGTCAGGGACCCATGATGGGCCCAGAAAGACAGTACAGAGCAGGACTAGTCTGCAGAGTGGGGCTGACTTCCTGGGAGAGTAGAGGCTGGCAGGGCCTCTGGGGAAGGGCGGTGATGTTGGCATTAGAGCAAATCATGCCAGTGGATCAGCTCCAGGAAGGATGAATGAGGCCTTGTTTGTGCGCCTGCAATATCAAAGCCAAGGGTGGAGAAGTTCTTTTTGATTCCCATCACCCTTAAGGCAGAAAGGGACCACTGATAAACCACAAGCACTCTTCACACAATCTCTTAGGGTTTGGCTGTGTCCCCACCCACATCTCATCTTGAATTGTAATCCCCGTGTATTGTGGGAGGGATCTGGTGGGAGGTAATTAAGGGGGCTGTTTCCCCCATACTGTTCTTGTGATAATGGGTGAGTTCTCATAAGATCTGATGGTTTTATAAGCATCTGACATTTCCCCTGCTGGCACTCATTCTCTCTCCTGCTGTCCTGTGAAGAGGTCCTTCTGCCATGATTGTTAAGTTTCTTGAGGCCCACCCCCACCAGCCCCAGCCATGCGGAACTGTGAGTCAATTAAACCTCCTTTCTTTTTTTTTTTTTTTTTCTTATGTGTAAATTTTTTTTTTTAAATTTATTTATTATTATTATACTTTAAGTTGTAGGGTACATGTGCATAACGTGCAGGTTTGTTACATATGTATACTTGTGCCATGTTGCTGTGCTGCACCCATCAACTCGTCATTTACATCAGGTATAACTCCCAATGCAATCCCTCCCCCCTCCCCCCTCCCCATGATAGGCCCCGGTGTGTGATGTTCCCCTTCCTGAGTCCGAGTGATCTCATTGTTCAGTTCCCACCTATGAGTGAGAACATGCGGTGTTTGGTTTATAAACCTCCTTTCTTTATAAATTACCCAGTCTCGGGTATTTCTTCATAGCAGTGTGAGAAGGGACTAATACACCATCCCTCTGCCAGAACATTTCTGGAAGGGAAATAAAGATATTTATGTGTTCAATTTTACAATTATATAGTTTGTGCACACAAACACACACACATACATATACCCAGGATAAGGTTCTCATACTTTTCAAAATTTAAAATGGTACCTAGTCTGTAGCATATGCTTAGAAAACATGTGCTTGATTTACTAAACTAAGCCCAGGGAAGGTTTTAACAATTGATAGTGGTAAGTAAGTACCCTTGCCCCTTACTAATTGCATACTTTCCCTACTTGTTTGAAAAGCAGTTTGAATTATCTAAAGCCCCTTTGTGAATTCCCAAAACTGGGCATGGTGTTTGGTTATTTGTGGCTGATAATGTGACGAGTTAAAAAGGTTTGCCTAGAGCGTCTGTGGGGTTTCTTTCAATATGACATGTAGAAGAATGTAGCATTTAGATGTGAGAAATTACTCAAAACAGACTCCATTTCATAACTAAAATGCTTGTGGTGCCCTGGGTTGCACACACACACACACACACACACACACAGGTTTTGAAAGAAGAGTGGGAAGGAAGAAGAAAGTTAAGAATAGCCTTTAAGAAGGCATGGGTGACTCCGGACAGGAAGTGCTGCTGTTGTGATGCCCCTGGAAATGCTGTCCTGCCAACACTGAGGGTCTTTTGGGCCAGTGGGTCTCATGGGGTCCTCTGCCTGGCAGGGGGAAGGTGGGCAAAGGCTGGTGCCCAGGTCTATGCAGGTTACTGTGCTAGCCAGCCTTTGTTTTGGGGACAGGGGCAGCGCCAGCCCCACCCAGGAGCAGGATCCAACCTTCTGTTTCTTTCCCCCGTGCAGGCTTCTCCCTGCCCATTCTCTTCTCAGCAGAGCACTTGCATGGACCCTGGGTTCAGCCTCCATTCACCCTTCAATCTTGTAAATGACAACGAAGAGAGAAGAGGTGAGTGGAAATGAGATGCAGAGAGGACAGCTATGGAGAGGGATGTGGGCTCCGTCCTGTGCACACCCAGCCTGTCCTCCCTGAGGCTCTGCTGGGAGCAAAACCTCCCTACACAGCAGAGCAGCCAGACTCCTGGAAGTCTCCACAGAGCGTGGTTGCAGGTGGAGAGGGGCCCCCTCAATCAGTTCAAGTTCTATGTATTTTAAAAGAAGGCAGAGAACATCATCACACTGCAGCAGCATCACAGCTGAGTCCAGCTCATTTTGGTCTCCCATCCAAGTACTAACCAGGCCCAACCCTGCTTAGCTTCATGAGATCAGACGAGGGGTCACTATGAACCCTCTTAGAGGGACCCCACAAGAAGTTCCTGGGTTGAGAGGATCTATGACCTGGAAGCTTGATGCATGATTCATGGAGTCTTCATTTCCTTGGGATATTATTGCTTCTAGTGGGCGCGGGCTGGAGGAAGAGAGTTGAGTGTTAAGAGGGAAAGAAGTGCAACTGGCTGGATTTAGGTGAGGTTGCCAGAAGCTCTGAGAAGAGGGACGGTGATGTGCCTCACATTGGGCTGTGTGAGGCCAGGAGCTGAGGAACCACTGGAGAGCTTGTCATGGTGGAAGTTTGAGCCAGGCTTTCCTAAGATGCTCTGGCAGGTGACAGGGGTGAGAGGTATTTTTGGGGGGTATCTGAGTAGACTGGTAAGTGGGAGCCAGCTGGGGGGACCCAGGGGTGGGAGCAGCTTGTTCACAAGCTGACATGTCTGCACTTCTTGGATTCTCTTTTCCAAACCATTGGTAATCCTCCCACCTCCCCTTTGAACCCATTTTGATATGGCTTGAATAGTGTTGTCATGTTCTGTTCTGTAGCCTGGAGTGGCTAGAGCATCAGTTCTGTGATATACCTGATAACTCTGCCTTCCAGATGCATTTCACCATCATTTTTTCAAGTTCTATAATGTACATGTGCATTAATTAGTATTGCATATCCAAAGACTCCTTGGGTGACTTTACATCATTATCATTTATTTCATGACCTCTCCAATTATTCTTCTATTTTTCCTTCTGTTATTTTGATAATTTCCTTGCTTTAAGTAAATCATTTCAGTCTGGAGACTGGTAAATTGTCTATTATTTAATATTCTTAGTTGCAGACTCAGAGTGGAACCCTGTTGATATATTATCCAACTATTTCATAAGCATACTGGCATGGATTTTGGGGAACTAATTTATCTTACTTTCATTTTCTTATCAAATAGTGGTTCTAAGCATTGTTATTTAGAGAGAAGCATGTTGTGAGACAAGCTAGAAAGTGGTTTCCAGTCTCTATTCTGTCTCTTTTTCCCTTTTGGCAAGCCATGTAATCATTGTAAGCCTTAGCTCTTCTATAAAAGGAGGTAATATTCATCTCTTTTATATCAATATGTAGATTTGGTTAGGAGAATTATGTACACATACACATACAAACACAACAAAACTCTGCTAATATCTGTCATTGGTGAAAGCACAATTTAAGCTTTAGTAAGTTTCTGTGCCTGAGATGCCTGATATTTTTTTCTCTATAATTAATTCAGAGGGAAAAGAGTGCAGATTCTTCAACAGTGCCGGATTATAGCACACAATCCCCTAAGTGCATGGTCCTGCCTATGAATTCACATATACTCATCTTTTTCTTCTGTATTTGGCCTCTGCTTTGGCCTTGCCATTGGCTGCTTGTGACTTTGCCTTCAGCATCAAGACCAGAACAATTCAACATCAACTTCAAAAATGAATACTGGACATGACCTCCAAGAGCATGCATGGTTTGGCTCATGCCTGCCCATTGGCCTGTTGGCTGTTGGCATCTCGAATATGCCACACTCCTTCTCAGCACTGAGCCATTGCTCATGCAGTTCCTTCTACCTAGAATGCCCTTACTCCTCATCCTCCCCATTTTCAGCTAGGTAATTACTCTTGTATGTCTTTCAGATTTCAGCTCCATTGTTCATAGAGAAGCCCCAAACTAGATCAGGGCTTTAAGTGCTCATAGTGCATGCACTGTCTCTTCATAACACCTGTCACAGATAAGTATTCTAGGATTATCTGCAGTTCTCATTGGATATGAGCTGTCTTTCTTGCTATTATATTCCTAACATCCAGCTCACAGGTGTTCAATAAGTATTTGTTGAATGAATGAGTGAATGAGTGCATTTAGTTTTTGAAACTTGTTCTAGTTTGTGCCTATTGGTGCAGCTAGCACCAGGACTTTTTGTTGTCCTAATACCCAATGAACACTCTTTGCAGAGCATCAGCTCATTCCAGACACAGAGACAGCCATGACTCCTGCCCCGTGAGCCAGAGAGCCTGTTCACTCGGTGGCTGGGAAAGTGACTGGGCTGCTCTTCTCCAGGCTGGATGACCCCCAAAAGACCCACAGTGTGATTAGTTTGCCTTCTGGTTCCTTGGTCCCTTTGGGTTCTTAGCCCCTTGGGTGCCCCGAGCCTTCATCTTTTCTTTCATATCTTTAGCAGGCCCCTGTGCCCCACATCCCTTTTCTTCTCTTTGCCCAGCAGCCTTGCCCGGCCCTGTCTCCCTCTCCAAGCCCCTCTTTCCAGTGTATCTGTACCCTTCTCTGGACTGTGAATCCTGCCCTGCCCTGAACCTTTCCTCAACTGTTGGCTTCAACTGCCATCAGAATGTTCCACCCTCAAAATTCTTAGGGGTTGGTGCCCTGGTTCTGTGGCTGGGTGGACTACAAGGCCCCGAGGACTGGGTTCAGCCTTTACTTCTCAGTGGTCTCAACCTTCAGCACCCAGTAACCACACAGCAATGCATGGCAACTTGATTTTCCCGCCTAATTCTTAACCAAGTTTCCAAGGCCATCGTGGTCACTTGTGTGACCCCTCTGCTGCAGCTTCACAATTTCACCACACTCACCTGCTTTGGTTGAGGAGAAACTTCTATGGATACATTGGCAGGCTTAGCTGAGAAAAGTTGGGGACCACAGGACTTCCTGCTACCTTACTTGGCTCAACCCCCTAGGACACTCCTGACCCCAAGCTGCAGTTGTCCCCTGTCACCCTTAATATTGCAACCACCCCAAAGTAGCTCACACTCCAAGGCTGCAAATGCTTGTGTTCTTCTACTCTCAGGGCTGGGGCTAGGCTGTGGAGGAGGAGGAAAGGCCATTCTAGTGGCTGAAAGAGCCAGTGCAAAAGCACTGCTTATGATGGCTTCTTTGGGGGTTGCAGATATGTATAGCTGTAAGAAATATGAACTCATGCCCCCCAACAATGCCTCATGCTTAACCAGCTCTCTTTCTGAGCTCCTGTGTCTACTGGGAAAATTGAGGCTTCCTCTCTGATTTGATTGTGTCTTACTACAGGTGTTTAGTACTTGGGAGTGAGAGGCCCATCTAATCAGAGCTGGCCTTGGGCTCTGCAGCTTACCCTGGTCACTCTTGGTACTCCTGTAACAAGGAATACCTTATAGTTTTCTCATTCATCTATTCATTCAATCATTCAGTCATCCGGTCATTCATTTAACAGTTATTGAACACCTGTATGCCAGACATTATCTATGTACTGGGGATACAAAAAGTGTCAGGCAAACAGAAACAGACATTCACCCTCAGAGAGCTTCTGCCCTGATGAACTTTCTATATGAAGAGAGTAGGTTTTATAGAGCAATTGACTGGAGTAAGGTGTGTGAGATAATGGTGCAAGCTGAGGCCAGGAAAGGAGGCCGAGATGCTATGAGAACTTGCTATGAGAACTTGCAGACCAGGTTCAAAATTTCAACTTTTATCCTAGAAGCCTTGGGAAGCCTTTGAAGGAAGGGTCTTAAGCAGAGGAGATACAGGATCACTTTTTTTTTCCTTTTAAGTGAGGGCACCTGCGCCATGTGGAACACAACTTAGAAGAAGGCAAGAGTGGAGATTGGTCAGAAGGCCAACTGGGAAAGGAAGAGCCTTGGTGGGGAGAAAGGGTTTGACACGTAACCCAGGTTGAGGAAAATTGACAGGCTGTGAGGTCAGGGATCTGCTCATTGTGAAAGCAAACACAGAGGGGGTTAACTGTAACTTGAGTTTGAGGCAGGTTGAGGTGGCTTTGTAAGAGGCAGGTAAGGCTAGGATAAGTGAGAAAAGTGAGGGACTGGAGCTCTGGAAAGGTAGTGACTGGTCAGGGCTGCAGGATGGCCATTCCGGAAGCAGGAGGGCTCCAAGGGAGTCTCCAAAGCCTGCTCATCCTGGTCTTTTCAGAGCTGCTCTGAGCATCCAAGAGGTCCAGAGAAAAGGGGCCGTGGGGACACACACAGGCTGAGAGAAGCTGGGAAGAGTCAGTGTGGACCACAAGTGAAGATGACCTCAGCAGACGGAGGCAGTCTGTCAGATCCCCTCCACCACCCCCTGGGCCAGTGTACCGCAGCTGGGGGCAGGCCAGCCCCCTCTGTCACTAACTGTGGCTGCCATTTTGTGCCTGGCCATCCATCCCAGACAACCTTCAATTGGAATCTCTCCTAATGAAGCCCTACCACACAGAGGCAGTCAGCCCTGCAATGGTGTAGGTTCGAGGCCATGGCCACAGCAGGAGGCAGTGGCAGTAGAGGGTGGCAGTTAGGGGGCAGGAATCACTTGACTCTTAGAACCCCGTTGGGGTGTGGCTTCCTAAAGCTCTCCGAGGTAAGACATACATTGGGACAAATAAGTTTTCAGGGCCGGGCATGGTGGCTCACACCTATAATCCCAGCCACTTTGGGAGGCCTACGCAGGAGGATCACCTGAGGTCAGGAGTTTGAGACCATCCTGGCCAATATGGTAAAACCCCATCTCTACTAAAAAAAATACAGAAACTAGTTGGGCGTAGTGGTGGGTGTCTGTAATCCCAGCTACTTGGGAGGCTGAGGCAGGAGAAACACTTGAACCTGGGAGGCAGAGGTTGCAGTGAGCCAAGATTGCTCCATTGCACTCCAGCCTGGGCAACAGGAGTGAAACTCCATCTCAAAAAAAGCAAAAGAAAAGAAATAGGTTTTCAGCGGGAGACAGCAGGTGCATCGATGGCACCAGAGGAAGATGCCGTGACCCTGAAGGATCAATGTTGGAGTGGTTATCCCAAGGATGGGACCAGTGCTGCACCTTTTGCCCTCAATTTCTCCATCAAAATTGCATGAGGCTTTTTTTTTTCTTTTGGAACTTGTAATGGTATTTCTACTATTTATTTGGAAGAATATATTTTGGATGAACAAGTGAAACTAGCCCAGAGAAAAGGAACAATAAGTAAAATAAATGGGCAAAAGCTTGTGCTGTTAGCTTTAAAGTGTATTTAAAATAAATCTGAAATCATTTGAACAGCATGAACCTTGGTGGTCAAATAGATCAATGACAAAGAGGAGAAAACCTAGATACAGTTTCATTTTTGCCTTATATGCTTTGAGATTAGTGTTTCTATTTAGAGCTGTGACTGATACAGATGCATCACAGTTGAGAGCAAAGCGAGGTGAATATCCCTATGAATTGGCACCATGGTGCGAGGCTGGAATGAGGGTGTGGCCAGCTAAGAGGGGATTTGCTCCTCTTGCCCTAGAAGTTCCCCATTGTTTCCTGTCCTGTCTTGTGTCCAGCTGCTTAGCAAGCTTCGTTTTGGTATTTAATGCTTTTTATAGCTGGAGCCCTGAGGTTCCTCAGAAATCTGCACATGTTTACTAGATGGTGCTCTGGATTTTCTTTAAAGATAGGAAGAAAAAGGCGAGGGGCAGGTCTGTGAAGCTTCTTACCTCCAGCAGAGCTGGTGGAGTGAATGCGTGGCTCCAGCTGCACCCCCAGCTGATGAGAATGGCCTTCCATTTGCTGAGATTCTTCCCTTTTCTCTCCCTACCTCCACCACCAATATGGGCATTCGTTCTGTAGACAGTAAATGTGAGCTTTCATCCTTGAGTATATTGAGACATGACTTTTCCTAATAAAGGTGGCATTCCAAATTAGTGTAAAGCATGCAGTAATTGATACAGAAATCACCTAGTCATTTTTCCCCCCAGTGTCTGCTTGGGGGCAGGCCAGGTACTGTTCTGGGTTCAAA
Organism: Macaca fascicularis; assembly: GCF_037993035.2. Taxonomy (NCBI): domain Eukaryota; kingdom Metazoa; phylum Chordata; class Mammalia; order Primates; family Cercopithecidae; genus Macaca; species Macaca fascicularis. Next base: position 78,173,787 of record NC_088381.1, read on the forward strand.
AATTAACCATGTAAACAACAGAAAGTGAAGTTTTTTTGTTCCCAGGGAACAGGGAGCTCTTAGTGAAGAAGAAACACAGTAAGTGATGAGTCAACCAATAAACAGCTTGACAGGAAACTGGTGAAATGAAGAAAAATGAATCCAGCTAGGACAATAGACATGGATGGAGTTGGGTGGTAGTCAAGAAAGACTTCTTGGATAAGCTGGTATTTGGGCAGAGGCCTGAAGAAGTGTAAGCCATGCTAGGGGGCATCTGGGTAAGAACGTTCCAGTAAGTGGGTACAGCAAGTGCAGAGATGCACCCTGTGGATTGACTCCTTGAAGTGAATCCTTTTTAATGCCTCCTTCTCTACATGGCAAGATTTTTGTTAGTGATTATGTAATAAATTATCTTCTTCATTGATTCTTTTTTTGATGAGTATAAACTTGACATTTTTAATTAAAGTTACTTACAATTGAATTAGCTAAAAAGTCTAGTGCATTTGAAACAAAATTGTTTATAATCTAGTTATGTTTACAGAATGAAAAGTAAAATTAAAGATAAAGACATTAATATTCTAAATTGGCACTTTCCAAACTGTGTTCTAAAACTCAATACTCATAACACAAGGAGATGATAATAATGTACATTGGACAGCCCCTGTGGGTCTGGTGTTGGTGTTGATTGTTGGTGTTGGTTGTTGTTCCTTTTAAAATAAACTTCATCTCAGGGTGCTCTCAAAGCGCATCTTTGTGGCCCGTGAGGTGCTCATGCACAATGGGAGAAAATCAAATGCAGATACACTGTGGTGCCAGAAGAGAAAGAGCTGTTCCTTCTTCCAAGGCTAATGTCCAAAGTAGTACACATTGATTTAGGTCTGGAATGTACAAAAAACTTTCAATAAAGGGAACCTATCTTTCTCATTGCGTTCAACATTGTTGTAAGGCATAAAGGCATCAAATAGCTAGCTACACTTTTTCTGGGATTGCTTATTTGCTAACTGATTTTTCCTTCCACCACGACATCTAAGATTAAAAGAGAAACTGATACTTAAAATTTAGAATCTGGATATCAATATTTAGTTGACTCCAATTTTCCTTCCTTCCTTCCTTTCTTCCTTCCTTCCTCTCTCTCTCTCTCTCTCTCTCTCTCTCTCTTTTCTCTCTCTCTCTCTCTTTTGAGGGAGCCTAGCTCTGTCGCCCAGGCTGGAGTGCAGTGGCACGATCTTGGCTCACTGCAAGCTCTGCCTCCCGGGTTCATGCCATTCTCCTGCCTCAGCCTCCCGAGTAGCTGGGACTACAGGTGCCTGCTACCACGCCTGGCTAATTTTTTTGTATTTTTTAGTAGAGAAGGGGTTTCACCGTGTTAGCCAGGATGGTCTCGATCTCCTGACCTCGTGATCCGCCTGCCTTGGTCTCCCAAAGTGCTGGGATTACAGGCGTGAACCATCGCGCCCGGCCCCAATTTCTTAAACTGATTGCTGAAGAGGGCAACCAAATGGCTGAAATAATTTTAGAATAAAAGTCTCTCCCTTGGCAGTATAGTTGTGCTCAAAATTTTATTGTTAGATGAGGCTGGCCGGCTGTGCTGTCATTAAGGAGCATGAACGGTATTGTTGAATAAAATGCTCAGTAGATACCTCTGGATTGTCAGAGGGGCTGGACTCTAATACTGTATCTCCAGGGTTCTGTAGGTTAGGGATGTGGTGCATGTGTAGGCCTTCTCCAACTTCAAATTTATTCGTCCTTCAGCTGCTGCCTCACAGATCCCAGGAGGGGACACCAACCCCTGTTGCTGGTCCAACTTGGGGCTGGCCATGATAAATTCACTGGGCTGACAGACAGTGGTAGCAACTCCTCCCAAGGCAATCATGGGGTTTAGTATGGTTTGGCCGCCCCTTACAGATATTCCTGCTTCCTCAGCTGTGTCTTTAAAACCCTGGATAACCAGAGACATCATTTTATCCCTTTCCCTGTCGGTCACTTTATTACTGACTCCAAGGAGCTTCAGCATATTGTCACATTCTGTGACTCCCATTGCGTAGAGGTCACTGAAGACGTTGGCACGTGCTATCCTGCCCATCACGGAAGGGTCGTTTACGATCCGGTAAATGTAATCTGTGGTTTGAACCAAGGAAAGCCCACCGTGCCTCAAAGGAATGACACAAGTATCCATTCCAATGCCAAGCCTTGGCGTAACGGCTCCCAGAAACTGCTCATCTTCTTGGAAGTGGTTCTCCTATAAAGATTCCAGCAATTTTTGCGCGACATCTTGCGGCACTTTGCAGCCTGTGCCCTTCAGTTCAGTAAATCTGGCTAGCCGGAAGCTCTTGTCCAATTTGTAACTTTCCGGGTTAAAGGACTCACCCGTAGACATGGTTCTCGGGCCTGCTCTCCTCACAGCTCACCCCCACCCCTCCCTCTGCGGGTTGGCCGGGTTCTTTACCGATTCACCGCTTGCTTTGTGCCATCCGCCTCCTCCCGGAAAATGGGCCACGAGCGACTCCCACAATGCACCGGGCGCGGCCGGCCTCCCTTAAGCATCCCCTGACTAAAAATGCCCAGGCCCGCGGCGGCGGGGACCCGGGTTCGTGCCTGGGCGCCGCGGGGGCGCCCTTGGCTTGGCGTGACCCTCCGGGCGGGCGCCGGGCCACCGCGCTCCCATCGGCTAGGCGCGGGGCTGATTTATTCTTCAGTTTTAAGACAATTTAAAGTGTATACATTTCAGTTTTAAAGATAATATTCAACTTAAGGAAATGATTGAATACACTTCTTAAATATGTTTTTCTTTTAAAAAACACAGCTGCAACTTAAAGAAATATATTGTGTTCACTTTTTAAATTTTAAACACAGAGTGGTAAGATAGAACAATAAAATCGAAGTGCCTTAGCTCAGGCTGCTATAAACAAAAACATCATAGACTGGGTGGCTTAAGCAACAGGAATAGAAATTTCTTTTTTTTTTTTTTTTTTTTTTGAGACGGAGTCTCTCTCTGTCGCCCAGGCTGGAGTGCAGTGGCCGGATCTCAGCTCACTGCAAGCTCCGCGTCCCGGGTTTACACCATTCTCCTGCCTCAGCCTCCGGAGTAGCTGGGACTATAGGCACCTGCCACCTCGCCCGGCTAGTTTTTTGTATTTTTTTTTTTTTTTTTTTTTTTTAGTAGAGACGGGGTTTCACCATGTTAGCCAGGATGGTCTGGATCTCCTGACCTCGTGATCCGCCCGTCTCGGCCTCCCAGAGTGCTGGGATTACAGGCTTGAGCCACTGTGCCCGGCCAGGAATAGAAATTTCTTACCGTTCTGGAGGCTGGGAAGTCCAAGATCACATGGTGGAGAGAGAGATCATCTCTCTCATGTCTCTTGTTATAAAGGTACTAATCTTATCCATGAGACCTCCACCCTCACGACCTAATCACTTCCCAAAGGACCCCTCCTGATACCATCACTTGGGGGATTAGGGCTCCAACATACAAATTTGGGGGGAATACATTCAGCTCATAACATGGAATAACTGAAATTCTGCTTTTTGACTTTAGAAGTCAAAGAATCGTGCTATCATTCTGTATTTTGAGTCTACTGTTTAATTCAGTTAAACTTAGGGATATGTGGTGCTACAAGGATTGTAGATATGAACTGCACCCAAAGCAAGCTGAAATGATTCGGAACCACTACGAACTGAACCCTCAAAATATGTATAGATGAGTGAGTGTTTACACAGGCATAAATGTGCCTGTGTGTATGTGTGCACGCACATATGCCTGTCTTCCTGCAACCCCAGAGCCCCAGAAACATTCTTAGGCTCAGCATTTGCCAGCATACAGAGTATTAGATTTTCCTTGATTGTTTTTGTTTGTTTTTGTTGTTGTTGTTTGTTTTTTGAGACAGATCTCGCTCTGTCGCCCAGGCTGGAGTGCAGTGGCGCTATCTCGGCTCACTGCAAGCTCCGCCTCCCGGGTTCACGCCATTCTCCTGCCTCAGCCTCCGGAGTAGCTGGGACTACAGGTGCCCGCCACCATGCCCGGCTAATTGTTTTGTATTTTTTAGTAGGGACGAGGTTTCACCATGTTAGCCAGGATGATCTCGATCTCCTGATCTCAGGATCCACCCGCCTTGGCCTCCCAAAGTGCTGAGATTACAGGCATGAGCCACCACGCCCCGTCCCTTGTTTTGATAGCTGAAAAGTCACATTGTCATGTAGCCCCAGCTCACTTCCTGGTTTGTAACTAGGTTCTTTGATGCTGCTGTGAGATGTTCTCTCAGACCTGTATTTCTATTGCTCTGATTAGATGAATGAAAAACTACAGTCTTCATCATAAATTGCTACCTGAGTTTTCTGTAGTTTTGCACCTCCCATGGAATGTTACTGCTAGGGAATCTATTGCCATGTCACGTTCTGCAGCCACCCATTTACCCTGTGCCCTTGTTTACTGGAAGCTTCAGTCCTCAGATGAAGGTAGCAAGACGAACAGGGTTATGGGTTGTTACCATCGTGGCCATTTCAAGGGCTTCAGCTACACAGTAGACAGGCAGCTCTTGAGTGCCCAGTGCTGTGTTTGGATGGATCCCAACCTTGATTGGGTAAGGCTGTAAAGGGTGAGGGAGGAAGCCTATTCCTACTTTCTTTAAAGAAGGCAAAGCCACTTTATTTCATATGGTCAAAAACAATGTAACAGCTCTGTTTTTTTTTTTTTTTTTTTTTTTTTAGATGCAGTGTTGCTCTGTCGCCCAGGCTGGAGTGCAGTGGCACCATCGTGGCTCACTATAGCCACCACTCCCAGGTTCTAGCAGTTCTCCCTGCCTCAGCCTCCCAAGTAGCTGGGATTACAGGTGCCCACCACCATGCTCAGTTAAGTTTTTGTAATTTTTTTTTTAGTAAAGACAGGGTTTCACTATGTTGGCCAGGCTGGTCTTGAACTCCTGACCTCAGGTGATCCTCCTGCCTTGGCCTCCTGAAGTGCTGGAATTACAGGCGTTAGCCACTGTGCCCAGCCAGCTCTGTTCTTTTTTCATGAATTTAACCTTCTAAATAGGAAGACATTTCTAAATGCCACCCAATTTACCAAACAGATTGGTTGTCAGTCACAGTCTGTATGTGTCTGTGTTTCCAACTTTACCTGTTTTGTAATTTACTAGAAAAACATCAGAGTATGACTTTGCTATTTTAAACAGAAGGTTGGGATCCTAATGAAAGCATTTTCTTGATTCAGGATTTCTGTATTTCTGCCAGGGAGAGGCTAGAAGCAGGAGAGGGTGAGAGGGACATTATAATCTTTGTATAGCTTTGCAGTTAAGATGGTACCCAGGAATGTGCTCACCCAGCTTGCTCCCAGGAGGTAGTATGACTTCAACCCGGTGAACCGATCCCTTTATGGAGTGGCCTTCCCAAGGATGTGATGATGTTGGTGACCCTATGAACAGTAATCTGTATCTAAGACGGCTATGACTGCTCTATTCTCTCTTTTTTTTTTGAAACGGAGTCTCGCTCTGTTGCCCAGGCTGGAGTGCAGTGGCACGATCTCGGCTCACTACAAGCTCCGCCTCCCGGGTTCACACTATTCTCCTGCCTCAGCCTCCTGAGTCGCTGGGACTACAGGTGCCCTCCACCAAACCTGCCAAATTTTTTTTTTTTTTTTTTTTTTTTTGTATTTTTAGTAGAGATAGGGTTTCACCGTGTTAGGCAGGATGGTCTCTATCTCTTGACCCCGTGATCCTCCCGCCTCCGCCTCCCAGAGTGCTGGGGTTACAGGCATGAGCCATTGCACCCGGCCTGCTCTATTCTATAATGACTGTTGTTGGCTTTTAAATGAAGCCTTTATAAATAAAGGGTCCATTTACTTAAAAGTTAAATGCGTGATTTAGGATGAGCCAACTAGACTGACAGAATTTACCTCAACCTCTAGGTGGATTCTCGAGTTAGCTGGAGTGTGTATCTGGGGAAAGCAGCCTAGAGTCTCATGGGTCTCTGACCACAGGGTATGAAGAAAACCCAGGCTATTTAAAAAATATGTTTGCTTCTAGAAAATAAAACAGTGTTTGTAGATGTTTTGAAAACATTCCTAAGGATGACAGGAGGAGACTTTGGTAGTCAACAGAGGCAACTGTCTTCCAGGGCCGTTGACAAAGCTGCAGTGTGAAGTCAGCCTCAGCTGAGGAGCTTCACTCCCTCCCTGCTGCCACCGTCCCTCATAACTGGCTTCTCCGTCAGCCTTAGGAAAATCAGTCTTGTTGAGTTCTCTTCAGTTCTTACTCACAGCCTGTCATCCATTGGGTGATAGAAAAAACACCAACTTGGGTTTTGCATTGTTTACTTTTACAAATCCCAAGTCAACTCCATCTCGAGCTGTCTAGGGAAGGGAAGAGGCCTCTGATAAGCACAGCTGGAACAGCGGGAAAAGATTCCCCGGCTCTGCTGTTGACATGACTTGCTTTCTCCTATCACCAACGAGTCTCTAGAAATGATCAGAGAAGGCCGGGCGCGGTGGCTCAAGCCTGTAATCCCAGCACTTTGGGAGGCCGAGACGGGCGGATCACGAGGTCAGGAGATCGAGACCATCCTGGCTAACACGGTGAAACCCCGTCTCTACTAAAAAATACAAAAAAAAAAAAACTAGCCGGGCGCGGTGGCGGGCGCCTGTAGTCCCAGCTACTCCGGAGGCTGAGGCAGGAGAATGGCGTGAACCTGGGAGGCGGAGCTTGCAGTGAGCTGAGATCCGGCCACTGCACTCCAGCCTGGGCGGCAGAGCGAGACTCCGTCTCAAAAAAAAAAAAAAAAAGAAATGATCAGAGAAGTCAGAGGAAGTTTGAATATCAGATATATCTTCAGAATTTCCAGTCAACTCTTCAGATTTGAGTGGAGAGAGATGAATGGCATGATATAGAACCAGCAAGCATGCAAACCTTCTGAAGAGACCAGAACTTGTGGCCTCTCCTTTAAATGTTCACCTGTCCTTCTCTTTCATCTCTTTGCCAAGGCACCTGTGTCTCTTTGCCAAACTAAAGATCAAAGGGAAATGAAAGTATTTGGGATCAGAATGATTGATCTTAGATTGGGAAGGATCAGCGAAATCCTCTCATCTAGTATTCTGTTTTTCACAGAATAAGGTCTACTGAACCCCATGACAAACCTGTATTTTATCAGTGATCAGTTTTGGTCTAAAGATAATGTATAGGAACTGTGCCTTGTGGCAAACGATATCGGTTTATTTTCTTCATGGCCAGGGATATGTGGGGATAGGATCAGAACTTCCTGGATCCTTAAAAACCATTCTATAGAAAATTGTGGGGCCAGGCACGGTGGCTCAAGCCTGTAATCTGAGCACTTTGGGAGGCCAAGACGGGCGGATCATGAGGTCAGGAGATCCAGACCAACCTGGCTAACACGGTGAAACCCCGTCTGTACTAAAAAATACAAAAAACTAGCTGGGCGAGGTGGCAGGCGCCTGTAGTCCCAGCTATTCGGGAGGCTGAGGCAGGAGAATGGTGTAAACCCCGGGAGGCGGAGCTTGCAGTGAGCTGAGATCCGGCCACTGCACTCCAGCCTGGGCGACAGAGCAAGACTACATCTCAAAAAAAAAAAAAAAAAAAAAAAAAAAAAAAAAATTGTGGAATGGAGAAAAGTTAAAAAAAATTGGGGTCATTACCTTCTTTATGAGTGAATGCTCCTGGCTGGGCCTAGAGACTAATATCATGCTGATATCATGCTTCTGTTCATGTTGGGACCATAAAACTGTGTCCTGTAATGGGTGGGGTTGCAGGTCCCTGAAGCCCAGGGGCTTCAGACAATTTTAGCATTTGATGGGATGTGGTCATGAATGTTCTCTGTGGCCATACAAGAGGAGGAAGGTACCATTGAAAGGAAGGTCATTTGGTGATGAAGCTGGGCATTGTCTCCCTTTAGGAGAGGCTCATAAAATGCTGATGTGCTTCTTTCACGAAGAATGCAGGAGTTCCGGGGCAGGGCCGCTTGACACTCTTGTACATTTGAGGGGAAAGGGAAATGTTCTATGAGAATGGGAGCCTAGGTGGGTGGTGCACAAAATGGACATAATTAGTAGGGGAACCTCAGGGGGAGGATTGAAGGGTGGCAGGGGCTGTGGGAAGAAGACCTCTGGGGAGGATGTTTGTGGTCATTGTATTGAAAGCCCAGGTTTCTCAGAACAGGCAGGTGATCTGAGCCTTAGTCTGTACATCAAGTGTATCACCCTTTTATTAGTCTGTTCTCATGCTGCTAATACAGACATACCCAACACTGGGTACTTTATAAAGAAAAAGAAGTTTAATGGACTCACAGTTCCATGTGACTAGGGAGGCCTCACAATCGTGGTGGAAGGTGAAAGACATGTCTTACATGGCAGCAGGCAAGAGAGAGAATGAGAGCCAAGCAAAAGGGGAGATAATCCCTTCTAAAACCATCAGATCTCGTGAGACTATTTCACTACCACAAGAACAGTATGGGGGAAACTGCACCCATGATTCAATTATCTCCCAGAACACATGGGGATTATGGGAGCTACAATTCAAGATGAAATTTGGGGAGGGACACAGCCAAATCATATCGGCCCTCAAGAGGATTACATATCTGCTAGGGTTCACACATGTTCCCTCCAACATTCAGGAGTTGCCAATGTGATGGTATCGACAGGTGGGACACTCCAGATGATTAGGCCATGGGGGCTCCTTTTTTCTGAATGGATTAGGTACCCTTCTACAGAGACTTGACTAAGGGAGTTGGTCCCCTTTTGCCCTTCTGCCTTCTGCCATGTGAGGACACAGCATTCCTCCTTCTTGGAGGATGCAGCATTCAAGGTGCCATCTTGGAAGCAGAGAGCAGCCCTCATTAGCCCAGCTGCTGCCTTGATCCAGGGCTTTCCAGCCCCCAGAACTGTGAGAAATAAATTTCTGTTCTTTATAAATGACCCAGTCTCAGGGATTTTGTTACAGCAGCACAAAATAGACTGAAGCAGTATTCATCCCTCATCTAACTTTCTGACCTAGCCTAACAAAGTTTTGAAGAGGACCCTTCTTATTTCTGGCTGAGGCATGAAGACAATAGGTGCCACACACCAAAGGGACTGCCATGAGCAAGTTTTGGGGTGGTGGATCGACAACTGGTGTTTCTGAAACCTCTCATCCACATCAGGCATATCAATGAGTCAGGAGAGAGATTTTTCATATTTTTAAAAATTCTTTTCTTTTGAGACAGAGTCTTGCTCTGTTGCCCAGGCTGGAATGCAGTGGCACAATCTCAACTCACTGTAACCTCCACCTCGAAGGTTCAAGCAATTCTCCTTCCTCAGCCTCATGAGTAGCTGGGATTACAGGCATCCCCTACCATAGCCGGCTAATTTTTGTATTTTTAGTCAAGACGGGGTTTCACCATGTTGGCCAGGCTGGTCTCCAACTCCTGACGTCAAATGATCTGCCCGCCTCAGGCTCCCAAAGTGCTGGGATTATAGGTGTGAGCCACCGTGCCCAGCCTAGGAGAGAGATTTTGAAGGAAGTGTTTCTGAAAAGAACTTTGAGGTGAACGTTTACTTATATAAAACAAGGAGTGTGTGTGTGTGTGTGTGTGTGTGTGTGTGTGTACAGTGTTGGTTTTTCTTCTTTCACTTCAAGTCAACAAAACCAAGTGGAAAATTTCATGTATGTCCCTTTTCAGTAAGGGGCATAGTGGGCTGGTGCCTGACTCCTTCTTGAGTGAGGGGTAGAAAATGAGCTAGGCAGGTGTGGATGGAGGAGCTGATGGTGGCATGGGGGTGGGGAGGGTGGGGACTGATTTGCATGAATAGCACTTGGGACAAAGAAGGTGTTTCTCTGGACCAGAAGTAGGCCCTGTGTGAAACCCAGTGTGAGGTTATCTAGGAACTTGTGAAGGCAAATTGAAATCAATGAAGAAAAGCTGAAGCTATTGCTGGATTCTTGAGGACTATAGGTCAAGTAAGTGGCCACCTAGTAAAGCCAAGTACATGACGAGATAAAAGAAAGTGAGAGACCCCTAGTGACAGTTCAGAGGACCATGAAAGTGTTCCGTTAGAGAAAAAACACCAGGTGGAAGCATCGGCCAAGCTCAGTACGTGAATCCAGCTTCTGACAGTGTCAGGTAGTTAAGAATGTTCTTCTCTTAATTCTCCTTCTACTTCATCCAACCAACCCTGGAATGGCCAGCACTGCTTCTACCTACAGAGGGACAGGCCAAGAGGAAAAAAGGAAGGTACAGAAAATACACTGTTTCCTGTCTGCTGATTACTTCCTTGCAGCAGACCCTTGCAAGGGTTGATGGGGACAGGCGTGAATATGAATACAGACTGAAATATACCTTATTAAAACACATGTTAGCTTCTGATATGGGATTGTGTTTGTGACAAAGGGACCACAGGACTCTGTGTTACTTAAGAGTGACCATAGAAGCCATGAGACTGCCGTCTTTCCTTCATGGGACCTTGAAAAATTACCCCTCATTAAAGGATTAACATGAGAACAAAATCAAGTGACTTTGTGATGGAGTCCAATATCAATTCTTCCCAAATTAACATTTTAATGACTTCCAAGTCTAGGTCCTAGAACTGTGTGTGAACATAGAAATGTCATGACAAGAAAGAAAGTAGAAACATTATAGAAAGGAATAATAGGTTTAACTTACCATTCCAGAGAAACATTCTAAACATATACAGTAACTAAAACAGCATAGTGTCATACTACTGCAAGAATCCAAAGATGGTTTGGTGAACCAATATGGATAGTACAGGAACAGATAATAATCTGTATGAGAATCAAGTACATAAATATAATACAATAAACCAGAAACAGATTGTTCCATATACAGTGCTGAGACAAATGGTTATTTTGAAAAACATAAATTTAAATCTTTCATAAAATAACTTCCAGAAAATTAAATAGTTACTATAAATAATAAAGCTATAAAATACTAGAAGAAAATAACAGGCAAAGGCCCCTCCCCCAATTCGTTTTCAAACCACTTAAGCCATGATAGCCGATACAAAGGAAAATGTTGTTAAAATTGACTTTATCAAAATACATTTGTCAAACACACTAGAGTCAAAATTAAGAACACAGTGATATTTTGGCTTCTGCCAATATGATGAACAAGACACCTAAACTGACTCTCTTGCTGAAAACAGTTGGATGTACTGGATAAATATATTTTAAAAATTTCTAAACGAATATGAGACAAGATATCAAAGAACAGTAAGGCAAAAATGAAAGAATCTCTGAGAAGTAGAATTCATTATCTGGCTTTGGACTTGAGGTATTTGGTTAGGTCCTTGCTTGCCTGGTCTCAAATGTTATGGGGTGGCATTCAATGCCCAGCGTCCATGTAAGGTGGAGATTGGAATAGGGCATCCTCTTTATAAAACTGGGACTCTTAACAAGCTATATCAGTTAAGGGTGGAGTAGAAGACACCCACTTTCACACCTGCAGGGGACTGCAAAGATAACACTCAGACTTAAGACTTGGAATTGAATTGAGGAGATGGGAATATTCCCTGAGACATTGCAACAAACTAGCCCTTTTCATTGTTTTCTGCTCTCAAACCTGCCACCTGGGAGGTCCACAAAAATCTCAATTTGAGATTGAAATGACTGAGGACTGGTAGTTTCCATCAGTGTCTTCCAGAAGCAAAAACTGATTCCAATTAGAAGAATTTATCTTCATTCTCAAAGTTCCAGATAAAAATGAGCACTTCATAGTAAAACACCCATGCACGCACGCACACAGACACGCACACACACACACCACACAAAATAACAAGGTACTTTGAGTGAAGGTCAACAAACAGAGAAACATCAGATCCTTGAAGACTTCAAATGTTAACACTTTCAGACACAGAAAATAATTTGTTAAATTTCAAAATGTAAAAGAACAACCCAAAACTGGGTGAAGAACAGGAAGATTTGTAAAAAGAATCAAACAGATATTCCAGAAATTAAAAATGATTGACATGTAAAACTCAATGATGACATATTTTTACTTTTGATCAAAATTTAGTGACAGGGACCAGATTTTTATACTTTTGCTTTAAACAACTAGAAAATCAGGCAAATCACATGAAACAACAGTTTTTAGACACTGGATACTTGGTAGACAAGAAGTGTGATAAGCAAGAGAAGTCAAGTCAGCCCTATGATGGCACCAGCTTGCATCCTAGAGGCAAATTTCAGGATACAAGTTAGGGAGGAGAGACTGAAACTAAGGCTAGTGCCCTTACTGAGTTGAGGAGACAGTGCTCAGATGTAGAGGAGGTCAAATAGAATGTAGCAGGTCCTCAACGTCATTTCATTATAACACTGATGAGGAAAAAGATATTGATTCCTCACTGGGGCCACTGTCTGTGTGAAGTTTGCATGATCTCATGTCTGCGTTTTCCTCTGGGTACTCTGATTTCCTCCCACATTCCAAAGCTGTGCACAGTAAGTTGACCGGCATGTCTAAATTCTCCCGGACCAAGTGAGTGTGAGTGTGTGTGTGAGTGTGCCCTCTGATGAAATGGCATCCTGTCCAGGGTTGGGTCTCACCTTGTGCCCTGAGCTGCTGGGATAGGGTCCAGCCACCTGAGATCCTGAACTGAATAATTGGGTAAAGAATTATCTTGCTTGTTTTTATTAATCTGTCTTAAATGTCTGTATAGCTCACACTTATTTCAATATTTAATATTAGAAGTGTTTTGGTCTTTATGTAGAAGTTTGGTGATGTTTATGTGACCAGAAACGTGACATAGAAACTTATTTCTTGTTTATGTCAATTAGCCTATGGTAAAATTGGTTTAATAATATGTTGTTTTGCTCAAAGTGGCAATTTCTAAGAACTTATTAATGATATTAAGTGAGAACTGAGTGTATATGGGACAGAATACCAGAGAAGAAGAAGGAGCAGCTATAAAAGGAGCTCTGGAGATCTGCAGAGGGCTCCCCATGGATGTTTGGCTGGGTATTGATCTGTGCATGACTGAAAAAAAAAAAAAAACAACACTACAAATGGCCAAAGAAGAACTACTACAACTACTGGAATGGAGACAGCAGAATAATTCCCAGAGCTCAGCAGGGATTGGGATAATTGAGTTACCACTGACCAGAGTCAAAAGCCCTCATAAGACATGAGACATCCAATAGAATCCTCAAAAGGGTATCCCCTTAATAATGATTCTAAGTTAGTTCTGGACTAAAGGCTATTCTGCCTCTTCTCTAATGAAGCGTAAAAGCAAAACTTGAAAGGATCTAACTGATTTAAAGTAACCTGTGAGCCAGAATAAATTGCACACTATTTAAAGAAAACAAAATCGAACACCCAACAATTTAAATTTTACAATGTCTGGCATCCAGTCAAAAATTACCAGGCATGAAAGAAGCAGAAAAATAAGGTCATTAACCCAAATAAAAATCATTCAATAGAAACACCCCAAATGACAGAGGTGGTAGAAATAGCAAACAAGGACATGAACACAGGTATACTCTACATGTTAAGAATGTAGAAGAAAACATGAGCAGATTGAGGAGAGAAATAGAAAATATAAGAATGAGTTATATGAATGAATTATATTCCTTTTGGTTAAAAAAATAAAAACTGAAATGAAAAATAATACACTGAATGAGACGACAGGTTAGACAATACAGAAGAAAAGAAGAGTGAACCTGAATATATAGCATTAGAAACTTCTCAAAATAAATAGCCCAACAGAGGGGAAAAGGCAGTCTAAAATATAACTAGAGGCCCAGAAAGAGAGATCAGGAAGGGGGATCAACTTTAAAAAGGTAGTATTTCTCATTGTTGATTGCTTAAAGAAAAATAGGTAACAACGTATTTATTGTTAGGTCTATAGAGTATGTCAAAGTTAAAGATGTGTCCGTAATAGCATAGCATAGAGGATAGATGACGAAAAAGCACTCTGTTGTAAGCCTCTTACATGATAAGTGATGTGTTATAATGTTATGTAAAGATAATCAGTGATGAGTGAAAGATGGATATTGTAAGCGCTAAAGCAACCAAAAAGGTAAACTAAGGAGGCAAAACTAGTAAACCCAAAGTGAAGATAAAACAAAATTAAAAATTTAGTGCAAAAGGCAAAAATGAGCAAAAAGGAAACAAACTGCAGACGGAATAAATATATAATGAACAGCAAGATAAATGTTTTAAATCTAACATATTAATAATTATATGAGATGGAAATGATATAAACACACCAATCAAAAGACAGATAGTCAATTTGAATTAGCAAAAGTAATGCGCAACTATATGCTGTCTGAGAGAAACACACAATAAATCTGATACAATTCGTTTAAAAGAATTGAAAGATATATTCTGTGCGATCAAACTAGTTGGACTGGCTATGTTTATGTCAAAAGTAGAATTTAGAACAAAGAATATTACCAGGAATAAAAAGGGCCATTTCATATTGAATAAGTGGTCCTCTCATCAGATGATAATAACAGCCACAAATGTCTGTGTTCCTAAGAACAGAGCTTCACAGTAAATAGAGAAGAAACTATTACATCCAAAAGGAGAAATAGACAGATCTACGGTCATTGTTGAAGATCTCAACCCTACTCTCTCAATAACTGAATGAAAAAGTAAACAGGAAATCAGTAAGGATGTACAAGACTTTACCAGCTGTAGCAACTAACTTATAAATGTCTCAACTAGACATTTTATAAATCACAAAATCCAGAAAGATACACATTCATTCCAAGTATACAAGGAACATTTATGAATATCTACCATAATACTGAATTAAACAAGTGTCAACAAACATAAGATATTAAAATCATACAAAGTATATTCTTTGTCTGCAAAACATGAAACTAGAAGTAAACAAAAAGATGTCTGAAAAGAATTTCCAAACCAAGGAGCAAATCACAGGCAAGTTTGAAAAGTTTTGAACTGAATGGAAAGACATCAAAATTTAGGGCATACACCTTTAACAGTGTTAAAAGAGAACTGTATAGCAATGCATAGTTACTGTTAAGAACTGAATTGCATCTCCCCGAATTCTTACGTTGAAGTCCTAACTCCTGGTACTTCAGAATATTACTGTATTTGGAGATGTGCCTTTAAAAGGGTAATTAAATTAGAATGAGGTCATTAGGGTGGGCCCTAATCCAATATGACTGGCATCCTTATAAGAAGAGAAGATTGGGACACAGAAGCACACAGAGGGAAGATTCTGTGACGACACATGGAAAAGACAGCTATCGACCAGCCAAGAAGAGAGACCTGAGACAAAACCAATCCTGCTGATATTTTGATCTTAAACTGCTAACCTCCAAAACTGTGAGAAAATAAATTTTTGTTGTTGAAGTTACCCAGTTTATGCTACTTCGTTATGGCAGACCTAACAAACTAATAATCGTGTGCATTAGAAAAACAATGATAGGTCTTAAATCAAAGATAATAAGGTTTTGCTTAACAATAGAAACAAGAACAAAACTCAAAGCAAGCAGAAGAAAGAAACTATTAAAGATAAAAGCAGAATTCTGTAGAACAGATAACAGAATAACAGAGAAAAATAAATGAACTCCAAATCTGGTTCTATTAAAAGGTAAATATAATGGACAAGTGTGAAAGTTAATAAAATCCAAACTGGCTCTTTGAAATGAATAATGACACCAATAAAACTGTAGCCAAACTTAACAAAAAACAAAAGACAAGATTTAAAACCGGTAATAACAGAACAGATACTATAAATAGATACTACAAATAGTAAAAGGATACTAAAGTAATAACTATGAACAACTTTATGCTAATATGTTAACTTAAATGAAATAAACAAATTCTTAGAAAGACACAAACTACCAGAGCTCGCGCAAGAAGAAACATAACATAACCTGAATAACCATTTAAGAATTTGAATTCGGCCGGGCGCGGTGGCTCAAGCCTGTAATCCCAGCACTTTGGGAGGCCGAGACGGGCGGATCACGAGGTCAGGAGATCCAGACCATCCTGGCTAAGACGGTGAAACCCCGTCTTTACTAAAAAAAATACAAAAAACTAGCCGGGCGAGGTGGCGGGAGCCTGTAGTCCCAGTTACTCGGGAGGCTGAGGCAGGAGAATGGCGGGAACCCGGGAGGCGGAGCTTGCAGTGAGCTGAGATCTGGCCACTGCACTCCAGCCTGGGTGACAGAGCGAGACTCTGTCTCAAAAAAAATAAAATAAAATAAAATAAATAAATAAATAAGAATTTGAATTCATAGTTAAAATTTTCTCACATAGAAAATTCTAGGCCCAGATGATTTCTCTGATTATTGTAGTAAATATTTTAAAAATACCAATTCTATACAAATCTTTACAGGGATAATAGAAGAGGAAACACTTCCTGACTCTTTTTATGAGGCAAGCGTTATCCTTATAGTAAAACAAACAAACAAAAAGAACAAAAATAAACATATTACAAGAAAGTAAACTACAGACTAACTAATGTACCTAATAAATACAGATGCAAATATCCTTAACAAATTTTAGCAAATACAATCCAATGATATGCAAGCAGAATAAAATACTATGACCAAACAGAGTTCATGCCAGAAAATCATAGTTGGTTTACTATTCAAAATCATTATAGTTCATTATATTAACAGACAAAAGAAAGAGTCTTTTCAATAGATGCTAAAATTTTTTTGATAAAATTAAACATGTATTCATGATAAAAATTCTCAGGAAACTGGTAATAGAAGAGAATTTCCTCAACATGATAAAAGGCATCTATAATAAAAATCCTACAGCTAACATCATACCTAATAGTGACAGGGAGATTGGTAAGTGTATTCATTCTCGTTATGACTTTTATTCAACATTATTCTGGAAGTCCTAGTCAGTACAGGAAGCAAGAAAAAGAAATAAAAAGCATATGGATTGAAAATAATAAAATCAACTCTTTATCCACAGATGACATAATTGTTAATGTAGAAAATCTTAGGGAATTTACAAAGAAATTCCTAGAATCAATAAGCTCATTTATGAAATTTTCTTAAAACTAAGACAACATACAAAATTAAATTTTATTTCTACATACTAGCAACACACAATCAGAAGTGGAAATTTAGAAAGTTAAAATAGTATCAAAATATTAACTACCTAGAAATGAATTTTTTAAAACATACGCAATACTTGTATGCCGAAAATAACAAATTTTCATTTGCGAAATGAAAGGAAAACGAAATAAATGCAAAAACAAACCATGTTCATAGACTGGCAGACTCAATAATATTAAGATATAAATTTTACAAAATTTGATCTTTATGTTATTGCAACCCAAATGTAAATCTCTGCAAACTTTTGACAACAACAACAAAAACAAATAGAAAAAATAATTCTAAACTTTGTATGGAAATTAAAAACACGTAAAATAGACAAAACAGTTTTGAAAAAAAGAAAAATACTGGAAAGACTTTCACAATCTAATTAAAGATTTATTATAAATCTTTAATAGTTAATACACTGTAATTTTGGCATAAGAATAAACATATAGATCAATAAAACACAATAGACAATTTAGAAATAGACTCACTTGCATTTGGCCAGTTAATATTTTTGCAAAGATGCCAAGATAATTTAATGGAGAAAGGACCAATTTTCCAACAACTCTTATTTTAATCATGGGATTTCTATGTGTAAAAAAGTGAATCTTGGTTCTTACCACACATTATATAAAAAATGAAGTCAGAATAAAAAACAGATCTAAATTTAAGAGGTAAAACTACAAAACTTCTAGAAAAAAAATAGAAGATTTTTGTATGAATGCGTGGGTATGGCCTGGCTTAAATAAAGATTTCACGATTTAGACACAACAAAACCTTAAAAGAAAAAATGAAAATTTACAGTCCATCAAAATTAAAAACTTTTGTTTCTAAATAGACATAGGCAAGTGAAAAGGCAAGAAATAGACTCGGAGAAAATAAATGCAAAGAACATATCTGATAAAGTCATTGTATCTAGAATATATAGCATTGCCGTCCAATAATAAGACAAACAATCAGATTTAAACATGGACAAAAGTTTTGAATACATATTTCACCAAAGAAGATGTACAGTTGGTGAATAAGCACATGAAAAGATACTCAACATCATTAACATTAGGGAATTGCAAAACCAAGCCATAAGGAGAAATATAATTGCACATTTGTTAGAATGGGTAAAATTAAAATGATTGATTATAGCAATGTTGGTGAGGATATATAGCAACTGGAATTGTTATACATGACTGGTGAGAATGCAAAATGGTACAGACACTTTGGAAAACAGATTATTTACCCAACAGAAATTAAAATGTGGATTTACACAAACACTTGTTCAAATGTTTGCGTTCAATGTTCAAATGTTGAACTCAAATATTCATAGTTTTCATTATAGATAAAACCTACAAGCAACCCAAATGTCCATCAACTGGTGAATGAATAAATATAATGCAGTATAACCATAAATGAAATACTCCTCATCACCCGGAAGGAGGAACTACTAATACCAAATAACACAGGTGAATCTCAAAAGCATTTTGCTAAGTAAAACAATATGAACACAAAAGAATATATAGTGTATGATTCTCTGTATGTGAAATTCTGGCAAAGGCAAAATTAGTGACAGAAAGCAGGTCAGTGTTTTCTAAGAGTTGGGAGTGAAGTAGGGGATTAACTGTAGAGGGCCACAGTGGGGCTTTTTGGTGGTTATAGACATATTCTATCTCATGATTGAGGTTGTGGTTACACAACTGTGTACGTTTGTCAAAACTTGTTGAAACATACACATAAAATTGGTGAGTCTTATTGTGTGTAAATTATACCTCACTGAAGCTAATTAAAAATTTTGTAAGTTAAATAGCATCAAACTTATCTGAAGGAATAATTTGGTGCCCTAGAGCACTGATCTAAATAAACTATCCAGAACAGTTCAAGAAAGGAGATTTTTTTAAAAAGAGAGATTAACATATATATCTTATATGTATATATACACACAAACACACACAAACATAGGATAGAAATTTTCCAGTATGTGGTTCATTCATTCACGTTTCAGAAGGAGAAAAGACAAAAATTAGGGGAGTAGTGATATTTGAATACCAAATTGTTGATAATGTTTGAAAACTGAAAGACATCTATCCCCAGACTTGAGAAGCCAAATGAATCCTGAGCATAAGAAAATAAATCCACAGCTAAAAAATCTTAGCAAAATGGAATATTAACAAAGAGAAGAGATCTTAAGCATGTGATGGTAGCTCATGCCAGTAATCCCAGTTCTTTGGGAGGCTGAGGCTTGAGTCCAGGAGTTAGAGATCAGCCTGGGCAATATAGACCCTGTCTCTACAAAAAACTTAAAAAATTAGCTAGGTGCAGTGGCACACTTCTGTAGTCCCAGTTACTCAGGAGGCTGAGGTGGGAGTATTGCTTGAGCCCAGGAATTTGAGATTGTATAGGGCTATGATTGTGCCACTGCAGTCCAACCTGGGTGACAGAGCGATACACTGTCTCAAAAAAAAAAAAAAAAAAAAAAAAAAAAGAAAAAGAAACGTGATAGTAGATTGACTGTCTTAACTATCTTGAAAGGAATGACAATCAGATTTACAACTACTTCTTTTTTTTTTTTCTTCAACTTTTATTTTAAGTTCCCAGATACACGTGCAGGATGTGCAAGTTTGTTATATAGGTAAACGTGTGCCGTGGTGATTTGCTGCACAGATCAACCCATCACCTAGGTGTTATACCTAGCATCCCTTTGCTATTCTTCCTGATGCTTTCCCTTCCCTCCCTCACTCCCCTGACAGGCCCCAGTGTGTGTTGTTCCCGACCCTGTGTCCATGCGTTCTCATCATTCAGCTCCCACTTATAAGTGAGAACATGTGGTGTTTGGTTGTCTGTTCCTGCATTAATAACTACTTTGTAAGAATAACAATAAAAGATAGAAGATTGTGGTCTATGAAAAAATAATTGTCAACCCAGAATTTCATACCTAGCAAAAATATCTTTCATAAATGGGGGCAAATTAAAGATGTTTTCATACAAACATAGAATGTGGGATTTGTTTTTCCCTTTTGGACCTTTCCTAGAGTAAAATCTCAGGAATATAACTTAGGCAGATAGGAAGTAATTCCAGATGGAAACTTTGAGATATAAGAACAAATTAAGAGTATTAAAATATGTGAGTTAATGGCTGGGTGTGGTGGCTTATGCCTGTAATCCCAGCACTTTGGGAGTCCAAGGCGGGCAGATCACGAGGTCAGGAGATTGACACCATCCGGGCTCATACGGTGAAAACCCCGTCTCTACTAAAAAATACAAAAAAAAAAAAAAAAAAAAAAAAAAATTAGTTGGGCGTGGTGGCGGATGCCTGTAGTCCCAGCTACCTGCGAGGCTGAGGCAGGAGAATGGTATGAACCTGGGAGGTGGAGCTTGCAGTGAGACCAGATCGTACCACTGCACTCCAGCCTGGGGGACAGAGCAAGACTCTGTCTCAAAAAAAAACAAAACAAACAAACAAACAAAAAAAGGTAATATAAATAAGCTTCAACTATGTAAGAAAATAATAATACCTTATGGGATTAAAAATAGAAAATACTAAAATACTATACAATAATGGCAGAGAAGCAGTTGAGTGAAAAATTCTTGCATGTGTGCCCCAGGAGACATAAAGAAGGATGTTCACAGCTGTGGTATTTGTAATAACAAAAGTTGAAAATAACTAATGTCCACCAATAATAGAATGAATAAGTATGTATAGTGATACAATGGCATATTTGATAGCATGAATTATAGCTACTTGCAACAACCTGGTTGAACTTCAAGAAAATAATATTGAGTTTAAAAAAGAAAGTGATAAAAGAATACCTCACATTATTAAAAGTTAAAAACATGCAAAATGAAACAATATAGTTATACATATAAGCAATTTGGTGAAATGGAATAGAAAAACAAAATTTAGAATAATGGTTACCTTTGCTGAAGAAAGAATAGATAGTATTTCAGGGTGACCAGAAGGGATTTTGGAGACAACTTTTGTTCATTTTCTTAAACTGGGAGGTGGGTACATGGGAGTTAATTATGTGAGGATTCTTTGTATCTTATGTGTACATATATATGTGTGTATATATATTCTATTATCTTAATCAGATTCTAATTAAACTATTTTACTAAATAAGCACCTGGGTGTCATGGGCACTCAGATATAGTTTCCACTGTCCTCAGATGAGATGAGTTTTGGTTTGAGGCTCATGAAAAGATCATGTGAGTACAAGCCACATGAGTACATGCATGAAAAGCCACTGGCATGGGTTGGCAGGGGTGGCAGAGGGTAGGGGAATGGCTTGGAGTCTCCCCTCAGTTTAAATACTATACTGGTTTATAACCCTTATAAAGGTAAGTGATTGGTTCCTATTCTGTAGTGGAGCTCAAGTCAATAAAATGGAAGTGATTCTCTGGACAATCCTAAAAGCCAGATTTTGAGAGTGAACTCAGAACATTCTTGGATCAGAAATGAGTACATGGGAGGCCCTGAAAACCCCTCATCTATTTCAGGGATGATTTTGCAAACACCTAGGTGTTCTCCAGTCAGGGTTTTCCAGAGAAACAGAACCAATAGGATCAATAAGATATATTTAGGAATTGGCTCGTGCAATTATGAAGGCTGAGAAGTCTCAAAATCTGCCATCCACAAGCAGAAAAACCAGGAAGGCCCGTAGTATAATTCAATCCAAGTTTGAGCCAGGGGAGCCAACGTCTTAAGTCCCAGTCTGTGTCCATCATCAGGAGAAGATGGAAGTCCCAAATTGAACAGGAAGCAGATTTGCCATCGTCTGCCTCTTTGTTCTGTTTGGGTTCTTGACTCACATTGGCAAGAGTAGGTCTTCTTTACTCAGTCTACCAATTTAAACGCTAATCTCTTCTGGAAACACTGTCACAGACACACCCAATAATAATGTTTTACTAGCTTCTGGATATCCCTTGGCTCAGTCAAGTGTACACATAAAATTAATCATCACACTGACTAAGGGTCAAACTGCCCCAAAGAAACTGGTATAGTGATTCACAGTCCAGCGGCTAATCTTTTCTATTCAGTCCCACCCTCTTGCCATAGCTTTTATGTCACATATTTCCCAGGTATTTTATTATAATTTCTATTAAATTTTTCAACAAAATTAAACACATAAACATGAACATACGGTTGTCCCATGGTATCCTCAGGGGATTGGTTCCAGGACCTCCATGGATGCCAAAATCCACAGATGCTCAAGTCCCAGATATAAAACAGTGTAGTATTTGCATGTAACCTGTAAAATCCACCTGTATACTTTAAACCATCTCTAGATTACTTATAATACCTAATACAATGTAAACACTATGTAAATAGTTGTTAGACTATATTTTAAAATATGTATTATTCCTTATTGTTGTATTGTTATTTTTAATTTATTTTGAATATTTTTGAGCAGCAATTGGTCATATCCGCAGGTGTGGAACCCATGGATAGACAGAGCCAACTGCACTAACACAGTACTGACCACTATGCCCAGAATATTCAATAAGAAGTGGGAATCCCTTCCCCCACATACATTTTGTGACTATCCTCCTTCACAAACTGTTTGAAATCCCCTAATTAATCAAACTTTTCTTCCTTCTTTACCCACGACCTCTTATAGCCTTTTACAGGTACTGAGAGATTCATTGATCTGTGTATATCATTTCTTTAGAATCAAATTTACTTTCTCTTTGGCCAAGCAATCCCCATTAGTATTAGGTTAATTGAGGGCCTTAAGTCATTTATCCTAAATATTTTTAGTCCAGAGGATCATCATACACATAAGTTCTGTTTTTATTTAATTCTATAACGGAAGCTACAAACCCTTTATTATATAACTCTAATAGAAAGATTAATGTCTAGCATATCACACACATCAATAAATATTACAGAATCAGTTTCCATTTGCATCTTTTTGCCATATAGCATATATTTCCTGTAAATGGAGTTTACAGATCATTTTTTAAAAGTTCCAGATTCCGTCTGGTTTATGGACTTAGTCATAGCCTGGCCACAGGAACCCAGTTTCCAAGGACAGAGGTATCCTGATATCCTTGTGGAGCATCACCCACCCCTCTCCCTGGGTGAGAAATGATGGTGGCCTTTAATCAGTCCAGTCCTGAGCAACTGTATCTTAGAAACATTTAGCCCTCTATCCACAGCACCCTAGCCATTAGAAAATAACAATAAAAACCACAATTTAGGTTTGCCATAGTGGTCCCACAAAATCACCCCTTCCCTCCAGTACATGCGACCATATTGGTGAAATTAACACACTTATAAATCCTTTCTGGGCGAGGACACATGCCCTCTAACAATGTTGTTACGCATTAATTTGGTCACCCAGTCCATTTGAGAATTGCATCATTGGCTTTCCAGGCCACCTGCCAGCTGTGGTCAGTTTATGGGAAGAGAACTCCTTTGCAATTCCAATTTGGGTAAGCAAATCATTTTCGAAGTGGTAACAAGCCCTAAGAAAGCTATTTCCACTTGACTAAGCACACACAGTCAATTTTCCAAGGCCTCTGAGTCTTTTGTCTTTTTTGTTTTCACCTTTCCATTATTTACAGGTCTTCCTTTTCTTTTTCTTATTTTATTACATTGGTCAGGACCACCAGCATTATGTTGAATCAGAGCAATAAATGATAACAGGTGCAAGTATCTTATCTTCAACTTCAGTGGAAATATTGCTAAAGTTTTAACACTAAGTAATTTTAAACATTTAAGATATTGATAAGGTTTTAGCATTATGTAACTAAGTAACCTTAATTTAGCATTAAGGTTTTACCTGCTACATATTTATGGCAATAATAGTATTTATTGAGTACTGACTAAATGATAGTATTCTAAGAATTTTATTTGCATTATCCATTTCTCATAATACCCATTTTCCAGATGATGAAACTGAATTACAGAGAGGTTAGGGAACTTGACCATGGCTTTAACATCTATTAGAGATTCGATTGCAGGACTGCTTACTTAAGAGTTCAAGTGTTTAATTATTTTGCAATACTTCCAGTATGTTGATGCCCTCAAGTTAGAAGAGTTCCTTTTACCTCTAGTTTTCAAAGCATAAGCGGCACTGAAAGATGAACATATACATCAGAAGTGGGTGCTATACCTTATCAAATGCTTTTCTACAAGTTTTAGATGGTTATATGATTTTCGCCATTTATTATGTTAATAAATTGAATTGTGTTAATGTATAGAATTAAATTGAAAAATTTTCTAACGTTGAACCATTCCTGCATTACTAGGAGAAATCTCACTTACTACTATTTTATCATTTTAATGTACTGCTGGCTTAGATAAGACCTTGTGCTTTATTAAATGCAATCAGTCTTTGCTTTTCCAGGCACCACAATAACTGAAATTTGTGCATATTAGAACAATGTCTTCACTTTACACAGTTCTAATATGCACAACATAAACTGCCTGTAGTTTGGACTTTTTTCCTTGTTTTCCTCATGGTATTTTAGTAAGGGGCTAACCCTAACTAAATTGCCAAATAATAATTTTTGATTTGAATTTATCTTGTTGGTATTCCACTATAGACCCGGGAGTCCTTGTCTTAAACCCAGTGTACTCAATGATTGAACAGCTGTATTGTTTTTAAATTTTTTTTCATATCCTAATATTTCATATTTCTCTGTACTTTCTGTCCCCGAAGGAATTTCTTGCCATTTTTTGGTTGGTTTGGGACCTTTCCAGGATTATAGAAAGAATGGATTTCAAAAACCAAGTTTCTGCTTTTTCTGTTGCAAACAATGTCCAGGAAGCTAATGTTTATAATATTTCCCTCTCTTGATCTTTTCATTCCTCAGACCTGGGTTAGATTTGAGGTCAGGACCATTGTCCTATTGAGGAAAAGGCTGTTTCTAAGGGTATCGCCTCTGCCGCCAGCCTCAGCGCTCTGCAACCAGGTCCACAGGTGTTCCCACACCCATGTTACAAGCTGAAATGTGAGTTTGACAGCCTTGGTTGCTATGTCTGTGAGGGTGAGCACAAAATACATACTTTTTGCTGGAGGTGAGATTACTTGGCCGAATGACCACCAAATTACCTGTACACCAAAGAATACTTCTCCTTTCATTTTCTTCATTTTGAGCAACTCTGGTTCCCTAGACTCATCCCCACTGACATGTTTTCTTGTTTTTTAATATGGCATTGGTAGAATAGATATTCTACCAATTCACATGAGTGAATTTCTCGGTAAACCAATTCACTCCCTTAAAAACAAAACATCTTAATTTTGTTAATGAAAATCTTTCTCAAATGTGTTTTGTAAATTTTTCTGCCTAAAAAGGAAATTATATTTTATGTAAGAGAATAGGATGTAACATAATTTGATATTTTATTGATAATGCAAAGTCATTGTAATAGATATTAGTTAATGTCTTGTGCTGAAACTCAAGACATAGAGACTCTTTCCGAGCCTCCTAAATTTTAGGGTTTTGCCCTTCCGCGGATGACCCCAGGATGCTGTGCCTTTCTAGTCTGCTGCTATGTAGACTTTTTTTTGCTTTCCTTCTGATACATTAGGCTGTTAGAAAATATATAGCAGCTTTCCTACCTCTTTATATTAATATAGTTTACTGCATTTTGTGTGTTTTGATTGGAAAATAAGAAAATGTGTTAGGATTATGTGTAAACTAAGAGCAAATAGATTGTGAAGGAGGACCTATTTTTTCTCATGCAAAACAAGGGAATTATATTAGATTTTTCTCTCAGATCTTTTCCCTCACCTCTAAAATGTCCTCACCTCTAAAATGGAAATGATAATAATATTTACCACTTCATACTTATGCTGTCTTGAAGTGTGTGTGTGTGTGTGTTTATATATATATGTTTATGTATATTATATATATATGTAGGGGTTTTTCGTGTGTGTGTGTGTGTGTGTGTGTGTGTGTGTGTGTGTGTTTTGCTTATTTTGTCACCTAGGCTGGAGTGCATTGGTATGATCTTGTCTCACTGCAGCCTCAATCTTCTGGGCTCAAGAATCCTCCCATCTCAGCCTCCAGGGCAGCTGGGACCACAGGCACGTGCCACCACACCCGGCTAATTTTTGTATTTTTAATAGAGATGGGGTTTCACCATATTGGCCAGGGTGGTCTTGAACTCCTGACCTCAAGTGATCTGCCTGTCTTGGCCTCCCAAAGTGCTGGGATTACAGGTGTGAGCCAACATACCCTGACTGTTTTGAAATGTTAATAGAAGTTACATGGTTCAGCAAGGGTGAAATAAAATCAAGAATTCTCTGGGAGGTAAAATTGAGAGGACTTGGTGACTGCTGGACATGGCAGTGAGGAAGGGAGATTTCCAGGCCAGTGCAGGGTTTTCAGGTGGGCTTTTGAGTAAATGGGGAGAGAGGACTCACAGGCACTGTGTGGATTCCCTAAGGTGATCTACAGGAAGGACCAGACACACAGTAGGGCTCTGCGTTTTCTCAGTCTCCTGCCTTCATTTGGATTCCCAGCACTCAGAGCCTTTTTTGAAGCATCCCAGATTCAATTGGTGGAGATGTAAATGTTATCTCAAACCCCACCTTCCCCAGCATTTCAACCCCAGTCTCCTAGGAACCAAGAAAATGCAGTTGCCCACAAGTCCCTCAGCTATGTCTCCCAGCCTGCCCAGAGCTAACAGCGCTATCTTCTTCACTGGGAGAGATGTCCTAATTCAGACGGGAAGGCTGCTTCACATTAGCAGATGCTGACTGCGGGTGGGTGAGTGGGAGAGTGCCCGACCCTCAGGCCCTGACACTGCTCTAAGTGGGAGACAGGTCCGGTTAGGAGAGGGAAATTCAGTCACAGCATAGGAGGCACAGAAGGCTTTTAGTAAAAGCGCCAGTCACCAGGGGCTGCTGATACCATCGCACACCAGGTCTGGTTACAGCTCTCTGCCTCCCTGCCGAAGCCAGCAGTGGAGATGGAGAAGGGGATGAGGGCAGATCCCTGAATGAGTGGGAAGGGGGTGGCTGGGAGGAGAGGAAGGCAGAGGGAGGGAAGGGGGAGAAGTGAAGGGGCAGCATGATTCCAGTGAAAGCTCTTACCCTCCAAAAGAAAAGCATTTTGTAGTTTTGCCTTAAATCATTCCCTTAACCGTAGAGATAGAGATCATTTTCTTTAAGAAGACTGGTAGCACCTGCGAAAAAGAGCACTATCTTTTTTTTTTTTTTTTTTTTTGAGACGGAGTCTTGCTCTTGTTGCCCAGGCTGGAGTGCAGTGGCGTGACCTTGGCTCACCACAACCTCTGCCTCCTGGGTTCAAGTAATTCTCCTGCCTCAGCCTCCCGAGTAGCTGGGACTACAGGTGCGCACCACCATGCCTAGCTAATTTTTGTATTTTTTGTAGAGATGGGCTTTCACCATGTTGGCCAGGATGGTCTCAATCTCCTGACCTTGTGATCTGCTCACCTTGGCCTCCCAAAGTGCTGCGATTACAGGCATGAGCCACTGCACCCAGCCAATCTTTTAAGAACATAAAGTTCTGTGTTTCTCCCAGGGCAGAAGACCATGCCAACTTCTGTGGCACACAGCCCTTCTTATCTGCACCAGTTGCTACCACTTGGCTTGCAGTTGCTTCTCCTTCCCTCACCAGCAATTGGTTACTGACGGCATATTGTAGCCAAACCCTGAGCTCCAGGACCTGCCCCTACAAGGAATGAAGCACTCAGCAGGACAGAGGAGCTTCTAACCTTGCAAAGCCAATGTGTGGTTGCTGCCTTGCATTTAAAGCTAGTGGTATTCTTCTTTGTGCTCATCTGGCCACTCTGTTTGGGTAGTGTTTTGCTAATGAATTGAGGGCAAAGAGCTGAGCCACACATGGCCAGTTCTCTAGGCCTGGTGCTAATTAAATGCTTTGCATGCATTTCTCACTGATCCTTATAATAATCCCTCCAGATAGGTATTGCTTTCATACCTCCATTTTACAGATAAGGAAACTGAGGTCTGAAGAGATGAAGTCACAGACATAAGGTAACAACATAACAGAGTACGTGTAAGACGACCTCTGCTTTTGGACTTGACTCGCAAGCCTCTTGACATAACTTAAAGGTGTCATCTAGTTAGTATCTGGCATCTGCCACCACCCATGGCAGCTCACAACTGTCTGTTTTCATTCTCTCACCTTACTGAAGAGGCCCTGCTGTCTATTAGTGCTGGGAACAAAAATGTATAAGAGGAAGGCTCTGCACTAGAGCACTGGACGCTCCAGTAAGAATGCTGACTGCCAGGAAGGTAGGGCTGGGTGGCTCCAAGGAGGCTTCTAGAGAGAAGGCACAGCATGGCAAAAGTCATGGATCCAGGGATGGGGGATTCTGCCTGGTGGGGTCTGAGGTAGACTGCCTGGAGTCAAATCAGGAAGGGCCCTCCTTCCTGTTGAGTTTTGACTTTCACAAGAGCTCATGGGTTATAGGCAGGGAAATGACTAGATCACATCAGTGTTTAAGAAATATGTTTCACTGTTGACCTCCTCACTACATAGGCCCTTTCATTTCCAGACATGTCTGTGAGAAGTCCTTAACTCCAACTCTAATCTGTTTCCAGAGGAATTTTGTTTTCCTCCTTGGTCTTCTAAGTTGGCTGTTTTCTCCAAGAAGGAAATTCCTTGGTAGCTTCAAGACCTGTGCAGGGGATGCCTTGCCCAAGGAACAAGAACCTGGATAAACATTGGGCCAACCGTCACCTCCAGGTCTGATAAGCACAGATGTTTTCTGAAGAGTTCTGGACGTACCTTGCGGCACCTGAACCATGCTCTATTTTCCTTGCAGGAGGCTTTTCTTTTTCGGTCACCATTTAAAAAATGCTTTCCACCTGTTCAGAAAATCTAGTTCAGGCCCATGAAGACCTTTGGGATGAAATCTCAATGCCCAGCCTGGAGATTGGGCCACATGGTTTCTACTAGACACACCATTATAATTATGCATCATAATCATTTATAAAGCCTTGGGAATTTTCTCCATATGTCCCATGAAGTTTGGGAGTCACCAAGGCCCTAATGACACTGCGAAATTATGAAACATCATATAGAATTTTTACCGTTATTTTATTGTCCTCTTGCTGCCCTCCGCAATGCTTGCAGCCTCAGGGACTCAGAGGCAGTCTAACTAGGAGTTTCTCAACCATGACACTACTGACATGTGGAGCTGGCTGATTCTTTGTTGTGAGGGGTTGTCCTGTGTGTTGTAGGATGCTTAACAGCATCCTTTGTCTGTACTTACTCTACTTACTCAATAGTAGTAGCACCCCAGATATGACAATGAAAAATATATCCAGGTATTGCCAAAGCCACCTGGGGGAGGAGGCGGGTGTGCAAAATTTTCCCTTTGAGAACCACTAGTCTCACCTACATTCTAATCCTAGCTTCCTTTTTTTTTTTTTTTTTTTGAGACAGAGTCTTGCTCTGTTGCCCAGGCTCTGGAGTGCAGTGGCACCATCTAGGTTCACTGCAAGCTCTGCCTCCCGGGTTCACGCCATTCTCCTGCCTCAGCCTCCCGAGTAGCTGGGACTACAGGTGCCCGCCACCACGCCTGGCTAATTTTTTGTATTTTTAGTAGAGACAGGGTTTCACCGTGTTAGCCAGGATGGTCTCAGTCTCCTGACCTCATGATCCACCCTCCTCGGCCTCCCAAAGTGCTGGGATTACAGGCGTGAGCCACTGCGCCTGGCCAATCCTAGCTTCTTTACTTCTGAGTTGCATGGCCTTTGGTAAGTTGCCGAAACTCCAAGAGCCTTAGTTTACTAATTCAAAAAATGGGCATCCTTGTATTTACCTTTCGAGGCTGTTGTCAGATGCTGACTGCTTCATTTAATCTGCAGAAAACTTGAGCCCACCTTCCCTACACCCTGTCCAATATTCCATGGTGTGGGAATCCTTTCTACCTTGTGAATGGACATAGATTTCCTCTGAGGCCGAACCAAAATGAAACTGCCAAGCTGAGTCACATAGAGGTGCAAAGGGATGGATTCCCTCTTTGACTGGCAAATAATTTGCTGGGAGCATCAGCTTTTTGTGCTTCGGTAACTGAGCATCCCATTCGAGGCGTGCAGATCCTGAGCTGCCCGCTGGACTCAGTGATGCAGCGCCTGGGTCTGGTTTAAGTGGATTTGAGTGCTCCAAGTTGCTGGCCATTCTCATTCTTTCTTGCCTACTTTCCATATACTCTGCACTAGAAGTGTTTGTCTGTTTGTTTGTTTTTTCAACCTTGCTCTCTCTATCCTTGTTTCTCTCCATATCTGGCTCACACAGTGCACAAACAGTTAAGGACACTTGGCTTAGCTGCCTCCACATCCCTGTAGACTACCCTGGAAGGATTGAATGAAACTGATAGTACTAACATTACATCGCTCAAATCCCCAAAGCAAGCATAGCTGGGCAGATAGAAGGGATGACCCTGGAGAAAACAGCTGTCAAGGGCAGCTATTGGCTTATCTTTCATGGAAAGAGAGACGTAATGAATTCTAAATGAAGAGGAACCAGAGGCAGAGCAGTGTATGGTCCGGCAAGGCCGCCACACACAAGCTGGCACTTGGGAAGTACTGAGGACCGTCTCATGTGCACGGGGTCCTGGGCCAGTCCTTCTGGCCTGGCCATGTTTGAGGAAGGGTGTTTTTGTGCTTTGGAGATGAACACTGCTGAAAGGTTGGGAGCCTGCTGTGAAGGGAGTGCTGACACTCTGCCAGTTCAGTCTGTCTGCAGGATGGTGGGCTGCAGGTGGGGGCTGTGTGCAGGCAGGGTCCCTGCCTGGGGATCAATTTCATAGGGACCTGGCCCCAGAGAACTATGCAGGCCTCTTCTGCCTCCTTTTACTTTAATACCCTTGTTCACCCTCCGCTGTGCGTTTTTATTTCTCCGAGTACAGGCATTAGTTGGGGCTTTCTGAGGGAAGTAGTACATTTTCATAGAAAGAGATTGAACTTGAGGAGAAGCTGACCCACACTTGAAACTTGTCTTATTCACCTTTAAAATACGTTACCGTCAGCAAGTTACTTTATTTCTTGGAGACTCAGTTTTTTTAATCTTTGAAATGGGGCAAAATAACACTTACCTGTTAGAGTTTTTGTAAGAATTAGATGTAATGTACATGGAGAGTCTAGCCCAGTAGGTGGCTTGTATTATTACTTATTAGTGACAACTAAGGCTCAAAGCATTGAAAGGACTTTTGGACGTAGTCACTGAGCCAGGAAGTGGTGGAGCAATGACGGGAGCCCATGGGAGCTGATACCAGGGACTAGCTGTGCTCCTTCCCTCAGATCACAGCTGCCAAACCTTAGGACACAAAGGCACCAAGCAAATTGGAATAGTGTGATGCGAATAAGGACTTATGTCCTAGAATGAGGCTCCTCCATCCCGCATCCATTACCTGTAGGTACCACCATTGGTAGCTTGCTTTTTGCAGATCATAAGTGCCTGGCAAGGTAGCACCTCATATGGCAGCCGCTGAGGGCTGGAGAGTTGACAGTTATTTCTTCCATTGAACTCTAAGAAGCATACTCAGGTTGGGGCCACTAGTTAGGGGTAGGAGAGCTGAGATTCCTCATCAAGGCTATGTCTAGTGAGAGACACAAACGTGAACAATGATGGAAATATACATGTTTGGAAGACTGAGCATAGGGCACCATGAGAAGATAGAAAAAGGGCCTGGTGTATTCCTGGGCACCATGGAGAGCTGCTCTAAAAAGTGGCTGATATCCAAGAGATGAGTGAGAGTTGGGACACAAAAAGGAAGAGGAGCATTTTAGGGAAAGAAAATAGGTGGACATGAAGATCCAAGTGGGCTCAAGGAAAAAGAGGTGGAGAAAGTAATTGTCCAGTGAGTTCAGATTTTTTTTTCTTTTTTTTTTTTTAGATGGAGTCTTGCTTTGTGGCCGGGTTGGAGTACAGGGGTGCAATCTTGGCTCACTGCAACCTCTGCCTCCCTAGTTCAAGGAATTTTCCTTCCTCAGCCTCCGAGTAGCTGGGATTACGGGCACGCGCCACCACGCCCAGCTAATTTTTTTTTTTTTTTTTTTTGAGACTGAGTTTTGCTCTTGTTGCCCAGGCTGGAGTGCAGTGACGTGGTCTCAGCTCACTGCAACCTCCGCCTCCTGGGTTAAAGCATTTCTCCTGCCTCAGCCTTCCTGAGTAGCTGGGATTACAGGCATGCGCCACCACACCCAGCTAATTTTGTAATTTTAGTAGAGATGGGGTTTCTCCATGTTGGTCGGGCTGGTCTTGAACTCCAGAACTCAGATGATCTGCCTGCCTTGGCCTCCCAAAGTGCTGGGATTACAGGTATGAGCCACTGCCCCTGGCCAATGTCCAGCTAATTTTTGTATTTTTAGTAGAGATGGGGTTTCACCATGTTGGCCACGATGGTCTCCATCTCCTGACCTCCTGACCCGCCCGCCTCAGCCTCCCAAAGTGCTGGGATTACAGGTGTGAGGCACCGCACCCGGCCATGATCTCGGATCTTTTTTTTTTTTTTTTTTTTTTTTAAAGAGACAGAGTCTTGCTCTGTTGCTAGGCTGGAGTACAATGGCATGATCTCAGCTCACTACAATCCCCACCCAAGTGATTCTCCTGACTCAGCCTCCCAAGTAGCTAGGACTACAGGCACACACCACCATGCCCAGCTAATTTTTGTATTTTTTTTTTAGTAGAGGCAGGGTTTCACCATGTTAACCAGAATGGTCTCGATCTCCTGACCTGGTGATCCACACGCCTCGGCCTCCCAAAGTGCTGGGATTACAGGTGTGAGCCACCGCGCCCGACTGATCTCGGATTCTTAAGAGGTCTACTTATCCTTCCTGGGACTGGGCACACAAAGTCCCACTGCATCTTTCCAGTGGGTTCCTCTTTCCACTCTTCATAATCAAATGACTCTTGACTAGGAAAGCAGGTGGTTATGTAAAAGGGAAACTTTTTTGGTTTTGTTTTTAAACTGTACAGGGTTGAAGCAAAAATACATTCATGTCCTTGTTCATGATTGCTCACATTCTTTTGGTTGATTCTTAAAGCATGTATTTTAATAAGGGACTGGAAACCACAACTGTTAATCAATGTTCTGGTTTTTACCTCTGAGTCATGGCTTTAGATCAGGGAAATAGCATTTCAAATTTGCTACTGGGTGAGAGGTTTTGCATGACTTATATGATATTACCTGATTGTTTTTACAAAGTTTAGAGGCTACAAAACTATCCAGGTTTTAAGATCTCTACTGAGCTTGTCAAATGGATGATGGGACGGGTTCTGTGTTTCCCATTTTATGGATATTGAGTGTGCAAGAGATGACAGTTATTTCTTTTATCAACTTCCAGAAAGTGAACTCTGGTTGAGACCTGCAATGGTGAGAGAGATAAGATCACTTATCAAGGCCAATTGATTCCCAGATAAATGAGGCATTCAGTAGGTGGTAAATGCTAAGACCTATGTCTTCTGAAAACTGCATCATTAATTGTATTATGTTATTGGCCCATCTTGGGTAATGATAGTGTTAGGGAAAGCGAGTTGCAAAGTTGGTTGAGAACTATTGCTTTGTCTCTTCAAGGCACTTGCATCTGAAAAGGCATGGGCAGCAGTGGGGGAACCCTGTGGTTGCCATTCAGTTGCCAAAGGGCCAATGCAGGGAGGTAGCTTGAGAGTTAATAATGGAGAGTGGTTGCAGTTTCCACAGGAGAGAAGCCAGGAGGCCAGGCTCACTGTTCAGGGGTGTGTGTGTGTGCTGGACAGTGAAAATAACTGAGATGGAGTGGGGAGAGAAGTGTATGTATTTCTCACCTGCCTGGATCTGAGAGGCTCAATATCTTGCTATACCCATGAGTGCAAGTCTGTTCTCTGATTTGAGGAAAGAGATGGGCCAAGGAAAGAATAGAGCTGAGGGTCAAAGTAGGGTGCCTTCCCTGAGAAGTGGTGCCAGATACAGCAAATGAAAATACAGAACACTCAGTTAAATTTGAACTTTGGATAACAAATAAGTCACTTATGTTTTAAGTGTAAGTATGTCCCAAATATTGCATGAGACATACTGACACTAAGGGAAAAAACCCCACAACCCTAAAGTGGTTTATATGAAATTTGAATTTGACTGGGCGTCCTGTGTTTTATCTGGCAACCCTACTGAGGAGACTCAGAATGCTCCAGTGGCTTCTTGCTCAGCTGCATGGACAGGGGCTGCTCCTTTGGGACACTTCAAGCACATTCTTTGGCGGTGGCCACAGGGCATTCTGTTGGGCATGCAGCTCCTGAGACAGAGCCTGCTAAAGTGGCTGGCTGTGGGGTGGAGTGCCTACCGGGAGCTGTGTTCTTCCACAGCTTTCTTCCTGGGATCCTGCAGCCAGGGTGTCATTCCAACCCTCCTTCCCTCTTTCCCTGGAGCATGTGACCATCTCGTCCTTGCTGTTGTTTCTTGCTGTGTTGCTTCCGTCCACCAACCCTGCCCTTGAAGCCTTGGTTCTCTTGGGAGCTAGGTATCTACTATCCCTCAGTCTATTCCTCTTTTCCCGCTCCTCAGAGTTGATCTCATGGATTTGACTCAAGGTTTGTGTTTCACATTTACACTTTTCCTAAGCAGAGATGAGGAGCACCCCCATGGGGTAAGCAAGGGAACCTTGGGCAAGTAGCAAGCATGACATCAGACCTCCTCACAGTCCCTGGCTTGGTGGCCTCCATCCTGACTTCGAGCCTGAGCTTCTGACATCCTCATCTGTTTCTACTCTCCACCCCTGCACACCAACCACCTCTGCACTCACAGTTTTTCCTGTGGTTGGCACTCTGGGGCTGGAGGGGCCCTATAGAGATAGCCAAACTTGCTAATATGCTAACTAGAGTTAGTCTGGCCAAGAAGAACATAACCCCTGTCTGATCATGGTGTGCTTCTTTGCCCGGGTAGAAACTTCTGCTGGCTCCCTGCTAGCAGCAGCCAGTGCCACTCTGGAAGGCCAGGGCCTGCTGATTTGGCAGATCCAGTTGACAAAAGCAGAGGACTCAGGCTCCTGGGTCCTGGTGGCTGCTCCTTCTGGCTTGGGAAGTCACTTTCCCTCCCAGCTTTGGGTTCGTAGGCTCTGAACCCAGCCTCGATATCCTATCCCTGCAGCCTGATAGTGGGGATGAAATCAGCCTCCCCACACTCAACAAGACTTATGTCACAAACTCTAAATGTTAAAATCTCATCCAGTGGAAAATATCCTTAATATTTTATTTCTTTGAACAATTGCCACGACTAGGACTGGTTACATAATGTGTGGGGGCCAGTGCAAAATGGAAATGCAGGGTCTCATGTTAAAAAAGTATTCAGAACTGTCTGGGTGCGGTGGCTCACGCCTGTAATCCTAGCACTTTGGGAGGCCAAGGTGGGCGGATCATGAGGTCAGGAGATCGAGACCATCCTGGCTAACACAGAGAAACCCCATCTCTACTAAAAAAATATACAAACAAATTAGCCAGGTGTGGTGGTGTGCGCCTGTAGTCCCAGCTACTCGGGCGGCTGAGGCAGGAGAATGGCATGAACCCAGGAAGCAGAGCTTGCAGTGAGCCGAGATCGTGCCACTGCACTACAGCCTGGGCAACAGAGCGAGACCCTGTCTCACACACACACACAAAAACAACAAAGGATTCAGAACTTCAAGATGGGGACAGTGGAGCATTAAACCAAGCATGGGGCCTTCTAAGTGCAGTGCCCTGTGTGACTGACCTTACACACCTGTGAAGCTGGCCCTGGTCACGACCCCTTTATCGGTTTTCAACGTCATATGCCTTTCTGTGTTCATGAACAAATGCTCTGGCTCCATTTTCAAATGTAATAGCCTCTCCAAGTTTGGTTACTTGTGAGGCTCAGGTCTCTTCCTCATGGACCAAAGCTTGATCAATATTCATTCAAAAAATGAAATTCATTTTAAATGGAGACAGGTACAATGGATGTGTTAGGAACCTGGGTGTAAGAGTTGCTAGCTTCTCTCTGTCTGTCAGTCCTTCACATTTCTTTTCATACGCAGACGTTTGCATTAACAAGGAGAGTTATAGTCCAGCACCTCATGTCCATCTTCTTTGTTTTCATAGCCCTGGCCATTCACCTTGGTTAAGTGACACAATTATTCCCTTGTCATTCTTCTTGCATGTTAAATAGGGATAACTCAAAAGATTTTCGCTGATAAAAAGAAATAGACCCTGTAATGTTTGGATGCTCAATAATTGTTCACATGTTCCCTTCTGTCATCTGGACCTAGGTCTGTAATTGCAATGCATCAGGACATTAGATTTTTTTTTTTTTTTTTTTTGAGATGGGGTCTCGCTCTGTTGCCTAGGCTGGAGTGCAGTGGTGGGATCTTGGCTCACTGCAACCTCCACTTCCTGGGTTCAAGCGATTCTCATGCCTCAACCTCCACAGTAGCTGGGACTACAAGCGCCCACCACCATGCCTGGCTAATTTTTTTGTAGTTTTAATAGAGACGGGGTTTCACCATGTTAGCCAGGATGGTCTCGATCTCCTGACCTCATGATCTGCCCATCTTGGCCTCCCAAAGTGCTGGGATTACAGGGGTGAGCCACCACGTCTGGCCGACATTAAATCTTATAACTGACCGGTAGCTGGGAATCAGAACAATGTTGAGGAATAAAGCAGTTTTGCTCATATACTCACAAACTGGTCCATAACACTGGTATGTTTTCATTCAGACTATTTTTAAGGTGATACCAGACACTTGCCTGATCCTGCAGTGAGAAAGCTGCCTTCTCTAGAACAGGTGAAGTTCATTCTGATATGAGAACCCCAAGACTAACCTTGGATGAAGTGAAGTGAGGCTTATGTAAAAGGAGATTTATTATAAGAAATTGGCTCATGTGATTATAGAGGCTGAGAAGTCCCATTATCTGCCATCGGCAAGCAAGCTGGAGACCCAGAAAAGCTGGTGGTGTAATTAAGTCTCAGTCTGAAGGCAGAGATGAGATGAGATGTCCCAGGTGAAGAAGTGAGGCAAGAAAAAAAGGAACAAATTCCTCCTTCCTCCACCTTTTGTTCTAATCATGCCCTTAATGGATTGCATGGTGCCTGCCCACATTGGGTGGGGGTGGATCTCTCTCACTCAGTCCACTGATTCAAATGCTAATGTCTTCCAGAAACACCCATGCAGACATACCCAGAAACAATGTTTAATCTGGGCACCCTGAGCCCAGTCAAGTTGACACATAAAATTAACCATCCTAACATCCCAGAGCTCATTCTGCCATTGGTTCAAATGTATACCTGAATCATCTAGAAATGGTTTTCAGGAAGCAAGTGCCAAGACCCCAGTCCCAGAAGTGCTAGATCATGGTGTCCAGAATAAAGTCTGGCTTGAGAATTCGACGATATTTTCAGGAGATTCTGATTCATATTCTTAATTACCATTGAATTAATTCACCCTTTTTCTTCTACACAGAAGGGAACTAAGAACTGGAGCCACACCCTTCTAAGTTCAGAAAACAGTTTTAGTTGAAAAAAAAAATCAAATCTTCAAAGTGTGAAGATTAAAAAAAAAAATATCCCATCAAGGCAGATGGAAATGGTCACAAGCTTTGGGCCCATTTAACCATTTTCCAGCAAAGTTGATAGTAGAATTAATTAAGGTCACACAGCTACTAAGTGACAGAAATGGGACTGGAATCTGCGTTACTGGGCTCCTAAAGCAATTTTTCTCTCCAGTATGTTCTCTTTCTTGTCTGCTGTTTTGCTTAGAACTAAGTCTAGTCAATGAGTTGAACTGATTAATTCCAGTGATATGAATACTGTCTTAGTGAGGAGCTCATTTGCTCATACTTCCAAAATGAATGTTTAGTTTAGAAGTTTAAATTTATTTTCATTTTTCTTTCTTGGGGATGGTCAAAACTCAGCACCCAGTGGGCTCAGGTCACCAGCTATCTGGGGGTGGAAGACAGAGGCCTCCAATGCAGCTGGTGAGCTTCCATCACTCCTCTGTGTGTTGGATGTCTTTCTCAGTTATGCCCTAGTGGAAACTGCGGTCCAGCCTCCTGGTAGTGCCATCAAGATTGTGGTTGATCCGCTCTGTGTAGCCGAAATAGATGTGATTTCCTGAGTAAGAGGAGCATTAGCTGATTTCTTGAAAATACATGCTCCCTGATTTAGCCAGGTTCATGCGCTTTCACCTTTTTATGTCTTTAATTAAAAACTGAAAATGTCCTTTGCCCTGAAAGATGAATGAGGATAAATGCCCTATTATTAGCACACACCACCTTTGGAGTGAAATGATTCCCTCTGTGATGAAATGCAAATTGGTTCTTAAGAATAATTAGCCCAGGTGGCCTGTAAGCCCAGGGAGCTCACCGTTAATCAGGAGCAGTATTCATCCAATTACTTCTTTACTGAAGATTGGGTGCCTGATCGATCATACTTCTTGGCTTTGGAAGGGCTGGAGGCACACCCTCCTAAGTTCAAAGATCAATTTTAAATAGAAAGAAAATAAACATTCATAATCTAAGTACTACAAAAACTGAAATCCTATCAAGGCAAGTAGAAATGAGCACAAGCTTCAGATCCCTGCAACAACTTTCAGACAGTGACAAATTCATTCTACAAACAAGTCAGTAGAATCATTTTTCCTGAAAAAGGAATGGAGATAAGGGATCTGGTATTTGTAAACTCAGTTAATGTGGCTTGGTTGGGCCTCTTGTTACCTATACTGATTCCTTAGCCCATAACTTACCCATCAAACTAACTGCTCAGATGCACCTATTGTTTAAGTTTCTCTTAAAATGCGCAATGGTAATCGCTAATTCTGCAAAGCCCTTGTATGTCAGATCCTACATGAGATGCTTTGCATATTTTATTTCTCACTAGTGACTGTATGGGAAAGGTAAGATTAGCACCATCTTACCCATGAGGAAACTGAGATAGACTTTAAGTACCCAAGGTTACAAAGCCAATACATGGCCTTCTTACGAATGTGTAGCATTGGTGAAAAAACTGCTGAGTAACAGAATATGGATGCATCAGGATAAAATCTAAAATGACCAGGAAAACAGTTCAATGATTGTCTTGCTGTTGCTGAGTCAGTAGCATCTTTAAAAAGAAACAGTATATAAAGGCACATGCATTGGTGCCTGTGTTTTGAGTAACCATGTCTTAATAAGAGGGCCATTGCCCTCCTCTACTTCATTTGTATCTCTGAACAAGAACAAAGTTCACATCCTGCAGATACATAGGGGTTGAGAAAGAGTTAAATTACTGTTTGTGTAATAAAGGAATTAAAATCTCTTTCAAACAGGTCATAATTAATTATTTTAATTATAGATTACTTGACAAGGGAGACAAAAGGAAGGAAAAGGTTTTTATCATCTGATTAATAAACCTCTGTTAGCATTTTCACATACCCTCATGTAATTTTTTTCTCTACTACATGCTTCAGTTATCTATTGCAGTGTAAGAGATTTTTTTTCAAATTTACTGGTTTAAAACAACAAACATGATTTCACAGTTTCTCTAGACTGAGAGCCCTGGAGCAGTTTAGTGGGGTAGTTCTGACTCAGGCTCTCTCTCGATGCTGCAGTCAAGCTGTTTGCCAGGGCTACAGTCATCTCTAGGCATGACTGCGGAAGGAGCCACTCCAAGATGGCTCACATGGCTGCAGGCAGACCCCAGAAGACCTGCTTCCAGGCTTACTCACGTGGCTGGTGGCAGGTGTCAGTTTCTCACCACGTGGGCCTCTGCACATGGTGCCTGAGTGTCCTCACAACACGGCAGGTGGCTTCCCTCTTTGGCAGCGGGTTTCCTCCAGAGTAAGTGATGAGAGGGAGAAAAAGAGAAAGAGAGGAAGAGGGGTGAGGGGAGAGAGAGAGAGAGAGAGAGAGAGACTGAATCTACACATAGAATTCCAGTCAATCTTAGAACTGACATTCCATCACTTCTACAATATTCAATTCACTAGAAGCAAGTCACTAAGTCCCACCCACAATCAAGGGGAGAAAAACTAAGTTACATTTCTTAAAAAAACTATTAAAGATTTTGTGGGCATATCTTTAAAACCATCACACAATATCTTTAAAAGTGTTGGGATTATAGGATATATTTGGTTATTTTAAAGTCTTTTCTTTTAACATAATGGAAAAACTTAATAGCTGCATTATATACCATAAAGTGGATTTTTCGTAATTTTCATACCTACATACCTACCTAGGTTGTTTTCTAATGTCTGTTAGCACAAGTGATACTGTGTAGACATTTTTGCTATAGTTCTTTATATTATCTCATTGGGATACATTTCTACAAGTGTGACAACAGAGTCAAGTATATGGATATCTTCTAAAACTTTTTTATACCTATGGCTATATTCCTTTTTTAAAGGGGTGGGCCAGTTTACTGTCAAACCTATAACAGATTCACTACAGTAGTTAAAAATCATGTTTCAAGTCTCAATAATGGTGGAGCAGTGATATAAACAGTATGCGATGACTGCTTTCCCCCAAAAGGATGCTAGCGGCTTCTTCAATGTCCGAGGTATCATTGGACCTGGTTGACACAGAGCCCTTTCTCCATAGGCTTGGCTAAAGAAAATCACAACAATAATATAAATAATATTGTGTTACATAGCATGTATAGCTTGAAAATTTATTCTGTATTTCAGTGGAACATTTTTAGAACACTATTGCTGAGGTAGTCAAACTGTTATAGGAGTTATTAAGAAATTATTTTAGTCAGATAGAGAGGAAAAGGGATGCTTGGAAAGTTTTCGTTTCTTTTAAAGCAGCTCCAGAAATGTTTCTGGTCTTGCGGGAAAACCCGGCTCTTAGAACTGGGCAAGCAACCTTTGATATGCAAATGTAAGCCATTGGAAACTGGGTCCACCCAAACAT
Organism: Macaca fascicularis; assembly: GCF_037993035.2. Lineage (NCBI taxonomy): Eukaryota > Metazoa > Chordata > Mammalia > Primates > Cercopithecidae > Macaca > Macaca fascicularis. Next base: position 78,214,595 of record NC_088381.1, read on the forward strand.
GGCGATTCCCACCGTTGCCTTCTTGCCCCAATACCCCGTGCCTGGCTGCATGGCCACCTCCACATATCCCCACGTGTGTAGAACACTATGGAGCCCTGCATTTGCATATTAAAAGTTAGGGTGGGAGGGCCAGTTTTTTTTCCACCGGCTATGTGAATGACCTGCCTGGTCAAATCAATCCCCTGAGCCCTATGCAAATCAGGCACCACCTCCTCCGGCCGCCTCATAAAATTGGCTGGTATCCAAGGCACATGGGGTCTACTCTCTCGGCTTTGGACACCCCCCTCCCTCTGCCTCTGTACAGGGGAGCTTCTTTTCTTCTCCCTTCTTTCTTGCCTATTAAACTCTCCGCTCCTTAAAACCACTTCACGTGTGTCAGTGTCATCCTATCTAATCTGGCATGAGACAAGAGCCCTGGTGTTTCTCCACTCATCGGAGCCGTATCAAAACTACCACTATTATCTTTTCAAATATTTCCTTCCCAAGCAAGTACCATATGTTTAATGTGTAATATTATTATGGTAGTAATATTATGAAAGTGATTTGTAGTATTGCTTAATTCTTAAAAATAATTGTATTATAATTAAACTATCATGACTTAATTCCCTTCGTTAATGTAACAGTTTTATTAAAATGTAATTCACATACTATACAATTCATCAAAGTTTACAATTCAATAGTTTTTAGTATATTCATAGAATTGTGAACACACATTTTAGAGCATTTTCAGCACCCTAAAAAGAAGCCCTGTACCCATTTGCAATGTGACTTCATTTATTCTAAAAAGAAATAATCACAAACACCTCCTTTTCATGGATGCCTAGGACTGTTTTTCTATATCTTTTTTTTTTTTTTTTTGAGACAGAATCTTGCTCTTGTCGCCCAGGCTGGAGTGCAATGGTGCGATCTCATCTCACTGCAACCTCTGTCTTCTGGGTTCAGGCGACCCTCCTGCCTCATCCTCTTGAGTAGCTGGGATTACAGGCATGTGCCACCACGCCCGGCTAATTTTTTTATTTTTTTAATTTTTAGTAGAGACGGAGTTTCATCATGTTGGCTAGGCTGGTCTCAAACTCCTGACCTCATGTGATCCTCCTGCCTAGGCCTCCCAAAGTGCTGGGATTATAGGCGTGAGCTACCGCACCTGGCCCTATATCTTTTTTTTGTCATCTGATTTCAGACATGGAGAAAGAGAGTGCCTTGCCCAATACTCAAATATTTGTCACTGGACACAGAAATAAAAACCAGCCCTCTGTGGCCTTAAACAGAGCTATGGAATATTAGACCTCATTTCGAGGACAGTTTATTTCTCTCAGACTGGGGAGCTGAGGGATTTTTTAAAAAGCCCTGTAAAGATAAATATTTCAAATATATGCAGCATATTCTGATGCTCTTGATTGGAAGCATCTGATGAAATCTTTATAGGAGGTTAGGCTGAATAAAAGAGCTGTGAGCAATCAGTAATGTGCCAGGCATCTCTTTACTGACCATAAGTTCAACATATTTTTAATATTGTCTTCCTATTAAAAAGACAATTCTGGTGACTTCACTTTTTTTTGTTGTTGTTGAAACAGAGTCTCCCTCTGTGGCCCAGGCTGGAGTGCAGTGGCGCGATCTCGGCTCACTGCAAGCTGTGCCTCCCAGGTTCACGTCATTCTCCTGCTTCAGCCTCTGGAGTAACTGGGACTACAGGCGCCAGCCACCACGCCCAGCTGATTTTTTGTAGTTTTAGTAGAGACGGGGTTTCATCGTGTTAGCCAGGATGGTCTCGATCTCCTGACCTCGTGATCTGCCTGCCTCAGTCTCCCAAAGTGCTGGGATTCCAGGCGTGAGCCACCATGCCGGCCGACTTCACTTTAGGTCAATGAAATCAGTCTACTGGTGTCAATAACACAATGATAAAAAAAGGGAAGCATTTTGCACACAAACAATAGAATTTCAGCTTGTGATCCAGGGCCTCTGTGAAGTAATTCACTTCCTCCATAAGCAGAGGATACTAATTTCTTCCCCAGGAGGTCAGAAGCAGAAGGGGGAGGGTTACCATAGAGTCTAGATTCTAAGAGACTTTTGAAATGCAATTGCCCTGTTGGTTTTTTTTTAGCTACAAGGTTACTCTCAGACATAGGCAATAATGAGGAAGTAATAGCTGGGATGGTCTTGGGCTGACCCAGGCAGAGAAAGATCAACTTTTTTTTCTTTAACAGGGGGACATGTGACCGTGATGACTGCTGTTTCTTTCAGATACTTTTGGTGGTGATTGGTCACCCTAATGAGACAAGGATTCTTAGGTCAATCCATTTTCCTGAATCAGGAGACACACATCAAAACTTAGCATCAAAATTTCACCCCTTCCCATGACTCTGTTCCTCTGTAAATGGGGAAGAGGGCTTCCCTTTTGGCCCCTGGGCAGAAGGCTGCTTATTTGTATTCAGTGATTGTGTTAGCAGAAAGAGGTCCCCATCGGGACTCCAAGAGGGTTCTTGGATCTCACACAAGAAAGAATGTGAGGCAAATCCATAAAGTGAAAGCCAGTTTATTAAGAAAGGAACAGGCCGGGCATGGTGGCTCACGCCTGTAATCCCAGCACTTTGGGAGGCCGAGGCGGGCAGATCACGAGGTCAGGAGATCGAGACCATCCTGGCTAACACGGAGAAACCCCATCGCTACTAAAAATACCAAAAAAAATTAGCCGGGTGTGGTGGCGGGCGCCTGTAGTCCCAGCTACTCGGGAGGCTGAGGCAGGAGAATGGCGTGAACCCGGGAGGCAGAGCTTGCAGTGAGTCCAGATTGTGCCACTGCACTCCAGCCTGGGCGACAGAGTGAGACGACTCCGTCTCAAAAAAAAAAGAAAGTAAAGGAATACAGAATGGCTACTTCATAGGCAGAGCAGCCCCAAGGACTGCTGGAGTAAGGATACTTATAGTTATTTCTTGATTATATGCTAAACAAGGGGTAGATTATTCATGAGTTTTCTGGGAAAGGGGTGGGCAAGTCCTGGAACTAATGGTTTCTCCCCCTTTTAGACCCTATAGGGTAACTTCCTGAGGTTGCCATGGCATTTGTAAAGTATGGTGGCACTGATGGGAGTGTCTTTTAGCATGCTAATGCATTATAATTATTGTATAATGAGCAGTGAGGATGATCAGAGGACACTCTTGTTGCCATCTTTGTTTTGGCAGTTTTGACTGGCTTCTTTGCTGTAAACTGTTTTATCAGCAAGGTCTTTGTGACCTGTATCTTGTGCCGACCTCCTATCTCATCCAGTGACTTAGAATGCGTAACCTCCTGGGAATGCAGCCCAGTAGGTCTCAGCCTCATTTTACCCAACACCTATTCAAGATCTAGTTGCTCTGGTTCGAACACCTCTGACAATCAAATTGGGCTGCCAGTGATACAAGCGCTGCTGATTTTGCAGCAGTAAATAATTCTAATAAGAGGACTCCAATAGAGCCTGAAGCTATAGATATTTCCATAATGCAAGCCAACCGGGAGAGTCCCTTTTAGGCCAATTCGGGATCCCCACACACATCTTGTAGAAGACTCAGATATCACCTGCCTATAATTCTTTCTTAAGTAGGTTGTATGAACTGGTACAGATGAAATGAAAACCTAGCTCCCTCCAACTGTTTCTTCACCTGAACTTGAACCCACACTGAAACACTTGAAAGTTTTGATAAAGGCACCTTTTTCAATCTTAAAATAGAAAGGCAGATTTTTGAAAGCCAGATAGTTTTAAAATAAATTATCCTGGAGAAACAGCTCTTATCAAAGTAAGTTGTCTTTGTTCATGGCATCTACTGGTTTATACGGACAATCCAGAAGTTTACCGCCTCTCTAAAAGGTCAGGTCTCCTTCTCTTTTTAAAATTAGACCTGTGTTCATGGTTATTGGTCAAATATATGGTAAATACCCAAATCTCTAGAAAGAGATGTTCAAATTTCAAAGTATTTTTATGATGGACATATGCAAGAACACCCTGCATTTAGTTGCATACTTGTATTCCTTTGTTCAGTCTCTCATTTCAGTTTTAAAAATAAATGAAACAAATACATTAGCATTTAACATTTTCTTAATAATTGATATTTTTCAATTTTATGAAGTCTGTACCTTCTGTTTTCACATTTATTCTGATTAGGAGAAAGCCCTTTTATCAGAAGAAGGCAGCTTGATAATAATACCAACTCTGCTCAATTCGAAATGCAATTTTGAAGAGTAAAGGATAGCATATGTGAAAAGTGCTAGACCACAGTCGATGTTTTCGTCTGTTATTACTCCTTATATTGTTAAAGAATTCACTGTTAAATGTGTTCTCCTGCTGCCATGCCTTTCAGGAAACCTGAATATTTTGGAAGAATAGCCATTTTTGATGTCCTATGAATGATCTTTGAGGGTTCAGCAAGGATATTTGACTAGTGGGTTTGGTCTTACTTTTTATCTCTCTTACTTGATATTGTAATAGATATGAAAGGAACATATTCTCCAGTGTGTGCTGATGTTGGTTGTGGGAGAAATTTGAGAGCACCGTAATTTCCTTGGCATTTCCCCCATGGAGCTGTGATAGTCCCAACCCCTGCACTCATGCCACCTGCTGAATGGCTGATAACTGATGAAGTTGACCTTCTGAGAAATATTTGGCTCTGTAGGACTTCTGTAAGAGAAGGTATCCAAAGGCACTAGTATTAGTGTGCAGCACCCAGTTGACCTCAGGTCAGCCCTCCTGGTCTGGCTTTGCATCCAGTTATTGTTTGCTCAGCTCGTACTTCCTGTTAGCACATTCAGTTATGTTTCTCCATCCAGCCTTCTAGAGGAGGGAATGGCATGTTGGTCAGAAAGTAGATTAGAAAATCATGAGGAGCTGCTTGACGCTTTGCAAGCTTCTCCATCCCCTTGGGTGGACCCCTAGTTTGTCCATTGGGATGCTGAGGGCAACTTGCATCCAGCTTTATTCTTCAAACTGGGACTTTCAGATCCTACTGATGGGAGTGTAAGCATGTACTACAGCTTTGTATAACTGTTTGGTGTTACCTATTCAAAGTACATACATGCCTACCCTTTGACTGGGTAATTCTACTCCTACCATTTGTTGCTGTCCTTCTCTGACCACTGAGCTTGGCCTTTGCCACTCAGCCTGGATGTGATGTGCTGGCCATTCTCCCAGTCTTCATGTGAACCCTTGGGAGCAGGTCTGTTTGCTTGCTGGCTTCATTGGCTGCATGGTGCAATTTGTGCCTAATTTACTGACCCTTCATTAGGAAAGCATTCCTCTTTGGTTCAATTTACCTAATGATAATCAAACCCTATGATTTATTTTGTGTTCACAGGCCTGAATTTGGGTCTGATATTTATTCTTAATATTATTTAATATTAATATATATGATATTTAACATTACTGATATTTATCAAAAATTGGGTCTGATAAAGTAGGAGGAGCAAAGGTCATTGAGCCATCAGATGTGAAAAAGTACAGCAGACAGGATTGAGCTCCTTCAATTAGGCATTTGGGGATATGGTTGTTTATTTATTTATGTGTGTATTTATTTATAGTTTGAGGGTTGGAGCTGAAGGAGTTGTTAATCTCCACAACGAGCTAATTTTCAGCATTACGACGATTTTTCTTTTTCCACGGTGTCTTTATGTGGTCTCTCTAACTCTTAGTATGAGTGCTTCAAATTATGCAGAAAGACTGTGATAGGTTGACCTGCATCCCTCTTTCCCCAAATATGTTGGCATTCCAGCCTCTAGTATGTCAGAATAAAACCTTCTTTGGAGATAGGTGCTTTACAGAGGTAATCAAGTTAAGATGAGGGCATTAGGGTGGGCCCTAATCCAGTATGACTGGTGTCCTTAGAAAAAGGGGAAATTTGGACTCACAGACAGGTACACACAGAGGAAGACAGTGTGAAGAGACATAGGGAAAAGGTGGCCATCTACAAGCCAAGGGGAGAAGTTCACAATAGACCCGTCCCTCATAGCCCTCAGAAGGAACGAACCCTGCTGGCACCTTGACTTTGGATTCTAGCCTCTGGAACTGTGAGAGAATACGTTTCTGTTGTTTAAGTCATCACCTATTTTGTGATACTTTATGACAGCAACCCTAGGAAACTGATGCAAAGACCTATGAAGGATTTTTGATTCCAGGACCTAAGGGAAGGTTTGTGAATATTGAAAATTGTGATATAAATTAAAGTCTTCAGAAAGAAAGAGGTGAATAGGTAGAAAAGGTTTGAAAACACCAACTGTTTTTTAAGTAAGAGATATGATCTCGGCTGTGTGTGGTGGTTCACGCCTGTAATCCCAGCACTTTGGGAGACTGAGACAGGCGGATCTCTTGAGATCAGGAGTTCAAGACCAGCCTGGCCAACATGGTGAAACCCCATCTCTACCAAAAACATAAAAAATTAGCCAGGTGTGGAGGGGCACACCTGTAATCCCAGCTACTGGGGAGGCTGGGGCAGGAGAATCACTTGAACCCGGGAGGCGGAGGTTGCAGTGAGCCAAGATGGTGTTGCTGCACTTCAGCGTGGGTGACAGAGCAAGACTCCATCTCAAAAAAAAAAAAAAAAAAAAAAAAAAAAGGAAAGAGATATGATCTCTAAGGAAGATCAGTGAGATGAAACCAGCTCAAGCAAAGCTACTATCTTGAATAAAGAAAATGACTAAGGTAATAGTAATCTTTTTTTCACCTGATTGCCTGGGATGGGCATTTTGTAAATTGTTCCATCACTACCAGTGGGTTTGCTGGCCCTGGGGCCATGGAAGCAAGTTTTTTCTTTCTTTCCTGCTGGTCAGGGGAGTTTAATCATTTTCACAGTCAATTGGAAAATAACAGTTGTAAAGGCATTTTGAGGAACACATGCTGGGGCGTTGGGCCACCTTTTCTTGGCTTGAAATTGAGGCAGAGGGGTCAGAATTAACAAAGCAAATCATGCAGCCTGGCTTTCATTCTTCAGCAAACATTTCCTGAGTGCCTGCTCTGTTCCAGGAGCTGGCTGGGTACTGGAGCCAATGCATGGTTCACTAAAGAGCACATAGTCCCTGCCCACATGGTACTTAGATCCATTGTTTAAGAAGCAAGCTTAGACCTGAGCCGTGTAGGAGAATAACTCAGATTCACAGAGGTGGGAAAGGACAATGTTTTAGTAATTTGAGTGGCATTAGACTGAGGAACAGACAGCAAAAGCAAGGCATGGGGGAGTGTTGTGGGGAACGGGGAGACAAAGTCCCCATCCCAAGTCTTTGAGTGCTCTTCCGAATCCACACACTGTCACTGTTAGCCCCCCTGCAGTTAGGAACTTGCCAGATCTCCTGTCAAAGGTGAATTCCTCAGGAATGGGATGGGCTTTGAATAATAATGCCTGTGTTACTATTGTTAATTCTTCCCTGAGCGTAAGCCCCAAAGGCTGGAGAAAAAGCAAATCTTTTCTCAGTGCATTTCATTTGAAAAGTAAAGTTCATCTATTTGTTTCTAGATAGCTCTTGCCTCTGGCCTTGAACAAAATTAATTTTTGAAAATGAATCCCACTTGGCAACTATTTGTCTTGAAACAAAGGCCAGCCCTTAAAAATGTGTTGCAATATATACACTTGGAGGCATGAGAAATGGAGTCTTGAAGGAGCTTGTAGATACTTGTAAGATTCATTAAATCATGGTTCAGTATTAGCTCCTTCTCTAAGGGTGCCCACAGGGCCCGGTTCTCAGTGGGGGGCCTCCCTCTGCAGGTGGAGTATAAGCATGCAATTTCTGCTCCCAGGGAGGGGGCTTCTACCATTGTGGGAGCTGTTGGGGGAATGTTTGGAGACCACCAGGAGGCCCTAAAGCCCTTGAGAACTTCAACAAGGCATGATGCTGGCGGGGAGGATTGTTGGGGTGAATTGAATCCACACTCCTCTACAGGTCCTTGATTTTGCTTGGGCTGCTGTACTAAGCGTCTACTTTCTTCTCTCTTTCACCACGCCCTACCTGCTTCCCCCGATATATTAATGCTTTCCAGTGACATCCTATGGCAAACCTAAAGACCTGCTTGATTTAGTCCTTTAAGTTAAAGATATTCAGCCTCCCTAACCTTAACTTTCTGTCTGGGAGTTAGAGAATCACAGAATATCACATTGGATGGAGCCTCAGACTGATGGAGAACTATTTTTCAGTATTAGAGCTGCTTTTCATTACCCATTCTATATATTAGAATGATCTGGGAAGGTGAAGAAAATCAGGGAACTAGTAAAACTGAGAAAGAAAAGTAAGTTGATTTTTCATTAATTCGATAGTTGCAGAGACTCTAGGTGTAGGTCTGGCCCTGGACTAAGCACAGGCATAAATAAGACTATTCCTGTTCTCAAGACCCTACCCATTTACCAGGGGAGAGAAACATCTAAGCAATTACAATACAATGCCACACAGCATCATAGTTTGCCCAAGATGCAGGGGAACCTCTTGGGGAAAGGGGAACAATAAGCAGGGAAGAATTTGGAAAAGAGTTGGTGGTGGAGCTCAGCAGTATAAACCAGTAGGTGTTGGAAGCTGAGACAGGCGTTTTAGGCAGGGCAGAGCAGAGACAATGTTTGAAGGCAGGGAGAGCACAATATGTCCAGCAATGTGCAATGGGAAGAGAGTATGTCTGGCACGGAGGGTGTTATGGAGGTAGGGCAGGAACGGGACAGAAATGTGGGTAGAGACAGACTAGAAAGAGCCTTCTGGGCGCCTGGAGTTCTCTTTCAAGGGATGAGCAGCAGTAGGGAACCCATGGATTCAGGTTGATATTTTTAGAAAGAGCCTGCTGGTACCAGGGTGGAGGTGGATTGGAGGGTAGTGAGCCTGGAGGCAGGAACAAATTGGAAAAGTCCAGTCTGGTCCCAGCATCCCAAGTGTGAACCACGTGGCCTTAGGTAGGTCTGTTGCTATGATGTCTGGGGCACGCTGTAATCTGAGAGCACTTGATGGATGCCTTCTGTTACTTAAAGACAGGTTGGACCAATTATTTATTAACCACACTGGTGGCTTTTCTGTATGCCTTGACTCTGACACTCACTATGCCCAGCTTTCAAGTCCAGATAAAACAAATTGGTTATTGAGACTGTTCCTGGAGCTAGTGATATAGTTGTGAACGAAATGGACAAAAGTCTCTTCCCTTGAGGAGCTTCCATTCTACCGGTGAGACAGAACATAAACAATTGTACACATTAAATGTTAGGTAGCAACTAAGGCTCTGGTGAAAAATAAACATCGGGAAAGGGGCTTGCAGTTTACAACAGGGAGCCAGTAAAGCCGCAATGAGGTGCTATTTTAACAAATTTGACCCCAAAGGGCCCTTCACTTCAAGGGCTAAGTTGTTTAAAGGGAGGGCAAGGGTGGTCCAATTGTGCTTGCAGAGGATCTTTGGACCTTAACAGGGCCACGGGCTATGCTCGCTGTCCCTGGAGCGGGCAGCCAGGCTGACCATAGAAAATCTGTGATGGAAGGAGGGTCTAATAAACACTCTCTGTTTCTCAACTTGGAGCTGCTCTTGAATGTTCAAAGCAACTCACCATTCCCTTCCCCACTTGGCCCCCATTTTATTTGCTTAAAAGAAAAAAAAGTTCAGCTCAGCTGTAGCATCTGTTTTCTAGTGAAGTCCTTGCTTCTTACTCAATTTTCCAGCTGGTTTGACTTATCAGTACACAAACAGGTCACCTTACTGGCTCAGGGCCACACAGTGAGCAAAAGATTCCACCAAAGCATGAACCCAAACTTATTATTATTATTATTGTTATTTTAAATTGCAAAGTTTCTGGGAGTTCCTCAGTTGTGGCAGATGGGATGCTAATCTCATTCACTGAAAATGGATGCAAGGAACTTCAGTGCAGAGCTCTGCATCTGGCTCAAGGACTCTATATGACTCGATTTCCCCAGTGGAAAAGGGAAAGCAGAGAAATGCCCTCCTCCATCCATTAAAAGGCCATTTTGCACATGACTTGAAGGCTTCCCCAGTTGGAGGCTCTTGTTCCAATGCAGCTGCATTTTGGGTTGCACCCTCTTCAAAGCCCACACCCCAAGGGGTGGCCCTGCCCAGTTAATTTATTGTTTGTTTTCCCACTTCCCTTCTTCTCATCCCCGTTCCTCCTGCTGCCATGCAATTTCAAGTTCATAAGCAAGCTACTACAGTGTTAGGGAATTTCTGGGTAGAAATGGCATGCAGTTGCTGGGCAATTGCAGTGAGGCTGAGATTGACAGAGGTTTAGAAAATGTAAAAATTACCTTATAGGCACTCTCATTTGTGATTCTCCTTTTCGTTTGCAGTAACCTTTGGGTTAAGTCTTTCAAGCTAATCCATTCAGCTTCAGTCCTCCAACCCTTTGATTTTTGTTATCTATTTAAGCTACAAGAACCTTATCCTCAAATGAAGATTAATGTGAAAACAAACTGGTTGTGGCTTTCATAGAAGTTCCATTGGATCCAAAGCCCCTGCCCAACAGGCTTCTCCTGGCCCCTCTCCACACATCTACTTTCTGATTCACGGCCTGTGGAACCTTAGGCAAAGGTCTTTAACTCTCTGAGCCTCAGTGTTCTCATCTATCATTTGGGCACAATTATGTGCACCTCTTGGGGTGTTGGTAGGGATGAATGAAACGGTACATACTCAGTGACTTGCACACTGAATGGTCAATTAGTCTTTTCTTCTTGACTCATTCTGAGGTAGGTTCTAAGTGGCCATCTTGAATTTTTGTCAATACTACTGCTTAAGTAAATCCCTGGAGTCACAATCTGAAACCCTAAGTATACCCTTCCCAATTCCCTACTTTACCAGACTAAGCCCTTCACTCAGGAAGTTCATTTCTTATTTTTATTATTTTCCCTGTCTTTCTAGGTACCCCCAGTGTTTCCTTCCTGGCTCTGTTCTCTAACGTTATTCACCCAACAACATAAAGTTTTCCTTTTTATTTTGAGAATTTCAAACATGTAAAGGTAGAATAGTCCAGAGTGAATATGACAGTGGACACTATATATACATCAACTGGAATTAACAACTATTAACATTATTAACATTCATTATCATATATTCTTCATCTCTTTTTTTTGCTAAAATATTTTAGAGCAAATCTAAGCAATCATGAATTTCATTCATCCTCATGTACATATATATCACTAAAATATAAGAACATCTTAAATATCCACAGTAACTTAATCATACCGTACAAAATAAAAACCCAAGAATTTGTTAATGTCATCTAACACCCAGTTCATATTCGATGTCTTTTTATATATGGTTTGTTAGAATCAGAATCCAAATAAAGCCCATACATTACCTTTGGTTCTTTCAATCACCAATTCTGCCCTTCCCCAATTTTTTCTGCCAAGACAAGTCCTGATGACTGGGTTCATACTCTCCTCTTCTTATCCCAGTTTGGGAGGAGTCAAAAGGCAAGGTCAAAGGTTAAAGATTGTCCCTGTCTTGACAGGTATTTTGATTGCTCTCCATTGCATATTTGTAAGTGTCTAAACACCTGCATTTACCTTTAACACATCAACTTTTCATTCTTTTACAGAAGAGACACTTTGTTGCGGGGACTTTCTGGGGACCCTGATAAGAAAAACTAACATGGTGTACGTACAATGCTTAACCCTACCCAGTACACAGAACATACTCAAAAAGTTTATGGATTCTTAATTGGTAGTGATCATTATGATGACTGCATCTTAGAAAGCAGGTCTTTGGGTCGGCAGACTTACATTGGAAATCTGCATTTTCTCCTTGTCGTCAAGCATGTTACTGAAGGAGCATCTCTGAGTCTCCCTTTCATCAGCGATGAAGTGAGAGTGATATGATCTCTTAGCACTTTGAGAAAGAGAGATGCTGTGGATAAGACACATAAAACATTACTGGACACAAAATAGGGCTTCAACAAATGGCAGTATGTATACCACATACGTAAAATATATATCATCCATGACCACCGTCTCTCTCTCTGTCTCTCCTTCCCTCCCTAGCTTTATCTTCCCTGTCTTTCAATTCTACTGCATGTGGATAGGAATCTAAATACATTGCAGTGTACACATGGTATAGTGGAAAGAATCTTTGTGTAGTATTCTAGGTCTGAACTCATCTTTTACTAGTAATCTACCCTCAGGCAATTCATGGTACTTGCTTGAGCACAGTTTATTCACTTGTGCAACAGGAATAATAGTATCTGTTCTGAGAACCTTACAAGGTTAGTGTGATGCTCACATAGGTGCCACAGGGTGAGAGGGCTTTGAGATGGTGAAAACGCCAACTGACAGGCTAAGTCCAAAGTACACTGAGAGGGTTTTAAAGAAACGAATACAAATTCCAATGACATGAAGTAATTCATAAGCATTGTCTTTAAACAAAAATCATGTTAATCTTCTCTGGTTTACTTGGTTTTCTTTGCCATTGAATTATTCCACCAGGATTTGCTCTCTTTTGAGGATCGAGAGCCACAGAATGCTAAAGGGATGCAGAGTCTCGGAGGTCCCGTGTGAAGTGGGAAATCACCTGAATGCAGTGGGGCCCTTCAAGCACATTACCAAACAAGCCATCCCAGAAGCAAGGGAAGAGAAAGCCTCAAATAGCAAATTAAGACGTTCTCATCAGACAGCTTAATAAAGTGGTTTAAAACACACAGAAGTAAGGGGAAAGAGATGAAGACTAACACACCTGGAGTAGGGTACAGGCAGGGTTGAAAGGGCCAAACTCTGAGTCCTGTATTACAGGGGTCCCCAATCCCACAGCCATAGACTGGTACCAGTACCAGTCCATGGCCTGTTAGGAACCAGGCCACACAGCAGGAGGGGAGCGGTGGGTGGATGAGCAAGAAAAGCTTTATCTGTATTTATAGCCAATCCCCAGAGCTCACATTACCCCCGAGCTCCACCTCCTGTCAGATCAATGGTGGCATTAGATTCTCATAGGAGCAGGAACCCTATGATAATTGTGAACTGCGCATGTGAGGGATCTAGGCTATGTGCTCCTTATGAGAATCTAATGCCTGATGATCTTCACTCTCTCCCATCACCCTTGGATTGGACTGTCTAGTTGCCAGAACACAAGTTCAGGGCTCCCACTGATTCTACATTATGGTGAGTTGTATAATTATTTCATTATATATTATAATATAATAATAATAGAAACAAAATGCACAACAAATGTAATGTGCTTGAATCATCCCAAAACTATCACCCTGTCACCCCAGTCCTTGGAAAAATTGTCTTCCACGAAACCAGTCCCTGCTGCCAAAAAGGTTGAGGACCACTGCTGTGTTAGACAATATATATAGCCCCCCCACTCCCTTTCTCTGTGTCTGTCTCTCACTCTCTCACTCTGACACTGGGGTTATGAAGAGGACAAGATTTAATAACAAGGGGGCCAACAGATGGAAGGTACCTGAGGCAGACACACACATTTGTTTTTGTGAGGCTTGGAGACAGGTGTGCTCGGTCCCAGCCACAGCTTGCCAGTGAGCCTGCTGGCTTTTATCCATGTTTTAGGCCAATGATCCTCAAACTTTTTGGCACCAGGGACCAGTTTCATGGAAGACAATTTTTCCATGACTCAAGGGTGGGGTAGGATTCAGTGCATTACATTTGTTGTATACTTTATTTCTATTATTACATTTTAATACATAATGAAATAATTATACAATTCCTCATAATGTAGAATCAATGGGGGCCCTGAACTTGTTTTCCTGCAACTAGATAGTTTCATCTGGAGGTGACGGGAGACAGTGACAAATCATCAGGCGTTAGATTCTCATAAGGCACACGCAATCTAGATCCCTTGCATGCACAGTTCACAGTAGGGTTCATGTTCCTATGAGAATCTAATGCTGTGGCTGATCTAACAGGAGACAGGGCTCAGGGGTTAATGCTTGCTTGTTCACTGCTCACCTCCTGCTGTGGAACCCAGTTCCTTGCAGGCAGTAGCCCAGGGGTTGAGGACCCCAGTTTTAGCTAGAGGACAGTCAGAGCCAAAATGGGTGTTCCCCATGAGTGGCCAATTTAAGTCCTGGTGAATTTTGAGTGCCTCAAGTATATTTAGTGTAATTCTGAATATTTGGTGCCTCAAGTCCTTCCATCCTTCCCATCTTCCACCTGCACCCATGTGCTCAGTGTACCTTATCTTTATGTAACTCTCCTTGCTCTACTTCATCTCTTCTATGATCATTGGCCTGTTTCTGTTATTTTCTAGAGATGCATTGAACATCCTTAAACAATACAGCAAACATCTATCACAGCACATATTCCACTCTCTCATGTGAAGCAAGTGCGAACTGAGGACCTGAGTGCAGTGTGAGAGAAGCAAGCCTGGGACATAGCCCTTCTTACTCCTAGTTCAACACAGTCCCCATGATCTTTTAACTTTCTTCCTGTTCTCAGGGTGAGATAAGGAGGAATAGAGACTAGGCTAAGCCATCTGAAACAAACAGACAAACAACTCAGCACTACAATGGAACTTTTTGGATATATTTGGAGGCAAAGGAATATCAATGCTTGTCAACCTTAATTTTGCAGGCTGTGTGATGTAGCAGAGAAAAGCCAGAGAGACGTGGGTGGAAACCCCAGCTTTTCCATTTGGCGAAATAACTTGACCCTGGAGAGTTCCTTCTTTTTTAGCCTACATAATTAGTAGGAGAATAGAGTTACTATGAAAATTATATGAGAAAGAGCATGCAAAGTGCTAATCATTGAGCCTGGCTTAAAGCTGGGATTCAAATAAATGTGAGTTCTGCTATTTTTCCACATACCTCTTCTCACTTCTTCATTGTAGGCTTCGATTTGTCCACAAGCCAATGACGTTCACTGTTCCCATTAGTCTCCTGCTAAAATTTTGACTCAAGGTGGTGACAGGGAGTGACGCGGTGTTTGGCCGTCTCACCTGACAATGAGAGGGACTGAATTATGGCGGGAACTCTTCGGCCAAGGGCTGCTTCCCGCTGGGTCTCTTTGGGGGACGCTTCTTTCTAGAGGCCAAGAGCGCTTCAAAGAAGGACCAATAAATTGTGCTGGGGGCTGACAACTGTACTGCCAAGGGCAGAGTTGCACACGGCAGGCCTTCTTGTTCCTTTAGAAGAACTCTCAACCCCTGGGGTAGAGTTTCCTGTAAGTGTGGGTGTTAAAATAGTTTGTTTTGGTGTTGTTTTTGATACATGCAACTCCTTCCAGAGGCTAAGACATGAAACGTCCTGCCAGAAAATCATCACTGAGGAATAAATAATATCATAACCCTCTCCTGAAGCCCAACAGTTATTCTCCACACTCTCATTCTCCAACACCCTGTCCCAATCGCCAGCTCCAAACTTATAGAGGTCTCAGCAAACAGGCATGAGGCAGAAAAATGTTCCAAAGCTGTCTTGGCTCAGCAGGGTCCACCCATGCTAGCTAGGATGGGGAAAATTCCAAGGTAAACAGGCTGCGTTATCACTCCAGACTTTCTTGGCAGGAACAAACCAGTTTCCAGCCCCAAAACATATTTTGTGTGGATAATGGACAACTAGTTACAGAGTAAACACATGAGGAGTTCGCAGGTGTTATGTTCCTTTGTGTTCGCCAACCAGATGTTCTTCTGTGGGACTGGCGTTTTTGGCCCCCTGGGTGTCCCATGCTGAACTGAAATGTCATTCTTTCTTCTCCCTCTCAATGACATCAAGAAGAATTCTCACAGGAGATTTCCCAAAATGAGCTGTAGGTTTTACTTGCAAACAAGATTAAACTGTTTCTGTCAATTTCTTTCTTTCTTTTTTTTCAATCTGGTTTATTCCGAGAAGCACTAGTCAAAATAAACATGTAAATCTTGACCTTTAAAAAAATAACTACTATAGCAGAGTTATAAAAGTTACCTCGGAGAACTCATGCTGTGAAATTGATGCCCGTGTCCTCATGCTCTGGGTTGGCACTGGGTGCTGTGGATGCCACCCACGCATTGCTGCAAATCAAGGCCAAAGGTGGAACGTGCCAGTGCTATTTCCACCGCTCCTGGTCAAGGTGTCTGTCATGCTGGGGACATTCGAAGAGGTTCGGACAGCATTCGAAGAGGTTCGGACAGCATGGAGAAAACTGAGTGCTTCTAGAATATCTGACAGATTGAAGTGGGGCCGTGAGGTGAATGAACTTGGGTTTAGGAAATGAAACGTCATCAGACTGTGTCTGAAGTCAATCTCATGTGTCATTAGCCTTGAAAGGTTCTACCTGGTTCTCGTTGAACAAGTCTTGGCCTGAACCCTGAACTTGCTTGGCTGTAGCAAGGGAAGATCACACAAAACCCCTTTTGCTGTCATGCCGTATCATTCCCGGAGCAGAAAGGAGTTCCTCATTTTTCCACGCCACCTTTCCAGCACAGGAGTAGTGCCGGGTCAGGGCTCCTCAGTCGCTGAGTCTTGGTGTTATCCAGGCTTCCTATGACACGCTCAGTGCAAGGCAACTTGAGCTGCTCAGGGAGCCTGCTGCATAGGATTCTCTGGTCTTTCCCCATGGATGATAAAAGGAGGTAACCCTAAAATGTCCGAGAGGTTAAAGGTTGATTGTGGAAAATACACCCAGCATGGTTGGCTGCATAATAAATTCAATGACGGCCAGGCATGGTGGCTTACATTTGTAATCCCAGCACTTTGGGAGGCCGAGGTGGGTGGATCACGAGGTCAAGAGATGGAGACCATCCTGGCCAACATGGTGAAACCCTGTCTCTACTAAAAATCTAAAAATTAGCTGGGCATGGTGGTGTGCACCTGTAGTCCCAGCTACTCGGGAGGCTGAGGTGGGAGAATCACTTGAACCCAGGAAGTGGAGATTGCAGCGAGCCGAGGTCGTGCCACTGGACTCTAGCCTGGCGACAGAGCGAGACTCTGTCTAAAAAAAAAAAAAAAAATTCAATGACACATGCGCTATGTGCATCTCAAAACACTACAGTTATAAGATCTTATTTGTGATCTTATTTGATCCTAATTAATAATACCTTATGCTACTATAAGTGCTTGTGGTTTATAAAACACTCTGGCTTACTTTATTTAACTCTCAGCACAAATTTATGAGGCAGGTGGAATTATGCCCCCTTTACTGGTGAATTACCTTGGTCTCGGGGAGTTTATGTTATTTACCCAGTCATTTGCCAGTCAGTGGCAAAGTCAAACTCAAACTTCAGCCTCTTAACTCCAAATCCAGGGCTTTTCCCAGCAGGTTGGGAGTTCCATGGAGTAGGTGCTACTGTTCATGTTTTGTAGACGAGAACATTAAGCAGGGATTAAATAAATTGCCAACAAAAAGTAATTTGTGGTAGAATCTAAGAAATAATGCACATTTCCTGACTTCTAGTCCGGTGTTCTTGTTGCCTCTCTGGGATGCTTTTAGGGGGGAATAAGTAAAGGTGGGAGAGATTTTGTGATAATTGGAAAAGAAATCTAATATAGAAATCCTATCCTAAAGGACATCACAAATTTGCAGAATGCATATCATCATAATGTATAAAATATATTAGTGATTTAAAAAATCTCTGCTCACCTACTCCATTTATGGAATTTATTGCCTAACTATCTTTTTATACAATGGCAATGTTTGCGTGTGAAATGTATCTAATTTGTGGAAGCTGTAATTTTGTATTCAAGACATGATGGGTAATTATATATAGGAGTTGCACTTGAATTTCCCATCTACTGACAAAAATGATGGCGTCGGCCACAGCATTGTGATTTCCTTTCAATGAAATGAATTTGCTTTCCTTTTCAATTAGTTTTATGGACAAGTTTCAAAGATCGCTCTAGACTGAGAGAAAGTGGTGACTGGAATAAGCTTTGCCACATGCAGAAGGACTGGCATTGCTTCCTGTCAGTGCACATTCAGGCAGGAACGCACATCTAGGGGAGATGCAGCCACTCCACGTGGTGGTCCTGGTTGGCGGGATGTTGGCTATTAGGTTTGTCTGGCCCACATCCAAGTGGGCTTGCTGAGTGAGGCACAGAAGGCAACTCTCCAGGGCACTTTACTTCTAACGAGTGGACCTCTCCCCTAGGCCAGGTCAAGAGTCCCTGCTGTGGGGATTCTCGATGCCATGTACTTATTGTATTGCCTGGCCTCCTCTCAACTTTACCATCAAGCTCTTGTATGTCTATTTCCATTACAATTGTACTTCAAGGGCCTAACACGGTGGCTGACATCAAGCAGAGACTGATGTAAAGCTACTGAATAAATGCATGGAAGAATGACATGCAAATCTTAGGATAGGGCATTATAGTGATGGCTTGTGTGTCCCCATAAGCTCAACATTTCAATCTACTCAAAACTCAGTCCAACTTGGAGGATGGCAGCTTTTCGTTCTGTAAGTAAAATCAGATAGCCATTTGACTGTTGACAGACTTGTTTGTGGGCAAGTTACTTAAATTTCCTGGGCTTCACCAGATAGAATGGGGGTGAAAGTGTCTGATAGCAGCCCCACCGTTAACATGAATCAAGTCTAAGCTCCTTGGGAGAGCTGCCAAGATCTTCCTGCTGGTGCCTACCTTTGTGGTATGGAATCAGCTCACCTGCCCACGTCACACTGCTCCCAATGACACACAACTTACTCCTTGCTCCTGTTGGACACTGTATGCCCTCTTTTCCCTCAGCAGCGTATGTCTTGCTCTCCATGGGGCATGCCCTTCCTCTGTTCTCTTTGCCCGGGAAACGTCTCCACATATTTGGTGACTTGGATCAAATGCTACTCTTCTTTTTTCTTGTCTCAAAAAATCCTTCCTCACTGCTGCTTGTACCTGTTATAGCATTTTGTTTATGTAAACATTATTGTATTGATCGCTGTATTAGTCCATTTTCATGCTGCTGTTAAAGACATATCGGAGACTGGGAAGAAAAAGAAGTTTATTTTTATTTATTTATTTATTTTTTTAGAAAAAGAAGTTTAATTGGACTTACAGTTCCACGTGGTTGGGGAGGCCTCAGAATCATGGCGGGGGTGAAAGGCACTTCTTACGTGGTGGTGGCAAGAGAAAAATGAGGAAGAAGCAAAAGCGGAAACCCCTGATAAACCCATCAGATCTTGTGAGACTTATTCACTACCAGGAGAACAGCATGGGAAAGACCAGCCCCCATGATTCAGTTACCTCCCCTTAGGTCCCTCCCATAACATGTGGCATTCTGTGAGATACAATTCAAGTTGTGATTTGGGGGGGACACAGCCAAGCCATATCAATTACCTTTAACTGGCATTACTGGAAATACTTGACTGACTCTTTTAAAGGGTAGATGCTGCATTCTATTAATTTTGGTATCCTCTAAGCCTAGGAAAATACCTGGTATAGATTAAATGCTTAAATCTTTGTAAGATAAGTAACTGACTGTCTGAATGAATGAGAGAGAAATAGAAGTAGGACGACTATCACATTTTTAATTTTTGGAAAAAGGTGACATGATTTACCCACAATTTAAATCAATAGAGATTCCTAGCATATCCTTACCAGGTGAGAAGCTTCTGGAATCCCAAATGCCCAGCTCAGTTTTGTTGACTGAATGAAAGGATGTATGAGCAAATAGTGAAGATTCTTTTGCAAAAATGTAGGTTGACTTTTGGCTCCATTTATTTATTAATTTAGTTTACGTTAAGTGATCTTTGATTATATGTTTTCCCCTGTGCGTCCCTTCTCCTCATCTCTGTCTCATCCCAAGCACTGGGGCTACTAATATCCTTATAATGTCATGAAAGTTGATAGAGGGAAGTTTAAAAACTTTGTGAAATATGATACTAGGTAAAGGCTCACAGGTTATTTTTAAAACTGACTTCCCTTCCTTGGTTTCTAGCATCCGAGATCATTAAAAATAGATAGCACTGTAGACATTTTAAACACCTATCTTACTTTATTTCCACCATTAGTTTTGCTGCTTCTTCCTATGGTCCTCTGAGGTTGAAGAGAGAAACCTCAAGGTCATTTTCAATATCAGTCTCACTGCTCATGGCACGCATTCCTATGTGTAGGTTTCTTTATTGTCCCATTCTGCTTCTTTTCACAAAAATGTGGTTTGCAAAAAACCATATCTTATATCAAAACATAGGGTTCTAAAACTTGAGACACTGGGATCAATATAACCGTGCTATTTGGATTTAAAATGTGGAAAGGATATCCAGCTAGATAAGCTATGTGATCATGAGTTCAAGATTGAAGGCTCTTTTTTTGATATTAGCATTTCACCATCAAACGGGCATCAGCACACCAGCCTCTTCTCTGATCCTAATGTTCTCTCCCTTTAATAAGGCAGGTGGGACACGACTAAAAATTTCACTTATCCCAGCACCAGTGCAGCCCAGATCACATTCCCCACCCACTTCGATTTGCTTTCTTGTAGCATTTATAGCCACATCTGTTTTTCAATCAAGTTTCTAAAGAAACTGCATTGCAAATTTCTTTAAGTCATGGACTTCCCTTGCTCATCTTCTTCTCTTTCCCACCCCAAAGTCTGTGGCAGTGTGTAACACATGTCTGTTCGATAAATGCAGACTGTCTCAAAAGGATAACAGCTCCCTCAAAAGTGTCAAGATGGAGACATCAGAGCATGTTGACATTTTTATTCTTCTTAATTCTTGTGCACACCAATGGCTGGAGGCCTTCCATTGTCTCCTGGTCTGAGCGCTCTATGTATGCTTGTCAAAATAATGAAAATGTCTGGCTGTGTCATTGATCAAACCGCATGGAGTGAAAAAACAAGCCTCAAAAGGCTTGGTTCTGCTTTCAAAAGTACCAGACACAAGGCTGCTGGTGCAAAGTCCCTTGTGAAAGGCTGGCCCAAATGACAAGCTGTAAAGGTACAGACTTGGAGTTATGCCCTGTAACAGTGTCTGAAATCAATATCCATAGCACAGAAGATGGTGGAGGATCAGAGGCTTGCAGTACTGCCTCTGACATTTCAGGAGCATCTCAGTTGCCCCCTAGGGTGGTCTGGTCTCATTTAAGCCCAGACTCGTGCTGGGCGGGGGGAGCCTGAGCTCTTCTCTTTAGAAATCTTGGAGCAGTTTTTGATCTGTGCAAACCATTGGGAGGAAAAGAGACCCGAAACCCTTGGCTTGTGTGTTGTTTTAGCAGAGCCAGTTTTAAGTGAATTGATTTGTAGGGCTGCTGCCACAAAAAGAGTGATTCATTTTGCTGCTGGGTGAGAGAAACAGTAAAATGAGGCTGTTCTTGATGGATCCCTAGGGCCAGCCCATGCGAGAGGTGGATGGCCCGCCTTGCCAGTAGGTGAGAACACCAGCAAGCTCCTGGAGTACATTTCTTGTGCAAAATATCCAGTGCAGTGTCTGGCAGAGCACTGATGCTCCTGAGGATTAGGGCCCTTGTCTAATGTGGTGACATCTAAGTCTTCTATTGACATTAATATGGTGTGTCCCCATTTTAT
The DNA here is from genome assembly GCF_037993035.2 of Macaca fascicularis. NCBI lineage: Eukaryota > Metazoa > Chordata > Mammalia > Primates > Cercopithecidae > Macaca > Macaca fascicularis. The sequence goes on from NC_088381.1 coordinate 78,235,949, forward strand.
GCACGATGTGTATAGATGCCCGTGGTATACTTGTGAAATATGGAGTTATTTTTGGCAATTTTCAAAGGGCCAGTGAGCATCCAATTTCTCTTGTGGGGTGTCCCCTTATCTCCCTGATTTCTTTCTTTCAGCAACTTCCAGCACCCCCTACTTGTTTATCTGTTGTGCCCTGAGACTTAACTCCCTCCTGAAATATGGTAACGGTGCTTTCTAGTTGGTCTTTCTGTCCCTATTCTTCTGTCTCTAATTGAGTCCCCTGCCTTCATTGTGTTCATTCTAACTCAGATAGGTTCATTCTTATTCCTGGCATTGAGCTCCTCTGATGCCTCTCATAATTATTGTTAGGGTATTTCCAAAAATGTTTGAATTGGGTCATTGCATCCTTGCCTCAGCCCATGTGCCAAGTCCCGTGTCTGGACTCTCCGTATATTTCTTTTCAAGGAAGGTAGAACTGTTTACCCCAACTCTGACATAACTGTACTATTACTCATTTGTGTGACAAGCTCCTTCCCATCTGTCAAGACTCTGCTCAAATGCCATTTCCTTTCTGTAATTCTTCATGCTTCTTGACATGAATAATTAATTGATCTACCCCTCTCTGATCCCTTATAATGTTGTACATATTTTACAATAACGTTTATCATTCTGGGTTATTTTACTATTGATACTCATTTGCATATCATCTTCCGTGATAAGCGGTAGAGACAGGAACTCTACCTTGATTTATGTTTGAATTTCTGGTACCTATCATGGTGCATGCTATTTGTCTAATAGGTGCTTTGACAAAAGTCTGGGTTGAAACTTTAACTTTGAGACGCATTTGTCTTTTAGATTTGAGCATTCATGCATATGACATATTGATAAGTTAATATTTATTGGTTATTGATACTGTTTTAGGGTTGACTATGGAAATTGTTATCTTAAAATTAGATTCCATTGGATCTTGGCATTACAAGGTTCTTAAGAGGCTCATGACTGACGTACTCTTTTGGTTTAGAACAAATTTTTCATTGCCAAAAAATTCTGAGCCCTAATGCATCCAACATCCTGCATAGAATAATAAAGGGTCTGTACACTTTGTGGAGTCAATCCAAAAGAATGACCTACTTAGAAATCTCCAACTGAGAAGAATCTTTTAGAAAGAGGAGTCCATTTGATTTTCCTGTTTGGTGACTTATCTATGGGGAAGATAGGCTTGTCTATGAGAAACTCAGGTTTCATGATTTTTGTTTTCATTACCCGGGGCCAGATTCATTACCGATACTCCAAAGGTTCTGTCTAGGCCCTGCTGTTTGCTGCACAGAATGCCAATCACTGAGACACATGAGTATTGCCAGGGAAGAAGGCTTTAGTCACCTGTAATCAGATGCTATAGTTAAGGAGAAGGGGAGATAAATTCTCAAATCTGTCTCCCCAGCTTATGAAAATTGGGGGATTTATATAGCAAGGAAAGCAGGAAAACAGGAATTAGGGACAGGTAAGAAAGCAATCATGATAGATGAGGAAACTGGCATCTTACTGGATGTGGTGATCTGATGAGTTTCACAAAATCTGATGAGTTTCATTCCCTTGCCTGAGCGTCAGTTTCTTGAGGAAGGAACTCAGGTGAGACAAATGTAAGTTTCAAGTTTTAAGACAAGGGAGGGTCAATTTCTATGTTTATTCAAAAATCATAAATATTAGTTCTATGGGAAAATCGGATGGTTTCAGCTTGAGACTAATTTGCTGGGCACTGAAATCAGCATGATCCTTAGGTGGTCATGTTTTCACAGGACTGGTCTCAGTCACTGCCTCAGTGCTAACTTAGTGGAGAGAAACTCACAGGTCTCTGTACTCACTGTTGACGTCTACAGAGGCATCACTCCTCATGGGCTCTGGAGTCCGAGTGCCTAGGCTCCAATCCCAGCTCCACTAAGGCGTGTAAGCTTGTTCAAGTTACTTACTATCTTTCAACTTCAGTTTCTTCATCTGGAAGATGGAATAATAAAAATTGCCATGAAGGATAAAATCACAATATAACACACTGTAAAACACCAAAAAGTCTATGTCTAAGACTTGGCTTGGTGCCTGTTTCAGCCTCAACCCTGCCCCCACCTCCCCCCATCCAGCTATTTAGCATGATTATTTTTATTTGATGTCTGTGCATTAAAAATAGGCTCTTCTAGATCTAGTTTTGATTTATTTTCCATACATTTGATGAGTATCAATATTTGTTGAAAGGAAATGTGATTTTGAATGTTTAAAACTGCCATTTTTTGAGGCCAGGCATGGTGGCTCATGCCTGTAGTCCCAGCATTTTGGGAGGCCAAGATGGGCAGATTGCTTGAGGTCAGGAGTTCGAGACCAGCCTGGCCAACATAAAACCCCGTCTCTACTAAAAATACAAAAATTAGCTCGGCATGGTGGCAGGTGCCTGTAATCCCAGCTACTTGGGAGGCTGAGGCAGGAGAATCGCTTGAAACTGGGAGGCAGAGGTTGCAGTGAGCCCAGATTGCGCTACTGCACTCCAGTCTGGGTGATAGAGTGAGACTCCATCTCCAAATAAATAAATAAATAAATAGTTTTTAAAAATTGCCATTCTTTGAATTAGATACTCTAAAATAATATCATATACCATATAATCTAGGACTGAAGATTGTTTCAATTTTTTAATTGATGCTACCTATGTTTTACAAATATGCTAATAAGCATGTGCATCTTTTATAATAGAAAATTAGGTACTTTATCATTGTTCTAAAATGAGAAAAAAAAAAAAGGATCCCATTGATTCCCATATCAAATTGTCTTTATTTTCTTGGTTCTTATTTTCTATTCCATAAACCTTGTAACAAACAGGCCCTTTGCTATGGGTTTGAGAACAGTATATTAATAAACAAATACAATATAAAATTGCCATTATTTAAAGTAATACATCTTGTAAGCTAAATGATTTTAGGAGATGAAATGTCAGGCCAGTCACCAGCTTAGAGACCAATACTTGTTAAATTTTAAGAAGTTAGGTTTAGAAGATTATTTTACGCAAAACATTTGTTCAATACCTTTTGTATTTTCTTGAGGCACAAAAGTACACACATTAGTAAGTGATTCATGTCCTAATTTGTGTCCAACTTTTATTTTCTCAATGCTTTGGATTGTTCAGGTAGGCAAGAGGAGGTTGAAAACCAATTCTAAGGCACAGTGTTGTGGCTCATAGCTGTAATCCCAGCACTTTTGGAGGCCAAGGCAGAAGGATTGCTTGAGCCTAGGAGTTCAAGGCTAGCCTGGTCAACATAGTGAGACTCCATCTCTACAAAAAGAAGAAAACCAATTCTAGTTTTAGCTGTTACCTGATACCAGAAAAACTGATTTAAAAAAATTAAAATTGCTTATTTAGGGTTTTGTTTTGTTTTTTAATTGAGACTGAGTCTCGCTCTGTCGTCCAGGCTGGAGTGCAGTGGTGCAATCTCTGCTCACTACAACCTCTGCCTCTCAGGTTTAAGTGATTCTGGTGCCCCAGCCTCCCAAGTAGCTGGGACTACAGGCACGTGCCACTACACCCGGCTAATATTTTTTGGTATTTTTAGTAGAGATGGGTTTTGCCATGTTGGTCAGGCTGTTCTCAAACTCCTGACCTCAGGTGAACCGCCTGCCTCGGCCTCCCAAAGTGCTGGGATTACAGGCGTGAGCCACTGTGCCTAGCCTTAAGTGGTTATTAAAATGCATACCAAGTGCCAACTGATGCCTTCATGTGCAATGTCTCATTTAGTTTCTATGTAAATCTATGAAACAGGTCTTATGACCTGATTTTAAAGGTGAGGAAAATAAGGCCTGGATAATTTATAAAAAGATTATGTTTTTAAAAGATAATTTTTTTTTCTGTTGAATTGCTGTTAATTGGGCCTTTTGTCTGATTTTCACTGATTTCAGGCACAGTGGATTGAAGCGGGGCTGTCAGTCACGTGGTGTTTGAGGACTCCCATTGTAAATCAGGGATTCTTGCAGCCTGCTTTTTCAGGTAAAAAACATTCCTTTGAATTTTGCTTCATGTTTAAAACAGAAATCATGTTGTTCGCTTCTGATTTGGCTGCAGAGCATGCAGCAGCATGCCCTCCAGAAATATCAAAGAAGGAAAAGCCTCCTGCCATGGCAAACTGCCTCAGCTGCTCTCCGAAAATAGACCTCAGTTGACTGAGGTTATGTCAGGTTCTGCTCCATGTTCTGTCAGAGGAGTTTAGGGGTTATCTCTAGGATAGTATGTGCAACATCTTTTGTGCAAATATAAATGTGACACTATTCTACATTTTATTATTAAAGCATTTGAAAAGGCAGCTTTCTTTATGGAGTTGGAGGCATTTTTGTTTGTTTGTGGTGGGTTAGATCAGGGGTTCTCAACGAGGAGTCAGTTTTGTGCCCCTGCCAGGGGTCATTTGAAAATGCCTGGAGAAATTTTTAGTTGTCACAACTGTGGTTGCAACTGGCATCTAGTAGGTTGGGCCGCAGGTGCTGCTAAACATCCCACGATGCACAGGACAGAGAATTATCCAGTCCAAAATGTCACGTATGCTAAGGTTTAGAAACCCCGGATTAGGTTAAATTGCCTTAAAATGTAGCCCATGTTTGCAACCTGAACCTGTTTAAAAGTGTTTCTCCCTTCCAGCACAAGCAGAGTTAATGTGATGTTGAATTCTGTGGCTTTGTCTCAAGTCCTAAGTCTGATGAGATGATCAATGCCTCAGCTTCTTTCCTTGCTGTCTGTTATTGACTTTCTCTCTGCCTCTGGTATCCAAGCTCTTGTTGCTGGGGATGTTCACAGGATAGTGCAGGAGATGAGGGAGAGCTGGACCCACTTCCCACCTCTTGAAATACGGCTTTAATTAGATAAGGAAAAATTATCTAATAAAAATCAATTCAACAGCAGGTCAATGAAGAGATTAAGGAAGCAGGAATAGATGAATTTGCTGATAAGAATTAGAAATATGATTTGAATATTTTTGGAGAAAATAATTTATGTAAAAATTCCTCTCAAGTCATTTAGAAATATGGTTGCTACATTCCTAAGACTCCCACCCACCCTTCCCCCACAAACATTGTGGGTGTTTTCCCTTGCATTCCATCTGTAATATTCAGTACACTAAGTGAAATACAGATGTGGGTGTGGTTATTTTGTGTCAATTTCAATCTGATTTCCCAAACCTTGTCTGCATTCTTGCATTAGTTAGCAAACGAATTTTCAAAGCTGTGTTTTATATGCCTGATGTATTTTAGCATTCTGCTTGGTTTTTGGCAACGCGAATGTGGGCAGAATATGATTCTTGCACTTAAGAAACTGATGCAGTCCAGTAGTAGAGAACAAGTTTTAAGGAAATATTCATAATTAATGGGGTTTCCAATTAATGCTGTATAGAGAGAAGGGGTCTGGAAATATGCATGGGGCAAATTCTGTTTAGGGAACTGGGAAAAATTTTATGCACAAGGTAATTAGGGAGTTAGGTATTTAAGGATGAGTAGGAGTTTGACAAGCAGAGGAATAATAGAGAGAGGCCAGCAGGTATTAAAAAGCATGGATGAATATGCTGTGGTAGGAATATTATGTGAACAGGGTTGAATGGGAGGAGATGAATCTGGACTTCATCCTTCAAAACATGGTGAAGTCTTTGGGGGAAGAAGTATTCTCTGTCCCTGTGGCAGTGCCAGGCACACGGCATCTCATCCGTATCAGCACCAGAATGAACCTCAGCAGCAAAGGGCTGTAGAGCGTATGTTCTGAGTCTCTACGCAAAGAAATAATATGATTAAAGGTGAGGATGCCAGGGGAGTATAAATCAGAACAGCAGTAGGAAGTCTGCTCATAAGGAAACTAATCTGGGCAGGATGTGACAAGGACCAGGGCAGAAAGAAAGAAGGAGAGAGAAGGGATTCTGGAGACACTTGGCAGGTAAGTGTAATAGAATGTGATAAACAGAATAAATAGAAAAGTGATGTAAAGGGTAGATGGAGTTGCCATTGTCTTGGGCAGGGCGGACCAGGGAATGATACTGAAGTCATTTTATTCACAGTGTGTGCCCAGTATGCCTAGAACAACGTAACTTTCAGAATGTCATGTTTGGGGTAGTACCTTCATATGCTGGGGTAAACACTGCTCTGGTTGAGAGTGGTCTGCCGAAAGATTTGCTGGTACACATAGTGATTTTCTCCTGTGCTTTGTCTCCAGGGACGTTGGCTGCTGTCTTCTGACCCACCCTGTGTGACTTTGGCGTCTCCTGTGACCTCCCAGTATGGGTCTTGGCTTCATCCTGCCTCTTTGCCTTTCTGGCCCACCACCGCCAACTTGAATCTCAGGCTCCAACAGTTGCCTGACCCCCAGACTCTGATGACAGCCTACCTACTTGTTCTTCAGACCCTGAGCAGACTCACTGCCCAGACACACCATACACGAGAACATGAAAGGGTGAGTGAATCTTTCATCATTTGATGACTAAGTTGGCATTCTTTTACATTCCAACCACCAGAGGAAGGTGTATTTTAACACAATTGCCCTCACGTCCTCCTTAACAGGATTTACATAAGTTTATTAACACATATGTTTCTACAAAATCAAGTTTTGAGAACCATTTCTACACACTGATCTGGGACATTTTGGGGATATGAAATTAACTTTTAGCACACACAGCAAGAAGAAAACCGAATAACAAATTCTATAAACACCAAATTTGCTGTGAAATTTACATTTCCGAATCTCTCAAGAAACAGTGAACAGCAGCAATTCTTACTGTTTTCACTTTTCCCCCCGTCTTCACATTTTTATGTTTGACAGTGCCAACATATTTTCTCAACATTTATTCTGAAAGGAATGTACTTTGTGAATTCCTTAAATGCAGGATGATTCTGATTTTATTTGCCTAACAACTCCTCCTTATGCGTGGGTTAGTATAACAGAATGCATTTGAGACCTGCTATACTATTTTAAATTAAGACATTTCATGTAGCACATAATATTTTAAAATGAAGAACATTGTCTGGGAAAGCACACAGGCGAAGGAGATCAGATTTGACCTCCCAGTCTGCTGTTTTCTTGATGCAAGATAAATTTAACTTCTCCGTGCTTCAGTCTATACAATCAGTTTTCCAGGGGCGCTGTGTGTATAAAACGAGGGAGTGTATTAAAAGTATCAGCATGTAGTAGGTCCTTCAACAGAAGTTAGAGGTTCTAGCTCAAAGTCTGGCTTGTGTTCAATGAACACCAAACCACATAATTGCCCTTGCCCTCATCCTCTGTTAATGCATAAAGAATTTAACCTATTCAGTCAACTGGCACAATGTAGTAAAAAAGACACACACACACACAGACACACACTCATTTGTTCTAATGTTAGTCTTTTTATAAATGAAAGATGAGTAGACATGAAACCTAGGCAGTGTGAAGGACCGGGATTAGTAATAAGTATTTCAGTCCATAGCCTACAAGGCAGAGTTGGGGCTAGGTTGTCTGGAAAGGGCAGCAACAGGGTAATGGACACACTCTATCTACTGTCAACCAATCTCTACACAGAACCAGGTTCATTTACATTTGCTCTTTATGACATCCTGCAAGAAGGTAGTACTAACTCAATTTATAGATGCGGTAACGTAAGGTCTGAGACTTTAAGTAACTTCCCAAGGTCACATGACCAGTAAGACTTGATACTGTGATTTAGTTTCAAATCTCTTATTTTCCAATGTTCCTTGCTGCTTCCTAGGGACTAGAAATGAGCCCATTGGCAGACACTGAGAAACGTGTAAGAGTTTTGATAGCCCTTTCCCTGAAGGAAGCTGTCTGCATTAATATGTCAATAGGCAGGAGGACAGATTCAGTCATGGGGTGGTCAGTGTAAGTCTCCTGTAAGTTTCTTCCCACCATCTCTAGGAATCTTCTGCAGCCTCTGACATTGTCCCCACGAGCTCTGCCCTGCTTCCAGCTCAGGAGGGGTCTGGGCTTTATCAGCTGGGTCAATGGCACTCAACTACCAAGGAAGGAATATTACAGAATGGAGTTGCCGCTTCCTAACTCTAAGTTTGCACTTACTAGAATTTTTTATGAGCAGTCTAGGCTGATCTGGTTAATGTTTATCTACCCCCTCATTCTAAGAAAGGATTTAGACAATTTTTGGAGTATAATAATGGAAATAACAGCAGGTTAAGTGGAGATAATGGGAAAATAAAATGAGTCAACACATCAAATGCATAACTCAAAGACTCACCATTGAACACCATTAATTTGGCAGAGATGGGTTCCAGGGACCTGCTGCTGAGAGTTTTGGGCTGAAGGTAATGCCAGATGAGGCTCTGTTCTGAAGAGTTTTTTTTTTTTTTTTCTGAGACAGAGTCTCACTCTGTCACCCAGGCTGGAATGCAGGGGTGCGATCTCAGCTCACTGCAACTTCTGCCTCCCGGGTTCAAGTGATTCTTCTGCCTCAGCCTCCTGAGTAGCTGGGACTACAGGCGCGTGCCACCATGCCTGGCTAATTTTTGTATTTTTAGTAGAGACAGGATTTCACCATATTGGCCAGGCTGATCTCGAACTCCTGACCTTGTGATCTGCCCATCCTGGCCTCCCAAAGTGCTGGGATTACAGGCGTGAGCCATCATGCCCAGTCCTCTGAAGACTTTTTACTTGCTTAGGACATCCTTGCAACAGGTCATTTTTTGTCTGCTGATACATGGTCTGGAGATTGAAATTTGCAGGATTCTGCCAGACTGTTATTTCTAATTGGCTTTATGGTGGAGGGTGTGTTGAGAGAGTAACGTCTAAGAAAGGCACAGGATGTTCTGCAGGTAGTCATTTATTGTATTGTTGTATTGGTACTCTGGCTATGAAGCAAACTGCCCTGCTGTCCCAAAGAATAGCACTGTAGGCATAAAGCAGGGTCTGATTTATAGGGAGGTAGTCTATCTTAGTACTTAGGGACACAGATTATAGGTAGAGTAAGACAGATTGAATCATGGCTGTGCCACTTACTAGCTGAGTCACCTTGGGCAAGTGGTTTAATTTCACCATCTGGAAAACAGAGAGGTTCCTCATGTTTTACCTTAATGTAACATTCTATAAAGAATACTTTACTGTGAAAACACTGAAAATGCCTATTTTAAACACAATGAATACTAGAAAGTACAGATACATTTCCAGATACCCATTATCCAAAATTTGATTCATCCACACCGCCCAGAAATGGTAAAATATCAATTAATAAGTATGTCATTAGTAATAAAGAAACAATAACAGGCTTTGTCAATCATTCTTAACTTAAAAATACAGACTCCTGGCCTGATGTAAGAATAATGATGTTGAGGCAAAAAGACAAAAGCATCACCTGGAGAAAGGAGTGAATCAGACGATTTTTGGAGTACAATAATAGAAATAACAGCAGGTTAGGTGGAGATAATGGGAAAATGAAATGAGTCGGGGTGGGAGTAGAAGGGAAGTCAGAGTGGTGGCAGATGCATATCTACCTCCTCCATCTTCCTCTTGGCATCAGGAAGGTAAGTGCTGACAGAAGGTGATGAATTGCATTTTATTCTTTCTGAAGACTGCTTACTTTTGATATTTTTTTGAGGCAGAAAGGAATGAATGTAGCTTTAACCTCTTTGTACTATGAGTGTTCATGACCCTGGGATAATATTTGGAAAGTATGTTATACAAATGTATTTTTGTTCTCCATAAATTATATTATCTAAAGGGCAACTCATTTACCCAAGACATTAATTTCTTCAGGGACACTTAGATCAGGAAGATCAGCACTCACTTTTGGGTTTCCAATAGATTTTGTTGAGTCTACATTGGAAACTAGGGTGTGTTGAAAGAGAAAATGTTTATCTTAATTCCACTCATACTTCTTAACATACCAAGAGCCAAGACACAGTATTGAGAGAAGAAAATATAAGTTTTAAGGGACTATCCTATTATATAGGAAATGGTTGGAGCCCTTGCACCATGGGAAGGAGGAGGCCAGCTAGTGGAGGCAAGAATCAGAGAGAACTTGGGTGAAAATGCTTATGAGGTCACTCAGAGGGATCTAGGGACTCTTACCTGGAGGAAGGTGGGGCAGATAGATTGAGGAAAGAAGTAAAAGGTAAAGGATTGGAGGACAAGAGGGCGCTGATGTCCTACCACCTGTTCCCTTCCTCCTATTTGAATTCTGGGGGGACCACCTAGTGAGAGGGCTGCCGGTCAACATGCGACTGTGGCTCCCGTTGAATACAGTATGTTTGCGAAGGTTAGGCAGGGAGATCCAGAGCTAGTCCTCCTAGTTCCCATGACTTGTGTGTGATGCGTAAGAGGCCCATATCTGAGATCCTCAAGGTCAGCGGGCCTGCAATATAGATGAGAATGAAAAGTTTGTGTCCTCTATAAACAGTGTGCAATACAAATAAGGATTGATGCCATGACCCAGATTCCTTGAAAGGATGTCTTTCCAGGTTATTGTAAGGATTAGACACTGGATGTGTACGTGTAAGGACTACTTTGGACATCGTATGCCATGAGTTTAATACAGGGTGTTGAAGACAACAAATAGTCAATAAATGGCATCTCATATTATTGTTACTAACACATAGTGGTCGTTAATTTGGAAGTAGCAGTTGATTTGAAAAGTACCAGTGTGGGCCAGGCATGGTGGCTCATACCTGTAATCCCAGTACTTTGAGAGACTGAGGTGGGTGGATCACTTGATCCCAGGAGTTCAATACCAGCCTAGGCAACACGACAAAACCTTGTCTCTTCAAAAGATATAAAAATTATCCAGGCATGGTGGTGCACACCTGTAGTCCCAGCTACTTAGGAAGCTGAGTTGGGAGGATGGCTTGAGCCTGTTGGTCGTGGTTGTAGTGATCCATGATTGCGCCCTTGAACTCCAGCCTGGGATGACAGAGTGAGACCCTGCCTCAAAAAAAAAAAAAAAAAAAAAAAAAAAAGAAACAAGGAAAGTATGAGTGTGATTACTCTGGGAACATCATCTAGAAAAGTCTGAAAAATCTTGTGTTAAGAGCAATTCTGGTGTTGGTGTGGTTGCTTATAGGTGCAATAAAGGATGAGGGTGTGAGGCAGGCATTGTCTGGAATAAAAGCAGTGAAGTCTTCACTGGCAAACCCATGAGGGTAAATGTGGCACCATATTCTAAGACAGAACAGGTCAGTGCAAACTCATGGGCATAGGCCACCCTGGGTTGGCCCAAACTTGTCATATTATGGCAAGCTGGGAGTCAGTGGGACTACATCTTAGAAAAGGGACTGAGGTGGATGGAGAGATAAAGCTGATCCTCTTGCAAAATGGGTTTGGACCAAAAAAGCAAGTCTGATGGTACAAAGATAAAATAATCTTTTCTAGATCTGAGACTAACTTGAGGGGAGAGACCCTATTTATCCAGACTTGTAGCCCCCAAAAGCTCCCACAATGCCTGATACATATTAGGCCTTCAATTAATGTTTGTTGAAGAAATGCTTATAGACAAAGATTTGGGCCCAATTTGATGGAGCAGGGCAGAAGATGCTTTGACAGTCTGACGTGCTGGGGGTTAGCATCATGCCGAATGGGCTTATTCGGAAGATTTTGACTTTAAAACAAGGGCCAGGAGATCAAATATGGACTCCAGTGCTCTGTTACCATGTCATCTGTATACCGTGGATGTATTACGTGAATAAGAAACTCAAAGAATCCTGGGATATTCCCATCAAAATTCAAGGGAGATTTATTTATTTATTTATTTATTTATTTATTTATTTATTTATTTTGAGACGGTGTTTTTGCTCTTGTTGCCCAGGCTGGAGTGCAGTGGCATGATTTCAGCTTACTGCAACCTCTGCCTCCTGGGTTCAAGCAATTCTTCTGCTTCAGCCTCCCAAGTAGCTGGGATTACAGGTGCCCGCCACCATGCCTGGCTAATTTTTTTGTATTTTAGTGGAGATGGGGTTTCACCATGTTGACTAGGCTGGTCTCGAACTCCTGACCTCCGGTGATCTGCCCACCTTGACCTCCCAAAGTGCTGGGATTACAGGCGTGAGCCACTGTCAAGGGTGATTTTTTTTTTTTTTTTTTGAGACAGAGTTTCACTCTTGTTGCCCAGGCTGGAGTGCAATGGTGCCATCTTGGCTCACTGCAACCTCTGCTTCCTAGGTTCAAGCAATTCTCTTGCCTTGGCCTCCCAGGTAGCTGAGATTACAGGCATGCACCACTATGCCTGACTAATTTTTTTTTTTTTTTTTGAGACAGAGTCTTGCTCTGTCGCCCAGGCTAGAGTGCCACTACTACAAGCTCTGCCTCCCGGGTTCACGCCATTCTCCTGCCTCAGCCTCCCGAGTAGCTGGGACTACAGGCGTCCACCACCACACCCAGCTAATTTTTTTTTTGTATTTTTAGTAGAGACGGGGTTTCACCATGTTAGCCAGGGTGGTCTCGATCTCCTGACCTCAGGTGATCCACCTGCCTCGGCCTCCCAAAGTGCTGGGATTACAGGCGTGAGCCACCCTGCCTAGCCAAGGGTGATTTTTAATGTATTTCTTGGTAGATGGCCCAGTTCTGTGGAACAGAAATTCCAGCATCTGATCCTCTACTCCTGACAGATGTGACCTTAAAAAGAACTTAGAGATTTTAAAGTCTCACTGAGGATATAAAAAAAGTCTTTAAGATGAAAGATTAATTCATAGAATATGAGTTCCATTGTTTGGTTCACCTTGGTGCCTGGGAAATAGTAAGTTCTCAACAAGTATTCACTGAATTTAAATCATTTTGTGGAGAATTCTGTTGATCTGGTATGTGCTGGCCATTGTGCCAGCTGCAGACGTATCCCTTTCAATAGGGGGCTGAGAGTCTAGTAGCGAAGACAGGAAAAAAGACAGTGACAGTGTGGCATGGTACGTGTCATGACTGAATAATAAACAGGAGATTTTTATGAGAGCAACAGTCTTTCTCCATATCAGAGACCATCAAATGGTGGTCTATAGCTGGATGCTACCTGCACATGTGTTTCATTTGATATTCTCTGGGTAGGCCAACCCCAAATTTAAGCATTTAAAAAAGTCTGTCATTAGCATTTACAAATAAGTACTGTCTTGTCACAGGATCTTTGGGGTGTTGCTTCACTGGCTGAAAACCTCGGTGGCTGGCAGTGCCTCTGCTTGGGTTTTACTTGAGTCCACTGGATTTGTTCTGTCCACTTGGCCCAGCAGGCTGAGCTGGGCTCATGCTACCACCTGGATCCCCTACCTACCAAGGGTGAGCCAGGTGCAGAGCAGCAAGGGGTGTGTGAGTGAGTGAGTGTGGGGTCTGGCCACTGTGCACAGCCATACATGCTGACCGCAGTGGGGTGGGCCTCTCCAGGCACCAGCACAAGCGCCGGCTCCAGCTCCATGTGAATCTGCAGCTGGACCAGATGTATCACAAACAGCTTCTGCTGTGGGCACTGGTGTCTGGGCAAGGGGAATGCAATGGCACCTGAAAGCTTGGAGATGCCAGGAACCGCAGTACCCCAAAGAGGGTGTTACAGCATGTCACAGCCCTGGCTTGGGGAGCCCCAAGGTCTGAGCTCCCAGAACGGCCTCAGCTCTTCTCTCCTTCTCATCACCTGCAGCTTGGTGAGCAGTGTGTTTCATCCCTGTTTGTGTTACAGCCCTTTCAGTCCTGCCATTTGGCATCTCCTGAGTTCTTTTCCTACGTCTGGGAAGAATGAGGTACGTGGACAACTAGAGGGTGAGCAAGGTGGAGAGGAGCTTCGTTGAGCCACAGAACAGCTCTCAGGAGACCTGCAGTGGGTAGCTCCTTTCCGCAGGCAGGTCGTCCATCGAGTGTGTGAGTCTGAGTCTGGGGGTTTTTATGTTCTCAGAATGGAGGAAATGCTGACTGGTCTATGGTTGGCCTAGAAAAAGCATCATCCAATTAGTCAAACCATCATCAATGAAGTTCTCACTCTGGGCTGCAGTCTGCCTGGAGCTGGCAGCCTAGCCCCCAGGCTTCAGGCCATCTCTGGCTTGAAGATGGGGCTTCACCGGGGACCCGCCACTTCCTGCTGGGAACCTGTCTGCTTCCTGCTGCCATCAACATGATATCCACAGTGCCCAGGCTGTTCGCCCTGAGGGGTGCCTGCAGGCTAATGCCAAGCCACCCTCAGCCCCTGGCCTCCCTCTGGTGCTGGTTGGCACCCAGTGTCCGGAGGGGACTGAGGCAGCAGGGGGCTGGTGTGTCAGCACCACCCAGAGAGTGCACATGCCCAGCTGGGTTGGGACATTGCCCGGTCTCAGCCACAACTTTGCTCCACACTGCAGCACTGGAGTGGGCACCAGGAGCAGGGAGAGGCCAGGCAGCAGAGGCAGGCACTTTCAAACCTGTTGGCGGGTGAGGAAGGGGCTTCCTGGGCCCCAAGAGCTCAGGGATGCCCTAGTCCGGAGCTGAGGCTGGGTGGCTGCAGTTGTTGCCTGAAAGTGTGGGGCTCCTGTCCTGCTGGCTGGGGGTGGGGGTGGGGGTGGGGGGCAGGCTTCTGCCTGTTCTTGGCCCCTGCTGGATCCACAGAGCGCACAGCCCCGGCAGCGCCTCCCCCGCTGCAGCTGGCATCCTCACAGCAGCCGCTTCTGATGGGCCACTGCTGCCATCAGTTTTCCTGTGGAAATCTTTTAAATTTAACCAATGGTTTATGTTATCAGTAAGGCTTCTGGTCAGCAGTTGGCTATTAGTACTTAAGTTTTGGGGGAGTCAAAAGTTATATTCAGATTTTTGGCTTCATGAGCTGTTGGCATTCCTAACCCCTGTGCTGTTCAACGTTCAACTGTACTGGATTTTCTTGAAAATTCTGAAGTGCTGGAAACACTGGGCCCAGATTTCTATGTGAAGCAATTTTGGGGCTGAGTGGCTTCATTTAGATGGGACATGTGCTCCCCATATTCTGCTCTCCCCTTAACACTGAGGTTCATGATAGTGAGGTAGTGCTGTTTCCATGTCGTAGAATTAACAGGAAGTTGAATTATTTCCCATTCTCATTTCAATCAAAACTGGAACAATGGAAGATACACTTAGGGCACCATGTTTTAAGCAAGAAAGGAAGAGGGCAAATTTCTTGTACATATAAAACACATTCCTAGGTGTTTAATGTGCAAACCAATTGTGTCTGTGCAAAGTGACATAATTTAAAACATCCTTCAGAAATAACCACATCAAGAACCATGGGCTACTCAAGTGAAAATAAAATTACTAAAATTTCAACAGGTTTTACATTTGAATAAAAATAAATTACAATGCTGTTAAATTCAGTAAGTGACAAAAATTGTCTGGGTATCACAGCTTTTAGGAGACAGTAAATGTATAAAAAAGGATTTTCTAGGTGCAGCAGAAAGTATGTATCTTGAATAGTCATAGAAACACAACCTCTCAGTGTCAAATGCTTGAGAACCATGGCCAACTTCATGGGCATGGGTCCATACTTAAGATTTAATGGTCTGTGGTTGCTGTCTTAAAATTCTTAACAATTTTATCCTTGAATGAGTGATGTCTGATGGGACAATGGAGGATGCACCAGATTTGCAGCCTCAACATCCATGAGCAGTCCCTCTCTAGCATCTCTCTGCCTCTGTCCCTGGGAAGAGTTCTTGTCTGCCTGCTGCCCATCTCCTGGTACCCCAGGACTTGTCCAGCTCTCCCTCCCTATCCCCACCCTGTGATTGCTGCCATTCTCTTCCCCTAGTAGGAACTAGGCATGGATGTGAGGAGGGTCAAGATTTAACACACATGTCCTGTGGCATTTCAGAGCTGGGTATCATGGCAATTGTCTCCATGCTGGGCTGCCAGTGCCATGGTATTTTTGATGGGTGGCTTGGCAGGGTTGAGACTCTTATCTACCCCATCTTGCTACCTACTATGTCTTGGCTTAGGGATAGCAACACATTTGAGGGTTGCCTGTCTGCAGTGAATTGGGTAGTAGGTAATAAGAGAAGATGGCTGGCTCAACTTTCTCACCCCTGGTTGGGACATGGTGTGCTGGTCCAGCCACTTAAGGGTGGAGGATCCTAGAAGTTGTTGGAGCATGTGTCAGGGTATACATGGAATCACAGGGAGGGACTGGTGAGAGTCTGTTGTGATCATCTCCTCTTCCCTTATTGGTAAGAGAGGGATTTCTACCCTAGGGTTATAGGGATGTCTGAAAACAATGACACTAGACATGTGAGATCAACAGTAGTTTGTTGGTTACATATGCTCACCACTCCAGGGGGGAGGAAATCACATGCCATGCAGGTCCCCTCCCTGGGGATTGCACTTGGGAACAGACTGAACAAACAGGGGCTACGGAATGCAGGCTTTGCAGTGATGAGAGGGTGAGGTAATTGCTGGTCCCATGGAATGTGATTGGCTTGTTTGAGTAATTCTCTGGGCTGGCGGGAATTGAAACCTGCTACTCAAGGATACGCAGGCACTGTGCCTGGTCTCATGATCAAGATGGTTGGTTGGGTGACCTTATTTCCAGGAGCAGAGAGGGGAAGGGAACTTTTGGTTAGGTCATCTGGGGCCCTCCTACCTTCAGGTGTCAAGGCAGCACATAGTATTGAACCTTAATTTTAGTCCTTACACCACAGAGTCTGCACTTACTTCATGAGTATCCCTGTGCTTGAGTAAGCACAATATTAAATAACAAAAAACACTTTGATGGGTGTGTTTGGGGAGTGACAGAGAGAGACAGAGAGAGAGTGGAGAGAAAGGAAACAGGCTCTGCCTCTTGTTCATCTGGCCCAAAGGAGGTGGAAGGCTCTACCTGTTTGGTGACTTTAGAAGGTGAACCTGCAGCCCAGCCCCTTTCTCTTTCAATGTCTTTATAATGAATGGCCACAAGGAGCTCTTATTCTTTCTAGATCCTGCATTCCATGAGTCTTACAAGTAGTCCTCACCCCAATATGCTTTTAATGTCACTTTTTATCTGCTTTATGAACAAAGGACCTTGTATTTTCATTTTGCACTGAACTTCACAAATTCCATAGCCAATCCTGCTGAGAATTTAGAAGACAAGTGTGTGCACTAGTTACCTGAGGTCAGTGTCACTTACTTTTGTTTCTTACTTGATCCCACAGGTATTTGAGTTTGGGGCCATGTCATAGGATGCACCTTGAAATGAGCCACGACATGTGCAGTCTAATGGTCTCTGTTGATCCATTTGCTGTCTGTGAAACTCCAGAAGTCAGGTAATTAACTATTTCTTCTGCAATACAGTGTCTTTATACTTAACAGTTATTCTAATTCTTTATATAACCATTAACATCTACATCTGAGTCATAAAGCATTGAAATGAACCCTTGGTTATTGTATTTTCAGCTAATAATTAATGCTATGCACCATGTGATCATAAACCTGCTCTCCTTTTTTTTGCATTAATTAGTAACCTGGTCCAACCAGACTCTTAACACGATTGTCCCCGTGTGAGTTTAGTCATTATTTTGACTTCACTGATTATTGGCATTTATTACTTAAGAGCTAAGAAACAGCAACTAATTGAACGTATTATGAAACATGTTTCCTCCTGCCTTTTCCAGGGTGGGAGAGCATGACTGCTTAATGGGCCACTGCTTATCCCCATTCAAATCCTGTGTGCATTGACTTTGTAGATTGCACCTCAGAAGACTTCTCATGTTTCGTTTCCCCACATTTTCTGTGGACAAATTTCCATCAACTACATATACTGCTTTGCAGAAACGAACATCTCAAAATCTGAGGAAGAGTAGATAATTTTAGGAAGGGTGACAGAATGGGGAAAGCGGTAAACAGTATCTGAAGAAGTAGAAAATGACTTGAATTTTAGAATTGGGTTATGGTGGCCAGGCGCGGTGGCTCAAACCTGTCATCCCAGCACTTTGAAAGGCTGAGGTGGGTGGATCGTTTGAGGTCAAGAGTTATAGACCAGCCATCTTGATCATGGGACCAGCCACAGTGCCTGCGTATCCTTGAGTAGCAGGTTTCAATTCCTGCCAGCCCAGAGACCAACATGGTGAAACCCCGTCTCTACTAAAAATACAAAAATTAGCTGAGTGTGGTGGCACATGCCTGTATTCCCAGCTACTTGAGAGGCTGAGGCAGGAGAATCACTTGAATCTGGGAGGTGGAGGTTGCAGTGAGCCGAGTTGGCACCACTGTACTCCAGCCTGGGTGACAGAGGGAGACTCTGTTTTCCCCCACCCCAAAGCAAGAGTTTTATGGCATTTAGAAGTCCATTTTGAATGATGTGGTAGAGTGGAAACCAGATTACAAGCAGGTGAGAAGTGAAAAGATGATGAAAAAAAGAGAAAATAGTAATAATAGATTACTGGCTTCAGTAAATTGACAGTGAAAGAAAGGGTGAGAATGTGGTTTAGGAGATGAGGCAACATGATCATCTGAAGTTTTCTGTGTCCAATTTTTAAGACAGAGGAAATTGTGCATATTTGAAGGTAGTGGAAGAATTGGCAGAAAGAAGGAACTTGAAAGCTGAGATAAGAAGTTAGTATTGGAAAGATGGAGCCAATACCTCCACATCTGTGAAAAAAGAAAAGAAAAAAAATTATCCAAAGCTGAGTATTGAGTCAGCAGACAGGGGAAAATATAGGGGCTGTGGGTTTTACCAGGTAGTTGGTGGTGTCAGGGCATGCAGTTAAATATTATCAAAAAGGAACTGACAGTCTAAAAGAATCAGGAGCAATAGGAGGTTCAGGAGGGCATGGAATATTTTGCTTAAATGTGGAGGTGTGAGAGAGGCTGAACGTGAATAACATACCCCATCTTCCTTCCTTCCTAAGAGAAATCCAGTTTTCTTCAGGTATCCACTCCTACGTCCCGTGACTGAAACAATATGAGTCCTTCCCTAGCTGGAAGGTATGGTCTGATTAGTCTCAGAGCTACTCAAAGGACTGATCCGTGATAAGATCAGGTGTTACACCAGAATAGGATTCAACGCACTACCTTCTTCATTGAAAAAGTCTACCTAGGTCAAAAATATCAGCTGATGGGAGGCCGAGGCAGGAGGATTGCTTGAGCCCAGGAGTTTGAGACCAGTCTGGGCAACATAGTGAGGCTCTGTCTCTAAAAAAATAAAAAAGAAATTAGCCAGACATGGTGTTATATAATCATGGTCCCAGCTGCTAGGGAGGCTGAGGAGAGAGGATCAATTGAACTCAGGAGTTCGAGGCTGCAGTGAACCATGTTTGTGCCACTGCAC
Organism: Macaca fascicularis; assembly: GCF_037993035.2. Lineage (NCBI taxonomy): Eukaryota > Metazoa > Chordata > Mammalia > Primates > Cercopithecidae > Macaca > Macaca fascicularis. The sequence goes on from NC_088381.1 coordinate 78,255,115, forward strand.
TCCAGCCTGGGTGACAGAGCGAGACCCTGTCTCAAATATATATACATATGTATGTGTATATATATATACCCTAGCTGAATATGGTCAGCTAGTTCTCCTGGCACTATTTATTAAATAGGGAATCCCTTCACCATTGCTTGTTTTTGTCAGGTTTGTTGAAGATCAGGTGCCTATAAGTGTGTGGTCTTATTTCTGAGTTCTCTGTTCTGTTCCATTGGTCTAAGTGTCTGTTCTTGTACCAGTACAAGAACTGGTTACTGTAGTCTTGTAGTATAGCTTGAAGTCAGGTAGCATGATGCCTCTGGCTTTGTTCTTTTTGCTTAGAACCGACTTGGCTATTTGGCCTCTGTTTTGGTTTTATATGAATTTTAAAGTAGTTTTTTTTTCTTCTAATTCTGTGGAGAATATCGATGGTAGTTTAATGGTAATAGCATCGAATCTATAAATTACTTTGGGCAGTGTGACTGTTTTCACGACATTGATTCTTTCCATCCATGAGCATGGAATGTTTCTCCATTTGTTTGTATTCTCTCTGCTTTCTCTGAGCAGTGGTTTGTAGCCTTCCTTGAAGAGGTCCTTCACTTCCCTTGTTAGCTGTATTCCTAGGTATTTTATTCTTCTTGTAGCATTTGTGAATGGGAGTTCAGTCATGATTTGGCTCTCTGCTTGCCTGTTGTTGGTGTATAGGAATGCTAGCGATTTTTGCACATTGAGTTTATATTCTGAGATTTTGCTGAAGTTGCTTATCAACTTAAGCTTTTGGGCTGAGACAATGGGGTTTTGTGGATATAGGATCATGTCATCTGCAAACAGGGATAATTTTTGACTTTCTCTCTTTCTATTTGAATACGCTTTATTTCTTCCTCTTGCCTGATTGCCTTGGCAAGGACTTCCAAAACTACGTTGAATAGGATGGTGAGAGAAGATATCCTTGTCTTGTGTAGAAACTTTCAATGTAATTGTTTGGTCTATGTGCCCTCAGTAAAGGTATTGATTTGCAACAATCACACAGAATTGGTTAAGAAGAGTATGAGGACTATTTAAATATTTTTTAATAGAAGGGAAGCACACATATGTTTAAAAGAAAAACCTCAGAGGAGTTAACAGTTTTTAAAAATTCTTAAACTTTTGAAGATACAATCCAGAACATTTACAGACATTGATTTCCTTAGTTTCATTCTTTCTCCCAAAATGAGTTTAATTTTCTTTCATCCATCAAAAATGCCAGTATTCTATTCAAGGCAAGGGAAGAACAGTTTATATTATCCCTGGAAGGAACCTGTTATTTGAGATCATTCAAAAATAAAAGTAGAAATAGGTTTTTATTTGTTTTTGTTGTTTTTTGTTTTGGAGATGGAGTCTCGCTCTGTCACCCAGGCTGGAGTGCAATGGCACATCTCGCCCCACTGCAACCTCTGCCTCCCAGGTTCAAGCAATTCTTCTGCCTCAGCCTCCCAAGTAGCTGGGATTACAGGTGCCCGCCACCACGCTCGGCTAATTTTTGTATTTTTAGTACAGATGGGGTTTCACCATGTTGGCCAGGCTGGTCTCAATCTCCTGACCTCAGATGATCTGCCCGCTTCAGCCTCCCAAAGTGCTGGGATTACAGGTATGAGCCACTGCCCCCACCCTTGAAATAGGGTTTTTAAAGAAATAACTCAGCCGGGCACGGTGGGTCACGCCTGTAATCCCAGCACTTTGGGAGGCCGAGGCGGATGGATCACGAGGTCAGGAGTTCATGACCAACCTGGCTAAGATGGTGAAATCCCGTCTCTAGTAAAAATACAAAAAAATTAGCTGGACGTGGTGGCAGGCGCCTGTAATCCTAGCTACTCAGGAGGCTGAGGCAGGAGAATCACTTGAAAACAGGTGGCAGAGGTTGCAGTGAGCCAAGACTGTGCCACTGCACTCCAGCCTAGGCGACAAACTGAGACTCTGTCTCAAACAAAACAAAACAAAACAAAACAACAAAACAACAACAGCAAAAAACAAAAGAAATACCTCAGGTTAACCTCAGACTGGGTGGGACCTGGGTGCTTTGCCATGATGGCTAATGAGTGAGAGATGATTGGTATTAAAATAATAGTAATTCCACATTGGGGAATTCCTCGACAGTCTTGCCTCAGCAGGCTGCAGTCTTGGTGTCAATTCCTCTTTCATCTGTCAACATATGGACTCGCTAAAACTGTCCCTAAGGCAGTGTGGTAAAACATGGCTTGGGCCATTCTACCAAGTAGAATCTCCTCTCATGAGATTTTTTATGACTTAGAAAGGTAATAAAAGTATGAGATATTCTCTTTAAATCTAGTACTATATGAGGAAAATACATATGCATACTTACCTTATTTTTTTTATTACAGAAAATTTCAATTATATGCCATGAATGTTCATGGACAAGGTGAATACCTGTTTTCATTTATTTTGGGTATACACTTAGGAGTGGAATTGTTGGTCCTCCTCCAACCCCTGCCAGGTATCTATCACCAAGCTTCATCACTGATCCACTCCTGGACAATCTTGTTTCGTCTACACCTTACCCACCCACTCCCTTCATCACCCCATCGGGGTTATTTTACAGAAAATCTCAGACTTCATATAATTTCATCTGTAAATATCTCATTATATATCTACAAAAGGCGGCGGCTTTAAGATCACACAACTACACTACCATCATGATGTTAACAAAACTAACAGCAGTTCCTTAGTGTCACCAGTGTTAGCATTCACATGGTCTCTTGTCTCTTTGATTTATTGCAATGTGCTTTTTAATAGTAAAGATATAAACAATGTTTACATGACACAGTATATCTTAATAGTACTTAATATGTTTAAGTATCTTTTAATTTAGAGATAACTCCTCCACTTTTTACATTTTTTACTTTTTCAGCTTTATTGAGATATGACTAATTTTGAATTTTATTATTACATACAATAAACTGCACGTATATTTTGACATATGTATATACCTGTGAAACCATCATCACAGCCAAGATAATTAACACAGCCATCACCTCCCTCCACAGTTTCCTTAGGCCTTTTTAAATTCCTCTCTCCTGCCTACCCTTGACCCCTATTGCAAGACAACCACTGATCTGCTTTCTGTCTCTATTAATGAGTTTGCATTCTCTAGAATTTTATACAAATGACGTCATACAGTATGTATTTTTTCTTCTATTCATGTGATAAAATTCATGACATAAAATAAACTATTTCAAAGCAGACAGTTCAGTGGCATTAAATATATTTACAATGTTGTGTAACTCTCACCTCTATCTAGACCCAAAACATTTTGATCGCCCCAAAAGGAAACCCTGTACTCATGAAGCAGTCCCTTCCCTTTCCTCCTTCTAGCCCCCAACAACCACTAAACTGCTTGCTGTGAATTTACCTCTTCTAGACATTTTACATAAATGGAATCATAAAATGTGTGATGTTTTGTGTCTGGCTTCTTTCACTTGGTATCATGTTTTTCCAGGTTCATCCATGTTGAAGCATGTAGCAGTACTATATTCCTTTTTATGTCCAAATAATATCACACTGTATGGATACACCACATTTTGCTTATGTATTCATCTGTTGATGTACATTTAGATTTTTTTCTCATTTTAGCTCTTGTGAATAATTCAACTATGAACATTCATAGACAAGGTTATGTCTGAATACTTGTTTTCAATTATTTTGTGTATATACTTGGAAGTGAAATTGTTGGTTGTATAGTAAATAAATCTAGGCTTAATTGTTTTCCGTAATGTCTGTACCATTTTACATTCCAACCAGCCATGTATGAGGGTTCAAATTTCTCCACATCCTTGCCCACACTTGTTATATTCTGTTTTTTTCTTTTTAATGATAGCCATCCTAGTGGATGTGAATTGGTGTTTCATTGCAATTTTGATTTGCATTTCCCTAGTGAGTCAGAATGATGAGTATCTTTTCATGTGTTACTGAGCATTTGTATGCCTTTAAAGAAATGTCTTTTCAAGTCCCTTGTCCATTTTCTAATCGGATTGTCTTTTTTGTTGCTGAATTTTAAGAGTCCCAATATAGTATGTAGACTAGGACTGTATCAGATACATGTCTTGCAAATATTTTCCTCCACTTGTAGATTTGTTTTTCACTTTCTTGATAATTTCCTCTGATTAAATACAAAAATGTTAAATTTGCATCAAGTGCAATTTACCTATTTTGGCTTTTGTTGCTTTGTAGTAAAATTTGAGGTCAGGTATGGTAAATACCTTTTGACTTCAAAGTTTGTCTCAGTTGCTTTATATCCTTGAAAACACTCTATATGTTCAGTAATTTTAACTAGAGATGATCAAAATAGTATCGCGTTGTGGTCTTAATTTGCCGTCTTGAATAATTAACAATGTTAAGCACCTTTTCATGTGCTGATCTGTTACCTGTACATCTTCTTTGAGGAAAGAGCCTGCTCAAGTCTTTTGCACATTTTTTCCTTGTAGTTACATTTTGAGAGTTCTTTATATATGCTGGACACATCTTTTATGACCTCTGTGATTTGCAAATAGTTTGTCCCACATTGTAGCTTGTCTTCTGATTTTCTTAACACTGTCTTTCAACAAATAGAAGTTCTGAATTTTGAATGGGACCCAATTTTTCAAGTTTTTCTTTTATCAGTGATGCTGTTGGTGTCCTATCTGAGGTATCTTGGCCTAGCCCAAGGTTACAAAGGCTTTTTCCTATCTTCTAGAAACTTTATAGTTTTTAGGTTTTACATTGAAGTCTGTGATCCATTTTAAGTTGATTTTAGTTTAGGGAGTAAAGTGTAGGTTGAAGTTGTTTTATTACTTAAAAAAATACATATAGTATCCAATTGCTTCACCTTTATTTGTTCAAGAGACTCTTCTTTCTTCATTGAGTTCCCTTTGTCCCTTTGTTGAAAGCCAATTAACACTATAGGTGTGAATTCAGCCCTGCACTCTGTTATGTTCCACAGGTCTCTTTTTCTATCTTTATGCCAATATCACACTGTCTTAATTACTGCACTTTTCTATTGAATTTGAAGATCAGTTTGTGATATTCCTTTAAATATGTTCCTCTTTTTCAAAGTTGTTTTGGTTGTTCTAGATTCTTTGTGTTATAAATGTCCTACAGATTGGTCCTATACCATATAAATTTTATAGTCAGTCTGTCATTTTCTAATAAACATGCTCCTGATATATCTCTTCATTTATTTACATCTTTTCTAATTTCTCTCAGTGGTATTTTGAAGTTTTCAACATGGAAGTCTTTTTTATGTCTTTAAAATATATCTCTGTTTGATGGTATCAACAATGGAAACTTAAAAGAATTAGTTGTGATTTCTGATTATTTGTCGCTAGTATGGAGAAATGCAACTGATTTTCAAACGTTGACCTTGTATTCTGAAAACTTAACTACTCTTACTTGTTAGCTGTGTAAGCATTTTTGTAGATTCTATAGCATTTTATTCAGAATGAAGGCAGTTTTATTTCCAGTCTTGATATCACTTATATAGTTATGTTTGTATGAATTGTTTATTTATGTAACCTTATTAAATAAGAGACTGGACATGCTTGCCTTATTCTTGATGTTAGGGTAAATGAAGCATTCAGTCTTCCGGCATTACGTAAGATGTTAGCGGTGACTTCTTTGCAGATACCCTTTATCAGGTTGATCAAATTCCATACTATAATTCATTGAGAGTTTTGTTGTATGTGTCAGGCATGGATGTTGTATTTTGCCAGATGCTTAAAAAATCTATTGAGATTATCACATGGTTTTTAAAAATGTCTTTTAATGTTGAATTTTGGAATATTAAAGAAATCTTACATTTCTGGTTTAAGTACCACTTGTCCATGTCTATTATGATTTTTATATGTTGTTGGATTTAGTTTGCTGAAATTTAAAATTTTTAGCATCAATGTTTGTGGAGGATGTTGGTCTGTGATTTTTAAATGTCTTTATTGGGTTTTGGTATTAGGTTAATGCTGGCCTCAGAGAATATATTGGGAAGTGTTTCTTACTCTTTAATTTTCTGGACTAGTTTATATAGAGTTGGTATTTTTTTTTTCTTAAATGTTTGCTTTAATTCACTAGTAAATTCAGAAATGGCCTAGCGTTTTGTTTTTTTTTTTGTCAAAAACGTTAAATTACAAATTCAATTTATTTAGTGGAAATACTGCAGGGTTTTGCAACCTTGGCACTATTGACAATTTAGGTCAAGTAATTCTGTGTAGTGACTCTCCTATGCATCATAGTATGGCCAGCTGCATTTCTAGCCTCTAGCTACTAAATGCCCATAGTCCCCACCCCAGTTGTGACAGCGAAAAATGTCTCCAGAAATGATCAAATGTCCCTGGGTAGGCAAAATTACCCCTATTAAGAATCACGGATATAAGGCTATTCAAGTTTTGTGTTTCTTTAAAAGTGAGTGTATGTGTTAAACACCAGGGGTTCAGGCTAGGTCCTGCTGCTCACCATGCAGAAAGCCAATCACTGAGATGACAGGTTTTGCCAAGAAAAAGGCTTTATTCAGGTGCCACAGCTGAGGAGACAGGAGCTCAATTTCAAATCTATCTTCCTGACTGATTAAAACTAGGGGTTTAGGTAGCAGGGAAGAGATGTAAAATGTGTAAGAAAACAGGAACTAGGGAGGGTCAAGGAAGCAATCATGATGAAGGAGGGGTCCAAAGTCTCATTGTCTGGATGTGGTGATCTGGTGAGTTTCAGTTATTTGATGCTTTTTTTGAGAGGCCTGAAGGTCCTTTCCTGAGGAAGGATCTCAGATAAAACAAACACAAATTTCAAGCCTTAAGACCAGAAAGACCAATTTCTATGTTTATCCAAAAGAACTGTCTATAGGTGAGACTACTGGGTTGGTTTCATATGTAGTTTGTGTCTTTCAAGGATTTTTTTTCATTTTCACATAAGTTGTTGGATTTATTGGCATACATTCATTCATTTTTTTATAATATTTTCTTATAATGATTTTAATATCTCTGCAATCTGTAGTTACACCAGCCCTCTCAGTGATGACACTGATAACTTGAGTCTTCCTTTTTATATCACTGGTCACGCGCTAAAGCACTTTTTCTCAAACTGGTGATAATTTTGCCACAGATACCACAATCTGGATATGAAAGTGCTCATTGATACTGAGTTGGTCATTCTCAGCTAGAGCTAGGAAATATATTTTTAAAGATAAGATAAATGATACATTCATTCTAATATTTCAGTTCAAGTTTAGAAGTTTTTTTTTTTTTTTTTTTTTTTTTTTTTTTTTGAGATGGAGTCTTGCTTTGTTGCCCAGGCTGGAGTGCAGTGGCACAATCTCGGCTCACTGCAAGCTCCGTCTCCCAGGTTCACACCATTCTCCTGCCTCAGCCTCTCCAGTAACTGGGACTACAGGCACCCACCACAACGCCCAGCTAATTTGTTGTAATTTTAGTACAGACAGCGTTTCACCATATTAGCTAGAAAGGTCTTGATCTCCTGACCTCATGATCCGCCTGCCTTGGCTTCCCAAAATGCTGGGATTACAGATGTGAGCCACCATGCCTGGTCAGAAATAGAAGTTTTAAACCCATTTCATCAGTCTAACATCTGAATCTTTTCTGCTATGTCAAAAATTCTGATTCTCAACACCAAAATTGTAGTTACTTCTGTAATAGTCCACAATATTTATGAAAGAATCTCAAAAGGCCAACACCATTACTACCAACAGCAAAATGGTTGCAGAAGAGAGTTTGGGATTTTTTTTTTAAAAAAGCATCCTTTTTCTCCTGAGAGTATCAGAGCACGGTTGACCACTTAAATAGCTGTGTTTTGATGTCAATTGGAATAGTTCTTCTCTGCATAGCTATATCCTCAACATACTAATTAGCTACATCTATTTAATTTTGCTTTTCATTTCCAGGAATTTTTAAAAATTTAATCTGATTTTATAATTATAGTAAATGTTATCATTGGCTCAAAATCAAATCAATCAGTATTCCAAGTAGTATAGTTTTTATCCTCGTCCATTACATCTTCCTTCTCTAATATGTTGCATGATCTTTCCACCTGTGAATGAATACATACAGTCTTAGATACATGGTAGCACATACTTTTTTCTACTTTACTTTTTTTATATTCTACTATATTTGCTATCTATGGTAATATATACTTCAATCTCTTGGACCACTTTGTACTCTTCCCTTGTTCAGATTTAATATAATTTTTCAACCAATTCCCTACTGATACGCACTTGGATTACTGAATCTTGTTATTAAATTCTCTGCCTAAATGAATAGGCTTGTGCATACATCATTCTATATTTTTGCCAGTGTATCTTTAGAATAAATTCTCAAATATAGTGCCCCAGGAGCTGAGAACGAAATTATATATAATTTCATTGGATGGTATTGTGTCAGAAATGGTGGGTTCTTGGTCGCACTGACTTCAAAAATGAAGCCGTGAACCCTCGCAGTGAGTGTTACCGTTCTTAAAGATGGTGTCCGGCGTTTGTTCCATCAGCTGTTCACATGCGTCCGCAGTTGCTTCCTTCTGGTGGGTTCGTGGTCTCTCTGACTTGAAGACTGAAGCTGCAGACCTTCGGTGTGAGTATTACAGCTCTTCAAGGTGGCATGTCTAGAGTTGTTCATTCTTCCTGGTGGGTTTGTGGTCTTGCTGGCTTCAGAAGTGAAGCTGTAGACTTTTGTGGGGAGTGTTACAGCTCATAAAGGCAGCATAGACCCAAAGAATCAGCTGCAACAAACTTTATTGTAAAGAGCAAAAAAACAAAGCTTCCTCAGTGCGGAAAGCGACCCAAGACGATTGCCAGTGTTGATTTAGGCAGCCTGCTTTTATTCCCTTATCTGACCCCACCCACATCCTGCTGATTGGTCCATTTTACAGAGAGCTGATTGGTCCATTTTACAGAGAGCTGATTGGTCCATTTTGACAGAGTGCTGATTGGTGCGTTTACAATCCTTTAACTAGACACAGAGTGCTAGACAGAAAAAGTTCTCCAGGTCACCACTAGTTTAGCTAGATACGGAGTGCTGATTGGTGTATTTACAAACCTTGAGCTAGACACAGGGTGCTGATGGGTGTATTTACAATCCCTTAGCTAGACATAAAGGTTCTCCAAGTCCCTACTAGACTTAGGAGACCAGCTGGCTTCAGCTGGTGGATCCTGCCCTTGGGCTGCAGGCTGAGCTGCCCACCGTGCCGTGTGCCTGCACTCCTCAGCTCTTGGGTGGTCGATGGGACCAGCTGCCACAGCGCAGGGGGTGGCGCTCCCTGGGGAGGTTCGGGCATGGCAAACTGCAGGTCCCGAGCCCTGCCCCAAAGGGAGGCAGCTGAGGCCCAGTGAGAATTTGAGTGCAGTGCCGGTGGGCGGGCACTGCTGGGGGACCCGGTGCACCCTCTGCAGCTGCTGGCCTGGGTGCTAAGGCCCTCACTGCCTGGGGCCGGGTGGCACTGGCCTGCCGCTCCGAGTGCCGGGAGTGCCGAGCCCACGCCCACCCGGAACTTGTGCTGGCTGGAACTTGTGCTGGCTGCAACTTGTGCTGGCTGGTGAGCACCATGCGCAGCCCCACTTCCCACCCGCTCCTCTCCCTCCACACCTCCCTGCAAGCAGAGGGAGCCGGCTCTGGCCTTGGCCAGCCCAGAGAGGGGTTCCCACAGTGCTGTGGCAGGCTGAAGTGCTCCTCAAGTGCTGCCAGAGTGGACACCAAGGCCAAGGAGGCACCGAGAGTGAGGGCTGCTAGCATGTTGTCACCTCTCACTATCAAATGCTTCTATCAAATTCTTCTCCATAGGTATTATAGTATTTTTAAATTTCTTTAGCAATATATGACTACCTGTTTTGGCATAGCTTTCATCCAAAATAAAAATACATGATCAAACTTTTGAATATTTACCAATTTTATCTCAGTGAAATTTTAATTTGCCTTCTCTTATTTTGAGTAAGACATCAATCAGAGTTTGTTCAAAAAGGCAGAACCCCTGAGAAATACATGTAACAAACCATTGCCGAGTCTGTCCCGCACACTCTGGCCAAGTGACGGATGAAAGTAGTATGCAGACACAGGTGTTTTACCTCATAGCACGGCTTGGGGACTGCATCCTTTAGCACCACCAGCGAAAGTGCAGCAGCCAAGAGTGCAGCCCCACTAAGCCGGCAACACTCACATTTATTTAGTAAAGATTTAATGACAAAGGCTTGGAGCAAACACAATTTGTCAGTAATTAACATCATCAACCCCCCAAGTAGAAAGCAGTCCTGTGCGTGAATGATCAAAGGTTGGTTTCTGGAGACAGGAGTAGACAAATATATCTAAATAAGTTCCTTTACATTCCCTTGTTATCTGCCCTTTGCTCTCAGCCTTCAGATAAGAGAATTTGGCTGAAGGTTTTGCAAAACTTCCCAGCTTCCAAGAAGGTTCTGCTTCTTTCTCTATAACTTTTCCTTACAACATTTCCCACCACCCTGACCAAACTCCTACAAACCATGATATTATACATTTGACCACAGGTAGTTGTGAGAGCTGGTTAAACAATTTATATGTGGTTATTGATTCTGTGTGTGGTGCTGGAGCCTAAAGTCGGCAAGGCAGGCTGTTTAGGAGAATAAACAACATGGAATGTGGGAAGAAAAGACAAACAGGAACCTGGGAGAATTAGCCAGAACCCATGACATTGTACTGGAACCTGCTTTAGTCTCTTAACTCTTCTAAGCCTCTGATGGTTGTGGTAGGAGAAGGTGGTAGTAGGTGACAGGTTAGCTGCAGGAAAATTGTTTCTGTTTGACACAAAGGTAAAACGCCCCTTGCCCAGGAGAGTGAGAAGTCAAAGGTGAGGAACCAGAAAGAAGGGGAGTTGCTAGAGCCTGGCTGCAGTCCCACCACCAGGTAAACCAACAGGTAAGAGACAAGGCATGTTAGTGGCAGCAGTGTCTTTACCTGCACTGACCTCCTGAGTATAAAAAGAACATGACCCGAGTTATTTTTGTTTTTGCTCTTGAGCTGTATGAGTTTTTAGATACATTTTGGGTATTAATCTCTTATAGTATACGTAGTTTGCAAGTATTTTCTCCCATTCTGTGGGTTGCCTTTTCATTCTGTTGATTATATCCTTCGCTGTGTAGAAATGTTTTAGTTTTATGTAGTCCAACTTATCGTTGCTTTTGTTGTCTGTTCATTTGGTGTCATATCCACAAAATCACTGCCATAACCAATGTCATGGAGCTTTCTCTATATGTTTTCTTCTACAGGTTTTATGATTTTAGGTCTTATGATTAAATCTTTAACCCATTGTAATTGATTTTTTGTGTATGGTATAATATAAGGAATCAATTTTATTTATTTATTTATTGCATGTAGATATTCAGTTTTGTCAACATCATTTATTGAAGAGAGAGACTGTCCTTTTCTTATTGTGATTATTGGCATCTTTTTTGAAGATTAGTTGACTATAAAAAATGAGCAAAGTACCTGAATAGATATTTTTTTAAAGAAGACATACAATGGCTAACAGATACATGAAAAGGTGCTCTATATCACAAATGCAAATCAAACCCATAATGCAATATCACTTCACACCTGTTAGGCTAGTCATTATCAAAACATCAAAACATAACAATTGTTGGCAAGGATGTGAAAAAAAGGAACCCTTATACATTGTTGTTGTCAATGTAAATTGGTATAGCTATTATGGAAAACATTATGAAGGTTCCTCAAGCTATTAAAATAGAACTACCTTATGATCCAGCGGTTCCTCTTCAGAGTGTGTATCGAAAGGAAATAAAATCACCATGTTGAAGCAATATCTGCAGTCCTGACTTCAATGCAGCACTATTCACAATAGCCGAGATATGAACACAATCTAAATGTCCATCAACAGGTGAATGGATAAAGATGTTACACACACACATACACACACACACACTCTCTCAAATATTATTCAGCCTTAAAAAGAAGGAAATTCTGCCATATGCGACAACATGGATGAACCTAGAGGACACTAGGCTAAGTGAAATAAGCCAGACGCAGAAACACAAATACTCCATGATCTCTCTCATATGTGGATTCTAAAAAAGTCAAACTCAAAAACAGAGTAGAAGGAAGTGAGGGAAATGGGAAGATGTTGACTGAAGAGTACAAACTCTTAATAAGGTTAATATGACCCAGTGTGCAACATGTTGATTACAGTTAATATTATGTATTATATACTTGAAATTTACTAAAAATGTAGATCTTAAGTATTCTCACTACAAAAAGAAAACACGATATCTATATGAAGTGATGGATATGTTAATTAGCTTGATTATTGTAATTATTTCACAGTGTACACATGTATCAAAACATCATATTGAGCACCTTGAATATTTTTGTCAAATATACTTTAATAAAGCTTAAAAAAAGGAAAGATGTTTTCTGCTGACCTTCTGTCCTCTAAATCCCATATGCCATGTCTCTTATGGTGCATGCTAATCTATAGCTACTTAGTGTGTGGAATTCTGAGAAATATATTTCTACTCTATCTATGTTGGCACAAGAAAAATCCACTGCAAGCAGTGCTGAGCATTGTTGTCTGTTTTGTGCTGCTAGAAAAGAATACCACAAACTGGGTAATTTATAGAGAACAGAAATTTATTTTTCACAGTTGTGGAGGCTGGGAAGTCCAAGATCACAGTACCATCATCTTCTCAGGACTTTCTTGCTGCATCCTGACACAGTGGAAGGGCAAGAGAGAAAGAAGCTACTCCCACAAGCCCTTTCTAAAGCAGCATTAATTCATTCATGAGGGTGGAGCCCTCATCACCTAAACACTTCACATTAGGCCCCACTTCCCAATACTGTTGCCGTGGGGATTAAGTTTTTAGCACATGAATTTTGGATGATACATTCAGGTCACAGCAAACATCCTTCTCTACAGTTCAAGACCTCTTGCATTTTTTACCCATAGACTGTCCTATTTCTAAACCATTTTTTTCTTTTTTGAGACAGAGTTTCACTCTGTAGCCCAGGCTGGAGTGCAGTGGTGCGATCTCAGCTCACTGCAACCTTCACCTCCTGGGTTCAAGCTATCCTCCTGCCTCAGCGTCCTGAGTAGCTGTGACTGCAGGCACATGCCACCACACCCAGCTAATTTTTGTATTTTTAGTAGAGACTGGGCCAGACCACCATGTTGGTCAGGCTGGTCTCAAACTCGCTGGTCTCGAACTCCTGACCACAAGTGATCCACTTACTTTGGCCTCCAAAAGCGCTGGGATTACAGATGTGAGCCACCGTGCCTCACCTCTAAACTGTTTTTAAAATAAGATGTTAACTTTTTCTTCTCCATTTTAGAAACTCTTAACATACTAGGAATAACAATGCTTTATTTGTTTGTATTATAAACAGCAATATCTACTTTTTCAAATTCCTCTGCCAAAGGTAACAAAGAAGCCACCTTCTTAGTGTCCCAAATAAAAAGAATAGTAAAACCGAACTGATCACTATTCATGATCTTGATTATTTATTAGTGAAGCACCCAGACCTCCTCAGTGGACAGGAATGATGACCAACTTGTGTCTGTAAAGAGTTGACTGTGAATGGACAGCTTTCTGTTTACTCCTCCTAAGATTGAGTTGAGATGGGGATAGATTGTGAATGTTGATTGCTCTTTTAAAATAGTTCAAGAATGAAGGCTACACTCCAAAAGAAAGCCAAGAAGTTAGTGTGGGCAATGTATGAGTGTCACTGTTATCTTAACTACAAAAATAGTAATTTGCTAACAAATCTTTCTCACTATGCCTATCTCATTCAGCAATATCTTGGAGACATCATTCTGAGTGAATTGTCTTAGGTCTAATTCATTTTTCTTTTTTTTTTTTATTGTTATACTTTAAGTTCTAGGATACATGTGCAGAACATGCAGGTTTGTTACATAGGTATACACGTGCCGTGGTGGTTTGCTGCACCCATCAACCCGTCATCTACATTAGGTATTTCTCCTAATGCTATCTCTCCCCAGCCCCCCACGCCCGACAGGTCTTGGTGTGTGATGTTCCCCTCCCTATGCCCATGTGTTCTCATTGTTCAACTCCCACTTATAAGTGAGAACATGTAGTGTTTGGTTTTTCTGTTCCTGTGTTAGTGTGCTGAGAATGATGGTTTCCAGCTTCATCCATGTCCCTGCAAAGGACATGAACTCATTCTTTTTTATGGCTGTGTAGTGTTTCACAAATATACATGCCAAATTATATATATATATATGCCAAATTTTCTTTATCCAGTCTATCATTGATGGGCATTTGGGTTGGTTCCAAGTCTTTGCTATTGTGAACAGTGCTGCAATAAATATACATGTGCATGTGTCTTTATAGTAGAATGATTTATAGTCCTTTGGGTATATATACTCAGTAATGGGATTGCTGGGTCAAATCGTATTTCTGGTTCTAGATCCTCGAGGAATCGCCACACTGTCTTACACAATGGTTGAACTAATTTACACTCCCACCAACAATGTAAAAGCATTCTTATTTCTCCACATTCTCTGCAGCATCTATTATTTCCTGACTTTTTAATGATCGCCATTCTAACTGGTGTGAGATGGTATCTCATTGTGGTTTTGATTTGCATTTCTCTAATGACCGGTGATGATGAGCTTTTTTTCATGTTTGTTGGCCACATAAAACTCTTCTTTTGAGAAGTATCTGTTCATATCCTTCACCCACTTTCTGATGGGGTGGTTTGTTTTTTTTCTTGTAAATTTGTTTAAGTTCCTTTAGAGTCTGGGTATTAGCCCTTTGTCAGATGGACAGATTGCAAAATTTTTCTCCCATTCCGTAGATTGCCTGCTCACTCTGATGATAGTTTCTTTTGCTTGTGCAGAAGCTCTTTATTTTAATTAGATCCCATTTGTCAGTTTTGTCTTTTGTTGCCATTGCTTTTGGGGTCATGAAGTCTTTGCCCATGCCTATGTCCTGAATGGTATTGCCTAGGTTTTCTTCTGTGGTTTTAATGGTGTTCGGTCTACATTTAAGTCTTTAATCCACCTTGAGTTAATTTTTTATAAGGTGTAAGGGAGGGGTCCAGTTTCAGTTTTCTGCATATGGCTAGCCAGTTTTCCCAACACTGTTTTTTAAATAGGGAATCCTTTCTTGTTGCTTGTTTTTGTCAGGTTTGTCAAAAATTATATGGTTGTAGATGTGTGGTGTTATTTCTGAGGACTCTGTTCTGTTCCACTGGTCTATATATCTGCTATGGTACCAGTTGTTCTGTTCCACTGGTCTATATATCTGCTATGGTACCAGTACCTTGCTGTTTCAGTTACCATAGCCTTGTAGTGTAGTTTGAAGTCAGGTAGCGTGATGCTTCCAGCTTTATTCTTTTTGCTTAGTATTGTCTTGTCTATATGGGCTTTTTTTGGGTTCCATATGAAATTTAAAGTAGTTTTTTCTAATTCTGTGAAGAAAGTCAATGGTAGCTTGATGGGGATAGCATTGAATCTGTAAAGTTCTTTGGGCAGTGTGGCCATTTTCATGATATTGATTCTTCCTGTCCGTGAGCGTGGAATGTTCTTCCATTTGTTTGTGTCCTCTCTTATTTCCTTGAGCAGTGGTTTGTAATAAGTATGTGATACTCTATGATACGGAAGTACCATAATTAATTTAACTTTTTTTTTGTTTTCTTTTTGAGACAGAGTCTCACACCCGGATTGGAGTGCAGTGGTGTGATCTTGGGTCACCGTAGCCTCCACCTCCTGGTTTCAAGTGATTCTCATGCCTCAAAGTCCCGTGTAGCTGGACTACAGGCCTGTGCCACCATTCCTGGCTAATTTTTGTAGTTTTAGTAGAGATGGCGTTTTGCCATTCTTGCCAGGCTGGTCTCAAACTCCTGGCCTCAAGTGATCACCTGCCTTGGCCTCCCAGTGTGCTGGGATTACAAGCATGAGCCACTGCACCCGACTAATTTAACTGTTTTCTTATTCATGGACCTTCACTTCATTTCCATTCCTTTGACATTATGTGCTTACGTGTTGAATATATATATACATATTGGTGTTTTTATTTCTCTAGAATAGACAACCAGGAGTGAGATTTCTAGGCCAAAAGATATGCATATTTTTAGTTTTAGTAGATATTTTCTGTTTGCTTTTCCACAAAGTCTACATACAGTAATTTACATTTCAACTGGCAAAATATGCAAGCATGATTCCTTTCACATATTCACCAGCACCAGCAATAAATGTTAACTTTTAAAAAATAAATGTTGCCAATCTGATGATTATAACTGTTACCTCACTGTTACTTTAATTATAATTTTCTCAATACTTAATGAATTTTAGTTTTTTATAATCATTCGGATTCAGCTTCTTGTGACTTGCTATTTATATTCTTTTCTTATTTTTCTATTTGGTTGATTTTTTTGCTTGTCAGTTTGTAAAATCTTTTTGCATTGTATAGATATTACCTCTTTGTCATTTACATGGAAAATATTTTTCCCAGCTCTATCATTTATATATTGAAGTATATTTATGATAAACAAAAATTTGTAAGTTTTGACATAGTTTAAAAAGTCTATTATTTCTTTTATAGTTTCTGGGGTTCTGGCCTCAGTTAACATGTTATACCCATTTGTAAGTTGTATAGGCAGTCCCCTGGATTTTCTTATAGGGTTTTTGTTATTGTAGTAGTAGGGACAATGGGGTAGAGAAGGACTATAGTGAGTGCAAAGGAATCTAAAGGACTCCAG
This sequence comes from Macaca fascicularis, assembly GCF_037993035.2. Taxonomy (NCBI): domain Eukaryota; kingdom Metazoa; phylum Chordata; class Mammalia; order Primates; family Cercopithecidae; genus Macaca; species Macaca fascicularis. The sequence continues at coordinate 78,271,818 of NC_088381.1, forward strand.
GACAGGAGCTAACAAAGAATGAAGTGCAGTCTTTCCCAAAGTCAGCTTGATTTTGCTCTTTCTCTTTCAGGGCAAAATCAAACAACAACTCATTATCTCACCAATGGTTCTAAACATGATTTGCCAATTAAAAGTCCCAAGGACAGTCCAAACAGTAGTCATGATCTGCAGTTGAGCCTATTTGTTAGATTCTTCCAATCCTCTACATGTAGTTTCTGATCTCTCTTCAGAGCACACTTGCCTAATCATGGTTTATTTTGTTCTGTGTAACCGAAGCCTGTTTTGCCTTCTCAGACCTTGTCTATATCTGGAAACTTTCAAAACTTTTTTAGCTTTTGCTCCTAAAAGTGTTCTGTCCCTCAGTTTACTGCTTCACTAATCCTAACTAAACACTCATAGACCTGACCAATCTTTGTACCCCAGCCATCTTCATTTAGTTCAGCCAATACTCAGGAGGTACTAACCCTTGGTCCAAGGGTCATATGGTAGAACACAAGCTTTTGATCAGTTTTTGGGAAGAAAGTGTGGGTTCTCAGGCATCATAAAACTTCATCTACTTTGAAAAATGCTTCCATAAGTAACAAGGGACATTAGCACTGGGAATGTTAATGGTGGGGTGGAACCAAGGCAATCATTTATCCATAGGAGAACTTTAAAAATTGAGTCTTTCAGAGCATTCTTTTCTCCTATGGGTTTTTTTCCTGATTATTATGAATGTGATTTCTTAAAAGACTATTTCCACTTCTCTCTTGGTACTATGTAAAGTATTAATGTCCTTAAAGTGACTCTAAATCCTTACCTTAATATTAAAAAATAATTCACTTATAAAAGATGACTTTGAAAATCTCCAGGCCAAATTTTGTTTATATGTATTTATAAAGCTTTCCATTCAGGGTTTTTCAAAAAGGTCGTCTTAAGCTTTATTTTGAGGAGCCAGGTCAAATACACACTGATTTCATATATAGCACATTTGTTTGCTTACTAATTAATTTACCTACCCCATGGCATTTTAAACTTTGCCCTGGAGAAATGTTAGCTTTTGTTTGATACATAAATCGTAACTCATCCTGCAACCTACTTCTTAAAAGTTGCCCATCTGACAAATAAGCACCATCACACGTCATGCCTGCAGTTTTGTATGTTCTTGTAACTGTTGTTTGTAAGCTTGTGTTTTAACTGTTGGGTTTTTTTGGTTTGATTTTTGCTTTGTTTTATTTTTGTTGTGCCCATAGTTGTTTAGTACACATGGCGAGTCTCTATAGATGTGAAATCTGTCATTGCAACTGCGTTTCAGCTGGCCTGGGCTGTGTCTTAGAACTGCATCCCCTCTCAAGATCCTTTAATGCAAATTTTAATGTATATACTAGAATATTAATTTGAATACATTGAATCTCAAACTCATCCTTTGCATATTTTAAGAATATGTACAGCAGCTTTCATCTGACATGATAATTAGAAAAGTGACAAAAATTTAATTTTGTTTTGGTATAAATTTTTTATTTATTTTGGATTATATCCTTTTGCCACAATTACAAATAAAAATTAAGGTAGAATCCAATATTAGAACACATAAAGCAAGGCAAAAAGACACCTACAAATACAACTTTAAAAAGCAGATTACTGTAAGTGCTTTAGGGATCGGTATATATGGTGAGTAGATACTTAGATTAGATAAATTCCTAGAAACCAAGGCAAAAATTAAAAAAATGTTGTATTATGTAACTTTCAGTATGAAAGAATGTATATGTATTTGTGTAAAGGGGTGAACCTTCTCTTGGCATTGGCTTTCAGGTAGAATTTATTATGTGGTTTCTTATATGCAGGACATTTGATAATTTAACAGATGGAGACATTTTAAAATATAATTATGTAAATATTTAAAAACTTTTTCAAATTTCTTAAATGCTTCTATTTAAAAATATAAGTGGTGATGGTGGTAGTAGGGACTGGGGGAAGGGGAGTGGTGAACAATAACTTTATTCAAAGAAAACATTGCTGTGGAAATCTAAGAAAATATAGGACATTCATGGCATTTCCTGAAGATAATTTTTGTTCTATGAGATGCTAGGTCCATGAGAAGCCCTATTAACAAGCATCTGACATGTTTGAGAAACTTTGCAGATTCTAGAATACACAGGAGGCTTATGTTAAATGAGAAGCTCTGAAAACAAAGAAAGTTAACTCATTTTGTTCAATTTACTGTTTTCCAAAATCGTGGATAAAATATTTTCAAAGAATATTATTTATTTCTGTTAAGATCCTGTGGTGATAGATTTCTCTTTAAGAACCTTTCCAGCTTCAAGAGTGCCTAAATATTTCTGAGAAACAATCACTGATTGGTGCAAATATAGGATGTGAATCCAAAATACAAACACTCCTGGCTGACTTTTCTGAAGAGTTCCTGAATGTCATAGCATTGACTAAAATATAAAACATATGCTTTAGTAACTGGACCCATCAGCTATTTAACTGATAATCTCTTGAGAAAATTCAAGTTTCATTTGTATTCTTTTCCAGAAAGAAGGACATTCTACAGCTCAACAATGGAGAGTCACAGGGGTACCTTTAAGAAAGATGCTTAAGTAATAATAATAATAAGTAATAGCAGCCTCTTCAAGCACTTGGGCATGACAATACAACACTGGTCTAGGCTGGAAATTCGGCTTTCCTTTTTGCTGGTTGTGGAGATTTGAGCATATTACTTAACTTGTCTAAATCTTTTTGCCCTGTAGTTAAAATGGAGATAATACCACCTGTCTCTGACAGGATTGTCATGATAATTCAGTGTGGCAAGACTGATCTAAACGTGTTTACCCTGGGGATGAAAAGGTAGTGGGAGTTACAGACTGTTAGGTCCATTTCATTTTTTATTAGGTTAAAAATCCTGAGATTCTCACAATAAGATATGAATAAAATGATTATAGTGTGAAAAATATAGGGATACTTACAGATTATTGGTTCTTTTGTTGCATTTTAATAGTAGTTTATCAAAAATTCATACTCTATGGATTTAAAGAAATCCCTAGTAGAATCCAAGCTTTGCAGAAATTGACAAGCAGATCCTGAAATTCATATGGCAACTCAAGGGACCCAGAATAACCAAAACAGTCTTGAGAAAGAATGATAAAGTTGGATGATTCACACTTCCCAACTTCAAAATTTACTACAAAGCTGTAATGATTAAGGCTGTTTGATTCTAGCATAAAGATAGACATACAGTTCAATGAAATAGAATTGTGAGTCTAGAAATAAGCCCATACACCTATGACCAGTTGACTTTCAACTAGAGTGTCAAGGTCAGTGGGAAAGAATTAACAGTCTTTTCAACAAATGGTGTTTGGTGTCTGGACAACTGGGCATATCCATGTAAAAGAATAAATATGTATTCACTACTTCACATCATATAAAGAAATTAACTCAAGAGGAATCAAATACCTAAATGTAAGAGCTAATATTATCACACTCTTAGAAAAAAATGAGGCAAAATTTTTATGACCTTAGCTTAGGCAATGGTTTCTTGTAAGATCCCCAAAACACAAGCAACAACAACAAAAACATAAATTGTACTTGATCAAAATTTAAAACTTTAATGCATTCAAGGACACTATTAAAAAGTGAAAAGACATCTCACAGATTGGGAAGAAATATTAGCAAATCATATATCTGATAAGGATCTAATATCCAGAATATACGAAGAACTCCTATGACTAAAAAATAAGAAGACAACCCAATTAAAAATGGGCAAAGGATCCGAATAGATATTTCTCCAAAGAAGATATAAAAGCTGCCAATAAGCACATGAAAAAATACGTGGCATCATTAGCCGTTGGGGAAATAAATCAAAACCACATTGAAATACAACTTCATAACCATTAAAATGGTTGTAATAAAAAATACAGATAAAAACAAGGATGTGGAGAATCATTTTACATTCCTGGTGGAGAGTAAAGTGATGCAAAAGATGCAAAACAGTTTGATGTCTCAAAAGTTTAAACATAGAGTTACCATTTTAGCTAGCAATTCTACTCTGAGATATATACCAAAGAGAAATGGAAATATATCTCTACACAAAAACTTGTATACAATGTTCATTGCAGTATTAACCATAATGGCCCCAAAGGGGAAACAACCTAATTGTTCGTCAATGGATGCATGGAAAAACAAAATATAGCATATCCATATAATGGAGTATTATTCAGCCATATGAAGAAATGAAGTACTGATACATGCTACAACATGGATGAACCCTGAAAATATGTTGAGTGAAAGAAGCCAGTCAAAACCACATAGCATATGATTCAGTCAATAAGAAATGTCCAGAATATGCAAATCTATAGAGACAGAAAATAGACGAGTGGATGTCTAGCACCAGGTATTTGGGAGAGGGTGGTTTGGAGTGACTGCTAATGCATATGGGATTTCCTTCTGGGGTATTGAGAATATTCTAAAATTGATTGTGGTGGTGGTTGCATAACTCTGAATATACTGTAACCTATTGAATTGTACACTTTCAATAGGTGAAATTTATGATATGTGAGTTTTATCTCAAGGTTTTTAAAAAAAACTTAGGCTTATCTTTGATACAGTAGGGCTACATAGTATTGAAAGGGACATGAGGAACAGCATCTCATAACATCACAGGTAGTCCAGAGACCAGTGTTTTTTCTAGACATAGTTTTGCCAAAGACTTAATTTGAGACTGAGCAGGTCACTTCTCTTTTCTTCAACAGATACGTTGAACCAAATGTCCTCAAGGTCTTTTCTAAGAATCCTTACTGCTAACCTTGTAGCTTAAAGTGTGTTGGATGTGTTTCTATCTTCCATCTCGATTTCCCCAGTGGATCACTGTAGTGGGCTAGAGATAGAGACAGACATTGCCTCAGCAAAATGTGTTTGGCTTGCCCTGTGATATGCTTTGTCATCCCTGGCACTCAGATGGTTTTATGTAACAGATGTGCTGTATTTTTCATTATACAAAAATAGACCTTGTATCATTGTGCCCTGGGAGAAAACCCTGCTCTACCCCCAAGTTTTACTGCTGATTTGCATCAAGCTCTCAAGATGTTCTGGTCTCTACTTCTGGTCTAATTGTCTCCTTTAACATCTGCCTTTTGGAACTAGAGGAAGGGTCACAAGTTTCCTTCCTCCTAGCCCTTGGAAGGCTGCCTCCCTCTGGAAGTTCCAGTCTGAGACATTTCATGATTCATCTTCTGGTCTTTTATCCCACACAGAAAAGGGCTGCTTTGCTCTAGACTGTCATTCCATTTGCTCATATCCATTTCCTGCCAAAATAACTATTTCCCCCCAAAGAAAATAAAAGATGTTCTGAGTTGTTCATTAATTTCTGCATGTGGAATGAATGAGAAATTGATGTGAAGAGCTCAGCAGTAATGAGGTGATGATCAAAATGGGATGGGATGACCCAAAAGTAGTCCCTTGCAATGAAGAATTAATTATTAAACATTGGAGCTCAAGTACATTATATTACTCAATCAATCAGCCTGAACTTATAGTCTCATTAAAATTAGGGAGTATAAGGCCAATTTATTTAAAAGTGATTGATATTTTCCATTTAAAACATAGACGAGTTTCTTGTGTTGCAGAGAATTAAGATTTGAATAGTCATATCTTTTACAGGTTATAAATATATGGCTATTAGTAGATCCTTTACGGAAAATTTGCACATATGCATGGTTGTATCTTCCCTTTTCATTTCCAGAAAGCATACACTAGCTCACCTATGTTCAAGGCTGAGTCTATTAGTAATTGGGATATATGAGCATAGAGTGGTTGTTTTCCCCCCAAGATAATCTTTTCTTTCTCTCCCCTGCTCCTGCTGTCCCCACTCTATTACAAAGGAACAAACGTATTTATGAGGAAAATTTGCCTTTCCTCAAAGATTTGAAGATCAGAATCCCTGAAATGAGTAAATAATGACTAAACAGTTATTTCACACTTAACTGATAAACAGAACGATATTCCTTCAGAAAAAAGGAAGAAAAATTAGTATACAGGCATTTGAGAAAGACATATATGGTTCAACAGAGAGCTTGTACCTGAAAAATATCTGGAATCAGATATTCTCTTGGCCTTACTTTTTCCTTGTCTTCTCTCTACCCTCAATCCCTTGCCTGGTTTCTCTTTTGATTTAGTACCTGTGTGAAAAGTCCCTTCCTTCTTTATGTTCCTTTTAATCCACACAGAACACCAAAAGTAGTTGTCAGAACAGGGATTGTCTGGTAGCAAAAACCACTGTTTATACGCAAATAGTTGCCATAAGAATGTCTTCTGTACATGAAAACCGTACGGAAGCCAATATTCATGGCTTTTGGAAATTGCCTTTATTTTTTCTTGATCTGGATGGAGGCTTGCTCTTCTACAAAAAGCCAACGTCAAAAATGTTCCTATCCTAAAATCATAAGGGAGCGAGTTTGAGAATCTTGTATACACACACACACACACACACACACACACGGCTTATTTTCAGTTATGCTTTATGTGTTCAAAAATGCAGTATTTAATAATGGACAGGATTTGGAATAATGTAGATGTCTTGGGGACCACTTCCAAAGTGGTGTTGGAGGTGTTAGAAAGTCTTCACTAAAAAAATGCAATCTCCATAAACGCAGAGATTTTTGTCTGTTTTGGTCACAGCAGTGTTTTCTGTGCCGAGAGAGGTGCTTGACACATAGCAGGCACTCAATAAATATTTGTTAAATGAAAAGGGCAGGTTAAGGCATGGGTCCAGAGAGAAAATCCTAAGACATTTATTTTAAAGTCTCTTGGCAATGAGTTGTATGTAACTGGTTCCCTTTAATGCAAAACTCTTGCTTTTAGGAAGTGACTTTTTGAACAAGTAAACAGATTTCCACTAAAACTTAGGAAACTTTTCACTAAATCTACTTCCTATTTCAAATTTTAAAACTCAGGTGTTTTATTTGTTTATTTTTAGAGCAATTTTAAGAAAAAAGGAAGACAATACTGTTGAAATGCCAATCTTCCCTAAATTTATTTACAGGTTCTACACATCCCAGTAAAACCTTTTGTAGAAATTTACAAGCTGATTCTAAAATTTATATAAAAGTCGAAGGACCTATAATAGCTAGAACAATTTTTTAAAAAGAACGATGTTGAAGGATTCACACTGCCTTACTTCAAGACTTATTATAGAGCTATAAAAATTAAGACAGTATAGCATTTTCTTAAGGATAGACAGATTTATGGAACAGAATAGAAAGTCCAGAAATAGACTCAAACGTACGCGGTCAAGTATGTTTGACAAAGGTGTTATGCCAAAGCGACTTATTGAGGAAGGGAAATTTTGTTCAACCAGTGATGCAGGAATAACTGGTATCCCCATGGAAAAGAAAAGACGTCTGACCTCTACTTCACAATATATACAAAAAATAAATTTGAGGTGGACTATAGACGTAAATCTATAAGCTAAATCTATAAATTTTGTAAAAGAAAACAAAAAATATCATTGCAGGCTTGGGGTACATAAAAACTCTTGGAACACAGAAATCACAACCATAAAAGAAAAAAAAAAGTTGAATTTCATTAAAACTAAAAACTTTACTCTGTAAAACACATGATTAAGAAAATGGCAAGACAAGCCACAGAATGGGAGAACAAACTCCTATCCAGATCATATGAGGAATTCTTTTTTTTTTTTTTTTTGGAGATGGAGTCTTGCTCTGTCACCGAGACTGGAGTACAGTGGCACGATCTCGGCTCACTGCAAGCTCTGCCTCCCTGGTTCACACCATTCTCCTGCCTCAGCTTCCCGAGTAGCTGGGAATACAGGCGGCTGCCACTACAGTCGGCTAATTTTTTGTGTTTTTAGTAGAGGTGGGGTTTCACTGTGTTTGCCGGGATGGTCTCAATCTCTCCTGACCTTGTGATCTACCTGCCTTGACCTCCCAAAGTGCTGGGATTACAGGCATGAGCCACCACGTCCAGCCAAAGAATTCTTACAATGCCACAATAAAAAACAGGAAACCCAGTTAAAAATGGGTGAAAGACTTGAACAAACACTTCACAACAAATGGCCATTAGGCACAAGAAAAATTACTTGATATAAGCAGTCATCAGGGAAATGCAATTTAAAAGCCTTGGAGATACCATTACATACCCATTAGAAGGCACAAATTGAAACTACTGACAATATCAAGTGTTGAAAAGGATGAGACCTCTCATGCAGTGCCTCTGGGATTTTTTATTTTATTATTGTATTTGTTTTAGACAGGGTCCTGCTCTGTTGCCCAGGCTGGAGTACAGTGGCATGATCTCAGCTCACTGCAACCTCCATCTCCCTGGTTCAAGCTACATGCCCTAGCATCCCAAGTAACTGGGATTACAGGCATGCACTACCACATCTGGCTAATTTTTTTTTGTATTTTTAGTAGAAATGGAGTTTTGCCATGTTGGCCAGGCTGGTCTTGAGCTCCTGGGCTCAAGGAATCCACCTGCCTTGGCCTCCCAAAGTGCTGGGATTACAGGTGTGAGCCACCATGCCTGGCCACCACTGGGAATTTTTTATTTATTTTATATATATATATACACATATATACACACACACACATGCACACACATACATACATGCACACACATACATACATACACACACACACACATATTTGAGACAGAGTCTTTCTCTGTCACCAGACTGGAGTGCAGTGGCGTGATCTCAGCTCACTGCAAACTCCGACTCCCTGGTTCAAGGGATTCTCCTGCCTCAGCCTCCCGAGTAGCTGGGATTACAGGCACATGCCACCATGCCCAGATAATTTTTGTATTTTTATCAGAGACGGGGTTTCACCATGTTGGCCAGCATGGTCTCGATCTCCTGACATTGTGATCTGCCTGTGTTGACCTCCCAAAGTGCTTGGATTATAGGCGTGAGCCACCACGTCCAGCCCCACTGGGAATTTTAAATGGTGAAAAGTACACCTCGAAATTCTGTTTGGTGATTTCTTATCAGTTTTAATCTACATCTATCTATACTGTGATCTAGATATTTTTCCAAGAGAAATAAAAACTTATGTCCACAAAAAAACCTGTACAAAAATGTTAACAGCAGCACATTCATAATAGCTCCAAATTGAAAACAACCAAAATACCCATTGACAGGAGAATAGATAAACAAATTGTGAGATACTCATTTAATGAATACTGCTTAGAAAGAAAAAGGAATAAACTACTGATACATAAAATGATATAGATGAATCTCAAAAACAATATGCCAACTGAAAGAAGTCAGTCAAAAAAGAACATACGGTTTGGTTTTATTTCTGTGAAACTCTAGAATAGAAAAACCACACTATGAAGAAAGAAAGAAGAACAGTGTTTACTTAAAGATAGGGAATACTGCTGGAAGGTGCAGGAAGGCACTTTCTAGAGTGGTAGAAATGCCTTCTAGCCTGCATGGGTTACACAGGTGTGTGCATTTGTTAAAACCACGTTAAACTGTATCCTTTAGAACTCTACATTTCACTGTATGTAAATTATACCTCGAATCCAATATAAAACATCATTTTTATAAATACCCACATTTTATGTCCTAAAGATGGATTCTCTTTTTGCATGCAAGAAGATGATGAATATATGAATCATCATAATTTATTACAAAATAATTGTGGGAGCCATAAAATTATAATTATTAGAAGATATTAAATGGGGGATAAAGGTATAAGGAAAAAATAACCTGTCATCCAATCAGCCTTAAAACCATGTTGACAGTTTTACGATTTAATCCTAAATTGAGTATGAGAGTCAAGTTTCTAAAGATGAGATATGGAAGAAAAATCTAGTGTTCCAGTAGCTAAATGACTCTTTGTGGGAATGCCCAGACTTCCTGTGGTTTGTGCATAGCCTCCTAAGGTGTTGACATTTTCTTTTTTTTTTTTTCATGATGGAGTCTTGCTCTGTTGCTCAGGCTGGAGTGCAGTGACACGATCTCGGCTCACTGCAAGCTCCGCCTCCTGGGTTCATGCCATTCTCCTGCCTCAGCCTCCCGAGTAGCTGGGACTACAGGCGCCTGCCACCATGCCCGGCTAATTTTTTGTATTTTTGGTAGAGACGGGGTTTCACCGTGTTAGCCAGGATGGTCTCGATCTCCTGACCTTGTGATCCACCTGCCTTGGCCTCCCAAAGTGCTGGGATTACAGGTGTGAACCATCGGCTGTTGACATTTTCTTTCACAGAGTAAGGGAGTACTAGTGAGGCCTGAGAAAGACTACAGCCAATGGTAGAATGTCTTTCTTTACCAAAATCATACTATAAAATTTATTTTTACAGTAAGAATGTAAGAAGTAAAGTCCTTCAGCAAAAGCCAATGTCTGTTAGCTAAGATGGCAGCTAAAATAGTGTGACTTTTTCTCCCTTCCCTATTTAATATGTCTTCTTGTGCATTTGAAATCACTTATACTTTTTTACTAAGTGCTGTTTATATTCAGTGCTGTGATATTGGCTACTTTTGGGAGGAATATGAAATTCTCTATTTAGTAAATGTGCTAAGTTAGAACTTTGAGTCAGGTTGGATTCCCCAAAAGCAGGCCTCAGAGTTAAGGCTTCATATGCCTGTACTTATTCAGGAAGTGCTCACAGGGAAACCCAGATACCTGTAAGGCAGAGGGGTGGGGGACACAGGCAGGACAAGGGAGCCCAGCAAGGGTGTGGTCTGAGCCAAAGTCCAGAGACAGAGGAACTTCAGCCTGACCCTTCTGGGAAACTCTACAGTGTCAGTTACACAGAGTCATTCCAGGCCACTAGCCTGGCAACAGGTGTCTTGCATACCCCTGCTCCTGTCTATCACTCCAGGGCACTCCACACACTTGGGCAGAGCAGCTCCAGTCACTTAGGGAGCAGCCCTCTGAGAATGAGTAGAAGACGCTCGCTGTTGGAAGCAAAAATATGTTGGAGTCAGGGGGTCCTTAAAAAATGGTAAAGATATGAAGCACCACCTTTATATGTAAGAAGCACTTTACAAGCTCTAGAACATTACCAAATGTTTTGCTACCCTTTTGTCTACCCATATTTTGATTCGTGATGTATTTGGATTTGTTTCATCTTGTGTGTTTTGCATTCTGTTTTCCATTTCCCCCACCTTTATAGTTTCTGTTAAACTGCTTGAGTTTTCCTCATTCTTTCTTCCTCTTTCTACTAGTTCTAGAGTTATGTCTCCTATTCTGTTCTTTCAGTAGTTGCCCCTTGATTTTTAAAAAAATTTTTATTTTTCCAGTTAAGAATCACATTTCCCAAATTTTACTGATTCAAACAAGGTTATTGCTTGCTTAGGGTTGCCCTTTGATTTTTAACATGCACACCTGACTGACAGGATACCAAGGTATCAATGCCTCAACTGCTCTATTGAAAACATTAGGCTGTTGTACTCTGATCACCCCTTTATAGCTTCTAAGTCATTTTTTCCAATAATTTGTGATTCTGCATTTTTTATCCAACCACCAGTAGTTTTATATATATATATTTTTTACATTCTTTGCTTATTTAGATTTACCAACATGTTTACACCTTTCTTTGCTCACCACTGCTCCTTGCAACTGGCTGCATCTTTCTGGGTTCAATTTTCATGTTACTGAAGTACATCCTTTGGTAGCCTGTCTTTTCCTTCTTTGAACAAATATTGATTGTAGTGGGGAAGAAGACAGAAAAAGTCCCAATTTCATGGAACTTTCAATGAGAAGAGTTTGTGGGAGGTAAACTCTGTCTACAATGTCTTCACTGTATCCTCACACTTGAATGGTAGTTTGTGGTATCCCATCTGGATTAACCATATCTTCCCTCACCATGTGGAAGATACAGTCATGCACCAAATATGGATTGTGTATACAACAGTGATGGATTGTGTATACAACAGTGGTCCCTTCAGATTGTAATATATTTTTACTATATTTTTTTAATGTTTAGATATGTTTAGATACACAAATATTTCCCATTGTGGTACAATTGCCTACAGTACAGTAACAAGCTATAGAGGTTTGTTGCCTGGGAGCAATAGGCTACACCTTATAGCCTAGGTATGTAGTAGGCTATACCATCTAGGTTTGTGTAAGTACATGCTATGATGTTTGCACAGTGGTAAAATTGCCTGCAGACACATTTCTTAGAACATATCTCCATCCTTAAGTGACACATGATACATGACTGTATTGTGTCTCTAGATGGGTCCTGTGGTGGAATCAGGTGGGCTTTTTTTTTTTTTTTTTTTTTTGAGACAGTTTCGCTTTTGTTGCCCAGGCTGGAGTGCAATGGTGCGATCTCGGCTCACTGCAACCTCCACCTCTTGGGTGCAAGAGATTCTTCTGCCTCAGCCTCCCAAGTAGCTGGGATTACAGGCATGCACCACCATATCTAGCTAATTTTTATATTTTTAGTAGAGATGGGGTTTCTTCATGTTGGTCAGGCTGATCTCAAACTCTTGACCTCATGTGATCCACCGCTTTGGCCTCTCAAAGTGCTGGGATTACAGGCGTGAGCCACCACGCCTGGCCCCATTCTGTCTATTCTGACCTCGTGGAGCTCCTATTAGACAAGTGCCTGTTTTTGCTTGTGTAAATGCTAATACATCTTATGGCCCAGGGACAGAGTCTTCAAAGAAACATTAGTTCTCAAGCAGAAACCTTATTCGAGCTGCACAACAAAATAGTGAGTGGGAGCTGCAGACATTTTAGCTCAGCCCACCTGATGCCTTTGATTCTCTCAAGCAGTTTCCCTCTGGCTCTCATAGTCTGCTGCTTTCCAGGAGTAGCTGAATTTTTGAAAAAGAAGCTCAATCTTCTATTTCTGGTTTTGGACAGGTTTGTATTTCGAACTTGGGACATTTAAGTTTGTTGGTTTTGTTCCCTGAAGCTAGTCCTGCTCCTGCATGAGGTGCAGTAGCTCTGCCGAAGTGTTCCACCTCCTGGGACTCTCAGAGCTGCCATAGGCTCTGCTGCTGGGGTGAGTCAGTCTTCTCTGGCTCCCTGTCATGCACAAATGACAAAGGCCAAATGACTCTGGCTATTTTTTAAAGACTACAATGGTAGGTACCTGTCATTATGCATTTACCCAAACTCATAGAACGTACGACATCAAGAGTGAGCCCTAATGTGAATGATGGGGTCTGGGTAATAATGATGTGTCAAACCAGGTTCATCACACATAACAAATGTACCACTTTGGTGGCAAATGTTCACAGTGGGGAGTCTATGCCTGTGTGGGTGGGGGCAGGGGGTATATGGGAACTATCCGAACCTTCTGCTTAATTTTTCTCTGAACCTGAAACTACTCTAAAAAATAAAGTCTATTAAAAGATAGATTATACACACACATTGCACACACACACAAACAGAATTTTTTTTTGAAAGGGAACTAGGAATACACAATTTTCCTTAGGTTTCAAGAATCACTCATGCTTTTGCTGTGTGTGTATATATATTTGTGTGTTTGTGTAATGTGTATACATATGCAATGTGTGTATAAATATAAAGTATATGTAAATACTGTATATAAATGAGCACACACATATTTCTGTCTATATATATCTCTAATATGTATATATGTGTGTGTGTGTGTAAATATATATGTTTTAGTTCGTGGTCAAATTCCAAGAAAAGCTCTTCATTGGGTGATTAGGTGAGCATATGTTCCAAATGGAAAAGAGAAACTGGTAATCAATTAAGTGCAAACTACCATTCCAAAACCAGAGATATAAGGAGAAAATGGCAAATAATGATAAAGGCATTTTTCCCCTAGTTAGTTTTTCTGGAAGGTCATCAGATTAAAAAAACCAAAAGCAAAGCAGGCAGAGAGTCCCCTCTTCTCCCCCCGTCCCATTGGGCATGCTGTATAGATTCGTAAGAGCTGCTAGAAATCATCTTGGAGAACATTCCAAATACTTGAGACTTGTCAGGGCTCTCTTCCAAAAGGGGAGCAAAAGCCCTCATAATAAGCTGCTGACTGGACCTTTATGGCTGGGAAACACTGTAACCCTGTAATTTGGCTCCTGAAGGCCATATTCTTCTTTGGAGCACAAGCCACTGGTCAATTATTGCGGTTGGTGAGCTTTCCTTTTGGGCATGAGTCAGGGCCAATTTTGCATGAAAGAAGGGTTTTCCTTCTGGCACTGACTCACTACAATTACGGAATCACATCATGGCATTGCTGGAAATGGCATTCTTCAGGAGCTCCCAGGGGTGCTGTGGGGTTACCCATGGGGCACCATGCTCTGGAAACGTTTTCCACAGCTGTGCCCAGCATCTTCTGATCATGGCTCTCTTTGAACTTTTCTCCTCTTATAAGATTTAGAATTCTAGGGTCATAAATCACCCTTTACTAAACCCTTGGCCATGATTATTTACTCATCCTTGGAATCAAAGACTACTCTGGCCTAAGTTATCTTTGTCTCTTCTTTCCTCTTACAAAAAGCCTCCCTTCCCCTCCATCTCCCCTTCTCTCCTTTCTTCCCTCTCTCCTCCCCTCCTTTTTCCTGTAATTATTGGTAACGTGTTATATGAAGACACTCTACAAAGCTATGTGACACTCATGCTGTACATTTAGGGCAGTTTTTACACCTGCTCTCATGGGATTTTCACGAGTACCTGGGGGAAAAGGGAAGAATATCATCTCCAGAGGGGCAGTGTTACTCTCAGAGAGAGAGAGAAGATAGGTTTGGGAGGCATGTGGAGGTTCCACACTTACTACATATATGACCTGGACAAATTAGTCCCATCTACTTAAGCCTCAGTTTCCACATTTATAAATTAGCAGTAATAATGTTACTCTCATAGGGTTGCTTGAAAAATTGAAAGAGATACTTCAAATAAAGTGTCTTGCTTATTGCTTAACACATACAAGGACTTAGTGCATTTTTACATTTGTTTTATTATTAGTCTGCATTTAGATTTAATGAAACTGAGCCCCAGAGAGGGGAAGTGACTTGCCAAAGGGCACAAAGGTAACAAGGAGCAGAGCCAGCACTGCCACTGTGGCCTTTGGACTCCAGTCACCATTCACCCCCTCTTGATCGAAATCCTTGTAGGATCGAAATGCTGCCCTCTCCTACAAGGTGGGACAGACACTGCTGTTCCCTGCACATCCTTTCTTCAAAATCCCTCCATGAAGATAGCCTCTTCCTTGTATGTTATGAGTTGAAAAGGAATCCATGGCCGGGCGTAAGTGGCTCATGCCTGTTATCCTACCACTTTGGGAGGCCGAGGTGGGCGGATCATGAGGTCAGGAGATCGAGACCATTTTGGCTAATCTGGTGAAACCCTGTCTCTACTAAAAAACACACAAAAAATTAGCCAGGTGTGGTGGTGGGCACCTGTAGTCCCAGCTACTTAGGAGGCTGAGGCAGGAGAATTGCTTGAACCCAGGAGGTGGAGGTTGCAGTGAGCCAAGATTGCACCACTGCACTCCAGCCTGGGCGACAGAGCGACTCCATTTCTCAAAAAAAAAAAAAAAAAAAAAAAAAAAAAAGGGAATTAATTGCTTTGTTTTGTGTCGGAGTTTTGGTGACTTACTGGACGAGAAACCCTTTTCAGTCTTTGGGTAAAACACTGCTGAGTGTAGTGATTCTGGAATGACGAGAGAACCCATGGCAGGTACTGTGGTAGACAGGAACCAACTCGTCCAACTCAGGGATTGCCATGCTCAAGGAGGTGTGCCAGGACTCCAAGCTGTTTGAACAAGTGGATAATGAAACGATGCTGATTTATCTATATGCCTTACTGCTGCCTCTTCCTCAGTCGTTTGAGGTGTATCAAAGATTTTTACTTGAGATTTTACCTGAATATCAACAAAGTACATGGCAACTGACTATACATTTTTCTCTCCTGAACAGAAGTCAGATAAATGTTAATAACAAAAGTGATTTATTGCAGGCTTTCTGCTTGTATGATAACAAATAGAAAGTAACTTAAAAGCAGAGCTAGAAACTTTATATTGCATGGTTTGAAATTGCTGCTTTGAAATACTGTATTTGGAGAGGCAGCTGGTAGTCCCCAACAGTAATGATACCCACTGCGTGCCAGCACCATTTCTACCTGTGGTGTGTCTACTTTAGATATTGTGGTAGGTGAGAAAGTGTCTTCTGTATTTGAAAATGCTAGGTTACCCACTGCTTGAACTAAGTTTGATCTGTTTGCAATCAAAAAGAAAAATCTCCAGGCACATTATTTTAGCACAAAAACCGTTGACAAACTGCTTTGGGGATTGCCTCTTTTGTACCTGGCTGTAATTTGAAAGCTCTCGCAATTATAGTCCCTGAGTTAGGTCATCAGAGTTTTATCTTATTCTACCTATCCCTCCTCTTCCCCACCCCCTGACACACTCCCTGGCAACTTCCTTTGACTTCAAGAGGTAATGGTCCTCAACCTTTTTGTAAAAGCAATATTGAGAGCAGGAACACCATGCTGTTTCAAAAGGCATTTTTTTCATGATGACTTAGAAAGGTGTAGAAAAAACAATACATGGTGGTACATTTGAGATTTGGAATGAATCCCTTCTATTTTTGTACTCTGGAAGAGACACTTGGGGTTTCCGTTTAGTGAAAAGATAAAGAACTGAAAGTCATGTAAAGCATAATGGATCCTCATGGTCATACTGGCCATGGGTATTAACTTGTTCAAATGGGACATTTTGAGCCACACTAAAGTTTGTTCTTGTGCCAAATAATGTAAGTAGGGAAACTGAGGATGTTTCCTGGAATTCTTGGTCACTAGATAATACACAAACTAACAAAATGCGTTTACAGGAAGGCATATTTACCTGTTCAATCATTCCCTACACATTTCCTTGAATAATTTGAAAAATAAGGTGAATTAAATTGGACTATAAAAATCAGAGTCAAGAAAGCAGAAAAATATCATACATTAGTGTGAATATGGTCATTATCACATAGAAAATTTTCTTTCAGTTTCTTGATAGCTTAGTGTGGTAGGGCATTGCCCCTTTTTATAGATGAGGAAAATGATTCACAGAAGAGGAAATAAAAATTCCAATATTTATTACTTTCTAAGTGTCAGGGTGTTTCTCTCTCTCTCTCTCTCTGTCTCTCTCTCTTCCCTTCCCTTTCTCCTTCCTTCCTTCCTTCCTTCCTTCTTTCTCTTTCTCTCTTTCTTCTCTCTTTCTTCTCTTTCTCTTTCTTTCTCTCTCTTTCTTTCTTTCTTTCTTTCTTTCTTTCTTTCTTTCTTTCTTTCTTTCTTTCTTTCTTTCTTTCTTTCTTTCTTTTTCTCTCTCTCTCTCTTTCTTTCTTTCTCTCTCCTTCTCTGTCTCTCCCTTTCCCTTCCTTCCTTTTCTTTTCTTTTCTTTTCTTTCTTTTTCTTTCTTGCTCTGTCTCCTAGGCTAGAGTGCAGTGGCACAATGTTGGCTCACTGAAACCTCCACCTTCTGAATTCAAGCGATTCTCCTGCCTCAGCCTCCCGAGTAGCTGGGATTACAGGTGCACGCCACTACACCCAGCTAATTTTTGTATTTTTAGTAGAGACAGAGTTTCACCATGTTGGCCAGGCTGGTCTCAAACTCCTGACCTCAGGTGATCAGTAAGTGGCAGGATATAGGAGCAAACCTACAAGTGATTTCAGAGAGCAAGCTTATGACCACTACTCTAAATGTGCTACATCCTCAGGCAAAGTTTTTCTTGTCACTAAATACTAGAGTAAAATTCTCACTTGTCCCCACAGTCAACTTTGAATTTAATCACAAGCTGAATTGGCTCTTAACAAACTGTTTTTAAAATGTGTCTGTGTTTCGTTTACCTATGTAACAAACCTGCACATTTTGCACATGTACTCCAGAACTTAAATAAAAGTTCATGAAAAAAAGTGTCTTTGTTTATGTACTTGTGTGTGTGTGTGTGTGTGTATATATATACACACATACATATTTTATAAGTTGCAAACCAGAAAATAGTACCCAAATTCCTTCAAACAGTGGACTGATGAGTAAAGCCAATGTCTAGTTTCAGTACAAAAGTCTGCAGGCTCAAAACCTATGAAGACTCAATGTCTCAATCCAAGTCTGAGGCTGGAAAAGACCAATGTCTCAGTTCAAAGCGGTCAGGCAGGAGGAGTACCCTTTTGCTCAGCCTCTTTGTTCTCTTCTGGTGTTCAATTGTTTACATGAGGCTGGTCCACTCACATTAGGGCGGGTCATCTGCTTTACTAAGTCTGTGAATTCAAACATCAATCTCATCTCCAAACACTCTCACAGACATACCCAGAATGATGTTTGACAAAGTGTCTGGGCAGCAGACAAGTTGAAACATGAAATTAATTTTCATAAATGAATGTTGTGGACTGAAGGTTTGTCCCCCACCCCCACATTTGTATGTTGAAATCTTAACCTCAATGTGATGGTATTTGGGGATGGACCTTTAGAAAGTAATTAGGTTTAGAAGACGTCATAAGGTTGGGTCTTCATGATGGGATTAGTCCCTCTCTCGCTCTGCTTTTTGAAAACATGGTGAAAAGGTAGCCGTCTGCAAGCCAGGAAGAGAGCTACGACCAGAACTCAACAATGCCAGCAGGCGGATCTTGGACTTCCAGCTTCCAGAATTGAGAAAATAAATTTCTGTTGCTTGTGCCACCCAGTCTATGGTATTTTGTTATAGTAGCTCGAGCTGACAAGACTATAACGGTTACTAACACATTGAGCTGCAAAGTATATAAAACCTGACAATGAGAAATCAACAAATAGGTTATTATTATTATTGTTATTTTCTGGTTGCAAGAAGTCTCAATAAGTAGCTGTTCAGGGCTCAAGAAAGACAACCCTCTCCAGGAATGTCTTTATTATTGGCAATGCCTGAGTTATATAATCATCCTGACCTGCAAGGGAGGCTGGGGATTTGAATATTTTACATTATAAAGTCTGGAAGAGGGGGTTTTGGATGTGTGTTAAGGGAGATAACATACAATATCTGCCATGATACCAGTGAAAGAATTGGAACTAGAAGAGCTAAACAAAATCTAAAATATCTAGGTTTCAGTGAAAAAGGTACATTGATTTTGTTTTTATTCCCTCCTGTTTGGTACTTAAGTAGGAAAGAAACAATGTTAGGTAAGAATCATTTGGACAGATTTATCCTTTCTTGCAGATACAGAATTAATTAATATGTTTTTACTGAACACTTGGTATATTTCTGTATGAAATCCAGTGTTTTGCATGAGGCATTGATAGCCATTCTGTCTGGCTGTTTGTCTTGGATAAACAAAGCACCTTTATTTCAGTAAGGTTTCTGTCAGGGTATAAATTGTATTCAACTAGATTTAAAGGCCAACTATGTCCAGTTTAGTCTGGATCTTAAAGAGTGATGCTTTCATGCTAGATCCTTCTGTTTACCTTCTAAATTGAGCTCTTTTAACCCCTGTTTCTCTCTACCTAATTATCTTAAATGGAAGATGTTCTTAATTTTACTCACATTCTATCCCTGTGCTGGAATTGACCCACCTCCATGGCGGTGTCCCTATCACTTTGCCCAGCTCTTCCTAGTTCAAGGTGCTCCACGCCCAGCATGGACCATTCCCAGGTGGTGAGCCCCAGGCTTCTGTTGGCCTCTCTCCTTGACCTGCTCTCCAGATGACCACTAATCCATCTAGACTGAGGCCTACCCTCTTCTAATCAGGTTACTCCCAGCATTTTCCCACCTACCCTCTAACTCCTGGGCTCTCATATACTTCTGTGTCTCCCTTGTTCAACTTCTCATTAGCCAGCTCCCTGGCTCACTTCTTCCATGTTTGCACGACATGTCCATTTATTTGGGGAACATCTGGCAGGGGTAGGGTGGGAAGGAAACTTTTGGAGGAAGTCTGCAATGTAGTGTTTGTTTCTCAGCATAACAATGACAAGTCCTGAAGGTGAAATGTAAAGATAGACTATTCCATTTTGTAAAAACAACTCTTTATGCCTCCTGGTAATTATTGATTAGAGACCAGATGTTTGCCAACATTGCTGTTACAGCTCTGGTTCTGTGTGGATGTGGAATTTGATCAGCATTAAAACATCAGTTTCAATAGACATGATTTTAGATGGTGGCA
Source organism: Macaca fascicularis (assembly GCF_037993035.2). Classification (NCBI taxonomy): domain Eukaryota; kingdom Metazoa; phylum Chordata; class Mammalia; order Primates; family Cercopithecidae; genus Macaca; species Macaca fascicularis. Next base: position 78,291,857 of record NC_088381.1, read on the forward strand.
CTTGGAATAATTTAAAGTCAAACAGAAAAGAAATTCTACTGGGAGAGGGGGAAGAGGCAGGGCACCGGTTCTTTGAACAAATTTCTCCTTTCAGCAAAAGCTACCTGTCCTGAAGCCAATTCCAGCGTAGCTCTGCAAGGCAGCTTATTAGCTAATTCAGTTCAGAATCACTTATGTAAATAAACTGATTTCAGGCGATCAGGCTGTCCATCGAGAAGCTTATTTGTTAATTTATGAAGCTGTTATTTAGCTTCTGTGCTTGCTAATCCCCTCTTCTTTCTACTTCAATGAGGATAAGATACTTGTACCTTCGAGATAAGGGTCCTTAAATTGGGGTCCATGAACTTTTTGAAGCTTTACATACAACTGAGAGGCTGCCAAGCATCTGGCACACTGTAGATGTTCCCAATAGACGTTTGTTAAATGAATGACTGTGTGAATGAATGAAAGCTTAGTTTGTCATGAGACTACAGGGCAGCATAATTTCAGAAAATACATTCACGTACTTTTAAAGACCTGCCTCATTTCTGTGATCCAATGCCTGAAAATGTGTCACCATTTTAATGTTTGTTACTCAGACTATTCTATGCACTATTAATTGAGATCTAAGAGGTAGGCCCCGTTTAAACTGGCAGAGGACTGCTTTTTGCTCATTGCTAGAAGCTGTAGTTTATATTTACACATCTCTTGAATGAGGAGAGGGAGAATTGTATCTTACTATTTCTGTCTTTCTCTTCCTTGTTCCACCATAGGCTTTGAATTATGCATTGGCCCACACTAACTACTTTCCATTTCCCAAGACTTTTTGAACGCAATCAATGAGAATAAAGCAGAGAAAACAGTGGTCATGAGGTCACATGACTCAGGCTTGAGTACTGATCACATCAAGGACTGTACGCATTGCTCTTAGGAAGGCACAACTTCTACTGCTTTCAGTCTTATCAACTGTGAGAGGTAATAATGATACCTGCAGATTATCTCGTTTTGAAGAACTAACATTATGAGTTTTATCATTATTAGCAAAAACTTGCCACTACCAGGAATTGCTGCAGATGACTGAGGAAAGGTTTCTAGCCAGCTCTCAGAGGGAAGTGAGTTGCTTGCAGCAAGGCTTCTTTCTTACCTGCAGTGTAAGTTGAGTTCAGACAATGGTGGTCTTGCATGCTGCAGACACATCGTCATTTCCTGTGCTTGCCCCGTATGGCAGGGAACAGCAGCTCCTTTGCAGAAGGAATGATCCAATGCAGAAGTTCATGTGCTCACAATTTTTCTATGACATCCACTTGACTTTCTGTGTCCTCTTTGCTATTTTCATGCTATCATGCTACTTCATGGCCAATGCAGCTTAAGAAACATTTACTAAGGACTGGGAGAAAATCAGAAATATTTATGACTTAAGCGCTGCCACTAAGTTGCTTCCATTTCTAATAGGAGAAACCAGTCAAACACAATTCTATTCATGGAAAGGTGAAAAAGGGAAACATGGTAAGAGGAAAGTTATAAAATAACTCTAGAAGAAAGAATACTTATTTTTCAGTGGAGAATTCAAAGAGATGGTGCAAGGTCTTAGAACTAGGTGTTGAAAGGTGAGCAGTCTTTTGCTAGACTGAGATGACAGGGAAAAGCACTGGAGGCTGAGGGAACATCGTGAACAAAGGCATAAAAATAGAAAGAACCTGTGAAACCTGGGAATTATTTAACAACGGTAGTTTGATAGTGGAGCAGATCTGGGGGAACGCTTAAAAGACATACTGAATAGAGTTTGAGCCTAGGTTGTAAATTGTTTTCAATGCAAGTTAATAAAATTCATGATTTATTTATCTTGAAGTAATTTATAAAGTACAGATAAAAGGTAAAAGGCAGCTATTCCCTCCAGCATTTGTGCAATACTTATTAATGTTTTGGTGTACTTCCTTCCAGTCTTTTTTCTTCACATTTACAGATTACTCTCCTTTCCTTACACAATGTTACCTACTAAGCTTTACTGTATGCTGCAACATCAGCTTCACAATCAGTATAATTATATAAAAGTCTATCTAGTGTTGAATATATAAAGCAGGCTCATTGTTTCCAAAATGAAGACATGGCAGGGCTACAGATAAAGTTTATTTGAGCCAGTCATTTTGATTTTCCATGGTAAGAACCTATGGAGAAAAACAGTCACTGGGATTATTTTTTTACTAGAAATCATATCACAGGTATATCTAAGAAACAAGGAGTGCCAGTTTCTTGGTGGGTGCTGCAATGGTATTTGGTCGGATTTTATCTACCGCTCTGTGATCTCTAGAGATTCTATATTGTGCTGCATCTATCCAAGGCTCCCTTGACAGGGCAACTACACATTTACCCAGAGAAGGGGAGACAGGATGGGCAGAGAGTTTATGTAGCCAGGAAATCAATCTTTATGGAAGATTCCTCTACTGTATGCATTCATTTAAAAAAATGCATGGAAAGGGTTAGGCAATGGTTTCTTAGATATAACACTAAAAACACAAATAACAAAGAGAAATGTAAATAAATTGGGTATCTTCAAAATGAAAAAAAATTTGTGTTTCAAAGGACACTGTCAAGAAAGTGAAAAGACAACCCACAGAACGGGAGAGAATACAGTAGTCCCCCCTTATCCACAGTTTTGCTTCCCCAGTTTCAGTTACTAGTGGTAAAACACAGTTAGAAAATATTAGATAAAAATTCCAGAAATAGGCTGGGCTCGGTGGCTCACTTCTGTAATCCCAGCACTTTGGGAGGCTGGGGTGGGTGGATCACCTGAGGTCAGGAGTTCGAGACCAGCCTAGCCAACATGGTGAAACCCCCCCTCTCTACTAAAAATACAAAACATTAACTAGGCGTGGTGGTGGGCGCCTATAATCCCAGCTACTGGGGTGGCTGAGGCAGGAGAATCGCTTGAACCCAGGAGGGGGAGGTTGCAGTGAGCCGAGATCGCGCTATTGCATTCCAGCCTGGGCAATAAGAGCGAACTACATCTCAAAAACAAACAAACAAACAAAAATTAGCCAGGCAGTAGTGGCAGGTGCCTGTAATCCCAGCTACTTGGGAGACTGAGGTCGGAGAATCTCTTGAGCCTGGGGAGATGGAGGTTGCAGTGAGCCAAGATCGCACCAACTCTATTCCAGTGTGGGCGACAGAGCAATACTCTGTCTCAAAAAACAAAATAAAAATAAAAACAAAATAAATCCAGAAATAAGCAATTCACACATTTTAAAACGTGTGCTCTTCTGAGTAGTGTGATGAAATCACATGCTGTTTGGTTCCGCCCCTTTGTCCAGTATACCTATGCTGTAGATGCCACCCGCCCAGCAGCCCTCATCATCACGGCCCAGGATCACCTGAAACAGATGATCCTTCTTTTGAGCTACCATCAGAAGGTCCACAGTACTAGCCCAGCACTACATCATAATGCCTACACAATTCATCTCACTTCATCTCATCATGTAGACATTTTATCATCTCACGTCATCACAAGAAGGGTGAGTACAGTCCAGTAAGATATTTCGAGAGACAGAGAGAGAGAAACCATATTCACATAACTGTTATTACAATATATTGTGGTAATTGTTCTATTTTATTAATACCTATTGTTAATCTCTTACTGTGCCTAATTTATAAATTAAATTTTATCACGACTATGCCTCTATAGGAAAAATCATAGTATATACATGGTTCCGTACTGTCTGCAGTTTCAGGCCTCCACTTCGGAGGCTTGGACCATATTTCTCTTGGGTAAGGGGAGACTACTATACAATGAGAATCAATTTCTAAATTTGTCAATTAGGTGTATTTCTTTTTTTCTAAAATTTTATTGTGCCCATTATAGTTGAGTGTTTTTCTCGTTACATTACATAAACAGTTTTGTAAGTTAAAGCATGAACATATTGTTATATTTGATATGATTTCTTTTCCAAGGCTATGTTTTATATTTTGTCATATATACATTTAAAATTTTTTCATGTGAAATCTGTTCATCTCTTCCCTTGTGATTTCTTCTTTCTCCTGTAGGCTACAACATTTTCCCTCTCCAGAGGTCTGATGGATATCACATACAATTTTCTTCTTTTATTTTTTTTTGTGGTTTTAAACTTTTAACTTTCACATTTAACAAATATTTATTCACTATGTGCTTGGTATATTGCTAGTACTTATTTAGGTTCAAGGTATGATGTTAGGGATGATAATTTGGAAAAATTATATCAAACTGGCATTGTTAATTCTCAGGTCTCATAGGTTCTTTCTATTATTATCCCTTACACTATACCTTGAACCTAAATAATTTGGAAATTATCATTCCTCTCCAAAATTCTTATTGACTGTGTGTGTGTGTTGTGTACGTGTGTGTGTAAATCACTAACCATTCCTCTATGTTACTATATGTCTCTCCTGTTCAATTTTGCTGTCTGTCTAGTTTCTGGCAGTATTATATGCTTTTTTGTACTACATTTTTATAATATGCATTAGTATCTGATGATAAGATTGTTTGCCTTTAATTATACATTTTCAAAATTATATTTAATCTATGACCTTTTCCCTCCAGGTGACATTTAGAGCAATTTGTCAGGTTAAAAAGAAACATGCTAAGATTTTGATTAAACTTATATGAAACATATTGTTTTGGGAAAATCGTACTTTCAAAACATGTTGCCACTCATCTCAGATTATGATGCTGCTTTTCACTTGTTCACATTTTAATGACTTTCAGTAAAATATTGATTTACTCAAATAGATCACAGGTGTCTCTCATTAAAATTATTGCTTATAATTGCATTTCTGAAGATAGTACGAATTGGAGTTTTTTCATTATAAGTTCAGTCACTGTATAAGAATTTCTTTTTCTCTCTCCTTTCTCTTTTTCTCCCTCTCTCTAAGTGTGTATGTGTGTATACATTTATCTTTCATCAGGCTACCAATCAAACATTTGTTAATTAAAATAATTTCCGAGCTTATTCTCTTGGGTTATCTGACTATGAAATCATACTTTCAGAAATTTTTTATCATTTATTTTTTATCATGTATCTTATTGCTATCTTATTTTTGCTTTCAGTGAATAGAATTTCTAGAATATGAATAATAGTAAAACTAGATATATTTATTTTATTTCTATTTTAACATGAATATGACTTTTAGATCAAAATAGATGGCTTTCATTATGGTAAAACAGTTTTCCTCTATTCCTCTATTTTAGTATTTTATTAAAGTACATTATTTTTGAATTTTTTCTTCTTTAATTCACTTATGCTAAGAATCATGTATCCTTAGAACATATTTCTTCTTCTTTAATCTACTTATGTCAGATATTGTATTAATACATGTCCATATCTACTTATAGGACTCTTCCTTGGAAAAAAAAAAAACTTGGAAAGTGTAGGTCATGATAAAAAACGTTCTCATACCGAACCACCCTAGAACTGGAAGTCATTAATGCCAGAACGTGTGTTCCTAGGTCCTGCTTCTCATCAGGGCTGCCATATTGAAAGTAAATCTGTGGCTTTCAACTCAACTCCAACCAGAGCGAAGGACTCCTTTTGAGGAGCCTGCAGGCCAGGCATTGCCCTCAGAGGTCTGAGTTGCTCCAGGAACAATTCTCAATCCTCAAACCTGCCCTTGTGATACTAGTCCTAAGTGGTTCAGTTGTGGCACCCGGGGGCAGCCCGTTACAGTTCTTCCTTCAAGCCTGGAAATAATTTCAGAGAATGGAGAGAACTTGAGGATTCCTTGGCTTTACTGTAAATGGTTACCTGATGTGCTCCAACTAGCATGATTTTCCCAGGTGGACTCCATGCACCTTATACAGTGGCTTGCTTCAAGTGTGAATGCATAATTAAAGGGTTTTGGTGTTTGTATTTTCTCTCTCTCTCTGGGGCATACCTCTTCATATTCTTCTTTATCTGTATTTTCTCCCTCTCTCTGGGGCATACCTCTTCATATTCTCCTTTATCTGTATTTTCTCCCTCTCTCTGGGGCATACCCTCTTCATATTCTCCTTTATCTGTTACAATGTTGGACACATCCTGCCAAGATGGCTAGATTGCTGGTCATGTGACCATGTAATGCTCCAAATGCTGAAACCTACAAGATTTTCCTTATCCCCATTGCTACTCTTGAAACAGTTCGGTGGGACACTTTCAACCATGGCCAAATTTCAGAATCACCTGAGTATCCTCTTAAAAATGGTGACATCCAGGCCCTACTATGCCCCAGTTAAATCAGTGTAGTGCCCACCCCTCCCCACAGGGCTGGCTGTGTGTGATGAGGTGTCAGCCACAGCCTTCACCACTTGCTTGGTGGCGCCTCAAGAACTGTGTGTCCAGAGAGGCCAGTCATCTCAGACACGATTGCCACTTCTTTTCCCTTCCCCTCTCAGGGTAACTCTGACTGCTTCAGGTATTTCCTTTCAACTGTGGGAGTGTTAGTTATTACTTGGTTTAATTTGTTGCCTTAGGGGCAGAGAAATGAGTTAGTGGTTCTTTTTAGTTCACAGCACATTATTATTCTGGTTTGTGGCAATTTTGGCTCCTTCTCCACCCCCTTTTTCCCAAGGACATACCATGACTTTTGTGAGCCCTAGTCACTTTTGTTTTTGTGAGTCTCTGTCACCATAATAGATTTTTGTGTTTCCTTAAAATTTCATTTTTTTTTCCTGATGCGTGAAAAACAAATTAAAACTTTTTCATCAACCCAAAGAGTTCCTAGTTTCATTTTTATTTTTTAAAAAAACTTAAATCTTTTTGTGACTCCTTAAAAAGTATCTTGGACCTAAGGCATTGTGTTTACTGGACCAATAGATGAGTTAGCCCTGCCTCTACCTTCCTGCTTTCTCCTTTATCTCTATAACCTGCTGCAATTCTCTTCTCCTAGCCAAAGAGGCACATCTCCCCTTGTGCTGGATCTGTTTCTTTATATATATTCTTGCATATTGTATGTTTGTATATTGTTTTATGCATTTAAAAAATTTTTAAAAGTTACAGCAGTTTTAGATTGATCGATTTTAGATTGAAGATATTAGAGAATTCCTAAATATCCTACATCTATTTGCCCTATTAACATATTACCTTGGTATGATACATCAGACACAATTAATCATCCATTATTGATACAATATTCACTAAAATCCATAGTGCATTCAATATCCTTATTTCTAAAAATAGGATGTACCTTTTCTATTTAAGGATTCCATCCAGGATACTACATTGAATGTAGTTATCATGCCTCCTTAGACTCCTCTTAGTTCTGACAATTTCTCAGACTGTTTTTAATGACTTTGACAGTTTTGAGGAGTACTGGTTAAGAGCTTTGTAGAATGTCCTTCAAATGAGATGTATCAGATGTTTTTCTCATGATTAGACTGGAGTTACAGTTTTAGGGATGAAGATAACAGAGGTAAAGTCATTCTCATTACAATCACATCAAGGGTCCACACCATCACACGACTTGTCACTGCTGATGTTAACCTTGATTCCTGCCTGAAGTAGCATTAGGTTTCTTCGCTATCAAGTTACTCCCTCCCCACCTCCCCTTAATTCCAAACTGTAGTCTTTGAAGACAAGTCATTCTGTACAGCCCACACTTGAGGAATGAGAAGTCGTGCTCCCTCTCCTTGAGGGTGGAGTAGCTACAGAATTATTTGGAATTCTTTTCAGGAGAGATTTGTCTCTTCTCTTCACCTTTATTTATGTGTTTAATCATTTATTCATAACATGAATATTTGTATTACACTCTGGGTAATAATCCAATACCATTTTATCTCATTTCTCAAATTGTTTCATCTTTGGCCTCTGGGAATGCTTTCAGTTCGTTTCTTGTCCTTTTAATATACCACCATCTCTCTCTCTTTCTTTCTCTCTCTCTGTCTCTTTACCACTTCCTTCCTTCTGGCACTACAAGATGTTCCAAGTTCATTTTGTAGATTTCCTGTCCCTGTCCTAGAATCAGCCATTTCTATAAGGATTCCTGTTTTGTTTTGTTTTAAATTGAGAATAGAATTAAAAACCAAAATCTTGGCACTATGTGTATGTGTTGCTGCTGGGCTGTTGTTCCTTCTAGGCCCTCTCAGTTGGCAAAGCAAGGAAATATATATGTGTATGGATTTACCACACATTTAACATTTTTGTAAATATGTAAATATAAACATTATATATATTATTTATATGTAACCATCTATGTCTCTATTAACCTCAATATGAGCTCTACTCCATTGATGTCTCCAACTGCAATCTGGTATTATATGGATCATTCAGGTTGCCTCCTCTTGTCTGTAACCTCCCACTTAATGGTGAGAAACCCGGCCTCTACCATCTACTCTTCACTTATTTAACTGTCCTATTCCAGTATACCTGTGTTGCAGTATCACAATTATTAATAACCACTCCCGTGGAAAACAACTTTATCAACTAGAGTACAGTGTTTATGTACAGTTTCTTTTTGCCATTAACCTTACAGGCTTCATTTCCAAAGTTACTTAGGTCAGTACCTTTTCCTCCCAATCCCTTCAGAGAGATTCTTTAATAGTCTCATAACACAGTCAGTGTTCTTTGTCACAGTGTGCATTCTATCCTGGGATGTCCTGATGTCCTAAATAATTTTCCAGATTTGTAAACATTAAGGTTCTCTGTGCTATAAAGTTCTATATAAATGTGTGGTGTTGTGTATCCACTGCAATAGTTTCACTTCCCTAAAAAGTCTGCTGTGATTCACCTATTCTTACCTTCCCCAACCCCCTGATCTCCCTGGCAATTATTGATATTTTTACCATCTCTGTAGTTTTGAATGCCATCTCTGTATATAGAATGCCATATAATTAAAATTACACAGTATGTAGCCTTTTCAGACTGACTTCTTTCACTTAGCAATGTGCATTTAAAATCTAAAATTCATCCATGTCTTTCCATGGCTTGATACTCATTTTTCATCCATGTCTTTCCATGGCTTGATACTCATTTTTTTTTAATCATTGAATAATATTCTAGTGTGTGGATGTGCTAGTTTCTTTATCCATGCATGTATTGGAGGATACCTTGTGCTTCTAGCTTTTGGTGACTATGAATAAAGCTGCTATAAACATTCACGTGAAGTTTTTTTGTGTGGTTGTAAGTTTTCAAAGAAGTTGGATAAATACCTAGGAGTGTGAATGTTGTATCATATGGGAAGTCTGTGTTTAGCTTTGTAAGAAACTGGTTTTCTGTCTTTTAAAGTGGCTGTACCATTTTGTATTCCTACTCACAATGAATGAGAATTCCTTTTGTTTTGCATCCATGTCTGCAACTGGTATTGTTAGTTTTTAGATTTTAGCCATTCCAATAAACATGTAGCAGTATCTCATTGTTATTTTAATTTCTAATCCCATAATGACATGGCTTGTATGAATGTTTAATCTGTATAAATTGATTTGTGTTGTATATCTCATTCTATCACTTTTTTTTTTCATTAAGCGCTCCATGTTTAGGATTCACTTATGTTACTGTCTAATCCATGGCTTTTAATTGCTGTGTGACACTCAGATACATCCACCACATATCCCAATTTACTCTCTCTGTTTCAGACATCCCAGTTGCTTCCTACTCTCTACCTCCACAGATAGTACTGCATTGAACATCAGTCCCTTATGAACCTATGTGGAAATTTCTTGGGAGAATATACACACAGGTGAATTACTCAGTCACTCTATATGCACATTCCCAGTGTGACCAAGAGTAATGCTAGTTGACTCTCCAGAATGGCTGCACCAGCTCAAGCTCCCACTTGCCATGTATGGGATTCTATATCATGTACTTGACATTTTCCAACTTTCTTTTTCTTTTTTCCTTTTAATTCTTTCTTTCTTTCTCTCTCTCTCTCTCTTTTTTTTTTTGGACATAAGGTCTCACTCTGTTGCCCAGGGTGAAATGCACTGGTGCAGTTCTAGCTCACTGCAGCCTCAAACTTGTGGGCTCCAGTGATTCTCTTGCCTCAGCTTCCAAAGTAGCTAGGACTACAGGTGTGCACCATTTCACCAAGCTGATATATTTTTATTTTTATTTTTTGCAGAGATGGGGTCTTGCTCTGTTGCCCAGGCTGTTCTTGAACTCCTGGCCTCTAGTAATCCTCCCGCCTTACCCTCCCAAAGTGTTGAGATTATGGGTGTGAACCACTGTACCCAGCCTAGCTTTCTAATTTTTGACATTCTAATAGGTGTAAGTGATATCTCAGTGCTGTTAGAATGTGCATGTCTCTATTACTGTAATCACTAATGATTTTGAGCATCTCTTTGAGTGCTTAGGTAGTCTTTTGCATTTATTTTCCTCTTCAAATTGCATGTTTGTATTCTTTGCCTATTTTTCTATTGGGGTTGCTATCTTTTTCCTATTGATTTTTAGGCATTCCTTGTGTATTATGGATATTTCTATTTATTTTGTCCATGCTGTTCTCCTTAGTTTTGATGTGATGACACTTATTAATTTTGTCTTAAGTTTTGTGTATTTGAACTCTTGTTTACAAATGCATTTCCCTGCTTTGAGGTCACAAAGATATTCTCCCACATTTTTTCCTACTAATTGCCTTCACATTTAGATCTTTAATTCATCTGGAGTCCACCATTTAATGAGATATAGGAAGAATGGCATTTTATTTTTCTACATATTGGGAGCTAGCTTTCCCATCTTCTAAATGGTCCATCATTTTCCTATGGATCTGTAGAGACTCCTTTATGCTATATTTGTGTTCTATTTTATTCATAGATCTATTCATTTTGTTTCATTGGCATGGATCTTGCACCAGTTTCATGATGTTTTTACTAATTTTTTATTACTATAGTTTTACAACCTGTCTAGGTATCTAGTCAGCCAGGTCCTTCTTCTTTATCATTCTTTTTAAAGGTTGACTTAATGGTTCATGGACCTCCCACCTAGAGGTTGCTTTAGTCACTAACTTCCAAGAGCCTCCTGAACTGGCTATTCTGCCCGAGTTCCCCAGACTTCTTTATAGTACTAGTGATGCACGTGTTTGATCTCCCTCTGATTTCTCCAGTTTCAAACAGTGCATCTCAAAAGACCATAATGCTAATCTTAGTGTTGTTTCCATGATTTCCACTAAGCATGAAAAAGAATTTCAAGGGCCAGCACTGGCCACAAATGATCAGCCTGTCCTGTGCTGTTGGGCAGCTGTAACAAGGGTACACTCTTGGCTCAGTTCTGGGCTGAGGATTTACTCTTGAGTAGTAGCATGGTAGTATGTCTCGGTTCAGAATTACTGGAAAAGCTCCAAATATAATTCTGATATTATTGGAGCAACTCTGTATCCTGAAGATTTTGGTGACTTTAGCTCAAATGTCCAATTTTCTCTGCTTGGCCAATTTCAAAGACTTCACCCATTTTTTTTCCCGCATTCCAAGTCATCTTTCCTTATGTTTTTCTTTTTTGTTTTGAAGAAGTTAATCTGCAACTTAAGGTAAAAAAAATAGAATAGTTTTCAAGATGATCCCTTTTACTACCTTGGGAAGACAGGGTGATATACTGACATGAGTGAAAAACTGAGATTCCAGTTCTGGTTCCACCACAGGTTATAATTTTAGGAGAGAGACTTTATGTGACATCTCCGTTTGTCCCCATCCAGTTCAAAACAGATTTCAGTCTCTTCTCTATTTTTCTGAAGGAATCTATTCTTAAATAAGGTTTGGTGGATTCAACAGCTTTACTGAAGATATGTAGATTGTTGTTAGTGCTTCCTACCTTGCACAGCCTCTTGTCCCCTCCCTGGCTCCATACATCATCCTCTGCTGCCTTCAAGAAGCTCCAGATCTTGCCACAGACATGCTCCACTCAGAGGACTGGAGTTCAATCCCCTCACAGTGCTTTTCTCTTTGGGAAGCACCCCCTCCCCTTTCCCAGGAAATCCCCACTGCTGTTAAACCTCTGGAATTCTAGGGTATAAAGTAAACCTTAACTTATGACATTCTTATTTGTATTGACATTGTTATCATTATTATAACTATCACACTGATAGCTAACACATACATTTAGAGCTTCCTTTGGAATAGTGAATAAAAAATACAGTCAAATGATGACCTCATTTGAATTCCTATGCTGGGCCTTTGAGGTAGTGTCTACTACAGCGATCATACTGTGGGACTCTATAATAGGTGATATAATTAGTAACCAAAATAAAATTGACAATAATAAAATGAAAGGTACCTTCACTGAGCACTTAGCATGTGCTAGGAGCCATCTAGGTATGTAATATATTATCTTTGACTCTTGTGACAAATTATTGATATAGATATTATTATCTTCATTTGATGGGCTAAAAGCTGTGTCTGAGCAATGCCATGAGTCATATTTTACAGGAAATAACAACTGTGAGCGCGAGAGGGAAGATGGATTGGGAAGAAGGAGGAATTGGACTAAATGAAATTTCAATAGGAGCTGAAACCAATCCCATGGGGCTTTAAAGTTGGGATGACCTTTCAGAGATATCTCAAATTGAAGCCTTCTTACTCCTGCATTGACCCTTCACTGGGTGAGGGCTGCCTTCGGGAAACTGCATAACCTAGGGCAGCTCCTTTTGGCTGAGGGCACTTCCTAAGGGGAAACTCAGCTGTGAGCCTTTAATCCCCAACACTCCCATCAGCTAGTAGGAGGAGTTCCCAGGTCCTGCAGTGGGATCTGGGTAACAAACACACAACAGCATTCACTATGGCATATGAACTTGTTCAAGGTCCTGATGGGCCAGTGTTAATACTCTCTGTATTTAAAGATGCTTGCAGTGGTAATTGCTGTTATGTGGAAATAAACAAAGGCAAAATGGTAAGGGGCAAAACTAGGATTCAATCCAGAGATATTTCTGGCCCTGAGACTCTGTCCTCGACCTCTACCATTTTCACTACACAATACTAACTATAGCAATTACATTTTTACTAGTAAGCAAATTTGTTTCAAAAGGATCCATGGAATTCAAATAGAAAAAATATTCTCCAAAGTACATATAGCATACATACAGAATTTGTAATATGGTGCACCATTGTTCAAATGCCAGCTTGATTAGAAAAACTGGATTTGAGGAATGTCTGTGCTCACTTCTGACTCAATCACTTATTAGTTGAATGATCCCTGCTGATGTGTTTCTCTCTTAGGACCTTAGCTCTCTCATCTGTTAAAGCAGGGGAGAAACTAAAGGCCCTGTCACATCCAAATCAACCGGGCCATGCCTCTGACTGATTTACAAACTTTGTCAATTATAGTTCCCATTTGAGAAAAACACCATGATCAGGGCTCTTGGGACTGTGATGATAATGATGCTAGAGCATTCTGTGAACACCCAGGGCACTCAGTGATGGGAGCAGGCACATGTAATTCTTCCCTCTCCCACCTTCCCTTGACCAAAACATATGCTTCAATCTCCTGACCTGAAACTGACATTACTCATAGGCAAGTAAGGGTTTGTGGGAACCACTTGCTTGGGACAGATAAAGCTGTAAAGTGCAGGGGCAATGGAGACCCAAAGGGAGAAGGCACTCGTGGAGTCACAGAGCTGGTTACTGGCAGGGCTAAGACAGGAACTTTGTTTTTTCGGTCATTGGACTCCTGTTACAGTGCTCTTTCCTTACTTTATATCACATTGCATTTTAAAATGTAAAATTTATCTCCCTGGGAAAATGTGCACATTTTTAATGATACTTATGTAGGTTATTTTGCTCGTTTAGTTTGGAGGGGATGAGATGGAGGAAGGGCAGAAACAATTACTATTAATCTAAATTTTCCTACACCCATCTTACTATTTAATATCTCTCCAACACGTACCATCTGGTACTGCTAATTACCATAAGGTGACATTTTTTGAGTTGTATAAAAGTAGGTATATGTACGTGTGGTCAGAGGAAAACAAGCCTGGTTTAAAAACACCATTTAGAACAGTGGTTGGCAAATTGTTACCTGTCAGCCAAATCTGACTCATCACCTATTTTAATAAATAAAGTTTTATTGGAATATAGTCACATCCATTCCTGACATAGTTTCGATGACTCTTTTGTGCTATAAAGAGCTGAGTTGCTATAATTGTGACAGAAATCACGTCACCTGCAAAGTTTGAGATAGTTACTATCTGGCCGTTTAATGAAAAAGTGTGTTGACATCTGACATTGAAGAATTAGCCTATTTTCGAGACCCATTTCCATGATCACATCTGTTAGTTTTATTTTTGGGGAGATAGAACATCATTGTGAAGGCTTATAACTTTGGACCCAGAAAGGCCTGGATTCAAAACCCATTGTGACCATGTATTGGCCATAAGACCTTGGCCAAGATACCAAACCTCTCTATGCTTAAGTTTCTTAATTTGAAAAATAAGAGTAATACCATCAACCACTCTCTGTGGATATAAGAGGTAAATGAAACTATACATCAAAAGCACTAAGAACAGTGTCTGACACATGGTGATTACTAAATAAATGGGAGTGTTTACTCCATTGAGCCTTTGTTTGCTGACTTTTGTTACTATTGATGTTCTCTTGACATGAGGCTACTGCTTTAGTCGTTCATTTTCAGCAAGTCTCCATATCCTAACCCTGACTTTTGGACCGGATGTTGAACCTTTGTCCACTATCTTGTTTCCAGTACTGCTGATAAATACCACTTTTGTCACTTCTGCCACAGGACCACTGCCCGTTTTGTATAGAACCTGCTATTCCTATTCAAAATGGTGAACTCAGTAGAGAGAATTTGAGACTTTTTTTAGGTAGAAGTGACAAGAATAGGTAGCAACTGAGATGTACGTAAGGAACAGTTGTTGAGAATGACTTGGAATTCCAACTGGGATAACTGGGCAGATCGTGACATCATTAATAATGATCGAGAATACCACAGGCAAGTATGTTTTTGCCTTGTAGGAAAAATATATCCAGAAGAGGTACAGTCACCCTTGTAATATTGTTTAACAATATAAATATAATTTTTATTCATCTTAGAATAGAAGTTTGTTATTCTAGGCTCTTAATTGATTGTCCCCACAAATAATGCATTTTTTTACACAAACACTTACATAGCTCTCACCATACCAGGCAGTCTTCTAAGAGACATTTTTTTTTTTTTGACAGAGGCTCGCTCTGTCACTAGGCTGGAGTGCAATCTCGGCTCACTGCAACCTTTGCCTCTCGGGTTCAAGCAATTCTCCTGCCTCAGCCTCCCAAGTAGCTGGGACTACAGGTGTGTGCCACCATGCCCAGCTAATTTTTTGTATTTTTAGTAGAGATGGGGTTTCACGATGTTGGCCAAGATGGTCTTGATCTCTTGACCACGTGATCCACCCGCCTCAGCCTCCCAAAGTGTTGGGATTACAGGTGTGAGCCACTGCGCCTGGCCTCTAAGCCCTTTATAGTATAATTATAATTTAATCCTCCTGACATTTCTATGAGATAGATGTTATTATTATTCTTATATTAAAGAGAAGGAAACTGAGGCAAAGAAAGGTTAAATGACTTGCTAAGATGACATCGCTAGTATGTGTTTATCATCCAAGGAAGGCACTTACAGCAAACATGGCCATATTTTTAGAGGTTCATATCACACTGGGAACTGGCTGAAGCTGAACAGATCTCAGAGATATTCTGTACTGATGACCCATTGCAAGGTTGTACTTGGTGGTAGACAGCTGCAGGTATAGAGCAAGCAGGTACCAAGAGAAATGTTTTGAACAGTTTCCTTCAGCAGTTGTAAGACTGATAACATAGAATAATTTATGGTTGCTTTACTGAATAATTTACCAACCAAATCATTCACAAAAGCAGTAAGATGTGAAATAGGAAAACATGAGAGACATGAATTTGAACTAGGGAAGAATCAATAAGAACCAGTGGGGCCAAAAACTGCCCGTGAGGGCTCGGGCACCTTTGCGCTCACAGAGGGAAGACAGGTCTCTGTTGGATTCAGCTGACTTCAGGAGGCAAAACAGAGCTTGCTCTTTCCCATGCACAGTGTGGCCTGAGTGCCTACATCAGCTTTTAGTGGACTCAGTTTGTTTTTTTCTCACTCATCTGCTCTTTCTGAATGGTTATGTAACTTACCTTTGTCTAGGGTGCAGAGTAGATCTTGGTAATAGGATTCACATTTGCCTTACAGATTTCACTGGATCCTTCTTGCAGATTGCATGACTTCTAAAAATGATCATCTGGGGAGTGCTATGCAGTTGATAAAGGATTTTGCATGTTATCTTGCTTAATCCACATAACTACTCTTATGATCAAGGTTGTGTTGTATCTCATAGGTGGGCCCCAAGGCATAAAGAGGGTAAAGGCCCTGCTCAGGGTCTCAAGTGCAGACTCTGACTCCTAGTCCCCTCTCATTCAGCTCTACCTCCATTGCCTTCATCTCATTGGCCACAGGGAAAGATCAGATCCAATGTCAAAAGATCTGGGTATCTGTGATAACCACTTCATTAATTGTAGTCCCTTTTGCATTCTTTGCCCCGTCTATTATCCATGTAGACATCTGTGTAATATCACTTGGGAATCAAAAACATTTTCTTTGTAGTGTAACTTCAGTATTAAATGGCCGTTCTGAACACTCATTTTTCTAATCTTGTTTAGTGCCTGTGCCACGGGCACTTTTGCTGCCCCCTAGGCTTTTGAGGTAACTTATCTTAATTAACTGAGAAGAAATCATGGTGACTGGCTAAAGAGAAATGATCTCAGCTTTAGAATCAACTCTGATAATTAAATCAAGGGAACCGATTTTTCTGAAATAATCTTGTAAATAGTCTTACTGTCTTGTTTAAAGAATCTTAGAGAATTCAACTAAAGAAATTGTCAAGTCTAGTTTTCCATTTCTCACAGTTGAGACTCCGGATGATTATTGTACAATAACGGTAACAACTACAAATTTTACATAGTGATTTATGACTCAAAAAGTGCTCGAGTCAGAATGTGAATGCTGGTTAGACAGCTCCAACTTCCTCCCAATCCTTATGCCATGTGCTGAGAGCTTGACTAGCTAATAGTCTTGTCACTGTACCTAAATAAATGGGCCATTATTAAGTGCATTAAATTTCTTTGCCCATTTTATCAATTGAGTGGAATTTACCTTCAGTTGATCTATGTGTTGCAGCAATATTTGAACGTCATAAAATTTCCTATCTATGTGTTATGGCTCATTCAGTTATATTGTAATGACCTCCTAGCTGGATTGCAAATAAATTGGTTTGGGACCAATAGCCTTGAGATATGAATATTGACAAAGTAAAGAACAATCTCATGAGAGTTACAAGAAGGAGAAATTTTGTTTTAAGATACACAGATCCACTGTGCAAATCATGTGGTCTTGATTTGTTTATAGTTTCCCAATGAGTGCTGAAAAGAAAAACTTCCTTGATTTCTGTTACACATGTTCAGAATTCTGCTAATCGAAGTTTCAGCAAACAGTCAGAGGTCAGGTCCATTGTGGGCCATTTTTCTCGTGTATTTTCCATGGATAATTGGCCATCATTATCAACCATTGCCTTTGACCCTTTGACTTTTTGCTCTGGAGATGAGAGCTTAGCAAAGGTGGGGAGTGGTTGTTCAGAATTGTTCCCATTGCCTATTGGAGGCACCTTGGGGGAAAGAGCAGTTCTGTGTGTTTGATATCCTTTATCCCCTTTCTGGGCAGCTAATATTCATCTGTTAAAATCCCCATAAATTAAATAGTTTGGGTGGGAAACAGAATTATTGCTTATTTTATTTTATAAGAAGAGATTCTTAGGAAGTTATTCTCTCAGTCTCTCAGATTATCAACACCCTTTATTTCTCTAAAGCACTGTTTTATTATAAACTACATTGTGAAAAATTAAACTCAGAAGATGGAATTATTATAGTAACATGCAAGTACTCTCCTCTAGTTATCTTCTTTTGCCCTTAATTGACCTTTAGTAAGGACTTTTTAAAAGAAGGAGTGCATAAAGGCATTTTTTTTTCTGAAATATTCAAGCACTATAAGAGAATATGGAATTTTAAAGATAAGTGGTGAAAATCTACTTTATTTCTCAGTCTGGGCCAACTTATGTCCCAGTAATAACCTGGCTTAATGACATACAGGGTAAAAGGTTTATTTGTCTCTCATGTTACACATCCATTGTGGGTTGGCTGGGAACTCAGCACCATTCTTGCTGAGGTACCCAGGGTGTCAGGGCTGTCAATGACAGTCACTAGATGAGACAGAAAGAGAACATGGTGCATGACGCCTGGAGTCTTAAAGCTTCTTATCTGGAAATTACACAGGTCCCTTGTATTAACATTTCACTGGCAAAAGTAAGTCATGTGATCACACCTAACCTCAAGGCAGGTGGGGCAATGCACTGGTGCCCCATACAGAAGAGGAATAATAGAAATATTTGTTGGACAGCACCAATGGATCAAAGTCTATTTTATAGACTTTTATATTTCAAACTGCAGCACTTCTCTCTCCATTTATAGATAAACATATCCAACATTATTTCAATTATAGGACTTCTCAGTAGTTTTTGACATCTGGTAGAAAGGATCCTTCTCATCACTTAAAAATATTGGGAAGATACTTGTATATTGATAAAAGTTAGAATAATTATCTCAAGTTACATAAAAAGTCCTTTGAGAACCATGATTGGAATTGCTTTGTATTTAGGGATTAATGTTTGGAGAATCTGTATCTTTTCTAAGGTCTTCAGAAACATGAGATTGCTGAATTTTTCCAGTTTTCTTTTAGATACCCACTTGGAGTTTGTAATATCTACACATTTCCCTGTAACTTTGCTTTAGCTCTGTCCCATGTATTTGTAATGTAGCATTTGTATTAGCATTCTATTTGTTACTTATTTTTAATTTATTGAATAAAATCAGAGAACATAGTATGTGTGATATCTATTCTTTGAACTTTATTGAGGCTTCTTTTTCTTACTTATTACATGTCCCATTTTTGTTTAGCTGGTTTTATTTAAATTTTAAATTTATTGTTAAAATTTTGTACTTGCTATTTTCCGTATTTTAAAAAATCTTCAGATTTTTCATATTTATTTTAACGTTTAATTTTTTTGTATCTTCTCTCTTTTTTACTTAACACACGTGCCAAAGATTTATTCATTCTGGGAGGCAAAAGGGAGGATTTTTTCCAAAGAAGAAGCTCGTAGTTTTAGTAAACAAGTGTTTTTGTTTCCTATTTAATTAAACTAAATTTTAATAATTATTAATTTATTTCTTTTACTATCCTTCAGTTCAACTTACTGTTCGTTTTTCTAGCTGCTTGTGTTGAATATGTAATTCTTATTTTAATCTTACTTGTTTTATAACAGTTAGTTCAAGGTTGTAATAAGTACTCTGTTTTTTTTGTTTTGTTTTAAGATCCACAACAGAGCACACATATGATGTGTGTTCTCTAACATAGTTGCTCTGAATAACACTTTGGCCACATCCGATAGGCTTATAAATGCACTGCCTTCCTAGTCATTCATTTATTTCTAAGTATGTCATTTTATTCCTGTTTTCCTGTTTTACCAAAAGGCTTATTAAATGTTTTATTTCCTTGTTTGTTTCTAATTTTTAAATGACTTGATGCATTTTTGGTTATCCCTTTATTGTTATTAACTTTGGATCCAGTGAATGTAGTCCTTTGGGATTTTTGAGGCTCTTCTTTGGGACCTCATTATCAGAAGTTTGGAATGTCCACATGTGGTATAAAGCAAGCAGGTTTGTTTATTAGGTCAAAAGTTTTATAAACATGTTTCCCTCTCATATATATATCTATACACACACACACGCACACATTTTGATCATGCTTCTTGATGACTGGATTAAAAAATATGCTATATGTAAATAATGAAGTACATCTGAGCCATGAAAAGAATGAAATCATGTCTTGCAGCAACATGGATGGAACTGGAGGATGTTATCTTAGGTAAAACAACTCAAACAGAAAATCAAATACTGTGGGTTCTCATTTAAAAGTGGGAGCTAAATGGCTGGGCACAGTGGTTCACGCCTGTAATCCCAGCACTTTGGGAGGCCAAGGCAGGTGGATCACGAGGTCAGGAGATAGAGACCATCCTGGCTAACACGGTGAAACCCCATCTCTACTAAAAATACAAAAAATTAGCCGGGCATGGTGGCGGGCGCCTGTAGTTTCAGCTACTCGGGAGGCTGAGGCAGGAGAATAGCGTGAACCTGGGAAGCAGAGATTGCAGTGAGCCGATGTTGCGCCACTGCACTCCAGCCTGGGTGACAGAGTGAGACACTGTCTCAAAAAAAAAAAAAAAAAAAAAAGTGGGAGCTAAGTAATGTGTACACATGGATATACAGTGTGGAGTGATAGTGAGACTCAGCAAGGGTACAGGGGTGGCAGGAAGAGATGGATGATGAGAAATTAGTTAATGGGTACAATGTACGTTATTTGGGTGATGGATACACTAAAAGCCTAGACCACTACACAATACATCCATGTAACAAAATTGTACTTGTGCTACTTAAATTTATATAAATTTAAAAGGAGAAAGAAATATATTCTAAAAAATTAAACTTTCTTATATTTATATATTTTTAAATTTATTTTTACAGAGGGAAGAATTTTCAAATCTAGATTTTTCAGTTTCTCTTTCACTTCAAAATTTTTATCTTAAATATTTTGATTTTGTATTGCTAATTACATAAAGTTCAAGGATATTATAACATTGTTTTGGATTTTACACTTTATCATTACAAAATAGTGCTTTGCTCCAGATCTTTGCTCCAGATTTTGCTTTTGACTTTATACCATTTTGGCTCTGCATGAAGTTTTGCCATTTCTATTTTCCTTTTGTTCAATTTTTCAATTTTACTTAGTTCATCTTCTTCCATCTTTATAATTTTTAATTTTCATATGTCATTCTATTTTAGATATGTCTTCCATTAAGGTGATAAAACTATATTTTAATTTAGCCCTTTTAAAACATTTTTTGATAGTTCATTTTTAATAGGAAATTTTAAACCATTTATATTTATTATTACTGGCCTCAAATTTTATGCTTGGTCTATACAATGCTTCTTATTTTCTTTTCTCATATTTGTTGGTCTTCGTGTGTGTGTTTGTGTGTTGAAGTTGAATGAGTTTTCTTAGTTCCAACTTTCTCTTCTAGCTTGAAATTATGATTCAATATCTATTTTTGGTACTATGTTTAAATGCATATTGCACATTTAAAAACTCATATTTTTCTATAATCATTTAGTCATTGTACTTCCTTTAAACCACTGAAATAATTTTAAAATACCATCTCTTTTATTCTCACTAACATGTTGTGAAAAATATTTTCATCAGTTGTTAAAGAGAATGTATTAACTATTGTTTAGAAATAACCATCATTACTTTTTGTGAGTATTCCTCATCTGTATTCTGTGATTAAATTTTTATATTTCTGCAGTGTATCATTGAGTGATTCAGAAAAGGTCTGGTTTGATAAACCATCTACATTCTTGTATGACAAAAATCTATCTATCTATCTATCTATCTATCTATCTATCTATCTATCTATCTATCTATCTAATTTTTAGATGGAGTCTTGCTCTGTTGCCAGGCTGGAGCGCTGTGGCGCAGTCTCAGCCCACTGCAATCTCCGCCTCCTGGGTTCAAGCGGTTCTCCTGCCTCAGGCTCCTGAGTAGCGGGGACTACAGGCACGTGCCACCACGCCCAGCTAATTTTTGTGTTTTTAGTAGAGACGGGGTTTCACCATGTTGGCCAGGCTGGTCTCGATCTCCTGACCTGGTGATCCTCCACCTCCGCCTCCCAGAGTGCTGGGATCACAGGCGTGAGCCACCGCGCCTGGCCCTATTTTCTTTTTAAAAATCTTTCACGTACATGGTAGTTTTCATATAGAACTCATGGGTCCAACGATTTACCTTTGAAACTTCAAACATATTTGTAGTAATTGTCTAGTGATCTAGTGATGTTGATGGAAAGCTGAGTGTAAATTGATTTCTTTTGAAGGGGCTTCTGTTTATCTTTGAAAATTGTATGCTTTTATTGTTACCCATGGAATTCCAAAGTTTTACTAAGATGTGTTTCATATGAGCTACTTATAAATCTGTTTACTTATTATTCAGTGTGCTTTTCAGTATAAAGAACCATGAATTCCTTCACATCAAGGACATTTTTAATGATATTAATCGATTAATACATGCTTTAGAACTCTAACTCCATGGAAACTGAGCTTTCTAGATGAATCCTCCAATATTTAGCACAGTGCCTTAATGTATTAGGTGCATTATAAAATCACCTTGAATTAGAAATGCCCTCAGAAAAGAACACAATGCCTAATTCCTGATGGAGTTCATTTAGGAAGAGTTCATAGATTATGTAGCATATTGAATACGCCTTGAAGACAGAGCCAGATTATGAGAATTGGAAAAATGTTTTAAAATGTAAAAGTAATAGCCAGGGCTAAGGTGTGGCTTTGGAAAGGTTCAGGCAGCAGAAAAAGCTTTGCTAGAATAAAGGGAATTTATGCTGAGAGGTAGTAAAATACATGGCTAGAAAAATAGCCACCAGATTTTGCAGGGTTTTTTTTTTTTTTTTTTTTTTTACCCCAGGCGAAGACATTTATGTGTTTTATGAAGTGGACAGTGAGAAGCCACAGGAGTGACATCATTCATGTAATGTACATGATTTTTTTTTTTTTTTTTTTGAGACGGAGTCTCACTCTGTTACCCAGGCTGGAGTGCAGTGGCACAATCTTGGCTTACTGCAAGCTGTGCCTCCCGGGTTCACCCCATTCTCCTGACTCAGCTTCCCGAGTAGCTGGGACTACAGGCACCCACCACCGGGCCTGGCTAATTTTTTTTTTTTTTTTGTATTTTTAGTAGAGATGGGGTTTCACTGTGTTAGCCAGGATGGTCTCAGTCTCCTGACCTCGTGATCTGCCCGCCAAGCCTCCCAAAGTGCTGGGATTACAGGCATGAGCCACCGTGCCTGACTGATGTACATGGATTTAAATATGACTGAGTTGCATGAGTGACTGGATTTGGACAGGAAGGGTTAAGTGGAGATTAATTAGAAGGCTCTGCGTTGTCTTGATGGGAGATTACAAGGATCAGAACCAATGTAGTGGCATTAATCATGGAAAGGAAGAAATGAATGTGAGAGATGGGAGGAGAGAGAGAAAGAGATAATGATGTGGCTTATGTCAGCACGGGCAGGCTAACAGAAAGAAAAGTGAGAATTTTAAAGAAATAAGGCAACCAGTAAAGAGGACGTTGGGGTGAAAGATGATTTCAACTTTAGGTGTATTTAGATTCTGGTTTTCTTTGAACATCTGTCTGGGGAACTGCAATGGCCAGATAGAAATAGGGCATGTATGTTTATTGCGGCACTGTTCATAATAGCAAAGATTTGGAACCAACCCAAATGCTCATCAATGATAGAATAAAGAAAATATGGCACATGTACACCATGGAATACTATGCAGCCATAAAAAATGAGTTCATGTCCTTTGCAGGGACATGGATGAAGCTGGAAACCATCATTCTCAGCAAACTATCACAGCAACAGAAAACCAAACACTGCATGTTCTCACTCATAAGTGGGAGTTGAACAATGAGAACACGTGGACACAGGGAGGGGAACACCACACACTGGGGCCTGTTGGGGGATTGGGGGGCTAGGGAAGGGATAGCATTAGGAGAAATGCCTAATGTGGATGACAGGTTGATGAGTGCAGCAAACCACCATGGCATGTGTATACCTGTGTAATAAACCTGCATGTTCTGCACATGTATCACAGAACTTAAAGTATATAAGAAAAAAAAAAGAAAAGAAAAGCAATAGGGCATTATAAATCAGAAGGTGGGAATGCTTAATAGGTACAAAAAAATAGCGATAAAGAATGACTAAGACCTAGTATTTGATAGTACAACAGGGTGACAATAGTCAATAATAATTTAATTTCACATTTTTAAATAACTAAAAGAGTATAATTAGATTGTTTATAACACAAAGCATGAATACTTGAGGGAATGGATACCCCCTTCTCCATAATGTGATTATTATGCATTCCTATATCAAAACATCTCATATACCCCATACATATATACACCTATTATGTACCCACAAAAATTAAAAATAAAAATTTTTTAAAAAGAAATAAGGAAGAACAACTCAATAGTATGTGGCATACAGATGCTTTATAAATATAGTTTTGTTGTTGTTTGCTCAGGGGCTTAAAATGTATTTGTGAGGTCAAGGTGACACCTTATAGGCAACAGTAATACAGAGAATATAATTTAGAGCTGACTTGGCATGACACATTTCCAGTGTTGTGAGCATTTAGGAAAAAAGGAGATTAAGGACTTTTTGGGGCTGGGCACAGTGGCTCAAGCCTGTAATCCCAGCACTTTGGGAGGCCAAGATGGGTGGATCACGAGGTCAGGAGATCGAGACCATCCTAGCCAACATGGTGAAACCTGGTCTCTACTAAAAATACAAAAATTAGCTGGGCGTGGTGGCACACACCTGTAGTCCCAGCTACTTGGGAGGCTGAGGCAGGACAATTGCTTGAACCCAGGAGGCGGAGGTTTCAGTGAGTCAAGATCTTGCCAGTGCACTCCAGCCTGGGTGCTGGGTGGCAGAGCGAGACTCTGTCTTTAAAAAAAAAAAAAAAAAAGGACTTGTTAAAGAGAACTTAAATTGGCCTTTGATAGGTGGAAGAGTTTAGTTGGGTGCAAGCACAGGGAAGTTTGACATTGATGCCATCTTTTAGAATTAAGAGGTACCCATATGTTATGATCATTATGAGTAAAAGGAATGATAACCAATTAGGCCTGATGAAGGCCAAGGAATTCCCATGTATTTCCAGGTTTCTGTACTCTGCATGGCAGTTTGCTGTTGCATGTCTGTCATCCACACTAAATCTGAAGTAGATCTATGTCTGTTTAGAACTGTAGCTGGCACAGGGTAGTGGGTTTAATAACAGATGCAAAATGTGGGACTGACAGGATGTATGCCCCTGCAAACAGGATGGTGCTTAATCCCTTGGAAAGTAATGTAATGCAATTCAATGCAAGATTTCACAGAGACTTTAGATGATTTTGTTTCCCAAGAAAACCTAACAGAATTATGCAGCTGTACGCCCTTGGGATGGGCACCAATAGACCAAAAAAAAGTATTCTTTTTCAAAGAGCAGACTAAATTTTGCCTCATTTCCCCCACGATGTTTGCTCTCTGCTTTCTAGGAAGAAGCGAAGCACACCATTGATGTGTGTGGGTGTGATCAGTAGCATCTTCTAAGAGGTCTACAAAGAGATATTGCAAAGCCAGGGCTATCAGTGATTCCTTTGTGAAACATGGGGCCAGACATTCCGTAGCCCCGTCCTGCTCTGGTGATCACATAAGCAGATATTCTGGAAGCACTTTCTCTACAGATGGAGAATTGTCACCATCTGCCAGGACAGCTCCTGCTCATCTTTCATGACTCAGCTCAAATGTCATAACTTAAAGGGGCCTTCAGCTCTCTGGCTCTCCCTGCCCCCATGAAAGCTCTACCCAGTATTTTGCTCCTTCAGCTGCATTTGAAGCACTTAGCTCTGCTTGTTAATTGTTGGTGGAATTGTCTGTAGACTGTGACCTTGAGTGTGCAGAGTCTAGTAGAGTCATCTCTGGATTCCCCCACTCTGAGAACCATGTTTGGCCACTGCAGGCTCTCAACAAAGGCTTGCTGAGGGGATGAATGAATGAATGAATGGATGGATGGCATGAATATATGGGCTCTGGTGAATTTTTTGTCTACATTTTGCTGGCCAGCAGCTGCATTAGGTCTACAAACTGAACACTTTGGCTCAAGGTGTCAGAGCTGCTCTCCTTCCAGTGAAGGCTTGGATGGAGTGAGATGCAGGTTATGGGGATATGTGTCACCTCTACTTCTCATTCAGAAGGATAGATACCTCACTGGACCATAAAAAATGAGAACTGAATTCTCTGCATGTTTGAATAAACTCCCACCTTGTTGCTCCACTACAATCTGAGAAAATTTCACTGCACAAATAGAGGCAGTGTACACCCCTCACAGACACTTTCCTTTCTCCTGTTGAGAGGTGAAACCAGCTGGACTTCTGGGTCGGGTGGGGACTTGAAGAACTTTTTTGTCTTACAAGAGGTTTATAAAATGCACCAATCAGTGCTCTGTGAAAATGCACCCATCAGTGCTCTGGGACTAGCTAGAGGTTTGTAAAATGTGCAAATCAGTGCTCTGTAAAAACGCACTAATCAGCACTCTGTGGCTAGCTAGAGGTTTGTAAAATGGACCAATCAGCACTCTGTAAAATAGACCAATCAGCACTCTGTAAAATGGACCAATCATCAGGACATGGGTGGAGACAAGGGAATAAAACCTGGCCATCCCAGCCAGCAGGAGCAACATGCTCGTGTCCCCTTCCTCGGTTTGGAAGCTTTGTTCTTTCACTCTTCCCATAAATCTTGCTGCTCCTCACTCTTTGGGTCTGCGCCACCTTTAAGAGCTGTAACACTCACTGCGAAGGTCCGCGGCTCCATTCTTGAAGTCAGTGAGACCATCAACCTACCGGAAGGAACAAACTCTAGACACAGTGTGTTTGAAAAAAATACCAGGTGAAACCATGAGATACCATTGGCTCCCTTCTCTAAAGAGATGGAACCCTGCCTTCAATATCAAAGGTTGGGTGCACTGGCAGTATCTTTGCATGCAAATTGCTCCATTGCTGCTGTTTTGCTGCTCTTTGAGTAATTCCAGTTTTGCTTTCCTGGGAATGAAGTTTAGTAAAATGAGAAATGTGGATGCCTATGAACATTTCTGCTATATCCTTGAGACAAATAATGGAACAAATTGTTCTCTGTGGGGTTCCATTCAGGAACCTGGAGGCATGGCATTGTTAGTATTATTATCATTAGCAGCATGGCAACTTAGTCTATTTTCATACTGGCAGCAAAAAAAAGTAATATTTAACTACTTGGCCATCCAGAGAAGTGTTATGGATTTGCAATTTTGCACTTTAGTGGGGTAATAGAAGAGGTACAGAAATGGAAGCTGTTTTAAATTTTCATGCAAGGGTAGAAACACAGAAGATCTGTGAATAGATTGACGCTTTGGTCAAGAAATGGAGGTGGTGGTTCGATCTGAAGGTCTTGAGTTCCCCTCAGGCTAATTGTGGACAGTCTTTTCTTGACTAGCACACATCAGCCAGCTGGGTTTTATATTATAGAATTAGCCTTTCAAAAAGGACAATGCATTGTTAGCTTAGTTACTATATAGTAGTGCAATGAGATGATGTATGAGGATGTATTTTGACAACTGCCAAGTGCTGTGCATGGGAAGGATGACAGTGATGGTGATGATCATGATGATCATGATGATTTTTCAGCAGACATTCTAACCCAGAGATAGTTGTGTCCTGTGGGGAAATGAAGGTCTATAGCCTCATAAATCACAGCAAATCAGTCCCCTGAGTCCCAGCAAAGGAGACACAGGTGTGGAATTCCACATGTAGCTGGAGTTCAGAAGCTCCAGGGGATTGAATGCTAAGAGCTTTGTATCTCTGTAAGAAGTTCTCTGTAAGAAGTCATCTCTGCGAGAAGTCATTCTTGCATTGAAGGCACTGCGCTAAAAGAAAAACTTGATTTGCTATTCAGAGAATCATGTCACTTTGGTTGTGCAGACACTGCCCTGCTTTTATACACCATACCCACATGCAGTCCCTAAACACACATCCTCACATTATACATGTACCCCATGTGCACACATAGACAGCTCCATGCACACACCTCCCATCCGATGTGCACACACTGGCATCTACCACCCTGATAAATATACCCCGTCTGTATTTTACATGCAGAGCCCATATACCCCCATACATGTTTTCTCTCTAATCTCTCTCCATGTCCACAGCCTCCATCCCTTATTCATGTACCCCTCACATCCTTCATAAATAAACATCTTGCACATCTGTACACACCCCCACATACCCCACTCTTACATAGTATTCCATGTTCTCCCTCATCCCACATACACCCCACTACATGCAGACCCATAGAATGTACTCAGACACTCGTATACATAGTCATGCATGCATGCAGGTGGTCACGGTGTGTCTGGGGTAGAGAGAGGTACAACTGTTGAGGGACAAGTTAATCTGTGCATATTTATTACACTTAAGCTGTCATTCTCTTCCCCCTTTTCTGCCCTTCCCTCCTGGCTTCCTCCTTGACAATTGTTTCTAGAGCAACTCTTTTGACTTTTCATAAACATCCTTTGCTTTGCCTAAAATGTAAGTATATGACCTCGATCTATTAACCTTTTCAAAAATTAATGAATTAATTTTTGTTTTATTTCTATAGATTTAGAGAGTACAAGTAGTTTTGCTACATGGATATATTGTATTTTGGTGAAATCTGGGCTTTTCGTGTAAGCATCACCTGAAAAGTATACATGGTACCCATTAATTTCTCATCCACCACCCCCCTGACACCCTCCCACCTTTCTGAGTCTCCAGTGCCTATCTTTCTACTTTCTAGGTCCATGTGTACACATTATTTAGTTCTCACTTCTAAGTGAGAACATGTGGTATTTGACTTTCTGTTTCTGAGTTATTTCACTTAAGAAAATGACCTCCAGTTCCATCAATGTTGCTGTAAAAGATACAATTTCATTATTTTTTATGGCTGAGTAGTACTCTGGAGTACGTGGGTAGATAGATAGGTAGGTACATAGATATATACCACATTTTCTTTATTCAATTATCTGTTGATGAACACTTAGGTTGATTCATCTTTGCTATTGTGAGTAGTGTTGTGATAAACATACAAGTACGGGTATCTTTATCATAGAGTGATTTCTTTTCCTTTGGGTAGATACACAATAGTGGGATTGCTGGATCAAATGGTAGATCTATTTTTAGTTATTTGAGAAATTGTCATACTGTTTTCCACAGAGGTTATACTAATTTACATTCCTATTTTTTTGATGAACTCAGATGAAGAAAGTTTCTTAAGAAGAATTTATTTGGGGATATGTTTGTATTTATTCAGCTGTTCCCATTACCAGATCATTGAACCATTCTAGAGACTTCAAATCCATTGAGATGGGATTAATGCCTTTGCCTGCTCAGACAGAGGACAGAATGACCATTGGAAGTGTTCATCAGTATTTTCCTGCTCTTAGATGGAAAGGCCAAGGCCACCCCAAGCATGCTGAAATTAGTGGGCCATCGTCAGGAAGAAGTTCGGAACTACATATGGAACCAGGTAACCGCTTTTCATTTTCCCTTAGCTGAAAAAACTACTAGTTCAAAGACATTGATGTAAGTGGCACAAGGGGCATACATTTTGCAATTTGTCTTTAGCAGCCCAGCAAGATGAGATTTTAAAGACTTTGTGGCGTCTTCTCTGTCATCTAGAAGAGTTCTTTGATTTTTGCACAGCTGTGAAATGTTTAGTTGCTTGCCTTCTTATGCTAACCACATCTGGAGCTCTCTGAGACTACCAAATGGCCTCCTGCTTCTTTGGTTTCTCCAGTTAAGAGCTTAACCCTGAATTGATTATCGTAGATGCCTGTGGAACCGTTGCAAATTTCGTATAACGAAGGTGAACTCGTACCTCTAGAAGACAGAAAAGCTTTGGAAATAAAGCCATCGACCTCAAACAGGAAATTCTGATGTATTTTCCCAGAAGGTTTAACAAGGAGGAGCACTTTCTCAGAATCACTGCCTCACTATTTCATGCCCACAGTTAGACTCACTGTGGACTGATCCAGCATTGCCAGACACATAAGGATACCAGAAATGGAGGGAGAGGAGAAAATGTAATCTATTTATAAGTGGGACTCAGAAAGGCACTTGGAGATGCTTCAAATGCATAGCCTTTTGCTTCCTGTTTTTTGTTTTTGTCTAATTTTGTACTCTATTCCAGTTTTCCATTGAGCTAGAGAGACATATGATCTAAAACTGGAGCATATCTAGAAACACATGCCACTTCAATTGCAGTGGTATGAAAGCTGCATGCAAGGACCTAGGACTGACATCCACCAATATTATTGCATCACTGGGGTACTTGTAAGAATCAAATCACATTAGGGAGGTTAGGAGGATGAGAAAACTCATTGCAAACTGTGAGGAGATAGACAACTGTTCATTATTCTTCATCTGTCAGTAGCCTTCCTTAAAATATGAAGGCTTTTTTTCCTGCAAATTTTATAAACCAGAGGACACTATTTTATGGATCTGCAATTAATCCAAGTCTTCTTTGAAGATGGGGGAAATAAATTTGTCTTTACAACATCTCCAAGAAGAGACCAACAGTCCAGTAGATGATTAGAAAGTCAGAAATTAATTGGTTGAACATTTTTATTCTCCTTGGGCATTTGAACCCAGAAAAGGGAGACAAAGGCACCCTCAGAGTGAGCAAAATGAGAAATGAGAGGGAAGGGAAAGACAGAGGAGAGGTCTGAGGAAAGGACAAGGGCTGTGAGCCAGAAGCTTCCTCTGTGCTAAGTCACTTAATTCTTGCTGTCACTTTGTGGGGAGTGTCACTCAGCTGTCCTCAAATCCTGTACCCTTCAATATCCCAAAGTGGGCTTGGCAGCTCATCTGCACAGAGATTCCAGCATTCTCTTTAATACCTCCATTGAGTTCGGCTGTTTGTTTTGATGGTGATAGTGATTGGCTGTTCTGTCAACCACACAAAGTAGAAATACCTGCAGTTAGGTTTTTGTATTAAGTAGCAATGGTTTTTTGGGGGGTTTGGTTTCTCTGCAGTTGTATATGAATAGTCTATTTTACAAAAAAGAGGCTCAATAAATCTAAATAGCCTTCTCAGTTAATTATGATACTAATTACTAATAAAATACAGAACTGGAATTGAAACTCAGGGCTGTGGGCTTTAAGTTCTCCTAGTTTCTGATTTGCTGCATGGTCTGTAGGGAGAGAACAGCTTTGGGCCAATTGATATCCTGGGACAGTGCTCCCTAGGCTTCATGAGCAAAAGATTGCTGCTTGTGCAATCCTGCCCTCAGCAGGTGGACACTTGGGACACATTAGGGATGGATTTCAACGGCTTCCTGCTTCCAAGAGGAGAAATGATGAACGGAAGTCTTAGCTCCCTGCAAAATATCAGCTACTTCTGACATCGCTGGTTCCCTGTCTCCCTCCCCTGGGTTTGCAATAGGTAAGGAAAGGGCAATGGTACTCAGAGGACCTTCCAATTGGCAACATGCCTTAAATCTTAGTGGCTTTGTGGCATTCATGGCTAAACATCGTCACAGGGAAACTCTCATTTCAATAACTGTAAGGAAGTTTGCCTAAGGAATACTGAGCTCAAAACACATTTGAAAAAGGAATTTGAGAAGGGAAAGCAATGAAAGGAAGACAGATTTTTTGTTTTGTTTTGTTTTGTTTTTAGTATTTTTAAGACTCTGATATTTAGTACTAATAGTAAATAATAAAGAAAGTTTAACGTTCTTGAAGGCATAGAACAAAAGCTTTTGAGCCAGCATGAAATTCTAGCTGCTTTTTAAAAAAGTTTTTATAGAAATCCACAGGGACACTGTTGAGACCATTTTAATTTTGGTTCTCCTCAAAAGGCCGCTTTTCTCATCATTCACTGATTAGTAGATTTCTTGAGCTGTGAAAACGATTTCTTCTCATTGATCTGATACACAGGGATGGCACTCTCAAAAGAACAGGGCCCATGAGTGACACTGCAAAGCACCTTGGAACTCACACCTAATATACTCTTTCATGAACAAGACAGCTTATAAGATTGAGACAGATGCGTTTTTAAGACCCAAACATAGGCTGGGGGTGGTAGCTCATGCCTATAATCCCAGCACTTTGGAAGGCCACAGCGGGCAGATCGCTCGAGCCCAGGAGTTCCAGACCAACCTGGGCAACTGGTGAGACCTTGTCTTTACAGAAATATAAATATTATCTCAGCGTAGTGGCACATGACTGTAGTCTATAGTCTTAGCTACTGGGGAGGTTGAGGTGGAATGATCACTTGAGTCCAGGAGGTGGAGGCTGCAGTGAGCTGTGATTGTAGTACTGCACTCCAGCCTGGGCGACTGAGCAAGACACTGTCTAAAAAAAGAAAAAAGAAAAAAAAAAAAGATCCTAACATAATGAGTAGTTTTTTTGTTTTATTTTTATATAAAGCATTTCAATAGATTTTTATCCTCCTATAACCTTAATACTCTTAACTATGGATATGGTTTTGCTGTGTCCTCACCCAAATTTCATCTTGAATTGTAGCTCCCATAATTCCCACATGTCGTGGGAGGGACCCAGTGGGAGGTAATTGAATCATGGGGGCAAGTTTTTCCTGTGCTATTCTTGTGATAGAGAATAAGTCTCATGAGATCCAATGGCTTTATAAAGGGCAGTTCCCATGCACACGCTCTCTTGCCTGCCACCATATAAGACATGCCTTTGCTCTTCCTTCTCCTTCCATCATGACTGTGAGGCCTCCCCAGCCTTTTGGAACTGTGAGTCCATTAAACTTCTTTCCTTTATAAATTACCCAATTCTTGTGTATGTCTTTATTAACAGCATGAGAATCGACAAATACACTTATTTTGTAATATTTTTAATTCTCTAGGAATGCAAAGAATTTAACCTTTGGTGATCAATACATAGTTGCAGATATTTATTGTGGAAGAGGAAAAAGGGGCTGGACACAGTAGCTCACACCTATAATCCCAGCACTTTGGGAGGCCTAGGTGAGTGGCTCACTTGAGGTCAGGAGTTTGAGACCAGCCTGGCCAACATGGTGAAACTCCATCTCTACTAAAAATACAAAAATAGCTGGGTGTGGTGGTGCATACCTGTAGTCCCAGCTACTTGGGAGGCTGAGGCTGGAGAATCGCTTGAACCTGGGAGGCGGAGGTTGCAGTGAGCTGAGATTGTGCTACTGCACTTCAGCCTGGGTGACAGAGTGAGACTCTGTAAAAAAAAGAAAAAAAAAGAGGAAAAGGGTAGGGTCGTGGAATCAAACAGCCAAGGATTACGGACATTACAAACATGGAATTATAATCACACAATTGTTCTGTTTAATTTCTTAACTAACTTGAACTTTTGTTTTCTCGATTGTAAGATCAGGATGACAGTACCTCTCAAATAGGATTGTTTTGAGGATTAAAATTGAGAGCTTATAAAAGAGTCTTGAATACTGCCTGGCATGTAGTATTAAAATGGTCATTTTCTTCCCTCTTTCCTACATTGAAGTGCTCATAATCACTATCACTGCCAATTTATTTTTCAGCATAACATTTTGAGAACATCAGAGGCAACCAGATGAGTATTTAATGAAATTAACTGATCATCTCATTTATTTATTCAATTAATATGTAATTTTAGATATGATAAATGGAATGAGCTAGCATAAAAAATATTTACTTGCTAGGGTAATTTCTTCCTGGAACTTAAGTGCCTTTGACTTTTAGTCAAAGAACTCTCTTTGAGAGTCAACTAAATCAAACTTATGGAGAAAAAACCATCAACATAAGATCCTGTTACTTGGGGGGCTGATGTGGGAGAATGGCTTGAGTCTAGGAGAATGAAGCTGCAGTGAACTGTGATCTCACCACTGCACCCCAGCCTGGCCAACAAAGTGAGACCCTGTCTCAAAAAAAAAAATCATCCTGTTGTCAGTTGACTGATATATTTTATTTCTACCTGCAGTGAACATGTATTTATAAACATAAATTGAACACATATTGCCTATCTCATATATACATGTGCACATATATATACACACACACAAAATATATATTGCATATATGATGCAAGGTGCTTATCCTAGCAGGAAAGGTTTGCAGGCTCATCTCTGAAACTACATTGATAAGAAGTAGAGTGAACATACGTTTCAATTTTTCTCTTAAAAGAGGTTTAGTTTATATCTGCTGACTTGATGCAATTATTAATAAAATCTTCTTGTACCCTCCAAAGAGTTCTAGGAGGTGATAAGAAGTGTTTGGATGATATAGTACATGGTCATCCTAGTAACAGATATCGCCACTCAGGAATAGGGACTTTGTGGCTCCTTTTGAAAGATCTTGGGAAGTAGTTGCCTTGACCATTTCTTGCTCAGGGTCGGGATTTCATTTTGAAGTCCTCTGGCGCAGCAACAGCTGGGCTATCCAAGGGGTTGCTACGATGAATGGAAACATGCAGGGCAGCCAAGGCTGGAGGGCTCAAGTAATGGATGTCCAGTTTTACAGGATGCGCTCATGTTAACAGTTCCATTGCTAACTAGTTCAAGATCAGCCTTTTGAAAAATGACTTCCCACTTCCAGCCTCTAATGAACATAAAACTGTGCAAAGACAGATGAGATGATGCTTTGAGTAATCCTTAATGAAACTGATTTGAGAAATAAAACGATCTGTCTCTCCCATTCGACTGCCTCTTGTTGTATAAAATCGCTGTGTAATCATCTTAAACCAGAATGGACTGGGGAGACTGAGGGACAGAAACTTCTGAGTCTTGTGTTTCTGTCATCCACAACTGCTCATCAATAAGAAAGAAGCAAATGTTGCAACAAGTCCTTTCTCATGAGAATACTGAGCATTCATGCATAACTTAAGAAAAATCTTTCCACGGATTTGTGAGCACTTGTGCAATGCGTTTGACCCAGTGATTCACCTTGATCTAAAAAGTCAGGAGGCAAGTCCTTGGCAGAAACCTGTTGTTACCCTGAGTAAATTAATTCTGGAGCTCAGCTCACTTCCAACTGTTTACCATTCAGATTCTTGGTGGTCTTAATGCCTGGCACCCATCCTGTTGAACTTGCCAGTTTGACAATTCAATCGGTTATTAACACAGCCTCAACGACTGAAGATTTTAAGTGTGGCCTGCTAGAGAAAACCCTGGATAAGGAGTCTGGCAACATTATTTTCTAGTTCTCTTTGTGACTTGGAAAAACCACTTCACTTCCTTATGCCCCGCTTTAATCACCTGGAAGCAAGACTCGCGTGCCTCACAGAAGTGCTTTGATCCGGAACACCAGCTGTTCCTTCTGCATACCCTGTTCCTCCCTGCATGCCTGACTGGACTCCTGGCCTGTCCTCCCTGCACCACACTTTCTACAAAAATCAATAGCATTTAGAGAGGCAGCACAGGTGCCAGTCAAATATGTGCCAGTTTTGCCATATGAAAATTCCTGTATTTCTCCCAGGTTCTTTGGAGGAAATGGTTTGTCTCCTCCGAGCTTGTTAACGTGTTATCTCTATTCTTTCATGGCAACATCCATGCTACTCCTTTGTACATTTTATTATTGTTCTCAAGAGCATACTAGCTGTGGGCTGGCTCTATTGCACCTTCTTTTACCTGGTTGCCAGAAGAAGAAACCTGCAAGTGTTCTTTTTCCTGTCCATTTTTAGAGCCATGTTACCAGTGTTCTATGTGATTCATTTCACTTGCACTTGGTTTCCTTTCTGCCGTCCTTCCTTTTCCTCTGCCCTTAACTTTCCTCCCAAATCCCCAATCACAGTGCAATTTGCATGACAATTCCTAATTCCTTAGTTTTCTCTTGGACCCATCTGTACCTCTCCAACTCTATTGCTACTGACTGGTTTGTTCAGGTTCTTCTAATCATGGCTAGTGCAATTTTCTTCTAAGAGGCTTTCCCAGGCCTCCTGCTAACAATTATCTATAATGCATCAGTAGTTATTTTTATTTATTAATTATTATTATTATTATTATTTTGAAATAGGGTCTCACTTTGTCACCCAGGCTAGAGTGCAGTGGCACCATCATGGCTCACTATGACCTCTAACTCCTGGACACAAGCGATCCTCCCACCTCAGTCTCCTGAGTAGTGGAACTACAGGCACATACAGCCACGCCTGGCTTATTATTTTTAGGAGAGACAAAATTTTGCTGTGTTGCCTAGGCTGGTCTTGAACTCCTGAGCTCGAGCAGTCCTCCTGTGTTAGCCTCCCAAAGTGCTAGGATTACAGGCGTGAGCCACCATGTCCAGTCTGCAGTGATTTTTCTTAAAGACCTTTCTTAAATCTCATCAGCGTGCTCCTGTTTAAAGTCTATCAGGGACCCTTTAGTGCCTGTCTTCAGGGCTGGCTCCACAGGTCTGTAACATGCGCACTTGTATAGGACCCCTGTGCTTAGAAGGGCCCATACCTGGTTTATCGTCCTGTAGTCACTGTTTTGTACTGAGGTCTGCAGATTATGGAGTCAGTCCTGTATTTGCTGTAGAATCTGAGTCACATAAAGAGCCTTTACAACCATGTGGCCACCTCCCCTCATGCCCTAGTCACTGTTCTCTGACCCTAAGCCCTATGCTTTCCTGTTCCTTCCCATGTAGCTTTCCCTCAATCATGCCATTTGGTCTAGTTGGTGTTGTTCATGCAACAACAATTTATTCCATGTTTCCTGTGTGCCAGAGATTGTCACCGGCTAGTGGAAATACAGAGATGAGGGCAGAAACTTGATTTCACAGAAAAAACCAACTATACATACATAACTCCAATACAATATGGGAAATGCAATAAAAGAGAAATGACTGATAAGCCAGTTACACAAACATGCACAATATATGGCTTCTGTTTGTTTGATGTTTACCAAAATAGAATTGTATTTTACATATTGCCCTGAACGAGTACCTATCTTTTACAATCTTTCTACTTATTTTTGTAGGTTTTTCTCATTGTTTGCTTTTTAAAAATGACACAGATTTTTATCTGCTTCTTTCTTTTCTCAGCAATTCTTTGTGCAAATTTCTCCTAAACCAATGATTAAAACAAAGTTTGGGATTATTTTAAGAATCTTCTTTTAATCATTTCTTTGTTTTTGTCATTAGAACAGCAAGCTTGAAGTTCATTTTCATTCCACTACTTTAGAAAAGAACATTAAATAGTAACTGTTTTCCAACTTGAGCCTTTTGTGTATTAAAATTAAACATTCAGTTCTACCCTTGTATTTATTCTTTCAGTTAAGCAAACTAGCATATTATTTGGAAATTTTGTTTTAAATGCTGGCTTTCCTTTACAATTTTTTTTTTCCCTCAAAACATCTGTTTAGGGAGGAAACATGTAAATCATAAGATAATTCCACAAATGATGTTCAGATGAAAACTTTTCCAACTCGGCCTAATTTTAGAGCCCTGCTACAGATATTCTGTTTAATTAATTTCACTTGCATTTGGCTTCCCTTCTCCTGTCCTTATTTTCCTCCGCCCAGGGGGAATCAGTTTTTTCCTAATGTTTCCTCTCCTTCCTCTGTGTACCATAGGTCACTGTAGACTCCATGGTTCTCTCTCTGTGTTCACCTGGATCTGCCTGCAAAAGTGCACCGCCCTCTCCTTTCCTCCTGAGCTAGGATGGCAGTTGGCAAATTGAGCCTGACATTTTCCTAGAGATGTGCAGAGGATGGCAGTTTTAATTTAATTTAAGTTTTAGGAATTGAAAGTCCTATTTTCCCCAGTTTGAGTTATTAATATCTTGGGTAAAACCTAATTTCTATTGGGAGCCTGGGGATGTATTAGGGGGCAGGATGAATCAGACAGCAGAATCTGTTTGAGGTTGAAAACAAAGCAGAGACTGAAAAGCCCGGAGACATTCTGGATCCTTATTTTCTGTTGCTCTTTCTTCTTTTGCCTGTCTGCATGTTAAATGCCTTTATCCCCATCCCATCCTGCAACATGCCACGGATCCACACATTCTAGTGGGAAGTGATTCTTTCAGATTCTTCAGGCATTGTTTCTAACTTCACTCCTCAACGCAGTTGTCTGGGATCATGTAGGCAAGAAAAATACTTGATGCTGTATTCTCTCCAAGAACCCAGACCTTCCTTTGTAGCACTATCCAAAACTGTCATTGCTGATTTATTTGAGGGTTCTTGGTTAATGTCTGTCTCTCTACTGGGCTGTATGCTTCTAGAATACACAGCCCACCATAGAGACCAAAATACATAAGGATTCAGGAAATCAGTACTGCCCGACAGAACCTTCGGCAGCGATGGGCATGTTCTGTGTCTGTGCTGTCCAGTATCATAACCATGGGCGACAAGTGGCTGTTGAGTATTCAGAATATGGTCAGTATGACTGAATAATAGAATTTTAAATTCTGCTTAATTTTAATCCATTTAAATTTACATAGCCGCATGTTACTAGTGGCTTCCATATTGGGCAGGGCAGACTGAACTAGGTTAGTAGATGTGTGAATGGAGGAAACCCAAGGAAGTAAGTACCTGGGTATGGGATTAAAGGAGAGTCAAAGTCATCAATGGTAATATTTTTGCATTTTTTATTCTCAACATACACCCCCGCCACCACCCCCCCAACCCCACACACACACACCAGCTTGCTCCACTGGCTGGATTGGGTTGAATTCAAGAGATGGACATTTGTAGCCTCCCATATTGGTTCTGATGTCTTTCTCTCACCAGAGAAAACACAATTGCAGTTGTACAGGGTGTAGTCATTCATAGCCCTGTTTCACCCTTGCATATGATCCTGTCTTCCTCTGGGTGCAACGAGGTCGTCATCAGTCTAAGTATGTTGGTGTGGTCCCCTGAGTCAACAGGAAGTGGCAAATCCTTGCTGAGTGAGTTCCCTCAACTGGGAGGATATCCTGAACATGCTATAACCTGAGAAAGCACATGTTTATCTTGCAGCATAAAAGCCCTCTGTTGGCCACACAGTGCTTGTTAATCCAGGGCTCTCTGTAAACCTGACTCAGTAGGTGGTAAGTAAAGAAATGAATTTACCATCCTTGTTCCTGTAACTCATGCTGACTGTGCACATGCCTCAACTGAAGGCTGGTTTTTGCTTTTCCAAGGTGTATGTTTCTAAGGAGACATTTATCTGTGTATATCAAAGAATCATTTGCCTTGGATGACATCACTGGTCACAGCCCATTCTGCTCAGTTACTTAATTAAAGGAGCCAAGTCTGAAAGGCCTGACTTAGAAAGTATCTACCTTCAAAAGTTTTGTCAACGGGAAAGCCTCAGCATGCTGTTCTGAGTGGAGGGCAGGGCGCAACATGTACACGCAGACCCAGAGGATAAAAGTTGGGCCTACAGATGCACCTCTTCTGCAAATGAGATGCCAATGTTTCCAGGCCACCTGGGAGCGAAAGGGCTTTCTGACCTTCCTGAAAACTCAACACAAATATCTCAACAACTTTTTCAAAATATCTTTTTTCCTGCCGCTCTCCTGCTGGTTCAATCTGGGGAGCTTAAGTAGCTGTGATTGTCTCTGCGAAATCTGCCTTTTTTTTTTTTTTTTTTTTGAGACAGAGTCTCGCTCTGTGGCCCAGGCAGGAGTGCAGTGGCCGGATCTCAGCTCACTGCAAGCTCTGCCTCCCGGGTTCACACCATTCTCCTGCCTCAGCCTCCCGAGTCGCTGGGACTACAGCCACCCACCACCTCGCCCGGCTAGTTTTTTGTATTTTTTTTTTTTTTTTTTTTTAGTAGAGACGGGGTTTCACCGTGTTAGCCAGGATGGTCTCGATCTCCTGACCTCATGATCCACCCATCTCGGCCTCCCAAAGTGCTGGGATTACAGGCTTGAGCCACCGTGCCCGGCCGAAATCTGCCTTTTAGTATAACTTATTTGGACAGAAAAAAAGCCATCATCTATTAAAAGTTTAGACGCACTTGCCCCTTTGATCCAGCAATTCTACTTCTAATAATTATAGAAATACTTGCATATTTAAGAATATATATATGGTTATTCATTGTTGTGAAAAATTTGAACCAAGAAAAATGCCATTAATAAATCATGATGTAATAAAGGTGTGCAGATGGAAATGGGAGAAGTAAGTTGCCTGCTCACTTCCTTTTCCCTTTCCCTTTCTACTTCTTATTTTCTCATCTTAATGTCTTGAGTATTCATAACAAAATATGGCTTTATTCAAACATAGATTGATAGGCATCATGGTGAATAATATTAATAATATTCGAAATACAATCAAATTTATTTTTCATTTGTTGATGTAAAGGCTCTGATATGGTTTGGCTCTGTGTCCTCACCCAAATCTCATCTTGAATTGTAATCCCCACATGTTGAGAGAGAGAGGTGATTGGATCAAGGAGGTGGTTTCCCCTCTGCTGTTCTTGTGATGGTGAGTTCTCATGAGATTTGATGGTTTTATAAGGGGCTTTCCCTGATTTGCTCTCACTTCTCTCTCCTTCCATCATGTGAAGAAGGTCCTTGCTTCCCCTTCACCTTCACCATGATTGTAAGTTTCCTCAGGCCTCCCAAGCCATGTGGAAGTACGAATCAAGTAAACCTCTTTCCTTTATAAATTACCCAGTTTTGGGTAGTATCTTCACAGCAGTGTAAAAACAGACTAATACAGGGTTTAAGCTGGGACCAGGTTAAAGGAATGACGATCAGTAGTGATAACCAAGGCAGGGTTTAATGAGTAAGGCAAGATGACTGAGGCCCCTCAAGAAAAATACAATATATTTTTTGTACCAGCAAACCAGATTGAGAAAAGGGGACTGGAAGAATCTGTAACAGACCACATTTTAAACTTGAATTTGACTTAGTAATTAGAACTAATTACTAAGAATGAAGAGATTGTTTGAACTGGAAAGGGCTGATACTTTTAATTCTTGAGTAAGGAGGGTTTCATTTTGGTTTCGATTTTGCCCTCCGCAAAACTGGGGATCCAGGGCTAATTGAGTTCAGGTTTTTAAAAATAATATGACATTTTGGCATACTAAATGTCTACTGTCATGGGTGACAGCAAGGGCAGAGAGAACATCTATGCAGTGGCCACCCTGGATTGCCACTAGATTCCGCCTTTTCACTTTGTCAGCCCAGGGCACCTCCAGGCAGTGAAATCACTGGAAACAAGACAGCAGGAACATGAGCACACAGATAGGGGCAGATAAGGGATTCTTTATACACCTGTGGCCATGGAACCAGAGGAAGAAAGAGCCGGTCTGCTCTCAGTCATGTGCAATCTCGATTTAATAATTTTATACAAAACACAGATTCTTTGCCTCATGAGCTCATCCTTTGTGTGGCATAATTTCCAGACTCCTCTGAGGTAGGCGAGTCAGGTGACAAATGTCTCTACTCTACAATGCTGATTCTTCCATTTTCATGCAATTCACACCTTTTATAATATTAACATCAAAAGGTGAGGGTAGGAATGTCTGGGCCACTGAGAAATCTTAAGGCTACTTGATCAAAATCCCATTTGTGCTAGGTGTCCCTCCTGCCACCGGAGTTGAAATTATGCCAATTGTTCCTTAGGTCTGCAGTTTTGTCTGTCTCTTATGATCTGTACATTTGTCGACATTTTATTTCTATTAACATATTTTGTTACACTTCCTCCATCTTTTTCAACAGATGCCCTCTTCTGAACAATCCTGTCACCTAATATTGTACATTTGCATTGTAGCTACGATTTTTGACTCCCTTACTTTCAGGAGAAATGGAGAGACCTCGTTTAGTCAATTGATGGTAGCAACAAGGAAGAAAGCAAATGGAGAAATGACATCTCATGACCCAGGCAATTTATGGGATTACATGATATAAGAATTAATGCTGGGAAGGACCTTGCAGATTACCTGGTCTGACTCTCACATTTTCATTTGAATACATTAAGAATCTTAAGTGACCTTCCCAATATCACATAGCTAGAGTTGAAACTCAAGTGAAATCAACGGAATTCATTTTTAGAAAGTTCAGATAAGATGTTTGAAGCAATCTTTGGAATCAACAATAAAATAAGCTTCTGAACTGAAATTTGAAATGAGTCAGGGCATTGGGCTTATTTGCATACTATTAGGAATGCAAAATACTAAAATTAATTTAGGCAGAATCATAGCAGCATTTTAATTTTACAAGCTGATTTATCCAAGCATTTTGGTGTAAATCCTCATTTAATATTCATGACAACTTTATGAAGCCTGAATTATTATTCTGATTTTGCAGTTTAATTATTCTAGGTACAGAGAGGTTAACTGGCTTTCGCATTAACAGAGAGGTGGTAAATGTTAAAACAAAGACTCAAATACAAGTCACATCACTCCAAAGGCAGTGCCAACCAGTGCCCAAACAGTAAAGGCACTT
Organism: Macaca fascicularis; assembly: GCF_037993035.2. Classification (NCBI taxonomy): domain Eukaryota; kingdom Metazoa; phylum Chordata; class Mammalia; order Primates; family Cercopithecidae; genus Macaca; species Macaca fascicularis. The sequence continues at coordinate 78,333,862 of NC_088381.1, forward strand.
CTAATTCATATCAGAGATGTATCTCCTAATGTTTCCAGAAGAATCGAATCACTGACCACCTTCCTGCTTTGGTGAGGCTTATTTCAGGGTTCACTGGCCCTCATTATTGGTGTGATCCCAGTTAGTAAAGGGACTAGAGAGCTATCATGACACAGCATGCTTCCCCCAACAGTTATACTTGAAGTGTCAAAAATGATAAAGGAAGCTAAGCATAGAGTGATACTATATTAGTGTTTTTTTTTTTTAAATAAAATAGCCCCTCTTTCTGGCATCTTTATTTAGAATAATTAAATTTGAATTGGATTTTGACTGCTCATTTGACCAAAATTACAGAATTGATTATGCACTTGAAAAGGGAAGGTATAAATAATGCAAAAATTATTCTGTAATTATAGGCAATTGACAAGGATTCAGGGGATGTGTTTAACCCTCCTTACCCAACATCCAGAAGCAGATGACTGCCCCTTTGTTCTCCTCTTAGGGTATTTCTATAATCTTTTTTCCCATGTTAGAATGACTTAATTTTGCATGCATTTTTGCTCATGATGTTTCCAGGATGATGCCAACCATGTATGCCAGAGACAGAAAGAAACGTGCTTCTTTTGCTGGAGTTGTACAGGTTGTTCCTCAAAAAAGTTAGATTCCTGTAAAATTGGAAACTTAATGGTGATTTGTTGTGGTTTATGGTTTTATGGGCACAGAGCCAGAAGAGACCCTGGAGGCCATCCAGCGGTACCATTTTATGTCGTAGTGGATGGAACGGAGACTCCAAGAGATTAATTGAGATAGCCTGGAGTTTCCTGGCAATTTCCTTGAGAAATAATGATACTGAGTGGCAGAAGTGAGTCCAAAATACATTTGTGCAGGTCCAAATCATGCAGTTTTTCCTGCCATACTCCACTGCTTCTGGTTACAAGTTTTTATGCGCCCTCTATTCCTGACATGCTGTAATATCTGGGGCAGGTCCATCTTTCTCTGCCTGTCTCTCCTTATCTATAGATCTGATGTATGACTTCTCTTTGTAAGGGTGTCACAAATTTTCTTTCAAGATCATACTTCTGTATGCTTATTTTTAAAATGGCACTTTTCTACTTCAGCTCCTTTTGCAAATAAAGTAGACCCTTGAACAACATGTTTGAACTGCACAGGCCATTTATAAACAGATGTTTTCAACCAATAGAACCTGCCCTTTGTACCTGGGAGTTTTGCGTCCGCAACCAACAGCAGATTATATAGTAGTATTCCCTCAATGCACAACCTGCCGAAATGAAGGGCTGACTTTTTGTGATACATGGGTTCCGTGGAGCCAACTCTAAAGCTTGAATATGTGTGGGTTTTTGTCTCTGCAGAGGGTCCTGAAATCAATCCCCTACAGACACCGAGCAACTGTAGTTATTGTTTACAGGGATAAACTTGGCAATCATTCCTTAAAATTGATTACTGACTGATGCGTTTTCCTCACTTTCAGAGCGGATATCATATGATACTGTAGTTTGGGGATTTTCTTTTCTCTCTCTCTAACTGCATCGTGTCCACACATGGGAGAAACTCATGGGACGTTGGTTGAATCTTCCCAGCATTGCTTGTATCTCATGATGCAGACAAACTGTATTACTTCACATTGCCTTCATTCATTTCTAAATAATAGTAATAGCAAACATTATTAGGTTCTGACAGTGCTAAGCTCAAGGTAAGTAGGTGACATTTATCATCTTATTTAAAGAAGCTCACAACCCTGTGAGATAAGTACTGTCACTAGTTCCTTTAAACAGATGAAGAAACTGAAGCTGAAAGTAGTTAGCACGGATCTCCTGGGCTGAGTGGTGGAACCAGGATTTGAACAAGCTGATTTTTACTCGCTGTGGTATTCTGCCTCTGACATAAAGTCAGGGTATCCCAGTAAGGGCAAGGAATGCCTTGGCATCTAAATCTTATGCTTCGACATTCCCACCAAGTAGCCATGTACTCTCTGAAAATCTGGTTTAATTTATGCAGTTCCATCTTTACCTGTTAGAAGGGCTGTCTCTATGTTAAGGCCAAACCTGCTTCCTGGTCCTTCATAAATATTGCCCCTGCCATCTGGAGTCATGGAGAAGAATCTTGAGTATTCTCCCATAGCACAGATTTCAGAAACTCTGAGACTTCGGCGTTCCTTGATTGATGTCCAGTTAATGCATCTAGTCTTTGCATGTTGGAATTTTAAGTTCCTTCATAAACCTGCACATTTGCATCTGATGCCCTCAGTTTGTCTGTGTGCCTCATAATGACAGCATTGACACCCACTTCCTACTCAGTTGGGTTTGGACCCCTTCCAAAAGTTAGCCACGTTTTCTTTGTCATAGCACATAGCTCCTGTTAATTCAACTACTAGCTCCTGTTAATTCAACTACTAGTTGTGCTCAGGGAGGTCAGAGTCATTAGTTTATGCTGGAGAAGGAGAAGAATAGGGAGTCCCTTGTCTGAGGCAGATGTTGCCGGGTTTCCAGGTTCCTTTTAACTCTCAACTGGCGTGTCTGCTGCCCCTCTCCAGCCCTTTCCTGGCCCTCCAATACCGCTCTGTTTCTCCTCTGGCTCTGGGTGGTCCTTGCCTACTGGCTGCTTGTCTGGCTTTGCCCTGTGTTCCTTGGGTTACTTAATATCTTGACATGCTCCCATCCCAGTGTTTTCTTCTTGATAATGATAGTGCTTGAGGGATTTTCAGAAATACCCAGAGGAGCTACTTTCATCCCTCCCTTCCTCCCTCCTTTCTCTTCCTCCATCCATCCCTTTCTTCCTTGCTTCTTTCCTCCTTCCTTCCTTCATCCCTCCCTCTCTTTCTTTCTTTGTGGAGTGGAGATAAGGAGCAAGAACATGTAGAGAAATATCCCCAGGTAATTATGATATATAACATTTTATGTCATTTCTTTATTTATACTCATTGTCTGGAACTTGAAGAAAGAAAGTATTAAGCAATGAAACGTCTGGAAGTCTCTTAATAATATCTGGTATAATATTCCCTATATTCTCTTTTTTTTTTTTGAGATAGAGTCTCACTCTGTCACCTAGGCTGGAGTGCAGTGGCGTAATCTCAGCTCACTGCAACCTCCACCTCCCGGGTTCAAGCGATTCTCCTGCCTCAGCCTCCCGAGTAGTTGGGATTACAGGTGTGTGCCATCATGCCCAACTAATTTTTGTAGTTTTAGCAGAGGCGAGGTTTCTCCATGTTGGCCAGTCTGGTCTCCAATTCCTGACCTCAGGTAATCCACCTGCTTCGGCCTCCCAAAATGCTGGGATTACAGGTGTGAACCACCGTGCCTGGCCAATAATCCTGTATTCTTTTACATGAGAACAAAACAAAACAAAAAATAAGAGATTCGATGGTATTTCAAAAATTTGAAACTTCACTGAACTGTAGGCTAATGAATGAGGGAATGTCATAAAAGCGTTGTCAATATTTTAAAATCTTTGGTGTGATTATCTCACTTTAAGAGTTATAAATTTCCTTTTTAGCATTTTGCTCACAATTATAGTATGCTGCCAACATATAATTGAGTTTCTTTGCTGAGGTCATATTTTTATGCGAAACTTCACATCTAGTACTTATTAGACATCCTCATTCAATTTTAGTTATTCCTTTTTCATAATTCAAGTAGTACTCTCTTTTAAAAGTGAATCATATTATTTCATTAAATATCCAGCATAGAAACATTAAATACCACATTTATATATGTTTTTAGAGTGGTAATAGTAAAAATAATAATAAGAAACTATTAGGTTTTCTTACTAAACTATCACTAATCAATTCTTCATAAAATTTGCTTAATTCCCAAATTTGAGGATAGTCTCTCAGACTCAGTATAAATCTTTATCATAAAGTAAGAACATTTCATAATTTCCCAGTAGATAATTACTAAAATTCTCCAGATTTCTTCCCTAACTCTCTTAGCTTCCTTTTGTAGACAACTGAGGAGTTTATTTATCTTCCCTTGCTGTGCAAACATATTAAATGGAGAACCTGACTTTTTGCTCCAGTGAACCACTCACCTCTCTCATGATCTCTCTTCAGCTGTAGTGAAAGCGAGATAGGCCATCCAGGAAACCATGCAAAGGCTCCCCAACTTGTCTCTGAGAAGCAGAGATGTTTCCTGCACTCAACTTGAATTTGAACAAGTTTCTGTGATCTTGAATTTGTATGCTAATGCTTATTTGATAACTCTTATACAGTATTACATACATTTACTTAAGGAAATATTTTATTATAAGTCACAGCAATTTAACACTGTTTCTGTTTACTGAAAGAGATTGGTATTATGTCTTCTTTAGATATTGGGTAGAATTCACCAGTAAAACAAATTGGGCCAGATTCCTTGTTTTTAGAAATGTCTTAAATTGCTGATTCAATTGCATTAATAGATATAGTACTATTTAAGTTAGCTCTTTCTCCTTTTGTAACTTGGTAGTTTATATCCTTCCAAGGGTTGGTCCATTTCATTTAAGTTATCAAATATGTGTACACTGAGTTATTGGTGGTATTTATTTCTTATTCCTTGAATATCCATGGGATTGGTAGTGATGACCGCTCTCTCATTTCTGATATTGATAATTTGTGACTTCCCCTTTTTTTCTTGGTTAGTCTGGCAAAAGGTTTTTCAATGCTATTAATCTTTTTAAATAATGAGTCTTTGATTTTATTGCTTTATTGTCTTCTTGTTTATAATTTTATTGATTTCTGCTATAGTTTTTATTATTTCCTTTTTTCCTGTTTACTTTAGGTATAATGGGCTCTTCTTCCTCTAGTTTACTAAGGGAAGAGCTTAGGTTACTGAATTTAGCTCTTTCTTCTTTTCTAGTATATGCATTGAATGTCATACATTTTCTTGTAAGCACAGCTTTCACTGCATTCCATAAATTTTGATGAGTTTTCTTTTCATTTTCATTTAGTTCAAAATATTTTTAAATTTCTCTTGAGAGTTCTTCTTTGACTCACATGTTATTAGAAGTGTTATTTAATCCAAACAGTTGGGAATGTTTTAGCTATCTTTCTGTTATTGATTTTTATTGTGTTCAAAGAACATTCTTCATGTAATTTATATTTTAAAAATTCATTGTGTTTTATGGGCTTAGAATATGGTTTATCTTGGTGAATGTTCTTGTGAACCTGAGAAGAATGTATATTCTGCTATTGCTGGACTACTGTATAAATGTTTATTAGTTTCAATTGATTGATAATGCTGTTCAAACCATCTATGCCCTAACTGACTTTCTCCCTTCTTGATCTATCTGTTACTGAAAGTGTAGTGGATTTTTCTATTTCTCATTGCAGTTCTATCAGTTTTTGTCTCATATATTTGGATACTCTTTTGATAGGTGCCTTTACGTTTAAAATTATGTCTTAAAGAACCAACTCTTTTATTACTAAGTTATGTCTTTCTTTATGCTTGATAATCTTCTTTACCCTGAAGTTTGCTTTGTCTAAAATTAGTACTCTGCTAAACTTTCTCTTGATTAGTGTTAGCATGGTATATGTTTCTCCATTCTTTTACTTTAGCTTAATAGAGGCTTTGTACTTAAAGTGAGTTTCTTGTAGACAACATAGAGTTGGTAAATAACTTTTAAAAAAATATTTACCCTGACAGTCTTTGTATTTTAATTGGTATATTTAGTCCATTCACATTTAAAGTGATTATAGCTATAGTTAGATTGATATCTACCATCTTTGAAACATTTTTTATTTATTACATTGATCATTTATTGCTTTTATTCTGTCTTTTTCTGTCCTTTCTGGTCTTATCGAGTATTTTTTATGTTTCTATTTTATCTCCTCTCTTAGGAGAGCAATTATACTTCTTTTAAAACTGTTAATATGTTTGCTTTAGACAAATAGTTGTCTTTTAGCTTATTTGAGAATAGGAAAATAAAGATTTTACTTTGCCTTCATATATTTCAAACAGATACTCTTTATGTTGATCTAAGTTTCTGCCCTATATTATTTTCTTTATCACTGAAAAACTTCCTTTATATTTATTAAATTTTCTGCAGGGACGTACTCCCCTTAATGAATTCCCTCAGTTTTTGTTTGCCTGAGAAATTATTTATTTTTCCTTCACTTTTGAAGGTTAATGTTCCTAGTTAATAGGTCTAAATTCTGGGTTAATTTTTTTTTTTTTTTTCTTTCAACATTACCTAAGTAATATCTGTTATTAACTTTGGAAAATTGTTGGCCAATATTACATGAAATATTTTTTCTTCTTTGCTCTTACTTTCTTTACCTTCTTGCATTCCAATTATGTGTATGTTACATCTTTTTAAATTGTTGTACAGTTATTGGATATTGTGTTCTATTTTTAAATTTCCAATCTTTTATTTTTACTTTGGTTCGAGAAGTTTCTATTGACCTGTCAACAAGTTTATCTATTCTTTCTTCAGTTGTGCCAAGTATAATAATGAGCCTATCATTAGTGTATATTGGTGTTCTTCATTTTTGTTGTTGTGTTTTTTATTTATAGCATTTCTTTTTATTTATTTATTTATTTATTTTTTATTATTATTATACTTTAAGTTCTAGGGTACATGTGCATAACATGCAGGTTTGTTACATATGTATACTTGTGCCATGTTGGTGTGCTGCACCCATCAACTCGTCAGCACCCATCAACTCGTCATTTACATCAGGTATAACTCCCAGTGCAATCCCTCCCCACTCCCCCCTCCCCATGATAGGCCCCGGTGTGTGATGTTCCCCTTCCCGAGTCCAAGTGATCTCATTGTTTAGTTCCTACCTATGAGTGAGAACATGCGGTGTTTGGTTTTCTGTTCTTGTGATAGTTTGCTAAGAATGATGGTTTCCAGCTGCATCCATGTCCCTACAAAGGACACAAACTCATCCTTTTTGATGGCTGCATAGTATTCCATGGTGTATATGTGCCACATTTTCTTAATCCAGTCTGTCACTGATGGACATTTGGGTTGATTCCAAGTCTTTGCTATTGTGAATAGTGCCACAATAAACATACGTGTGCATGTGTCTTTATAGCAGCATGGTTTATAATCCTTTGGGTATATACCCAGTAATGGGATGGCTGGGTCATGTGGTACTTCTAGTTCTAGATCCTTGAGGAATCGCCATACTGTTTTCCATAATGGTTGAACTAGTTTACAATCCCACCAACAGTGTAAAAGTGTTCCTATTTCTCCACATCCTCTCCAGCACCTATTGTTTCCTGACTTTTTAATGATCGCCATTCTAACTGGTGTAAGATGGTATCTCATTGTGGTTTTGATTTGCATTTCTCTGATGGCCAGTGATGTTGAGCATTTTTTCATGTGTCTGTTGGCTGTATGAATGTCTTCTTTTGAGAAATGAATGTTCATATCCTTTGCCCACTTTTTGATGGGGTTGTTTGTTTTTTTCTTGTAAATTTGTTTGAGTTCTTTGTAGGTTCTGGATATTAGCCCTTTGTCAGATGAGTAGATTGCAAAAATTTTCTCCCATTCTGTAGGTTGCCTGTTCACTCTGATGGTAGTTTCTTTTGCTGTGCAGAAGCTCTTTAGTTTAATGAGATCCCATTTGTCAATTTTGGCTTTTGCTGCCATTGCTTTTGGTGTTTTAGACATGAAGTCTTTGCCCATGCCTATGTCCTGAATGGTACTACCTAGGTTTTCCTCTAGGATTTTTATGGTATTAGGTCTAATATTTAAGTCTCTAATCCATCTTGAATTAATTTTCGTATAAGGAGTAAGGAAAGGATCCAGTTTCAGCTTTCTACTTATGGCTAGCCAATTTTCCCAGCACCATTTATTAAATAGGGAATCCTTTCCCCATTTCTTGTTTCTCTCAGGTTTGTCAAAGATCAGATGGCTGTAGATGTGTGGTATTATTTCTGAGGACTCTGTTCTGTTCCATTGGTCTATATCTCTGTTTTGGTACCAGTACCATGCTGTTTTGGTTACTGTAGCCTTGTAGTATATTTTGAAGTCAGGTAGTGTGATGCCTCCAGCTTTGTTCTTTTGACTTAGGATTGTCTTGGAGAAGCGGGCTCTGTTTTGGTTCCATATGAACTTTAAAGCAGTTTTTTCCAATTCTGTGAAGAAACTCATTGGTAGCTTGATGGGGATGGCATTGAATCTATAAATAACCTTGGGCAGTATGGCCATTTTCACGATATTGATTCTTCCTATCCATGAGCATGGTATGTTCTTCCATTTGTTTGTGTCCTCTTTTATTTCACTGAGCAGTGGTTTGTAGTTCTCCTTGAAGAGGTCCTTTACCTCCCTTGTAAGTTGGATTCCTAGGTATTTTATTCTCTTTGAAGCAATTGTGAATGGAAGTTCATTCATGATTTGGCTCTCTGTTTGTCTGTTACTGGTGTATAAGAATGCTTGTGCTTTTTGCACATTAATTTTGTATCCTGAGACTTTGCTGAAGTTGCTTATCAGCTTAAGGAGATTCGGGGCTGAGACAATGGGGTTTTCTAAATATACAATCATGTCATCTGCAAAGAGGGACAATTTGACTTCTTCTTTTCCTAACAGAATACCCTTGATTTCTTTCTCTTGCCTGATTGCCCTAGCCAGAACTTCCAACACTATGTTGAATAGGAGTGGTGAGAGAGGGCATCCCTGTCTTGTGCCAGTTTTCAAAGGGAATTTTTCCAGTTTTTGCACATTCAGTATGATATTGGCTGTAGGTTTGTCATAAATAGCTCTTATTATTTTGAGGTACATTCCATCAATACCGAATTTATTGAGCGTTTTTAGCATGAAGGGCTGTTGAATTTTGTCAAAAGCCTTTTCTGCATCTATTGAGATAATCATGTGGTTCTTGTCTTTGGTTCTGTTTATATGCTGGATTATGTTTATTGATTTGTGAATGTTGAACCAGCCTTGCATCCCAGGGATGAAGCCCACTTGATCATGGTGGATAAGCTTTTTGATGTGCTGCTGAATTCGGTTTGCCAGTATTTTATTGAGGATTTTTGCATCGATGTTCATCAGGGATATTGCTCTAAAGTTCTCTTCTTTTGTTGTGCCTCTGCCAGGCTTTGGTATGAGGATGATGTTGGCCTCATAAAATGAGTTAGGGAGGATTCCCTCTTTTTCTATTGATTGGAATAGTTTCAGAAGGAATGGTACCAGCTCCTCCTTGTACCTCTGGTAGAATTCAGCTGTGAATCCATCTGGTCCTGGACTTTTTTTCGTTGGCAGGCTATTAATTATTGCCTCAATTTCAGAGCCTGCTATTGGTCTATTCAGGGATTCAACTTCTTCCTGGTTTAGTCTTCGAAGAGTGTAAGTGTCCAGGAAATGATCCATTTCTTCTAGATTTTCTAGTTTATTTGCGTAGAGGTGTTTATAGTATTCTCTGATGGTAGTTTGTATTTCTGTGGGGTCGGTGGTGATATCCCCTTTATCATTTTTTATTGTGTCTATTTGATTCTTCTCTCTTTTCTTCTTTATTAGTCTTGCTAGTGGTCTGTCAATTTTGTTGATCTTTTCAAAAAACCAACGCCTGGATTCATTGATTTTTTGGAGGGATTTTTGTGTCTCTATCTCCTTCAGTTCTGCTGTGATCTTAGTTATTTCTTGCCTTCTGCTAGCTTTTGAATGTGTTTGCTCTTGCTTCTCTAGTTCTTTTAATTGTGATGTTAGAGTGTCAATTTTAGATCTTTCCAGCTTTCTCTTGTGGGCATTTAGTGCTATAAATTTCCCTCTACACACTGCTTTAAATGTGTCCCAGAGATTCTGGTATGTTGTATCTTTGTTCTCATTGGTTTCAAAGAACATCTTTATTTCTGCCTTCATTTCGTTATGTACCCAGTAGTCATTCAGGAGCAGGTTGTTCAGTTTCCATGTAGTTGAGCGGTTTTGATTGAGTTTCTTAGTCCTGAGTTCTAGTTTGATTGCACTGTGGTCTGAGAGATAGTTTGTTATAATTTCTGTTCTTGTACATTTGCTGAGGAGTGCTTTACTTCTAATTATGTGGTCAATTTTGGAACAAGTGCGATGTGGTGCTGAGACGAATGTATATTCTATTGATTTGGGGTGGAGAGTTCTATAGATGTCTATTAGGTCTGCTTGCTGCAGAGATGAGTTCAATTCCTGGATATCCTTGTTAACTTTCTGTCTCATTGATCTGTCTAATGTTGACAGTGGAGTGTTGAAGTCTCCCATTATTATTGTATGGGAGTCTAAGTCTCTTTGTAAGTCTCTAAGGACTTGCTTTATGAATCTGGGTGCTCCTGTATTGGGTGCATATATATTTAGGATAGTTAGCTCTTCCTGTTCAATTGATCCCTTTACCATTATGTAATGGCCTTCTTTGTCTCTTTTGATCTTTGATGGTTTAAAGTCTGTTTTATCAGAGACTAGTATTGCAACTCCTGCTTTTTTTTTTGTTCTCCATTTGCTTGGTAAACTTCCTCCATCCCTTTATTTTGAGCCTATGTATGTCTCTGCGTGTGAGATGGGTCTCCTGAATACAGCAGACTGATGGGTCTTGACTCTTTATCCGGTTTGCCAGTCTGTGTCTTTTAATTGGAGCATTTAGTCCATTTACATTTAAGGTTAATATTGTTATGTTTGAACTTGATCCTGCCATTATGATATTAACTGGTTATTTTGCTCGTTAGTTGATGCAGTTTCTTCCTAGCCTCGATGGTCTTTACATTTTGGCATGTTTTTGCAATGGCTGGTACCAGTTGTTCCTTTCCATGTTTAGTGCTTCCTTCAGGGTCTCTTGTAAGGCAGGCCTAGTGGTGACAAAATCTCTAAGCATTTGCTTATCTGTAAAGGATTTTATTTCTCCTTCACGTATGAAACTTAGTTTGGCTGGATATAAAATTCTGGGTTGAAAATTCTTTTCTTTAAGAATGTTGAATATTGGCCCCCACTCTCTTCTGGCTTGTAGAGTTTCTGCTGAGAGGTCTGCTGTTAGTCTGATGGGCTTCCCTTTGTGGGTAACCTGACCTTTCTCTCTGGCTGCCCTTAAGATTTTTTCCTTCATTTCAACTTTGGTGAATCTGGCAATTATGTGTCTTGGAGTTGCTCTTCTTGTGGAGTATCTTTGTGGCGTTCTCTGTATTTCCTGGATTTGAATGTTGGCCTGCCCTACTAGATTGGGGAAGTTCTCCTGGATGCTATCCTGAAGAGTGTTTTCCAACTTGGTTCCATTTTCCCCCTCACTTTCAGGCACCCCAATCAGACAAGATTTGGTCTTTTTACATAATCCCATACTTCTTGCAGGCTTTGTTCATTTCTTTTTCTTCTTTTTTCTTTTGGTTTCTCTTCTCGCTTCATTTTGTTCATTTGATCCTCAATCACTGATACTCTTTCTTCCAGTTGATCGAGTCGGTTACTGAAGCTTGTGCATTTGTCACATATTTCTCGTGTCATGGTTTTCATCTCTTTCATTTCGTTTATGACCTTCTCTGCATTAATTACTCTACCCATCAATTATTCCACTTTTTTTTCAAGATTTTTAGTTTCTTTGCTCTGGGTACGTAATTCCTCCTTTAGCTCTGAGAAGTTTGATGGACTGAAGCCTTCTTCTCTCATCTCGTCAAAGTCATTCTCCGTCAAGCTTTGATCCGTTGCTGGCGATGAGTTGCGCTCCTTTGCCGGGGGAGATGCACTCTTATTTTTTGAATTTCCAGCTTTTCTGCCCTGCTTTTTCCCCATCTTTGTGGTTTTATCTGCCTCTGGTCTATGATGATGATGGTGACATACTGATGGGGTTTTGGTGTAGGTGTCCTTCCTGTTTGATAGTTTTCCTTCTAACAGTCAGGACCCTCAGCTGTAGGTCTGTTGGAGATTGCTTGAGGTCCACTCCAGACACTGTTTGTCTGGGTGTCAGCAGCAGAGGCCGCAGAAGATAGAATATTGCTGAACAGCGAGTGTACCTGTCTGATTCTTGCTTTGGAGGCTTCCTCTCAGGGGTGTACTCCACCGTGTGAGGTGTGGGGTGTCAGACTGCCCCTAGTGGGGGATGTCTCCCAGTTAGGCTACTCAGGGGTCAGGGACCCACTTGAGCAGGCAGTCTGTCCCTTCTCAGATCTCAAGCTCCGTGTTGGGAGATCCACTGCTCTCTTCAAAGCTTTCAGACAGAGTCGTTTGCATCTGCAGAGGTTTCTGCTGCTTTCGTTGTTGTTTATCTGTGCCGTGTCCCCAGAGGTGGAGTCTACAGAGACAGGCAGGTTTCCTTGAGCTGCTGTGAGCTCCACCCAGTTCGAGCTTCCCAGCGGCGTTTTTTACCTACTTAAGCCTCAGCAATGACGGGCGCCCCTCCCCCAGCCTCGCTGCTGCCTTGCGGTTAGATTGCAGACTGCTGTGCTAGCAATGAGGGAGGCTCTGTGGGTGTGGGACCCTCCTGGCCAGGTGTGGGATATAATCTCCTGGTGTGCCTGTTTGCTTAAAGCGCAGTATTGGAGTGGAGTTACCCAATTTTCCAGGTGTTGTGTGTCTCAGTTCCCCTGGCTCGGAAAAGGGATTCCCTTTCCCCTTGCACTTCCCAGGTGAGGCGATGCCTTGCCCTGCTTCAGCTCTCGCTTGTCGGGCTGCAGCAGCTGACCAGCACCGATTGTCCGGCACTCCCTAGTGAGATGAACCCAGTACCTCAGTTGAAAATGCAGAAATCACCAGTCTTCTGTGTCGCTCGTGCTGGGAGTTGGAGACTGGAGCTGTTCCTATTCAGCCATCTTGCTCCACCCTCTATTTATAGCATTTCATTTTGATTTTTTCTTAAAGCTTTTGCTTAGGCTACTTTTACCATTAGCACTCTTAACATATTAATCATGGTGATTTTAAATGCTTTGTCTGATAATTCCAACACCTGTGTCATATGTCTTATTCTAATGCTTGCTTTATCTTTTCAGATTGTGTATTTTCTTCTGGCATGTCTTCTGATTTTTTATATCGAGTAATAGGAAACAGGTAAATTGAGGACTTATGTTTATCTGGTTAGGAGTCACGTTGTGTTTAGTGTTGCTCATAGATGTAGGTACTAAACATTTCAATCTCTTCTAGCATCCTTGTTTTTGTTTTACTTCTTGATTTTGGGTTTTTGTATATACTGTTGCTTAGGGAAAATTTTTCTTTTGTAGTTCTTTTTTTTATTTTTTATTTTTTTGAGGTGGAGTCTTGCTTTGTCACCCAGGCTGGAGTGCAGTGGTGCAATCTCGGCTCACTGCAAGCTCCGCCTCCCCGGTACACGCCATTTTCCCGTCTCAGCCTCCAAGTAGCTGGGACTACAGGTGCCCACCACCACGCCTGGCTAATTTTTTGTATTTTTAGTAGAGACAGGGTTTCACCATTCACAGGATGGTCTCGATCTCCTGACCTCGTGATCCGCCTGCCTCAGCCTCCCAAAGCGCTGGGATTACAGGCTTGAGCCACTGCGCCTGGCCCTCTTATAGTTCTTAGACCTGTAAGCACAGTTATTATACTGGACCCTGTTGATATGGTGGTTAGGTGTGAGGGAGGTAAAGCGTTGTATAATTTCTGATTAAGTCTCACCCTTCTATTACATCGATGTTTTGAGGCTGTGGTCTTCACAAGTGTTTCTCCAGTGGTGTAGCTTTTTGTCTCCTCGTCCCTCCTACATTTCTGGCCGCAATATTCCTAATCTATTTCTTTGAACTCTAATCTCTGTGGACTGTTGTGTTTTCCACTGCCTTAGGTGACATAGGAAAGCTGGAGACATGAGCTGGAAGAATTTCTCTTCTCTTTCTGGAATAAGGCTTCAGAATTGAGTGCTGGCAAACTTCTTTTTCCTGGTAAGTGGGCTTTTTTTTCTTTTTTAAACATCTTTCATATTTTACCCTGGCTGTTCTTCCACTCTACTTAAAACAGCCATGAGGACGTATTTTTCAGATACATACAATGTCAACCTAGCGGAGCGACTGAAGAGAAGGACCACAAAAATGTGGGAGCTCCTTCTCAATCTCATGCTAGTAAACACTTAGCCTCCAGAAATTCATCAAAATCACCATTTAAGTGTTTGTACCAGTTTATGTCTCTAGAAGCTTCTGCTCCAAGTAAGTAGATATTGGTTGCTATATCTTTCTGCATGTACCTCTCTCCGTATTTGGGAGTTAGTTGCCCTATGACCTCAATTCTCTTGGTGGGTCCAAGAAAAGTCTTTGATTTTTGGTTTGTTCAGATTTCCCTTGTAAGGATGGAGGTGATGACTTCCAAGCTATTCACATGTTCAAGCAGAAACCATAACTCCCCACAGTAACTATTTTACCTCTAGTAGAAAAAGGTCCTGCTGTGGTTGGCAAATCCTAAGAAGATATCTGTAATCTGGTGGATCTGAGTCACTGGGAAGTCAAAAGGAAGTGGAAGTCTAGTAAGTCCCTCTTTTGGAGAATTACTGGTACCTTGAGGTTGATGGTATCTCTTTAGGCTTCCTATTTCAGATAAAGAACCTACTGAAACAATATAGTTTTCCAGAATAAGGGAAAAAAAGATGGGGAAAAAAGAGGGAGAAAAACGCTGTTTTTCACTGTAGAAACTGAATATGGCAATTCTGACTTCTGGATTATGAAACCGCTTGCCCTCCCTTTCCCAACTTCTAAAACTCCTCTCCACATGGAATTTCCTGGTGTTGTGAATGTCCACAATCTTGGTATTGCAAAAATCCAATATAATAATGATGATGATGATAATAATAATAATAATAATACAAACATAAGAAACCAGCACCTGTGTAAAGTTATTATATGAAAGTGTAAATTAGTATCAAAACCTTTAGCATATTAAATGTTGCCAAAAAGTCATGAAAATGAAGAACATTGTAACAAATACATTTATGAATTAAATATCATTAAATGAGCAATTGCATATGTGACAGGGTACCATGACTCAGAGTAGAAAAAAATCAAAAACAGGGAGGTATAAAATAGAAGTTGGTAGAACTCAGAAAGGAAATGGAAGAAAAAGACAAAAACTATTTAAGAATAAAAGATAAATTATGAGGAACTCAAGGATGAATAGATGCAATGGAGAGGGCAATGGAGAGACAAAGATAAATGTAAAACTGAAATGTGGAAGAGGCTAAAAGAATTAGATAGACTACTTGTTCTTTCCTTGATGGAGTGATAGTTATAGGGTTAATCTCTTGCTATAAACAATTATAAAACTGGATTAAATATTTGAAGCAACTGGTTTCAGATATTGAATAATAGGCAGTGCAAAGCTTTGATCCTTGAGCAAATGGAAATAGTCAAGGAGAGCTCAACATTCACCCTGGATTTCTGGCTGGTACTTGTTCCAGACAATTGCACAGGAAATTGGAACAAGCAGAAAGTAACTGTCCTTCTGGGTAGAAGAAACAGAGATCAGAGTTTGGGGATGCTGCAAGGCTGAAATGTACAGAGTATGGCACTGGAGAAAACTATATTCAGAGAAGGTATTTTATAAATCTGTATAGGTACCCCTTAACTCTTGGCTTAATACTAAACTATACTGGCACCGCATGCAATTTCTTCAGTTGTGGCAGAGAAATGCTACAGGGGCACCACAAGCTGAACTAGTATTTTAGATATCATTCAGTTTTGAGAGCTGTTGAATTTCTGATCAGACAGCTTTGGGCATCTCAGCCACGCATTTAGCTGAGATGCCAAAAACTCTGTCTTTGAGTAGGGTTACACCTTATTTTAGAATACGGGTTACTCTGGACCTGTGCTAAGAAGTCCTAACAATAAGCCATGGCAAGATCAAGCTTATCTTCCAGTCAATTACCTGTCAGAATAAACTTTAACATTCTTTAATGGAACACACAAAAAGTAGGCTCTCAACTATATAACATATACAATTTAGTATACAAAGAAAAATTACTAGATATGGGAAGAAATAAGAAAATGTTAGCTACAACCAGAAGAAAAACCTGACAAACAGGAAAAGGATGGGATAGAAGATATGTTGGAGTTAGCAGGCAAGGACTTTTTAAAAAGTTATAGTATGCCTGAAATTTAAAGAAAAAGATAACACAATGAGCAAACAGATTGGGGAATATTGATGACATTAACAGCAGATTGGATTATGCAGAAAAAAATCAATGTACTTAAAGAAGTAGCAACAAAAACTATAAAGCATAGCATACAGAGAGAAACTTGCTGAAAAAAATATGAGAGAGTGCATTGGTGACCCATGGGACAATAATAAGCTGTTTAATAGGGTTGTACTTTGTGTCCAGGAAGAATAGGGGAGACATTGGGACAAAAAGAATTTGAAGAGGTAATGGCCAAGAATTTTCCAAATTTGATGAAAAAGAGCAACTCACAAGACTGAGAGGTTCGACAAACACCAAGAAGGATAAACTCTAAGAAAACCATCTCTAGTCATAAAATAATAAAAATGCTAAAAACCATAAATACAGAGAAGATTTTAATTCTTATGAATTACTTTTAGTACTTTCATAGTCCATTTAGTGTTGCTAAGGAACACTTAAGGCTGAGTAATTTATTAAAAAATGAGGCTGGCTGGGCGCGGTGGCTCACACCTGTAATCCTGGCACTTTGGGAGGCCGAGGCGGGCAGATGACTAGGTCAGGAGATCAAGACCATCCTGGCAAACATGGTAAAATCCCGTTTCTACTAAAAATACAAAAAAATTAGCTGGGCGTGGTGGTGGGTGCCTGTAGTCCCAGCTACTTGGGAGGCTGAGGCAGGAGAATGGCATGAACCCAGGGGGGTGGAGCTTGAAGTGAGTGGACATCATGCCACTGCACTCCAGCCTGGGCGACAAAGCAAGACTCTGGCCTGTAGGCCACATGCAGCCCAGGATGGCTTTGAATGCAGCCCAACACAAATTCATAAACTTTCTTAAAACATTATGAGAGTTTTTTTTTTTTTTGCAATTTTTTTAAAGCTCATTAGCTATTGTTAGTGTTAGTGTATTTTACGTATGGCCCAAGACAATCCTTCTTCCAGTGTGGCCCAGGGAAGCCAAAAGATTGGACACCCCTGCTATACAAGAAACACGGCACCAGCATCTACTTCTGTGAAGGGCTTCAGGCTGGATCCACACATGGGGGAAGGTGAAATCAAGCCGGTGTGTACAAGAAAGGGGGAAGATGCCAAGATGTATTTTAACAACCAGCTGTCATGAAGATGAATAGAATGATAACTCACTATAGTAAGAAGGGCAGCAAGCCATTTATGTGGGATTTGCCCCATGATCCAAACACCTCCCAATAGGCCCCACCTCCAACATTGTGGATCAAATTTCAATATGAGGTTTGGAGGGGTCAAATATCCAAACTATAGCAAGTACTATTTATTTTTTTCATATTATATTTATACCACATGTATTAATATTAATCACTATGCTTTGTAGTATGTATTAATATCATATTCCTATGCTTTGTATTTCTTCTGCAAAATTAATCTTATTTTTGGCATTTTCATATCATTTTCATTTCAGTGATATGAAAATGCCAAAAATAACTTAAGATTAATTTTGCAGAAGAAATACAATTTATCAAAGCTTGTCAAGTTCCACAGAAATTTTGTTATTATTCAGTTAGTGGTGTTTAGGAAGAATGTGAAGTTTTGTATATTAATCTTATTCACTATAATTGGTCATAATATTTTTCCAATAGATTAACAGCATCTAAATAAGGAGGATAAATCCCAATCTTTCAAATTCTTACAATTAATTTCTTTTTCATATTATTGTATTGGCTGGTAACAATACCTGTTTGTATTTGTACTCATTGTGGCTTCTTTGGGTAGACGCTTACATAAGTCTATCTTCTAAAACCGTTGCTAAAATGTGAAGCAAAAAACCTGAATAACAACAACAAAAAACCTGGAACGCCATAATGATCATAAAGAAAAGACTTGGAATTAATGAACAGTTGAAAAACTGGGAACCTTAGTCTTGTCCTTCACTGCATTAAAGATCATTCTAAAGTTTCATCCTTTAGTTCTATAGGTTTTGATAGAAATGCGTAATCCAGCTGCTTTTGGGATTTTGTCTTTGTCTTCAATTTGAGCTGTTTTACTATAAAGTTTCTAGGTTTGGTTGTCTTTAGGTTAATCCTGATTGGTTTTAACAGAGTTTCTTGAGTCTATGGCTTGATGCCTTATTTCTGTTTTAGAAATTTCTTAGGTGTTATGTATTCAAATATTGCTTCATACTTCTCCATCTTTCTTGTTCTTTAATTACATGTACATTAGAACTTCTCACTGTGTCCCATACATTTTAATACTCAGTGTAATTTATCTATTGATTTGAATATGATTCTATTGTTAAACTCATCTTCTGAATTAATTTAGTTTTAGCTAATATTTTCTCAGTTCTGAAATTCTTTTGATTCTTTCTTATTAATACCAGTTCCCAGGTAAAATTCTGCATCTACTTCCCGATTGTCTTAATTATATTACAGATTTTTTGATGTCCTTGTCTAATTGTTTTAGTATCTGGTTCACATTTGAATTTATTTCTGTTGTCTGTTTTTGCTCATTTGTTCTTGTTCTTTTCATGTTTGATAATTTTCATTGAATGCCAGGCATTGCTTATAAAACATTTTAGAGTCTCTGGATGATGTTATCTTCCCACATTGAGAATTTAACATATTTCTGTTGGCCAAGCAGGATGTTGGCCAATAACCATGATTTAATCAAAGATGAGTTTCAGGACTTATTAGGCCTTAACTATTTTTGATTTCACCTTAGTCCTGTATGATGCACTAAGATTTTATTTCCATTTTTTTCCCAGACTGGTGAAAGATAGTAAGCTAGTCTTAGAATGATAACCTAATAATTTTCCCCAGAAATATAAAGTCTGGTTGTATTTGTATTGATTGTAGTCCCTGAAACTAAGATTCGTAAGGATTTTATGGTGACTGATATGGTGTGGCTGTGTCCCCACCAAATCTCATCTTGAATTGTAGCTCCCATAATTCCCACATGTTGTGGGAGGGACCCCACAACATGAATCTTAGGGATGGTTTCCCCCATATTGTTCTTGTGGCATCTGATTGTTTTATAAGGGGAAACCCCTTTCACTTGGCTCTCATTCTTGCTTGTGTGCTGCCATGTAAGATGTGCCTTATGCCTTCCAACATGATTGTGAGGCCTCCCAAGCCATGTGGAACTGTGAGTCCACTAAGCCTCTTTTCCTTAGTAAATTACCCAGTCTCAGGTATGTCTTTATCAGCAGTGTGAAAACGGACTAACACAGTGCCCCAGTAACTTCACAGACCATGTACCAAATGTGAGAACAAGCAAACTTGGAAGGCCATAATGACCATAAAGAAATGACTTTGAAACCTGGACCTCTTGGAATTTATGGACAAACAGTGTAATAATTTGGATGGTTATGATCCCAACTTGGGACTATTTGTTATATCTAGATGCACTATTTTTTGATTACATATATTAATGTCACAGCACAGTAAAATAAATGAACTAACTGTACAGTTGACCCTTGAACAACACATGTTTGAACTGTGCAGGTCCACTCATATGAGGATTTTCTTCTGCCTTTGCCACCCCTTAAAGAACAAGACAAACCCCTCTTCTTCCTCCTCATCCTCAACCTACTAAATGTGAAGACTACGAAGATGAAGAACTTTATGATGATCCACTTCCACTTAGTGAATAGTAAATGTATCTTCTCTTCCTTATAATTTAAAAAATAACATTAGTTTTCTCTATCTTACTGTATTGCAAGAATACAGTAAATGATTCATACAAAATGCAAAGTATGTGTTAATTGACTGTTCATATTATCAGTAAGGTTTCCAGTCAACAGTAGGCTATTAATATTAGGTTGGTGCAAAAGCAACTGCAGTTTTTGCCATTACTTTTAGTTACATTTAATGGCAAAAACTGCAGTTACTTTTGCACCAACCTAATAGTCAAGTTTTTTGGGAGTCAAAAGTTGTATACATGTTTTTGCCTGTGTGGCAGATCTGCACCCCTTATCTTCACATTGTTCAAGAGTCAACTGTATATTATAAAACTTTGGGACAACATAGGTATCCAATTTAAGTGCTTTTCCTCAGACAAGCTTTAGAATGCTCACATTAGGTACACATTTGCATATTTCTGAAGTTACCAGTTCATCTTTTGGCTCTCAGAGACAGCTTCTAGCAAAGACTCATTTCAATGTTTCTTGGTGGCATACAGGCCAGATGTGACCCACCACCAGCTGAACATCCTGAGGGATATGAAGCGCACTGTGTTTATTTTGCTTTGTTTTTTTGTTTGTTCCAAATTCTTGTTAATGGTTTTGCCAAGGCGTGATCTAAGCAATCTTTTTCAGCCACAAAATTGCTGTTGTGTTTCCTCTATAATATGAATAATTTGACTGCAGGCATGCATGCCGTCTGGTTATGGCTAATTTCAGTCTCTGACTATTGAAGATGCTCTGCCGTAGTGTGGCAGAATCTCTTCTCATGAATTCTCAGACACTTGTTTCACAGGAGGTGAAAATTCCAAGCCCCCAGCCAGAAGGCTGAAGAATAATGGAGAAGGTGCGATGACACAGACCAGCATACATCCAGGGACACAGCTCTGGCTGGGCTGGAGTGTTAAGGTGGTGAGCCACTTAGAGAACAAAGTATATCAACTCCTTGATTTTATCCAGCTGCTCGCCAGCTCCAGATGGACAAAAAGAGTTTGATCTCTCCCTTCTCCATTTAGACAAACAATACATTATTATAAATAACCGATTATTCTGAAATGTGCATAACAGCTGCAGGTTGGATGCAATTGTAATAAGCAGAAGAAAAAAAAAGCCTGAAATGAAGCCTTACAAGAAACCTAGAGAATATTCAGGTTCCATGAAATAGAGACCATTCACCAAACTAGAGACAATTCACTTTGGCTGCATCCTTTGAGCTGCTTGGCAGTTTTGATGCTAAATTCTTATCTTTATAAGCATATTTTTGCCATTGTTGTTACTTTATAATCTCTCTTTTCAAGAAATTTTATATGCTTTGTTTTGGAGATCATAGTTTGCAACAAGCCATGAGGGAGAAGCTCATGGAGGGGTGTGTGTGTGTGTGTGCGTGTGTGTGTGCGCGTGCTATCACCTCCTCTTTTGTTAATTCTCAACTCCTTTTCTGTTAGTACTTGAAAAACCTAGTCACATGAACAAATGAGTTAAAGTAATTTTTCTTGTTCTTGAGAAAACAAACTCACCTATTACACTATGAATTTAATGTCTTTTTTTTTTCATTTTAAATAGGGAGACTTCTGAGAAGAGACCTTGCTTGGAAGAAACTAGAAAGTCTAATTTTTATTTCGAATTTTTGCATGAATCACATAGAGAATATATTAATTCTGTTGAAATCATTTTCTTTTTGGACCTGTCTGGGATAAATGAACTTGATTTAGAGAGCCAGAGGCACTGGATGACTTTCAGATGTATTGCATGAGTTTCCCAAGGCAATTTCCCTGGTTAGATAGAACCCATGGATTCTCTTTTCTGTTGGTTCGCAATCCAAGGTCGTTGTCTGCTTCCCCTCAGCTCTCTATTTTAATTCCAGCAGAGCTACAAATGAGAGACCCAACCCATGCAACAGCTCTGAATGAGGTCACTCTGATCACTTTGCTTTTTAAAATAAATAGATGTCCTCTCCCTACCCTAAGGTGGGGCTGAGCTGTCCTCAGTTTAGGGAGACAGTTTCTCTAGGGCAAAGATTTTTTAGACTTTTTTGTTAGTTGACCTAACCATCCACTGAGAATTGGATGGATAAATGGATTATCTCCCTTCCCCCGACAAATACACACATTCCAAAATTAGCGTGCAATATTACAGAAATTATGAAACATCTTGGAGATATTTCATGTACACCAAATAAAGAATCCCTGTGTTAGTGGCATGTGGAGTTAATGTTCAAAGCAGGCTTTGGAGATAGACAAACATGGGTTTAAAACCCAGTTCTGCTACTTAGTAACTGTGAGAATGTAGACAAAAATACTTACAATCTTGTTGCATCAGTTTTCTCATCAATAAAATGAAGATGATAGTACATACCTAATAGATTAGTTATGGGGGATATCCAAGTGCTGTATAAACCATGAGAAATGAAAACAGGAATCACAATCTGTAGTCCTGCACCATGACTCACAAAACAGATAAAATGCTTCAAATGATGACATGCAACAGAACTATCAAAACTCCAGTTGTTAGAATACCAGTACCTTCAGACCCATATGTTCTAAGCTTAGAGCATAGACAAACTGCTTTAATAGTAACTCTGCAGGAACCCATGTGTTTCAAAGATAGAACCATTGCTTGTTCCAGCAAATCATCTGATTTATAAGTTCCGAACAGTCCCTGCCCAGGTCTTGATTAATAATTATCCTAAAACCAGTCTATAACTTCCCTTTCTTAATTCCTCGTTTGAGATACTATCATAGTTTACAATCATCTGTGGATTTCTCTAGTGGTCTTGGTATGTGGGCTTCCACTAACTACCAGGAGCCCCGGAGCAGAGATTGTCCGTTTTCTTCCTTCGCCTAAAGCATGCTGAATTTGTTTACAGTTCTCTTGGTTAGGGCCACCATCCAGAGAAGAAAAAGCAAGACTAAATGTGAGGCTATCTAATGGTGGGTAAGAACAACTTTGTTCTGTGAATTACACAATAATATATTTTTGCTTATTTTCTGCTGAGTTGTTGGTCTTTTTATTTCTAGGACCTCCTTGTATGTTAGCATTATTAGCCCATCATCAATGATATGAGTTGCAAAATGTTTATTGAAAAGATGCACTGGTTTTTGACTTTGACTCTGTTTATGGATTTTTATTTGTTTTAGTTCATCTTTCAGAAGAACTTAATTTCATGTAGACAAACATACCATGGTATTAATGATTTCTGCATTTTGAGTGGCATTACAAAGGTCTTCCCCACCAAGGATAAAGTTCATTGTGAAAAAATAGGTGAATAAAATGGCAAGAATCAATTTTTAAAATTAGAGCTAACAGTGCAGATAGTACTACCAGGCATAAAAACAATTTTAAAGATATGGTAATGGCACATAAAGAGAGATTGATGGAATGTAAAGAAATAGGAAAAAAAATTACAGTGGGATACTAAAAGCAAAAACATGTAGGAATTCACTATTCAATAAAGGTAGCATCTCAAACCAATAGGAAAAATATATCCATTTCATAAAGTAAGCTTAAACAATTGGGTCATATGTGGAAAAAAGTTGGAACTTTACTGTGGATAAATTTCAAATGGACCAAATATTTAAATGTGAAAAATCCCTTACAAGTCTAAAAGAAAGAGGGGAGAATTTCTTTATGAACTTAATTTTTCTTTACCTGGAGTAGTGGATCCTTGTTAATTACCTGCCTTCCAGCATAATTCCATTTGTATAAAATGTCCAAATTGTATATAAATATATAAACACAGAAAGCACATTAGTGGTTGTATGAGACTGGTAGTGGGAACTACGGTTGACTAAATGTGAGTGGGCATGAGGCATCTTTTGGGGGGTGATGAAAATATTCCAAAACTGTACTGTGGTGATATTATAATTATTGAATTATATATTCTAAATGAGTGAATTTTATGATATGCAAATTATACTTTAAGTTGTTAAAATCAAGTATGATTTAGGGACAGCTGTACTTGGGCAGAATAAACCTAGAACAATGCTCACACCAAAGTCTCTCAATATGTCAAATACCGATTCTCCCCAGGATTAGGACTTGGGAAGAATGGAGGTGACCCTGATGAATGAATAAAGAAGACAGAACTAGAAGAAAGGGAACATTTTCTTCTGAAGGTCTGGTTTCCTTCCATTTGTTATCTCGCTTCCTGCAGGTACTGGCAACCTCTACTGAAAACAGCGTCCTAGCTTTCTTCCACAGATGGTGACCAGAACAGCCTGTCTCATTGCTGAGCAATCACCAACATCCCTTATTGACCTCAGCCCAGTTGTTGACTCTTTTGTTTAATTGGCCTTACATGGAAGCACTTCAACTGAAAGCATGTCATTTTTTAGGGAACTGTGCCAAAAAACAATTAATTTCAAATACACAGCTTTTCTATTTAATGCTGCAGTTTTTGTCTGAGGCAACATTTATTTATGTTCCTGTCGGAGGGAGATAACACACCAGCTGAAGGAACAAGCAGATGCAGACCCATGGGAATCACATTGTTGTTGGTCTAACTCTCCTCTTGGCTTTGGCATCCTGCAGCTGTGGCTGCCTTTACAAAATGGTAGCAATCAACTTTACCCAGGGACTGTGGCTCTTCTTACTTTCTTTTTTAAAATTTAATTTATTAGACTGGTTTATAATCTGGATAGAACTCTAACAACTGTGGGAATATTCCCATGAAAGCCTACATGCAAAGGGATATTATTCCAATTCCATGGGGATTTTTCTACCCATCTCAACCATGGCTCTGCAAAAAACCATGCTATTTGTTCTGTTTATATCTCTCAGGAGCCTACTAAGGTTTCATGTACTCCAGTATGTTTCTAAATCTATGTTTTATTATGCTGTACTAGGATTCTGTTGCTTTCACTTAAAGTTGTAAGGATATCACAGAGAAAGAGTGTCCCAGAGGGATAGCCGCACTGCTGAGTGGGAGCTGAGACACTTGGGGCATTCGATATACCATTTGAGTGGCGGGGCGGGCAGCACCAGGGTAGTGCATCTAACACAGCAGCACTGTCCCTTGCTGTCACTCCTTATGGCTGTGTGAGAGCTGGTGGTGAAGGTCCAGAAGGGGCTAAAGGGTCCTTGTGCTGTGAGCATGCAATGTGCAGAGTTTTACTATGTTGTTTTGGTCAATGTCCTTCTCCTGGTCACCTAGCTTTCACTTTTCTCCTTTGTGCGGTGAAGTCTTCTGTTACTATTTGGCTAAAATAAGCCACATAGCTTGTGTTAAAGAATCTTTTTTATTTCTTTAAGAAGAATTTGGTGCCTATGAAAGTGATCAAAGTTTTTTGTTCTCCAGTGACATCAAGCAGGAGAAATGGATATACTGTCCATTCATGAGTCCTTAAATAGTCTAATCTCATTTCAACAAATTCCTTTCTTCCTACTTCTGTTCTTCCCTCACTTCTTTCTTTTTTCCTTTCCTTACCTTAGACAACCCTAAGCAGTAAATAAAAAAATCACAACCAGTAAGAAAACAAACCAGAAGAGCAATCCTTCCTTACCTTAGACAACCCTGAGGAGTAAATAGAAAATCATGGCTAACCAAAAAACAAACCAGAAAAGCAATATGTAAGATCACAATATAGGTGGCCCACAGGCTTGTACATTGTTATTAAAATTGAATTGAAAATTCGGCTTTGAGGTTCTTAGGTCCAAGCAAAAGAGAATAATCACAGTTGTATGGGTCCCCTTGACCACACAGAAAAGTAAAACTATTCTTGGCACTCAGGCTGAAAATTCCCATCTGTGACTCTATAGGTTATAAGAGCCCAGGCAGCATGTAGGGTATGTAAGGCAATGACTTTATAAAAAAAAAGATATTGGTTTTAACAACTTTGAGTCTGTGGTATTCTCAGGAAATGTTGAGGTTATGGTATGCACATGTAACCTAGTAGGAGTACCGTGAGAGCCTGGGCAGTTTTCTGCAAGTTAATGTGGCTTCTTGATGGTCTAGTTAAATCTACAGGTGTAACACAGTTATTTCAAACTCT
This sequence comes from Macaca fascicularis, assembly GCF_037993035.2. NCBI lineage: Eukaryota > Metazoa > Chordata > Mammalia > Primates > Cercopithecidae > Macaca > Macaca fascicularis. The sequence continues at coordinate 78,359,466 of NC_088381.1, forward strand.
CCAAACTCTCCAGTGTAAATATGGATTATCTTGGCAAAATCTTTTTTTTTTTTTTTTTTTGATCAGGCAGCAGATAGTTCAGAGATATGTCTTCTGTCAAATACCACTGTGGCACAATTTCTCTTCTCTCCAACCTCCTACCAATTTGCTGAGGAATCTAAGTACATAATAAACCTGAAAATAGAAGATGTGCTATAGAGTTCTGAAATGGTAAGAAGTAAAATATCATTGAAAACTTGGCTTTACCTTAGAAAAAATGAGGAGGTGCTGGGATTTCTAGGTGTCTTCGATGAATGCTGGTTGTCTCTTTGTGACAAATGCAGTTGGGAGTCCAGCTCTGCAGTGCTTTCATTGATTTTGTGGAGGGGTGACTACTGTTTGCCACTTCAGAGCCCAGGTGAACCATCCATATTCATTAAGCCTGCTGGCATGGTGGAGAAAATGGATACATCATACTTTCTTAGGTTGAAAGATCTGGGATCGGAATTTTACCTGTTCTAGAAAACTCTGGCTGATGCCTGCACTTCTTGTCTTCTGTAACCAGTATTCAGTATGGGCCATCCAGCTTTTTTATTGAGATTTGATCACTTAGCTTTCCATCAGTAACTCATTTTGACATATGATTGAAGAAGTTATCTTGCCAAATATCTAGAATCACTTTTCAGCAACCTGGGACATTTTTCAGCCTGGTCATGAATTAAGACTCATGCTCTTTTGTCTGACCGTAAACTTTACTCAACACATGGAAGCTGCTCCCCAATTTCTTAGTACATAGTCGAGGTTCCCTCCTCCCCCATACCTGAGCATGGAGTCAGCTGTGTTTGAGACTTATTAATGGGGATTAAAATAGAAGAGTTTTATCCAGTGTGAGTCAGTAGAGCAAGAGATTGAGCACACGGTAAGGGGTGTTAGAAGGGTAGAGGGGAAAGAGAGAGTTAGGGAAAATTAGGACAAAGCAAGCAAAGAAGAGGGTTCGCATAAGAAGTGTCTGAAGAAATAGTAGCTGTTGCTCATGATTATGTTTTACCTATGAAATTCAGATAATAGTTTTGAGATCTTAAAGCAATGAGCTTTTGCTCCCCGCAAATCTCTAATGACTTGTGTCCCACACATTTCCTGACCAATCGACTCAATAATGTTCATTATTTGAAGGAATAGGCCATACTGCTTAGAACAAGTTCAGAATTTCAAGTGATATTTTGAGACTCATTGATGCCCAAACTAAGCAGAAAATTCACGTTTTATTAGTTTAAAAAGTTTTCTAAATTCTAGAAGCTTCCCTACCTATTGAGTAAAGGCTTGGGGATCTGTGCTAGTGAGGTTGAGGAGGTATGAAGACATTGAGTTTATGATTTAAGTAAAGTCTCTATGACACAGGAAGGGAAAACAGAAAGGCATTCTAGCCAGTTTTGGGTAGAACGGTACCTTAAGGGAGAACAGGAGAACAAGGGAGTCAGAATGAACAAAAGCATGATTCTGAAGAGCCTGGACAGGCAGAGAGACCCAGTCCATTATCAAAAAGAAAAGAATCCCTCCTTACTTAAAATTACCCAGGAGTCCAGAAAGTATGCTTTATATATTAGTATAGATATATGCAGAAACATCTGTATAAAATATATATGCATGTAAATATGCAAATATGTTAAAAATGTAGTATTTTATCTGAAACACAAATCTACATCTTTTTCTAGCTCAGTGTTAGCTTCCCTTGCACCTATACAAAGGGGCTGCTCTCAGGTAATGTGCACCCGTCTCTCTATGCTCACACAGCAGCTCCCTCCAGAAAGCTACTAGACTTTTGGTACCAAAACTAATGGTAGGCCACATGCACCAGAATAAGGAAACACAGTTGAAAGCATGTATATTATTTGACAAGCATCTAGAGCATACATAAATAAATTATATAGGGAAAAACAGGCATTGAATGGTTAGCAAAGATTCTCAACCCTTGTACTGTATACTCACTTGGGGAGTTTTAAAACATTGATATATAGTCCCCACTCAGAGATTTGAGTTTAACTGGTCTGGCCAGGCACTGATACATACGGTTAAAAATATTTTACTTTGTACTTTAAATAATTCCAGACTTACACAAAAATTGTAAGAATAAGACCAAAAACTTCTGATTATCCTTCATCCACATTCCCCAGTAGTTATTTATTTTTTTTTATTTTTGAGACAGAGTCTCACTCTGTTGCCCAGGCTGGAGTGCCATGGCACGATCTCTGTTCACCGCAACCTCCGCCTCCTGGGTTCAAGTGATTCACCTGCCTCAACCTCCTGAGTAGCTGGGATTACAGACATGCACCACCATGCCCGGCTAATTTTTTGTATTTTCAGTAGAGACGGGGTTTCACCATGTTGGTCAGGCTAGACTCGAACTCCTGACCTCAAATGATCTGCCTGCCTCGGCCTCCCAAAGTGCTGGGATTACAGACGTGAACGACTGTGCCTGGCCAGTTGTGAAAATCTTAACACATTTACTTAAAAAATTTTCTTTTTTTCACTCTATATGTGTTTGAGTACATTATTTTTTGTGAAACATTTGAGAGTAAATTGCAAGCATGTTGTCCCTTTTCTCTTACTTTATATTTCCTATGAATGAGGACATCTTCCTACATAACAACAGTACAATTATCAAAATCAAGAAATTAACATTGATACTATTGAATCAAAGAACCAATGTAACCAATGAACCAATATATGAATATTTGGGACTCTCTCTGCTTAGATAGAAACAGCTCTACAAATGCTTGCAGGTGATGCTGAAACCAGTTGCACTGGCAGCTGAGCTTAATTACAATTCATTGCCCATAATAGCGTACCAACTGAAGGCAATGGTGACTCTTCTGTTTAAGGGTAAACACTTTCCAATAGGGTTGCTTTTTCTACATTGTGGTAAATCTGCCCAATCAAAGTCTTTCTTTTTGGAGTATAAAATCTGGATAACAAGCCGGATCCTCACTGAAGCTTAGCACAAGGTCAAAATATATAGGAGACCTCGAGGCCAAAGAACTGCGAATGAAACCACATCTACTATCCCATATCCTCTGTTTTCCTGCATCTTCCTGAGAGGAAAAAGGACTTTCCTCCCAGCAGTTCTAAGGAATTTGTCTCCTACAAAGCCGTAGAGTAAAAATTTATCTTTTGATAAATCCAATATCACTGACAAAAAACCTGCCTCTGGACTGAAGCATGTTTCAAAAGCTGTTTACAGGAACAATAACCTTCTGTTCTGAATTAGTGGTAAGTAACTTAATGAAAAGCTGTATTAAATGGGCTTTATTTTAGCCTTTTGCTATGAAAAGTGTGTTCTGTGGACTGGCAGCATCCTTATGGGTGAGAAATGAGAAACGTGGGGCCTTCCCTCATGTGGATCAGTATCTGCAGTTTAACAAGCTCCTGAGGGGTGAGTGCACGTGAAGGATTGAGAAGTATTGCTCCAAATAACCAGGCCAACATGGTAAGTGTGTGTGCTTTTTGGTTTTACCACATTACAGGTATCTACTTAGTTGTGATACAGCAACAGACATATTCATTCCTTCTTGGCTAAATCTTATTGATTGGCAAGATATCTGTTTTTATACACATTACTGTGGTACAGTGGTTCTCAAAGTGTGGTCGACGGACTGGAAGTATCAGCCTCACTTGGGAATCTGTTAGAGATGCAAATTCTCTGGCCACACCCGAGACCTACTGAATCAGAAACTCTGGGAGTGGGGCTCAAAATCTGTGTTTTAACCAGCGTTCCAGATAATTCTGATGGGCTATGGTAGCGAGACCCACTACTGTAGTACCTTGCTGCTCCAATAAGCAGACAATCTTGTCATTATAAAGCAATCTACCAGAATTTGAAGCAGTAGAAAATCAATGACTAATGGAGAACAGGAATGATAATCCAGCTCAGTTTCATTTTTATCTTAGTATTAATTGGAAAATGTATAGGTTGAGTGTTTCTTTAAAATCTTTATTTAAATGCTTGGACCGTGCCTGGAATTTTGCCTTTAATTCTAATGTCCTCCTTGCTCAGGGAGAATGCCTTTGGTGGATGCCAAAGTTACTGCCTAACAGACCAGTTTACTACAAATAGGTAAAAAGAAACTTGCCTAAAATCAATCACCTACTTTAAGGTAATCAGATGTTCTAAGTGGATGATTTAAATGATTCACAAAGGGCATTTCAAAAAAGTTGCTGTGGACCCAGCATCAGCAGTGAATTTTATGTTCTAGATAAATAAAAAGGAAAGTTTTGCAAACAAATGCTGATTTGCAGATGGGCAGGCACTGTAGAGTTCATGAACAGGAGGCACACCTGCTCTTAAGTTCTGCAGCCAACAAAGCTGTTTAAAGACAAAGGGAGAAGCCATCAGTATTACCCACTGGTGCCTCCAAGAAGTGCCAAAGGAGGTACTTCCCATTTCAAACAAGTCGAATAATAAGGTGCAGATTAGAATCAAATGTGTAGGCAGTCCTTTCTCCTGGGCAGCATTGCATCCACTCAGAGCCAGTCACAGATGTTCAAAATTGACTTCTTGGCTTATCTCATTTTCAGTTGAAAATAATTGTTGATGCATTTGCTTCTATGAAAGCCAGGAAAGTGAAATTATAGTAGATCCAATTTAGGTGTAGATAAATGTTTAAACATAAAATAATGTGAGCTTTAATACACTGGTCTTCCAATTTTTCAGTAATTTCTCAACTTCTTTAATGGCCTGGAAAAAAAAAGAACTACAAAAATATATATAAAGATATATGTATATCAGGTAGACATTTTTAGTTTTGCTTTAGGATCCAGTAAAGATTGACAAGGTTGGATTACATCATTTATTTAAAAATCTTGATGATTTGTTCATCATGAATATTTTTCCCATTTTTAAAAAATTTATTAAAATATCATGTGTCATCATTACTGATTTTTGGCACCCTCTTAAATTAGCCCAAGGCTAGTACCTCCCTTGTGTCACCCTTGTCCTGGATCTGCTGCAGAGAATTGAATACTACTTATTGGGATAAAAAAATTAGTTTTTCTTGTTAAACATCATAGTGCAATGAAAATATATTGGGCTTTTGAATAAAACGGGACATCTTTTGAATCCTTGCTGTCATTTAATAGTTTGTGATTTTGCCATTCTTGTGGATATAAAATAATGTTTGGTGTCTTAACTTCCCTAAAAATCAGTTTCATAAGTTAACTTGTGATTTTATATTTGTTAGACATTTTTGTTCCATTATGTAAATTGCGTGTCCTCTGAATAGATTTCTACTGGATTTCTTACATTTTTCTTGCTGAAGAAGTTTTTGTGTAAACTGTCTGTTAGTACCACATTAGTTTTGTATGTTACTAATTTTTCTCTTTTCTAATCTATTTACCTCGATTTCAGTGACTAAACAAATTTTTAAATATAGTTTGAGTGTTGCTACCAAAGCTCATGTTGCAAACTTAGTTCCCAGTGCAGCAGTGTTGCGAAGTGAGGTCTAGTGGGAAGTTTCTGAATAATGGGGGCACTGCCTTGATGAATAGATTAATTTTGTCTCTCTGGAATCAGTGAGTTCTTGTTCGTTGGGGAACAGGTTAGTTCCCACCAAAGCAGGTTGTTGTAAGTGAGATTGCCTCTTGTGTTGGCTCTTTTTGCACATGCTCACGTGCTTTTATGCTTCTCTGCCATGTTGCAAGACAGCGTGAGTCCCTTACCAGAGCCTGAACAGATGCTGGTGCCATTCTCTTGAACTTTCCAGCCACCAGAATCATAAGCCCAATAAACCTCTTTTTAAAATAAATTTTCTGGTGTCAGGTATTCTGTTACAGCGACACAAAATGGACTATGACACTTTGGTAGAGTCAAACTCACCAATTTTTTCACACATAGTATGTGCTTTCAGAGGTTTCCCTTATGAAATCCTTTCCCTCTGAGATAAAAAATATGTCATTTTTAATTACTTTTATAGTGTATTTTTCATAATTAGGACTCTAATCCAAGTTGATTTCCTCTGTTGGATGATTTCCTTACAACTTCTTTTAAAAATATTCCTCCATATGGTGAGTCAAATAATCTAACACTTTGTTAAAATCAGTTTTTTCTCTTTTTCTACTGATTTGTGATGCAAATCCTCTCATATTATGTTCCCACATATACATGAGTGGCTAACCTCTCTATCATGTTCAGTTGCTTTCCTTGAATGTTCCTATGCCACAACCATACCTTTTTAATTACTGTGGTTTTGTAAGGAATTTTACAGCTGAATTAATGTCCTTAGTTGACTTTGAGTCACTCAAAAGGGAGATTATCCTGGATGGGCTTGATCTATCAGATGAGCTTTTGTAAAGAGCATCTAGACATCAGAATCTTGAAGCAGCAGAGATTCTCTTTATTGCTGGCTTTGAAGAAAGTTGCCATGAACATTACTGCTACAAAGCCATTAATTCTGCTAACAACCAGATTGCTTAAAGACAGATACTTTCTGAGTCAAGCCTCCAGCTGAGAATGCAGCTGGGGTAACACTTTGACTTCAGCCTTGTGAAACCCTGAGGAGAGAACCTGACTGAGCTCTGCCTAGGCTCTGACCTTTAGAGGTCAGACTCACTTATTACTGCAAGTGATAAATTAATACTGTTTTAAGCCATTAAGTTTGTGACTATTTGTTATATAGAATAGAAAGCTAGTATGCTATCTAGAGCTAATCAAAGCTATTTAAAACTTTCTACTAAGATGTGTGTATAATCATTTTATTTCTCTTCCTCATCTTCCTCATCTCCACTGTTGGTATATATTTAGTTCATGATGGCTGTGAAAATTTTTAAAAAATGGGCAATTCAGACACTTAAATTATTTTATTTTATTTTACAATTAATACCTGTAGCTGACATTATTTATTGCTCAATAGCCAAATATCACTTTCATCTTATTTTGAGGTCCTGGCTTGCTAACAGAAACCTAATTTTGTTAAGTTGGCAGGTGCAGAGCCCTTGGACAGTAGGTTCTTCTACCAGCTTCACAGGTAAAATACGATTGATGTAAGTTAATAAAGACTCATTCCTATATATTACATGTGGCAGTTCTGGCCAATGAGATATAAAGTAGCACTGGGAAGATATGTTTTCTTATTGATATTGTTTGGCTCCCTTTGTGCCCTTTCAGTCTGAGATCTTGAATCTTTTTAAGCTCTGGGACGTAATTAAATATAATTTCTTCAAGTATAACCCACACTCATTTTACCTTTTCTTTTTACCCTATAATTGCACTTAGTTGGATATTGAAATTTCTACTTTTATCATCCAGTACTCCTGGTTTTACTCTTTCTGACCTCCCTTAATCTTATTCAATGTCCTATGGGGAGTTTCTGAAAATCCCCTAGCTCTCTAGTCTTTCTTCAGTTGAGTCCATTCTGTTATTAAAATCATTCTGAGTTCTTTATTTCAGCAATTATATTTTTAATGGCAAATATCTCTGGTTGGTTCATCCTAATGCTTGTTCATGCTTCATGTTGGTAAGAATTCTCATTGAATACCTCAACCCTATTTATTAAGCTTATTTTGAATTACTATTTTCTTATATCATTAACCCTGCTTCTGCTGTGTTACATTGCTATTTTTATTGTCTTTTTCTTGTAACTCTTGGCCCTTTAAGTGTCATATAATATTTCCCTGGGAGGTCATTTATATTGCCTGGAGCTTCCTTTACTGTTACAGCTACCTTTTGGGAGGACAGAAAGCCTGGATGCTGCTCAGGAAGTTTAACGGTTGGAGACTTGGAGGTGGTGAGGGTCTAAAGCCTCCTTTTGCATTCTGGAATCCACTACCATCTGCCTCCTGCAACCCTTCCCTTTTCAATAGCATCCTTTGCCTCCCCAGTAAAACGCCCATTATCTCTGTCCTAGGTATGGCTCTTATAAAATAGTAATTTCTTAGCCATAAACTGAAAAATATGAAGAGAAATCTCAGAATCTGATCAGGAGGCTGCCTGCATATTTTGGTGTTGGTTTCCAATCCATTCAGGCTCGAGAGCTGCCCCGTGGCTCCTGTGGCCTTTGACTGGAGCATCTGCTCTACTAATCTTCAGACTTGGAGCAGGTGGGACTTCACCCAGAGCAATATAAGGAGAGAGGGGTCCCCCAGGAAGCTCTCTCCTAGCCTAGCTCCTTGTCCATACACTGAAGATGCATCTGCCCAGTCCCTGGGGTAAGATTCCAAAATGGAATACCATGTCCTGGTCATGAGTAGAGAGAAGGAAATGATGATAAAGTGGACTGGGTACGCGGAAAACAAATTGTATCAGACTAGTCTCATTCAGTGCTTTTGAGAGCACTATGCTGAAGATTCAGAAAATGAGATACCTCTAGGAGAAATGAGAAAGGCATCATATCTTTTAAAGTCTTGTCGACTAGATGAAAAAATATAAGAAAGATCAATGAGTTGTAGGTATTTTTAGATGACTGTTGACTGGCCCCAGCTAAGTCGGTTAATTGATTAATGTCTACCTGAAGAGGATTCTAGTAGTGTGCTTCAGGGATTTGACCTTATCCCTATCCTGAGAGTTCAATATTATTATATTAATGACATGGTGAAATATAAAGGCATATTCATATTTTAAAATGTTCAAAAACTAGGAGGAGGAACTGTGCCTATGTTGTATGTGAGAATCTGGTTCTAAATAAACATCAAAAAGACTAGAGAGACTAATGTAATAGAAATTAATAGGAATAAGTATGCAGTTCTAAAATTTTCCTCCAAATATAACGGGTTTAGCACCAGTTAATGTTGAGCATTTTAGTTCACAGTAAGTAAACTTAATACTTTGTCATCCACATTATACTTATCATTGCCAAAAGTTGCTTGTAGAGGAATATATTAGAAAAAGGGAGGTAAGATCTTGCTCTTCTCTGTTCTGATCAAACTATACCAAGACAACTGAGTTCAAGTCTGAGTATTAAGCTTTAAGAGGCAAAAGGATGCATTCTGGAATCCACTACCCAAAATTCAGCCTCCCTAGTGAAACAGTACATTCATGGCATTATCAGAGTAGTGAAAATGCTTACAACAACATCACATAAGGACTCATTTAAGGAACTTGTGATTTTCATCCTGTAAAAGAAGATGACTGGGAAGGAGATGAGCATCCTCAACTAAGGGACGTTGGGAGAAAAAAAGAGGAATCGGCTGCATTTTATATGAATCTTCCAAAGGATAGGGTTAAGACCAAGGAGTGGAAGTTGCAGAAAGACAGATTTCAGCTTAGTGTACGGAAAACATTCGAACAGAGCTTAGCCACTGGACATTTCATCTTTAGAAAAGGTTGACTGATAAAGGAGACATTTAAATGTAAGCCATATGGTTCATTAAAACCACACCATGGACAATAGGAGAAGAGATCATAAAATGTTCCTACAACTCAAAATTGCTTAGCTTGTTTGAGGAAACTTCATGGGGGAGATAAAAATGGAGCTGTGCCAGGAAGGATGGACAGATAGGACTTAGTTCACGCATTTTCAACATGGTGACATCACCCTAAGAGAATGAAATCGGTTCTTGGAGGTGAAAATAATCTTGGCTATTCAAATTGTTTGTGACCCTCCTCAGAGCCAGAGTACATAGACAGACATACAATATATCTTAGATATTGATATTTTATGCTGGAAGGAGAGTGGTTAGAGAAATGCTTTAAGAAGTTTCCTTGGCCAGGCACGGTGGCTCACATCTGTAAACCCAGCACTTTGAGAGGCTGAGACAGGTGGATCACTTGAGGTCAGGAGTTCAAGACCAGCCTGGCCAACATGGTAAAACTCTGTCTGTACTAAAAATACAAAAACTAGCTGGTGTGGTGGTGGGCACCTGTAATCCCAGCTACTGGGGAGGCTGAGGCAGGAGAATCGCTTGAACCTGGGAGATGGAGGTTGCAGTGAGCTGAGATCGTACCATTGCACTCCAGTCTAGGCAACAGAGTGAGACTCTGTCTCAAAAAAAACCAAAAAAATTTTCCCTTAAGAAGGCCATAGTGAAAAAAAATGGTGTATATATGTTTTTCTTTTCTTTTTTCTTTTTTTGAGATGGGATCTCGCTTTGTCCCCCATCTACAGCATAGAGTGCAGTGGCTCAATCACAGCTCATGGCAGCCTTGAACTCCTAGACTCAAGTGATCCTCCTACCTCAGCCTCCCCAGTAGCTAGGACCACAGGGCATTGCTGCATAAAAAATTACCACAAACTTCGTGACTTGAAGCAACACACATTTATTATGGCTTCTGGAGGGTCAGAAGCCTAAATGAGTTGGCAGAGCTGCAGCCCTTCTGGAGGTTTTAAGGGAGAATTCATTTCCTGGCGCTTTCCACCTTCTAGAAGCTGCCACAGTTCTTGGATCAGAGCTTCACATTATTCTAATTTCTGCTTCAGTTGTACATCTCCTTTTTCTCTGTTTCTTTAGAAAGCCCCTGTAATTACATTAGTGCCACTAGTGTTATATTAGTGGATCATGCGGGATAATTTCCCCCATCTCAAAGTCTTACACAGGCAACATTCTTTTGCCATTACAGGTAACACAGTCACAGGTTCTGGGGATGTGGATGTAGATATATGGGGAGGGGGATGTGCATTATTCTGCCTATCAGTTGAGAAATGCTGACCGATAATGTACCATTAGTCATGTGTTAGGGAGGAGGAACAAGGACAGAGAACACAGACGGTTCTGTGTAATCATAACTAAAAAAATGGCTCAGGACCGAGATCCAGAAGCATGCTAAACCCAAATATGGGCACTATTATTACAATTCGAACTGTTGTTGTTCATCACTCTTATCATTGTCATCGTTTAGACAGGGCTAATTTTTAAATATCATTTGCATATGTAAATCCAAAAGCCCCAGCCATTCCCTGTGGTAGTGTTGTAGGGCTGCCATACCAAATTAATACAGATTGGGGGCTTATAACAGAAACATATCCTCCCACAGTTCTGCAGGGCAAAAGTTCAAAATCATGGTGTCAGCAGGGCCATCTTCCCCTTGCAGCCTCTACGAGAGAATCCTTCCCTCTCTCTTCCAGGTTCTGAGGGCTCTAGTTGTTTCTTGACTTGTGGCTACATAACTCTAAGCTCAGCTTTGCCTCTACCCTCACGTGGCTTCTTCCTTTTCTCCCTCTATGTTCATGTCTTCTTTTCTGTCTTTTACAAGGACACTTCTTTTCTATCTATTATAAGGACGCTTCTTTCCTGTCTTTCATAAAGACACGTCATTGGATTCAGGATTCATCTTATAATCCAGGATTATTACATCTACAAAGACCTGTTTTCCAAGTAAGGTTACATACACAGTTTCTGGGGTTAGCATGTAGACTTATCTTTCCGGGAGACACCATTCAACCCATGAAGCTCCTAAATCAGAGTTGCCTCAAGGGAAAGAAATGGTAATTTTATCCTTAAAGTAGCCAATATGCCGGGCTTAACCATTAATCATTCTCTCAGCAGTGTTTCTCTCAGCAGTGTTCCTAGGTGTTACTGGGCAGCAGCTCATTTGGTGGGTAGGTCTGGGGGCCCCTAGGGATCTATATGATTTGTAGGTTCCCTGGGTTGGGGAGTAGAGTATGATGCTATTTCAGAGTGCTTGCCTTGCTCCTTCTCATTTCTCCCCTCACTTTCCTTCTCCCCTCCTTCACAGAGTAGCTGGGGTTGCACTTTTAAAGCACAGCCCTGAATTGCAGCATTTCTTCCTCAAAACGGTCATTGATTTTTTTCCTCATTTCTTCAGAGTAAGTCCAGATTGCCAGCTGGGCGTTTAACCCATTTAATGAACCTGTCTCATACTCATCTCAGTTTCAACCCTAAACTCCAGTTGTTTCAGGCATTTCCCTGCTGTCTGTAACCATCTGCTATTCCCCTGGGATCATGTAACTGCTTTTGGGGTTCCTTCGTCCTTTAGGAAAGCTCCCCTCTAGTATGTATTCCTCCTTCCTAGTGCAAGCCCATTGGTTTCCCATTTTCTGTGTGTGTCAGACTTGAGAGTGCACAGGAATCACCTGTGGAGCATGTTGAAATGCAGATTCCGACTCACTCAGTCTGGGGTGGGCTGGAGATGGTGCATGTCTAACAAGCATCCAGATGATGCTGATGCTGTCCTTAGGGACCACACTGTAGTAGAAAAATTCTATAGTCCTGCCACTGTCTGCCTTAACTGGTTAATTATGGGTATGTGTGGAGGGGAAGGTGTCCCTCTTCCTCTCCCCAGCAGGCTCCGATCTCTCAGGCATGAACAAGAATGGTTTGTTTGTCTCAGAGTATATGCCCAGAAGCTGATGAAGGTGAATGGAGGTAAATTACATTTGAATAAAAATGGAAAGTAATTACTGTAATTTGGCTTGGCTGTATCCCTTCTGCTGTTGCATGGTGGGCTCTGGAGAGGAACGTCCAGTGCTCTCAGCTGGCTAAGGAGATGGCCATGACCACTGGTGTTCAAGAATCAAAAGCCTATCTGAAGTATCTTTATGCACCCAATCAGACTCTCCTACCGGCAAAAGTAACTGTTTAAGCAGGTAACATCACCAGCAGATCCAGGCCACCGCAGCTATTCAGAGAGAACACATTTTGCATCATGTTTGTAGAATCAGGAGAAAAGCATATTTTCTCCTAAAAACAGTGTCTATTGGGAGCACGTGGAATGAAATGGTGAAACTCTCATTTTGGGGTGGGCTGGCTTGTTCTGCTACTTTCCTTTAGAAGTAAACTGCAGAAAAGCTTAATAAAAATAAAATATTTCTATAGGCACCAGCAGACCAAGAAACAGAGGTCACTTGGTTCTTCCTATCCCTCTGCATGCTTGGTGGAAACATATAGACAAGCGAAAAAGATGAAACAGCTTTAAAAAGAGAGAAGGCAAAGTTTAGTTTGGTAGAGAAATACCAGCACACCCCAAGAATGAAGGGTACAGGGATTTCATCAACAGGAGTGGGGTAGGTACCGTAGGCTGACCAATTCATCTTGGCTGCCTGGAACTGTCCTTGTTTTAGTATTGAAAATTCCAGGTCCCAGAAAAACCCCTCAGGTCTGGGCAAACTGGGAAGTTTGATCACTGTACATATAGGGAGAGCCACCATAAGGAAGGTTTTAAAGCAGTTCATTTGGTTCCTTCTTGTCTAAATTCTTCAGCTACAGTCTTTCCTCCTGGTGGCCCCATCTGCCTTCCCACCTCCCCAAAAAGAGGTGACTTTGAGTGTCCTTCTCCTAAATCTGTCCCAAGTGTTTAATGCTGAAGAACACTTAAAGCCTTTTGCCTTCCAGGAACATTGTAGCTGTGAGCCCCTGAGGCTTTCTCCAGTTTTCATGCATTTTTACATGCTTGTCTTCATGTTTTCATTTGTAACAAAACAGCACATTTGCATACAATTTTATGTTGCAGAATGAAATCTGATATCACATTTGCTAATCATTACAAATTTCTGTTGAATCTGTTGGGAAAGGTGTTGGTATATCTAAGTTTCACTTAAAAACAATAGGCTGGGAAAGCTGCACAGGTGGCCCAAAGTGACACAGGTAATCAGAGAGAGAGCTGAGCTCTCAAACTCAGGAGCCCTGACTCTAAACATAGGGCACATTCCACTGTCACCTTATGAAAAATATTTTGTTTCTATCGGTACAATGGTGGTATTTTCATTCTCATGTTATCTCTATGTGAAAGTCAAGTTCTGAATTAACCCATCACCAATTACTGAAAAATGCCACATCTCATCTCTGGTGGAGGAAAAATGGCTGGGCTTTATAATTTTTAATTTTCATCTTCAGTGGCCTCAGAGCTCTCAGGCCAATTGGGAGAATTTCTTGTGTGTGATAACTCCAGTTTCAGGCCAGAGGCAGATGTCTGTTCCTGCAACCAGGACCAGGTAGAAAGAGGAGAAAGGTCTAGCCCGAAGCCCACCCACTATGCCAGTTTAGATCCTGGGTAAAAGGATTCAGGTACAGGCTCATCATAGCTTTCCAGTGAGGCTGGCAAAAGTCAGTGTTTAAGCAGAGGACCAGACCCAGTTGTAATTGTGGTCACATTTGGTCCAAGGATCTGTTGTACCTGTGATGGGGAAGGCCATCATGTCAGACAAGAAGTTAGGGTATCTTCATCCAAATGATCTGTGCAACATTGAAGGGTCCCTGCCTGATTCGTCTAGAGACATTTGCTGACAATATTTGATAACAAGTAAACTACAGATGTATGTTATATTTACTGAGTAATATGGACTTTAGCATCCAAACAGCTAGACAGAAACCCAGACGGAAGTGGAAATGATTCATTTGATTGTTCTCCTACATACAGTTGTTACTGGGCTGCAGGATGTTTTGTTTATATTTTAAAATTTTTATTTAACTGTAATAGGTGAATCATAAATGAGGAATTGTAAAGGGGAAATTGACAGTTGGCTTTAAAATTCTTTTGTTATTTTTAAATTAAGGCTGGGCACAGTGGCGCATGTCTGTAAACTTAGCACTTTGGGAGGCCAAGGTGGGCAGATTGCTTGAGCCCAGGAGTTCGAGACCAACCTGGGCAATGTGGCGAAATCCTGTCTCTATAAAAAAAAATACAAAAATTAGCCAGGCATGGTGCTGTTTCCTTGTAGTCCCAGCTACTCTGGAGGTGGTGGCGGGAGGATGACTTGAGCCTAGCAGGTCAAGGCTGCAGTGAGCTGTGATCGTGCCACTGCACTCCAGCCTGAGTGACAGAATGAGACCCTGTCTCATTTATTTATAAATAAATAAATAAATAAAATAAGTTACACCTCTGACATGTATTAACCAACAGAATATTTTTAGAGTGTGTATTCTTCAGGTGCCCAGAAGAAACAGATGGTACATTCAAATTAGGATGATTTGAGTAGTGTTTAATAAAAGACCTCTTAAGATGGTGTGAGCAGGAGATGGAAAAACCACAAAGGATGAAGCAGGACCCTGAGCTAGTCATAAAGTGTGGGACACCATTACCATCCTCAGGCAAAAAGGGCTCAGGGGAGGTAACAGTTCCTGGAAACCACCATAGAGGGTAGGTGGACTTGGTGACCTGAAGGTGCTACCACCTCAGGGCAAAGGACATAGCTAGCCTGGGGTGAGCTTGCCAGGTGGGACCCAAAGAAATACACTCCCAGCCCCACTCTCCCTCCTCCTTTTGCTCTCCTGCTAGTGCTCTTAATTGCCAAATCTAACCCGAAGTCAGTGTATGGAGCCCAGTGAATGTGGAATCTATCCGGGTATCCAGATGGGTACCTCAGGGCAGAGAAGAAGCTGGGGAAGTGTAGAGAGGGGATCACAGGGGCAGAGGGAAGCAACTCAGCATACAATTTCCATAATCATTCCAACTTTGGAACCTTACAGTGATCTTATGAAAAAAGCTGTACAGTTACTATCTCCATTTGTAAATAAGGAATCTGAGGCTAAGAGATAATCCCCTGTCATGTCAAAGACATCAAACTCATATCTTTTTTCCAACAAATGCTGTGCTGTCTCCTCTGCTTCAGAACAATGAGTTGGTGGGCTACTTCATTACGATACCGTGCCCGATGGTGCATAGCCCAGAGAGGAATCATAAAAACTCAACTGGCTCCCGAGGTTTTAAAATACCTGTAAATCGGCTCCTTATTTTCTTTGGTACCGGTTGAATCACTATAATGTCTGCCTTTGGTGAGTTTCAGTATCAATCTGACCTCTTGTGAGCATCTCCGAGGTGGTTTAAGCTCTGGCAGCGTATTTTATAAACTCTTTTGGGGCTGGTTAAAAACGTTTCACAATGCAGGGCTTGTTTAATTTTATGGCTTAATGTGTCCATTTAAAAAAGATTCTCCTGTCCAAAGACCTCTCTGAGTTGCCCACACTCCAAGTCCTGTAAAATGCAAGAAAACTATTCCATTGCCTGTATTTCCCAAGGCAAAGGGACGTTTTTTCCTGCCTGGACAAAATGTTCCATAAATTACCCAGACCAAGATGCTTCCATGGTGACAAAGAAGTCAGCTGGTGTTTATGTAAAGGTGAGAAAGCATAGTTTCCTTCCTCATCAGGTAAATGCAATTTGCATATCCTGTTATCTGCTTATTAACCAGAGTGTCTTATAACAATGGCAGGTTGTAAAATGTGCACACATGGGCAGTTAAGCAACAAGCTTTCAGGGATTCATCCTTCGATTACATCCCTGTAATGAAGAGGCAAAAGGCAAGGTTGTAACGATGGGATACTTGGCAATGAAATGAAATCAGAATTTGATCTAATGCAACATGACTTGCTCATGGCACAGATAGAATATCAAATGATTTGTCTGAAATTCAATTCTTGGAATAATCTTCCTATTACATCCATTGTTCTCTCATTCCCCTGAATGCTATACAAAACAGTATGTAAATTAGGATGGCGTTAACATATTTTCCTTTATTTGAATTCAGTTTAACTGAGACTTCTACGTTTTAGCTTAGTTTACTCTGGGTATGTGTATGCCCTGGTAAAGTTAGCAATATGATGGGAAGGCAAAAAATGATGCTCCCTGACATCTAGGTCATGCCTGGTCAGTACCACTGGAGGTGGATATACAAAAGCTATTTCTTTGAAAGCAGGTGTAGTCAGAGTTAAGGCATCTAAAATGCAGCATGGTTTTTGGAGTTTGCCATGTATTATTCTTAGAAACGTCTCAGAAATTAATTATTTGGACTTTATCTGATGTTAAAATAACAGAAGGTATACAATGATATTTTGCACGGAAGAGAGCTATCAGTTAAGTAGTCACTTGGGCTACGTACTTGGATAGATACTCAGAGTATCTGTCAGACATACACTATCTGACTGGATTTCCATAACAACTCATGAGGAAATAATTCCTGTGTCTGTTTCTGCTCTTTCAGAGCCCTTCTCTGCCAAATCAGGATGCTCACAGCGGGGGATAAGGCAGTCTATGGGAAGGGTTATTCAGCAAGGGTCCTTTCTACTTTGAGCTGCCAGAACAAAGGCTCTCGAAGTTAGGATCCTGCTATTGGGGACATTCAGACCCAATCCAAATCTCTAGCTCTGGGCTTTGGTTCCTCTGCCAAAGCTGCACATGCTGCTCAGTAAAAAATAGCTCTTGTTTCTTTCTGACACCTGGATTATCATTGCCAGCTTCATCCTCAGCTAGGGTGGCTGGGGTCCCCCTCCAGCCTTGCTGCTTGTCTGCCCCCTGACTCCTTGTGATGGGTTGATGGAATGTAGATCTTGCTCCAGGATTATCAGGCACCTCATCCCTTTCTCAATCCTCTCTCAGAAGGGACACATTATACATGTTGTATTAATTCTAGCATTAGATCTCTACCTCTGGAGTGTTTTTGATCAGACATTTAGAATATGGGTTAGCTTCTCTTTTTTAAAATGCAGAAATATTAAATGGACAAAATATAACTAGAGTAATTTAGCCAATCTATTCATTGTCCTAGAGAAGACATTTAAGGTCAATAAAATTCAGGTCGATTTCTGTCTTTGCTTAAAAAGAAATTTAAGCACCAATGAATGATTTTTTTTTTTTTTAAAGAAAAGCAAGGCTCTCAGCTTCTCTTACCATTGTAGTGTGGCTGCATTGCCAGGTCCTGCTTTAAATTTGAAGGTCACATAGTTAACTTATGATAAATGATACTACATTGAGGTTTGAGCCAAGGCAAAGAGTGTGGGAAAGCTTATAAGAAAACCATTAAGCCTCCAAATTTGCTGACCTGTGAGGACTCTGAACTGAAAATGTAGAGATTCTTGTGGTAAGTATGTACTTGTGAAGAAGCCAGAGTGGGTATTACTGGCTGAACCAAGGTCAGAGGAAAACAGGGTATCAGAACCTGACAATAACCCCATTTAAGATTTTTACAAACTTGTATTTACAAACCTGTCCTCTGAAATTTCAGATTTGCCTTTTTGTTTTCTTTTTTTCTTCTCTAATTGGATAAAAGAGCTGCTATAAACTGCAGGCTTAAGTGAGCACTTGAAAAGCACTTTCTAATATTGCTTTTTCTGTATACAATATTTTCTTTATGTTGGGTAGGGCTTTGAAGCTAAGCTGATTCTAACAGAGCCGACTGTTGGCTTTCTATTCATTTAGTCCTCAGTTTTAATATTACCAGCATACTTTTTTTTGTAGTTGTTTGTTTTGCCTTGTTTTGATTTTAAAATGTGTAGGCTCAAGAATTAACACAGTTTAAGTTAGAGATAACTATGAGCTATTTAAGATGAATCCTATCATAAACTTGAGTAATTCACATCGTTTCTCATGTCCTCAGATATCTTGCCTGTATAATGAAGGTGTATCCCCCTTTTGTTAACTATGAGAATTTCATAAAGGCTTGCTATGTGCCAAGAATGACCAAAATACTCTACATTCATATATACATTGTCTCATTCAATCTCCACATCATCCTATGAGCCAGTTACTATAATTATTTCCAATTCTGTAGAGGAGGATGCTCAGACTCAGAGATGTTAAATAACCTGGAAGGCATGGATGGCAAATTCGGGTAGTATATTAAGGCACTGTACTAAAGTGTTTAAGTGCCTTCCTGCCTTAGTAGTCTTTGACTTTGTTTTTTAATATAAAGATTCACATTGATTTAGCTATACTAAAATATTAACTCTAATGATGTCATCCTCTGAATAACAAAGAAATACTTGATTTCTTCAAAATTTAACATGACTTATACATTGATGATGGCTGCTGAATATATTTTCCTACAGATTAAGTCTTTTGTGAAAGAGAAAGGCTGAGTAGAGATATCCTAAGCTGCTTGGCATCCTTTTTTCAGGGAAGATGCTCAGTAACAATGGAAGTAATTGTATTTCTTCACTCCATAAGCAGAAGTAGAAATAAAAACAACACTTAAAAATATATATAGGATATTCTGAATTTTAAACCATCAATGGTGGTTTTTTATTCTTATGACAGTACAACCATAGAAGCAACATTTTTACGTTTGAGGAGATTGCTGCTTTGATTTTATTTGGATTTTTAATTCTATTTAATTTTTAATTTGGATTTTAAATTTAACCTCTTATCTAAGGTGTCCAAGAGAACATACCTCTAAGGTGGAGGGGAAACGGTGGGCGTGGGGGAGCGGAATGGAAGGACCTTGAACACATTTGACACAGTACATTATAAGACAATGGCCACTTTACTATCAGAGGCAGATGGAGACTGACTTGGAAATAAATATAGTAGCTTTGCTGTCATCTGTCTGTCTACTCATTAATTCAGTTCTTTAATAAATATGTATTAAGTGTTTACCATATGCCAGGGACAGGGCCAGCTTGACCATTACCAAAATACCAAAATGTATGACAAAGGTCTTAGTCTTGGGAACCTCCCAGTTTAGTGAAGCAGACAGATACGGGAAATAATAACAATAACAACAATGAAACCACTTTTGTAAAAATTATAACTGAGAAAATTATTACAGTGAAAGAGATCTGACCTAACCAACTCCTTCTTGTTTGTAACCTCCAAACTCTCCTTGTCCATTCCTAGGCATAAGTTGAACTAACTTTGGGAGGAACTTAGCTTATAGTTTAGCTTTGAAACAAAGACCACCACAGCCCTTTCTCAAAACAAACCTCCTTCCTGCCTGGGGACTAGACTGCCTTTGCAGGAGTAACAAATTAGCCACAAGATTAGAAACTATGGTTTAGGAGTCATGCAGCTGGAAGCTCCAAGATTCTAAATCTCTCCAAATTGCTTCTAGGGATAACATTATTATTGTAACACTTAAGATCAGTGCTTGAGATATTTTGCAGACCCTGCAGTGGATGAATCAGCTGGCACCACCCAGATCGATACACTGGCTCCCCAGGTCTTGTGGCCCCCACCCAGGATCTGGCTCAGAACAAGAGGACAGCTTTGACTCCCTATGATTTCATTTCCGACCTGATTAATCAGCACTCTTGATTCACTGGCACCCTACCTACCAAATTATCCTTAAAAACTCCAGTCCTCAAGTTTTCAGGGAGATTGATTTGAGTAATAACAAAATTCTGGTCTCCCGCATGAATTACTCTTTCTCTATTGCAATTCCACTGTCTTGAGAAATCGGCTCTGTCTAGGCAGTGGGCAAGGTGAATCCATGGAGTGGTTACAACAACAGATTACTATAAAGTGTAAATACAAGTATGAGAGAAGACAGTGCCAAATATGGGGATACTTATTTCAACCCCTGTGATGGCCAGGGCATGCTACCTAAATCAGAGTCTTAAAAATTGGGTAGGTATAATATTTTCCAAGTAATGAAGTGGAGAGAAACTGTTCTAGACATAAGCAAAGAGATAAGGACTTGGGTAATAGCAACAAACTTAATTGAATAGAGCTAGAGCTTAGGGTGTGCATGAGAGAATAGTGAGAGCTAGGAGAGGTGGCATATGGGAGCCAAGTCAAAAAGGGCTCTTTGCATGCTGTGCTGAATACCTTGAACCCTTCTTAGAACTAGAAAAGAATATTAAGGCAAAGGATCTCATAATATGATTTTTAAAAAGACAACACTGGTGGTTAGTGTAGAGAAAGAAACGCTTAATTTTTCAACTCAACGATTAGACTTTGTATATGGAACTCTTCTTGTTAATCAGCAAGGACTTTTGAGAGGCTTCTAAAAACCACTGTCCTTCAACTGGGAGGTCAGCCGTACCAGACTTGGGGGAATGCAGAAAGCAGGAAATGGGCAACTGACAGTTTGGAGGTAAGAATACCTATTTGCATAATTTGGGAATGAAATACAAAAAGTGCATGACCATAACAGCAATCATGAGAAATCATTTGTCTGATTTTGGCCAATAAAATATCAATGGAAACTTAAATTTGGTTCTACTTTGCTAATCTTCATCCTGTTCTTATAGACATTAATTATATATTTTTTTTCTTTTTTTGAGACGGAGTCTCACTCTGTCGCCCAGATTGGAGTGCCGTGGCACAATCTCGGATCACTGCAAGCTCCGCCTCCTGGGTTCACACCATTCTCCTGCCTCAGCCTCCCGAGCAGCTGGGACCACAGGCGCCCCCTACCACGCCTGGCTAATTGTTTGTATTTTTAGTAGAGATGGGGTTTTACCGTGTTAGCCAGGATGGTCTCGATCTCCTGACCTCGTGATCCTCCCGCCTCGGCCTCCCAAAGTGCTGGGATTACAGGCGTGAGCCGCTGCGCCTGGCGAATTATAGATTTTTTTTTTTAATGTCAGCATAATATGGCAGGACCTGGAAGCCAAGTCGTCCACCACCAGCCCATTTTTATATTTCCTCATTTAAAATTTGAGCTGAGGAATTGGCAAGGGAATGGTGGAATGGAGAGGGTAGGTACTTGGCAAGTTGCTTTAGTTTGGGATGTAGTGTTGAGATGAAAACAAATCGGCAAATACTTCATTATTTAAGTCATCACAGCTATTTGTAAAGTTACAGTCCTAATTATGTTCGTCTGCACTACTGGATTTAGTTTAAATTGCATTATTCTAGAGAGAAGGAACTAGATTTATTCAACTTGACTTTAGCCTAATAACAGATAGAGGCAAAAAGGTAATGTTTAAACACAACTTGGCATTCCTGTTAATAGATTTCTTTTCTAAATCTCCTAAATACTAGTGATTGAATAATAACTTCAATAGTGAGTAAATAATTTAAACCATCTTGTATAATAAAAATGCCCTAGAGTTCTATAATAATGTATTATTTAAAAATTATTCTTACATATGTTGTTTTATGTAATTCTCTGAGACTTCTACATCAGTAGAGTTGATTTTTAATGTGGAAAGATGTAGGGTAAGGGCTTTGAAAAGTCTCTGGGCTCGTCCTCTTTTTTCAAGGGCCTTGTGCATCTTATTTCTTCTATCACAACAAACCTTCGATGCACAGTTGTTCTAAGAGCATGACTTTGCAGCCACAAAATACTGCACTTGCAAGTCCATCCTTTGCTCTGACTTGTGAATTACTCAGCCCATGCATAAAATGTCATGTTTGAATTTTAACGGATTCCAGGAGAAATCGGGCCAGTTGGAATCCCTTAATCAGTTCCCTTCAACTTGGCCGAATGGGGCTAGGCAATATTCTCTAACTGGTCTGCCGCATATGTGCTAATATTTCCCATCATGCGCCCTCCCCAGTCCCATGTTCCCTATTCCCATTTAAAAATATGCTATTTATGATCACAGTTGATTTATCCCAAAGGAGTAGAGTGGTCATAATATAAAATGGAATAGGGAGAGAAAAAAAAGCCAGTGTAAGCTGGTTTCTCAGTTTCTGGCTATGGTGGGGGAGATGCGAGAGAAAAATGCTTCAATCTGGAATCAATTATGTAGCATGATACATGACAAGAAAAGAACTAAACAGATGGGAAAAGGGGTGAATAAAGAGGACAGCCCACCTGATCCTAATTATGTGCACCTACACTTGGAAGTCTTTTTGGCAGATATCTTGAATAGTTCAGGACTAGGTGGAGGAGATTTCCCAAGGATTCAGTGTAAAAATGCAAACCTCAATGGTGAACAAAGGGTTCATGTAAAAAAAAATAGGAAAATCATTCCTCGATGGACACCTGGAATGGAACATTTACATCCTTAAGTTTTATACTCATATATATCCTACAGATCTTGGCACCTTCTGAGAGCTAATACATTTTAGATACTACTTTAGAAGAGGAATATTGGAATGCTTTAAAAACATGGTTTCCATTATTTAAAAAGCAAATTTAGAGGGCATGATGTATTTAAGAATTGTTTTATTGGAGCATTCAGCAAAATTCTATGTATTTAGCAGGTCATTGGCGGAGACCAGGGACGACACTTGGCCGAAAAATTAATATTAGTCTCCAAAGCACAAGGGCTAGAGGAGAAGAGGGAGGTAGGAGAGAAGACGGGCAACATTAGTTGAGTATCTGTTGTCTACTGGGAGCTTCGGCTTATAATTTCTCATGTGATTTGCAGGATTCTTTGAGGTATGATTTGTCATTCTTCATTTATAAATTAGGAAATTGTGTCTCATAGAAGTTAAGTAATTTGCCTGACATTGTGTAGTTAAATGCTGATTAAGACTCAACTTCTGGAAACAGCATAATTCCCATTAGATTGGAGTGTTTTAATAAAGAGGAGAAGAAAGAAATGTGGAGGCTGGGTTTCCCCAAGACTGGGCCCGCAGGGGTCCCTGCCATGCTCCTTCTTTCCTCTGCCTATTGTATGTTATTTGTACCATGGCTATAGTGCACGGTATAACTGGTTGTACTGCAGTTTTATTGTCAACACAGTTACACTGGGGTGGGACCATTGTTTCCCAGAATCTCTTTCCTTGTTTTGTTCCAAGTTAGAGTTGGCCAAAAGAGAGATTTGTAATGAATTTGGGAGGTGGGAAGAGAGCAGCTGTTATTCTCTGAATACCTTGGTAAAATGTGGTGACCAGACCGAGGCTGAGATTTGCGGGTTCCAGCTTGTCCTTGCTCTCCACTGCTGTGAACTTGGCTTTCTTCCTGACTACCAAACCTGCTGACCAACAGTGACCCCAGGCTCACCACCACGTACTTAGTGATGGAGCTGCAGAGGCCACGGCTTCCCAAAGCCTTCTTCATAAATGCTCCCTTCACGGGCCCATATACCCTCACATACACCGGTTCTGATTTGCCCACCCCACTAAGGCTTCAGGCAGACTGCTTAGTGATGTTTTCTCTGATCCTCCAATGTCTGCTCCAGACCTTCATTTCCCTCGGCAGCTCCCACAGTTGTAAAGGTGTAAGTCCTGCCATGAACCCCTCATCCTGTAGCACTTCTAGTGGCTGTCCTTCCATGACTGATTCCTGACTCATACTGTTGTAGAGAACTATGCATTTGCTCATCTCATTTAGTTCCTTGTTTGGGGAAGGAGCTCTGTTGCTCCACATGATGTCCTTCACTGTTCTTTACATGTAGTAAATGGTTCAGTAAAGGTGTATTAAATGTTCAGAATGGCCCACTTTAAGAGTTAGTGAAAGCTCTTCTGTTGAACTTAAGATATTAAGAAAATTTATCTCCAAAATTAGAAGATTTTATTCTCTCAGTCTGGCTTAATCACACCTGTGAGATTAATGTTTATAACATCATAAACTCTGCATCCCTAAGTTTCTCACATCTTGGGAGTCTTGTGAGAAATGCTGAGAGTAACCACATTCCCTGGAACCCTTGGGGAAGTGCAAGATAAGGTGGGAAAACGATGGCAGTTGCAGTCAGAAGATCTAGATTGGGGTCTCAGTGCTCTTACTTGCTGGCAGCATGACCTTAGTCGAGCCAATCTCAGCTGTGGTTTCTTCAAATTTTGTTTGTGGATAATAATACCTAGTTTACAGTTTTGCTGCGTGGCTAAAAAAATATAAAAAGTTCATAAGTTAGAAATGTTTGTGAACATTACTTACTACTTTACCTATATACATGTTTGGAAAAGTATGTAAAGCATTTGGGGGGTTAGCGAGTTGCTTAGTCCATTACTGCTATATAGTTTATGTCATCAAAATGCAGTTATTTATCATTTCTAACTGATATACATCCACAGGATTTCACAAAATGGGCTAGATCACCACATACCACGTAATTCCTCACCCTCTGCTCCATTGGGTTGACTTAACATGTAATTATTGCATTATAGAGTTTTTGGCCAGAATAATCATAAAGCTAAGCAGTTCATTATTTTCAGAATTCACTTTCTTCCTTTTGGGAAGGGAAACAACATCTCTTCACTTAAAATAATTGCAGATATATTGGGGCTTAGGTCTGTTTACTGTTTTCCATTTCCTCTGTTTCTTGTTCCTCTGTATCTTTTTCCTCACCTCCTTGTGGGCTACTCAAAAAAAAAGTTTTAGAGTTCTATTTTGTTTTTTAAATAATATTTTCAACATATTACCTTGTACAGCTTTCTCAATGATCGCTCTAGGTATTACCATATATATATCTCTCAGTACAGGCTACTGGTATTGATGTTTTATCCATTTCAAATATAGAGAATGTACTTTTATTTAGGTCTCTTTACCTCCCCACTTTTTCATATAATTGTCTCAAGTATTCCTTCTACATACATTGCGCACATACTCTATATTGTTATAAGTAATAGGAATATAAAATATAACTCAAGAAACTCATTAAGTGAAGGATAGCCTACTATGTTTACCTTTCTGTTCTGAATGCCATAGCCTACTTATGTTATCATTATCTTTCTGTTGGAGAGCTTCTTTAAGGGTAGGTGTGCTAGCAATAAATTCTCTTAGTTTTCCATGCTTTAAGAATATCTTAATTTCCCTCTTCCCAAAGGACAGTTTTGATAGGCATTGAATGCAGAGTTGACAATTCTTTTCATTCTTCAGCTGACAAAAAATGTTTTGCCTCTTCCCTCTTAACTCCATGATTTTAGATGATAAACCTGCTGTCATTTGAATTAAATTCTGTATAATAAGTCTTTTCTCTCTGGCTGTTTTTAAGATTTTTTTTCTTTAGTTTTCAGAAGTTTATGTTGTGTCTTGGTATAATTTTCTTTAATCTGTTTGGGATTCATCTGGCTTCTTGAACCTGTAGGTTATGCCTTTGCTTCTTTTGGGACAGTTTTAGACCTCTTTTTTAAAATTTTTTTTGAGATGGAGTCTCGCTCTGTCGCCCAGGCTGAAGTGCAGTGGCGTGATATTTGCTCACTGCAAGCTCTGCCTCCTGGGTTCACACCATTCTCCTGCCTCAGCCTCCCCAGTAGCTGGGACTACAGGCGTCTGCCACCATGCCCGGCTAATTCTTTGTATTTTTAGTAGAGACGGGGTTTCACCATGTTAGCCAGGATGGTCTCGATCTCCTGACCTCGTGATCTGCCCGCCTCAGCCTCCCAAAGTGCTGGGATTACAGGCGTGTCCTTCTGGGATCTTTGGTTATTGTCCCGCAGATCTCTGAAGCTCTATTCATTTTTTATTTCCAGTCTATTTTCTCTGTTCAGATTGAGTAAATTCTATTAAGCTCTCTGATCGGAGTTCACTAATTCTTTTATTATCTTCACTCTATTAAGTCCATTCAGCAAGTTTTAAATTTTGAAATTTTTTAGTTCTATAATTTTCATTTGATTCCTTTTTATAATTTCTATTTCTTAGATTTGCTATATTTTTGCTTTTTTCACAGGATAATATGTAATTGATTGTTGAAACCTTTTTATAGGGGGTCCTTTTTTTTTATACTTTGAGTTCGAGAGTACACGTGCACAACATGCAGGTTTGTTACATATGTGTACGTGTGCCATGTTGGTGTGCTGCACCCATTAACTCATCATTTACATTAGGTATATCTCCTAATGCTATCCCTCCCTGCTACCCCCTCCCCACAATAGGCCCCGGTGTGTGATGTTCCCCTTCCTGTGTCCAAGTGATCTCGTTGTTCAATTCCCACCTATAGTTTTAACATCTGATTTGTCTCAGCATAGCTATCAATTGACTGTCTTTTCTAATTCAAATTGTGGTTTTCCTGGTTCCTGACACAACCGATTTTTATTTTATCTTGAACACTTCATTATGTTAGGAGGCTCTTGATCCTATTTAAATCTTTGATTTTAGCAAGCAGTGGCTTTGTTTAGGTTTATCACAGGTTCTAGGCTCATTCTGTGGGCTTTAATTCCAGTGACACTAGGGTT
This sequence comes from Macaca fascicularis, assembly GCF_037993035.2. NCBI lineage: Eukaryota > Metazoa > Chordata > Mammalia > Primates > Cercopithecidae > Macaca > Macaca fascicularis. The sequence continues at coordinate 78,386,050 of NC_088381.1, forward strand.
CAGAGCCCTGGCAATGCTCTTCTGGGGTGCTTTGTTTTTCTGGTGCAGCTGGAACTTCTGCACAGTCCCCATTGATGACAACTACAAGAGTGGAAGGCAATTCCCTGGGTTGCCTGGTGTCACTGGTCCACTCTCTATAGAAGGGCAGGGGTCAGGAGACACCAAGCCTGAGACTCATGTCACTGGGTGGAGAGCAGAGAGACACGGGGTTTCACTGCTGTTGCCACTGTCAGCAGAGCGGGCTGCCCACCAGTGCCCTAATTGTGCAGGAGGTTTGCTGCTCTGGGGCAGGTGAGTGAGACCACCTGCTGGTTGTGGAGCAGAAGTTGAGCTTCCCTAACTTCTCAATCCTTTAGCCCTAGAGACTGGACTTCTTTTGTTTACTTCATATTTTGCTTGTTTGTTTTTGTCTATGCTTTCTGGTGGTTTGGGGTTGCAGATCTCTCCAGAGCCTAGTCTGGGGCATGTGGGAGGTAAGACCATAACCAGAAAACTTACAACATCACTGTTCCTCAAGTCCTAAGATCTCTAACCGGTCTGCCTTCTTTCCAGTACCCACAGTCCTTTTATTGTTACCTGTTGAATAATTTCCAGTGTATTTAGTTGTACTCAGGTGAAGGAAAAGCAAGTCTATGTTATCTTTTTCTAGAACTGGAGGTCTGTCTACTTTTGATAAGGAGAAATGTTCATTATGTATTATGTGAAATTCTAAAGTTTTAAGCAGTATATATAGCATCAACCCATTTTTAAACATGCAGATTATATTGATATAGGCATAAAAATTAGTTTACAGAAATATACAACACAATATTAGCAATGGTTATTTTCTGGATAATGGTAATGTTTTAAGTTTTCATATTAATATTTGTCTGAATTTTAAACTTATTTTTTAAGAACATATATTGATTTTATAATGTAAAAATAAAGGCTAGATCTTTTCTAATTTTGACAAGAGAAGGCTTAGGGTGGGTAATATGCTTGTGGTTTTTAAATCCTTGAAGAACTGTCGAGGTAAAGAGGGATTAAACATGTCATATGCTCCTCCCAAAGGCAACATTCAGAATGAGAACTATTGCACAGAGGGACCTTTTGGCTTAATTTACTGGAAAATTTTTTGTGAAACAAATTTTGTTCAACAATGGCACAATCACTTTTCAGGTTTATTATAGAGACAGTTTTGTGCAATGAAAAGGTCCTCCAAGGTGACAACGTATCTGTCTGCCAAGTGCATCCCTGGTATACCAGTTATCTATTTAATAGGTGAGAATGCCTTACTGAAACTTACGGTGCACTGGAAAATTCATTTGTCCTGGTTGGAGAAAATTAAAGTCTCAGAGAGCAAACATTTAACATTACTGCTTTCTGGTTTACCTTTCCTTCGAAACCAAAAAATACTTCTTTGATTCTCTCCTGGTGCCAGTCATGGGGATCTGATCTCCATTTTGGAGGTAAAGAATGATAGGAAACCTTCTTTTCTTACCTTCTCCTTGTTGTGAAAGAAAAACAGTATTCATCAACACATCATCTGGCTCCTGTCTTGTCCAGATCTTTATCCTCTTGGCAAATAGGTGAGGAGTCTTTCCTGAAACTTTTTCCTTTATGTTGAACAGTTTGAAGTGGCTTAAGAAGGTACACTGGATTTCAGAGGTGTGGAGGAGACATAGGGACTGGAAATGGCACCACATAAGAGGGCAAGGGCCCTAGGTACGAATGTTTGTGCTGTAACCCATTTAGCGTACAACACTGAGTTATCTAGTAGATAACCAGTATAGGAAGCCTTCAGCAGATGTTTGCTGAAGTAACAAATAAGTGTGTGCCTCTGTCAAATACTGTGGTTGATTTAAGTCAGCAGCTTTCAAATTGTGTTTAGAGTGAATGTAAGGATTCTGCAAATTGCTTTAAGACCCTTTTGTAAGATAGCAAAGGAGTTGCTGTGAAAATTTTGGATTTAGTGCTTTGCCTAAACCAACACACAGACAAAACTATGCAGCAGGGGATCAGCTTTGGAGGGGAATTCTGTGTAGAGTAAGAACCAGCTTCTTTGGTGAATTCCAAATAGAGCTTTAGCAACTCAGCCTGTAGTTTTCCATTTTGCAGCTGAACAATTTAAAATATCTCCTTTGAGAACAAGACAAAACCAAGGCCATATTTCAGTATCAACAGAAAGAACCACATGCCTCCGTCAGTACACAACATGAAAGGAGCTTTGAACGTAAAGACTTTGCCTGCATCAAATAAAATATCAAGTGTTACTTAAGGAACATGTGGAGCTTAAAATCCTTTAGTCTTGTGATGAGCTTAAAGCCTGCTCTTTCTATCCGCTGGGAGCTCCAAGAGAGAGCCAGCATGGGAGCCCATAGATGAACAGACCTGCAAATGCAGAAGGTCCCTGGGCTTTCCCTTCGGTTTCAGTTCTCACAGAATCCAGCCTGCATTCCTTCCTGTGTTTCCATGGGTTTTTATCCCTATTTTCATTTTCCTGAAAAATTTAAAAACTTTTTATTGACATATAATCAACACATTTTCACAAAGTGAACTCACCCATGTAATTGGCACCTAGACTGAGACAGATGGAGAGAGAGCGCGCGCGTGAGCGTGCTTTCACCTGGACCAGAACACTCCATAGGTCCTCTCCCTTCCCAGCGGTTGTCATATGTAGTAATAGTTCGTGTCCTCTCATTGCTCTGTGGAGCTCCATTGTATGAATGTACCATAGCCTATTTGACATTCTACAGTTGATGCACATTTGAGTTGTTTCCAGTTTTCGGCTATTATGAATAAAACAGCTACGAATGTTTATTTACATGTTTTTAAGTGAAGATGTTGATGCATTTCTGTTAAGTATATACATAGGAGTAGAATTGCTGGGTCTTAAGGTATATTTAGCTGGAATAGATTCTGCTAACAAATTTGCCAAAGTGGTTGAACTAATTTGCACTCCCATCAGCAGAGTATAAAGCTCCTGCTTCTTCTTATCACTCCAAGCACTGGATATAGTGTCTTTTTAAATTAAGCATTCTGATGTGTATAAAGTAGTACTGCCTATGGTTTTAACTTGTATTTTCCTAATGATTAATAAATCTGATTCCTTTTTACATATTTATTGACTACCTCAATATGGTAAAGTACCTGTTCAAGCTCTTTTTCCATTTTTTTTTCAATGAGGTTATCTATCTTTTCAAAAATTGTTTAATTGGGAATCTTATATTTTTTGGATATGAGTCCTTTGTCAGATATGTGTATTTCAATGTATGCATATATTCAGCATATGTAAATACATGCATTTCAATTATCCTCTCTGGCTCTATGATTTACCTTTTCAATCCCTTAATAATGTTTTGTTCTGAACATACATTTCTAGTCCAATTTATCTTATTTTTTCTATGATTAGGGTTTTTATATCATGCTTTGAAATGTTTACCTACCCTATGGTCATAAACATGTTTCCTTCTGAAAATTCTATTGCTTTTGTTTTCATATTTAGGTCTATAATTTATTGGGAGTTGACTTTTATGTCTAGTATTAGGTCATGTTCAAGATTCACTTTCTTCTCCTTGACTGTCAATATCCAGTACTATGTATAAAAAAGGTCACCTTTTACCCACAGCACGGCAGTGTCTCCTTTGTACCAAATCAAGTTACTGTAAATGTTTGTATTTATTTCTGGGATCTCTGTTCTGCTCCACCATTCTATTTATCAACCTCCATTTTTTTTGTTTTTTTTTTTAGATGGAGTCTTGCTCTGTCGCCCAGGCTGGAATGCAGTGGGGCTATCTCAGCTCACTGCAAGCTCCGCCTCCTGGGTTCATGGCATACTCCTGTCTCAGCCTCCCGAGTAGCTGGGACTACAGGTCCAAGCTAATTTTTTTGTATTTTTAGTAGAAATACAAAAATACAAACCATGCCACCATGCCCGGCTAATTTTTTTGTATTTTTAGTAGAAACGGGGTTTCACCATGTTAGCCAGGATGGTCTCAATCTCCTGACCTTGTGAGCCACCCGACTCGGCCTCCCAAAGTGTTGGGATTACAGGCGTGAGCCACCGTACCCAGCCAGTTTTTTTAAACGAGAGAAAATATTACAGATGCAGTTAAAATCTCATGTCCCCATATTAACTAATTTCTTATGTTCTCTTTTAATAGTTATCCATGATCCTGAACTTTATTCCCATGGGTAATTACATTTTTACCATACATATATATGTATCCATAAAAATATCATAGTTTTATATGATTTAAAATTTTTAATGTGGTATTATGCATGTAATATATTTTTGACTTGCTATTTCATGTCAACATAATCGTTTGAGATATAACCATGTAGATAGATAAAGTTTTCATTCATTTAAATTTTAACTCATATATACTGCAGTAAATGAATATATCACTTATTGTCTCTTTAGCTTTTCTCTTCTCCTTTTTTTTTTTTTTTGAGATAGAATCTCACTCTGTCACCCAGGCTAGAGTGCAGTGGTGCAATCTTGGCTCACTGCAACCTCTGCCTCCCAGGTTCAAGCAATACTCGTGCCTTAGCCTCCCAAGTAGCTGGGATTACATGCGCCCACCACCACACCTGGCTAATTTTTGTATTTTTAGTAGAGACATGGTTTCACCATGTTAGCCAAGCTGTTCTCGAACTCCGGACCTCAGGTGATCTGCCTGCCTTGGTCTCTCAAAGTGCTGGGATTATAGGCGTGAGCTATTGCACCTGGCCCAGCTTTTCTCTTCTTAATAAACAATTAATGTGTTTTAACTATGTTTGACTATTACAAACAATGCTGCACTACAAATTATATGCATCTTCTTATATGTGAGCTCTTTCAAAGATAGTAATCTAGAAAGAAAAATGGCAGGCTGAAGTGTATTTGTACCTTCAACTTTTATACATATTGCAAATTACTTTCCAAATTAGATGTACCAATTTATGCTCATGAATATAGTATGGGACTTCACCTAGTCACATTGAGAAGTGACAACGTGCTAGCAGCCCTCACTCTCAGCACCTCCTTGGCCTCGGCCTCCACTCTGACAGCGCTTGAGAAGCCCTTCAGCCTGCCACTGCACTGTGGGAGCCCCTCTCTGGGCTGGCCGAGGCTGGAGCTGGCTCCCTCCCCTTGTGGGGTAGTGTGGAGGGAGCGGCACGGGCGGAAACTGGGGCTGCGCTTGGCACTCACAGGCCAGCGGGAGTTCTGGCAGGCATGGGCACAGGCTTGGCAGGCCCTGCACTTGGAGCCGCTGGCCGGCGCCACCAGCCCAGGGCAGTGAGGGGCTTAGCACTGGGGCCAGCAGCTGCAGAGGGTGGGCAGGGTCCCCTGGCAGTGCTGGCCCGCGGGCACTGTGCTGGAGTTCTCACCGGGCCTCAGCTGACTCCCTGGTGCAGGTCTTGGGACCTGCAGCCCACCATGCCTGAACCCCCTGGGGTGGGCTCCCGGACTGCCCCAGCCTCCCTGACGAGGGCTGACCCCTGCTCCATGGCACCAGGTCCCATCAACGGGTCAGGGGCTGAGGAGTGTAGGTGCACTGCAGGGGACTCGCAAGCAGTGACACCCCCGCCTGCCCTCCGCAGGATCCACTAGGTGAAGCCAGCTGGCCTCCTGAGTCTGTTGGGGACTTGGAGAACTTTTATGTCCAGCTAAGGGATCGTAAACACACCAATCAGCACTCGGTGTCTAGCTCATGGTTTGTAAATGCACCAATCAGCACTCTGTGAAAATGGGCCAATCAACTCTCTGTAAAATGGAGCAATCAGCAGGATGTGGGTGGGGCCAGATAAAGTAATAAAAGCAGACTACCCCAGTCAGCCGTGGCAACTCTCTGGGGTATCTTTCCTCGCTGTGGAAGCTTTGTTCTTTCACTCTTTGCAATAAGTCTTGCTGCTGCTTACTTTTTGGGTTCATGTTGCCTTTATGAGCTGTAACACTGACTGGAAAGGTCTGCAGTTTCACTGCCGAAGCCAGCGAGACCACAAACCCACGTGGAAGAAGGAACAACTCTAGACCCACTGCCGTTAAGAGCTGTAACACTCACGGCAAAGGTCTGCAGCTTCACGCCTGAAGTCAGCGAGATGATGAACCCACCAGGAGGAAAAAGCTTCAGACACATTTGAACGTCTGAAGGAACAAACTCCAGACTACCATCCTTAAGAACTGTAACACCCAGGGCAAGGGTCCGCAGCTTCATTCCTGAAGTCAGCGAGACCAAGAACACACCAATTCTGGAGACATGTTCACCAATGCCTGTTTTTGTTAGATGCTTTAATTTTTTTCTGATCTGATGTGTGTGAACGGAAACCCTATTATTTTAAATTGCATTTGCTTGTTGAAGAAAGATTTAGCAAGTTTTCGTATGTTTACTGATGATTTGGGTTTTCTCTTTGTATTATCACTTATGTTTCTTACTCTCCTAGAAGCTTGTCTCTTACCAATTTGAGGATGTTGAAGAATAAAGGTTCATTTTGAATTGTAGACTTAACAATTTTCAGAAGCGTTTTTGTTGAAAACTGCGGAGTAGAAACAAAAGAACAGGCACTTATTTAAACACAATTATGTCCATTATAGCAATTATCCTGTTTATGGAGTTTTGTTTTCTAGTTTGATTACTATAGTTTCTAGTTCAAAGAGTTCTAATTATTTTTATGTGACTATCTTTGTTTAATAATTTCTTTTTTTGTTGGATATTATCCCTTCATTTTTCTCTTTGATCAGACTTACTTATATAACTCTTTGGTAGAGCATTTAACTTTGGATTTGTTGGTATTCCATTAGCTGTTCCTGTTAAATATATTTGCTTGTATATTTTATATATTTTGTAATTTTGGAGTGTCAACTCATTTGAGTACTAGGACCGTTTTGTTTTTTTCTCTCTCCCTTTCTTCCCCTCGCACGATTGCGCCTTCCCATAGAGAGGTAGAAGTGGAAAGTTATTCAGTGAAAAATGTATATGTAAAGAATCCATGATGGCAATTAGAAAAGAGACACTGATACTACAGAAATTAGTACACAAAAATCTATTTGTGTTATCGAAATCAGGCTGGAGTAAATGTTAAAAATTGTAATATTGGGGAAAATTCGGAATCTCTCCCAGTTTTCTTTTTAGTGAACTTCCAGTGGTTTCAACAAAGGAAGAACATGACAATAATTTTGAGTACCATGTTATAATTTACAGATATACAGTGCTTCTCCACTTAACTCCTCAGCCACTATCCTTCTCTACTCTGGGAAGGGAAAGGCAACCTCTAGATTTTTTAAATGTCCTGGCCAAAGATGAAGAAGCCAAGAAGCCCCTATGCAGCAGGATGGGCAAGGTTTTGGCGTCACCACACTGTGTTTGACTCTGCCATTTACTGACTTAACCTTCAAATGTATAGCAGGAATTTGTATAATAACATACTTTTAAAATTAAATTACATGTTATATAATATATAATTTACTTTATAAAGACAAATATATAATATAACGTATATTATCTATAAAATTATTTTTATTTACAATAGCTTGTAACTTTATAATTTTAACAATAATTTCAAACCTAAGGCAGGAATTTTTAAGAGAAGAAACAGACTGAAACGTCATGTGAAGACTGTATGCGATGGTAATTGTAAAACACTCACGCTGGACGATTCTGTGAACTTCTCTAGATCTTCTCATTTTTGAAAGTATAAACAGGATCTAAATTACATTCTGTTTTAAAGGTTAAGTGAAATAACCAAGTCTATGGAAGTGCATCGTAAACTGAGAAATGATTCAAATATAGGAGAAACTTTTCTTCATCTAAACTAACATGACTGTTGCTCTCCTACCCTGATTTATTTTCTTCACAGTATTTATCACTACGGAAATTGATTTATGCAAGTTTATTATCTTCCTCCCAGAGGGAAGAAAATTTATTTACTTTTAGAATCTCTGGTTATGTAGTAAGTATTCAACAAAAATTTACAGAATGAATGAATTCTAGGTGATGCTTATTGTTATGTTATTATCGCATGAACTGTATTATTTCAATTCTTGTACCTTTACACTAGTAACCTCAACTCTTTCTAGGAGCATACATCTTTTTCTAAGAGCCTAATACATACATTTCTATATTCTTCAAGCGCTATGTTAAGATTCACTAATTTCTGCATTCATTCAATATACATCGAGTGGGTGTTGCAAGATTCTCATAAGTCCTTTACTCCTGTGATGTTAGTATCCCTGAGATATTTTCTTAGCATCACACAGGTTTGGAAACCCAGGCTACTTGTCAAACTACCTCTCTGCATAATGAACTGGACTGGAGAATTAAATATGGCAACTTTCACATTTAACCGTACAAGAAAGGCACTGTGATCTGTCGATTTGCATGGAGATGTTTACTTTTTCTTCTATTCCTAGTACTGAAGTTACCAGTTTCGAGCCATTTCCAATTCTAGGCTTTTACTAATTTGCAGTATTGTCTGCTTACTCAGTAACCTTTTTGATAATTACATCAAATGTTATCAAGCATTGCAATCAATGGTTTTTTAAATCACCATTATAATTCTTACATTGAATGTTACTTAGAACAAGCTTTGTCTTTTATCTACAATGAACTACAACTTCATAAATATTTACCTTCTTGGGAAAATTGCCATTGCTAAATAAGATAACATGGTACATTAATAAACTTACTGTGAAATCTTCATTCATTTATTCCTTGAGAGGAAAAAAATTAAATTGAAGAAAACACATAGAAATTGCCATTAGAGTCAAGACTACTCACTGTTTCCCAAGCACAATATGGCATTTCCTACCTCCATAATATTGTCTTGGTTTATTATTTGTTCACACACTTCCCTGGACCTCAAAATGCTCTTTTTCTTTATCTTGTCTACTGGCCATTCATAGTTCAATTCAAATGTCTCCTTCTCCAGAAAGTTTTCTCCCATACTTCAACTGGAATTAGTTTCTTTTTCCCTTAAAATTATATAGCTCTTCCAAAAACTAAAAAAAAAAAAAAAAAATTCATTGAAGAATCTTTTCTGGGCAAAAACGTAGGAAATTTGTGTTGTCTAACCACATCATACATTTCAGGTACAATTGACTCTTTTACAACATGGGGGTTAAGGCACTGATCCCCTATGCAGCCAAAAATATGTGTATAACTTTTGACTCTCTGAAAATTTAATTACTAATAGCGTACTGTTGAGTGAAAGCCTTCCTGATAACCTAGACAGTCTATTGACACATATTTTGTGTGTTATATGTATTGTATACTGTGTTTTTACAATAAAGGAAGCAAAAGAAATGGAAATATTATTAAGAAAATCATAAGGAATAGAAAATATATTTACTGTTTACTAAGTGGAAATGGATCATCATAAAGGCCTTTATCCATATCATCTTCGTGTTGAGTAGGCTGAGCAGGAGGAAGAGGAAAGGTTGGTCTTGTCTCAGGAGAGGCAGAGGTAGAAGAGGAGGTAGAAGGGGACACAGGATTGGGAGGCCGAAGTGGGTGGATTACAAGGTCAGGAGTTCAAGACCAGGCTGGCCAAGATGGTGAAACCCCATCTCTACTAAAAATACAAAAATTAGCTGGGCGTGGTAGTGGGTGCCTGTAATCCCAGCTACTTGGGAGGCTGAGGCAGAGAATTGCTTGAACCCGGGAGGTGGAGGTTGCAGTGAGCAGAGATTGCGCCACTGCACTCCAGCCTGGGTGACAGACTGAGACTCTATCTCAAAACAAAACAATACAAAAACACACACACAGAAAGGGACACAGGAGAGGCAAGCATGATTAACATACTTTAAAGAAATACATAGCAATTTCTGTCTTGACATTTTTGCTTTTTCATTTCTCTAAAAAATGTTTCTATATGATACCAATTCTTCCACAGTTTGCCGCAGTTACTGCCCCTGTATCATTGAAGGGTTCATGTAGTAAAAGAAACCAAAAGCAGTCTCGAATAATCAGATCCCTCCTGCCAGATTGTCTAATGTCAGTATGTTTTCTGGCACTGCTTCTTCTACGTCTTCTTCCTCATCGTCTGATACTGGTTCTGAAGCACTTATCTGTTTTAAGTCCTCTGGTTTGGTGTCTATTAGCTCTTAAATTTCTCCAAGATCTGTATCTTGAAACTCTTCACTCCCCACCTTTTTTTGTCATATCTACAATCTCTTTCATGATTTTCTTGATTGGCTTTGTCATAAATCCTGTGAGGTCATGTACAAAATCTGGACATACTTTTCTCCAGCAGGAATTTATAGTTTGGGCTTGATGACTTTCATGGTTTTCTATAAGAACAATGTCATCTTCAATGGTGCAATCCTTTCAGACTTCCATGATGTTCTCTCTATCAGGGTTCTTTTTCATAGCATTGACAATGTTTTCCCTAGAGTTTCATGTGTTATAAGCCTTAAAATTCTTTATGGTTCCCTGATACAGAGGCTGAATTGGATACATTGTGTTTGGGAGCAAATATACCACTTCGATCCCTTTAGTGTTGAACTCATGAGGTTCTGGGTGGCCAGGGATATTGTCCAGTATCAAAAGAACTTTAAAAGGCAATATCTTACTGCCAAGGTACTTCCTGACTTCAGAGACAAAGCATCAATGGAACCAATCCAGAAAAAGGATTCTCATTGTCCAGTCCTCCTTATTGTACAACCAAAAGATGGGCAGCTGTTGTTTATCTTTTTCCTTCAATGCTCAGGGGTTAGCCGCTTTATATAAGAGAGAAAGGCAGTCCTGATCATCAACCCTATTGCATTTTCACAAAACAGTAGAGAGCCTATCCCTTCCTGCCTTAAATCCTGGAATTTGTTTCTCTTCCTGTTAAGTGTCCATTGTGGCATTTTGTTTTTTCCAGGTAGGGTACTTATATCTGCATTAAAAACCTATTCAGGCAGATATCATTTCACCTCAATAATTTTCTTAATGACATCTAGGAACTCATCTAATGACACTTGGTTGGCAGAAGCTTATCTTGACATTTTTTTAAAGGCAAATGTCTTCCTAAAATTATCAAACCATCCTTTGCTGGCATCAAATTCTCCAGCTTTAGATAAAATAGACTAGTGTCTACCTGTATTTCATTCATTTATTACATATCTTTTTCTTACTTTTTTGATATTTCTAGGCTATACAGTGAATCTGTGAATTTTTTCAAATTGTCACAAACCTATAAAATATTTTTCAATATAACTATTGAAAAAAAATCCACATGTAAGTGGACTCATCCAGTTCAAACTCATGTGGTTCAAGGGTCAACGGTACAGCATTATGCATCTCCAAGGTACCCATGATAGCAATACTCAGAATAGAAAAATCTAAAGTTTTTGAAATGACCATGGGGATTTGTTTGTGAAGCATTTTGCTAATCATGAAGTGACCACATGTCCCTATTTTTTTCCTATCACCCTTGAAATTGTCCTGGGTTGGAGCTGTGTCATATGGTCACTTTACTGACGCATGAGCTATAGCCTTTATTTTACAGTATTGTTTAGTTGATAAGCTGCATATTGTAGAGTTAGAAGTTATGTCATTCCATAGGCCCTCTCGGTGTGAGATTTTCATGACTCACCCCTCTGGGCCACACAGCAAGGCCCTTATTCCCTCTGTATTGTAAATTACAGAAGCCCGCAGCTATTCAATTGTATATTTCAGCACCCTTGAGGTAAACTTTGATGCTTCCATCTCTGCACTGTTTCCCAGAGATACCCACCCTGGATCCCTCTAATAGTTTATCCTATTGACAGAGTGGAGCTTTTTGAATTGTTCATTGATCACGTTCTTCATTTATGGTACATTAAATCATCATGGCCATTTTTCACTTCCTTCTTGTTACAGAATTACACAGTCACATCCTTGGCCCTGAAGCTTTGTAGAAACTTCCACTAGAGTTAGTTGATTTCTCTGCTCCATTGATGTTGATTTCCTCCATGTATCTTGCTGGGGTTCATGTAACACTAGTGTGCTACACGTCGATTCACCATGCTTGTGTGGTTTGCTTGCCTTTTATACTCTTATGCAATGCCCGTGAGGAAAGCCTGCCTACCTCTCCACCCTAGACCCAGAATAAAAACACCAAAGCTGATTTGAAACCAACAGGTTCAGCCTAAGTCAGCTGAACTGCAACCAACCTATAGGCATGTAAGCATGAAAATTAAATTTTCAGTTTTAAGTCACTGAGATTTTGAGGTTGTCTTGAAACAAAATATTGACTAACCATTCCTTATTTCCCAGTCCCTTGCTTAAAATGTTCACTAATTTCTCCTTGCTTAAAAGGTTGTGGCTCACAGGACTGATATGGTTTGGCCCCAAACTCTCTCTTCTCTTCAGACACTGGCTTCTTTTCAGTTCCTTGTACTCTCTACCTTCCTCCTACCACTTGCCTTCTGAATTTCTGCCACTGGATATTTACACATCTGTCCTCTCTACCTAGAACTTTGTCCCTTCTCATCTTTTCCCAATTAATTTTTCATCCTCCTGTTTTTAGTTTAAGAATCAAGAATCTTAACCTGTTCTTGGCCCACCCCAAAACAGTAAAATATTTCTGTTGTTGGTGCTTGTGGTTGCAAGCACCCCTCCTTTGTATACTTGTTAGTGGTGCCACGAGCTATGTGACTATTGATGAGTGTAGATCTTCCTCACTAGTCTGTAACTTGCTGAGGTCAGAGGTCTGGGTATTTTTTGTAACTCTTCTATCCCTAGTACTGAGCACAGTGCCAGGTGTAGACAAAGAGCTCAATTAACATTTGCTGAATGGATCGAATTGATAGTTATGCTCCCTGGTAGGCATCCTGTCTCATTCATGTCCACGCTCAGCCTTAGCCTCATTGCCTAGAGATAGGATTGAGAATAGATTTGGCACTGGTGATTTTGAATAGTAATGAAGTTTTTCTACCAGCTGATTCAAAATACTCAATTTACTATCACTTATCAAATTGTTATTAAATCCTGTAAGGGTGTTTTACCTTAAATGACCACGAATAGGTAGAACCTTTGAAACACTATGAAAATCAAAGATCTTAGAGGCAGCATATCTCTCTTTTAAAGTCCAGCTCACCATTCATTAGCAAGAAAAATTAGCAAGAGTTGTTTATCTCTCCTAGCCCCAGTTTCCAGTGAAGCCCACTTCTCAAGGCCACTGGGAATGTTTCGTGGGAGAGAATGCAAATGAAAGAACACATTGTGAACTGTGAAATGCTGTCTGGTGTAAGCTATCTGCAGTAGTCTAGGGTGTTCTGGTGAGATTACACCTTTCTCCCATCCTCAGTTAAACTTTCTGTTTAATTTGCATTTTTAGAGTGATTGAATCTTACTTTTGATGCCAGCCTTTTTGTTGTTGTTGGTTTTTTTTTTTTTCTTTTAGAAGAACGAGTGGCCTCAGCATCGTCATCTAAGAAATGATGACTTTAGATTAAGAGAATACTGGAGGATATAGGAGCTTAGGGATGGAGAGACAGTTGTGTGGCTGCTGCTCTGTTGTAGGAGCTCTGCTTATCACTGGGCCTTGGAGCAAGTTAGCCCAGCACAGAGAACTTGTCTTTCTTTTTTTTTCATTTCCTGCTTCAGCTCCACGTGGAGAGAAGGTGCACCTAGGGTCTGTGTGATGACTCCCATATCCCTGGCAAGGTAAGCTGCTCTCTGACTCACATGATTCACTGATTGGTGCCACTGGGTGGCTAAGACTTGGCTACCAGCTTGAGTCTCCCCAGTCAGTTTTTAAAAAACTTTTCTCCTTCTCACTTGGATGGTCTCAACACCCAGGACAAAAGTTGCCACTGAACCTTTAATTACTGAAGGATATTTTCCTCTCTGGGAAGAAAGCATAGACCTCCAAATTTAATCCTCTGTTTGGCAGCCAGTGCACAAGCTTTTCCGTTAATTAATCTTTCATGTCATTAATTGTCTGTCTGTGTGATGACAGGGAAAGGAGGTAAACACTGTTTGAAAATCAATTGAATTCTCATCTGAACCAGCATTTGGTTTTCTGAGTAGATAAAAACAATTACAAGCCTTTTACTGGCTGGGCTTCCAGGGTCCAGCTGATAAGCTTATTGAACCAAAATAATATTCAGGCAACAATCTCTGTTTGCAGATGTGCTAACTGGAGATTTTCTTCACCATCAGTGTCCCCTTTGAAACTGGCTCATTGGTTTGATGAGGATCAGGGATGAGATCAGAAAGCCAGTGTCATAGGGCCACAGTTTTCTTCCCCATACTAATTTATTTCTGTTTGCATTGATTTTGCCACCATGGTCTATTTGAATCGGCATCTCTAAGAAATGATGTCTGATCTTAAATATGATCCAGATATACTCTTCTTCTAAAGTCCCATTCCAAGCAGACTGAAGGGGGAGCCATTTTGGGGCTACCTGCTTTGCCTACAATCACGGTAGGGACTTAGTGTGGTATAGAGTAGTGGTTTGCAAAGTGGGGGTCCTGGGCCAGCCAGGTCAGCACTCCCTGGAAGCCTGTTAGAAATGCACACCCTTAGGTTCTCTCCCAATTACTGAATCAGAGGTTCAGAAATTGGGGCCCAGGATTTGCATTTTAAGAAGATTTCCAGAAGATTCTAAGATGGACCATTTGGGAACCACTCTTACATAGCAAGGCTGTGTTCACTGAGGAGATCAGCTGGATGAGGAGAAGTGTAACAGGTGACTTGCTTTCATGGGGTGACTCCACTTGACACCCTAATAAAATGTTGTGAGAAGTAAATTACTTTTTCCTGGCCTCACATGCCCCTGGAACACTTGGCTTTGAGCAGCTTCTGAACTCTGAGAGTAGAAATGGTCACCTTAATTTCCTCAATTTCTGATGTCATTCTTAGTTTACCGAAGTAAGTACTGAGGGCCAGGGAGCTAGTCTGTAAAGAAAGAGGACGTAGAGGGTGAGGCAAGTTGCTCCATGCGAGAGAGAAAATTCCCCCAGGTTGAAAACGACACTGTGCTGAGGAAAGGGAAGGGAGTTAGGGTCAATCTTGGAATATTGTAATATTCCCCAACCTATGTGAAAGGCCCACAAGGAAGCCATAGCTGTTCTGCTGACTGACAGTGGAGAGCTGGAAGATGAGCTACTGCCCTCTGGACGGGAGATGCAAACACCTGAGTCTTCCTCTTCTGTGGGGGCCACAGAAACTTAGCAAATTAATTCTGGAAGGGAGCAGACAGAAAGTCCATGAGAACCAACTGTTCTCTCAGATGAGGAAACCAAGACTCAGAGTTTACTTCAATGTTGTTATAGTTCTCCCTAAATTCCTTCTCTAGGCTTGCTGAACCATGTTTACATTGAGTCTTTGTGAACGTCTCAGGACCCAATGCCAGTATTGCATTTGCAATCCTTAACCAGCTAGGACATAATGCTTCAGGCTCCCAACAGGCAGGGGCAAGAGCCATATAGATCTCTCTTACAGGTTGATGATGGAGAAGTTTGGGCACAGGCAATAATTTCAGTATTTACCTATTTTGGGCAAACCGTTAGAGAGCTAAGAACTGTTGGGTGTTCCAGGACAGAGTGTTGAATGGGATAAGTTAATAGCAAATGAGAATAGGCATCTTTTTAAAAAAAAATATTTTAAGTTCCAGGGTATATGTACAGGACATGCAGATTTGTTACATAGGTAAATGTGTGCCATGATGGTTTTCTGCACCCAGTTATTAAGCCCCGCATACATTAGCTATTATTCTGGATGCTCTCCCTCCTCCTACCCCACACCCGACAGGCCCCAGTGTGTTGTTCCCCTCCCCGTGTCTGTGTGCTCTCATTGTTCAGCTTCCACTTACAAGTGAGAACAAGTGATGTTTGGTTTTTCTCTTCCTGCATTAGTTTGCTGAGGATAATGGTTTCCAGCTCCATCCCTGTTGCTGCAAAGGACCTGATCCGTTCCTTTTAATGGCTGCATAATAATCCTTGGTGTGTGTGTGTACCACATTTTCTTTATTCAGTCCATCATCGACGGGCATTTGGGTTGATTCCATGTCTTTGCTCTTGTGAATAGTGCTGCAATGAACATATGTGTGCATGTATCTTTATAATAGAATGATCTATATTCCTTTGGGTATATAACCAGTAATGGGATTGCTGGGTCAAGTAGTATTTCTGGTTTAGGTCTTTGAGGAATCACCACACTGTCTTCCACAATGGTTGAACTAATTTGCAGTCCCACCAACAGTATAAAAGTGTTCCTGTCTCTTCATAACCTCACCAGCATCTGTTGTTTCTTGACTTTTTAGTAATTGTCATTCAGCTTTATATGCTGCTAAACTCAGAATCTTGAAATTCTTCTTATTATACGCCTCCTTTTTCTCCTCCTTCTTCTCTTGATTTCTCCCTCTTCTTTTTTCTCTTCCCCTTTCTTCTTTTTTAATTGCAAAAGATTTTCTTGGATACAAATAGAGAAGGATAAGATCTCTATATTACCTCCTTTGCAGAAAATAAATTATTCTTGCCTTATGTTTACGTAACTCATTAAACTTTTTGCATGAAAGCCCTCTTAAATAAAGGAGTCCGGTGGCAAATTATTTTCTTAAAGCTAAGAAAAAAATTTATAAACATCTGTGTATGTTACAGAGAGCGTTTGCTTTGTTTGCACAGTACCATGTTAACTGAAATGTGTAAATATCAGAACCATGTCCTCAATTTGCATGGTCCTGTGGTACTTGATGGCAGTTCTGAAGCTGGGGTGATCTTTCAGACATAGGCCTTTGCGCCCCCACATTGACTAGTTGCTGGGAAAGGCTATCCTTGAGACAAAGCATAATGTGAAAAGAGCAAGATCTAGAGGGCTGAGAGCAACTCCTGGAGAATTCACAGGTGAACTGTCAGCAGGAAATACACCTGGGCTGCTGGCTCTACAAAGACCTATATCTGAAAGATCAAACAGAGCTGAGAGTTTAATGGGACTCTGCTGCATCCTCAGATAGAAGCATCCTTCCTTGGGGAACCAGGACTTTTAGGCCCAAGAGCATTTATTTGTGAATATGGAAGGGAAAAACTCCTCACATACCTCACTGGGAATGATGATAAGCAAATTTGTTTCTTCTATTTTTTAGTTCTCAGACCTGTTCTGCCTATTGGAAGATAGAACCATACAATGGATTTAGGGTGCATACTAGGTCTTGGAGTGCAATGCCCATTTTTGTGGGTATCATTTCCAAACCATTTACTGTGCCTTCAAAAGATTTTTCTTTTTTTCTTTTTTTTTTTTTGAGCCGGAGTCTCGCTCTGTCGCCCAAGCTGGAGTGCAGTGGTGCAATCTCAGCTCACTGCAAGTTCTGCCTCCCGGGTTCATGCCATTCTCCTGCCTCAGCCTCCTGAGTAGCTGGGACTACAGGCACCCGCCACCACGCCCGGCTAATTTTTTTGTATTTTTAGTAGAGATGCGGTTTCACTGTGTTAGCCAGGGTGGTCTCGATCTCCTGACCTCATGATCCGCCGCCTTGTCCTCCCAGAGTCCTGGGATTACAGGCATGAGACACTGCGCCTGGCCCAGAGGGTTTTTCTATAGCTCTATCATGCCGGTGTTTTCTAGGTGGTGTGGCATAAGATACCTAGGTACTATGATTATGCATCAACTGCCTTGCCTCCTTTGCTGTAAAATGAGGCTCTGGTTTAATAAAACCTTGATGAAGATCCTATATTTGTGGACCAAATACTGAATTAGCCCTCCATATACTGATGCTGCTGAGACCCTGCAGTGTAGAAGGACAAACCCATACTCAGAATGTGTCACCTTCACTTAACATAAACTGCTGTCCCTTCTGGAATGAAAGAGGCCTAATGTCATCAGCTTGCTACCAAGTGGCTAGTTGGTTTCTTTGAGTAATGGTGCCATCTTGGGAGCTCAGCATCAGTCTCTGTAGCCAGCAGATTAAACATTCCACAGTAACTGTGGCAAGAACAGCAATAGTGAGTGGCAGCCCATGCTGGTGGACCCATGCAGGGTTTCCATTCCTGCCTTTTGACTGCTGTCTTCATTTAGCCATTGTGCCAGCACAGGGGTAGTTGGTTAATGACTGAAGCTAGCTTACATCAACTGGCATCAAATCAACTGGCTTACATCAAATGGACAATTTTTGTCCATGTGGTTGTTTAGTGTCTTCCATGATGGATGGTTTTTTGCTGAGAATTAATCCTCAATGCAAAGATCTCACTCTGTGTCCAATCCCATGGCTTCATTCACATGTCTGTGGGTTCCCAACCAACTAGCCCAGGCGTTTGCCACTGCCAAATTCATCCAAACTTCACCTGGTCTTTAAGAAGGAGGTGTAAATCACAGGGTCTCACTCCTTTCCAATCAGCGTCCTGGAGTTAGTTTAACAGACTTTCCGGGGTTGGGTTTCTACCTTCTCTGGAGCGCCACTGCAGTTATAATTGATTTTGAGACTGATCCTCAGCGTGGCTATAGGAGATGAGCATCTCTTTATATGCTGCCAAGAGGACCCTTAGGCTTCCATAATTTGTTATAAATTAGTAATTAAATCATTGTCACCTTTTTCTTTTCTTACACTGATGCATCAGGAGTCTCAGCAACAATTTTCAACTTCATTGTCTTTATGTTTGCTATTTTTCCTGAAACCCTCAAGTACCTGTGTTAATATGCCCACCGGTAATTCCTTTCCATCTGTGCTCTATTCCAATTCACCACCAGTGAAAGTTCGTTGTTGTTGTTGTTGTTGTTTTTGTTGTTTTTCGAGATGGAGTCTCGCTCTGTCGCCCAGGCTGGAGTGCAATGGCGCAATCTCAGCTCACTGCAACCTCCGCCTCCTGGGTTCAACCGATTCTTCTGCCTCAGCTTCCTGAGTAGCTGGGACTACAGGCACCTGCCACCACGCCCAGCTAATTTTTGTATTTTTAGTAGAGACGGGGTTTCACCATGTTGGCCAGGCTGGTCTCAGACTCCTGACCTCAAGTAATCTACCCGCCTTGGCCTCCAGTGCTGAGATTACAGGCGTGAGCCACCGTGCCTGGCCCCAGTGAAAGTTTTAACAGTAATCCTGCTACAGCCTGTAGGGGGCTACCAGTTCCACCCCAACTACCAGTGACATGATCCTCATTGTCAGCTAGCTGGCAAGTGATGCAACTCTAAATTCTCATTTTAGATTCTGTTTCCTAGGACTGATCTCAGCACCAATGCTATATTGGCTTCCCTGGGAAAGGGACTCCTCCCTAAGACTCTGAACTGAGCATTTGTGTGTGATTGGGTTATTGGGGGTCCTCTCAGCAACCTTACCTGTAAGGAAGTGAGGGAAGTAGGATTGGGTGAGGAGAGAGGTTGGAACTGCAATGCAGCTGCAACAGGTAGTACCCCAGAAGGAAAATCAGAGTAGTATTACCAGAAGAAAGTGGGATGATTGCTGGACAGCCAAAAGTAACGAATGTCTAACAGCTATATTTTCCCTAGGGAGTATTTTCTTTCCTTGAGAGGCATATTTTCTGTAGATGAGATATATGAATATATATCAGCTCTTCCATATATCCCAGTCCAGGCAATTCTTCCATAAATCTCATAACCTCTTAGGATGATTCACATTTAACAACTACTACTATGTGTGTTCGTGGATGTCTCTCTCTCTTTTTCTCTTCTTATTTACATATCGAGCCACCCTTTGGATTTCAATAGAAGTAAACCACTTTGCATTGAAGTTTTTCTATTTACTTGTTTTTGCTTATGGAGGAAGACTCTCTAAGTTAATTATGCTTGCTTTTCCAAGAGACTAATATGCTCTCAGTCTGGGATAATTAGGCAGTCTAATTAACCTTAAAAAAAGCAAAACATAGCTTTATAGTGGCTATAGCCCCTTCATTAAGTTGGTTTGGCTTGTCTTAACTGGCACAGTTAATATTGCTTATTTGCATATCATTTCCCATGGTATTTAGCACCATAACTTGTAATAAAAACACATTTTAGAGTACACCGGAGATTGACTTAATGGAATTGACTATATTACAAGCAGAGATTCTTCCAATGGGCCGTAGCTCTATCTTCATATTTACTGCAAGGCACTTAAAGGTACAATTTCAAGTGGGAAAAGCTTTTCGTGTAATCATTTTTTAATAATTAGCTTAGGAATAATTTGGAAGCTATCACTTGCAGCACTTTAATAATGTAAAGTAAGCTATTTCTGGAAATGTTAATGGAAAGCAAGCTCCTTGGAGATTGTGGAGAGTTAAAAGATCTGTAAGAATGGCTATTAATTATGGCCCAAAGCCCTCTTTCTGTTATTAGGGAACACAGTTATAAAGCAAGATAATGCTGTGTTCAGATTTCATAGCACCTCTCCCATTAGACACAGGGATATTCTCAAATGGCATGAAATTTAGGCATTGGTAAAAGCAGGCATCTCTACCTGTATCCCTGTTGTGACTGCCTGCAATTTTCTTTGACTTAATGAGGGGATATGCAACAAATACTTGGAATTAAGTTAGCAAATATATTCAAGCATTCCGGTATTGAAACAACTAAAATAACTATATTTTTCAAGACCTGTTTTTTCTTCTACTATATGAAAGAAGAACACACATTTCACAGTATCAGTGCAGAAATGCACAGATCAGAATCCATGTTAACACTTTGGTGTCACCTGTCGACTTATGGCAGGACTGAGTGTTCTCAGCCTCTACCCTGCCCTCTTCTCAACACCCCCCATCTCAACCCATCCAATCATTTTGAGAGTTACATTTGACATGCCTTGTAAATGTGCCCACTACATCCTGTCTTTTCTTTCCAGGGCATTTCCTATATATGTACATTTGTGCTAGAACAGCAGTTTCCAGAAAATGGATGGCTTTCTTTGCGTCTTGTTTTGCCTGGAAGCAGGAGAGTGTATTCTGCTGTTGGCAGGGTGTCTCCAGCCTTGGTTTTTCTGCATCTTGGCTCTGATATCATCATGATCACAGATGGCATATAACAGGGCAATTTTTTTTTTTTTTTGAGACGGAGTCTCACTCTGTTGCCCAGGCTGGAGTGCAGTGGTGCGATCTTGGCTCACTGCAACCTCCACCTCCCAGGTTCAAGCGATTCTTCTGCCTTAGCCTTCTGAGTAGGTGGGACTACAGGTGCGTGCCACCACACCCAGATGATTTTTTGTATTTTTAGTAGAGAGAGGGTTTCACCGTGTTAGCCAGGATGGTCTCGATCTCTTGACCTTGTGACCCACCCACCTCGGCCTCCCAAAGTGCTGGGATTATAGGCCTGAGCTGCTGCACCTGGCCTAATGGAGCTATTTTTATTCAGTGCTTCCAATCCTAAGTCAGGCTTGCTTGTGTCAGAAAAATGCACCAAGCATTAGCTAGAGGTTTAACATTTTGCATGAAAAATACATTATGGTTTAAGAGAGAGCTTACAAGAAACTTACAATTTTTGTTTTAGTTGTGAAGACAGAAAGGAGAAAGGGATTGGCAACAGCTTTCGGACTGTTCTGCTTACCTCCTCCTCCAACTATTTTCGTACGAAATTACTGTGAATCCTTCTTTCATACCAGTTTTGATCTGATATTTATCTTCTTCATGGGTATGCTTTTTTAAAGAAGAGAGCTGCTTTAGAATCAACTCATATTTGTTCTTTCTTTCATCTACTTAGTTGCACCGAAGACACACCAAAAACTAATTAGAGTTAGTTATTTGAAAACATTTCTAACAAGCTTGCCAACAACGGCATTGTCTAGTCTTATTGCAGACATGTCAGTGGCTGTACATGTGTGAAATTAAGTCGATTGGGCTGGATTCTTCCCTGTCTGCCTGTTTTAATCTTTGGACCACATTCCCCATCATACAACACACGAAAAGCCACTATCAAGGGCTTACTGTAATACCTGTGACACTTTCAGTGTTCCTTTGATGGTTCTTCAAATGCTCTGTTAGCAGGGATCAGAAAGTCAGATTTAATAGCCTATGAGATTTATCCCAAGCAAGTGAAATTCAACTGAAAAAAATCCTAATCTTGGCTGTGAAGAATGAATGTGTGGCTGTGGGACACAGATTTTGCTGGGAGAAAAGGGCCCTGTGGTATCGTACCCAGAGCAGTTACAGCACCCGCTGCAGGACCACACATCAGTGTGCAGTCTATGTTAGAACGAAGAGTGGCTTAGGAGAGAAATGAGAGATGAAAAACTGAAAATGCCAGTCCATCAGTTACTATCAAGAAAGGGCTAATTTCAGAGTCCTTCCAAACATTTTTTTGGTAGTTGTTATTTTAAAACCAATAGGTACTACTCCTTGGTATTGTTTGACTAAAGAAGTAAGAATATATGAAAAATACCAAAAAATATCAGTTGTTGAGATTGTAGATACATATTTACACATTCATCCATTCAGTACAGGTATGTTTAACACCTGCTATTTCCAGGTGCTGAAAGTCTTTTAGTGAGTAAGATAGGTCTCTACTTTCATGGAGTTGAGTCCACTGAAGAAGAAAAACAATGAGGAACAAATAAACAATATTGGTTCATCCAATATTTATAAATTAAATAAATATAAATTTTAGCATCTACTATTTATATATGTATTTTTATGTTGGTTGAACATACAAAAAAGGTTGGCTGAACATACAAGTTAATGTATAAGTAAGATAACTGAGAGCACCTAGTAGATGCTAAATAAATAATTGTGAACTAAATGCCGTAAGAAATAAAACCTTGATGTGATAAAGAAATGTAAAAGTAGGGAATAGTGACACACTATCTCCAGAGCAGACAGCTGCTGCTAAGGTGTCCATTACTCATGCATTTGTGGAACACCAACCATAAAATGAAAATAAAAAACTGGGAAAAAGTCTATATTGCTGAAGAGCCCTTGATTGGCTGTAATCTCTTTTCAAAGATTAAGAACTTTCCTCTAACAAATGTCTTCATTCTTTTCTCAAGAAAGACAAACAGTAAGAAATTTTGTTAAACACAGTCATACACATCAGGTTCTGCACATGTAAGAAGACCATTATGACCTGGTGCCTGTCTTCCGGGAGTTGAATCAGCTACACAAAATCACAATTGCAAAATAACAAATGAGAGCTATACGCAGGAGATGCAAAAAGAATTGAACACTCTCAAAAATTATAAATGTAGAACTGGGGTATATGTGAACTGTTGTCACAGCCAACTTGTCAGAAAGGAATTACAGCTACTGGGATCATAGTATAAATGCACCGTGCTCATAATCACATTAATCCAGAAGCCTAATGCATCTTTCCTAAAATACCAGGGAACTTCTGTAGCTTATGGCAGTCAACAGCATCATAATGTACAAATTCATTTCCTCAAGGCAATAAAGAAGGAATGGTCCAAACCTGAGGATCCTGATATTTCTTCACAAGAAGAAGTTGATGTAGCTGATATCTGGGCCTCAAGGTGCAGGGTTGGCCTGAACATTTGGGGCAAGAAGACAGAGTCCCACAATCCATATGTCTGTTTATCAACAAGTTATATATTACAGTAACAATTTGACAAATATGCCATCATTTTGATGAAATATGTGCACAGCTATGTTTTTATTTGACTCAAAGTTGACAAAGTATCCAGTACAACTAAACTTAATCTTAATTATTGCATATATGTAGGTGTTGTTTTGATGGGCTAGTGATGTTTGCATAAGCAATTGTTTTATTTTGCAAAATGTTGCTCAGCCAACATATACAACTGTTGTGAACACTACATTAATTTGTAAAAGCTGCTGGAATAAAACATCAAGACCAAAAAGAAGCAAAACATTGGACACTTGGCATTATTAGGAAATGACAACTCATATATGTTCAAGAGCCCCTTGCATTCATATCTGAGAAGTCAGATGAGACAAGTTAATTATTTTGTCTTTCCCTTTACCCAAGTGTTCCTACCTGTCAAATCTTCACCATACTCCAAAGCAGTGCATCTCCAGCTTCAGGAATGATGTAACCCAAAAAATTTCACAGTGTTTAGAAGCAGTTCCTTTTTGTCCAGGACATGCAATAAGAGACGTGAAAAAGTATTTTTCTTGAACCCAAATGGTGTAAGTCATTTGCGAGTGGATCTTAGGGTTTTGAGTTTATCTATGCAAATGCTGAGTGCCAGATCCAAGTGGCAGAGATGACCACGTATTTTGTAACAAATATGGCTTTGGGTGTGTTTGTACCATGTGGATCCCTCTGAAGAATGGGCTATAGAGCAAAGGTCCCTCTTTCATGATTTAAGGGGCCTAACGGGATACTGACTTACTTGGCACGATGTCAAGGCAGTCTCATGCTATAGGTATTAAGACAATTGAGAAATATCAGGGTCACTACAATTTGCTGTGTGCTAAATATTCATATATAACCCAGTTATTGAGTAATACATTTTGACAAGTGTTCAGTTCTCTTTGACTCATTCTGTATAAGGAAGGATCCAGTCCAGAGGAGGTAATGACGAAATGTCTGTGGGAAGGTGGGGAGCTTTCTTAGAGGGCATGACCCTTGGAGTGCTTTTTGAAGGAGTAGAAGTTAGCCAGGTGGGACAAGTTTGGAAGGGCTTTCCTGGCAAAAGAAAAAAAGAACATACAAGGCACTGAGGTATGCTAATACTGTATGTCCAAGCAACGGCAGGTAGTTTGATATGGTTGGGTATAGGAGAAGGGGCTGGGAGAGAAAGATGAAGGCTAACTTTATTGTCCAAGTAGGAGAAGATGAATCCTGAATGAAATCAGAGGCCAGGGAAATGCAGCAGAGGGGACCGAATGAGAGGTGTTCGATATAAGAGGCTCTGGGGTTCTGGCTGGAAAAGTCTGTTCTATAGTGTAATGTGCTCTGGCCTTTGGTGAAGGCAGTATGGATTTAGCAAGATTGCGATTAACAGATGTTTCGGTGCATGCAAGTGTGACCTTGCCTTAAGCCCTTGCCAGTAAGGTCCAGTATGACTCAGCATCTTAATCAGGAGAATGTACAGTTCATTCATAGCACAGGCGCAAGGCATGAATGGAATTTTTCAAAGGCAGCAGAACCTCCTACGAGGCCGCCTTCATGTGCTCATTCTGGAATGAAAAATTAATAACCTCCTAGAATCATTCATTATGAGATTCGAGTAAAGAAAAGATAATTAAATCTTTAAGTCATGGCCTTGCTGATTCCTCTGGTGCAGAATGATTAAGATCAGCTGGTCAAGGGCATAGGCAGGGCTCCCACCTCCCCAGAGGGGAAGCTCCACTCCGCCTCCGCCACCTGAGTGCTCAGCTTAGGATGGCTTTCAGGAGACCTGGAGGGAATTATCAGACCTGAAGTGCTGCCAGTGGGGGTGCTTTTAACCACAGTGCTGCCCCAATGCCGTGCAGCCTGGGTTCTCAGCAGCACCAAGGGTCTTAGCTTCCCTTTAGAGCTTTGAGTAACTCGCTCTCTTTTCATATCTCATTTACTATGTCACATTTGAATGATTTTCTATGCCTTTTTCAAATCTAAAGTATAATCAAGGCAAGTTGAGAACTGCATAAACCACCGTGGCTATGACTCTGAATACAAAAAGAATAGAAAGAAAGAAAAGGAAATAGTAGAATGTCAAAAAAGGAACTATTGGAAAGACCCATCAAATGTTGATATTCTTCTAGATTCTTTCCCATCGGTGCCAAGGATTTTTGTAAAGACTTTAACAACCTTTCTTTTATTCCATAAATCCCAATGAGATGGTTCATTCCGAGGAGTGGGGTGGCCCTTTGTGTGTTGTGTTTGCAAGCTGCTTTTACTGCTCTCATTGAGCAATTTGTAGGGATAGAAGAGGGAGAGAGCACCTCCTTCTTCATTTCCCAGAAACTCGCTCTCTTATCTCCCTATAGACAGATTTGCTGAAAACTCCCTGACTCCTTTCACTTTTTCAATCAATCCCCTTAGGGCTGGGTGCATGTTATAAAACACTCTCCCTATCCCAGAGAAGTGTGGGGCTTAGAAGAAGTGTGGTATTCTTTTTGCTGGAGCAGCCTTAACAGAGTACCACAGCCTGAGTGGCTTCAACAACAGATTTATTTTCTCATACTTCTGGGGGCTGGAATTCCAAGATGAAAGGGTCAGTATGGGCCGGATGCAGTGGCTCACACCTTTCATCCCAACACTTTGAGAGGCCAAGGTGGGCAGATCACCTGAAGTCAGGAGTTCGAAGCCAGCCTGGCCTAAATGGTGAAACCTTGTCTCTATAAAAAATACAAAAATTAGCTGGGCATAGTGACGTGCACCTGTAATCTCAGCTACTCAGGAGTCTGAGGCAGGAGAATCACTTGAACCTGGGAAACAGAGGTTGCAGCGAGACGAGATCACGCCACTGCACTCCAGCCTGGGTGACAGAACGAGACTCCGTGTTTAAAAAAAAAAAAAAAAAAAAGAAAGTTTGAAAGGGTCAGTACGGTGGATATCTTCTGAGACCTGTCTCCTTGGCTTGTAGATGGCTCCTTCTCCCTTTGTCTTTACATGGTCTTCTCTTGGTATCCATCTGTGTCCTCATCACCCCTCCTTATAAGGATACCAGTCATATCGGATGAGAGCCTAACCTAATGATTTCATTTTAACTTAATTACCTTTATAGAGATTCTATCTCAAAATAGTCATATCCTGAGGCACTAGGGGTTAGGACTTCAACAAATGAATTTTGGAAGAGACACAATTCAGCCTCAAACAATACCTATTGGTTCTCTTTTTTTCTCCCTTTCTCTCAAGTCTGTGTTGATGTAAAGAGTTGGGCTTGGTCCTTTGGGATAATTCCACAGCCCTTACTTTATCCTTGAGACACAACTATCACTGTGTTTCTCCCCATATCAGCTCAACTCTCTCCCTACAACTGAGCTTTTATCTCATGGTCTTGTCTGGGGGAAAGTTTCTTCTTTTGAGGCTCCAGTTGTTTTTGGAGGGGTTCTGGTGGCCAATTAATGTTCACTATTAACTTTTTGGGGCTTACTCCTATGTTGTCAGCCTCTTTTACCTCCCGTGGCTGAGTCATCCCAATAGCAACCACCAGTCAATACTCCCACATTGGGAGCCTTGGCTTCCTCGGCGTCCTGTTAAGTCCACACACTCTTGACTGGACCAGGGCTGGGTTCTAGATCTAGCAGTCTTCTTCAAGGCTTGCTGTATGTGGAGGAACAAATTTCCCCTGCCTGCTAGCCACTTCCCATGCCTCAGGGAGTCAATACTAGCTTGTCATTTGGCTTCCAAGATCCTAGTTCTAAAGTATAAGCCAAGAAATCAGAAAGTTGTTGGGGGAGTTTGGATAAAAAAATGTTTGCTTTTAAATATAAACTTATCTTCTGTTCTCTGCTTCATTATACCCTCTTTGCTATATTTTACTAAAGAAGCAAAGAGAGGCTGTGTGAAGTGGCTCACGCCTGTAATCCCAGCACTTTGGATTGCTTGAGCCCCAAAGTTTGAGGCTGCAGTGAGCCAAGATCATGCCACTGCATTCCAGCCTGGGCAACAGAGTGAGACTCTATCTTAATAATAAGCCAGGTATGGGTGGCACAGGCCTGTATGTAGTCCCAGCTACAAGGGAGGCTGAAGTGGGAGGATCACTTGAGGCCAAGAGCTTGAGGCTGCAGTGAGCTGAGATGGCTCTGGTGCACTCCAGCCTGGGTGACAGAGTGAGACCCTGTCTCAACAAACAAAAAAAGCAGGCAGACTGTCACATGCATTTTCTTGTTGGTGAATAACAATGTGTGGATGGCACTCTGCCTGTGTGGGTCCAATATCTTAGAACTATCTGGCAACTTGAATAATAGAAAATAATAGTAAGGGTAGGGTGTAGTGGCTCACGTCTGTAATCCCAGCACTTTGGGAAGCTGAGGCAGGTGGATCACAAGGTCAGGAGATCGAGACCATCCTGGCCAACATAGTGAAACCCCATCTCTACTAAAAATACAAAAATTATCTGGGTGTGGTGGCGTGTGCCTGTAGTCCCAGCTACTCAAGAGGCTGAGGTGGGAGAATCGCTTGAACCTGGGAGGCGGAGGTTGCAGTGAGCTGAGATCATGCCACTACACTCCAACCTGGATGACAGAGAGAGACTCCATCTCAAAAAATAAATAAAAGTACTGTAAGAAGACCTGGCTGGGCACGATGGCTTTTGCCTGTAATCCCAGCATTTTGCGAAGCCAAGGTGGCTGATCACGAGGTCAGGAGTTTGAGACCAACCTGACCAACATGGTGAAACCCCTGTCTCTACTAAAAATACAAAAATTAGCCAGGCATGCTGGCGGGCACCTGTGATCCCAGCTACTTGGGAGGCTGAGGCAGGAGAATCACTGGAACCCAGGAAGCAGAGGATGTGGTGAGCCAAGATTGTGCCACTGTACTCCAGCTTGGGTGACAGAGTAAGACTCTGTCTCAAAAAAAAAAAAAAAAAAAAAAAAAAAAAAAAAAAAAAAGACCTGTGTCCCAGCCAGCTCCAGCTTTGCCCCTTACTGGTTACGTGACTTGGGATAGTTCATTTTGCCTTGATGATCCTACACCTCTTCACCTATAAAATAGAATCAATAATACTTGCCTTTTCTCAGTTTTTTTGAGTCCCTGAAAATCTTTGCTAACGATAAGTACTAATGGACTAATAAAACTATGTTTTTAAAATATATATTTACAATGGAACCAACTGTCATAAATAGAGTATGGGAAGAGGGGAAGGGCTGAAAGGGAAACACTGAATTATTATCTTAAGAAATTCTTACCTTTGCAAGAAACAAGCTTTAGAAATTACAAGGGCAGACAGATTGAATCAGGAGTCCCTACAAAAGCAATCAAGATCAAATGAACTGTAATTATGGTAATCAGTTCGTGAACTTTAATGCCATGTTCCTAATTTCAAATATTATGAAGTCCTGTATAGTGAATCAATCTGTCATTACAAAGATAATAAAATTTTCATGTCTGATGGGATGTATTCTGTTTGACTGAAAATGTGTCATTCTTTTTCATCAGCAGCCTCTTTAGGGTCACCATTTTAAAATTTTAATTAAAGCAAATGAATCCTGTGAATACTAATACATATGTTTTAAAATAATAGATTAATATAACAAGTTATGCTTCTATAACTTCCCTTTGAATTTCTCCATGAAGGCTACTTCCTCCAAGAAGCCCTCCTTACCCCCATGTTAAATCAGGTTTTCTGGTTCTAGAGATCCATGGTGAGCTGGAGCTTTTGAGCTGCAACAAATCTCAATCTATGTTTGATTTTGTGGCTCTTTACTGTTTGTGTCCTATAGCTTAGCCTGGAAGTCTCAGGAGGGCAGAGGGTGTGACTGTGTCATCCACATGGTCTACTATATGGCACTTAGAGTTAAATCCACACTCCTCCCCGGGGCCTCTGAGGCGCCATGTAAATTGACCCGTCCTTTCCATCCCATCCCTCTTTCTGTGCCTCACAATCCCTGGCATATTTTCACTTCTGGCCCTTTCTACTTGATGCTTTCTCTGCTGGGAACTCTTCCTCCAGATTTTGCCTGGCTGTTTTCCATGCAAAATGTCATCCAAATGTCACTGCCTCAGCAAGGCTTTCTCTGATCTAACATATTGGAATTAGAATTCCCCTTCCCAGACACTCTTAATCTCACTTCTCTCTTGTATTTTATTTAGTGCACTTGTCACTGTATGAATTATCTTTCTTATGTATGCATGTTATTCCGTGTGTGTATATTTGCATATTTATTACTTGTGTTCTCTCTAAGATCTAAGATCTCTGAGTTTAAAACCCCATCTTATTTGACTTGTTTACTTCTGTATCATCAAAGACTAAAATGCAGCCAATAAATACCTGTTATATGAATGAATAAATAAATGGTCAGGAGATGTTCAAAGGTATATACATTGGATAAATGAAACAATCAACTTTATTATAACATTTATTTAATATATATTTTTTAACTTATGATCCTTGTTTTGGCATCACATAAAAACAGGGTTCTTCTAATTTCCTTACTAAAGTTTGTCTTCAGAAGTTCTGTTCTTGGGAAGGGTCTACTGTAAGCCATTGTTCTAGGATGTTCCTCACATGGCTTATTTGTGTGGTGAAACAAAGATTAACATCAATGCCTTTGGGGCCACGCAGTGGTTCCAAATGGATTCATTGTGGTTGTGGGTTTCATGTTTACCCCCTGAGCCATGCCCGCTGCATTCCTCTTTTCTTATGACATCTGGGGCCACTTGGTCCTCAGCTGAAGACATGGTTCTGCCTAGACTCTGAGATAAATCCTTTCTGTAAGGAGTGGAGGTTTGAAGAGCTCTAATCCATCACTCTGGATCCCAGAACTAAGTCAAGCTTTCCATACAGATTTTCTTGACTTTGAGGGCCAGTCTGGTCTTGGCTTCTTCAAAGATTTCATTACTTTGCTGTGTTCACATAATTCACCACTGCACTCCATAGAAACTTCCTGAAGTTAGTGCTCTCTAGGAGTGTCTCTTGATGTTCTTCTGTAGTGCCTGCATGTCTTACTTGTTCCACAGTTGCCCATATTTACTTCCATCACAGTCCTTCCACAGCAAATTCCATTTTATTCCCAGGTATTTAAAATTTCCTTTGTTTTGGCATTATTTCAATACCAGTAATCATATTTAAACATATTACCCTTCTAACAAATCTGGCTAAACATGTTTCATATGACTTAAATTTCTATATTTATTTTATATACATGTAGGGAGTATCTGCATTGGATTCAATGTTCTGAGGGGTTTTTGTTTCTTTGTTTCTTTAGTAACAGCTTTATTGAGATACAATTTTGTGTAGTAAGGAATTTGGCCTCACCTACAGGAAGGTCTGAATTTTGTCCTGGGCCCTGGGAAGTACTGTCTAAAACCTGAGTGATAAGGCTATTCATGGTGGGTCTGATGGTTTATACTAAGGTGAAGTGTGACTCAGGGTGAAGTGTGGTCATGCCAGAAAATCCAACCAAGTGATGAGAGGGTCAAGGATCTGAACTGTGTGATATCATCCCCATCTCTGGAAGGGAAGCAGAGCAGGAGATTGAGTTCAGCCATATGAAAAATGATTCAATCCATTATGCTGACATAATAAAGCTCCAATAAAAATTCTGGACACCAAATCTTGGGTGAACTTCTCGGGTTGGCAATACGACATGTGTGTGGTAACACATCAAAGGTGGGAAGGTAACACATTTCTGAGGATGATGAAAGCACCACCTTTAGAAGTCTCCCAGATATCACCCTGCTTCTTCTCTTCCTTTGGCTGGTTCTAGTTTGTATTCATGAATTATAATAAAACAATAAGTACAATGCTTTCTTCAGTTCTGTGAGTTATTCTAGTGAATTATCAAACCTGAGGATAATCTCGGGGAAACCCTAATTTGTAGCCAGCTGCTCTGTGAGGGCAGCCTTGGGGACCCCCAAATTTGTGGGTGGTATCTGAAGTGACAACAACCTTTGGGGGACTATTTTCTTAGACTGTGTAGTTTGTCTAAATTGCCTTGCATATTCATATACCACAAAGTTCACCTTTTAAAAGTATTATTTGGTGATTTTTAGTATATGCACAAAGTTGTGTGTGAATTACTATTTAATTTCAGAACTTTTTAATCACCCCTGAGAGGATCTGTGTGCTCCCTCCCCATTCCTTCTTCCCTCTCACCTGCAGCCCCTGGAAACCACTAATACATTTTCTGTCTCTATGAAATTGCCTATTCTGGACATTTTATATAAATGGAATAAAACAATATGGGGTTCTTTGTGCCTGGCTTCTTTCACATAGCATAATGCTTCCAAGGTTCATCCATATGGTATCATGGATCAGAACTTCATTCCTTTTTGTGGCTGAATAATATTCCACTGTGTGGATATAAACTATTTTGTTTATCTGTTAATCAGCTGATAAACATTTAGACTGTTTCCACAATCAGCTACTATGAATAGTGCTACTATGAACATTCATGCATAAGTTTTTGAGTGGACATATGTTTTCAATTCTCTTGGATATATACTGAGTAGTGGATCATACATGGTAATTCTATGTTTAACCTTTTCAGGAGTCACCAAACTGCTTACTAAAGTGGCTTCCTTATTTCCCATTCCCACCAGCAATGTATGAGGGTTCCAGTTTCTCCACAGTTCCACCAACACTTGTTATTATCTGCCTTTTTCAGTCTAGCCCTCCCAGTGAGTGAAGTGGCATCTCATGGTCATTTTAATTTGCATTTCCTTAATGACAAATGATGTTAAGCATCTTTTCATGTGTTTATCTGCCATGTGTATATCTTCTTTGGAAAAGTCACTCTGCAGTTCCTTTGTCCATAATTGTGAAGGTGAATTTCTGGATCATCAATTCTGTTCTATGCACCTGTATGTCTATTTCATGCTAACACCATGCTGGCTTGATTATTATAGCTTTATAGTAAATTTTGAAATAGCAAAGGGTGAGTTGTTCAACTTTGTTTTTCTTTTTCTAGATTGTTTTGGCTGTTTTTTATTTCTTGAATTCCCAAAGAATTTTAGGATCAGCCTGTCAATTTCTGAAAAAAAGTAATCTATTATAGAGATTATGTTGAATCAGCAGATCAATTTGATGATTATTGTCATCTTAACAATATTAAGTTGTCTGATTTATGAACAAGAAAGTTCTCTTCATGTACATGTATCTTCTTTAGTTTTTTCTTCAAAATGTTTTTATTTTTCAGATTACAAGTCTTACACCTTTTTGCTTAAATTTATTCCTAAGTATTTTCTTGTTTTTGATAATATTGTAAATAATTTTTAAAATTTTATTTTTATTTATTGCTAGTGTATAGAAATATAACTGATTTTTATATTTTGCTCTTGTATCTACAGTGAATGTTAACGATATATTTTATTGTTTGGAAAGCCCATATAGGCCATGAGTCCCTTGAAGCAGAGACTGTTCTGTTTGTGCTATACATTTAGAACATAGATCAGTGACAAGGATGTAGTTAGTGAAAAATGGTACATATTAAAATAAGAAGCATTTATTGAATCCTTTACATCTTTAAGGCACCCTATGAGAGGCTGTGGGGAATCAAAGGGATATAAATGCGTAGCTTAAAACTTGTAAATTATATTTTGCTTAATAAGAACACTGAATAAAATTATCATGACCACTTATCTCCTTTCTATGATGCGTTACTCATAATGTCATGCTATTTCTTTTGGACTGCATTTGCTATGCCTCTTCTGAGGCATCTAATAATTTTATGCACTTGGGTTTTCTGGTCCTAGGTGTGCACTAATTAAAACACTATTGTCTTGATTTGCTGCCAGTCTTGGTATCATTTACATTTTTAAATAGACTTATAAAAGGTAATGCTTGACTAGACTGCTGTATTAGTCCATTTTGCATTGATATAAAGGAATACGAGACTTGGTAATTGATCAAGAAAAGAGGGATCGTGTGAAAAGAGGGAAGTGTCATGCCAGCATCTACTTCTAGTTCGAGACTCAGGAAACTTCCAACATGGCAGAAAGTAAAAGAGAACAGGCATCACCTGGTGAGAGAGGGAGCAAGACAGGATGGGGAAGAGTCATGCTCTTTTAAATGACCAGCTCTCGTGTAGACTAACAGAGTGGGAACTCACTCATTACCGAGGGAAAGACACCAAGCCACTCATGAGAGATCTGCCGCTGTGAGATCCAAACACCTCCCATTAGGCTCTACCTCCAACATTGTGGATCACATTTCAACATGGGGTTTGGAAGGCAGACATATCCAAACTATATCAACTGCTAAGGTCCCTTTAACTCTAACCTTCCAAGAATATTAAAAGACTGGAACATCAGATACGGTTGCACTGCAGTCCAGAGTGCATTTTTTTCCAGGGGGGCTATCTCTCAGTTTTGGAATCATGCAGTGTAATAAACCATCTGCTTTATCTGTAAACCTGACTAATATTGACTGTACTTGTCCTTGGTATACCTGTCATTCTGCAACCTTCCCAGGGCCAACACAGTGGGGATTATGTTGGCCCGTCCTGAGCATCATGTTGAAAACTTCTCAGTAATGGCAGAAAATGTGTCTCTATAAACATAGTGTATTTTCTTTAATGCTTGTAGAAGATGTATGTGTGACATATGTTTCTCATCAAATATTTAATTAATTTGTTCTATTTAGATATCTTAATACCTTCCAGTAAAAATGAATTAGTATTTGAAGAAAAAACTTGGACAGTAAAGCCAGCTTCATCAAATTCTTTTAAAATAAGAGGCAGATCGTTGGCTTGATGAGATCTTTCATACATTCTAGAAATATAGGGCCTAATTTTCAATTTTCCATTTCTATTCTGAGTACAAAATCTTCAAGCCAAATGTGACATAATTTGTCATAGAAAATAAAGTCACTGCATTAACTTAGACAGCATTTTATCTCCTAGTGACCACAGAGGGCTATCCTTGAGAACTTATCAGTGTCAGCACCCTCTGAACATTACATTGGCAAAAGTCTTTGTATCATAAGTGAAGAGATATACAGTCATGTGAATGAATATGTGTTGAAGGAGGAGTGATATGGTTTGGCCCAAATCTGATCTTGAATTGTAGCTTTCATAATTCCCATGTGTCATGGGAGGGGCCTGGTGGGAGGTAATTGAATCACGGGGGCAGGTCATTCCCATGCTGTTCTCTTGATAGTCTCAGTAAGTCTCACAAGATCTGATAGTTTTATAAAGGGCAGTTCC
The DNA here is from genome assembly GCF_037993035.2 of Macaca fascicularis. Taxonomy (NCBI): domain Eukaryota; kingdom Metazoa; phylum Chordata; class Mammalia; order Primates; family Cercopithecidae; genus Macaca; species Macaca fascicularis. The sequence continues at coordinate 78,420,606 of NC_088381.1, forward strand.
CCTGCACGTGCTCTCTTGCCTGCCGCCATGTAAATAAGATGTGCCTTTGCTTCTCCTTTGCCTTCTGCCATGATTGTGAGGCCTTCCCACCCGTGTGGAACAGTGAGTCAGTTAAATCTCTTTGCTTTATAAATTACCCAATCTCAGGTATGCCTGTATTAGCAGCATGAGAAAAGACTAATACAAGGGAGCAATATTCAAACTGTAATTAAGGTTTTCTGGAAGTCATCTTACAGAGGCAGTATGGAGTGGATACTAATGCAATTTAGCTATCCAAAATCTCATTACTTGTGTGTACTCTGGAGAAAACCTGTGGAAATAGATGGTTTCAGTCATGAAAGCACAAAATAAGAAGAGTACTAGGTCATGGGCAGTATTATATGTCTATACCTAGTAGTTAGTTGAGCTCAGTCAAGCGACATAATCAGCATGTTTTCCTTGATTAAATTATTTCCACAAAATGTGGAAGTTTCTCAAGTATCCCTAATTAATTTTTTGGAATTCTGGAATCCTGTTTAAATACGCCTTTGTTCCTGAGAGATGAAGCTACTCTCAATGTTCCAACAAGTTCTACATGATAGCTAGATTTGGGACTGTGGTGAGTTCACCTTGCATGTTCTGTCTGAGCCACTGTCTGGCTTGCATGAGGTGTTATTTGATCTGATTTTATTCACCTGTGATCTATGTCAAAGCACAGGACACTGCTAGAAAAAAATTGAGTGGCCAGGCACGTTTGTCTTCTATACTCCTAACATACAAGTTCTGTGTCAATTCCTTATCCCCAGGCTCTTTTCGTCGCCTGAAAATGCATTCTGCCAGTTTGCAAAATCTTCCTTGGGAAAAGACGCTTAAGTGGCTTTGTCATGGTGTGAATGCCTGATACTGTACAATATCATCTTGCCATGTTCATGTTGTTATACTATGGTCTAGAATGAATGACATTGGAAGTTTTGACATCAACAAGCTATGCACATTGTAGTAGACGCTTTAGGTGTATACTTGTGTTTACTCTGACTCGTCTTCTGATGCATGGGAGAGTGACATTTCTCTGCCCCCTTTGCAGTTGGAGTTTTGTGACAAGTTCTGACAATGGACTGAGTAAAAATATTATCTGCACCTTCTGAGACAAAACATTTTGTGCTAGAGCAAAATCCTCCAGAACTCCCTTCCTCTCTGGGGGCAACAGAGGAAGTTTCATTTTCATTTATCTCATCAAAATGGCAGTCTCTCCAACATCCTAGTTCCCTGAGAGATTTCCTGGAGCAGAGCCCCTCACTGAGATTGTATATGTACCATTTTGTACCATTTTTTATATGGACCATGACAAAGAAATTCATCTTTCTTGTATTTACTGCTGAGAATTCAGAGTTTGTTACCACAGTATAATTTGGACCAGTGCAATCTAATAAAAATATAATGTGAATCATTTAAGTAATTATAAATTGTCTAGTAGCCTCATTACAGAAGTGAAGAGAACCAGGTGACATTAATTTCAATATTTTATTTAATGTCACATATCTGAAATATTATCATTTAAACGTGTAATTAATGTAATCACTAATGAGATATCTTAAGTCGTTTTTCATTATACTAAGTCTTTAAAGCCAGATATGTATTTTGTCCTTATACCTCATCTCATTTTGCATCAGACACATTTCCAGGGCTCAAACTCTACAGGTGACTATTTAGGTGGTGCTGTATTGGACAATGCAGATCTACACTATCCTTACTAAATGTATACATTGTATAAGTGTAAATTTATAACTAAATTATGAATCAGGGATTATTTAATAATAATCCAGCGTTATTTTTATAAAAATTGAGGATGTGTTCTTTTCTTTCTTTTTCTTTTTGAGAAGGAGTCTTGCTCTGTTGCCCAGGCTGGAGTGCGGTGGCACGATCCTGGCTCACTGCAAGCTCCGTCTCCCAGGTACATGCCATTATCCTGCCTCAGCCTCCCAAGTAGCTGGGACTACAGGTGCTTGCCACCACATCTGGCTAATTTTTTGTATTTTTAGTAGAGACAGAGTTTCAGTAGATTAGGATATTTATCTTTGCTTTGTATTTCTTCCCACCTATTTAGGAGCTGTAAGGCTGCCTTTGCTGTGTTAATCACAAACTACAGCTTTTCTGAGGGTGTCTGGAATTACATCTCACTGTGATGTGAATATATAGAGAGAACATTTTGTTGGGTGCAGGGGGCAGCCTCAGGATTAGGTAGTTTTACATACTGGTGTGTTAGACTGTTTACCCTGCAGGGAAGGCCGCCAGGTAATAACATCCAATTCATACAGGCACCTCCTGTGATAGTGACTCTTCATCCCTTCTATTCTCTGGAGGTTAAAAGAAGAGAGAAAACAGAAAAAGACTTGAGTTCTTGAAACATTGCTTTCAATTTAGTTCAATATATATGTATGTCAGTTCAGATTCCCCCTAAAAGCAGACTCTGAGACATAATTTAGGTACTAATAATTTATTGGGGCTGCATAGAGCATGGGGAGTGATACAGGGAAGAAAAGGCAGAAAATAGAGTGTGCTCTCTAAAGTCAGCTGCCACTGTGGACTTCTGGTAGTTGATCCTGAAAGGAGAGTATAGAACATGGCGTTGAACCCAAGAGTTGGACTTGAAATGAACCCAACTGAGGGCAAGAGAACTGGGGAATTTATACTCCAACTCTTGAGAGTCATTGGTTGGTTGTGGGCTGCTCCTATGAGGTGTCAGTTCCCTGACACTCCTGGCCAACAGCCCCAGAGCTGTCAGTGCTCACATTTGGAACTCCTCCAGACACATGAAGCAATATGTTTGATGGATACAGGTGAGCTCTCTGATAGGACTTTCATTCAATATTGGGTGAAATCAAAATCATAGATTTATAGATTCGCATTTGACTGACCTCCAAAGGAAGAGTTTCAGACAACAGATTTAATGCAATGTCACAAATTTAGGCTGTAAGGGGGGCATAGTTTTGAGTGTAACTGCTATTCTGCAATGAGGAAACAGGAGCTTTATGGATAAACATGGCCCGAGGTCATAACACTTGAGAAAAAGAAAGGCAGGAGGCATCATTGCACATAGGCAATGATTTTGCAGCTACACAGACATAAAGAGAAGCTGGCAGCTGCTTCTGGGTGTCATGGTGGATTGGCTTCTTAATGAATAACCCGCGTGCTCTACAGAGGCTACTCAGAGATGATTGAACTCCAGAAACTGACTCACACTATGCACAGAACATCCACTTAGCTGGAGAGCCAGCCGCTAATTTGCCAAGGACATTACCTCCTTGATGAAGTTTACAGCGTCATTCTAATCAGTCATATCTTTTTCTCTAAAAGGACTCCATAATTAGATTAGTGTTAACACCTTGACTTTATAGATGGAGGGCTGGGAAACACCCTAGTCCTACATTGGCGCATCTGAAAACTATCTTTCTGGTGGGGGCCACTTCTTTGTCAAAACTCATTCATTTTATATTTAAGACAATATTAAATATTGAAAGCATGATAATTAATCTCTTTGTTCCTAAATTATAAAGATATATCCTGTTTGGAATTGTAGCTCCCTATGTAAGGTATGTGAATATCTTTATGTAAGGTAAAGAATGTAAGGTATATGAATATCTTTATGTAAGGTATATGTAAGGTATATGAATATCTTTATGTAAGGTATATGTAAGGTATATGAATATCTTTATGTAAGGTATATGAATATCTTTATGTTGTCAATCCAATGGAAAAGCAAATCAATGTTTTTCTGTATATGTGTCAGATCCAGAGAAATAAATAGAATTCTATTATCAATTATTTATTTACTACCTGCCATTTGTAAGTTTCACACAAAAGGAAGATGGTGGAGGTAAATCAAAAATGAATGAGGAAAGAGTCTTATAACTCAAACTTCACAAGATCTTGGTCACTCATTCAAAAATCTGTATTGTGAATATTCTGTGTCAGATATGAGGCTAGGTGCTGGGGATATTATGATGAACAAGATAGACATGTGCCCTGAGCTGGTGGGGAACAGAGATATGTATAAAATAAATTACAGTACAGTATAGTACCCGAGGTAACAGGGCAGCAAGATATGCCCTGGAGCTCAGAGGTTTTCTCTCTTTGCTTTTAACTACCCCATGGCCAGATTGGATGGGGATTTTAGTGTTATCACCCTGCAGAAAACAAGAGAAATATCCTTCAGTATTTATAGAATGGTGCTTAGCATGTGGCTGAGAGCTGTAATTTAAAAGCCCAAGATTGCAAATTAGTTCTTGCATTAGCACTGGATTCTATTTACTCAGATGGCCAGAAACATCCTATGAGGCCAGTTCTCTAGAACTAGGGAGTGTTCTAGTAATTGCAACCCTGAGCTATGCTGCAATACAAAAGGATTAATAGAGAATAATGTGGACATATGTTTAAAAAGATAAACATGCTAGGTGAATGTGAAGAATTGTTCTTGCTAGTGTTTCTCATGGAATCCCTGGTTGGGTCTGTGTTGTCTTTACACCTGAATACTAGGCTGGGCAAGTCTGATGGACTAGTGGAGCAGGTCCATCAGGAATTTGTTTGCATGAGAGTATCCCAGATAAGAACTTATTTTAAGGCAAAAGAGAGTCAAGCACATCACCCCTTACAGCCAGAGGGCACGAGCAGAGTGATGAGGGCACTTAGTGATACATAACACTTGAGTTAGACTCCAGCTCAGCAACCAAAGAAGGACCCTTGTCTTGGTCATAAGCTGACAAAGGATTTAAAATTAAATATGGCAATACTATTCCACCAAAAATATGTAAGTCAGGGTAAGCCGATACTGCCTTATCAGAGGGTACAGAGGAAGAAGAAAAATTTTCCCCTAAATCACTGTCCAGCTTCGGCATCATGGGGGCCTGATCACTGGTGTGCTATGGAGGAGGAGGTGGTGGAAGTGGCAGCTACATTCAATGCAATTCTTGTTTTAAAAATTTTTATTGATATGTAGCTGTTGTAAATATTCTTGGAGTACATGTGATATTTTGATACATGCATATAATGTGTAATGATCAAATCAGTGTAATTAGTTTATCCATCACCTCAAACATTTATCTTTTCTTTGTGTTGGGAACATTAAAACTCTTCTTTTCTAGCTATTTTGAAATATACAATCAATTATTTTAAACTATAATTTTTCTACCATACTATGGAATAGTAGAACTTATTTTTTCTACCTAACTATATTTTTGTACCCCTTAACCAACTTTTCTTCATCCTCCCCTTCCCTTTTCCCTTCCCAGACTGCAATAACCACCAGTCTACTCGCTACCTCCATGAGATCCACTTTGTTATCTCCCACATGTGAGTGAGAACATGTGATATTTGTCTTTCTGTGCCTGGCTTCCTTCACGGAACGTAATGTAATCCAGTTCCATCCATGTCATTCAATGAAATTCTGCAACATGTGCAGGAAGATGGCAGAAATTTCTCAGCACTAATGGCAAAAGCCCATAGCAGTGGCTGTGTGTGGCAAATGTTGCAGCCAAAATTGGTGGTAGATGGATGACTGTAGCAGTGGTACCTAACAGAGATGTGCGTTCCCTGTGGATTTGGCAGTGATAATCCATGCATGCTGTTAGCCATGTCTCAGAGGACATGAGAGGCACTCACTGGCAACTCCTAAAAACTGTGACTGACAGAGGGGAGGCTTAACAGAAAGTAGAGTTCCCTATGTAAGCGGGAGGAAGCAAGAGCCAGCAAAGTCTGGATGAGAAACCCGGTTCCCGTATGATCTTTCAGGTGGATAGACTCAAGAAACTCAAGGCAATTTTTCTCCTCTCTCATCTCCTTCTTAAAAATTATTATTATCCCTGTACTTTGGGAGGCCGAGGCGGGCGGATCACGAGGTCAGGAGATCGAGACAATCCTGGCTAACACGATGAAACCCCAGGCGTGGTGGCGGGCGCCTGTAGTCCCAGCTACTCGGGAGGCTGAGGCAGGAGAATGGCGTGAACCTGGGAGGCGGAGCTTGCAGTGAACCAAGATCGTGCCACTGCGCTCCAGCCTGGGCGACAGAGCAAGACTCCATCTCAAAAAAAAAAAATAAATAAAAAATAATAAAAAAAAAGATTATATTTTGGTATTAGTATTTTCAACGTACAAGGAGCTTTTCACTTGGTGCTATTGTCCAGCAGATGAAGGACGGTTTTACTTATATTCATTTGGAATGTCAAGATGACGGCTTTGGCAACATCAAAAATGTTGAGTCAAAAATGAGTGACTCTTGTTTTGAAAGAAATTTTGTCACTCATATATATCTATATATACTTATACATCTTATCTGTATTCACATTCCAAGAAGTGTCGCAGCTTTGACTTAGTGGAAAATGATGATAGTTGTCAAGTCCCTTCAGAGAGTGTTGGGTAAAATCAATAAATCTGTTTCTGTTTCCCTGTAATTATGGTGCCATGATCGGGGAGAAAATCTCCTGAGGCTGGAGGGGAGATACTATAGGACCTTCCCATAGTTGTAGTTAACTCCCTGTGGCTCTTTAATCCTGTAACACTTCATTTTCCTTTCTTCCTCTCCACCAGAGTTCATGATTAATTTTGCTATTTTCTGCCAATCTTTTTCCCTAAAATTTGTTGTTTGATTCCCCACCTCCACCATCAAGGATTCCAGATAAATACTGTTTGTTTCATCTTGGAATTGGGACATTTTTCTTTCCTCCCTTAGTCCCTTAATTATAGCATCTAACTCCTTCTTTGGGATAACTTTACCCAGACTAATTCAGTGAGGAGCAATGCAAATGGCTATGCACTTTAGCCATCCCCAGTAGAAAGTGAAAATTACCACATCTGGCTGTTGAATTCAAGAGGGACAAATGTGGGCCTCAGGAGGGGTGAGTGTAGGAGAGGGTTAAAATGGAAGCATATCTGAATCCCCCTGGCTGGCAATTGCTCTGAATCCTTGTAGTTGAAAGAGCTACAAAATACGGATTCAACAGCATGGGAAATTGAGAAATTTTCTAGAGAAAAAAAAAATAAGTCCCTTTAGCCTGACAATTGTTAACAATTTACTTTGGTAGTTCTGATTATAATCATGAGTAAAAATTCATGAAATAAACAGCTCTTTCAAAACTTGGGAGTGAGGATGAGAATGTTTTTGTTGTTTCGCTAAGTGACTGATATTAGACATTCAGATCACTCTTCTCCACATTCATTTTGTGGGATTTGAATAGATTCACATAATCTTAACCTGCTGTGTTCTTCACTTGCTAATCTATTCCAACACCAGTGGAATGTTAATGACGATGAAGCCATACACTTTCCATAACCTCTCTATTTGTGCTGTGACAAAATTAAGTACAGTCTGTATTTAATTACCCAGCACTGGACTTCAGCAAGAAAGAATTCAATTTTGTAAAATAACAAATTTTGAGGTAATTGCATGCACAATCAATGCATATTTTATCCATTCCATGGTGATCTTTAGGGCAGGTCATTATTTTGTCTCATTTAAAGAGATGTTACACTTTTAAGGTCATTGTTCTGATAGCCTTAATTAACAGCAAGAAAAATAAGACAGTTTTGTTTGGGGGGCGGGTTTGAGGTTGCCTTTTTGCATTTTGCAGTGAGGACAGATAGTTTTGGGGCCAAAGCAGGGTTTTCCCTAGATATCTTTCTTGGCTCGCTTCTCTAGATGAAGTTTGCATTCTGGTAAAAGGTGGTGCATTTTCTGTTTGTCAGAAAAATAATATTATAAAATGGCTTTATTATCCAGAGCTGAGACCAAAATGAGGGCTTAGATGACAAAGGACAACTCCTCTTTGACCCCAGAATATACCTCTACAGTAATAAGGTAACCAGTAGCCATAGGGGAACCAGCTGTTTCCTCACAGGCATTTATCTGGCAGGGAAAATAAACACAGAGAAATTTTGCCTTTGGCTCTCAGATATTGGTATAGTCTGATGTGGCTGATTTTTCCTCTCAATTTCTATGTGAGTTTTAGCTGTAGCCCTCCGGGCGAAATACTAGAGCATTAACCCCAGAATCTTTCTTTTACTCACTTTTCATCATTCTTCATTCCCTCCTTCTCTAACTGCTCTCAGAGTACACACACAGGATTCCTCTGAAGTCAGAGGAGGACCCTGAAGATAATGTCTTTTTAGTGTGGTTTATTCTGATTCTGAGTCTCTTGAGTAGACAAGACCACTCCCGGTGTTCAAGCTGAGGAATTTTGTAAGACACAAAGCCTGTGAATCCTGGGAAGAGGGATGAGGGCAGTGAGAAGTCAACCAGAAAATTAGAAAAAGAGCTGACTCTATGTTCATCCTGATTTCCTAGGCCTGGCATTTTGGGAAATGAGACCAGGAAAAATACCTAGAAATTCCCAATTCTACCAAGTTAGGAGAATGAGAATTTTGGTATCTCCTTGCCTGTCCATCTCATCTGCCCCTGCCCCCACTTCAGTCTAAATAGCCTTGCTTTGATCTGTACTATGTGTGTGACTTGTGGGAAATGTTTTGTTGGAAGAAAGTGCTCTGCATCTAAAAAAACCTTGAAAACACTGAAGAGGCCTAAAATGCATCATTTTATAGATGAGGAATCTGCAGCTCAGAAATGGTAAAGGACATTCTGGGAGTCACATAGCTAAGAGGAAGGTGAGCTGGGAGTGGCTTTCTTGGGTCCTACATTCAAGTGCCAGTTGCACACTTCCCCATCTCCAAATAGTCAGTCAACCTGAAGGTCATTGTAGGGGGCAGCCAAAATCAGCTGATATTTACAATCAGAAGATAGGCAGTTCACTTTATTGTTTTTTTTTTTACCTTTGCATAGAGTACACAAGTTGTCAAAAATAAACAGTAGATACCATAAGACTTGGTGTTATCAACTGTTGGCCAGTTGTTTAGTTTCAAGGTTTATTGATTTAAATTCCTATAAAATTAGATTCAGCCCACACCCTTGTCCACCCTTATCCTCCTCTAACTACTAACCCTGTTCAAGAAGGCAGTCTGTGTTCACAGCTGGCTACATTTTCCTCGTGTCCCCACTTTCCATGGTGTTAAGCAAGAAACGCAAAACACATGGATATTCATGAATAATTCAAGTCCCCTAGAGAAGGCCATTCGATCCCGACCCAACACTAACCCTTCCCATCAATCTGCATTTGTAAAACTAACCCTGGGAAAGTCAAGCTCCTCCAGACCTGCGAATACCAGGCAGTTCTGATTTGCAAGCCTAAGAGGTCCTCAAATTTAAAAAATCAATTCAAACCCAAAGTGACATTTCAGTTTTAATAAGTCAGCATAGTCTGGCCTGTTTTATTTAATGGGCTATATTTATTGTGCCCTCTGAAGAGTTAAATCTCATGAACAGTGGGACAGAATGCTATCTATTATAATTTCAATTTTCATGATCGGAAACACAGAATTTATTATTCTGCTGAAAGGTGACTCTAAAATGGTTTTCATTTCAGCTATTCCATCAGAAGGGAGTGTGCCTCTGAAGATGTTACAGACCTCGTTTCAGTCTCATGACCCATTTGTTTAAGCATTTAGAACTGATACCCCAAAGCATCAAGACTGGGAGCATTCTAACCAGCCCTGGTTTCCAGGTAGAAGATGACAGCCTCCGATATGCAAGGACTTAGCTTATGTCCAAAGACAAGAAGCTAAAAGCCTTAGTGAAACACCAGCTGTCTTAAGGAGTCCTTTTCTAGGCTGGGAAGATTAGTATACAACAAGAAATACAGGTGTGAAGAGTTGTTTGCTTGAAAGCTGTGATTTGACATTCACCACCACACTAAATCTCTTGGGCATTACATTTAAGGGCACTGTAGTCACTGGAAAAACTCAAAATTCAAATTCAATTTTGGGATTCGACTTATGTCTGCCCACTTTTCCCAAAAACCCTATTAGTTGATTGATTGGATTATCTAAACATATTATTTTATTTTAGTTTTTTGAGACAGAGTGTTACTCTGTCACCCAGGCTGGAGTGCAATGGTGCAATCTCGGTTCACTGCAACCTCTGCCTTCTGGGTTCAAGCAGTTCTTCTGCCTTAGCCTCCCAAGTAGCTGAGATTGCAGGCATGCACCACCACTCCCAGCTAACTTTTTTTTTTGCATTTTTAATAGAGACAGGGTTTTGCTATGTTGGCCAGGGTGGTCTTGAACTTCTGGCCTCAAGTAATCCACCCATCTTGGCCTCACAAAGTGATGGGATTATAGGTGTGAGTCACCATGCCCAGCCTAAACATATAATTTATTTAGGCGTAAGAAAAACAGCTCCATTTCCTTCACTTACAAAGTGGCTATAAGAGAAGAAACTTCTGCATAGATTCTTATAAAACTTGAGTTGGGACACCTAAGGACAAGTGAGATCAGGGTTTGACAAACTATGGCCCATGGGTCAAATCCAGCCCCTCTCCCGATTTTGTCAGTAAGGCTTTATGTTGTATTGTTGCTGACATGTGAGGTAGGCTGCTGCCATTGGCCTGGTTGCTGTTGGTATACCGGCAGCTTCCGGTACATTCCTCAATGTGACCAGCTTGTTAAAGAAACATCTTTTCTACCATGTGATTATGGGAGAAACTATTTTAGAGCAGGCAGCATTTTCCTCAACTGCTACTCACTGTGGGAGAATGTCTTGCCTAAATTTAGATATTTTTATTGCACTGAGAAAATATTTAAGAATATAAACAAAATCTTAGCTTAATTTCTGGGGGCTTAGGCTATTGAGTTATAACTACCTCTTCCTGGCTTTACTGTTGTTTTCCAGCCCTTTTGTTGTCCTCACTCATATATTGGGGAATTTGGCACCTTACTCAAAATCTTCCTTCCCTAGTCCCTGCTATGATAATTAACTGGGTAACTCCACATTGTGGTCTCTCATGTCTTTGACCTTCTGTATTGCACCTGTATCCCCATCGTGCCTTGGCCCTCGTCATCCACAGTTGTCTCACCTCCATGGGCAACATTCAATGAGCCTGTTCTCTGCCCACAGCTCCCTTTGTCCCAGGTGTCTTCTTTTCTTTTTTTTTTGAGGCAGAGTTTCATTCTTTTTGCCCAGGCTGGAGTGCAATGGTGCGATCTCAGCTCACCGCAACCTCTGCCTCCCGGGTTCAAGTGATTCTCCTGCCTCAGCCTCCCAAGTGTCTGGGATTACAGGCATGCACCACCGTGCCCAGCTAATTTTGTATTTTTAGTAAAGACAGGGTTTCTCCACATTGGTCAGGTTGGTCTTAAACTCTCGACCTCAGGTGATCTGCCTGCCTTGGCCTCCCAAAGTGTTGGGATTACAGGTGTGAGCCACTGTGCCCAGCTGGTATCTTCTTCAACTTCCTACACTACAGTCATTCTTTAGCGTCATCAGGAATTTCAGTCCTTGCATTGTTCTATTTTCTCCCAATTATTGAACCTTTGCATTTCTCATTTATTGCTTATGAAGCTTATTTTTATTTATTTCTTCAACTTCTTTAACAAAAGACAATTTATTAAAATTTATTTGGTCCTAAAGGCCCACCAAATTACTATTTGTCACTAATGTTCATATTCTCCCTCTTTAATCAATTGCTTTTGGATTTTTGGCACATTTTAAAGTAGTAGGGCATGACAAAAGAAATGATTTTTGAAAATTTCTCATTTTAGAAATATCCCTTGTAATTACTTATTTATGCTCCTTGCTTTATCTAAAGAAACCAGCTACATTTTGAGCATTCAAGATCTAACTAGTAATATTAAATCAAGCATTCAGGATCTAAATAGTAATATTAAATTTTCTACAAATTTTCTCAGGTAAAATCTGGCTTGTATAATTACTATTTTGCTCAGAAATAATCACAGAAATGGAATTGCCCTTTTGATGTTGAAAATCTGAATCAAAAAACCTAAGCCAAGAAGGAAAATAAATATAGTAGGATTCTTCCTAGTCCCTTGAGTATGTTTAAGCGCATTATTGGACTACTCTGCTCTTAATATAACACCAGTGTGTCATTTGACATAACTATAGGGCATAACAATGAATATTTTTAAGAAATAAAATCAGATCCTATCCTGTGCTTCTTAAGTTGGTAAACAAACCAAAAATTTTTATATGTATTTGTGTGTGTGTATACATTTACAGACACCCACATACATTGTGTATACACACACTGTATATATAGATACTGTACTATACACACATTCTATATAAACACTATATACACACACAGAAAGATCATTATATATATATAATGTGTGCATATATAGTATACATTTTATATGTATGCGTGTGTGTATATATATCAGATGACACTGTATATATATGTGTGTGTATATAATATGTATATACACACACATAAAGGGAGGGAGAGGAGAGAGAGGGAGAGAGAGATTTAATCATTGGCTCTATACCCAAATGTATATGAATAGCAATTTTAATCTAGAACAATTAATCTTTTATTAACTGATATTTTTATTAACACAGTAGTTTTGTTTTTATTGATTAAAATAACATGTCACAAACTAGCAAAAATGATTTCCTTTTACGTAATGATTTTTCCTTTTAATCTATTGTAAATAGTACAGAAACTGATTTAAAAGTTTTGACTTCATTTTCCGTTTTTTTCCACCCATCTCCCGTTTCAACAAACTTTAGACCTAAGGGAGAATTTAACTTTAAGAGTAGCTTAATGAGAAGAACCTTTCTGTGTTAACACTTGAAATGTTTTGTGTCGAAAACTTGATATTAATTTTAGCAATTAGAGGTTAGATAATTCAGATTAAGCATCTTACTGAGGGCAAGCAGAAAGGTATATAACGCTTTTTAAAAAGTTTATTGGAAGGAATTGATAAACACTGACAAACATTGGCAGTGAGGGCCAGGACTTGGAGAACGATGGAAGCCCAGAGAACTGAGCCTAGTATTTGGGACCTCTTTCAGAGCTACAGCTAGGAGGTTCCTTGCTGGGGACAGTGGGTGGTGTGAAAGGATTTAATAAGATCAATAATTGAGCTTAACACATTTGCTAAATGAAAGGCCAATATAGAAATTGCATTTCTATATTATAACAACAGCAAATGCAAACATTTAAATGATGCATTCTACATGTTTCAAAAGATTATCTACCTTGGAGTAAATTGAACATACAGCCAACATCACTACACAGAAAACTATAAAACATTTCTGACAGAAATTAAAGAGTGATGAAACTTGTCAGGAAGTTCCAGGTTCTCATAGTCCCTAAACTAATTCTGGATAATTGATCCTAGAACAGTGCAGTCCCACTCACAATCTTACCAGATTTTATTTGGTTTTACTTTTCAGTGGCACTTGATAAGACAGTTCTTGCAAAGGGCTATGACTAATGAAAGCTTAAAGGATAAAAACAAGTAGGGGAATTTGCTCTACCGCTTATCAAAGGTCATTATAATTATATAGTAAATGAAACATTGAGATATCGATGCAATAATAGGAAGATAGACAAGTCAGCCAATGGTATATAAAAGAAATCCCGGGGATAGACCCATATGTATATGGACAAATGGTTCATAGTAAAGGTATCACTTTAGAACAGTGGAGAAAGGATGATCTTTTCAATAAACGCTGTGAAAGTAATTGGATGTTTATAATAAAGAAATGAAAATTTATCTCTATCTTAGGACACATACAAAAATTAATTTCAGGTGGATCATAGGCATCCAAATGGCCAGCAAATGTATAAAAAGTTTCTCAACCTCATTAGTTTTCAGGAAAATGCATATTTAAAGTATAGGATGTTACTACACAGATGCCAGAATGGTGAACATGCAAAAGATAGATAACGCCATTTGGGCATGTGGAGCAAGGAGAACTTTCCTTCATCCATTGTCAGTAGGAGTTAAGTCGGTACAACCATTTTTGAAAACATTTTGGCAGTCTTTATTAAAGTTAAGATATGTAAATCCTATGACCCAGCAATTTTACTTTCAGATATGTACCCAGAACATAAATACATACCAAGGTATACAAGAGAAACATACAAGACTGCTTATTGAAACATTATTATAAAAGCCCAATGTACAAATAACTCCAATGTTTAACAATAGTAGAGTGGTACATTTGGTTTATTTATGCATATAGTATATATACATACAATGTAACACTACAGAGAAATGAAAATGAACAAAATACAGCGTCATACAACATGGGTAAATATCACAAACACATTTTTTATTAAAGAGTTCAGGTATAAAAGAATATATACTTTATGAGCCCATTTATATGAAGTTCACGGAAACAGGGAATGGCATGCTTTGGGCAGTAAACTAGAAAGTTGCTAGCAAGTGTACTTTAAAAAGAAAATATATTGGTTACTTTTGGAGGGCAGAGAGGAGTTATTTACTGGGATTAAGTATATGGAGGCTTCAAGAATGTTGGTAATGTTCCATTTATTTCCTAATTTGTGTGGTGGTTTTATAAATGATAGACCTGAACATTTTGGGGGTACTTTTCTGTATGTGTTGTTTCACCAGAGTAAAGGTATAAGAAACAAGTAAAGAAAGAAACTGATATTTTGTCATTGTTGTTTTCACATAAACAGACAAATGCCCTACCCAAGGATAGATCACTTCATTTTTCTTCAAGTAATAGTAACTTGTGGTTTGAATTAAATCTTTGAACAAATAATTGCTAAAACAAAAACAAAAACAAAAAAAAACCTCTCTGAAAATGGAACTGACGGGGAACATCACACACCGGGGCCTATTGTGGGGAGGGGGGAGGAGGGAGGGATAGCATTAGGAGATATACCTAATGTAAATGACGAGTTAATGGGTACAGCACACCAACATGGCACATGTATACATATGTAACAAATCTGCACATTGTGCACATGTACCCTAGAACTTAAAGTATAATAATATTAAAAAAGAAAATGGAACTGATTTCTGTGTTTCTACATTAGACTTATAATTTTATTAGATATTGAATGGAATTTTAATCTGCTATGGGGAACCCACCAGAAAAATGTATTTTCACTGAGAATACAGACCAAGTTCTCCATTTGCTGATTCTCAAGTTTACCTATGATCACATTTTTCATTGAAAAAATTTATTCATAAACACTGGCGAAACCTAGAGCTTGGTAGATATTATTAACAGCAGTGTGAGGCTCACATCGGGGATCAGTATTTTGTATTCAGAAAACCAATTATTTTTCTCCTCCCTTTTAGACGAAAGTATAACATTTTTCTCTACTTCAGTTTTTCTTGTGCCTATGTTTTGGCAGAGTTTAAAGTACACTCTTCATGTTAACTTGCATTCTCTGAG
Organism: Macaca fascicularis; assembly: GCF_037993035.2. Taxonomy (NCBI): domain Eukaryota; kingdom Metazoa; phylum Chordata; class Mammalia; order Primates; family Cercopithecidae; genus Macaca; species Macaca fascicularis. The sequence goes on from NC_088381.1 coordinate 78,435,862, forward strand.
CACTGAGAAGGAAAGATTAGCTATGGCAGTGGTTGACAATGAGACAATAAACTGATCTAGGATCTCTGAGTCAGTAACTGAGCTATAGAGGGAACTCAGCCTTGTGACCTGTAACTAATTTCAGCCATTTACAAATTTCACCCCAAGATTCATAGTCTGTAAAAGAGTGTAGGCTGTCCATTTAGAAGTGTATGAATGGGCTTTGGAGTCCTGTCACCATCTTCACTGTTTGGCCTTAGGTGCGGCATTCATGTTTTCTGAAGTGTGATGACTGTATTCATACAACCTACACAATTCCAACCACCTTGCAGAGTTTTCATGCAGATGTTTGGCATATAGTAAGGTAACTCCAAGTATTATCCACACTGATATGTTCAAACCATTAATTTTATTGTCAAGGGACCAACACCCATGGAGGAGAGGAAACTTGTTCAAGATCACATAAAAGAATTGGAATAAGACCTAGGTCTTCTGTCCCCCAGCTAGTTGTTCTTTCCACCAGCTTTCCAGATCGTAATCAGTCCTGGTCCAACAACTTAAAATAGAGAAAAAGAAAGAAAGAAAAACAGCTACATTGCAGCCCACTTTTCTAAAATTTCCAGGGTAATTTTATAGATTTAATTGGATTGGCATGGACAAGATTTGTCTTAATAAGAGAACGAATTCATTAGGTTGTAAAGTACAACCTCGAGCAGGAGACAGCATGTGACAAATTACAGAAATAACAAGCTCCGAATGGCCGAGCAAGTGCACCTGCAGCCGTCCCACCTGGGGCTGTAATTTCATTACCCTCATAAACCAAGGCAAGGTCAGGCTTAGTCAGACTTCGAAAAGAGGCCCCCAAGGAGATCCCAGGTGCAAAAGGAACTAGCATAGATGCAATAAGAGATATGTGAGAACTTCTTTTTCCTGTCCTGAAGTGGACCTTGTTGGGGCAGCTAAACGATGAGGTTAGAGAATGAGGTGCAAGGAGCTGTCACATGGAGCAGTGGGCCAAAGCCAGAAAACCTGGCTTAGATTTGTCTTCAGCCTTTGTTAGGAGTGGGAGTCAGGGAAGGTTTTCATAAACCACATGCGAACCTAACCTTGCAAGTTTGTTCAGGTGCAGCTGTTCCTCTTAGGGGGCAGGAAGAATAAATCTGTTCCTTTATTTGCGGGTAAGTGGCCTGTCTTCTGTGAGCTGGTGCCAGTTGGACGAGAATGAAGCCAGCATTCTTGAGCCTTGGGAATGGTGCAGTTGACCTGGCCACATTTCATGTCTCCCAATTAGATCTGCTTTCCTAAGTGGCTCCTGCAGTTTCAAATTTTCCTTCTCAGAGTTGACCATGCAAAGCAGTTCCTGGTTGTGGAATACCTTTTCCAACACCACTTGGCAAGATGCCTTGGACTATATTTGAAGCAGAGGTGGCATAAAATAGTTGGTGCCATGCCTTCCAAATGTATTCTGTGTAAGGTGTTCTTAGGGTTTCTTTAGAGACAGTGTGATTAATGCAGCCATGACTGATTTAGTGGATAAATGTTCTGTGGCTTCTAGGCTATACACATATCCTAGAAAAACCTGAGTTTTCCACGATGTTCAGAAATTACAATGGACATTTAGTGGGAACAAACAGGAGGTAGTTCTTGGCTGAGAACAGAATCCAAATGCTAAGTCTGAATACGCCATGATCTTACTGTGCCACATTAGTCATTCACATAGCCCCCAGTACCTTAGGTCTAGAATATTTTAAGCAGCTTTATTCATCCCCTGTTATGGGTAAGTTGTAAACTAAGCCTGGAATATGGCTTGACAATAGCTTGATAGAGGAAAACTGATGGAGGTGATCCCCCTGGAGATTCCTGGGATCAAAGGGAGTGAAGTCACATCAAGGGGTGGGGGTGGGGGTGGGGGTGGGGGGCAGGGGGTTACTGGGAATAACTACAGACTAGAAAATTTAGAAAATTTGTAAAATTTCTATGTAAAGAGCATCAAAGGCCAAAACTGGGAACACCACCTTTGTGTCTTCAAGTAGAAAAACCAAGTTTATGACAGAGAATGAGAGGGAGATCTAAGGGAGTCAGAAACTATGTAGATACTGCAATGAGGCATGAAAGATAGAACAAACAGGCACCAGAATCCTAAGATGTTTGCCTTTGTTGGAGCTGGAGTTCTTGTTCCTTTATCTTATTCCATTTCATTTGACTTTTTATTTTTGGTTGTCGTTGGCTCCATGGTGCATGGATACGCCCACTTTGAGTTCTTTATTAATTTCTCTACGATCTGTTTGGATTTTGTTTTTTTGTTTTTGCTAGAATTACCCAGACAAACGATCCCAAAGCATACCTTGAGGCTCAGTTACTGATTAATTTGGCAAGGTCCAAAGCCTATTTTTTAGACCTCAATTATCTAGCTGATTTATGTCCACAAATGCAACTGCTGATTTTCACTGGTGCAGAATATTATACAAGCAATATAACATGTGATTTTTTAAAGGGGGTAACTGTGCCAGATACCTTTCTGGTCTGTAGCTTGACAACATTTAACCCTGAATAAACTCTAAGGATGACAATTATATCTGCACTGACGTTGACTTAACGGGGGAAGCGATTGGTTGAGCTTTCTTCAGATGAATTGATTTTCCCTAAGTATCCAGCAAGCAAATGTCAGACTCTGCTTGTTAAGTGATTGCCCCCTTCCCCAAATAAAAGTCTAATGAAGAAAGCTAGTGACCTATAATCCCAGTGACTCAGGAGGCCTAGGTGGGAGGATTGATTGAACTCAGGAGTTCTAGGCTGCAGTGAGCCATCATTTTGCCACTGCACTCCTTCTTCCTTCCCTTTTCCCTCCCCTTCCTCCTCTTCTCCTTCTTCTTGTTCCTTTTCCTCCTCTTCTTTCTTCTTCTCCTCTTCCTCCTCCTCCTCCATCTCGCTCTCTGTCTCTCATAGCAAACTGGTATTAATTTAGCCATGAGTTCAGGAGGGAGAGAATTTATTGATGTCAAGAGGAACCTGGAGAATACATGTCTGTAGAAACTTCTTGTTACCTGGCCAATTTGAGGTGCTGTGACAACTAGAAAATAGAATAATAGCAGTTGGGAGTCTGTCACAGATCAGCTGCACCCTGGCTTATACTCCTGAGCCCATAGCAAACATTATGTAAGTATCTAGGAGTGTTCTTGGAGAAAGATGTGAGACTTGTTTAACAACAACAACAACAAAAAAAAAACAGTCACTTGGGAAAGCCCTCCATGGGTGAAGGAGGGGTTCTAAGCAGATTGATTGCTATGATTGGGGTAATCTGACGGGGGGCGGAAACTGGGTCTTGATCAGCTGGATCTGGGCCACGGATGATGCTGGGGGGCTAGAGGGGAATCTTTGTCTCCCGAGTAGTTAGGTGGTGCGAGCAAGGTTAGAGCTTGTTGAGATCTTGAGGTGGGTGCTACCAGGTTGCCGGCAGTGTGGGAATTGCCATTCGCTTAGTGGGAGGAACGTGGATGTGTCAACCTTATTTAAAGCTTTGAAGTAAGAGAGGTCTTTATTGCAGCTGAGTGATAATGTGCAAGCCTGTTATTGTCTGGGTCTTCTTTTTCATTTATAAAAGGAGAAAACTAATACCTGCCCCATAGGATTGTATGAGACTTAGGTAAATTAGTAAATGTAAAGTTGTTGGACTCAGCATCTGTCACTATCTGATAACCAGAATCAGTTTTTACAGGTAGGAAATATTTACCAGTCTTTCATTTACATACTTATGTCCTGAAATACGCTATACTTTGTTACATCTTTGCAGAGAGATACAGAAAAAATCTGCATTTTTCGGTCTTCAAAATTTCATAAGTATACATATTTTCTTTTTAGTTTAATAATTTGATAAAATGATGCTAGGCAAATAATTTTTATTGCCTTTTTCTCTGTACCCATAAAGATATCAAGAACATTTTTTACATGAGCAAACAGTTCTTTAGAGTATAACTTTTAATGACGGAATAAGTATTTCTTTGAACTAACATTCTAGAGTTTATTCAAAATATTAAGTTACTTCTGACTCAAGGAGATAATCAAGGTTCTAATCATTCATATGAAATTAATTAAAACTATTAAAAATCCCTGTAAGCACCTAGACAAAACCATCAATTCAATGTATGGCCTTAAACTCATCATTTCACAGAAGTAAAAATCAGAAGTAATGAATCAGCATTGTGTTAGTGAAGGCACATTTTATTACAAGTGCCTGTGTATGTATTTGCATATGTGTGTGCATTTAAAAAAAAAGAAAAGGCAAAGCTATGATTTGAGTGTCCTATCATTGGCAAGAGGCCAGGCCTGGCAGCTCCAAATTCCAAGTCTGCTTTGATATTTTAATTGTACATCAGGGACCCTTTAAGGGAGCCAGAAAAAGCCAAGTCATTCAAAATATAGCCTGGGGTGAGGTGTCAGACTGCTGGGGTTTCTATTCTGGATTCAGCACTAACAAGCCTCATTTGTACTTTTCTTAAGTTACTAACATTTTTATGTCTTAACTTCCTTCCCTATAAAATGGACATAATAATGATACTTATCTGTAGGAATACTGTGAAGATTAAATAAGGGAACATATGTAACGTTCTAATAGTGCTTGGTGTGTACTAATTTTGAAGTAAATGTTGGCAATTATTATTAGTTAAGATTCTGATGCCAAGTGTGGAAACTCAGCCCACGAAAACACAAATATTTATGTACATTGAATTTTGCATACAAGGTGCCCATGCAGTACATGTAAGAATACTGGCAGTAGGTGTGTCTCCTGTCTTTTCAGGAGACAGGATGAAAAAAATAACTGCAAGAAAATGTCAGGATGAGGCTGCAGCTCCCACGAGTCAGAGAAGCAGAGAGGCAGGTGTTGAAAAGCAACTGTAAAGTGAATTTTGATTATGTTGGTGCTTTTTCTGTGGATCAATGACTTTCAAGAGAAAAAAAAAATCTTCCATCTCTTTTTGCTATATATAGCGTCAAACACAATGTGCATTTTCTATGAGAGACCAGCATTGGAAAACTGTAAGAGAAAGTAACAGCGGTACTTCCTGTTCATTTATAACAGTGGTACTCCCTGTTCATTTATCAGGCAATGGTACAGAATAGTTTTGTTAAAAAATACCAGTTTTTTCATAATATTGATTCACTCACACTTACGGGTTTAAAACCTTTTCTTTAATCTTATCCAATTCTAATACTTCTTCCATTGCTAATAGCATAGCCAAATTCCAAAGAAGAAATAAGTTGACATAAAAATTATAAGAATAACTGTTGCCTCTAAGAAAGCTATGGTGTTTACTTGATTACACATGTGTCCTAGAGAGAGATTTACTTCTCTTAATTATATTGACATATAAATTATCAAAATAGCTCCTCTTCTATTAAAGCACAGGGAAGATATCCTTTAGTTCTCACTTTAATTAGAAGGCAAATGACTCTGGGATGTGTTGAGACCTGCAGTTGCCTCTTCTGAGCCCAAGGAGGTGTAAACCCCTCACTGCAACTGAATTAAGCCGCAAAGGCACTACTGAGCACTATGCTGGTCTTGACGTGAAACAGACTTAATAGCTGTGTTCAGGCTGCTCATAATCTGGTGGAAAACCATGGAGGAGGAGCGTTTACCTAAACTGGGTGCTAACATTTTCAGGAAAAGGTATTTGTAGCTGAACAGTGAGTACATCCTAGGGAATGGCTGCCATTTTAAAACATAGTAGGGGATGCTTTCATAGAGAGAAAGAAGAAATACAAAACCTGGTTAAGCCAAAGGGAAATATAATTGGAAGTGCAAGGCTGTCTTGTGGCAGACAGTTTAGTCAGGTGTGTCAATTTCTGCCTCTCTCTGGGCTATCTTTCCTTTTTTCTGGGTCCACTTCTCTGGGGTCTCTTATCTATTATTCTTTTGGCACAACATCTTCAACTTCCTTCTCTGCATAATAATCCATCCACTTTTTGGTGTATGTGTGTTAGAATGTGGCTACTTCAGGCCTCCCAGCAGGTTTCCTTAGTTCAGGTAGCAACAGGTACAGGCTAACATTAATCTCAATTCTAGATAGCTGGAAGAGAGGACTCAGTCAGCTTAATCAATGCCTCATGGTCAACTTCTGCTCCAGTCCACTGACTAGTGAGGGACGGGATGTAGGGTCCATGCTGAGGGCTGGGAATGGGGAGCTACCTAAAGAGGTATGTCCTGAAGAAACAACTGTCTGCACAAATGATGAGGTGGAGATTTGTTCCTTCCCTGGCTCCTTAGGGAAACATCTTCCAATACCAAATACTGTTATATTAACCTTATTTTTGAAACTGAACTGGTTTAAAGTTTTCTTGAGAAATTTAACCAGGGAGAGTTTCCTCAGTTCCTGGTAAGCTTTTAAATTTTCTCTCTCTTTTCTCTCCTTCTCCCTTTCCCTCTCCTCCTCCTCTTCTCTTCTTCCTCCTCCTTTTTTTTTTTTTTCCTTCCTCCTTCTTATGATGTGTGAGTGAGAAGATGCTGTCGAGAACAGCATAAGCTGGTCAAAGGTGAAAACAGATCACAGTTACAAAAGAGATCATCCTTATGTGAAAAGCAAACATCTGCAAGAGGGAAGAGAGGTTAGAAAGTTCAGGGCAAGTTATTGATTTCAGTATCATTTTTTTGCCAAAGCTCAAAACTGAGGATGTGTTGGGTCCAGAAACAGTTACAGGTCAGATGTTACATTAAGAAGACTGTGTGGTGGCAGGGGGTTGGAGGACCCTGAATACATACAGTAAATAGTGCAGTGAGCTCCATGCCTGCCGTAAATACTCCTGGCCTCTCCAGAAGTTGGGTTTTGGAGGCAGTGTCTTGAAAGAAGGGCATAAACAGAAGTTTATATAATAAAAAATTTACTTGATGATAAAGATAAGGATAATTTAGAAAGATATCTGTATTGCTACTGATTGTCTCTGTTATCTTAAAGACACATCTTCTTAGAGATCCCTGCATGCAGTTAACTAACATATACTTTCAATACCTAGATTAGTCATTGTGAATAATGCCTACCTATAGGATCATCCCTTGGCTTTGCTGGTCTGTTTCATTCCAGAGTGTCCTCTAATCATCTCCATAACACCTACTCCATCCCAGGCTCTCCAACTCTCTGATGGGTCTATTTTTTTATGTTTTCTTTGGCTCAAAGACTAGCTTTCCTCAGATTTGTTGGCTACCAAGGAAGCTTTTATAGAATTTTCTTTTTGAGTTCTAAGTTTTTATACCCTCATTTTTATCTTTTTTTTTTTTTTGAGACGGAATCTCACTCTGTCGCCCAGACTTGAGTGCAGTGGCACAATCTCAGCTCACTGCAAGCTCTGCCTCCTGGGTTCACCCCATTCTCCTGCCTCAACCTCCCGTGTAGCTGGGACTACAGGCGCCCGACACCATGTCTGGCTAATTTTTTGTATTTTTGTATTTTAGAGACGGGGTTTCACTGTGTTAGCCAGGATGGTCTCGATCTCTTGACCTTGTGATCTGCCCGCCTCGGCCTCCCAAAGTGCTGGGATTTACAGGCGTGAGCCACCGCGCCCAGCCCCCATCTTTACCTTTAAAGATAATGATCCCACAACTTTGGGTCTCCAGGAACTTGGAACCAATAATGGCATCTCTCTGTCACACAAAAAACTTTTGTCTCAGACATAGGACAGATTTCATTTCTCTGCACCTCAAATCTCTCATTTATAAAATGAGGATATGAGATTAGATTGTACCTGAATCAGTTTAACCTAAATGTCACGAATCAGCTTTAACTTCTCTCTTCTCCCTCTATTCTGCCTTTATGTCTAGCAAGTTTATTCCCCTTTGATGGTTCCTGTTCTTTCTTCACCAGGACATTTAGTGACATCTATAGTATCCTATAAGTCTATCTTTATCATCTCAATTCTAATTAATTAGTATGTAGAACACAAAAATTTTTTGAACATCCACAAGAAATAAGAAAAGGACTCACCAGATAGGGAAGTGACCCTCTTAGCAAACTGTCCTTCCTCTTGACTCATGAAAGTTAAGATACCTAATATTTGTGGATTAAAATGGTGCGTGCCTGTAATCTCAGCTACTCAGGAGGCTGAGACAGGAGCATTGGCTGAACTCGGGAGGCAGAGGTTGCTGTGAGCCGAGATTGCACCATTGCACTCCAGCCTGGGCAACAAGAGCAAAACTCTGTCTCAAAAAAAAAGAAAAAAGAAAAAAAAGCTATACTCCAAAATGGTGGGTTAGAGGCTTTTGGTGTACCTCAGCCACTTGGAAATAGCAAGATAGTGTAGAAAGATAAACTCTGTGAGCTATAATTCAAGAAGGAAAATGGAAATTCACCAGAATTGTAAAGGACACTCCAGATCCCAGGGAGAAGGTGGGCAAACAACCCCATGATGGCACCTTGCTGATAAAAGTGAGTGAAGCCCCAGTATGTAAGAGAGGCAGAGAGTCTCCCTCTGTGACTCACCTTTTCACTGGGGATCCTAGCAACCCAGGCCGAGGGAGAGCACTTTGTGTCTCCCAATCCCTGGGGAGATGTCAAAGACACTGTGAAGGAAAGATACCAAGAAAGGCTGCAGACATTTATCCAGATGCAGAACCAAGAGCAAGATTCCATTTTTAATGGGTATACATATAAAGTTGGCCATTGTTCAGCGACCTGGCAGTGTGGCTATACTGGCATTTTAGTCATGGGCCAGAGATTGGAGCACTCATTCTGGAGTCAGGTAGAGACCTTCACAGTCAGAACTGTGGAAAGCATCTCAGCAGTAGGTGCTGGAATTGTGCTCTCCCCCATCGCAGGCCTAGGGCAGGAGGAGAACTGCTCCAGCTGTAGTTTCTTCTGGGAAGTGAGACTTGCAGCCAAGGTCATCCTGGTGACCTGGAACTGGTCTGCATTGTAGAGTGACTCATCCTGCTCCTCTGAGATTGTGGTGTAGTGGGACCCTCTCTGCTCCATACCCAGGCAGATCTCCAGGCATTTAGAGCACCCATCCACCAGATTCAGCAGCCTGAGCTGCTCAACCCTTCCTGGGCATAGATTGTGGTACAGTGGGGCTGTCTCCACACCATGCTCAGGCTGATCTCCAGGAATTCAGAGCACCTGCTTTTTTGGTTCAGCAGCCCGAGTTATCTCACTCTTCCTGTATCTCACTCTTCCTTGGTGCAGGGGGGCCTCTCCTCTTCACACCCAGGCAGATCTCTGGTCATCTAGAGCACTCACTCTCCTGGATTAGTAGTTTAGGCTTCTCCATCCTTATGCAGAGAACTTGGGGCTGGGGAGGTTTCGCAGCTTGATGCCTAGGCACACCTCTGGGAGCTTAGTGGCCACCTACTGGATTCTCCCTTTGTATAGGTGCTTGTACCTGCCATTGAGGGAGCTGTAAGTAGGCCTCCCTGGTCCAGCCCTGCCCATGATGTCCTCCTTACCCCTGGGGCTGAGGGTGGAGCTGAGACTACTGTGCATTCCATGAATTAGCCCATTGCCTGAGGCAATTGAGAGCTTCTGCCAGTAAACAAGGATCAAGTATATACCTAGCCACATTGACTGCAGCTGGCTCCTAACCCTATGCATCATTTACTGGCTTGTAGGTCAAACTGCACAGCCCAATGTAAAACCTGCCAAAAGAAGTGCATAGGGATATAAAAGCAAAGCCACAAAATTCTACCCAGGCTTCTCTGCAATCACACCCCCCGGGGAGAGGGGGAAGGGGAAAACAACCCAATAATATTGTAGGGGAAGAAAGCAAAAAAAAAAAAAAAACCTTCCTGTACAAAAGTAATTACAAAAATTAGAAGTACAACTGTCTCCAGATGAGAATGCACAAAAATTCTGGCACCATGAAAAATCTATAGTGATGCCACCAAAAGATCACACTAGCTCTCCAGAAATGGTCCCAAAACAAAATGGAAACTGAAAAATGACAGATAAAGAATTCAAAGCATGGATTGCAAGGAAGCATAGCAAGATCCAAAACAAGGTTGAAAATCTACACAAAGAAACTTCTAAAGCAATCCAGGAAATGAAGGAAGAGATAAACATTTAAAAAGAAATCAATCAGAGCTTCTAGAATAGACAAACTGACTTAAAGAATTTCAAAATACAATTGAAAGCTTTATCAATAGACCAGACCAATCAGAAGGAAAAATTTCAGAGCTTGAAGACTGGCCTTTTGAACTAATCCAGTCAGACAAAAATAAAGAAAAAAGAATTTAAAAAAATGGACAGTCTTCAAGAAATATAGAATTATGCAAAATGAAAACACCTACAAAGGATTGGTGCTCTTGAGAAAGAGAAAAATCAAACAATCTTGAAAACATATTTAAGAGAATAATTTAAGAAAACTTCCCTAATTTTGCTAGAGAGGTAGAGATCAAATATAGGAAACCCAGGGAACACTTGTGAGATGCTATAGAAAATGAACATCACCAAGACATATAGTCACCAGAGTGTCCAAGGTCAGTGCTAAAAACAATCTTAATGGCAGCTAGAGAAAAAGGTGAGACCACATGCAAAGGAAACCCTATCAGGCTAACAGTAAACTACTCAGGAGAAACCTTAAAAGCAAAGAGAGACTGGGGGCCTACTTTCAGCATTCTTAAATAATTTCTTAAATAATTCAAACCAAAAATTTTTATCCCACCAAACTAAGCTTCATAAGTAAAGGGAAATAAGATCTTTTCTGGACAAGTAAACACTAAGGGAATTTATTATCACTAGACCAGTCTTACAAGATATGCTCAAGGGAGTCCCAAACATGGAAACAAAAGAGCAATACCTGCTACCACTAGCTAGATTAACTAAGGATAAAGGAGAGAAGATCCAAATAAGCACAATCAGAAATGACAAAGTTGACATTACAATCAATTTCATGGAAATACAAAAAATCCTCAGAGACTATTATAAACACCTCTATGCACACCAACTAGAAAATCTAGAGGAAATGGATAAATTCCTAGAATCACAATGTCCTAAGTTTGAATTCGGAAGATATCAAAACCCTGAAGAGACCAATATCAACTTCTTGGACCAATACTGGTCTAAGACTGTGGTTAGTATGATTTTAGTTGTTGTAGATGTATTGAGACTAGCTTTATGGGAGCATGTGGTTGATATTGGAGTATATTCTGTCAGTCCAGTAAATTGTGAATTGTAATAAAAAAATCTACCACCAAAAAAAGCCCCAGACCAGATATATTCACAGCTGAATTCTACCAGATATACAAAGAAAAGTTGGTACCAATTCTGCTCAAACTGTTTCAAAAAATTGGGAAGGAGTTAATCCTCCTATGAACATCATATAACTCATTCTGTGAAGCCGATATCACACTGATATCAAAACCTGGCAAAGACATAACAACAAAAACTATAGGCCAATATCCCTAATGAACATAGACACAAAAGTCCTCAACAAAATACTAGCAAACAGAATCCAGCAGCACATCAGAAATTTAAATTGCCACAATCAGGTTAACTTCATTCCTGGGAAGCAGGATTGGTTCAACCTATACAAATTTATAAGTGTGATTTGACACATAAAAAACTTAAAAATAAAAAATCATATCATCTCAATGGATGCAGAAAAAGCTTTTGATAGAATCCAGACATTCCTTCATGATAAAAACCCTCAAGAAACTAGGCATCGAAGGAATATACCTCAAAATAATAACACCTATCTATCACAAACCCACAGCCAATACCATACTGAATGGGCAAAAACTGGAAGCATTCCCCATGAGAACTGGAATAAGACAAGCATGCCCACTCACACCATTCCTATTCAACATAATCCTGGAAGTGCTAGTCAGAGCATTTGGTCAAGAGAAAGAAACGAAACACATCCAAACAGGAAAAGAAGTCAAACTATTTATCTTTATTGATGATGTGATTCTATACCCAGAAAACCCCAAAGATTCCACCAAAAGGCTTCTAGAACATATAAATGGCTTCAGTAAATTTCACAATACAAAATCAATGAACAAAAATCAGTAGCATTTCTATATGCCAATAACTTTCAAGCTGAGAGACAAATAAAATCTCAATCCCACTTACAATGGCCACAAAAATAATAAAATTCTAGGAATACATCTAACCAAAGAGGTAAAAGATCTCTATAAGGGGAACTACAAAATGCTGCTAAAAGGAATCATAGATGATACAAACAAATGGAAAAATATTTCATGCTCATGGAATGAAAGAATTAATATCATTAAAATGGTCATACTGCCCAAAGCAATCTACAAACAATGCTATTCCTATCAAGCTACCATGTTGTCAATATTTTTCACAGAACTAGAAAAAGTATTTGAAAATTTCACAGAACTGAAAAAGAGCCTGAATAGTCAAAGTAATCCTAAGCAAAAAGAACAAAGCCAGATGCATCACATTATCTGACTTTATACTATAAGGTTACAGTAACCAAAACAGCATGGTACTGGTACAAAAACATACACATAGACCTGTGGAATGGAAAAGAGAACCCAGAAATAAAGCCAAATACTTACTTCAATCTGACTTTTGACAAAGTCAACAAAAATAAACAATGGGAAAAGGACTACCTAGTCAATAAGTGGTGCTAGGATAGCTGGCCAGCCATATGCAGATGAATAAAACTGGAACTCTACATTTTACCATATACAAAAACTAACTCAAGATAGATTAAATATTTAAATGTAAGACCCCAAACTATAAGAATCTAGGAGAAAACCTAGGAACACCATTTTGGACATTGTCGTTAGGAAAGAATTTATGACTAAGTCCTCAAAAGCAATTGCAACGAAAACAAAAATTGATGAGTTGGACCTAATTAAACTACAGAGCTTCTGCACAGCAAAGTAAACTATCAACAGAATAAACAGGACAATCAACAAAATGGAAGAAAATATTCACAAGCTACACGTCTGACAAAGCTCTAATGTCCAGAACGTGTAAGGAACTTAAACAAATAATCAAGCAAACCCCAAATAATTCCACTAAAAAATGGGCAAAAGATGTGAAAAGATAATCCTCAAAAGAAGAAGAGAAGGCATATAATTGGCCAACAAACATATGAAACAATGCTCCACATCACTAATCATCAAAGAAATGTAAATCAAAACCACCATGATATACCATTTCACGCCAGTCAGAATGGCTATATTAAAAATTCAAAAAACAACAGATACTGGTGAGTCTGCAGAGAAAAGGGAACACTTATACACTGTTGGTGGGAATGTAAATTAATTCAGCTGCTGTGCAGTTTGGGGATTTCTCAAGGAACTAAAAACAGAACTGCCATTCAAACCAGCAATCCCATTACTGGGTATATATTCAAAAGAAAACAAATCATTCTACCAAAAAGACACCTGCATTCATATATTCATCATAGTGCTATTCTCAATAGCAAAGACATGGAATCAATCTAGGTGCCCATCAATGGTGGACTGCCTAAAGAAAATATGGTACATATATACCATAGAATGCCATACAGCCATAACAAAGAATGAGATCATGTCCTTTCCAGCAACATAAATGGAGCTGGAGGCCATTATCCTAAGTGAATTAATATAGAATCAGAAAACCAAATGCCACATGTTGTCAATAAGTGGGAGCTAAATATGGGGTACTTATAGACTTAAAGATGGCAACAATAGAAACTGGGAACTACTAGAGGGAAGAGAAGGGCAAGTGTTGAAAAACTAGTGTGTACTATACTTACTTGGGTGATGGGATCATTTGTACCTCGAACCTCAGCATCATGCAATATACACAGTTAACAAACCCACACGTGTACTCCTTAAATCTAAAATAAAAGTTGAAAAATAAAATAAAAAATAAGTATTTGTGGAACAAATCATCTATTCCCTTACTAAGCAGTTTGTGACCAAAAGGGATTCTGTGGCTATTTTCTGCATCCAAAACTCAAATACAGTGGAAGAGGACTGGATCTGAAGCCAGATGATGTGTATTTCAGCTTCAGTCCTTTCAATTCACCTTCTAGAAGATGAGTCCATTCATTCATTCATTCATGAAAGTCTGTCTATTGTACATATTCTTTTTCTTCAAGTGAAATAATAATTTTTGGGTTGGAAGATCATGTTGAGATTGAACTTGGATAATGAATGTGGATGTGGTTTCTAAACCAAAGCACCACCAGATATTTTGAGGATTGAAAAGCACCAAGGAGAATATGAGTTTTTATATCACAGAGACCTGGGTTTAGGTTGTGACTCCATTATAACCTGCATGAGCATTCTAAGGCAAGGCTTCTTACTATGCCTTAATTTCCTCATCAGTAAAACGGGTAATCTTTAGCTCCTGTGGCTAAGGACTGGGTGAAGTAGTAGCACCTAGCAGGCATCTATACATCTTGGCTCCTCCTTCCCCTTGATAAAGCTGCAGATTCCTTTCAGCCATAAGTATTTAGTAAATGCCAGCAGTGAATGGCCTTTTGCTTCAGTGGGTCATGAGAACACTGGACATCAGTGCTTTAGCTACCAGATAACACAGCCTCCTTAACTTACTCCCCAGGGAAGAATTGAATGGAGTAAGTGAGGGGTTTCATCAGTGGATAATTCTGCGCCCAGCCTTGTCTTTCTGTTTTTACCACTTCTCTTCTCTTGTCCTATTCTGGAAATGCTGTTAAGCAAATATGGCTCATATGATTAACAGGAATAATACCAGCTGATGTCTGCATGGCATTTTATGTTCTTTAAAAAGGGATTCCATAAACATCAAATATTACAACAATCCCAACATATGTATTGCTTACCACATAAGCCAGGTGCTTTGCTGTATGCTGGGGTATAGTGAAAAGCAAAATATTTGGAAGAAAATTATATAACACACAAGCATATGTCTGTGTGTATGCAAATGTAACCACTGGCATAATAGTGATAAGTGCCATGAATCTAACAAATAGGGTGATTAAAAATTAACAAGGCTAATTTGAGAGGACATTATTCACATTGAAGATTTAGATGGATATCTAAGGAAGTGACATTTATTTTTTTTTTTTTTTTTTGAGACGGAGTCTCGCTCTGTCGCCCAGGCTGGAGTGCAGTGGCGCGATCTCGGCTCACTGCAAGCTCCGCCTCCTGGGTTTACGCCATTCTCCTGCCTCAGCCTCCTGAGTAGCTGGGACTACAGGCGCCCGCCACCGCGCCCGGCTAATTTTTTGTATTTTTAGTAGAGACGGGGTTTCACCGTGGTCTCGATCTCCTGACCTTGTGATCTGCCCGCCTCGGCCTCCCAAAGTGCTGGGATTACAGGCGTGAGCCACCGCGCCCGGCCGGAAGTGACATTTAAACCTAAACCTGAAGCATGAGAAGGAATTAGCAATTTAAAGAGTATTGGGGGAGCATTCCAGGTCTAGCAACTACTATGTATGATGACATCAAAGCAGGGCAGAATGCTGGGTGTTCAAGGAAACTGATGGAGACTAGTGTGGCTGGACCATAATGAACAAGAGGTGAGAGGCTCAAGAGGTGGTTGGAGAGGTGAACAGGGGACAGTTTATGCAGGGCTTTGAAGGTCATAGTTAGGAGTTTGGCTTTATCCTGTGAGCAATCCTATGAGCAATGTGAAACCTCTGGCATGTTTTGAGAAACAATGGAATTAAATTTGTGTTTCCAACCAGATTGCTATGAAGTGAACCAGAGATTGCCTAACAGATGCCCTTGGAGCCTAGTGGGAACAGGGCTCTCCTTTCCACTAGGACTAATGGAGACTCTCCAATTGTTTTGCTTCTGGTACTTCCTAACACTCCTCTAAATATCTCGCATGTAAGTCCAAAATACTTAGTGCATAAACCATAATTTTGAGTCCTCCTGTGCAAGGATGTTCTCACACTTGTTCCGTAAAAAGGGAAGCCACCTTGTCCAGCCATGCCTAGTCCTAACACGCTTTTCCTCAATATGACAGGAGAATGGGAGACCTGTGCACTTTGTCAGCACTTCTGGCAGTGTTTCACCCTGCACCAAGCGATGCGTGTAGGTGTTTTCCTAAGCCCTATGCAACACAATCCCATTGGTGGTTGTGTAGGAAACAGATTGGAGAAAGAGAAGGCAGGCCCTGACCTGTAGAGACTTCACAATGATGGCGAGTAAGACACTGGTATGGGCTCAACTGTGTCCTTTTCAAACTCACATTTTGAAGTCCTAACCCCCAGTACCTCAGAATGTGACTGTATTTGGAAATAGCATATTTATAGACATGTTTAAGTTAAAATAACTTTTTGCAAGGACACTACTTATATTTGATCAGGGAACCCCTAAGGGTTGAGTCCTAACCAAATATAAGTAGTGTACTTGCAAGAAAAGGAGATTAGAACCCAGACACACACACACACAGGAAAGACCATATGAAGACATAGGGAGAGGGTGGTCATCTACAAGACTAGAATGGAGGACTTAGAAGAAACCAATTCTGCTGACACCTGGATCTTGGAATTCCAGCCTCTAAACCTGTGAGACAATAAATGTCTGTTGTTTAAGCCACTTGGTCTGTGGTATTTTGTTATGGCAGACCTAGCAAACTAATTCAGGGAGCTATGTCAAGTGGATCAAAGGGGAAAAGAGCCAGGAAACTGACAATTGCCATAAAAGATAAGGACAGAGACTGAACTCATGTAGTGGGACAATCATCCCAACATATTCTTCCAGTTCTTCTCTTGGGCCTCTGGTAGGACTGCACTTCTTCATCTCTTTGAAAATATTGGTGGTTGAGTGACTTGCCAGTGAAATGTGAGAGAAGGTAGCATATTTTATATCTAGTGAGAAACTCTCCTTTTTTCTCCAATATATTGATGGGCAATGTCTCCAATGGTGGCTGCTTTGTTAGCCTGGGTTAAAGAGTGAGGTAATAGGAAAGAGAGCTCCCAGAGAACCCGTGATGAATATGTGGTATGGAAGAGAAATGAGCCTTTGTTGGTAAAGTCCCTGGGAAATTGGGGTTACTTGTTACCATGGAATAACCTGACCTATTGTAACTGATACATTCATATACTACTGTGTCCCCTCCACCTAGGTTTGGAAGAAGCAGAAATCTCATGCCAATCAGGGATCTGGTTGAGCCCTTCACAGCTGAACTCACATAGGAATTGACGCTATCTTCATGCTACTTGCAAACAGTATTTATCCATGTATTAGATAATACCATCTATTTATTACACATCATGTGATGACAAGATTGTGATATGCAGTGTTTGTCTGATATTTCAGTTATTTCCACAAGTGCTCAAGTGATAATGGAATAGTCCAAAGTAAGCCCAAGCTAGCAGTGTTTCCTGTGTCTCATGATCAGGGAGCATGCATACGGAAAGACTTGAACAGGCAGCATAATAAAACTAATATGAGAGGAATATAAAATAGAAATAATTATAAGAAAAAAAGAAGATACATAACTTACTAACCCTAAGGGTCAAACCAGTGAGTTTACTTGAAGGTAACACTTGGTTCTAAGTATCCTGGCATTCCCAGTGAGGAGAAAAATTAAAAGCATTCTGTAACTCTCTGAAGGAATAGGGCTTTTGACAGCACTGTGTGTGGAAACCAGAGCTGTTGCATTGATTTCTATGCAAATGATTAAGGTTTGTGCCCTGAGGAGAGGATTAACTGAGGGAGGAGGGCACTAGGTTATGCTCAATGCCTTCCCTTGTTTGTAGCACTTAGAACAAGAAAGAATTCTACATTCAGATCAAACGGATCTTGATTCAAATATGGGCACACTCACTCCCTAGCTATGTGATCCTAGGCCAAATACTTAACCCCAGTAAGCTGTGGTTCCTTTGTCATATAAGTGAGGATAATCATAGTATTGCTATTACAAGGTAACTATGTAGGTAAATGAAATAATTTGTGTAAAACATCTGCATGGTACTGGGATCAATTTGAGTTGGCTTTTTCCCTCCTTTCCTTTCTCCCTGCCTGCCTTTACCCTCCCTTCTTCCTTCCTCTCTCCTCCCCTCCCTCCTTTTTTTTCTTAAACCTTTTTGACTGGAGAAAGAGACATGTCACTGAGAAAATAGCTCTCAGAACAGTGAACAATGGGACCCTCTTACTTTGTGACTTGATCAAGAGCCTCCATGTTTCTCTCATCCCCTGTAGCATCCCCTGTAGCCATAACATGAGGAAGACTCTCTTCTCCGGGCCTCTTTGATATGTTTGGTAATATATTATTTAAGATCACTTTGAGTGCATCAACATTCTGGGGTATGTTTATATTCTCTATTTTTAAAGAAAATAATTTATGAAAACTCCCAGTAATGGGCTGGCACAGAGTGGCTCCTCACTCTGTAGGGCAAGCATTATTATTGTATTACCACCGCTTCACCTTACCCTCCATTACCTTTACCACGATGCCATTTTGCTGCCTTTTCAGGTACAGCATGCTGCATAAGGGCCAGGTTTAACGTTTCCCATCTAAGACAGAAGACAGGCCTAGAACCCTGTGCTACATATTAAAGGGGGAAGCATTAATGGAGCAGTTATATTAATTTACACAAATGATTACTGGTTTATTTTTTAAAAGCATATTCCTGGAAGCACAGATATGCAATGATTCTATATACTTCTCTCAAATTTAGAATAAACAGAGTGGTAAATGACATTAAACAAATTTGCTATTCACCTTCAAGTGCTAATGAAGGAGCAAATCAGAGACATGCACGTTGTACATTATTCATGGCAAGCTAACAGCTGCTGCTGCAGCAGCCTGGTGAATCAGAGACCGATGGACATGCATGGTTCCCATGGGGTTGGCTCCAGCTATTTCATTTCCAAGGATATGGGGTCTGATAAGAGAGATGGGCTAACAGGATGAATTCAGATGCGCATGACATTTTTGATTTATTCTTTGAATTGTAAAGGTCCTTCGGTCATCACTTTCTAATCTGGCCAGAGGCATTGGAGAAGACGAAATAGAAAGAATAACCTTTAGGAAACTGGAATATGCAAAAGAGAATCTTTTGTGAAGAGCTATGGGAAATATGTTGGAACATTATTTAATGAGGATCATTCCAAATAGTGGCTTGTTTTTATTTTGTATCAGATTAATTTGCCTTAAACATCCCTGGGTCCTGAGAATTGTAGATGGTGTCTTGTGCTACTGAAATTTGATTTTCATCAAAACTGGATTTTAGAGATCCCCTGGGGGTGACAAACTGTTAAAAATACTTTTCTTTTTCCCTTTTCCCTCATGGCTGTAGAAGTGAATTCCCATCCATGGATCAGTGGCCATGCCTTTGTACCTGGTCATGGAGCATGTTAACTCAAATAACACAGATTCTAAAATGAAAAATGTGGTGTGAGTTTATTTAATCCATTCTCCTTCACATTCTTAATACAAACTGCATGTTCATTATCCATGTATTTATGGAACATTGTAAAATGAGTGCCTATCTCTCATGTGCCAGGCAGTATTCTAGGCACTTGGGATACATTAGTAAATCAAATAGACAGAGATCTGGCTCTCACAGACTATCTACTGGAGTAGGCAGAAAATAGCTGCAAAATAATGAATTATATGGAATGGTAAAAGGTATAAATACTATATAAAAGTGAAAATCAGAACAGGAAAAAGAGATCAGGAGTGCCAAGTAAAGAATTTTAATTTTGAATACTACAGCAGGATAAGCCTCACTGTGAAGATGACCTTTGATCAAGTGCTTGAAAGAATTTAGGGCATTAGTCATGTGATTATTGAGGGGAAGGGTGTTCCAAGCAGAGGGAATAGGCAGTGTAAAAGTCCCAAGGTAGCTGAGCATTTATCATGTTTTAGAAACGGCAAGAAAGCTAGTGTCCTTGGAAAAGTGTGGGCAGGTAGGAACAAATAGGAGATGCATTAGGAAAGATGAGCGGCCTGAATGGTCAGGGGCTGGAAGATCATGTAGGTATTTGTCCATGAAGGATACTGAAAAGACATTGTGAAATGGCAAGTTATTGGAGGGGTTTAAGCAGATTTCACAAAAATCATAACTTTTTCTGCTCTTGGATTGATGTCACTTTGCAATGCTTAAATATGTCAACAAATTTATCAGAGTTCAACCACAAACTATATAAAAATGTGCTAATAGTGTCAGAGGAATACCAATTTCCCCTAAGTAGCAAGTTTTCCCAGTATTACAGGGTGGATATTCATTCATTCACTGTGCAATGAGCACATAACATGGAGTCATTTCCTCTTTTATTTTGCACATTACAGTTGGCTCAGGAATTTTGTGTGAATGTTATTCAACATAAGCCTAAAACAAACCAATAAAAACGATATTAAACCCTGCCTTTATTTCACTCCCTCAACCCAAACTCTGGTCTTCTTTAATTGCATAAAGTAATTTTATTGTGAAGCATTAATTTTATAACATGTGAGTACATAATAGCAAAAAACATAAGTTTTGTAGTCAAATAAATTTGGCAAACTTTGGTTTCTTAGGCTATGGATTATCTTCTGATTTACAACTTTGGCTACATTTCCTAAGTTTTCTATGTAGTAATTTTGTTCTTGTGAGTTATATACATTCTTTCGTAGCAAATCTTTATTCTTTAAGAAAATATTGAGGTTCAACTTTTTTTATTTTTATTATTTTTATTTTTTTTAAGGGAGTTTCTCTCTCTGTTGCCCAGGCTGGAGTGCAGTGGCGTGATCTCGACTCACTGCAACTTTTGCCTCCTGGGTTCAAGTGATTCTCCTGCCTCAGCCTCCTGAATAGCTGGGATTACAGGCACCCACCACCATGCCTGGCTAATTTTGTTTTTAATTTTTTTATTTTCATAGGTTATTGGGGAACAGGTGGTGTTTGGTTACATGATAAAGTTCTTTAGTGGTGATTTGTGAGATGTTGGTGCACCTATCACCCAAGCAGTATATACTGCACATAATTTGTAGTCTTCATCCCTCACCCTCTTCCCACTCTTTCACCCTGAATCCCCAAAGTTCATTGTGTCATTCCTATGCCTTAATTTTTGTATTTTTATTTATTTATTTATTTTATTTATTATTATTATTATTATACTTTAAGTTCTAGGGTACATGTGCATAACGTGCAGGTTTGTTACATATGTATACTTGTGCCATGTTGGTGTGCTGCACCCACCAACTCGTCAGCACCCATCAACTCGTCATTTACATCAGGTATAACTCCCAGTGCAATCCCTCCGCCCTCCCCCCTCCCCATGATAGGCCCCGGTGTGTGATGTTCCCCTTCCCGAGTCCAAGTGATCTCATTGTTCAGTTCCCACCTATGAGTGAGAACATGCGGTGTTTGGTTTTCTGTTCTTGTGATAGTTTGCTAAGAATGATAGTTTCCAGCTGCATCCATGTCCCTACAAAGGGCACAAACTCATCCTTTTTTATGGCTGCATAGTATTCCATGGTGTATATGTGCCACATTTTCTTAATCCAGTCTGTCACTGATGGACATTTGGGTTGATTCCAAGTCTTTGTTATTGTGAATAGTGCCGCAATAAACATACGTGTGCATGTGTCTTTATAGCAGCATGATTTATAATCCTTTGGGTATATACCCAGTAATGGGATGGCTGGGTCATATGGTACATCTAGTTCTAGATCTTTGAGGAATCGCCATACTGTTTTCCATAATGGTTGAACTAGTTTACAATCCCACCAACAGTGTAAAAGTGTTCCTATTTCTCCACATCCTCTCCAGCACCTGTTGTTTCCTGACTTTTGAATGATCGCCATTCTAACTGGTGTGAGATGGTATCTCATTGTGGTTTTGATTTGCATTTCTCTGATGGCCAGTGATGATGAGCATTTTTTCATGTGTCTGTTGGCTGTATGAATGTCTTCTTTTGAGAAATGTCTGTTCATATCCTTTGCCCACTTTTTGATGGGGTTGTTTGTTTTTTTCTTGTAAATTTGTTTGAGTTCTTTGTAGGTTCTGGATATTAGCCCTTTGTCAGATGAGTAGATTGCAAACATTTTCTCCCATTCTGTAGGTTGCCTGTTCACTCTGATGGTAGTTTCTTTTGCTGTGCAGAAGCTCTTTAGTTTAATGAGATCCCATTTGTCAATTTTGGCTTTTGCTGCCGTTGCTTTTGGTGTTTTAGACATGAAAACCCCATTGTCTCAGCCCAAAATCTCCTTAAGCTGATAAGCAACTTCAGCAAAGTCTCAGGATACAAAATTAATGTGCAAAAATCACAAGCATTCTTATACACCAGTAGCAGACAAACAGAGAGCCAAATCATGAATGAACTTCCATTCACAATTGCTTCAAAGAGAATAAAATACCTAGGAATCCAACTTACAAGGGATGTAAAGGACCTCTTCAAGGAGAACTACAAACCACTGCTCAGTGAAATAAAAGAGGACACAAACAAATGGAAGAACATACCATGCTCATGGATAGGAAGAATCAATATTGTGAAAATGGCCATACTGCCCAAGGTTATTTATAGATTCAATGCCATCCCCATCAAGCTACCAATGAGTTTCATCACAGAATTGGAAAAAACTACTTTAAAGTTCATATGGAACCAAAAAAGAGCCCACATTGCCAAGACAATCCTAAGTCAAAAGAACAAAGCTGGAGGCATCACGCTACCTGACTTCAAACTGTACTACAAGGCTACAGTAACCAAAACAGCATGGTACTGGTACCAAAACAGAGATATAGACCAATGGAACAGAACAGAATCCTCAGAAATAATACCACACATCTACAGCCATCTGATCTTTGACAAACCTGAGAGAAACAAGAAATGGGGAAAGGATTCCCTATTTAATAAATGGTGCTGGGAAAATTGGCTAGCCATAAGTAGAAAGCTGAAACTGGATCCTTTCCTTACTCCTTATACGAAAATTAATTCAAGATGGATTAGAGACTTAAATGTTAGACCTAATACCATAAAAATCCTAGAAGAAAACCTAGGTAGTACCATTCAGGACATAGGCATGGGCAAAGACTTCATGTCTAAAACACCAAATTTTTGTATTTTTAGTAGAGATGGGGTTTCACCATGTTGGCCAGGCTGTTCTCGAACTTCTGACCTCATGTGATCCATCTGCCTTGGCCTCCCAAAGTGCTGGGATTACAGGCATGAGCCACCGAACTTGGCTCTGCCTGGGGTTTTTGTTTCCAATTTCATTATTAATTTCTAGCTTTATTTTAACTTATTAGAAATGCAGATTTTGTATTTCAAATTTTTAGGGTTTGTCTATTTTAATGAAATAATATATCCATTTTTGTGAATATTCTATTTCTAATAACTTTTTAAAAGAGTGTACATTGAGAATTCCACATCATTTCCAACCAACTCATTTTTATTATCATCGTAACTGGTAAAGGAAGAGAATCAAGCACTTATCCTGTTTTCAAAAAATATGTGAAATGTATGAATGTCAGAGTTTGGGTTGACAGATAAAATTCAGAATGCCTAGATGAGCAACTAACAATTTTTTAGTGTAAATATGTCCCAAATATTGTACTTACACTAAAAAATTATTTGTTGTTTGTCTGAAACTTAGATTTAACAACTAGGCATCCTGTTAGTTTGGTAAGTCTGGCAACTCTATTCAGGGTAATGAAGTAGGATTGATGAGGAAGCATTTTCTCCTTATAGAAATGAAATAAGGAGGAAACAATGTTACTATAAAAATACCACTCTTCCGTGAATTTTAATGAATAAATTAATCTAGGCAAATAATATCAGTGGGTGTTAACATCACCAGGATAAGCCAATCATTTTGTATGCCCTTGATTCCAGTAGACAGATGATGACCTTGCCAAACACTAAGAACCTTGTACTTTCACGTTGACAAAAGTACATTACTGTGATAAATCCAAGGGCTTCCTCGGTATGGAGAATCCAGTAATAGACACTGGCATCAAGTTGAGCCCAAGAGAACTACATCCTTAAGGGAAGGATAAATAAGGAAAAAAAAAAAAAAAAAAAGGAAAACCTGCTACGTAGAAGGAGACATCCAAGAGATTTGACCATCTTGAACTTGTTGACAGAAGAGAGAAAAAAAATTCTTCCACTACACACATGATGAAAAAATTTGTGATCAGCAAGTCAATCATTAAATGCTCTTTGAAGGAAAGCAAATTCAAAGTGTGCTTCAAGGTGTTCCCATAGACAAAGTTCCAAGAAAAATGAGGAGCTCACAAAAAATGTCAGAAAATATACAAGTAAATAAGCTACCATGAGGCAAAGCTAGCAGAAACAGTACACTCTACAGAATTAGTCAATAGAATTATCAGAAGCGCAAAATAAAATAATGATGTTTAAATAAATGAAAACAAGAAAAAGGAACAAAGGTCTATAAAAACAAAATAAGTTTTAGAAATAATAAGATAGAACCTCCAGTAAGACAGTACAAATAAAATTTCAAAAAACAAAATTGATAAATTACAGAGAAGATTTAACACAACTGAAGAGAGAATTAGTAAACTGGAAGATAATTTCAGTCTCATCCAGAATGCAGTCAAAGAAATGTAGAGATTAAATACATTAAATAGGTATAAAAATATATAGAGGACTATATAAAAAGATATACAGCATTTCTAATAAGAGTTACAGAAGGAATTAAGGAATGTGAGAAAAATCAATATTCAAAAAGATAATTACTATATTTCTCAAAATTGTTCAAAGAAACTTCAAATTTAGGTAGCCCAATGAAATCTGAGTAGAATAAATGGTGAGGCAATCTTGACCTAAATATATCATAGTAAAACCACAAAATGCAAAAGTTAAAGAGACTTGACTATCTGTTGTTTGTAAAAAACATAATTCAGATATAAAAACAAATGTTGTAATTAAAAGCATTAAAATGACAAATAGTGCAAATACTAATAAAAAGAATACTGATGATAATGACCAGTATTTTCATAATGTTAAAGGGATAAATTCAAGAGGATATAAAAATCAAATAGCATATACTTAATATCATTGTTTCAAATTACATAAAGAAAAAGTTGACAGAGATTGATGAGGGTAGCCCCCATGTTCATACCTGGAGCTGTTCAGCAGGTAGGCTGAGTAAGCGCCCTTGACTTTAGCAAATGCACTGAGTCTGAAAGTACAGAGACATAGCTGACACTGGAGATGGGATGTTGTTATTGTGTACAAACCTGTACAGTACAGGCAGAGCTAAAATCAGGAGTGGGCTAAGGAGATGCGGAATAGGGCGAAAAGTATTTGTTTGACTTACTAAAGAAAATACTAATGCATCTTTAATCAGAAGGAAAATAATACAATATGGAAACTTGGAGATGATAAAAGAATAAAGAGCAAAAGAAAGAATAAATACACAATTATACCTTAATGAAATATTGAGGTTATAAATCAAAGATAATATAATATCTTGTTAGGGCTATAGTATATACAAACAAAAATATAACATACTACACATATTGGGATAAGAAAAATGGGGTTCAAGTGTTCTAAGTTTCTGGAATTATTTGGATGAAATTAAAATACTAATTTATATTAGACTATAATTAACCAAGAGTATTGGTTGAAATCTCCAGGTAGCTCTTTAAATAGTAGTAAAATAATGTTAAACAAATGAGTTAATGTTACACAAATGAGAGAGAGTAGTGGAATAATCAAAAACACTCAATCCAGAAGAGACAGAAAAATAGGAGAAAGTAGTAATATAGAACAGGTAAGACAAATAATAATAAAAATAAAGTGGTAAATTTAAAATCAAGTGTATCAGTACTTTCCTTAAATGAAAATAGATGAAATATTTCAATTAGAATGCCATATTTTAGGTAGATTAAAACATGATTATATGATTATTATAGGAGATACATTAAAATTAAGAATTCAGGAAGTAAAGAGAAAAAATATTTTGTGCAAAGCTTAATCATAAGAAAGCTGGTATAACAATGTTAATATCATACAATATAGGTTTTAAGGTGAGTATTTTTAAAGATCAAGAGATATATCTTAATAATAAAAGCTTCAGTTTACCAGGGAGACCTACTCTAAATTTGTAGGTCTTAATGACAAAGCTTCAAAATTCTTTAAGCATAACTAAGATGATAAAAAAAGGATTTATACTCATGTTAAGAGATTTTTAACACAGTTCTCTCAGTAACAGAAAAAACACAGAAAAAATTACTAAGCATGAATATTTGTATAACATGATTATCAAATGGAATCTAATTTATACACATAAAATACTACAGCCAATGAACTGCAAAATACATAGTCTTTTCAAGAACAGAAACAGTGCTCACCTATTAAAAAATTATTTTGAGCCACAAAACAAGTCTCAACAACCAAGAATTGAAATCTTTTAGAATATTTTATCTTACTACGGTGAAAATAAGCCAAAAATCAACAACCAAAAGAAAATAACTAATGTTTTTAGATTAAAAAATACACTTGAAATAACCTATGGACCAAAGTAGAAATTAGAAAATATTTTGAATGGAACACTATAAAAATGATAGGATGCAGCCAAATGTTCATAGAGAGGAAAATATATAGCCTTTGCTGAAAATATTTTTTAAAGGTCTAAAAATTAATTATCCAATCATCTATCTCAAGATTGTAGAAAAAGATCTGCAAATTTAATTTTTTTAAATGTAGAAGCATGAAAATCATAAGACAAAATAAAATAGAAAACTAACATACATTAAAGAGCGTCAACAAAATCAAACATTGGTGCGTTAAGAAGACTAACACAATAACTCCGTGACAAGAATGATCAAGAAAAAAATAAATAAGGCACAAACAACCAATGTCAACAATAAAAAGGGAATATTTCTATTACAGACATTGCAGACATTTAAAGTTCATTAGAAGAAAAAGAAACTCTATTAGATGACATAATTAACTATATTTTAATATTTTTGAACATTTTGATTAAATGAATAAACTTTTTATTTAATTAACTTATTTATTTTTCTTTTTTGAGAAAAGGTCTCGCTGTGTTGTCTAGGCTGGCCTTGACCTCCTGGGCTCAAGTGATCCTCCCGCCTCAGCCTCCCAAAGTGCTGGGATTACAGGTGTGAGCCACTGTACCCAGCCTAATGAATAAACTTATAAAGAGAACATCTGCATTGTCTAATACCCATGGAGAAACTGAATCAGTAATTTAAATTCTCCCACTGAGAAAATTACAAACCAGAGAGATTCACTGGAATATGTATCAAACATTTATTTGAGAAATGGCAGCAATATCACAGAAAATATTTCAGAAAATAAGAAAAGGGGAAAGATTTCCTACCCCATTTAATAAGGCCAACTTAAGCCTGATACCAAATCCTAACAAGAATACCATAATTAAATAAATATTTAAAAAAATTTTATATTGTTTTATTATTTCTATGTAGTTATGCATAATATTATTTATGCATAATTCTATATAGTTCAGTTTCTCTCACAAACCAGTGCACAAAAATTCTTAAAATATTTAAAAAATGAATTCAGGAATATATAAAAGAATATTACATGAAAACCAAGTTTAGTTAATTCTAGGAATGCAAGATTGCTTTAGTATTTGAAATCAATATACTTCACCACATTAACAAAAAAAGACAAATATTGTATAATCATCTTGATACAGATAAATTCATCTGATAACATTCGATGTATAATATATACTCTGATGAAGTAGTAATAGAAAGGAACTTATTTAATCTGTTAGAAGTTGTCTACAAAAAGCTAAGCATCATCATTGTACATAATGTTGAAATGTTGAAAGCTTTCCCCCGAGACTGAGAAAGAGAGAGGTTGGCTCTTTTAGACACTTCAATTCATCACTGGACTCTAGGACCTAGTCATCTCAATAATAGAAAACAAAACAAAAGTTATAAAGCTTGAAAATAAAAATTAAAACTTATTCACAGATGAGATGTGTAGACAATCCAAAATAATCTAAATATAAAAAGAATTACTAAGGGGATTTTTCAAGGTTGCTAGATACAGGTTTGACATACAAGAACCAATTCTGTTTTGAAGTCAACAAAAAATTAGAAATAAAATGTACTCTTTCCATTTAGGGTATAATGCATAGTAACATGAAGAATTTCAAATACGTATAAACAATCTGTCAAACATGCATAACTTTATATAGAAGATATAAAACATCATTAAGATAAAGAAAATCAAATAAATGAAAGAACATGCTATATTAATGAAACTAAAGACTCAGTGTTGTAAAGATATTATTTCTCCCTAACGCAATCTAAAGATTTAATATAAACTCTATTGAAATCCCAACAGACTGATTTTTTTCTTATGAAACTTGGCAAGTTGACTTTAAAAGTTATATAAAACTGAAAAGTGCCAAGAATAGCAAAGATTCAGAACAAAATCTGAAGACTTACTTTACTGAACATCAGAAATCATTAGAGGCTATCGTAATTAAGACAATATGTTATTACTGTAAGGATAGACAAAAAGAACAACCAAACAGAATAGATTGGATTTTAGATAATAGATAATTGTTAATTTTCTCAAGTGTTTTTGTAGGCATTAGTGCTATCTTACAATTATTTCTGACTCTCTTCTTGGGCACATGGTGGGTAATATTTTACTTACCTATCTCTTAGGTGTGGCCCATATGACTTGCTTTGATCATTGCAGTGAAAACATAAGTGATACATATTTCCAGAGGCATGCTTTAAGAATCAAGACCTGATTTGTCAATCCCAATTGAAAGAATAACTGGTACTTAGAAATGAGACACCACCATCACAGAAATCTAAAATTTGAGGTGTTGGCACAGTGACTATTTGGCTGTTCACAAAAAAACAAAAACAAAAACAAAAAACCCAACAACAACTGTATTTGAAGCTTGAAAGATGATGAGCTAGGCAATGGTGAAAGTTTGCTAAAATTGTTGCCCTTGATAACTTGCAGACAAATCACATAACAGAATTGTAGCTGTAGCAGAAGAGGTTGGGTGCTGCTGACTGCTTTTGAGTTATCGTAAGAAGAGATGAGCTTAGAGAAAAGTGGCCAGTTTACAAACAAGAATAAAATGGAACAGAGATATTTCAGAGCTTTATAGGGCAGAAAGAAGTGAATTTTTAAGCTTCATATGGTGAAAGATAAGACATAGAGTCAAAAGTGGCCAATTAAAACTCAATCCTTTAACAAGAGACAAATCAGTAACTAAGGTTTAATAAGAGTAAAAATTCAATGAAGAGGTGGTGTGCACTTAACCTTATATCTAGACAAAATGTCTCAGATAGTAAATGTGTGACTGTCTCATTAAAGTCTTGTAAATTTATGGTACTTTGCACTAGATGAGGGCACGAACTGGTGACGAAAACATGTAATGAACATTAAAATATGCATAAAGAAGAACTATGGGTGTGAATATTGTCACATGGAATTGACTAGAGTCAGAGTCAGTAGATTCAACACTATTATTTTTATAAATGAATTACCGTCTTATGATGGTGGACTAAGATGTTGGATTATTTGATATTGAAAACAGGCCTTGGATGCCTAGATCCTTTGATTAGAAAGCTGACTGAGGAAGATGCTTAACCCCTGAGAGGGCTGAGTTTTCAATGCCTACTTAGGATGTTGTTATGGAAGATAATAGAGAAAGGGAAAATTTCTCAGAGAGAAGAGCCAAAGACCAAGAAAAGCAAGAGACTGGAGAGTCCCTCCCAGAGAGAAGAACAGGCAAATCCTAGGAACATCCACAACCCCTCACCAAGGCTCAACATGACATGTACTCAATCTGACAGCAGAATTAGGTCTGCTGTGTGTCTCTCACTCTTCCCTTTCTGAATAGGGTTGCTTATTGTGGTCACCCTGTCCTTAGCCTTTTAAGCCATGGGAATGTATATTATAGATGGCAAATTCTTAAGAACATGAGCATTCGGATCAGATAAATGTGGATTAGAAATTGGGCTCATCCACTTATCTGTGTCATTTTGCACAAAGTAATTAAATTATCTGAAATCTGGTTTTCTCATCTGTACAATGTGGATTAAAAAATAACCTGTTTCACAGAAGCAAATTAATATTGCACTTGAAATCTTAAGCCCAGAGTCTGACATATAATCAGTGTTCCAAAAAAAGAGCAGGAGCTATTATTTTAATTCTTAAATGATGCTATTCCCAGTTATATTTTCTTCTAGAAATGTATTATCCATCTTGCTTATTTTAAATCCAGCAAAGTAATGGAGCTAAGCCCTCAGCTTATATTTTGGACCAAGAACCAGTCTCTTTAGATAAGGTTGGGTCAAGCCATAACACATTCTAAGAGACACTAGAATTTCACATTCTGCAGAAAGGATCTATCAATTATGTTTTGTTTTGTTTTGTTTTCCAAATGCTGGCATCATTCCTCATACTCTGCCCCCTTGTGTATCTCAGCCTCAGTAGAAAAGTTGCAAACAGTTTTTAGGATGTCATGCTATGCTGTTTTTGTAAATACTAGTAAATGTGCATAAAGTTGCCTGTGACATTAATCATTTATTTAATCCCAATATTGGTACTTTTTTTTTTCCCCTTCATGTTTCCCTGGGCTGCAAGCAGATAACCTAATCTAGCACAACATGCTGGCTAAGTGGGATGAAGAACAGGAGCTTTAGAAAGCTGACTGCCTGGCCAGGCGCGGTGGCTCACGCCTGTAATCCCAGCACTTTGGGAAGCTGAGGTGGGCGGATCACGAGGTCAGGAGATCGAGACCATCCTAGCTAGCACAGTGAAACACCGTCTCTACTAAAAATACAAAAAATTAACCGGGCGTGGTGGCAGGCACCTGTAGTCCAAGCTACTCGGGACGCTGAGGCAAGAGAATGGTGTGAACCCGGGAGACGGAGCTTGCAGTGAGCCAAGATCACGCCACTTCATTCCAGCCTGGGTGACAGAGCGTAACTCCGTCTCAAAAAAAAAAAAAAAAAAAAAAAAAAAAGCTGACTGCCTGTGCCTGTACTCTTCATTTACCGGCTTGAGGAAAATCCTGTGTGGGGAGAAGGGGCGTAAGTCAGTAAGCATTGAGGAAAGGGCTAATGCTGGCCAAGAAAATGAAACATCTAATAGGAGTTTGGGTTCAATACCTTGGAAGCCATTGCCACCTCCTTACGATTTTGAAGTGAGATGAAGGAAATGGAAATGCGCAAGTCAAAATCCAGTGTATCATAAGCCTTAGGTTTTTGTACAATTTGCAGTACTTCCTTTCATTTTACTCTACTGTGGTGGAAAAGGTGAGAAAAATGAAGCAGCTAATTACCTACGTTAAAATGTTAAGAACTGAGAAAAGCTAGTAGCAGGCTTCTGTCTTGAATCTTGTCAATTTCTTCTGCTCTCCAAATTGGATGTGGTTACAAAGAAGTGGTTTGTCTTCAGGTTAGAACATTCTACAGGTGAAAGGAGACTTATATAATTAGTATGCTCTCTGTGGTAGCTAACTCAGAGAGAAAAAAATGGTTTTAAAATTATGCCTTTGAGGCCCTGGCTTGGGTTTTTCATAATTGGATACAAATACAGGACCCTGGAAGGGACTTACTGAGAGATTTATCACAGGATTATCTAATCATAGATTTTAAATGGCAGACTTCTGTGAGTGCCAAGAAACCACAGGATTTTAAAGCATAGTTGTGGTTACAGAAGAATGAGCTACCACCTGAATGTCTATATCTGGTTATCAGAAGGCTAGATTTGTTTATTTAGTCATTGATCCATCCACTCTTTTATTAGGACATCACAGAACACCTGCTGTGTGCTAGGCAGTGTTGTGGGTTGATAGTTAAAGAACCCTTGGTCCTTGAGAATGTGATCTCATTTAGAAATAGGGTCTTTGAAAATGTAATTGAGATGTAAGGTAAGGTGAGGTTGTACTGGTATAGGGTCGGCCCTTAATGGAATATAACTGGTGACCTGATAAGAAAAGGAGAAGCACTCTTGGACCAGACAACCAGAGAGAATGCCATATGAAGACACAGGCACAAAGAGGGAAGCACACCTTGTGAAAACAGAGGCAGAGGTTGGAGTTATGCAGCTGGAAGTTAAGAAATGCCAAGGATTGGCCAGGCGCGGTGGCTCACGCCTGTAATCCCAGCACTTTGGGAGGCAGAGGCTGGTGGATCACCTGAGGTCAGGAGTTTGAGACCAGCCTGAGGAACGTAGTAAAATCCCATCTCTACTAAAAATACAAAAATTAGATGGGTATGGTGGTGCATGCCTGAAATCCCAGCTACTCAGGAGGCTGTGGCAGGAGAATCACTTTAACCTATGTGGCAGTGAGCTGAGATCATGCCATTGCACTCCAGCCTGGGCAACACAGTGAGACTCTGTCTCAAAAAAGAAAAAAAAAAAAAAAAAAAAAAAAAGGCTGGGTGCAGTGGCTCACGCCTGTAATCCCAGCACTTTGGGAGGCCACGGTGGGCGGATCACAAGGTCAGGAGATCGAGACTATCTTGGCTAACAAGGTGAAACCCTGTCTCTACTAAAAATACAGAAAATTAGCCGGGCATGGTGGTGGGCGCCTGTGGTCCCAGCTGCTTGGAAAGCTGAGGCAGGAGAATGGCGTGAACCTGAAAGGCGGCGCTTGCAGTGAGCCGAGATCGCGCCACTGCACTCCAGCCTGGGTGACAGAGCGAGACTCCATCAAAAGAAAAAAAAAAAAAAAGAAAGAAATGCCAAGGATTGCCAGCAACACCATAAAACAGAAAGAGCCGTAGAAATATTCTTTCCCAGGACTTCAGAAGTATGGTCCTGCTGACATCATGGTTTTAGACTTTGAGACTTGAACTGTGAGACAATAAATTTCTGTTGTTTCAAGCCATCCAGTTTGTGGTACGCTGTTACAGCAGTCCTTGAAAACTAGTACTGACTGTATGCTGGGTGCTGGGTGTACTGAGATGAACACATTTCCATCCCTGATCTTCAATAACTCCCAACCAAGTGGTCAGAGGCATATATGTGAGGCAGAATTTAAATATCTAAAATAAGAGTTTTATGGAGATATTAAGCTGGTGTTAGGGAGCCCAAAAGAGGGGCATAGGAAAGCTTTTCGGGAGAGTTGCTCTTTGAGTGCACTTCAAAGGATGGTTACAAATTTGCCAGACAGATGACAGGATATTATGTAGTTGCTTCAGAAGTGAAAATTCTGTGCTGGAGAGAGATGATGGTAAAGAGAAGGCAATTAGAAAATACTCCCTACTTTGCACGTGATAGCCTTGAGTAGCAATTAAAATGAGTGTTTTCTCGTCTTTGACAAAGACATTAGCAAAGATGATGATGAAGATAATGATAATGATGATGAAGATATCTTTTGCCATTTTACTCAAGCAACTACTCTTAAATTGGACATTTTCTTCTGTAATGCTCTCAGCAAGTCTACATAGGAACTATTACCATCTGCATTATACAAATGAGAAAACTAACTCTCAAAGATTTTAAATAACTCTCCTAAAGTCTCCACAATTTATGATATGCCCTTCACCTCTATGGTGTATATCTTTTTAAAATCATAAGCTTGACTGAAAAAAAAATCACAGTCCCCCGAGTTTCTGCTTTTCTAGAGTTGGTAGATTTCACTTTGCACATGAATCATCTCAGCCTTTGAAATTAAGTTCTGCTGTGGGGGCCCTCTCCACAGTCACTTCTAGGACTGCATTTATTCATTTATATTTTTTCCTTCAACACATGTGCCAGGCACTATGCTAGGTGCTGTGTGCCAGATGACACTGTATATTCTGTTTCCTTTACAACAGTAGGCATTTGACAGATTTCTGTTTTCTCCTGTGGGGCGGACCAGCACTGTCTTTGAATTCTGCTTTTTAAAATGCACTGGATGTCAACCAGATTCAACCAGATGGGCTTCTCCACCTAAAAGTTATCAGACAGCTGCATGAAATAAAGCACACTCATTGATCTGTGAATATGCTGGGCATTTCTTTTGTTTTCTAATTTTCTTAGCACTTAAGTAGATATTGGTAACTTATATATGTCTTAGGGATTCAGATACCTTCCTGAGAATGTCTGGTCATACATAAGTTTGTAAAGTGTGTAACAACAACAACATCAGCATCACTTTAGCTCTTCCAGGTTTCGAAAGGTTAAAATGTAATTGACACACTGTCCCAGCCAAGCAGAGCCTAAGGAGACACGATGATAAAATGTAGTATGGACTATGTGTGAGATCCTGGAAAAGAAAAGAACTGTAAGTAAAAAATCGAGGAAATCTGGAAAAACTATGGGCTTTAGATAATTATAATATATACATATTATTTCATTTATTGTGACAAATGTACCACCCTAATGTAAAATATAAAAGGACTCTTGCGAAGGGCTCAGAGATGGGTCCTGTGAAATGTTAGAGGGCGAGTGTGAGGGAAAGTGCGGTGTCGCTGGATGCTGGCCAAATGTAATCTCGCAGATGAGAAATGGAGTTTGCATTTAGTAGATCTTCTTGGCAACCCCACCCACCCACGTCTCTGGCTCTTCTTCATCCCCCTTGAAGCTTAAAGTCCAATAATCATTTGCAATTCGTGCTCACTTAGGTTTGGACATGGGGATGAGAGTGGGATTGGATATCAGATGGATAATAAGGGAAGCTGGGTGTAGGGCTATATGAGGACTCTGTATCTTCTTTGTAATTTTTCTATAAATGTAAAACTATTCTAAAATTAAGAAAAAATTAAACATAATTGACATAATAGCTATTTACATTTTTCTCTAGGTGATTCACTGTCTGTCCCTTAATTTGGATTCTTCTTGACTTTTTCAGGCATTTTTCTGTGATTTAGGAGGAGCTACATGTGCTGGCTTTGGGCAGTTTGGGTTGAAAAGCTGAATTCTTGTCCTGTGGTATCTCTGTCAAATGTAAGAAATTGATAGATAGGAACATATGAGGAAAAGCCCTGCCCAGGACTCTCCCAAGGAAAGGTGAAAAGTATGTAAGATCTCTGCCAAGAAGCCTTGAGGAAAATTCCTCCGTGAACTGAAATTTATTGACCAAGGAAACTCAATCTCAATCCACTTGAAGATTTTAAGATAATCTTAAAAGCAATAACGCACAGCATATATATCACAGTGTTTCCTAAAAGTTCTTTCAGAGTGAAATTGTCAGAAGGGAAACTTTTAACTATTGCTTTTTCAAGTGAAATTTATTCTTATTTTTTCCATTGGATAATAAGAAGTCCTTATTTTAGAAAATGTAAAATTGACAGCATTTGGAAAAGAATAATTAGTGCTTTTGCGAACCCAGAGACAAAACTGTTAATGTTGTGGGGCATTCTTTCCAGTTTGAAAAAGTCTTGCTTTATAGAATTCTTGGTTCATTTATTGAAAACTATAAATTCTGAATGCATTTTCTAAAACAAGTCATCTTATCTCCAGGGATTCTGTTTTTCTTCAAATTTGTTTTTTTTTAACCAAACTTGAGAAAGTTTGGGATTTTTGGTAAGCATGAAAATGTCTTTAGTTCTAGCCTGCTGGGGGTCTGTGGAACCTCAGCACAGTATCTGTGTTCCCTCACCTCCTTTTCTGTCCCTAGCTGACTGTAGAGGCCTCAGAAAGGAGCAAAGGACTCTGGCAAGTGCTCAGAGATGGGTCCAGTGAAATGTTAGAGGGCAGGTGTGGGGGAAAGTGCAGTGTTGCTGGATGCTGGCCACATGTAACCTCGCAGATGAGAAATGGAGTTTGCATTTAGTAGATCTTCTCGGCAACCCCACCCACCGACGTCTCTGGCTCTCTTGCATCCCCTTTGAAGCTTAAAGTCCAACAATCATTTGCAATTTGTGCTCACTTAGGTTTTGGACACTGGGATGAGAGTGGGATTGGATATCAGATGACAAGATGATGGAGGAGGCAGCATGAAATCCCGGAAAACAACAAGGGCTTTCCCACAGCTGCACCTAAACCCTTAGTATCTGTGTATGGTTGCATAAATTATATAACTTTGCTATACTTCAAGTTTTAATTTGTAATACAAAGATTAAAATATCCATCTCATGGAACTGTTGTATGTGTAAAGTTGAGATACTATGTGGAGGACCTGGCACATTCATTGGCACATACTTGCTGCGTAATAAATGCCAGCTCTATTATGTTCACTTTGCTTATCTTACCTGTATTTCCCTTGGTTTTGGTCTAGACTTCACTCACCTGCTCAGTATTCCTGATACCTTTTGTTGAAGTTATAAAAATAAGGAAGCAAATTCTACTTTAAGTACCATTTGAGAGGACATTTGTTGGTGTCTGATTTTTAGTTTTTTGATGTTTGGTCTTTGGTTATTTTATTTTCAGCCTGTTTAGAGAGTTAATGTTTTAATTATTTTCTGTTGTAAAGATTGAAAATAATTCCCCGAGGGTTCAGTTGTTATAAGTCCTAAGCTGGACAGTTAGTGGAGAAAAGTCAATCTGTTTTGCAATTTGACCTTGCGTAGTTACAGCAAATCATCTGATTTATTGGCTCTTTTTCTTTTATAAGCTGCGCATCTTGATGCAGTGTTACGTTGCTTTGTTTTCACCCTGTTCACCAGAAAAAAGAAAAAGAAAGTTATCATGCATGAAAAAGAGGGAACTGATATTTTCTAAAAGTCAAGGGCAGTATCCCTGAATTTAAAACAGCTCTCAGGTGCAGTTGCTCATGACTGGCTGTTGTTTTTGCCCAAAGTTCCAGAGTCATTCATGCTGATCATACTATCAAGCCTGAACCTAGCTTTGACAGTGAAAGATAGCCTGTGCCCTTGGGCCTCTCCCGAGTCTGCTTGAAGTGTGACCTACATCACATTAAAAGCCAGTTTGTGCCCAGGATTACATCATCCCACAAGACGTCTGCAGGCTAAGGGCAAGAAGCCATGAAACTTTTCTTTTAAGCAATGGGCTTTACCACCTCATAGTGTTTACATTTTTAATAGGTGATGAGAGAATTTGCAATAGTCTGTGTACATCTTGACCCAAAGATGGAATGATTTGAAGAGACCCTGGCCTTATATGAATAGTTGCTGTTCATGCCCCTGTACCTATTCATCACTGGAGAAGTCTGAGCTCATGTCTACTTTTTAATACACAAAGAGTCCATAAATTCAACAACGGTCCGACCATTCTTCTAGATCATTAAATTATATAGTGAGATTTTATCATACAAGTCTTGGCCTTCGAAATTCATCATTCTGAAGAAAGATTATCGTTATATGTAGCTGTAAAATTATTCTGATATAAATATTCTACTTGGAAAGAAATGCAATATTCGCTCTAACAGAAAACAGTGGCAAACAGAATTAACTTTCTATTGTTTGACATGTGACAATGATCTTATCTTTCATTGTGAGAAGAAAGGTAAAGGCTTTATATTAATTAAAGGTTAGCAAGTATATTGCAGAAGCTTGAAGCTGAATTGCTAAATGGCTGATAAAATTATTAGTTAGGGAACCATAAAAGGTATCTTATTTTCACCTGATGCCAAGGTGCTGCAAAAGCTTTTGTAAAGGAAAAGTCATCGTTTTTAAAAGCACCATAAAGGTGGACATAAATATGAAATGAAATCCTTGCATTATTTTAGTTTTACCCCAGCAATTTATTGTCAGCTTGTCCTTTAAATGTACTGCAAGGTTTCACAACCATAAAAATCCTGAGTTCCAGAACAGACTAAAGTGGTCATACAGGTTGGCTTCACAGGTCTAGACAAGACTGGCCTGAAACTGTCTTAACACCATAAGAACTCAAGGATAGAGAATCAACTTTGTCCCCTGGTATACTTGATTACTAGCTAGAAAATTTTTAAAGAGTGAGTCTCATCCCACAGCACAAAACCATTTTATTTATTTTAATTGTTCATTGTGGAGATGGAGCATGGCTTACACTGGATTAATCAAGTGACCTACAGTACGCTGAGTGTTCTGCTGTCTGTGGGTATTAACAGATTCAGCTGGACCAGAAAAAAATAAAGGTTATACCTGGTTGGCTAAAAATATTTGGAGCTCAAATTGCTTTGCATGGCATTCAAGATTCTTCAGAATCTGGCTCCAATTTACAATGCTTCAGCTACATAAATCGTTCCCCATTCTCTGATGATGTTATGTACTTTTTCATCTCTGAATCATTATTTTCTGTGCCCTGCTGTCTATGCCCTTCCCTCCCCATTAGCTGATGAATTCCTCTTCATTTGTCAAACTTCAAGTCACAGGTCACCTTGCCTTAGCAGCCTTCTTCAATTTTGCCATCCACTCCCCTGGCCTGGGAGAAGATATGACTCCCTTTATCTTCCAGTGCACATTACCCAGTATCTACTTGCATCTCTCTACTCTCGAAGTACTTTGTTTAGAAGATATATTCCTTTTGTACAAGGTCCTTCTCTGTTTTCATCCATGCACCTATTTAGAGGCCAAACAAAACACCTAACATATAACGGGCACTCAATAAATGCTAACCACATCATTCACATGGATATTATTGTACCTATGTATAATATCTAGCATATCTATTTCTAATATTGTGAACAATGAAGGCAGTTACCATTTTCTGTTCATCTTTTTGTTTCTGCAGTGTCTATCATCACATTATTGAATGAAAAGAATGAATTTACTTGTGAGGTACTGTGTAAGCATGTTCTTTAAGAAACTTTTGGAAATAGAAAAGTAATCCCAGCACTGGGAAGGTTTTGAATAATGGAGAGCTGTCTGATCACTGTCATTGTCTTTTGTCTTGGTAAAAGCCACAATGATCTTTTGCCTGAATAACAGCCACAGTCTCTCCAATTGGTTTTGTTCCAGTTCAATTCCATAAATCCTTTGCACTGAAATAAAAATTATCCATTTTAAAAACTGAAATCTGATACATCATCTCCTGACTTTAAAACCTTGAGTGGCTTTCCATTGCTTTTCAGATGATCTCTAAGTCCCTTGGCACGGTTACTAGTCCTTGCATTATACAGTCTTTGCCTCTGCACCTCATTCTCTCCCAGTTTGCTCCAGGGTCTGGCTCACTGGGGTATCTTCAGGGCTAGAATATGCAGTGCTCTCTATGGACTCTTGCACAGGGTGGAACATACTTCCATGATTACCCGGCACCTTATCATGTAACTGCTACTACAGATCTTTGGATCTCATGTTAAGCACTTTCAGTGTGGTACTCTCTGACCGCCAATGTTTGATTAGGCCTCCTGGTAATATGTTCTCTAAGCACTTTTTCTTTCATATCCTATCAACCATCATGTGTTACGGTCAGTATTTGTTCAACTTTCTGTCTTCTCTTCTAGACTGTCAGATCCATGAGAGAAGAGATTGTGTTGGTTTTCTTTTTAGTGCAGTTTGTATTAGTTTTCTATTGCTGCTGAAACATATTTCCATTGACTTGGTAGCTTAAGCAACAGAAATTTGTTCTTTCATAGCTCTAAAGGCTGGAAGTCCAAAATCAGTATCACCAGGTTGAAATCAAAGTGTCAGTAGGGCTACACCTCATCCAGGGATTTAGGGGAGAATACTTGTCTTACCTCTTCCCGCTTCTTTTGGCTGCAAGCTTTCCTTGGTTTGTGGCTGCATCATTCTGATCCTCAAGGCCAGCATCTTCAAATCTCTCTCCATTCTGTCTTCATGTTACCTTTTATTTTTCCTCTGTGTCAGATCTCCCTCAGCCTCTTTCTTATCAGGCAACATGTGATTACAGAGTAAGCTCCACATCTCAGTATGTTTAATTTAATTACATCTGCAAAGACTCCTTTTTCATATAAAGTAGCCTTTGGCAGGTTCCAGAGATTGGGACCTGATGTAATTGAGGACCATTATCCAGTCCACCACACTACTGAGTTCAGAACTTTTGTCTTAAGCTCTGACTTAGATATGTGTGTGTGTGTGTGTGTATTCTATGATTTTATGTGTTAGTTCATCTAAAACTTTTAAATATATGTAACATTAAATATTTTTATTGATCGGCTTCAGTGTGCCCTTTGTTGTAGATACATTTCTTCAGGTAGTCAAGCTAAAAACTCAGATATGTTGCCTTTCCCCTATCATTGGGAACAGGTCCCAACATCTTGTAACTCTGTGAGTTAGAAGTTAGGTTCTGCTGACTCTACAACTCAGCCTAGTTTCTTAGGGATCAAGCCCTCTTGGAAATGGTAGAAGCAGAATGGAACTTAATAATAATAATGAAAATGATACTACTACTACTACTACTACTACTAATATGCTAGTGCAAGAGAAAGCTTCATTACCTCAGTTGAAAGGCAAGAATAAGGATAGTTTTCCAGGGATATATTAAAACAAACAGCAGTCTATTTGGTGAAAAAGGAGTTGGGGATGTGGGGTAAGAGCCATTACCGGCTGCATGAAATGATAATATTGATGTAGATGACCTTTAGTTTTTATCCCAACAATAAAATAAAAAATTCTATCAAGCGTGTGTTTCTCTTCAATACTATTTTTATTGCAGGAAATATAATACTTTTTATGGGCCCATATTCCTCTCCTTTTATGCTATGAATACTACATCATCTTTCCTTCTCTCTCATCTTGGGGAGGCCAACAACCATATCACTTTCATCATGTGGATCCCAGATCATCTGATACCAAGCTGGAATTCCTCTCGTTGAGATTGGATCAACCATTATTGAATTTGATGCATCAGAGTATCATATTTAATCTTATTTTATTACCACAATAAACCTTTAAGGAAGATATTGTTATTCATCCCATTTTAACAAGAGTCCATTTGAGTTCATATCTGATAGGTGCATAAGCAGTAGTTTAAGATTTCAGTAACTTGAAAGCTAGATATCTGCACTTATTTCAAATTCCTCAGGTTTGGTAGCTAGGAGAGGAAATGCTATCCATTGAGCAATCAGTTGAGAACATATACCACGCTGAGGACATAGCAGTCCTCGGGACAGTCAGACAACCCAGATTTTATACCACTGTTTGGGGCTGATGAGAAAATAGATTTAGAGGACTTTCCCTGAAAACTCAGAGGCAGTAAGTGGCAGAAGTGGGAAGTGAATTGAGGGCCGTGTCTTTAAAAATACCATCCATTTCCTTCTATAATGTTGCCCTCAATTTAAAAGTTGCAATATTTGAAATAAGCTAGAAACAGAAGGACAAACACTGTATGGTTCTACTGCATGAGGTACCTATGAGTAGTCAAATTCATAGAGACAGAAAACAGAAGGCTGGTTGCTGGGGGCTGGGGAGAGGGGGAAAGGTGGATATTGTTTAATAGTTGCAGAGTTTCAGTTGGGCAAGATGAAAATATTCTGGAGATGGACGTTGGTGATAGTTGCACAACAGTGTGGATGTACTTCATGCTACTGAATTGTACACCTAAAGATGGTTGAAATGGTAAATTTCATGTTCTATTTTACTGCAATGAACAAATGTGATTTTTCTATATAGGTTCACTAGTAAACTGAGAAATCGTGTATGAAGGCCAAGGACACGAGCACAATATTTGATAGTCAGAATAAATTAAATAGCATTTTGCTTCAGAGAGAAGGTCAAATAAGCACATTTATCTTTCCCATCTCAGAACTTGTTATTTTATTATTTTTACTGTAAAACCCTTCCAGAGGCAATTTTTCTGTCTGAAAGGCTGATTAAGAATCTTCCTTTCTAAATTTTTTTTTTTTTTTTTTTTTTTGAGACGGAGTCTCGCTTTGTCACCAGGCTGGAGTACAGTGGCGTGATCTTGGCTCACTGCAACCTCCGCCTCCTGGGTTTAAGCAATTCTCCTGCCTCAGCCTTCCAAATAGCTGGGACTACAGGTGCACACCACCATGCCCAGCTAATTTTTGTATTTTTAGTAGAGACGGGGTTTCACCATGTTGGCCAGGATGGTCTTGAGCTCTTCATCTTGTGATCTGCCTGCCTCGGCTTCCCAAAGTGCTGGGATTACAGGTGTGAGCCACCATGCCCAGCCAAGAATCTCCCTTTTTTAAAAAAAGTATTTATCCTCCAATTACTGAAACCGAGGGTATCATAATGAGTAAAATGTAAACTGTTTGGAGAAAAATATTTGTGCAGAACACAACCTCTAACTGTTTTTATCGAGTGTTTTTCATTTAAATGATCTGATGCAACCTAGAAAGGAGGTGCCTGCAATAAGACTTTTTCACAGTGCAGGTATCCAAGAGAAGAAATTGTGAGCTGACATCTAACTTAGATGAAGAGTGAGATAAAGCAGTGAATACAAATAAATACATGAATACCATGAGGTGTCTATCTATTACTTTCATGCACCAAGGAACTAGAACTGGTGATTAAGCAGATGGATCTAAATTCTATAATTTTTGCTTTTTGGTTTTCCCTTGGTTTTATCTCCCTAGGGGAACCATTCAGCTCCAATTAGCTTTGGTTGCCAGGTCCATGATATTGCAATTCTCTGAGTCAAGTAGGCACCAAGCCCATTTTTGCTTGGTTTAGCTGAAAAAGATGTAAATTAGGAGTAGCAGATTGGCTGTCCTTTTTTGTAGG
Source organism: Macaca fascicularis (assembly GCF_037993035.2). Classification (NCBI taxonomy): domain Eukaryota; kingdom Metazoa; phylum Chordata; class Mammalia; order Primates; family Cercopithecidae; genus Macaca; species Macaca fascicularis. The sequence goes on from NC_088381.1 coordinate 78,478,171, forward strand.
TCTGGACTGTTCTAGGCACTACATATTAAGATGATCCCCTAATGCTGAGGAACTGAATGAAGTAGTTTTAATGCATCTATATCTGGCACCTGTGAAGCCAATAGTAAGTGAGGAGTGCTAAGTAGCTATTGTTTTGAAAATAAATTACACATAGATTTAACTTTGCTTTATTTGAAATGGCCCAGTCTTCATTGCATGGAAAGACAGACAGTTCACTTGAATGACAGTTTAATAGCAAATAAGGGGAAAATGGGCTAATAGAGGAAGAATCGCCTGGGGGTGGGGTGGTGGTGGATATGAATCAGTTGTTGATGTGGTTTTAAATCAAGCATGTGTGTTGCGGTTGTAGCTGCGGAATCGTGTTTGGATATTTGTGAGCTGGTAGCACGGTTAATCTGTAGGCACTATCTGTGTGGATTGGTTTTATGGTGTGTGTGTATAGTGGGGAGGGGAGGCCCTACAAGGAACGTTATTTCTAAAAGCTTGAAGACAAAGCTATGGGGAATGGGTGGGGCAGTGCTGGGGAGGTGCGGAGCCCTGGACACTGTCTATTTTCAGGAAGATCTCCTTGGATGAGGTTGAGCCTTTGCAGGAAGCCAAGGTGGGCAGGAGACGAAGGTGAAACATTTTTCCCTAGGGATCCTGTGAGACTTGGGACCTGCTCTGGGTCCAGATGAGAGAATGTGACATAGAATTGAGAAGCCAGTATTCTCTCTTCTTCTTGGAACATAGCTTGTCTCTGGTACAGCAAGAACCAAAGGGGAGGTGACTTTGGGTGACTTTAGGAGACCCAAGCAATGGCACCTCTGGCACACAGCTCAGTTTTCTCAAGAAAGATCCTAGGATCTCAGGAAGTGACATCAGCAAGAGGCCTGTGACAGACCATGGAAGATTTGTGCATACATGTGGAGCAATCTGAGGACCTCCCAGAAATGGTGAGAAAGGCCTGAGAGTTGGAGGTCCTGCCATCTCTAGGCAGGAGTCACACACTAGGGAAGCGTGGATGATTCCACGCAAATGCTCTACAAACCGACGATGCCCCAGAGAATGCTGGCTACTTTCTGTTTTTAACCAGGACTTTGCATGCCATGTGTTAATTCCATATATCCAGTCATCGTCTTTTTGCAATTTCAGAGACACCAATATAGAGAACTCTATTTCTAACAAATGTCTAGACTTATCATAAAAAATAACCTACTCTGCCTAAACAGATGCTCTGTTGCTCTCAAACATCATCTCCTTTAACCTTCACTGCACACCTCAGACAGGTGCTGTCATTGCTGTCTAAGATGAGAGAAAAGGGCAAGGAAATGAACACTTACTAAGAACTGAATATTTTCTGGACACTGTATCAGAAACTTTCCCTGCTTCTTCCCATTTAGGCCTTGTGATCATCTTGAAAGATAGGTATTATTTAATCCCTTGACCAAAAATGAAAACTGAGGCTCTGAAACACTTTTTCTGACATGCGCTGACCAGTGATAGCTCTGGAGCAAACCTAGGTCTCAGACCTCTGCATCCTACTGTACATAGGTTACACGAAAATTTGAAAGGAAAAAGTCTACTTTATAGGAGCTCAAGGGAGATGAGAGGGAGAGAGGAGCAGAGACAGAGGGTTGGGCTCAGAGTCAGTGTGAGATAAAGACTGGTGGTTTTTACACCTGTCCCCCACCAGACATAATTGTAGACATTCTCATTTTCTATTTGTGGTTTGATTAGCTCTCCCTCTGTTCTTCAAGGACACCCGGACACCTGATCTGCCATGAGCGTTAAGCTGAAAGGCTGCCTTTCCAGCACCAGCTTCCAGCTGCCGTAATAAGTATGCTCCAGACTGTTTCTCAACCCTGTTATTTCAAGTTCTGAGCTCTCCTCCCTCCTCTGACTCTGTTCTTGCTGGTGTTAAATGTTCTTGTCAAAAGCAACTATTTACAGGCCATTAACAACAGAACGGATGATTAGGCTCTCTCCAGACCTGATGAATAATGCATACTGCCAGTCAGTGGTTTCACCACCCAGTACAGGGCTCTTCTGAGGAACAGTGCCATTAAAGAATCTGCTGTTCCCTTTCTGAGATCTGAACAATTTGAAGAAACAATTGCATTTTAGTGTGTGGAGGAAAAACCTTGTTCTTCTTGTACTCTGTTGCTTTGGGCAAAAGCAGAGGAAAGAGAAGCTTGCCCATTTCTGTTTCTATCCACGGATAGAAGCAAATCAAATATGTATTTATTTTATCTCTGAGGAAGGATACTATGAAATCTACCTCTAAAGCCTAACACAGAGGCCGAAGTGAGCAAACCTCAGCCACAGCCAGATTTATAAATGGTTCTGGCGGTGTAGACCCACTGCATACTTAGGACATTAAGGAACTTGGAGAGTCCATAAAGGAGACTGAGTAGCAAAGGTCAGAAGTGTACCCATGGATCCAGGTAAGCTGGGCCCTGGAAGCCCAGGAGAAGAGGGCTTCAAAAGCCCATCAAGTGTCACATGCCATAGGACAGTCTAAACAATCTGTGCCCCTGGTGGTCTCAGAACAGGTTTCTCCCCATGACAACCTTATTTTTGTGCACCTCAACTCTTTTCACATTTGGGATAAATCCTTCCTTCACAAATCTCTGCAAGCTGAGAGATCTTACCAAACAGGCAACCAGATAAAGCTTTAAACTGTATGTATTTGCAGTGGATATGCAGTAGAGAGCCTCTTATGGGACCCATGTTGCACAAACAGACTTAGTCCTGTAAATATATGTACTTTACACAAGCCTTATTTATAGAGGAAATTGAGAAGAAAATGTCACTAGAATGTAAATGGTAATGCCATGATATCTAGGCATGAATTAGCAAAAACAAGGTGCACAGCTTCAATGGAACCTTCCAGGCTAATATACCCGAGTGCTATGTTACTACAGAGGAGAGGGGACTGAGGAAGATGGGGAGAAGGAAGAAGAAAGAAGGAATCTGAAAGAAGCAAACAGAAATGGGCAAGCTTGTCTTTCCTCTGCTTTTGCCCAAAACAATAGAGTACATGAAGAACAAGGCTTTTCCTCCACACACTAAAATGCATGAAGTCAAAAAGGGATCCTCTCACCTAAAAATGTATGTGGTCTTCATGATGACAAGATATCAGAAAGTTCTAGAAGCTGTAATTCTTTAGTTCCCTTTCTGACCATTACTGTTATTGGATGGGTTCTGGCAAAACAGAATGACTAACAGGACCAGCTCAACCTGGTGATCACTGCTGTTTCTCTGAGTAACTTTCCATTATCACCATAAGGGAGAATGAAAATTCACATCTCAAGTCCCACATCCTTTCTAATTATTTCCTGAGGCAATATTTCTTCCTCCCTGTGTACCCTATGTTACCAGGAGATCAAGGTCACAAACTATCCATATAGGGGTAAGAGGTCTATACCATTAACAGATCATTGTTAATTGTCTCTTGTTAATTATCTCATTTGTTAATTGTCCTGTGCTGCTATACAGAGATCATGGACATTCAAGGTCATGGTCTAGATACACACTCTTTGACATTGATAAGTTGCTCACATCTCCTATTTTTCTACAAAATAGTGCAAGTCTTTATGGGGATTGGTTTAGTTGCTCATTTGTTTCTTGGGGATATCCAGCAACCAAACACCTCTCCTTCTCTGGGAGATTCTTGACTGAAAAGTCTTGGCAGAAGGCAGAGGCCTACCTCTCTGTACTGATGCCCAGAGTCAATTTCTCTCTTTTGCTGTCCCCTGGAAACTGGAACATGGTTCTCATAGTCTATGGTTAGCCCATTGGATGTTTTCTTCTGGGATAATGATTCTTAAGCAACTGGCACAAAACACAGGTATTGGGCCCTAATATGCCCAGTAGAAATGGGGACACCAAGAGGACAGCCCAAGCAGCACTGAGTGAGCAGGTCAGTGGTGCTGGTGACATCATTCTAGCCACACTGCTCCTGTGGCCTTGACTCTGTGTCTGATGTGCAGCCTTCAAGTTCATCTTGCAAGCCAGGTCTTCCAGCCTCCCTGCCTGCCCAATAGCCTTCCAGTAATGACTTTTCAGCCTGAGTCAGCCGGAAACTCTCTGTCTTTCAAGTGATTAAGAACACAGGTTCTTTTCTTCTTGAGTCTTAAGATTCCAGCCAACTTCAGGTTAAATTTATACCTTCACAGGCAGTCTGGCTCTTCCTAAAGAAGTTGCTAGTTGTCCACTCTTCTGGGCTTTCTTTAAAATAATCCTCTAACCTCTATCAGTATGTTCTACTTCTCTCTATTCTTTGTATCCCTTTGAATGCCATACAGTCAACACTTTGTATCCAAGGGTTCTGCATCTATAGATTCAACCAACCAAGGATTGAAAATATTCGGTGAAAAAAAATGCATCTGTAGTACATAAATACATACTTTTTTCCTTGTCATTCCCTAAACAATATAGTTTAACAACTATTTGCATAACATTTACATTATATTTGGTATTATAAGTAATCTAGAAATTATTTAAAGTATACAGGAGGATATGCATAGATTCTATGCAAATACTGCACCCTTTTATATCAGGGACTTGAGCATCTGAGGATTTTGCTATCCCTGGGGTTCCTGGAACCAATCCCTTATGGATAATGAGGGATGACTACTTCCTGATGAAAGCTCCTCCTTCAGTAACACACTCCTCCGGGCATAGTCCCGCAAGATGCCTGTGCCATTAGCGAGGAGTATCTGCCTTCCACGTGTGCTTTTGTCTTATCTATTCCTTTGCTACAAAGAGCTTCTTGAATACCAGATGATTTCCAGAAAGTCTGTTTTGTAACAATCGCCAAAGAATTTTTGTGGCAAGCTGGGTGATTCTCTTTTTACAGTAGTGGTGAATTAACAAGAGATATAGTCATTTTGTAACTTCTACATAGGAATCCTGAAAGCAGTCTGAGAAAATTCATTTGAAATACAGTCACGCACTGCATAATGATATTTTCGTCAATGATGAACTACATGTACCATGGTGACCCTGTAAGATTATAATAGAGCTGGAAAATTCCTGTGGCCTAGTGACATCGTCAGTGCAATTACTTTATTTTTTAATAAGTTTGGTGTGGTCTATGTGTTCAGTGTTTATAGTCTACAGTAGTGTACAGTAATGTCCTAGGCCTTCACATTCACTCACCACTCACTGACTAACCCAGAGTAACTTCTGGTCCTTCAATCTCCATTCATGGTAAGTGCCCAGAAAAGGTGTACCATTTTTTTAGTACCATATTTTTACTGTACATTTTCTCTCTTTAGATATACACAGATACAACTGTGTGACAATCATCTACAGTATTCAGCAAAGTAGCATGCTGTACAGGTTTTTAGCTGGGCAGTCATAGGCTACACCATGTAGCCTAGTTGTGCAATGAGATATACCATCTAGGTTTTTGTAAGTACACTCTAAGATGTTCCCACAAGGACAAAATCATGTAGCGATGCATTTCAAAGAACACATCCCCATCATTAAGCAGTGCCCGACTTTATATGTAACCTTTGAAAGAAATAAAAGGCAGAGGAATATCCTCATAATGAATTACGTTGTTCTTCACTGTTTCCATTTGATCAATGGAAAAAGTATCCTGTTTTTCAGAACAATTGCTTTGAGAATTGTTCCGTTTGTGTCCAGGTTTGTTTGTGTCATTCACCGTATAAAGCAGGACATGGAAGACGTAATCATACATTTTGTAATAATTTCACTGCTTGTTCTGGGGCAATGAGCACAGGTAACAGGGTTGTATTTTGCCACAATTCTAGGGGGTGCTATTCATATCCTAGTCTCGGCGGAGGATCCTTCCTGGAGGTTTGCTGATGCACAGCCAGCTCAGCTCTGGGAAGCAGCCTCACGGAGTAAGAAACATTAAAAATATGTATATTAGAAATGAAGGGATGATTTCCTGGTCCCTTTGAGTGAAACCCCCAGTGAGTGTGCAATTAATTCTCCACAGAGGTACCAAGTCTGGGCTGCTTTATAAGCAGCAAAAAATGTCTCATTTATATTCCACTTTCAGAGATAAGGAAAAGATATTTAAAGGCTATTTAGTCACTCTCTAGCACTCGAAACTTATGGATGATTCTGTCAAAAGTGAAGATTTAAAAAATGAATAATAAAACCACTTTCAGAGATAACTGCCAGTAATTTTTTTTCTTTTCTTCTAAGGTGAATATGAAATATGAATTGATACCATAGACAGAGGAAATATATCAAATAATTTGCTCAGCAGGGGAGACATCTCTTGCAGGAAGGACTGCTGATTGCAAGGCTAGGTTCACCCACTGGGTTCTTCCCCTCTGGAGCTTCTGTAAGAAGAGTCCATTGTTTCCACAGAAGCATAGAAAAGGATTAGTGATTTTTTTTTTTTTTTTTTCCTGTGGGTGTCTCTGGTTGATGACAAACTGCCATCCACAGGGGCAGATGGTCTTTATTTTATGACAGGGCAGAGTCTGTCCTTTGGGTCCTCAAATCATAACTCAATGAAACCCACCATTCACCTTCCATTTTGCAACCTGAGTTCCGGTGACCGGACTGCTCTGGGCTGAGCATGGTACAGATTTTAGTGATTAGAAGCTGCTAGAATCATTGAAACAACTAAAGATTAATAATGAATTGCAGGACTGTTACCATGAACCAAGGAGACTCTCACAAATGAGCCTGGGGCTATTTTCTTATCACTTCATGAGAAAATTCTCCCCAGGCCATCTGGCTGTATCAAAATGTAAAAGATACATAGCCTTTGGCCAACCAATTCCATACTTGGGATTTTTTAAAACATTAATTTCATTTCAAATGTAAATATATTCACATGATACAAAATTGAAAATATAAAAGGGCATAATTTAAAAATATCTTTCATACTTTTGTCCTCTAGAGACCCATTTTTTTCTCCGGAGAAGCAACTGGTATTTTATGTATTATTCTAGAGACATCTATGGATTAAACAAATACACAGATATGTTCCTTCTTCCATGTTTAAAATAAAAATTATAGCATTTATATTGTCCTTGGAATTTTTTTAGCCAAGCGTTTTGGGGAAAGAATTTTAGATTCAGAGAAAAGTTGCAAAGATAATACAAAGGGTTTCTATATACCTTTGTCCAGTTTCTCCTAATATGAACATCTTACATTTCTGTAGAGCATTTGTCAAAACTAATAAATTTAAACCAGTACATTACTATTAATGAAACTACAGACTTTATTTGGACGTCAGTCATTTTTTTTTTTTCCACTAATGTTCATTTTCTGTTTCAGGCTCCAATCTAGAATACCACATTGCATTGCAAGATGAATAACTTCCCTCGCTCCCTCCCTCCCTCCCTTCCTTTCTTCCTTTTTTCCTTCCCTTAATTGCTGTGGGCTTGTTGGGGGTATGTATGGTTGTATGATTTTTTTACATGCATGGATTTATGAAATGGCCACCATAATCAGCATACAGAATAGTTTCATCTCCCTGAACATCTCCCTCCGTTCCCCATGGCAATCACTGATTTGTTCTCCCTCACTATAGTTTTGTCTTTTTGAGAATGTCATAAAAATGGAATCATGCAGTTTGTAACCTTTGGAGACTGGCTTCTTTTACTCAGCATACTGCCCTTGAGTTGTTGCGTGTATCAATGCCTATCTATCCCCCCTCTTTTTTTTTTTTTAAACTGAGCAGTATTCCCTGTGGATATCCCACTGTTTATTTATTCACTCATTGAAGGACATTTTGTTTGTTTTGTTTTACTTACTATATCTTGAAACTCTTAAAAATTTATTTCAAGCATAAAGAGTTGCATTGAAATATTATTATTGCTCTTATTTTAAATTCAGAACTAATATGTGATTGGTAAAAACAAAAATGAAAGCAAACAAAAAACCAAAAAAGTAAAAGAGAAGAAACAAAATGGGGGTGCTCTCCTCTGACCCTCAAATACATACGAAGGCAGTAAGAAGCTCTTAACCATTTTCTTTGCCTCATTGCAGACTTGCCTTGTTTTTTACATTCCTTTTTGAAAACTCTTTTAAATATCAATCATGTACTTTAAATGCATATCATATATTTTTAAAAGTATGTCTGATGTATGTATATCGTTTGGAGGATAATGATAAAAGATCATGCTGGTATCTAACATGCAATTTAAGAAAGGGCTTCCCACAAACATCAGTAGTCTGCTGTGCCCTTCTCCAATTTGTAACCCTCCCTGTTTCACATGAGCAACATTTTCTCTTTTTGAAAAAATAACTCCCTTGGTTTCCTTTATAGTTTTGCTACATATGTGTGTATCCCTAAGCCATACATTATTTAGTTTTGCCTATTTTTGACCTTTATGACATCATGCAGTATATGTTCTTTTCTATCGGTTTTCTTTAATGTTAAATTTAAGCTTTTGATAAACAAATTAAATGAAAAAGCAATGTATGTTGATGCTGATGTATAGATGTATTTTATTTCCACTGCTAGATGATATTTAATGGCACAAACACATCTATATTTATATATCTGCTTTATTGTTGAAAAACATATGTTCAATTTAAAGCATTTGGGGGAGGATTATAAACAATGCTGCCAAGAATATTGTGTATGGCTTACAAGTGGGATTGTTGTATAGACGGCTATGTGTATTTTCCCCCTTATTCGGTAATGTGAATTATATCTAAAGTAGTTGGCCAGAGTTATATTCTGGCCAGTGGTGTGTGGAGATTATGCCATTCTATGTCTTTGCCAATACTTGATGTTATCATTCTATTTTATCTTTGCCAATCTGACGGGTATGGAATGGAATCTAATTTTGGCTTTATTTTACATTTTCCTGACTACCGATGAGTTGGAACATATCAAATGTGAGTATTTTGGCAATTCTCAGTTTATCTTTTGTGAAATGCTATACAAGAAATGCCTGTTATATCTTTTGTTCTTTGAAATGAATTTTTAAATTTTTTCATTATTGTCTTAAATAATTTTTTAAAATTCTGAATACTTATTCTTTGTTGGTTATAAATATTTTATATATCATCTCCCAATTTTCTGGCTCAAATTTTTGTCTGTAGTGTCTTTGATGAAGTGGAGTTTATTGCTAGTGAATTTATCTTGTCCATTGTGGTGTGCTTTTAGCACCCTGTTTAGAAATTTTTTACTACCAAATAATTATGAAGGTATTTTGGTAGATTTTTTTCTAAAAGTTATAAAGTTAGATTTTCCATTTAAGTGTTTAATCTGTCTGGAATTATTAAAGAAAATAGTTGGAGTAGTGGTTAGGAGCAAGGATTTTAACATCAGGCCATCTGAGTTTTGAATTCCACCTTTTATCAGTTACTTGGTAAGTTTCCCCTGTGGAAATTTCAACTTTTTAACTTGGATTCAACCTCTCTGTGTCTCAGTTTTATCATCTCTAAGGATAATTTAAAAAGAAAGTCTGTATAGTTTTGCAGTTTCAAGTTTCAAATAAGTTATGCTGAGCGCGGTGGCTCATGCCTGTAATCCCAGCACTTTGGGAGTCTGAGGCGGGTGGATCACAAGGTCAAGGTCAGATAGAGACAATCCTGGCTAACAAGGTGAAACCCCGTCTCTACTAAAAATACAAAAACTATATTGATTCTTCCTATCCATGAGCATGGTATGTTCTTCCATTTGTTTGTGTCCTCTTTTATTTCACTGAGCAGTGGTTTGTAGTTCTCCTTGAAGAGGTCCTTTACATCCCTTGTAAGTTGGATTCCTAGGTATTTTATTCTCTTTGAAGCAATTGTGAATGGAAGTTCATTCATGATTTGGCTCTCTGTTTGTCTGTTACTGGTGTATAAGAATGCTTGTGATTTTTGCACATTAATTTTGTATCCTGAGACTTTGCTGAAGTTGCTTATCAGCTTAAGGAGATTTTGGGCTGAGACAATGGGGTTTTCTAAATATGCAATCATGTCATCTGCAAACAGGGACAATTTGACTTCTTCTTTTCCTAACTGAATACCCTTGATTTCTTTCTCTTGCCTAATTGCCCTAGCCAGAACTTCCAACACTATGTTGAATAGGAGTGGTGAGAGAGGGCATCCCTGTCTTGTGCCAGTTTTCAAAGGGAATTTTTCCAGTTTTTGCCCATTCAGTATGATATTGGCTGTGGGTTTGTCATAAATAGCTCTTATTATTTTGAGATACGTTCCATCAATACCAAATTTATTGAGCGTTTTTAGCATGACGGGCTGTTGAATTTTGTCAAAGGCCTTTTCTGCATCTATTGAAATAATCATGTGGTTTTTGTCTTTGGTTCTGTTTATATGCTGGATTAAGTTTATTGATTTGCATATGTTGAACCAGCCTTGCATCCCAGGGATGAAGCCCACTCGATCATGGTGGATAAGCTTTTTGATGTGCTGCTGGATCTGGTTTGCCAGTATTTTATTGAGGATTTTTGCATCGATGTTCATCAGGGATATTGGTCTAAAATTCTCTTTTTTTGTTGTGTCTCTGCCAGGCTTTGGTATCAGGATGATGTTGGCCTCATAAAATGAGTTAGGGAGGATTCCCTCCTTTTCTATTGATTGGAATAGTTTCAGAAGGAATGGTACCAGCTCCTCCTTGTACCTCTGGTAGAATTCAACTGTGAATCCATCTGGTCCTGAACTTTTTTTGGTTGGTAGGCTATTATTTATTGCCTCAATTTCAGAGCCTGCTATTGGTCTATTCAGGGATTCAGCTTCTTCCTGGTTTAGTCTTGGGAGAGTGTACGTGTCCAGGAAATTATCCATTTCTTCTAGATTTTCTAGTTTATTTGCGTAGAGGTGTTTATAGTATTCTCTGATGGTAGTTTGTATTTCTGTGGGGTCGGTGGTGATGTCCCCTTTATCATTTTTTATTGCGTCTATTTGATTCTTCTCTCTTTTCTTCTTTATTAGTCTTGCTAGAGGTCTATCAATTTTGTTGATCTTTTCAAAAAACCAACTCCTGGATTCATTGATTTTTTGGAGGGTTTTTTCTGTCTTTATCTCCTTCAGTTCTGCTTTGATCTTAGTTATTTCTTGCCTTCTGCTAGCTTTTGAATGTGTTTGCTCTTGCTTCTCTAGTTCTTTTAATTGTGATGTTAGAGTGTCAATTTTAGATCTTTCCAGCTTTCTCTTGTGGGCATTTAGTGCTATAAATTTCCCTCTACACACTGCTTTAAATGTGTCCCAGAGATTCTGGTATGTTGTATCTTTGTTCTCATTGGTTTCAAAGAACATCTTTATTTCTGCCTTCATTTCGTTATGTACCCAGTAGTCATTCAGGAGCAGGTTATTCAGTTTCCATGTAGTTGAGCGGTTTTGATTGAGTTTCTTAGTCCTGAGTTCTAGTTTGATTGCACTGTGGTCTGAGAGACAGTTTGTTATAATTTCTGTTCTTGTACATTTGCTGAGGAGTGCTTTACTTCCAATTATGTGGTCTATTTTGGAATAAGTGTGATGTGGTGCTGAGAAGAATGTATATTCTGTTGATTTGGGGTGGAGAGTTCTATAGATGTCTATTAGGTCTGCTTGCTGCAGAGATGAGTTCAATTCCTGGATATCCTTGTTAACTTTCTGTCTCATTGATCTGTCTAATGTTGACAGTGGGGTGTTGAAGTCTCCCATTATTATTGTATGGGAGTCTAAGTCTCTTTGTAAGTCTCTAAGGACTTGCTTTATGAATCTGGGTGCTCCTGTATTGGGTGCATATATATTTAGGATAGTTAGCTCTTCCTGTTGAATTGATCCCTTTACCATTATGTAATGGTCTTCTTTGTCTCTTTTGATCTTTGATGGTTTAAAGTCTGTTTTATCAGAGACTAGTATTGCAACCCCTGCTTTTTTTTGTTCTCCATTTGCTCGGTAAATCTTCCTCCATCCCTTTATTTTGAGCCTATGTATGTCTCTGCATGTGAGATGGGTCTCCTGAATACAGCAAACTGATGGGTCTTGACTCTTTATCCAGTTTGCCAGTCTGTGTCTTTTAATTGGAGCATTTAGTCCATTTACATTTAAGGTTAATATTGTTATGTGTGAACTTGATCCTGCCATTATGATATTAACTGGTTATTTTGCTCGTTAGTTGATGCAGTTTCTTCCTAGCCTCGATGGTCTTTACATTTTGGCATGTTTTTGCAATGGCTGGTACTGGTTGTTCCTTTCCATGTTTAGTGCTTCCTTCAGGGTCTCTTGTAAGGCAGGCCTGGTGGTGACAAAATCTCTAAGCATTTGCTTATCTGTAAAGGATTTTATTTCTCCTTCACTTATGAAACTTAGTTTGGCTGGATATGAAATTCTGGGTTTAAAATTCTTTTCTTTAAGAATGTTGAATATTGGCCCCCACTCTCTTCTGGCTTGGAGAGTTTCTGCTGAGAGATCTGTTGTTAGTCTGATGGGCTTCCCTTTGTGGGTAACCCGACCTTTCTCTCTGGCTGCCCTTAAGATTTTTTCCTTCATTTCAACTTTGGTGAATCTGGCAATTATGTGTCTTGGAGTTGCTCTTCTTGAGGAGTATCTTTGTGGCGTTCTCTGTATTTCCTGAATTTGAATGTTGGCCTTCCCTACTAGGTTGGGGAAGTTCTCCTGGATGCTATCCTGAAGAGTGTTTTCCAACTTGGTTCCATTTTCCCCCTCACTTTCAGGCACCCCAATCAGACGTAGATTTGGTCTTTTTACATAATCCCATACTTCTTGCAGGCTTTGTTCATTTCTTTTTCTTCTTTTTTCTTTAGATTTCTCTTCTCACTTCATTTCATTCATTTGATCCTCAATCACTGATACTCTTTCTTCCAGTTGATCGAGTCGGTTACCGAAGCTTGTGCATTTGTCACGTATTTCTTGTGTCATGGTTTTCATCTCTGTCAGTTTGTTTATGGCCTTCTCTGCAGTAATTATTCTAGTTATCAATTCTTCCACTCTTTTTTCAAGAGTTTTAGTTTCTTTGCACTGGGTACGTAATTCCTCCTTTAGCTCTGAGAAGTTTGATGGACTGAAGCCTTCTTCTCTTGTCTCGTCAAAGTCATTTTCCATCCAGCTTTGATCCGTTGCTGGCAATGAGCTGCGTTCCTTTGCAGGGGGAGATGCACTCTTATTTTTTTGAATTTCCAGCTTTTCTGCCCTGCTTTTTCCCCATCTTTGTGGTTTTATCTGCCTCTGGTCTTTGATGATGGTGACGTACTGATGGGGTTTTGGTGTGGGTGTCCTTCCTGTTTGTTAGTTTTCCTTCTAACAGTCAGGACCCTCAGCTGTAGGTCTGTTGGAGATTGCTTGAGGTCCACTCCAGACTCTGTTTGCCTGGGTATCAGCAGCAGAGGCTGCAGAAGATACAATATTGCTGAACAGCGAGTGTACCTGTCTGATTCTTGCTTTGGAAGCTTCCTCTCAGGGGTGTACTCCACTGTGTGAGGTGTGGGGTGTCAGTCTGCCCCTAGTGGGGGATGTCTCCCAGTTAGGCTACTCAGGGGTCAGGGACCCACTTGAGCAGGCAGTCTGTCCGTTCTCAGATCTCAACCTCCCTGTTGGGAGATCCACTGCTCTCTTCAAAGCTGTCAGAGTCGTTTGCATCTGCAGAGGTTTCTTCTGCTTTTTTTTGTTGTTGTTGTTGTTGTTGTTTAGCTGTGCCCTGCCCCCAGAGGTGGAGTTTACAGAGATAGGCAGGCCTCCTTGAGCTGCTGTGAGCTCCACCCAGTTCGAGCTTCCCAGCATCTTTGTTTACCTACTTAAGCCTCAGCAATGGCGGGTGCCCCTCCCCCATCCTCGCTGCTGCCTTGCGGTTAGATTGCAGACTGCTGTGTTAGCAATGAGGGAGGCTCTGTGGGTGTGGGACCCTCCCAGCCAGGTGTGGGATATAATCTCCTGGTGTGCCCGTTTGCTAAGACCCTTGATAAAGCGCAGTATTGGGGTGGGAGTTACCCGATTTTCCAGGTGTTGTGTGTCTCAGTTCCCCTGGCTAGGAAAAGGGATTCCCTTCCCCCTTGCGCTTCCCAGGTGAGGCGATGCCTTGCCCTGCTTCAGCTCTCGCTGGTTGGGCTGCAGCAGCTGACCAGCACCGATTGTCCGGCACTCCCTAGTGAGATGAACACAGTACCTCAGTTGAAAATGCAGAAATCACCTGTCTTCTGTGTCGCTCGCGCTGGGAGCTAGAGACTGGAGCTGTTCCTATTCAGCCATCTTGCTCCGCCCCCTGTTAATTTTATTTATTGAGCATTTTTATTTCATTGACCTTTGTATTATTTTTAGTCTCTATTTCATCTAGCTCTGCTCCGATTTTTTTACTTCTTTTCTTCTGTTAACTTGGTTTGGTTTGTTCTTGCTTTAATAGATCCTTTGGAGTACATCATTAGGTTGTTTATTTGAGATCTTTCTACCTTTTCTATGTAAGAATTTATTACTATGAACTTCTGTTAATATTGTTTTTTCTGTAAGTAATAGGTTTTGGTATTTGTGTTTCTATTTCCATTTGTTTCAAAATTTTAAAAAGTTTTCTTTTTATTGATCCAATTGTCATTCAGGAGCATATTATTTAATTTTCATGTATTTGTACAGTTTCCAAAGTTTCTATTTTTTACTGATTTCTAGTTCTATTTCATTGTGGTCTGAAAAAGTACTTGATATGATTTCAATTGTTTTAAATTTGTTGAGATTGTTTTGTGGTCTAACATGGTCTATCCTGGAGAGCATTCCATGTGCTGAGAAGAATGTGTATTCTGTAGCTATTGGGTGAAATATTCTGTAAATGTCTGATAGGTTCATTTGGTTTGTGGTTCAGATTATGTTTGATGTTTCTTTGTTGATTTTCTGTACAGATGGTCAGTTTTAGCTGACAGTGGGATATTAAAGTCCCCAGCTCATGGTGTGGGGGTCTGTCTCTTCTATTATTTCAAATATTTGCTTTGTATATCTTGGTGCTCTGGTGTTGGGTACATATGTATTTACAATTATTATATTGAAAGAATAAAACTCACTATTGGAAGCTCTTGGTGAACTGATCTCTTTATCACTATGTAAAAACTTCTTTGTTTTTAATGTGTCTCTTTAAGTTTGTTTTTACATAGAGTCTATTTTTTCTGATATAAGTATAGCCACTTAAATGTTACAGGTTTTTATATAAAGACTTCTTTGTTTTTATATGTCTTTTAAGTTGTTTTTTACTTAGAATCTATTTTTTCTGATATAAGCATAGCCACTCTTACTTGCTTTTGATTTCCATTTGTGAGTAATTTTTTCATCTTTCTACTTTTAATATATGTGTGCCTTTACAGGTGAGGTGAGTTTCCTGTGGGTCTTTTTATTTTTAATTCATTCAGCCAGGCTATATCTTTTAATTGGGAAATTTAAATAGTTTACATTCAAAGTTGTCATTAATACTTGCAGATTTACTCCTGTCATTTTGTTAATTGTTTTCCAGTCCTTTGCTTTGTATATATTTTGTTCCTTTATTCCTCTCTTATTGTTAATCTCTGTGGTCTGGTGGTTTTCTGTAGTGATAACATTTGATTTCTTTTTCTTTCTTATTTGTGTATTGGCTCTAACTGTGAGTTTTATTCTTTTTTTTTTTTTTTTTTTTTTTTGAGATGGAGTCTTGCTCTGTCCCCCAGGTTGGAGTGCAAAGGTGCAATCTCGGCTCACTGCAAGCTCCTTCTCCTGGGTTCATGCCATTCTCCTGCCTCAGCCTCCCAAGTAGCTGGGACTACAGGCATGTGCCACCACGCCCAGCTAGTTTTTTGTATTTTTAGTAGAGACAGGGTTTCACCATGTTGGCCAGGATGGTCTTGATCTCTTGACCTTGTGATTCGCCCGCCTCAGCCTCCCAAATGCTGGGATTACAGGTGTGAGCTACTGCGTCCGGCAAGTTTTATTCTTTCTGGTGTTTTTATGATGGCAGATATTGTTCTTTCATTTTCAGATATATCCCTAAAGCATTTGTTTTAGGGCTGGTCTAGTGGTGATGAATTTCTTCAGTTTTTGCTTGTCAGGGAAATACTTTATTTCTCCTTCATTTCTGAAGGATAACTTTGCTTGGTATATTATTCTTAGCTGACCATTTTGTTCCTTTCAGGTTTTTTTTTTGACCCTGAATAAACTTACAATTTAATGAGGTTCTGAATATATGCATGTATACAAATAAATGGATACAGTAAAACTATTGGAAGCTCTTGGTGAACTGATCTCTTTATCACTATATAAAAACTTCTTTGTTTTTAATGTGTCTCATTGAAACAATGAACCGTATGATAGTATTAGTTCTACACGAACTATAATGCAAATGCAACATAAACTCTTTCAGAAAATAGAGGAGGAAGGAATACTGATTTTATTAGTCAGCTTTTCCCTGATACTAAAAACCAGACAAAGACATTACAATAAAACTAGAGACCAACATCCCTCATACACACAAATGCAATAATCCTTAGCAGAATATTAGGAAATTTAATCTAGTAATACACAAAAAGAATAATACATTACAATTAAGTGGGATTTCCCCATGAATGGAAAGCTAACATTCAAAATTCAATTAATGTAATTTACTGTATTATAAGAAGAAAAACTTTATAATCATCTCAACAGATGTGGAAAAAGATTTGCAAAATTTTACACCAATTCCTGATAAAAACTCTCAGAAAAGTAGAAATAGAAGGGAAATTCCTCAACCCAATAAAGGCATTTACTTAAAAATTATAGTTAAGATCATACTTAATGACCAAAGACTAAACACTTTCTCCTTAAAATTGGGAACAAAGGAAGAATGTCCGCTCTCACTTCTACTATTTATCATCATACTGTGAGTCTTGGATTGTACAATAAGACAAGAAAAAGATATAACAAGCATATAAATTGAAAACAAAAAAAAATCCCATCACTCTCTCTATTTGTCATCTATTTCTAGATGATATGATTGTCCAATTAGAAAGTCCCAAAGAATTTTCAAAAAAGCTACTAGAATAAGTAAGTTTAGTGAATTCATAGGATACAAGATCAATATACAAAAATATGAACTTTCTAGATACTGGCAATAAACAGAAATTGAAATTTAAAAGTACCATTTACAGTAGTATAAAAATAAAATATTTAGGTGTCAATTTAATACTAGCTCTGTGTACTGAAAACTACAAAACACAAATGAAAGAAATCAATAAGACAAATAAATGGGTAAGCTATACCATATTCATGGATGCAGAGACTCAATATTGTAAACTGTCCATCATCCTCTCCTAATAGACCTACAGATTCCATGCAGTTTCAATCAAAACATTCCAACATGGCTTTTTTGTTTGTTTTTGAGAGACAGGGTCTCTGTTACACAGGATAGAGTGGAATGATGTGCAGTGGTAAAATCATACCTCACTGCAGCCCCAAACTCCTGAGTTCAAGTGAACCTCCCATCTCAGCCTCATGAGTAGCTTGGAAGGCATGAGCCACCATGCCCAGACAATAAGGTTTTTTGAATATTCTATACAAGTTAATTCTAAAATTTATATGGAAAAAATGAATTAGAATTATTAAAACAATGTTTAAAAAGAAGAGCACATTGATTTTAAGACTGACTACAAAGCTACAGTAATCAAGACAGTGTGGGGGTATTAGTGAGAGTACAGACACGTAAATCAAAGGAACAGAATACAGAGTACAGAAGTAGACTCAAACAAATGTTATCAATTACTTTTCAACAAGATTTGAAGGCAATCCAATGGAAAAAGAATGGTCTTTTCACTCAGTGATGCTGGAACAACGGTACATCCACATGCAAATAATAATCTTGACCCATACCTCTTACCATATACAAAATTAAACTCAAAATGGATCACAGACCTAAATGTAAAACCTAAAACTTATTAAACTTCTAGAAGAAAATCTTTATGACTTCGGGTTGAAGATTTTCCAAGATATGACATTAAAAATCATGGTCTATAAAATAAAGAATTGATAAGTTAGACTTTATTAAAAACCTAATAATTAAAAAATCTGCTTTTCAAAAGACATTAGAAAATGAAAGGTAAGCCACAAACTGCGAGAAAATATTTGCAAAACACGACAAAGGATTTGTATCCAGAATATATAAAAATGTGAACTACACGCACAACACATGACATATACAAGGAGACACAGACAAACCACCTTAGTGTTTGCAAATTTGACACTCAAATTGGGAAGATCTGGCCTAGAAAAATAGTTTCCTGAAAAAGGCTTAATCTGCCTCCTCCTTCCATGGCAATGACGCTGTTCAGGTTTTAAATGAGGTCTTGGCTTCTATCACACAGAGCCTCTTCTTGGGCTGAAACACACATTCAGGGTGCACCCTTCCTAGGCAGGATGCAGCTGACTCTGGCTGTGGAATAATCGTTGGGTCTCCTCTCAAAGGGAGCTTTGCAGTGACCACCACAGAAGAAGGGAACCAGAGAGAAAGGAGAGCCATCCAGAAAAGTGCAAAATGACACAGTGGATTGCCACTTAGAGTGGTCTGCTTATCTTTAATTAAATGTGTGCCCATGACACATCAGAGTGGAGATGTAACATACAAGCTGCTGCCAAATTAGTCTTCGAACAATGGCAAACTGTGGGGCATTCAGATAACGCAGAGCAGGAGTGGACATTTTGTATGGATTTGTCAGGATAAGGTCTCTGTCTAGTCTAAAGGCAGAAAGAGGCCATATCCGTGCCTAGGGGGTAGCTGTGAGCGACAGGATGTAAGAGAGTGAAAACTGAAATGGAAGATGAGGATGAGCAGAGAATGAGAGAAAGAAAGCAGCCTTGGGAAAAACTGGGTAGACGGGCAGAAAGTGCAGGTGAGTCGTGTAGAGACTACCAACAAACAGAAAACCAAAATGAGCCCCACTGCAGGAGGAGTCAGCCTCTGAGTACCCTGGGTGTGGGCGGTCTGAGCACAGGCACTGGAACACCCTTGTGGGCATTGTGTCCTTCATTCCTGGTATGTGCTAAGTGCTAAATATTTAGCACAAGATTTCCCATTGCTGAATTACCTTTATTTCCTTTTTATTTTTTATTATACTTTAAGTTCTAGGGTACATGTGCACAACGTACAGGTTTGATATGTAGGTATACATGTGCCACGTTGGTTTTCTGCACCCATCAACTCATTTACATTAGGTATTTCTCCTAATGCTTTCCCTCCCCCAGCCCCCCACCCCCAACAGACCCTGGTGTGTGATGTTCCCCACCCTGTGTCCAAGTGATCTGATTGTTCAATTCCCACCTGTGAGTGAGAACATGCGGTGTTTGGTTTTCTGTCCTTGTGATAGGTTGCTGAGAATGATGGTTTCTAGCTTCATCCATGTCCCTGCAAAGGACATGAACCCATCTTTTTTATGGCTGCATAGTATTCTGTGGTGTATATGTGCCACATTTTCTTAATTCAGTCTATCATTGATGGACATTTGGGTTGGTTCCAAGTCTTTGCTATTGTGAATAGTGTCACAATAAACATACGTATGCATGCGTCTTTATACCAGCATGCTTTTGGTGTTTTAGTCATGAAGTCTTTTCCCATGCCTATGTCCTGAATGGTATTGCTTAGGTTTTCTTCTAGGGTTTTTATGGTTTTAGGTCTAATTTTTAAATCTTTAATCATCTTGAATTAATTTTTGTATAAGGTGTAAGGAAGTGTACTATTACAGTCTGTCACAGCTTCCCTTGTTTAGGAAAGGGAAATCCCCTGACTCCTTGCACTTCCCAGGAGAGGCGATGCCCTGCCCTGTTTCAGCTCACCCTCCATGTGCTGTTCCCATTATCTAACCAGTCCCAATGAGATCAACCAGGTACCTCACTAGGAAATGCAGGAATCACCCATCTTTTGTGTCAATCTCGCTGGGAGCTGCAGACTGGAGCTGTTCCTATTTGGCCATCTTAGAAGCGACCACCTTTCTTCTTTGGGTGTTTGTTGCAGAATAATTATTATCTACCTTTGAAGGTCATATTTCCTTGCTTTTTTATGTTTCTTGTGTCCCTTTTTTTTATATTTGCACCTCTGGTGGAACACTCATCCTTTCCAATTGTATGGAATAGCCTTCATAAGGAAACACTTTTTTTTCCCCTGTAGATGTGTCCTACAGTGTTGCTTGGGTAGGGTGCTTTGGCTTTGGTTGAGGGTACAGTAACGTATTTTCATATGAATTTTTCAGCTGTAATTAATGTCAGTGGTGTCTGTGAGTGCCTTGGTGTCACAGGCTGTTGTTGTTCATGAAAGCTGTGGCATAGCTCTGCTGGTGGCAGTGATGTCAGGCAGGCTGGTTCTCAAAACATTAGAAGGTATGCATGAGTTCAGGGAAGCTCAGCTGTGATGGGACATAGGGCTGCTAGTGGCAGCAGCAGGCCTTAGCTAGGCAGATCTCAGGTTCTGGGGACTGAGTATGTCATCTCCTTCAGTCCTGGGGCTAGCCTCCTTGCTGTATGCTGGACCTCCTTTGACCTGGGGTATAGGGCACTGCATGGGCTTGAATTCCAGGATCACTGCTTTACAGCTGTGTCCAATTGGTGTCATGATGCTGTAGCTCTTTGGGTAGATGTCGTGAGATGTTGGTACCACCCCAGGGAGATGGACATGTAGTGGCTTTTGGACCACAGGTTAAGATGCACAGGTTAGGTGGTGGGTTTACTCTGAAAATGGTGATGTTCTGTTACTGGTTGTGTCTTTGGAGGTCAGGGGGATGCAGTGTGAATTATTTCCCAGGAATAATGAGGTAACCTGGACTCCAGGCAGATCCCAAGACTGGACTCAGGTCTTCCAAGGGCTGTGGGTCTCACCTGTAGGAAGGATCAGCAGTATTTATGGTGGAAATGTGGAATCCTGGGGATCTTCTGCTTACTTTTTTTCCCACAGTGGTAAGTCCGTCCTGGCTCTAAGTCAATTCTGGCTGGGTGTTTCTCTTCCTTCTCTATGCTGCCAGCACAAGTCTTCATGCCTCAGAGGGTCTTCATCACTTCTTTACTGAATTTTTTTTTTTTTTTCACCTAGACACGCCACTTGATGTGTGTTTGTTTACTTATTGTTTTGGTATTTCTTTGTGAAGGAGGTAAATGGTGAGTCTATCTATTTAGCCATGATAGCTGCTTTTATCTCTGGTCCTCCTTTTGGCCACAAAACTATTTTTATTTGATGCTAATATAACCATCCCAGCTTCCATTTGTTTACTATTTTCTTGGTGCACTTTTTTAAGCATTAATATCACACTTTGTATTTCCTTATTGTCAATGTGTCTATTTTCAAAACAATGTAGTTTTATTTCTTGTCAATTTATTTTTTATAATTCTTTTTTTTTTTTTGAGACAGGGCATCATTCTCTTGTGTAGGCTGAAGTGCAGCAGCACAACCATGGCTCACTGCGGACTTGACCTTCCAGGCTCAAGCGATTCTCCCATCTCAGCCTCCTGAGTAATTGGTACTACATACATATGCCATCATGCCCAGCTAATTTTTAACTTTTTTTTTTTTTTTTTTTGTGGAAACGGAGTCTCACTATGTTGCTGGGCCTGGTCACCTCCCACCAGGGATCTTCCCACGTTGGCCTCCTAAAGTGCTGAGATTTCAGATGTGAGCCACTGTGCCCAGCCCATAATTCTTGATTATAACTGGGTATTTAGTCCATTTGCATTGATTGTGATTATAATATGATTGAATTCTTTTATGCTATCTCAGTATTTTTGTTGTCTCTTAAAATTTTCTTTTTTTGAGTTCTTTTAGATTAGTTTTTCTTTTTTTCGTCATTGATTAGATTTGTTTTCCTCCTTTTGTCATTGTCTTTCTTTACTAGTTGAATGTTTGAGGCTCTGTTTCTATTATTTATTACTCTAGGCATGTTAACATAAATATTCAGGTTCACAAAGTCTAAAATTTAAAAGTATTATGTTCTTCTTCCAAACAAGAAAATAATCTTACCAGGCTATAATTTCAAATACCTACCCTTATTGCTATTAGTTTTCAGAATGTTTGTCCTATCATGTTTATTTTTTAACTTCAAATTATATGAGATTATTGTTACACTATAACTTTTTGTTGAGATTTACCTACAAATTTAGCATAAAACATAAGTCTCAATTTTAAAAGATTAAAACTGTACAAAGCATGCTCAATTTTTTTATCATACCTTGTTGAGATTCAAGCTTTTCTATAAGAATCATTTTCCTTTTACATGAAGTCAATCCTCTACAACTCCCTTTAGTAGAGATCTTTTGATAGAAAGACTGTCGTTTGTTATTGGCCAAAACAACAACAACAACAACAAAACAACAAAAAATCACACCCTAACTCTTAAAAGACAGTTTTTATGGGGATAAAATTTCAGACTGATATTTTTTGGTAAGCATTTTGGAATTATTTCATTTCTCAGCTGCACCCACCCAGAACCTGACTGCAGCAGCAGGTAGCTAGGGTAAAATGAGAAATGCTGATATCCTGCCTCTCTTGGGAAAACAGCTCTGTGAGATCTGGAGTTTGAGGGAGCTCTGTGTTCTTGGATACACCTGTATGAAGTAGAGTTTACATCTTACCGAGTTGGAAGGGGTTAGGGAGGGAGTGGGTCTCTAGTCAAATATCACAGATCCTTGCTGTTCTTATTGAATTTTAATCAATTTTCTTGAATTTTTTTTTTCGCATTCTATATGTGTTAGGACCAATTTGAGAGACTTGAAGATATTTTAAAATAATAATTTTCACCAGACTTATTAGGGAGTGGATCTTTAGAACCCCTACACTGGCAGGCTGTACAGTTGAGCCCCATCATGCATTTCTAATTTAATTTCATTGTGAATGAAGAACGTATGTTGAACAATTTTAATCTAAAATATATTGAGAATTATTTTATGTTCCAGATTATGGGCTACCATGAAGGATGTTCTCAACGCACTTGAGGATAACATATAGTCTGGTGTTTTTGGGTACAGTGTTTTAATATGCTTCTATTGTGCCTCGTTGCTTTATACTGTTTTTTTAGTCTTCTATTTCCTTGTTAATTTTCTGTGTAGTTGCTCAATACATATTGAATGTCAGGTATTTAAGTATCTGACAATTATTGTTGAATTTTCCTTTTTTTTTTTTTTTAACTCTTTCAGTTTTTGCTTCATATATTTTGGGGCCTCTTTTATATGCATATACACATATCTTCTAGGTTGATTGACTTTATAAATTATAAATATTCTTCTCTATCTAAAATGAGCTTTGTAAATATTTTAAAGTCTATTTTTTCTCCCATTTCTATCGCTGTATTTTTTTCTTTTTTTGCCAATTGTATTATGTTTATATTTAAATCAAACCCATAAATGCATTGTTATACTTATTATGTAATTTTACATGGTTTAAGAAAGATGAGGGAAGGAAGAATAGCAAGTATATATGTATAGAGGTTGTTATATTTACCTTATTATGTTTTATGATTCTCTCATTTTCTTCTTGTGAATCTGAGTTACCATAAGGTATAATTTTCTTAGGGCCAAACAAATTTGTTCTCATCTATCTTCTTAGCACTTTTATATAAATATATACGTATTGTTCAAGGTAACTATTAATACTTATTAAATCAAATTAGAAAAAGGAGAATATGCAATCATAGTGTCTTTTACAATTACCTACACAGACATTTTAGCTGATGCACTTTATGTTGATTCAAATTTCTCTCTGGTATCACTTGCTTTCAGCATGAAGAACTTCTTTTAATATTTCTTCTAAGATTGGTATGCTACTGATGCATTTTCTTTTTCTTTAACTTTTAAATTCAGAGGTACAAGTGCAGGTTTGTTATATAGGTAAGCTTGTGTCATGGGGGTTTGTTGTACAGATTATTTCATCACCTACATATTAAATCTAGTATCTGTTAGTTATTTTTCCTGATCCTCCCAGCCTCCACCCACCAGTAGGCCTCATTGTGTGTTGTCCCCCTCTATGTGTCCATGTGTTCTCATCACTTAGTTTCCACTTATAACAGAACATGAGGTATTTGGTTTTCTGTTTCTGTGTTGGTTTCCTCAGGATAATGGCCTCCACCTTCATCCATGTCCCTGCAAAGGATATGATCTCATTCTTTTGTATGGCTACATAGTGTTCCCAGGTATATAAGTACCACATTTTCTTTATCCAGTATATCATTGATGGGCATTTAGTTTGATTCCATATCTTTGCTATTGTGAATGCTGTTGCAATGATCATACACATGCATGTGTCTTTTATAATAGAATGATTTGTATTCCTTTGAGTGTACCCAGTAATGGGATTTCTGGGTTGAATGGTCTTTCTGTCTTTAGGTCTTTGAGGAATCACTACACTGTCTTCCAGAATAGTTGAACTAACTTACATGCCCACCAACAGTGTAGGAGTGTTCTTTTTTCTCGTCAACCTTGCCAGCATGTTATTTTTTGACTTTTTAATAGTAGCCATTCTGACTGGTGCAGGATGGTATCTCCTTGTGGTTTTGATTTGTGTTTCTCTAATGATTGGTGATGTTGACCTTCTTTTCATATGATTGTTGGCTGCATGTATGGCTTTTTTTAGAAAAATGTCTGTTTATGTCTTTTGCCTATGAGTTAATAGGGTTGTTTGTTTTTGGCATCAATGATACTGATCTGAAGTTTCCTTTTCTTGTTCTATATTTGCCAGGTTTTGGTGTCAGGATGATGTTGACCTCATAGAATGAGTTAGGGAGGAGTCCCTCCTCCTCAATCTTTTGGAATATTTTCAGTAGGAGTGGTACTGGCTCTTCTTTGTGCATCTGGTAGAATTCAGCTGTGACTGGTCCTGGGTTTTTTTTTTTTTTTTTTGGTTGGTAGACTATTTATTACTGTCTCAATTTCAGAGCTCATTAATGCTTTGGGGATTCAGAACAAAAAAATTCAGTTTCTTCCTAGTTAAGTCTTGGGAGGTTGTATATGTCCAGGAATTTATCCATTTCTTCTAGATTTTCTAGTTTATGTGCATAGAGGTGTTCATAATTTTCTCTGATGGTTGTATTTCTGTGGGGTCAGTGGTAATATTCCCTTAGTCATTTCTGATTGTGCTTATTTGAATCTTTTGTCTTTTTATTACTCTAGCTAGTGGTCTATTTATTTTTTCAAAAAATTCAGCTCCTGGATTCATTGATCGTTTGAATGACTTTTCATATCTCTATTTCCTTCATTTCTGCTCTGATTTTGGTTATTTCTTGTCTTCTGCTAGCTTTGGGATTTGTTTGTTCTTGGTTTTCTAGTTCTTTTAGTTGTGATGTTAGGTTGTTAACTTGAGATCTTTCTAATTTTTTGATTCCAGCATTTAGTGCTATACATTTCCCTTTTATCATTACCTTAGCTGTGTCCCAGAGATTCTGGTATGTTGTATCTTTGTTCTCATTAGTTTCAAAAAACTTATTGATTTCTGCCTTAATTTCATTATTTACCCAAAAGTAATTCAGGAGCACATTATTTAATTTCCATGTAATTGTATGGTTTGAATGAATTTCTTAGTCTTGATTTCTAATTTAATTGCCCTGTGGTCTGACTGTTATGATTTCAATTCTTTTGCACTTACTGAGGAGTGTTTTACATCAGATTATGTGATTGATTTCAGAGTATGTGCTATGGGGCAATCAGAAGAAAATATATTCAACTGTTTTGGGATAGAGAATTTTGAAAATATCTATCAGGTCAATTTGATTCAGTGCTGAATTCAGGTCCTGAATATGTTTGTTAACTTTCTGTCTTGATGATCTAATATTGTCAGTTGGGTCTTAAAGTCTCCTGCTATTATTGTGTGGGAGTCTAAGTCTCTTTGAAGTCTCTAAGAACTTGTTTTATGAATCTGGATGCTCTTGTGTTGTGTGCATATATATTTAGGATAGCTTTTTTTTGTTGTTGAATTGAACCTTTTACCATTATGTAATATCCTTCTTTGTATTTTTGAATCTTTGTTGGTTTAAAGCTCTGTTTTGCCAGAAACTAGAATTGTAACCCCTGCTTTTTTCTGTTTTCCATTTGCTTGGTAGATTTTTATCCATCCCTTTATTTTCAGCCTGTGTTTTGTTGCCTGTGAGATGGGTCTCTTGAAGACAGTGTACCAATGGGTTGGTTCTTTACTCAGCTTTCACTCTGTGTCTTTTAATTGGGATATTTAGCCCATTTTCATTTAAGATTAGTATGCATATGTGTGGATTTGATCCTGTCATCATGATGTTAGCTGGTTATTTTGCAGACTTGTTTATGTGGTTGCTTTACAGTATCACTGGGTTGTGTAGGTCAGTGTGTCTTTTTAGTGGCTGGTAACAGTCTTTTCTTTCCATATTTAGTGCTTCCTTAAGGAGTTCTTGTAAGGCAGGTCTGGTGGTAACAAATTTCTTCAGCATTCACTTATGAAGCTTAGTTAGGCTGTATCTGGAATTCTTGGTTGGAATTTCTAAGAATGTTGAATATTGTCCCCCAATCTCTTCTAGCTTGTAGAGTTTCAGCTGAGAGGCCCACTGTCAGTCTGATGGGCTTTCCTTTGTAGGTGACCTGGCCTTTCTCTCTATCTACCTTTAACATTTTTGTCTTTCATTTCATCCTTGGAGAATTTCTTGTGAAGTATCTTACTGGATTCTCTGTATCTCCTGAATTTGAATGTTGGCCTCTCTAGGTAGGTTAGGGAAGTTCTTATGGATGATATCCTGAAATATGTTTTCTAAGTTGGTTCCATTCTCCCCATCTCTTTCAGGTACACCAATCAGTTGTAGATTTAGCCTCTTGACATAATCCCATATTTCTCAGAGGTTTTATTCATTCCTTTTCATTATTTTTTCCTCTCTTTTCTGCCTTCTTATTTCAGAAAGCCAGTCTTCAAGCTCTCAGATTATTTCCTCTGCTGGGTCTATTTTGTTATTAATACTTGTGATTATATTATGAAATTCTTATAGTGTGTTTTTCAGCTCTATCAGGTTGGTTATGTTCTTCTTCATACTGGCTATTTTGTCAACTCCTGAAATGCTTCGTCATTTTTTTTTTTTTTTTTTTGAGACGGAGTCTCGCTCTGTTGCCCAGGCTGGAGTGCAGTGGCAGGATCTCAGCTCACTGCAAGCTCTGCCTCCTGGGTTTACGCCATTCTCCTGCCTCAGTCTCCCGAGTAGCCAGGACTACAGGCGCCTGCCACCTCGCCCGGCTAGGTTTTTGTATTTTTTAGTAGAGAGGGGGTTTCACCATGTTAGCCAGGATGGTCTGGATCTCCTGACCACGCGATCCACCCGTCTCGGCCTCCCAAAGTGCTGGGATTACAGGCTTGAGCCACCGCGCCCGGCTCGTCATGATTTTTATCTTCCTTGCATTGGGTTACAATGTGCTCCTGTAGCTCAGTGAACTTTGTTTCTATCTATATTCTGAATTCGGAATTCTACTTCTGCCAATTTAGCCATCTCAGCCTCAACCTTGCTGGAGAGGTGATGTGGTCGTTTTGAGAAAAGAAGGTACTCTGACTTTTTGTTTTCAGCAGTCTTGTGCTGATTCTGTCTAATCTTTATGGGCTTATTTGCCTTCATTCTTTCAGGTTGCTGACTTTTGGATTTTTTTTTTTTTTTTAAACAATCTGGCCACTTTTCCATAGGGCTGCTATGTTAGTCTGTTTTCATGCTGCTGATAAAGACGTATCTGAGACTAGGAAGAAAAGAAAGGTTCAATTGGATTTACAGTTCCACATGACTGAGGAGGCATCAGAATCATGGCATGAGGTGAAAGGCACTTCTTACATGGCAGTGGTAAGAGAAAATGAGGAAGAAGCAAAAGTGGAAACCCTGATAAACCCATCAGAGCTCATGAAACTTATTAACTTTCATGAGAATAGCTTGGGAGAGAGTGGCCCCCATGATTCAATTACCTCCCTCTGTATCCCTCCCCCAACATGTAGGAATTCTGGGAGATAAAATTCAAATTGAGATTTGGGTGGGGACACAACCAAACCACATCAGCTGCTATGGTGTGCTGGGGGTCCACTCCAGTCCCTAGTCACCTTGGATTTTCCAGTACCTGGAGGTATCACCAGTGAAGCCTGCAAAACAGCAAAGTTGGCAGCCTGTCCTTCCCTCTGGGAGCTCCATCCTAGGCAGGTATGGGCCTGTTGTTGGCCCAAATGTGCTTTAGCTAGGAGGTAGCTGAAGACCTGGTTGGGAAGTCTTGCCTAACTAGGAGAAACAAGATCAAAGACCTGCTTTAAAAGGTCATCTGGTTAGGTGCAGTGGCTCACACCTGTAATCCCAGCACTTTGGGAGGCCAAGGAAGGTGGATTACTTGAGGTCAGGAGTTCAAGACCACCCTGGCCAACAGAGTGAAACCCTGTCTCTACTTAAAAAAAAAAAAAAAACAAACAAAAAAAATCACGCAAATCAGGTATGGTGGCAGGTGCCTGTAATTTCAGCTACTCAGGAGACTGAGGCAAGCAGCATCACTTGAACCTGGGAGGCAGAAGTTGCAATGAGCTGAGATCATGCCACTGCACTCCAGCCTGGGTGACAGAGTAAGACTCCATCTAAAAAAAAAAAAAAAAAAAAAAAAATTGTAGTCTGACCATGTTTCCATAGAGCAGATGTGCTGTGCTGGGGGTTCACTTCAGTCCCAGGTTGCCTTGAACCCTCTGAAGCCCTATGGGTAGAATGGCTAAATTGTCCAAACAGCAGAGACAGTGGACTCTCTCCCTGAGATCTTTGTCCCAGGGAGGCCTGAAACCTCTATCAGCTGGAGAACAGTGGTGGGGGGAGCCAGAGACCCTAGTTGGGAGGCTTCACCAGGGATAAAGATTGGGATCGATCAGGGACCCACTTAAAAAAGCAGTCTGGTCACCATTTTGTAGGGCAGCTGTGTTGTGTTGGGGCACCGCTTCCACCTACAGTTGGCTTAGGCTCTCCAAAGCCCAAAGGCTGGAACAGCTAAGTCACCCAGCCACCAAAGACACAGCCTACCCCTCCCTCTAAGAGGTCTGTCCCAGGGAGTTTTCAAATCTCTGTTGGCTGGAGAACACCAGCACAGGTGGCTAGAGGACCTGGTTGGGAGTACTGCTCAGTGAGGAGGAATGGGATCAGGGACCCACTTAAAGAAGTAGTCTGGCCACATTTTGTTAGACCAGCTGCACTTTTCTGAAGGATCCTTTCTGCCCTCACTTGGTTGGACCCTCCAAAGCCTGAAGGCCATAACAGTTAAGATACCCCAACAGTAGAGATGGCAGCCTGCCCCTCCCCCTGGAGCTCCATCACAGGGAGGCACACTACTATCAATTGTTGGCTGGAATTCTAAGCCAGTGGGCCTTATCCTGTGAGGTGCTGTGGAAGTGGGACCTGCAGACTGTCGCTGCTTGGACCCCTGGATTCAATCTCTTTCTAGGGGTACGTACAGGGGTCTAATCTTGCACTTTGCTGGAGTCAGAGCTATTTCGCCAGGACACCTGGGAATCTGGAGTATCTAAAGCTCCTGGGTCCCCGTGCATGCCTGAGCAGCTGCTCTGCTGAGACACCATGTAGTTCTGTGTGTCAGACTGAAGGCCCTGGTGGAGTGGGTTCACAAGGAGATCTCCTGCCCCAAAAGTTGCAAAAATCCGTTGCAGAAGCATGGGTTCCTGGGGTTGAACATTCACTCACCTCTTCTCTGGGCACGTGAGCTTCCTTTCACTCCATGCTGCTGCTGGATGGGCAGTCATCCTGCCTTGCTTTTCTCTGTTCTCCGTGGGTCAAGTTGTTTCCTTCATTAGTCCCAGTGGGAGTCCGTGGATGTTTCAGTGGAAGGTTCTGTATTTACTTGTCCCTTCTGTTCCTGTCTGTGAGAGCCACACACATTTGCTGCTTCCAGTCAGCCATCTTGGCCACTCTCCCTGATGCATTTTCTTAGTTTTTAATTTATCTCAGAATGTCTTTATTGGGTTTTAATATTTTAAAAATATTATTTTGCTGTAAATATTATTGGTTGGGGGTTTTTCACTTTCTTGAGCACATTGGCTATGACATCTGTCTTTTAACCTGCACTGTTAAAGTCAGGTATTCATTTTATTGGAGTTCCCTTGTATATGAACTCTCTTGTATGTGAACTTGTCATTTTGCTCTTGCTTTTTTCAAGATTTGTTCCTTGTCTTTGACTTTCGATACTTTTATATCATAATGTGTCAGGGTGTAGATATTTTTGCATTTATCTTAGAGTTTATTGAGCTTTTTGGATTTATGGAGTAATACTTTTTGAGGCAGATTGACATTTTCAGCCATTATCTTTTAAAATCTCTTTTCTGCTCTTTTTTCTTCCTTCTCCTGCAACTCTCTTGACATGTACTTTGGTGTGCTTAATGCTATCCCACATTTCTCTGATTCTCGGTTCATTTTTTATTCTTTTTTCTTTGCATTTTTTTCAGATGGCATAATCTTTATAAATCTGTCTTTGAGTTTGCTAACTTTTCTTCATCAACTCAAGTAATATAACATTTATTATATCCATTTTGTACCTGAGGTTTTATTGATGTAGGCATCCTAATGGAGCATTTTACTGACCCTCAAATATAGCCTGTAAATTGAACCAGGATTGAAGTCATAAATAAATAAATATGTAGAAAATTACTGAAGACATCTGTTGCTTCAGAAAATTTAGGGAGTAAATCAAGCATGTCAGGGAGAAATTGGTAAGTCTTTGATTATGATCATAAGGCTATTACACAGAAAATCACATTACCAGAACCTGGTTATGGTTCTGTGGAATTAAAATAAATTTTAGAAAGAAAGCATAAAGTTTTATAAATTTTTAAAAGTGAAATGTTCTCAGGGGAATATCTACTACATGATACATTGACACCATTTAGTTACTAGTTTCTGCACATACCAAGTTTAACCAATATTTTCCATGGAAGAATTAGATGTTAGAGGAGCATTTATATTTTAACAAGTCTTAAGTGAAAAGTGGGACTGTATGCAATAACCCTTATCTTGTAAAAATTATACTTTCATTTCTGAACCAATACAAAGAATATTTGCCCTTTCGAAGCATCAACCCAGAAGGTAATCTTTAATTTCTGTTACCCATTATTTGCTTGTTTCAAATTGGATGATATTTTGATCTAAGGCAAGAGAATCTGATATTTGACAGTGAGTAAAGCAGCAAGTATTCGATTGCTTTTTGGAGGACAGAGAAATATGCCAGTATTCATAACCATTTTATATATATATATATAAATAAACAAATTTACATATATAAATTATATATAATATATAAAAAATTTATATTTAATATATATTCTCTTGCTTTTTTGGTAAGCAAATATATGTTATATATTTATATATTATATAAATATATAATTATATAAAATATAAATATATTAATATATTATATAAAATATATAATTATTTATATATATTATATATATTATATATAAATAATTATATATAACTTATATATAATATATAATAAAATATAATATATAATATATAATAAAATATAATATATAAAAATTGTATAAATATAATATATAATTATATAAATATATATTTTATATAATATATATATTATATAATATATATATTATATATATTATATATACTATATATATATTATATATATATAAAATATATAAATTTTTTTTTGAGACAGAGTCTTGCTCTGTCACCCAGGCTGGAGTGAAGTGGCATGATCTCGGTTCACTGCAACCTCCATCTCCTGGGTTCCAGTGATTCTCCTGCCTCAGCTTCCTCAGTAGCTGGGATTACAGGCAGGTGCCACCATATCCTGCTAATTTTTGTATTTTTAGTAGAGACGCGGTTTCACCATGTTGGCCAGGTTGGTCTCGAACTCCTGACCTCAGATGACCCTCCTGCCTCAGCCTCCCAAAGTGCTAGGATTACAGGCATGAGCCACTGTGCCCAACCCATATCCATAAAATATTGGTGGAGAAAAAATTAGCGAATAATTTCTGGGCACTTAATCTGTTGTAGATTCTATGATTAGTGCTTTACTCATATTGTTCCTAGTAACTGTCTCAATAAATCTGTGAAATATATATTACTAGGCCCACTTTTCAAAATTAAAACAAAAAGATTCCAGTAGAGAGGAACTCTTAGGATACTTTACTGAACCTAATTTCTACTCACCATGTCCAATTCATTAACTTCCCTTTCCTACCATAAGTCCTGCCTACCTGCCACATGCAATTTTCCACACATTGGCTAGAATGGTCCATTTTTAAAACATATTTTTGAATTTGTCTTTGTGACTATCTTGCTTAAAATATTTTGGTGACTTATCATTGCTCTCAGAATAAAACAACAGCTTATCAGAAGCCCTAAGATGCATTGATGGTCTGGTAATTGCCCACTTTTGTGATCTCACCTCCTTCTACTTCTTAGCTCATTCACTATATTACAGCCACACTGGTGCCCTATACAACTTTCAAACATGCTATGCTGGTTCTCACTTTTTCCCTCAGCTTTCCCCAGAATGTATTTTCCAGATGGCCCCTAGGTTGCTCCTTCTTATTATTTTGGCCTCAGTTCAAATATACTGGATCTTGAGAGCAATGATTTCCTCTGTCCTTCTAGTTAACTAAGCATCCTCAACAGTTAGAATATTTTTGCGTTTTGATTGAATGGATGAATATACAATTAATAGATGGTTAAATCACAAAGGTCATAAAGAAGCTGGAAAATACACTCAATTATGTTTGATACCTGAGTCTGTTTTATTTCTAATGCATTACTTTTGAAAAAAGTCAGGTTTATTGAGTCATAATTTACACAAGTAAAATTTGCCTTTTTAAAGTATACAGTTCATTGAGTTTTGACAAATGTATATAGTTGTGCACTCACAATCACACTCAAGATACAGAATAGTCCTATCACTCTAAAAATTTTCCCGATGCCCCTTTGAAATCAACTTACTCCCTCCACTCCAACTCTTGAAATGATTGAATCTGTGTCCTTATAGTTTTGCCTTTTCCAGAAGATCTCACAAATAGAACCACATAGAATATGGCCTTTGTATCTATTTTCTTTCATCTAGCAAAACATTTTAAGACTTAGCCATCTTGTTTGCATCAGTAATTTTCCCCTTTTCATTGCTAAGTAGTATATAAGTATATGAATATACCACAATTTGTACCTTGGCAATTGATGAATATTGGCATTATTTTCAAGTTTTAGCTATTATGATTAAAACTACTTTGAACATTCATGTACAAGTCCTTGTGTGAACTGAGTTTTCTCTTGGATAAATATCTAGGATTGAGATTGACTGTAAGATATATGTATGTTTGACTTTCTGAGAAACTGTCAAATTTTTTTTCAGAGTGACTGCTATTTCACATCCCACCAGCAATATTTAAGGATTCTTGTTTTTCTTCTTCACCAGTATTGATAATTTGAACCTTTCTAATAGGTATATCTCATCATCTTTTACATTTTCATTTCCTTATTGTCTAATAATGTTGAGCATTTTTTACATGCTTGAGACTCCATATGTATTTTTTGGTGAACAGTCTCTTAATGTATTTTGTCTACTTTTATTTTTGTTGGTTTCTTGTTGCTGAGTTTTAAGAGATCTGTATCAGATATGTTTTGCAAATATTTTCACCCAGTCTTTGTCTTTTCATTTTCTTAATGGTGCTATTCAAAGATCAGAATTCTTAAATTATGGTGAAGCCTAATTTCTCATAATTGGTCATCTACCACGTTTCAATGATTTATAATCCAAAATATTTATTGACCA
The DNA here is from genome assembly GCF_037993035.2 of Macaca fascicularis. Lineage (NCBI taxonomy): Eukaryota > Metazoa > Chordata > Mammalia > Primates > Cercopithecidae > Macaca > Macaca fascicularis. Next base: position 78,511,780 of record NC_088381.1, read on the forward strand.
CCTAGTAGTACTAAGTCATATAATTCTATTGATGTTCACTAAGCACATATCCTGCATTCAGTTCTGCCAGGAAGTTGAATTAGGGTAGTCATTATGCTTGCAGAGAAAACAGGAAAGGCTTCAGAACATTTTTATTTCGCCCTGAATCCAAGTGGCAGTTGAAATTTGTGAACTCTCCAATAATTACTTTTACCTATATTTTTAAACTACTTTTTAGATGTTAATACATTTAAATTAACAGTAAATACATTAAATGAAGGCAATTTACTAGAAAAATACCATTTGTTCAGGCTTCTTCCAATCTTCTTTTGAGAATTTTTTTGAAAGGATCTTAGGATTTTGCTCAACTTGAGATTGGATTAGACTAGTTTAGGACTTTGGATCATGGAAACTAAGTCCTGGATTAGAGAAGACTCAAGACTTACAAAACAAGAAATAAAGCAAGCAAGCAAACGACAACAACAAAATAAGTTATTGAGAGTGTGAAAGAAGATAAAGAGCATAACTGGTTTTGGAAATAAGAGATAAAGTTTATTATACAAAACAAAATGAACAGTTCAAGGGAAGAGACGTAGAACGAATTCTTAAGACAGCAAACCTCAGGAGATTTCTTATTTATAATTGATTTAAAAGTTAATTGCTTTTTGAAGTAATAGTGACATATTTGGTGGATATGGCACATTATATGTGAAAAGAATTATAGCAGTGTCACAGGAGACAGTAAAGAAGAATCAAGAATACTTTTTAAATAAAATATCTATACTATATGTTAAGTAATATAGTGCTATTTGAAAGTGAAATTAGATAAGGATAAAATGTATAGTGTAACTTCTAGGGTAACCAGTATTTTTTAAGTGTAATAGATATGGAAAAGGAGAGATAAAATGGAATTATATAAAATGCTCAAGTAAAATCAGAAGGCAGTAAATCAGGGTAAAAACAAAGAACAAATGGAATAATCACTAAAAGTGACAAATATGGTAGATATTAATGTAAATATATCAATAATCACTTAAAATGTGAATCATCTAAAAGCACCAATGAGACTCAGATTTTCAGAGTGAATAAAAAAATAAGATTCGGTTACATGTTATCTACAAAAAAAACCACTTTAACTATAAAGACACTGATGATATGTTCAAAGTAAAGGGGTGAATGGCAGTTGCAGTCTGTGGCACTCACAAAGAGGAATGACAGCAGTAAGTGAAAAGTGAATTTGGCACCTTCAACTGAAATACTCAGGTTTTTTTTTTTTTTTTTTTTTTTTTTTTTTCTGATACAGAGTTTTGTTCTTGTTGCCCAGGCTGGAGTGCAATGCCATGATCTCCGCTCACTACAATCTCTGCTCCCATTGGGACTGACTAGGCAGTGCTCCACCCAGGGAGAGCAAGCAAAGAAAAGCAGGGTGGGGTGATGGCCTGCCCTGGAGCAGCACGGAGCCAAAGGAACCCCTAGCCCCAGCCAAGGGAGGCAGTGAGTGACTGTGATTCTCCCTGGGAAACCATGCTTCTCCCATGGATCTTTGCAATCCATGGATCCGGAGACCCTCTCCTGAGCGCACGCTACCTGCACCTTGGGTCCTATGCACAGAGCTGTGAGCAGCCACTCAGGCACACACACAGAGACCCAGGAGTTTTATATACCCTGGCACCAGGATCCCCAGCGAGGCGGCAGATCCATCCGTACATTTCCCTAGGAAGGGGGCTGAATCCAGGGAGCCAAGCAATATCATTCCACAGGCCCCACTTTCATGGTACCTAACAAGTTAGGACCCACTGGCTTAGAGTTCCAGCCAGCCAGTGGCAGCAGGTTGAGTCTGCCTAAGTTGGTGGGGGAGCTTCTGGAGGGAGGGGCAGCTGAAATGCCTGTGGTTTCATTGACTCAGCATACTAGCCTGCTGCTTCTGGAGAGTTCAGGCAGTCCAGAAAAGGAGGGCCTTCCCCAATGCAGAACACCTGCTTTGCCAGATTTGACCCAGACTTCTTTTTAAAGCGGGTCCCCAGTCAGTTCCTCCTTACTGGGTGGGGCCTCCCTGCAGGGGGCCTTCAATCACTCCAGTCAGGCTTATATGGACAGAACTCTGATCTTGCCTTGGGAAGCAGCAACTGGGGGAGGGATGGCTGCCATCTCTGTGGTTCAGTTTCCTCGACTGTTCCAGCCTTCTGGCTCTGGAGAATCTGGACTGTCCAGACAAGGCAGGGTTCCCCCAAATGCAGAACACATGTTACACCAAAAAACAGTCAGACAGCTTTTGTTAGGGTCCCTGATCCCATTCCTTCAGACTGGCTGACATCTCCCAACAGGGGTGTTTCCAGACACCACCCAAAGTAGTGTTCAGGCCAGCAACAGGTCATATCCACTGGAACAGAGCTTCCAGAGGAAAGAGTAGGCTATCATCTTTGCTGTTTCACAGCCTTCACTGGTGATACCTCCAGGTACAAGAAAAGCTGAGGCCACTAGGGTTTGGAGCAGCCCCCCAGAAAACCACAGTAACCACATGGTTGCTAACAGTCAGTCACCTGACTGTTAAAAAACAAACATCAACAAAGAAGACCCCACAAAGACCCTATTCAGTTGTTATCAACCTCAACGATTGAAGGTAGATAAGCCCAGAAAGATTAGAAAAAATCAGTGCAAAAATGCTGAAAACTCAAAATGCCAGAGTGCCTCATCTCTTCTAAATGACTGTAACACCTCTCCAGCAAGGGCACAGAACTGGGCTGGGACTGAGATGGCTGAATTGACAGAAATAGGTTTCAGAAGGTGGGTAATAACAAACTTTGCTGAACCAAAGGAACATGTTGTAATCCAATATAAGGAAGCTAAGAATCATAATAAAACATTAGAGGAACTGATATTCAGAACAGCAAGTTTGGAGAGGAACATAACTGACCTGATGGAGCTGAAAAACACAACAAGAGAACTTCACAATGCAATCACAAGTATGAATAGCAGAATAGACTAAATGAAGGAAAGAATCTCAGAACTTGAAGACTTTATCTTTCTTAAATAAGACAGGCAGACAAGAATAGAGGAAAAAGAATAAATAATGATGAACAAAACCTCTGAGAAATATGGTATTATGTGAAAAGACCAAACCTATGACTGTTTGGGGTACCTGAAAGTGATGGGGAACCAAGTTGGAAAACATACTTCAGGATATCATCCAGGAGAACTTCCTTAACCTGGAAAGTCAAGCCAACACTCAAATTCAGGAAATTCAAAGAACTCCAGTAAGATACTCCATGAGAAGATCAGCACCAGGACACAGAATCATCAGATTCTCCAAGGCCATAATGAAAGAAAAAATGTTAAGGGAAGCCAGAGAGAAAGGCCAGGTCACCTACAAAGGGAAATCCATCAGACTAATAGTGGACTTCTCAATGGAAACCCTACAGGCCAGAAGAGATTAAGAATGTGAAATATTGACCCCCAAAGAAAAGAATTTTCAAGCCAGAATTTTATATCTGGCCAAACTAAGCTTCATAAGCAAAGGAGAAATAAATCCTTTCCAGACAAGCAAATGCTGAGGGAATTCAGGCATAACTTGCAAGAGCTTCTAAAGGAAGTACTAAATATGGAAAGGAAAAACCATTACCAGCCACTACAGAAACACACTGAATTACACAGACCAGTGACAGTATGAAGCAACTACAAAAACAAGTCTGCAAAATAACTGGCTAGCATCATGATGACAGCATCAAATTCACACATAACAATATTAACCTTAAATGTAAATGGGATACATGCCTCAATTAAAAGACACAGAATGGCAAGCTGGATAAAGCGTAAAGACCATCAGTGTGCTGTATTCAAGAGACATCTCTCACATGTGAAGACACACATAGGCTGAAAATAAAGGGATGGAGGAAAATTTAACCAAGCAAATGGAAAACAAGGAAAGCAAGGATTGCAGTTCTGGTTTCTGATAAAACAAAGTTTAAGCCAACAAAGATTTAAAAAGACAAATAAGCACATTACACAATGGTAAAAGGTTCAATTCAACAAGAACAGCTAACTGTCCAAACTGTATATGCACCCAATACTGGAGCAGCCAGATTCATAAAGTTCTTAGAGACCTACAAAGAGACTTAGACTCCCACACAGCAATAGTGGGAAACTTTGATCATGCAACTGACCATATTAGACAAATCATTGAGATAGAAAATTAACAAAGACATTCAGGACCCGAACTCAGCTCTGGATCAAGTGGATCTGACAGATATCTACAGAACTCTTCACCCAGAAACAACATAATACACATTATTCTCATTGCCACATGGCACTTACCTTAAAATTGATCATATAATCAGAAGTAAAACACTCTCAGCAAATGTAAAAGAACCGAAATCATAACAATCTCTAAGACCACAGTGCAATCAAATTAGAACTCAAGATAAAGAAATTCATTCAAAACCACACAACTCCATGCACGTCAAACAACCTTCTACTGAATGAATCCTGGGCAAATAATGAAATTAAGGTAAAAATCAAGAAGTTATTTGAAACTAATAGGAACCAAAAGACAATGTAACAGAATCTCTTTGATGCAGATAAAGTGGTTTTGAGAAGGAAATTTATAGCACTAAATGCCCACATCAAAAGTCTAAAAAGATCTCAAGTTAACAACCTAACATCACAACTAAAAGAACTAGAGAACCGAGAGCAAACAAAAACCAAAGCTAACAGAAGAGAAGAAATAACTAAGATTAGAACTGAAGGAGATAGAGACACAAAAAACCCTCAAAAAATCAAAGAATCCAGGAATTGGTTTATTAAAAAAATAAATAAATTAGATAGACTGCTAGCTTAGACTAACAAAGAAAAAATGAGAGAAGACTGAAATAAACACAATCAGAAATAAGGGAGATATCACCACAGACCCCACAGAAATACAAACAATGATTGGAGAATACTACAAACACGTCTATGAACATAAACTAAAAAATGTAGAAGAAATGGATAAATTCCTAGACACATACACCATCCCAAGACTGAACCAGGAAGAAATCAAATAGACCAATAATGAGTTCTAAAATTGAGGCAGTAATAAATAGCCTACCAACCAAAAAAAAAAAAAAAAAAAAGCCCAGGACCAAATAGATGCACAGCTGAATTCTACCAGAGGCACAAAGAATAGCTGGTACCATTTCTACTGAAACTATTCCAAATTACTGAGAAGGAAAGACTCCCCCACTAACTCATTCTATGAGGCCAGCATAGATACCTGGCAGAGATACAACAACAAAAAAGAAAACTTCAAGCCAATATGCCTGAAGAAAATTGAACCAAAAATTATCAGTGAAATACTGGCAAACTGAATGCAGCAGCACATCAAAAAATTTATCCATCATGATCAAGTTGACTTCATTTTCAGGATACAAGGTTGATTCAACATATGCAAATCCATAAATTTGATTCATCTCATAAACAGAACTAAAACTGCATGATTATCTCAATAGATGCAGAAAAGGCCTTCGATACAATTCAACATCGCTTCATGTTAAAAACTCTCAATAAACTAGGTATTGAGGAGACATACCTCAAAATAATAAAAGCCATATATGGCAAACCCATAGCCAGTATCATACTGAATGGGCCAAAGCTGGAAGCATTCCCCTTGAAAACTGACACAAGACAAGGATGCCCTCTCTCACCACTCCTATTAAACACAGTATTGGAAGTTCTCTCCAAGACAGCCAGGCAAAAGAAAGAAATAAAAGGCATCCAAATAGGAAGAAAGTCAAATTATCCCTGTTTGTAGATGATATGATACTATATCTAGAAAACCCCATCATGTCTGCCCAAAAGCTTCTTAAGCTGATAAGCAACCTCAGCAAAGTGTCAGGACAAAAAATCAATGTGCAAAAATTGCTAGCATTTCTATACACCTACAATAGGCAAGTAGAAATCCAAATCATGAATGAAGTCCAATTCACAATTGCTACAAAGAGAATAAAATACTTAGGAATACAGCTAACAAGGGAAGTGAAGGACATCTTTCAGGGAAACTACAAAACACTGCTCAAAGAAATCAGTGATGACACAAACAAATGGAAAAATATTACATGCTTATGGTTAGGAAGAATCGATATTGTGATAATAGCCATATTGCCCAAAGCGATGTATAGATTCAATACTATTACCATTAAACTACTACTGATGTACTTTCTAATACTTCACAGAATTAGAAAAAAATATTTTAAAATTCATATGAAACTTAAAAAGAGCCCTAATAGCCAAGGGAATCCTAAATAAAAAGGAAAACACTGGAGATGTTATGCTACCTGACTTTAAACTATATTACAAGGCTACAGTAACCAAAACAGCATATACTGGTACAAGAACAGACACACAGACCAGTGAAACAGAATAGAGAACTCAGAAATAACCACTCACACCTGTAACCATCTGGTCTTTAACAAACCTGACCAAAAAAAGCAATGGCAAAAGGATTCCCTATTTAATAAATGGTTTTGAGATATCTGGCTAGCCATATGCAGAAGATTAAAACTAGACCCCTTCTTTACACCATATACAAAATTAACTCAAGATGGATTAAAGACAAATGTGAAACCCCAAACTATAAAAACCCTGGAAGAAAATCTAGGCAATATGACTCAGAATATAGGTGCAGGCAAAGATTTCATGACAAAAATGACAAAAGCAATTGCAACAAAAGGAAAAATCAACAAATGGGATCTAATTAAACTAAAGAGCTTCTGCACAGCAAAAAAAACTATCAGAAGAATGAACAGATAACCTACAGAATAAGAGACCTTTTTTGCAATCTAACCATCTGACAAAGGTCCAATATTGAGAGTCTACAGGGAACTTAAATTGACAGGAACAAAACAACCCCATTAAAAAGTGGGCAAAGGATGTGAACAGACACTTCTCAAAAGAAGACATACTTGTGGACAACAAACATGAAAAAAAGCTCAACATCACTGATCATTTAAAAAATGCAAATCAAAATCACAATGATATACCATCTTATGCCAGTCAGAATGGCAGTTATTAAAAAGTCAAAAAACAGCAGATGCTGGTGAGGTTGCAGAGAAAAAGGAAGGCTTTTACACCGTTGGTGGCAGTTCAACCCATTGTGGAAGACAATGTGGCAATTCCTCAAAGATCTAGTGGTGGAAATACCATTTGAACCAGCAATCCCATTACTGGGTATATACCCAAAGGAGTATAAATCATTTTATTATAAAGATGCATGCATATGTTCATTACAGCACTATTCACAATAGCAAAGACTTGGAATCAACCCAAATGTCCATCAGTGATAGACTGGATAAAGAAAATGTGGTACATGTACCCCAGGAATACTATGAAGCCATAAAACAGAATGAGATCATGTCCTTTGCAGGGACATGGATGGAGCTTTCGGATGCCACTATCCTCAGCAAACTAATGCGGAACAGAAAACCAAAACTACATGTTCTCACTTATAAGTGGGAGCTCAATGACGAGAACACCTGGACAAATGAGGGGGAAGCGGGGGATGCGGGGAACAACACATACTGGGGCTTGTCATGGGGCCAGGGAGGCAGAGCATTAGGAAGAATAGTTTATAGATGCTGGGCTTAATACATAGGTGATGGGATAATCTGAGCAGCAAACCACTATGGCACACATTTACCTGTGTAACAAACCTGCACATCCTGCCCATGTACTCTTGAACTTAAAAGTTGAAGATTTAAAAAAAAGTAAAGGGGTGTAGAAAGATACATCATGCTAAATATATACCATGCTGGCCAGGCACGGTGGCTCACTCCTGTAATCCCAGCACTTTGGGAAGCCATGGCAGGCAGATCACGAGGTCAGGAGATCGAGACCATCCTGGCTAACGTGGTGAAACCCTGTCTCCACTGAAAATACAAAAACATTAGCCAGACGTGGCGGCAGGCACCTCTAGTCCCAGCTACTCTGGAGGCTGAGGCAGGAGAATGGCGTGAACCCAGGAGGTGGAGTTTGCAGTGAGCAGAGATCATGCCACTACACTCCAGCCTGGGCGACAGAGTGAGACTTCGTCTCAAAAAAAAGTGTGTGTGTGCGTGTGTGTGTATATATATATGTATATAGATATCATGCTAATGCTGAGTTTAAAGAAAAAGCCAGAGTAGCTATATTAATTTAAGAGAAAGCAAACTTCTGAACCAGAAAAATTAGCAGAAATAAAGAGGGGTATTGCATAATGATAAAGGGACTAACTTTCCAAGAACTATGGGAAATAGTTCTAAACATGTATGCATCTAACAACAGAGAATCTAAATATGTAAAGCAAAAACTGACAGATTGGTGAGGTGTAACAGAAAAATTTGTTATTATAGCTGGAGATTTCATAACTCCTTTTTCAGTAACTGATAGCTTAAGCAGTCAGAAAAACAGTAAGGATATAGTTAACCTGGACAGTGCTATCATACAACTTTATCAAATTGACATGTATAGACTGTTCCATCTAACAACAAAATACACATTCTTCTCAAGCTTTCATGGAACCTTCACCCAGTAGACCCAATCTAGGCATAAAGCACACAATTAAAGTATTTTAAAAGTAGAGATGAGACCAAATTCTCAGAAAATGAAATTAATCTGTAAATTAATACCACAAATTATCATTATCAGGGAATTGCAAGTTAAAACAATAGTAACTTATTACTATATATCTATTATTAATAGAATGGCAAACATCCAAAAAACCGATAAAGCCAAATATGGTAGAGGACACAAGGCAAAAGGAAGTACTCATTGCTGCTAGGAATGCAAAATGGCATAGCCATTTTGAAAGACAGTTTGGCATTTTCTCATAAAGCAAATCATTATTGTAATATACAATCTAATGTCTCACTCCTTGGTATTTACCTGACTAGAAAACATATGCTCACAAAGAAACCTGTATATAAATATGTATAGAAACATTCATGTGCCCCAAACTGGAAACAACCAAAATATCTTTAATAGATGAATGAACAAACTGAAATACCCATAGAATGTAATAGCATTCAGTAATTTAAAAAAATAAGCTATCTTTCCCCAAAATGCCACATGGAAGAAACGTAAATGCATATTGCTAAGTAAAAGAAGCCAATTTGAAAAGACTGCATGTTCCGTGATTTCAATTATTTGGCAATCTGGAAAAGGCAAAATTTCAGTTTGCTGAGGATAATGTCTTCCAGCTCCATCCAAGTCCCTACAGTTACAAGATCAGTGGTTTTCTCAGTTCAGCAGTGCATGGTCTAGTTTTGAATAGGTGAAGCACAAGAGATTTTATAGAGTGATAAAACCACCAATACTTTTGTCAAAATCCACAGAAATTTATAGTATAGGAAGTGAAACTTTATATGTGCAGCATAAAATAAATTATTTAGAAGGCTCAGGGATCCTAGGATTAAATGCAGAAAGTGACAAAAGAATCTAACGGTATTACAAGTGTAATCAACAACCTCACTGAGATAAACATTAGTGAAGTTGGAGAAACAATATCCCTGGGGGTAGTTGGAGAATAGGTGCTGACCTAAATAACTTTGAAAATGAGTGAAACCTGTAAGAGTAAAGGCAAATGAAACTGTGCATAAGCACTGTACTCTAGTTGATAAATTGTTTTCCATAGGGATAGATGTTAACAATTTTGATACCAGTATATAAATGTATCCTAGAATTGAACATTTCAGTAAATGGGTTCTAGGTGGTAGGAGCTAAACCTAGCTCCTACAGTTTACCAATAAGCAAAGGAAGCAGGCTAGAATGAACTGTGTTAGAATAAGAATTGGAGCATTCAGTATGAACTCATGTTTAGCTTAATAGAGGTACAGTTGTTATAGAAATATGTATATGTATATATGTATATGCATATATGTGCCACTTATACACCAAATGCTCAGATCTTGGTTTATAATACTATTCTCCGATGAAAGGACCAGTGATTCTTCCGGAAATAGCAAATTCATGTACTATTCATGTACAGGAAATATATTAATACAAGATGAGTCTGGAACATCTAGTAGGGACAGAAAGAAAGAAGAAAGAGGGAGGAGGAGGAGGAAGGAGGAGGAAGAGGGAGGAGGAGGAAGGAGGAGGAGGAAGAAAGAGGAGAAGGAAGAAGGAAGGAGAAGGAAGAAGCAAGAACAAGGAGAAAGGACCAGGACGAGGAGGAGGAGGAGAAGAAACATAATTTTGGGGGTACGTAAAAAAGACATTTAAGTCAACTGAATGAGCTCTCCATGGCAAAATCTGGAATGGTTTGAGCAACAAAATAAAGTGGTATTGAAATATAGCCCAGAATATAAGAAAATTCATACCTTATACTAATACAAATAAATGATAGCATAAATAAATAAATAACGGGTAAAAGTAGGTACATCTCCTACGCAGAGTAATTGCACACAGGGCTTTATATCTGTGTTCACAGAATTTTCTCTTCTATAAGTCTGTGAATGTCTGTAGAACAGGAAAGTGTTTTATTGATCAGAGATCAATTGTGTGACTTGGGCTGAACAAACACCTGGCAATTAGTAGGTGCCCAGAAAATATTGGTTCAGCCCAAGTCACACAATTTATACTTGAGATTATTTTTTGTTAGTTTTTACCTAATGTCCTTTCTAATGTTCACATTGAAATTAAGGAAAATAACTATTTATCTTCTTAAAATAGCCTGAAATGCTTTAGCTTTTCTCAGAGTTAATATTTTTTCTAATCATAAATACCATCATCTCCACAGACTCCATGGAAAGGTATCAAAAGTAGAGAGCATCCTGCTAGATTGTAACACGTGACTTAAGCTCCTGTGCATTTGTTTTTAATCTTCATCTTTTTTTTCTCCAGCTGTGTTAGTATTGTATTGATCAAGTTTCCCAAACATGCGATCTGAGGGCTGTGTTTGATTACATTTGGGTTTTCTAGGCACATGAACATGGTGGCTATTTGGAAAGACTGACTTTGCAGAGGAAAAAGAGCACTGGTCTATGAGTCTGGAATTAAAATTCTCTTCCTGACTTTGTTCCTATGCTAGCCTCGGGACCTCGGTGAGTTGCTGCACCTGTCACAGTCTGGGTTTCCTCATTTGCAGGGACAATAAGGGCTAAAAGATCTCCGAGTTTCCTTCTTCTTTTACAGTTGATGGTACAATGTGGGCTCATTTCTGCAATCCAGTTGAGTTCTCAAACTGGTAAGTCTGTGAGTAAGACTGCAGTTTTGAATTTGGGCTTCTCAATCCAGGGAAAGAAGTCTCTCTTGGTTTGGGTAGGGTGAGAGGCATGAAATTTTCTCTAGAGAGAGTTTTCCCTTTGGTTTTAGAACGTTGGGTAGTATGTCTTGCCCATCAAAATGGAGAGAATAGGATGAATGATAATTTGTTAGTTCGAACAGCTTCCCACAAGAAATGAAAGAGAAGTAAAAGGCAGAATAAATGACTAACCTTTGCCTTGCCCAGCAGAAAAGCTGGTGAAATTTAGAAATATAGTCATGTTTCTATTCACTCAGGCTCTCTACCTGAACCAACAACCATTCGTGAAACTTTCCACATTAAACTTTCAGTTCCAGTAAAGTTCATAGCAGTCTTTAAAACTGCACCCGGAGGTGACAACATAACATTCCTTTGGGTCTGATGCATAGAGGCTCAGAGTGTGAGGGCTGAAAAGGGTTTTTGAGGGCAAAGGGACATATAAGTGTGTTTTACCATGTGCATAATACTTAACTTACATGAATGATCCTGGCTGGATGCTTTTTATGTATTATTTCTAATCCTTCTCAGAATCCAGCAAAACAGGTGGTTCACAAAGGAGAAAACTGAAGCTCAAGCAAGGTAAATAACTTACCCGGTTTTACTCAACTCCAAGAGGCTGGTTTTGAGTTTTTAACCCAAGTCTGTCTGACTCCCCTTCCTCAACTGTGTTCTCACATTATTAACTCCTAGTCTTGCTTCAATCCTGCCTCTGGGAAGCCTTCCTTGACCCTCCCAGAGAATATAAATTACAGGAATTCCCCTTTCTGTAATTGCTTTGTGGTGTGGTTCACACAGGGTTTTATATCTGTGTTCACTTAATTTTCTCTTCTGTAAGTCTGTGAATGTCTGTTGAACATGGACAGTGTTTTATTGGTCTCTGAATCCTAGTACCTGGCAATTGGTAGGTGCCCAGAAAACATTGTTCAGCCCAAGTCACACAATTCATTGGACACAGAGCCAGAACTAAATCCAGACCTCTTGACTCCTGGTCCAGAATTCTTTCACCACCACATTATTACTTTTAGATTTTTAATCGCATCCAACTTCCAGCTTATTCTCCCCATAAAACCTCCTTGTTCCCTCACCCCAAACCCTGCACATGATTCCTGTGAGCAGTGGAAATGTTTTCATCACAATTTTGAAGGCTTGAACTTACTGTGGACTTACTGTGGACCCAGCGCAGGCTCACTATGTGACTCCTCTTTTCTCCTGACAGTGCTCCCAGGTGAATGCTGCTATCGATCCCATTTTACAATGTAGAAACTGAGGAATTGAGATAGTAATTGCATCAAGATCTCACAACTGGGGTAAAAATCCATGCAATATGGCCCTAGATGAACATAATCTGAAAGACTGGGCTCCACGTCTAAAGGTTGGGACAGAGAGCGAGTCTCCTTGCTCAGGTTTTATCTCTTGTTAGATACCAAATATAATTTCTTTTATGAAATAGCTGAGATGTCTTGATCCTTAAGGAACATAAGTAACACCAGGTTCCAAGGGTGATTTAATTGCAGTCACCCACTCCTTTTAATCCCTGCAAACTTTTACCCAGAGCTTTGAAACAGGTTGCCGAGCACTTCCCATATTGAATCTGTGCATACTCTGGTTTCTTACAAGGTCATGTGAAGGATAAGATTCAGAGCATTCCAGGGAGATTATGCTCCAACTGCAAAAACCTGAAAAAGCAATTGATAAAGGCTTAGCTGCATTACTCTGAAGACTTTGGTATTGTGGGGTAATCATACATAGCAACCCTCACAAGGTTCTGAGGCTTATCTCATTTTATGTGCTCTTTTTTCCTTGGAGAGTCTAAATCTCTCCTGGAGATTAAAATGTAATGACACAATGACTTGAGACAGAAAAGCATCGAAAATCATACTTTGAGGTATTATAGGATATATGTAACGTTATGCACAAATATGAAAGAGGATTTGAATTCAGCAAACAACTCCAGGTGCATCATATGTTTCTATTTGTATAAAATTTTAAATTTTTAAACAATAAGACCGCAGTGGGGCAGGGTGAGGAAGGGTCCATGGAGCCTCTCCAGGCTCTTCTTCCTTCATGGGAGAAGCTTCCCTCAAAGGAGGAGCTGCAAAAGATGAAAGGGAAGAGGCCAGGAGAGCTCACACCAGCTCTCCAAGCAATTGAGCCTCCCTGGAGCTGTAAAGCAGGAAACTCAGCTTCTGGGTGAGGCCCTGATCCTTTAAAAGCCCAGATGCCAACTCCATAGGGGCAGACCCATCTCTCAGCTGATTGAGGAATGTCATCCAGTGCTAGGTCATATTTACTTGTTTATTTTCTCTCTCACCTCTAATCTCCATAAAGCAAGTTTCATGAAGCAAGGAACAGATCTCTCTAGTTCAATGCTGTATTCCTAGTTTTGGAACAATGCCAGGCCGGAAAGGAAGAACAGGAGAGTTGGTGGAGAGAGAGGTAAGTTGGTTTATAGTCAATACCATAATGCATATGTGTATACACAGAGATACATACTTATGTAGGAAGCTGTATATTTTGATGAGAAAACTGTAAATTTAAAACATTTAATTGAGCAGTTTTCAATAAATATTTCAGAGTTTTTATTATGGCCTAACCTAATGTATTTGGAGTGGAGTTTGTAGGACATCACATGTTTTTACCCAACAGATTTGATATTAGAAGAACCCACATAACTCAGAGACGATGCACACCAGGCAACGGAAGAAAGCAGCCTAAATGGAATGAGGCTGAGTGAGCAACAGGCCATCTGCTGTTGCAGCCGCTTTTCCTCCCACACATGGGAACAGCACCACTTTTCTTTGGAAAAAACACCTTTCTTCTGGCTTCAGGCTGTGATTTGGGGATAGCTGTCCTCAAACGACAGGCTTATGGGTAGTTTCAGGTCTAAGGTTTGGCCCATGGTTACTCAGGCTCAGTCAAGGGAGAGTGTGATCCAGCCTTCCCAACGACCATCAGCCCCTAATCTCTGGCTCCCTGATGGCTGGATTATAGACCAGGGGCTTTTGATGTCCTTCTCTCCCAATTGGGGAAGAAGTCTCTTGAGAATAAAGCCAACATAGGGAAAATAGAACTGTGGGCTGGTGGGAAACAGCCATCCAATGACACGGAGAGAAAACCCAGACCCAGCCTAGGAAGCCCTACTTCTGCCCCCTGGGTCAGGGGTTTAAGGAGTTGTGGATGCATTGTAGTTTCTTGCAACCAAAAGAGTGCTAAGGACAACCCTGTTCACACACATGCTTTGGAAGAGAAAGGGAAGATGTTTTCCATGCATAATAACTGCAATGGCTATGCATTCTTATCCTGAACTTAATCTTTTTGTCTTACAGTTCCCAGAAGTGTACTTGTCTACCCATGTGTTCTCAATTTCATTTCATTTCATAACATGCAATCACAGGACACACATTTATATCCACACATTTGTTTTTGCTCTGCAACAGAAATATAACTGGGGATGAAGACGGTGACAATCGTCTTCAGAGGTTCTGTTCTGATGAGGTAAGAACAGAGCATTCTAAAGTTGGCCCAACCCAGACTACAACTTTGCACAGCAATTAACCCCATTGCTCCTAAATTTTTAAATTTATTTTTGGGTAGCAGTATTAGCTACATTTGATTAGAAGTGATAATTATAACTGTCTTAGTCTGTTTGGATTGCCATAACAAAATAGCATAGACTGAGAGGCTTAAACAACAGAGATTTATTTCTCAGTTCTAGAGGCTGCGAAGTCCGAGATCAAGGTGCCAGCCAATTGATTTCTTGGTGACGGCCCTCTTACTGGCTTGCAGGTTTCTTTCTAGATCTTCACATGGTTTTTCTTAGGTGTTTGCACATAGAGATCTCTCTCTTCTTCTCCTTATAAGGGCACTAATTCCATTGTGAAGATCCCACCCTGATGACTTAATCTTACCATAATTACCTGCCAAAGCCTCATCTCCAAATATCATTATATTCGAAGTTACAGCTTCAACATGCAAATTTTGAGGAGGGACACAGACATTCAGTACATAGCAATGACATGTAATGTTATGAGTTTTCTTTGCAAAAGTGACCATGTGATAATTTGCAATTCTGCTAAAGAGACAGATCCTGGGACTAGTTGCAGGTATAATGCACACAATTTCTGACTGTTTTAATAAGCCAGTTGCTAATAGGTAAACATATATGCTACTTACATTGACTGAGGCAATCATGAGTATGTTCCCATAGTCAGGAGATTCTCATTTAGATGTCATACAGTTTTATTTGCATCACAAAATTTTAAGTCAATATTCTGCTGTGCTTTCTACTTTGAAAAAATGTCACATTACAGCCTGTTGGCTGAGAAATATTTTCAAGGGTCTGTGAAAAGCTAGGTGGGGAAATGGTTTATAAACTTGTGGGCCTCTCCACCATGCCCTCTCTGGTCTTGTAGCACTTTAAGGGTGGTGAGTGTCATCTTGGGGTGATATGTTATTTCCAGGGTGTCCGTTCAGTGTTGTTCAACCATCCTGAGGCCTCAGGCTGGGAGATACCATCCCACAGTGAAAACGCTCACCTTTGTTGTAACCCTTTGGGAATTTGTATTGATTGAACAGCATATTTGGGAGAGAGAAAAGCAGATTACATACCGGTTTGTCATGCTTGATTTACTTAAAGTGAGAAAAATGCTGACCTGGGAGACTGGTGACCCTTGAAACTAAATACATGTGTGTGTCAGATACACTGTGAGCTGCACATTGCACTGGGGATTCAACACATCTGGCGATGAGAATGGTACTCAGCAGGATGACCCAGCTGTGAAGAGGCGGTAAAAAGCATAATTGAGCTTGTTTATAAACATTGCTTGCTAACGCAGCTTTTGGCAACACTGGAGATGACATTCTCCCCTAAAGTCTGCCTCCTCTTCATATTTCTTCTTTCTTGTTTTGGCAACTATTGAAATTGAGGTACATGTTCTGAGATTAATGTCAACCAGCAGTATTCAATATCATTTCTCTTCTCTGAGACGATACTGTTTTAGGAAACCTGTGGCTTCCGAGCTCATAGCACAATCTGAATTTCCCTATGTTGAGGAAAAAGACTTGAAGTAAGACCAATGAAACAAAGAATTACAGATTTGAATGGCAGATTAAGCCTCTTGTAATTTTCATTCTCCAAAATAGAAACATTGCTTATACCATCTATTTGCTATATGTGTTTCTGCTTTTAAAACCTATTTCTGTGGTAGATCTCCTGCAATGCCACTGGGGAAAACAAACCACCAACTGTTTGGGGGAACTTTTGTTGACATGAAGCCAATTACAATAATTCTGTGAGAGGTGACATGATGGAGAAGACAGACCAAGGAGTCTCTAATTGAACTCTGTACCCCAGTTCTGCCACTTCTGGTGTGACATTGACAAGTTGTATGGCAGTGATAAACTTCAGCTTTTTCAGCTGTAAAATGGTGCAGCAATACTTAAACAGCTGTTGCAAGGATGAAATGAAGTGACATATAGAAAATGCCACGCACAGTTGCTGCACAATTAATGCTGTGACCACTCCCGCCTTTCAAAGTAGAGGGATTGACCACCACTGGGCAATGTGTTGTGACTTCATTATTTGTTTTCCTTAATTCCAAATACCAAATTAAAATCAATTGATAAAGAAAAAACTTGAGTTTCAGTGTGTACTTTGTGATTTAGATATTGAAGGGAACATATGCTTCTTGTCTCTCAAGTGAAAGTGAACAAGTGTCATAGAGGCAAGCACAAAACAGGTCAAGGCATGAGGTTGTGACATTTCATGTGAGCATAGCATGTCAATGGTGGTTTAATACAATACTATCAAAATAACACATCTCCCCCCTTAGTCAATTATTTTAAAGATACCGTTTCATGACAACATGACTGAATCTTAATAGCTACCATGGAAAAACACCCTACTAACTCATGACTCAACAAAAGTTGAACTCCATTTTTTACCAAATGATCTCTCCTGTGTGATTACAACTGAATACCTATATAGGATGCTTTAATCTTCAGTCCAACTCCTCCCTACCCCCTTCTTTGATACATCACATTTGTTATGCTATAATAGTTTGGCCAAAGGAACCTCGTTTTAAGAGGGTAAATAACAGTAATGACCTGATGAGAACACTGGGATGCATTTATATTAGAGAGCAATTTTCAAACAGAATAGAGAAAATGCTATATAACAGAAACCTCCCTGAATATTTTCCTCCAATCTAAGCAGTGAAAATCTCATTATCAGGAGGGGACTCTCTGTGTATATGCTCTCTGCCTCAGTCTCAGATAACTTTGATTTTCCTCTTAAATGTTGTATAAATATTGATGGCACTTATAAATTTCTATGTGGTGGCGAATTATATTTAATACATTTTTCATTACATTTGTTATCTTGCTACCATGGTGAAACAATTTTCTTGAAATTAAGTACCATAAAATATTTGAGAATACGTTGCAGCTGAGCAATTGAGAAAGACAGATGTGATAAAATTAAGGAGGGTGAATAAGCACACATGCGCACTGATTTAGAAAACACTCGTTTCTTCAATGAATAAACGCACTTAATGCAAGGCTTTATTTAGCTACCTCTTCACTTTCTATTTCTACCAAATGTGGGAGTCACTAATTATTGCTCTTAATGCAATAACCACAACCAGGCAACACTTAAATGACTGTATTCTGAATAAGCTATATTAAGCCCCAGCCATGACTTTTCCTTTTGTTACTGATTGGTAGTAAATTATTGGAGTGTTGACAAACTAAAGTAGCAAGCTCCTTTGGCATTATATGAACACCATCTAATTCACTGTTGGAGAAGAAAGGAAAAATTAAGTACCACTTACTCAACACCTAGCATGTGCCAGGCATGGCACAAAGCCCTTTGAAACCATTGTTTCCCTTAATCATCCTCAACAGAATCCCAGGAACCAGGTATTATTTCCCCAGTAAGAGAAAACAGAGGCTCAGAAACATCAAGAAACTCCCCCAAATATCTACAATTTGGACCCTGGTTCATTGGAGCCTAAACTTCATGGCCTTTGCCAAAATTACTATTGAGCCATCAGTAAAAGTGGATGTGGGATAGAGATTTCACTGTCACAGACTTGCATACCTGGTAAGATGTGGGGACAATTTGTAATTTGAGAGAAAACAATTTTCATTTAGAAATAGTACCATGATTACATAGCTTTGATATGTTGTAAATACAGATCTTGATATTAAATCTGATTGCCCCATCTTAAGGTAGCAAGCTCTTTGGATGTCACCCTAAGAAAGCTGTCACGGCCAGGCTGTTGCAAGCAGCCGTCTGGAAAGGAAAATAAATGTGCATGTGAGAACTAGAGACTGGGCCTTCAATTGAGAAGCTTGAATGAATAAATAAGGACAGGCTGCCTTTGACCTCACCTGGACACCTAGGGGAAAATTATACTATGGAAGTTGAAGGCATGGTTGCAGATGTGTGGTACTGCTATGCTGAGAGCCACCACCCAGGAGGGTCTACTTCTCAGCTCTAAGGCATGAGCCCCCGGAGAGGACAGTTGGTAAGATATTGGGAAAACACACTTAATAAAGATGGATTTGGGGATTTGTATAGGAAGCACCAAGTACGTGGTCACCTTGGTGGAGAAAGTGATTAGAATGCAATGGTGGGGAGAAAGACTATTGCTAACCAAGCAACATCAGCTTCAGAGCCCCAGCTGTGATGAAGGCCATGCTGCCTCAAGTGGAAGTGGTGGCAGACCTCATGAGGACAAAGAGCATGACTGGACGTAGGCCAGCAGTGCAGGAGAAGCAAGGATAGAGAGGGACAATCACTGACTATTGCAGCAAGAAGGTCTCAAGGGCACCAGAGAGAGAGAGGGAGAGGTGATACAGGGAACATGCCAGCTTCAGGAAAAAGCAGAGAGAGGATTAACAGGGTTTGGTTACCTTCGTGGGGCTAGGTTTTTCCAATTTTATTTTAAAACTCCTCACAATGGATTATTATTATTCCCTTTACTGGAGGGGAAATCAAGACCAGGAGAATTAGTCTAGTCTACTAGGTCTAACCAAGGTCCCATATCTGACCCTCCAGAGTGTCACCCACAAGAATCCCGAGATTTCATGCAGATTCACTTTTTTCTCACCTTTATAATTTTGATATATGAAAAGATTAATTGGTGATTATAGAGATTTGAGTAATAATACATTAATATTTATTGAGTGCTTCCTGTATGTCAGGCATTGTTCTAAGTAGCTTATGTCTATGACATTATTTAATACCTACAAAAATGTTGCAAGATGAGGATGGCCATTATTCCCATCTTTCAGATGGATGGGGGAGTCACTAATTATTGAAGCCCAGAGTAGATCAGAGTAGTGAATTTACTTGCCCAAGGTCATGCAGCTGGTACATGGGAGGTGCCAGCCTAAGTATTGAGGCAGTATAAATCTTAAAAGTAGCACTGTACTGCTCTTATCATCTCCCCATGTCCATGCATGTGGATCTTTGGAAAGGAGCCACGTACACAGGAACCAGGGTTGGAAATGGCTCTAACTATATCTTCCTGTTCTTGGGAGGGGTTATCTTAAGTGAGTAAGTCCTAGTAGCTCTCAAGGAGGATCTCCTACTAAAAGCTTTTTCTTTCAAGTTTCACCTTTGCTATGTCATAGCCTGGAGGTTTGCCTCTCTCTCTTCTCTCCCATTTAAGCTCAAAGAGCTTCTTGGGGTTGACATCCCACTGACAGGCTCAGTTACCACAGGATCATCTGTTTGCAAAATCATAGCCCATGGAAGATGCCCCTTTGTGAACCAGGAGGAGAATAAGGCAATAGGCAGATGGTGTCAGTCCATTTTGTGTTCCTAGAATACCTGAGGCCAGGCATGGTGGCTCACGCCTATAATCCCAGCACTTTGGGAGGCCAAGGCAGGTGGATCACCTGAGGTCAAGAGTTTGAGACCAGCCTGGCCAACATGGCGAAACCTTGTCTCTACTGAAAAAAATACAAAAATTAGCTGGATGTGTTGGCAGGTGCCTGTAGTCCCAGCTACTCGGGAGGCTGAGGCAGGAGAATTGCTTGAACCCAGGAGGCAGAGGTTGCAGTGACCCCAGATTGTGCCATTGCACTCCAGCCTGGGAGATAGAGCAAGACTCCATCTCAAAAAAAAAAAAAAAAAAAAAAAGGAATACGTGAAGCTGGGTAATATAAATAATAAAGAAGAGAGGTTTATTTGGCTCAAGGTTCTGCAGGCTATACAAGCATGGTGCCAGTATCTGCTTGCCCTCTGGTGGGGCCTCAGGAAGCTTTTACTCATGCAGAAGGTGAAGGGGGAGCCACTGTTACATGGCAAGAAAGGGAGAAAGAGGAGGAAATACTAGGACCTTTTAAACAGCCAGCTCTCGTGGGAACTCGTAGAATGAGAAATCACTCATTACAGCAAGGACACCACCAAGACATTGATAAGGATCGGCCCCCCTGACCTAAACACCTCCCACCAGGCCCACTTCCAACATTGGAGGTCAGATTTCAACATGAGATTGGGAGGGTACAAACATCTAAGCCATATCACAGACTTAGCAAGCAAGGCCAGTGAATCCAAATAGGGAGCCCTCTATCACCTAAGATTGTGGTACAGGAAGCCAGAGAGGAAAATACAAAAGCCATGCCCTTGGATGGATGCCAAGATTAAAACAGAAAAGCATGCAAAACAGAATCTTAACCTATCAGCAGAAAGAGAGTTTGAGGGTAGAAGTGGGAGCACATGACCAGTGGGAGCTAAAGGACAGAGTTAAAATGGGGCGTTACTGACAGGCAGCCCAGGGGAAGGGTGGGCAGGGCATAACAGGGGGAGTAGACCTGGATGGGTGCAGTAGATACAAAACTCTGGGGTAGGAAGGCACTTACTGTGGGCTCCCAGCAAGGGTCTGTGAGTCGTCTTCGGTCAGTCACAGGGACTCATTTAGAATGAGCAGCCCAGATCCCAAGGCCTCTTCTGGAGCTACTCATGGACATCCACTGCATGTTAGGCCCTGAGCCTATAGTCCGTATCCTGTATCCTTACTGTCCTTGGAGGTGGGTTCTCTGGCCCTAATTCTGCAGGAAGGGAACTGAGGCTCAGAGAGTCCACATGAGGTACCCAGATTCACTCAACCAGTCATCACGCTGGCATTCACCATGTCCTGGCAGCATTCAACCACTCTTGGGAAAGATGTTGGCCCTTCTTATACTCTGGTAATAAAATATTGACCTAAACATTGTATTCCTTAGAAATCCAGCTGTATTAATCATAAAAAATAACTCTTACATATGTTCTAATTTGATGTTTCCCAAAATATCTTATTAATGAAAATCCATTTCTGGGCCTCAAACCAGATCTACTATCTCAAAGTCTCTAGGGAGGGAGAGTCCTAGAAAGATAAAAATGGAACTCTTCAATTGTATAGTCTCAACCATATGAAATTGCCAGTACATGGCTATTTATGATCTATGAAAACAACAATTTTACATGGTCTAATCTAATTTATACTTCAAATCCTAAATGATTCTTATCATTAGAGAAATTTGAGAAAACCTTTTAAATGCTTTGACATGTTCCTCAAAGCTAATATCCACCATGCTTCAGTATTACAAAAGAGCAAGTATTACAAATAACCTGAAGTCTCACTCCTAATTATCTCCTAATTCAGTTATAAAAATCAATCTATGGATGGGCATGGTGGCTCACACCTGTAATCCCAGCACTTTGGGAGGCCGAGGCGGGTAGATCACCTGAGGTTAGGAGATTGAGACTATTCTGGCCAACATGGTGAAACCCCATCTCTACTGAAAACACACAAATTAGCTGGGCATGGTGGCGGGCACCTGTAATCCTAGCTACTTGGGAGGCTGAGGCAGGAGAATCACTTGAACCTGGGAGGTGGAGGTTGCAGTGAGCCAAGATAACGACACTGCACTCCAGCCTGAGAGACAGAATGAGACTTTGTCTCAAAAAAACAAAAAAATCAATGCATTAGTGCATTAAAAAAATAGGTATTGAAGACCTACTGTGTATCAAACACTAGACTAAACCAAGGGTACAGTGGGTTTAACCATGCTTTTAGCTATAATTCCTGAGCTCAAGATGTGAACTCAGAGCGATTAAGCCATGATTACACAATACACCAAGTGGTATAGGGCACAGAGAAAAGAACAATGTATATGTTTGAAAATGCACTCCCAGAAGCGTCAAGTTCTTCTTCAACTGAGAGATGACCAGCTTTGAAGGTTTTATGTGCAAGGTTTTTTTTTTTTTTTTTTTTTTTTTTTTTTTAAGATTAGGATCACATTGCAAGGATGAACCACTGCCAAGGTAAAGCAGGCTATAAGAGAGAGGCTTCCAGTGCACAGTTTAGAAGACCATAGTGTCATGGATCCCTGGATGTTCGGCTATTTCCTCTCTCTGCTGTCTTCTTCTCACTGCTAGAGAAATGTGGGCAATAGCATGACTGATTTACTAGCATTAGCACTTTATATGCATCTGGAAATCTTGGACTTAAGAACAACTGATACTAGTGTGAGACTCTGAAACACAAGGTTATTGTCTGGGAGGAATTGTGCAGGTGTCTAAAGAGTTAAAAGAGGCTGAGATTGAAATTCCATTCTCTTTCATAATTCCTGGATTTATTTTTAAAATAGTTAAGAAGCAGAGGGTTTGCCCTAGTATCAGTGTTCAGGGAAGAGATTAGTTTGCAAAGTCAGTGGAACTTCCCATTCACCTTTCTCCCCTTGCAAGGATCCTAACGTCTCACCCAGGTTAAGATTTTCAGCATGATGAAAATCCATTCCACTGGATAGGCAGGTAATGCAACCTCTTTTTACAACAACAGCCTTCTTTCTTTGAGGCATTTCAGTCTGGCTATTCAGGTGCATAAAGTATGCAGAAGCAGGTGGGTAGGATTTCAAGCTTCAGTGGCTGCTTGGCTCTAATCCCTCGAGGTAGATATTTAATTAAGCTGAGAAAGTCAGTGTACCATCCATCAGGCAGCATATTCTAGCAGAGACCACTTACTATCTGGGACATCACATATCAAAGTATAAAATGAGTTTTAATATGAAGTGAAATGACATAAATGGAAAGTGAACCAATTGCTGACTCAGCAACTTCTTTGGATGACAAAAAGGCTACTTTTAAAAATTTGCTCAAAAACAGCAAGTGGTTCCCATTATAGATACCAAGCACTGTAATGGAATTGGAGTCCCTGACTGACCCTGCTGTTGCAATGCCATACACCAGTGAAGTTTGCTAGTCAGAGGAGGTGTGTGCCCTGGAGACATGGCCAGCTCAGAAGACTCACAAAAGCTTGTTGAATAATGATCAGAATCTGACTCATGCAAGAAAGAAAGGGTGCATTTTGAATGACTCTGATTTGTAAATTCTGGGAGGTAATAATAGAATAACAGCTTTATTCAGCCTTCTGCAGAACACACTGGAAATGCAAAGATCATGTGGACCAGGGGCCTGGTCCTCACGAGTGTTTACAGTCTAATGACAGAGAAAAGCCTGAGTCCTATAGAGGATGCTTTAAGGGAAAAGGCAACCTGATGAAAGATGTGTGAGTGTTTTAGACCTCAGTGGCAACAGAGTTCAGGAGGGGGAGCAACGACTTAAGGCTACGGAAATCTATAAAGACTTGGGAATGAGGTACAAATTGAATTAGGAAGAAAAGAGGAGAGGACACAGTGGATGAAGGCAAGAAAGCAGAGGTATGGGCCAGGCGCAGTGGCTCACGCCTGTAATCCTAGCACTTTGGAAGGCTGATGTGGGGGGATCACCTGAGGTTGGGAGTTCAAGACCAGCCTGGCCAACATGCTGAAACCCCGCCTCTACTAAAAATACAAAAATTAGCTGGGCGTGGTGAATGTGTGCTTGTAGTCCCAGCTACTCAGGAGACTGAGGCAGGAGAATGGCTTGAACCCGGGAGGCGGAGGTTGTAATGAGCCGAGATCAAGCCACTGCATTCCTGCCTGGGCGACAGAACAGGACTCCGTCTCAAAAAAAAAAAAGAAAAGAAAAGAAAAAAAGAGAAAAGTAGAGGTATGATGGGGCAGGGGTGGGACAGAATTTGCTGGTATAAAAAATTACTTTTGGAAAGTTGTAGAAGATAGGACTGGAAGGGTTCACCAGGAATAGTTTGTGAGTGTCTACAAACGGAAGGCTATGGAATTTAAGCTCTAAACTCTCTGTAATGGCTAGCCATTGGATTTTCTAGCAGTGTGTTAAAAAAAAGAATTTGCAGCTGTGTGCAGGACAGGCTGAGAGCACAGGACAAAGTATTCATCTCACAGGCATCATTGAGAGCTTATAGTGCTAGATGCTTGGATTGCAAATATGAACCACACGGGGTCTCTCTCTAGAAGACCTCACAGAACAATAAGGGAAATACACAATGCATATGGACAGTTTCAACGCCCTTGCATGGACTTGAAGAATAAACCAGAAGGAGAAGCTAGTAAGAGACCACTGTAGTCCAGGTAATATGAAATTTGGATTTGAACTAAGCAGTGGAAACAGGAGGAGGACTCACAGCAGTGACTCAGAGTCAGAGATGACATTTCAGAAGGTCGAGAGGGAGAGGTCAGGACTGAAGAGAGTTTGGAAGGTCACCTGGGGAGAGGTGAACAAAGTGTGAGGGGCAGAGGGGCAAAGGGCTGCTGCAGGGGCCCAAGGTAGGAGTTGGAGAGATGGGCAGGGAGGAATGGGGAGGTACAAGCACAGGGATCATGGAGAGAGCTCAGGAGCTGGGAGTGGTCAGAGCTGATAGCCATGCCCTTCTGTCCTGCGGCACCTGTCACCCCTGTGCTCCTCCCAGGAGCTGGGCTGGCTCAGGGGGAGGGAGAGAAGTACTCTCTTTCATTAGTTTCTTTGCCACATTAAAAGAACACTGGCAGTCGGTCGCAGTGGCTCACACCTGTAATCCCAGCACTTTGGGAGGCTGAGGCGGGCGAATCACGAGGTCAGGAGTTCGAGAGCAGCCTGGCCAACATGTTGAAACCCCCGTCTCTACTAAAAATACAAAAATTAGCCATGCGTGGTGGTGGGTGCCTGTAATCCCAGCTACTCAAGAGACTGAGGCAGGAGAATCACTTGAACCCGAGAGGCGGAGGTTGCAGTGAGCCAATATCGTGCCATTGCACTCCAGCCTGGGTGACGGAGCGAGACTACAACTCAAAAAAGAACACTGGCTGGGTGCAGAGACGGTCACTGCTGTCCAACAGAGCAGCCCTACACTTTCCTTATCCTCAGAACCTACCTGTTTGCCTTTATATCCTGTGACTTTTTAGCACTCAACGGCTGCATCCTCAAAACTCTCTCCGAGCATGCCCAGCCCCAGCCCTGCCTCCTACCCCATCCCTATCCCATCTCCCACCACATCCCTTCCACTCCCCACTGTGCACACCCACCCCTCCTCCGCCATCCACACCTACCTCCTAACTCCACCTCCCCCTAACTCTCACTGGCAGCCTCCCGTCCGTAGAAATGCTATGCCTATTTTTTTCACTTTACTTTTGAATGCAGCATGGGGTACAAAAAGGTACCCTTGAATTTGAAATATGACGATCTAGGTTTAGATCCTGATATAGCCTCTTATGGCCAAAATATCTTTGAGTCTTGTTTTTCTTACCTGAAGAAATGAATATTTATAAAGATAAAATGAAAAAATCTTGTGCAGATGCCTGTTACTGTATATTGTTTGGGCCATCCTAGGTGCTCGCTCAGAATTAAGGACCTTTCTTGCTGCTTTTCCTGCTGGAGTCTCGAAGTGAGCATACAAAAGACATTCCACACTTATTGAATTAATCCTCCCTCCTGCCTCTATTAGAAATTAAACATTTTAAGGGCAGGGTCCTCTCCGGGTCTGGCATGTAGAGTCTTGTGCATGCCATCTACTAGTTAAATATTTGTTAAATAAATGAGCCACGTGGTCAGGAAAGCGAGGAAACTCCTACATGACAGCTAACTGTGATTTTTCACTGTGGGTGTCTGGAGAAGAATGGAGTTTGACAACCCTCTGTCTCTTTCCTAGAGTGGGTGGTAGACCCCCATTCTCTCCATTGTCTCCCAACAAGTCCCTCCTTAAAGTTTAAGGAACTGTTGACATGGCCTCAGCAGCGCAGGACCAAGCCATCATTCACAGGCACATATGCCACTCCTTTGGAACCTGTGAAGTGTGTGCCCCGAAAATTATCTGTATATTTTGCATGGTGACAAAAGCAGCACATTCTAATCTCCTACAGTGAATTAAATTCCACCAGCAAACCAAATGCCTTATGACAGGTGATTGATAGGTGTTTTCTCTGACAGCCTCTGGCACAGAAA
The DNA here is from genome assembly GCF_037993035.2 of Macaca fascicularis. Lineage (NCBI taxonomy): Eukaryota > Metazoa > Chordata > Mammalia > Primates > Cercopithecidae > Macaca > Macaca fascicularis. The sequence goes on from NC_088381.1 coordinate 78,538,335, forward strand.
TCTGCCCTCAATCGAGTCTGGAAAGATAGCTGGAAGAAGAGTTGAAGTAGACAGCCAGCTCTCTCCCCACACTGCACCGTGCAGCGTCTAAGCACGCAGCAATATAAACGACATAACATTCAATTGACCTTTTGCTTATCTATAAATGCAGAATGAGCTGTGTGGACCCTGATCCACCAAGGAACCATTTTAGGAAAATTTATTTCCTTTCACTACCCATAAAAATAAATTGCTCCTCACAAAGGAGAGACCAAAAAAATGCTTTCTTCCCCTAATAAGATTATTATGAAAGGGATGTTTTCTCTGAACAATCATTTCTGAGTTGCGTGCTGTCAATTTTTTATCACTGTGTTACCACTCTCAGCTTGGCTGGAGCTCCAGAGAGATGGCAGGCAAAGGCCTGGCCTTTCCTGTTGTTTTATTTGGGTGATACTGTGACAGGGTCAAATGTTTTTAATGTGGGTAGACTAAACTTATCATTGGCCCCCAATGTTCTCCTGTATTCCAGGCAAAAGATGACAGGAATCGTAGCTCAATGCTTGGGCATAAATAATGTATTTATACACACAGGCATATACACACACACACACACTTGATGGCAATCCATGCATTGCTGGCTTTCAAAGGGGTGAAGTTCCACCATTGTGCTAAGAAAAGCCGTGTCCCCTCCAGCTTCGATAGTTTTCAGTGACCTTTACTTTAGTCTCTGTGACACTTAGCTCAGTGGGAGACTGGTCAGAGGAGCTGTGCTAAATGCTCTTCCATGCCCCTTTGCAGCCAACAATGAAATTAACTACAATGTATTCTGTATCTGCTTTGGGCCAGGAAGGCAGCTAGTTGCTTTACAGAAAACTCTATCTTTAAGCTTCACCCCAGGTTGCTGTCCCTTTTGAAGAAATTGAGGTTTGGACAAGTGAGCCAACTGGGCTAGGATCCCATGGTTAAGGAAGAGCGGAGGTGGAAGAGTGTGTCTTCTCCAGCTTAGGGGGAACAGAACGCACTGGTGAGGAGTCACAGGAGGAGGGAGACCTGCAAGAGGGAGGGCAGGCTGTGTGAGGTGTTCTAGGTACCGAAGCCAAGAGGGAACCGGATCTTCTGGGTGAAGTGGGGCAATCTTGTCAAATAGTACTTTAAGTGCACTTGAGTCTCCAGGAGAAGTTAAATTGAGTCATTCTCAGGAATAGGCTGTCATGAGCAGAACCGTAGAATTACCATTAATATAAGCCAAGAAAGTTAAGGAACAAAATGTATCCTAAAAATTGGTTTTTAAAAATAACTTGTATTATTTTGTTTTACTATTTTTCAATTTTTATTTTTAATTACCTGATGACCAGTTAATGTATTGTATATTTCAAAATTGTAAAAGTCAATTTTTAATGATTTATTCATTTTTGACTGCATATATATGTGTATACTTAAGAATTTAAAAATGCTTCTAAGCAAGAAGCATATAAAAATTACTCACAATTTTAACCATGTGGAGGTTAATAATCTATATTTTAAGTTACATCCTTATAGTTTTGAATAGCTGTGTTTTGACTACACAAAATGTATTTTTTGAAAATCTAGTAAAGTTTTTTTTAATAACCTGAGTCAATTTTGGTAAATTATAATTTCTTCAACTATTATTGGCATATGCATATAATTGGTAAGAATATTCTCTCCTGGTATTTTACAAATATCTCTTATAGTTATATCCCTGTTTTTGTCTTCATATTGTGTGTATGTGTGTATATGTGCATTTATGTACCTCTCTTAGATCTTGTTATTCTTAGTTGTGTACTCAAGGAACTCTGGTTTCCTATTTAAAGACCTCATTTGAAAACAGAAGGGTAATCTTTGCTACTTAGTTGGTCTTGATTTTCTATGGCTTATCAGTTAGCTGAGCTAGGAAATGTTTCTAAGATAAAATACTTCATAAGTTCCTACTAATGCTTCAATTCAAATTCAGAACCACAGATGTTTTTCTTAACTTCATCAATAGACCAAGGGTCACCCACACTGAACATCCCCTCTATCGAAGAAACCAGTATCATTTCTCATTTCTTTTATCCAAAGAAGTGCACTCCACAGTCTCAAAATTATAATATAAATACTACCACTGGCAGTGTTTTCTGAAAACAGGTTAATTTTTTTTTTCCTGGTTCCTAGGGAATATCCCACTAAGAATGAATAGTCAAACAATCAAATTTCTTTCTGGGCCGGGTGCAATGGCTCACGTCTGTAATCCTAGCACTTTAGGAGGCTGAGGCTGGAGGATCACCTGAGCTCAGGAGTTCAAGACCAGCCTGGCCAACATGGTGAAACCCCATTGCTACTAAAAATGCAAAAAAAACCCAAAACAAAACAAAACAAAACAAAACCATAGGTGGGTGTGGTGGTGGGCACCCGTAATCCCATCTACTTGGGAGGCTGAGGCAGGAAAATCACTTAAACCCGGGAGGTGGAGGTTGCAGTGAGCTGAGATTGTGCCACTGTACTCCAGCCTGGGCAACAGAGCAAGACTCCATCTCAAAGAAAAAAAAAATTCTTTCTGAGCAATTGTACTACCAAACTGATACCCAATTTTGCTCTCCATTTTCATAATTATACAAAATATTAAATGATTCTAAAGTCAAATTTACAAAACAAGGTACATTCAGAGACATCTAGTTTTTCCCTGTTTCCTTCACTTGTTTCTCTACCTTTCAAGGTAGTAATTTTTTTATCCTTTCATTATTTTATGTTGGATATAAAAATGTTTTTGTTAATGTAAGAAAATATGTATTTATATTTTAGGTTTACTATAGAAAAACAATTTTTGAACTATGTTAATATAAGAAAATATGTCTATGTGTATATTTTTATTATTTCCTTTCTTAGATGGATAGTATTATACTATAATGTTTTCCTTCACCTTGTTTTTCCATTTAATAATATGTTTCAGAGGTTATTTCCTCCAAAGGCCTACAGGCAGTCCTCATTCCTTTTCCCGATGGCATAGTAGTCCATTTGCAGTTGTGGCATGGTTTTATTGCCTAAGATGTGATTGGAAAGCGTTTCCACTGGACTGTTGTGGAGGGCTTTCCACATTCCTCAGCTGAGCATACAGGGTCCCCATAATCTGCCCTCTGCAACACCTCCAATCTGAAGTTCTCTATAAACTTCATCACCTTATACTCCAGTGTCACCTATGTAGTTGCTGTTAAAAATACAGGTGCTAGAAAAATTCTATGTGAGTTAGCATTGGCTACGTGTGTTAATATTTTCCAAAACACATTGAATGGTACACTTGAAATGTGTGCATTGTATTGCATGTAAATTATACTTACTCTCTCATTTTATATATATACACACACATATATATATACACACACACATATATATATATATACACATATATTTTTTTTTAAATTGAGATGGAATCTCACACTGTCACCCAAGCTGGAGTACAGTGGCATGATCTCAGCTCACTGCAACCTCTGCCTCCTGGGTTCAAGTGATTCTCCTGCCTCAGTCTCCCAAGTAGCTGGGATTACAGGTGCCCACCACCATGGCCAGCTAATGTTTTGTATTTTTAGTAGAGACAGGGTTTCACCATGTTGGCCAGGCTGGTCTCAAACTCCTGATTTCATGATTTGCCTGCCTCGGCCTCCCAAAGTGCTGGGATTACAGGCGTGAACCACCGCGCCAGGCCATAACTATGTATATTTATACAGTCATGACCATAAACTAGTCAAGTCAGAGCCCTATCCTAGGTATACTGTGTGAGAATTTCTGGTTGTGTATACTGAAAATCTACATTACTAAGCAAGACCCACAGGAGACACATTTTCATGTTAAAATTTGAGACCACAAACTACTTGTATTTCTTCAAACTCTCAAGCTGGGTGTGTTTCTATGCCTGCTGATTCTGCTATTTGCTAGAATGTCTTTGAATACCTGAAGAATGCTATGCATCTTCAAGATGTTGTTCAGGTATCACATCCTCTGCTTTTTCCTTCTTCTGGTTTAATTTAACATGAACTCTACCCTCCTTTGTTCTTTACTGTGAGTATAAAATTATGATACTTCCATTTACAAATATATATATATACACACACACACAGACATATACTATATGTATATTTAGAAAGTATATATAATGCTTGCTCTAACACATTTATTTCTGTATTTCCCTTTACCAAACTAAAAACCATTTTCAGAACAGAGACTGTGTCTGATTTGCCATATTTTCAAGGGCTTGTTGGGACTAAAACACACAGTAGGTGTTTGATAAGCTGTTCCTAAATGAATGGCCTTGGTGAAGGAATAGTGGGGGAGGAGGTTGGATATATAGATTAGGAATATATTTTGGAAGGTCATAAATATTAAACTAAAAAGCTGATTTTTAATTTATTGGTTATCATGTAAAGAATGCTTATTCTGTACTACGAACTGTGCTAAACACAGTGTGACTTTTATTGCATTAAATCCTATGTGGTGGGTGGTTTTTATTTTAAAGATGACAATCTGACACTTAAAGAGGTCAAGCCACTTGTCCAAAGTCATTGTGCTTCCAGTGAAACCCTGGTCTGACTGACCTCATAGAACACATTTTTTTTTTTTTTTTTTTTTTTTTTTTTTTTTTTTTGAGACCGGAGTCTCTGTCACCCAGGCTGGAGTGCAGTGGCAGGACCTCAGCTCACTGAAAGCTCCGCCTCCCAGGTTCACACCATTCTCCTGCTGCAGCCTCCGGAATAGCTGGGACTACTGGCGCCCGCCACCGCGCCTGGCTAGTTTTTTGTAAATTTTTTTAGTAGAGACAGGGTTTCATCATGTTAGCCAGGATGGTCTCGATCTCCTGACCTTGTGATCCACCAGCCTCGGCCTCCCAAAGTGCTGGGATTACAGGCGTGAGCCACCGCGCCCGGCCGAGAATGCATTCTTTAATAATGTTAGTGCCTCTCAGGTTGTTAAAGTTTAAGAATATTGAATATTTTTCTCGCAGAAGTAGAGATGTTTGGGGTTTCTAAGGTGGTACCCAATAAATAAAAGAATATCCACCTTCATGTCTAAGTTCAACACAAATTGAAAAAAAACAAAACCAAGAAGGCATATTGGAAATTTAGACAAATCACCTTTCTTCCTAATAACAATTGCATCGGAGAATACAGTTTTGTGTGAGAGACAGGTGGGTGGGCTGGTAAGGACCAGCATCAGTTGGACTTAACCCCGTCTCCACAGTGCTGGACCAGCACAGGCATCCCCTGTAGAGGCAGAACACACCTCAAAGGTTCCCTGGAGAGCAGCTTGCTTCCACGGGAGAGGAAATTGGGACTGAGCCATGTAAGCCTGGTGAGTCTTCCCAAAGGTACTAATCAAGAAAGTCACTCTCTGTACCCGCAAAAGTGTAGTAAAGGGGTGGAGACAGCTTGAGTGTTTAGAGGGTCTCTTCCTTCCGGAGATCCAGAGAAACACGAAAAATGATCAAGCTCTCCCCTAGGGATGCAAGCAATGATGACAGTGCTGCCTCAGCCAGGGGACAGCTGGCAGGTATTGGAGTACTGCAAAGTTATGTCTGCCAGATTTGGCGGCCAAGTGGGCACTGGGGGAAGGAAGAAAATAGGAACCACTCATGACTTGCAAGCAAGGGTCTGTGTGACAGCAAATGTGGTCTACCATGTTTAGCCCAATTGTGGGGAGAAACATATTCTGAGGAAGAAATGATGGGTTTCATTTTTTCAATTAGCCTTGGAAAGGCTTGGGAAGAAGCATTGTCTAGTCATTTTAAAAGATGCTCTTTTAAAACTTAGAGAGTTTATAAATGGACAAATGAAACGTTAGCAAGCTTGAATAAAGTGTTCATCACCTTCAGATTATGCAAAAATTAGCATAAATCTATGACCAAAGCAACAGGCTAAATTTTAAGATTACTATTTATAGAAGGCATATATCACTTACTCTTTGCTTAGAGTGTGTGAAATCTTACTGGAAAGTGAAAGGAAGTCTTCCTTGTCAACATTTGCCTCCTGTCCCTAGACTTATCATTACCTGTGTTAATATCCTTTCCTTCTGTTTCACAGCTTGAATCCTCTTTGCTTTCTGGATTAACACAGCTAAAGTTTTCAAGCTTTAATTGCATCTAGGTAGTATGTATTCCTAGTTTGACTTTTTTATTGCAAACATTTGAGATCAAGACTATGTAAGTCTTAAAAATTTTAGGCCTCATTTTAATATTCTATTTAAATATTAAATATATAAACATCTAGACCTTTTTTGCTAGCACTATTGATTCTTGAGGGTGCATTTAATGAGAGAGGGCAAATCACAATTCCCATTAACTAGAAGGAGAGAGTATAGTATGCAAACTGAAGGCATTGGCTTTGGGATTGGAAAGGCCTATGTCTTATGAAAGAGTATTTTTGAAACGGTAAAATGGAGCTGTAATATTCAGGTGAAATAAAGCATGCAAAAATATTTATTATGTGTTTATCCCCTAATGATTTAAATGTTAATACTATTTTATTGAAGATGGCATTTCTTAAATATGATTTTTTTCCTTTAGTTTCTTCAAAGTATAAAGGTAATTGTGCTACAAAAACTCACCCCAAAAACATCTGAAGTCAAGCAGGCTCATACATAAGGAGTTAATTTGTTGTCGCATGTTTGCTCTGATTAGACTTACTTTAAGGGCTGTAAAGTCACACAGAAGCATATGTAGGTTGGCCCAGTCACCTTGGAGATTAGGACTTCTCCAAAGTTGGCTTTTTTCCCCCAAGAGTAAGATATTTTCCTGTTATAGTTCAAGGATTTAATACCACTTCTACTTGGACGATGCCTGCCGTGACCACCCAAGGCTAGGTTCTGCTTTTTTCTGCTTTCATTAATCAGTCTGCATGCTCTTTTAATGTCCTGGTTTTCTAATCAGTCTCCCTGGACCTAGGAGAAGGTCTGAGTCTAAATTATTTACTGCTGTTTCCCAGTGTCTGGCAGAGATCCTGGCACTTAACAGAAACCCAAAACTTGGATAAATGAATGATGATAGGTAGCTTCAAGTTTTCTATTTGAAAATAAATAGTATTTTCCAAATAAATTCTGGGAGCACTGTAATAACATCCTATCATAAAGAGAATTCATAAAGCATTTTAGTACAAATTAATAGTTTAATCGAGTTATTAAATATTTAATTAATCACTAATCAATGTTTATAATACATTTACAAGATGCGGTTTTTCAATTTTTATTCTCTTTAATATGCAAAACCATGGTTTGATGCAGTGCTTGCTATTTAGTCCACTATTTTGCAGGTGAGTGCTTCCTAGATGCAACATATTATGCTAAGCTTTACGAGAGTTTGATATTCTCTTAGCCAACATGCATGCAGTAAAGTCTAATACAAGGCAGTTGTGCAGAGAATATTAAGGATCTCAGACTCACATCTTTGAGCCTAAAGGAAAGATTAATTTAGATTACAGGGTGAAAGAAAGACTGTATGTATCCTGTTGGATTATCTTTTTTTTTTTTTTTTTTTTTTGAGACGGAGTCTCGCTCTGTCGCCCAGGCTGGAGTGCAGTGGCCAGATCTCAGCTCACTGCAAGCTCCGCCTCCCGGGTTTATGCCATTCTCCTGCCTCAGCCTCCCGAGTAGCTGGGACTACAGGCGCCCGCCACCTCGCCCGGCTAGTTTTTTGTATTTTTTTTAGTAAAGACGGGGTTTCACCATGTTAGCCAGGATGGTCTCGATCTCCTGACCTCGTGATCCACCGGTCTCGGCCTCCCAAAGTGCTGGGATTACAGGCTTGAGCCACCGCGCCCGGCCGGATTATCTTCTAAGTAAGTGACAGCATTGGGTTTGATGCTGAAGTACAAAGATGAATAAGACATGGTCTGCTCCTGCAGAGATCACTTTCCAGAGGGTAATGGAAATATGCAAACAAAGGCATGTTGTGTCCCAGGTGAGATACGAAGTAGAGTTGGAAGCTCAGTCCACGCATCAAGAACAGGCTAAGTCCCGGAGGACAGTGGGATAGATAGCCACGCATTTCCCATCACACGGACTTTGAGGACGGGCAAATTCCCTGGCAGAGCAGAAACACAGACATCTCTAGCAAGAGATCTATTCTAAGAACATCCAGAATGTCAGCAGGCCTGGAGGGTAGAATGGCTGGACAAGTGGCAGGGAGGGCCCCTGTAGGGAGAGGCAGGACCAGATCATGGGGACCAATGTAAGGGATCAGAGAATGGATGAGTGCACTCAGATTTCGGGGGAGAGTTACAATTTTCATCAAGGGTGAGGTGCTTTGGCACATGAGGTGTGCAGTTGCGGGTATTAGTCTGGAGCTCCTGAGAAGCGCAAGCTTCATAGAAGTGTTGTGGCAGAAGGAATCAAGGCTTTCCAGACCGACTGTACCAAAACAGGGGAAGGAGTGGCAGAGGAGCTATGGTGTAGATGACCCAGGTACACGATCTGCCAGGTGATGAGAGTCAACTCTGGAAACACCTAAGGGCTTCATCCTGAGCATCTTGGATGTCAGACTTAGCAGCTTACCTTTGAGAGTGGAGGCCTTCATGTTAGTCAATACAATTTAAGAAATCCCACTTGGTTTATTTTATAGAACAAGTAAGAGCAAACAATATGTCTAGTGCTTTCCAAATCAATGTCAGGTAAAGATAAGAGAGCAAATAGTGTGTGTGTGTGCTATTCAAGAGACTTTCTAACCCCTGTGAATAGGAAGCAGGAATGAACACTATCTCTAAACCCATGAAGCATCTAACACATCATTATTCACTATAGTAACCATGCTGCACGTTAGCTCTTTAGAATTTATTCATGGTTTAACTGAAAGCCTGTGCCCAACAACATCCCTTTTCCCCTGCCCCTCTGCACCTGCCAATTATCATTCTATGCTCTTTCTCTAAGTTAAACGTTTTTAGGTTCTACATATTCATGAGATCATGCAATATTTGTCTTTCTGTGCCTGGCTTATTTCACTTAGCATAATGCCCTCTAAGTTCATCTACGTTGTTGCAAATACTTGAAATTTGCTAAAAGGAATCAACTTTTAGTGTTCTTCACACACACACACACACACACACACACACACACACACACGGTATGTCAGATGATATGCTAATTCATTTGACTGTGGGAGTCACTACACAATGTATACTTACATCAAAATACCACGTTGCTGGGAAAAATTAAAAGACACATAAAAAAGTAAGGAAGGATATTCTGCAAAACCTAGAAGGGAAGAATTTATTCCTTATTGAAAACTTGCCACACAGGAAAGATAAAATGGAGACAAAATAAAAGAGAAGCTTTTTTTCAAAAAGAATGCTAGTAAAAATTGTTTCAAAAGTTCTATCACTTAAGAGCATAAATCTCTATTTTGTTTTTTCAAAACAGGAATGCCCTCTGTTTCATTCAAGTTGCAACCTATGTGTTCCTCAGTCATCAGGTTTTATTTGTTTTTCTGCTAATTAATCAACACAAGGCACCTAGAAGTCAAGTGTGACTACTTTACCCTCTTGGTGTGTCTCTGGAATTCTCACATTTCAATTTGTGACTTTATTTGCATTTTTAGGAAAACACTTACAGGGCTTTGAAAAGATTACAAGTACCAGTGGGTAAACAAAGACATTGCAAACTCTTCATCCTGCCATGCTTCTCCTAGTGCTCACTAACACACATCACTCCATGACATGGGCCACATTAATGCCTAACGTGGATTCGGAATGACCCCAGTACGATGTGGATAACCTTACTGACCTCCACTGTTACGTTGTCATTTTTTTTTTTTTTTTTTATTAAAGCCGTGTTTCATAAAACGTGTGAACATAGTATTACAGGGAGAGAAAACCAACCGATTTCCTGGTATTTCAGAGTATTTTGCACAGTGCTGTAAGGAAATTAATTGGCCACTTGTAATACTGTAAGGCACTCCCTGAAGCAAACCTCCACTATACGCAGTCTCTGCACAAGCCCCTCGCCAAGCACTCCACATCTGGTTCATTTTAAAGTGTGTTGTGCGTGTTAGCCTAGGATGAGCGAGCAGGGACCATGGCTTACCGAAATATTAGAGCTCTAAGGTGCCGCTGTATTGCCCAGTTATCAACAGCTCTTTAGTACAAGAGAAACAACCAGGAAATTGAGTTAATATTTATTACTCAATCCCATAACTCGCATGACCTTTAGCACAAATGTGGACCCCACAGCTTAATCCCTAGAAAATCAAAATTCAAGATTGACTTGGTTTTACCACGACTATGATTTGTATATTTATACATGCAATATACATAGGCCTAATATATATCAGAGCTAAAACTCAAGTGGCAATCAGTGGACACAGTAGGAAAGAATAGCTAGCAAATTTGCACATGTGGTTTTGATTAAAACTTCTATTTCCAAATATAATTGTTTCCTTAAATGATAGTCACAGTGACTTAATGTGCTTATCAGTAGCTATAACTATTTTTTAGTAAAAATGTTGGAATTTCTGTAAGTATATTCAGAAGTATAAAATCTTGACTACTAAGGTATTTTTGAGTGCTAATGCTGCCATGTATGAGAACTTATTTATAATAAACATTGATAATATACTTGTAAATAAAACCAGACATACATATATTTTAATTTTTTTCCAATGTGGCCAAATACCAGCATTAAAAATTCATATCATAATTTATTTAGACAGATTTCATATAACTGCGTAAAAGAAATTTCTAATACCATGAAGGCAAAGATAGGGAAGCATAGTATTTCATAATTATATACATTAGTACAACCTTTATGCAGGACAATTCGAGACTATGTTTCAAATGCTTTAACTCTGGAAATACTTTCTCAGCAATTCTCTTTTTTTGAACTATAGCTTAAAAATAAGGAGTGGGAACGAAGTTTCAGATGCGTAAGAATTAATAATAGCCATTTGTTGGATATTTTTAAAAATATTTTTCTCATGTGAATTTTTAGGCTATCACAAACATCCTTGAAGAAGCCTGAACATATCCTGGATTTAGAATTAAGTTGATAGCTCTTCCCATGTTTAAGGCTTTTAAAAATATGCTATCAAATTACCCTTCATAACTTGTTGTGTCCAGTTACACCCCTGCCAGCAGTTATTATAAAAGTGATTTTCCTAAACATCTAATGGTCACTTTCATTTTGGAACTTTTACAACTGTATCTATCCATTCCTCTAGGATTTGCATTTAAGGGTTATCTTCTGGTGTATAATCTACAAAATTATTCTGCCTGGTTGAGTTTTTAAAAGGTAAGGTATCATACCTCCTAATTAAGTTTTAATAAAACAGGATTAATCCTAGCACTGTGGGAGGCCATGGCGGGCAGATCACGAGGTCAGGAGATCAAGACCATCCTGGCTAACAAGGAGAAACTCAGTCTCTAATAAAAATACAAAAAAAAATAGCCAGGTGTGGGGGCGGGCGCCTGGAGTCCCAGCTACTCGGGAGGCTGAGGCAGGAGACTGACATGAACCCGGGAGGCAGAGCTTGCAGCGAGCCGAGATTGCACCACTGTGCTCCAGCCTGGGCAGCAGAGCAAGACTCCGTCTCAAAAAACAAACAAAGAAAAAAAGACAAAACAGGATTATGGTAGAGAACAAAAGAATAACCTATTTGGTAAAAATGTAAACACAACATAAATGTACACCCGTATGGATTTGCTAAATACACACACACACACCCCCCACTGATTATATATTAGTAAAGTTTTTTTTGGTTGTTTACAGTCTTTTTATACTTTTTTTGTTCTCTAATGAAAAATGTACTTGCATGATGTTTTTAATCAGAAAAATAAAGGTCTTCCATTATAAAAAATAGTGTAATCTGAAATTGCTTTAGGTAACTATTTTAGACTGTGGATAAGTGGTGGGTTTTCATTTAGTCATTTAAGAAGTACTTGAGCTTGTAATTGTGGATTGTCAAAGGAAGACTCGGAGACAGAAACATTTATAAAGGAAATGAGTATAAGGGAGTCAGACTCCAGAAGGACTGGATTACCAAATTTTAAAAAATGCAATCATAAATTAAAGGAGAAAAAAGCAAAAATACCGAGGTTGCCAAGTAACATTTGTCTGTTCAAGGCAAAAACAACAGCTGTCTAACACTATTATATTTACAAATGTCAAGACATACTTTCAGACATCAGCACAGCAAAGATCAAGAATATAAATGCTTTTGTAAAGGAGTTCAGATGTGTGGGAATGAGTGAAGCTTTCATTATTTGAGGTTCATACCAAGTTAGGACGAACCTGCTGTACCTGTCTTATCTCAGGTACAAAGCTTATGGTCTAGGGTTTGTGAGGGTCTTAGTCATATTAGAAGTGGTACAAGTATCATTTTTCACTTCTATAATTCCCTCTCCTAGTCAATATCCTGCCATCAAATGTGGATTTGGCCACATAAGTTGCTAATAAATTTTCTGATTTTTGTGTCATTAATTTTTGTTTTAAAAATAGTTTATTTTTGTAGGTGTCATAAGAGATATTAGTACTTAAATACATCATTTGTATAATTAACAAAAGTAGGGACACGTGATGTTAAACTGAAACATTAATTTCTGACTGGAATTTTTTAAAGACCCTGGGTTTGTAATTTACTTTTATGTGTTAGAAGTATCTTACTGTCCTTATTAGCTCTATTGAGATTAAGAATGAAGAACCATCTTAGAAACTTCTGTAGGGTGCACCTGCCATACATGTAAACTCATAGGATGTCCTTTCTATTTGTTTATTTTCTGGGCTTGCAGGTAATGACATTCTTTCTCTTCTTAAGTAAATTTCATAAGCCTAGAGCTAGTATCAGACCACTTTTACTGGGAGGACTTTGTAGATATCATTTTTACTTGTGAAGCATATTCCTTATTTTTTAATAGCAAGTGTGTACAGCGTAATTAAATGAGCTTTTGGGCTTGCTTATATTTTATAAATCACAAGTACCCAATTGTATATTCTGATAAGAAAGAGAATAAATTGTTACAGGTTACACTCAGTTGGGTTGTCTCAATGGAACCTCCAGGAATAACTAAAAAAGGAAGACTCAGAGAAAGAAACATCAAGACATCAGTATGAGTAAGAGAGAAAGACTGCTGAAGGACTGAAAGCCTCCATCCCCAACTAAAAAAAACAAGTAGTTAAAGAAAACAAAAAGTAGAATTCCCAAGGTTATTAAATTTATATTAGTCTGTTCATAGTGGAAAAACAGCAACTATCTTACATGATGATTGCAACTGACTTAATGGGAAATATTCAAAAGTTTATTATTTGTGGGAACACAGCCAATCATTGTGACCCTTTTATTTTTGGTTTATCTCAGAGTCCTCAGAGTGCAACTTGTTTTTTAAAATTTTTTTCCCTGTGACATGTGAAGTGTTTAGTAATATTAGAAACAGGATGAAGTATCAGTATTTTCTTCTAAAGTAAAAAATGATTGCCCTGAGTTCCTTAAATACATGATATGCATCTTAGACATGGCATGTAGACTTTAAGCACAAATCACACACACTTTTCTTCATTTGCACTGCTGGGAACATTTTTCTATCTCAGTACTAACTGTGTAATCTCTTGAAATGTACCTTACTGCTAGACATGAAAAATGCCTTTCAAACCTCCCAGGATTTATGCCGAACTTAAATTGTTAGTTGAGGTAAGTTTAGAGTTGGAGCAAAAGGTTTATTCCTTGCCCTTTTAGAGAAAATCTGCATAAAGAACAGTCCTTCCTTTTTATTTTTGTTGCCTTAGCTGATGTGACCCAACAAACATCATAGTGTGGTGGTGAAGAGAACCAAGTGCATGAGGGGATGGCTGGGTTTTCCCTTAAGGGAAGCCCCTGGCAGGGTCTGGCTCTGCATTCGGGGGGTCTTGCCTTCCTTTGACCAGTGCCACAGAGGCTGAAGAATCCTCTCACACTATGTTGTAACCTGCCCTTCGTATCCCATTCTCCACAAATGAACTTCCATCAGTATATAGGTTAAGGTCAGGATTAGCTAAGGGGACTTCTAAGAGATCCTCTTGGGCAGCATAATTCTGGACTATAATTTGGTGGCAGTCATGCTTGATTGGTTCCCCATCCTCTGGGAGAAAAGTAGCAGGGTTGAGGGCCACGCACGTGCGTATTTGAAGCACCGGTCCCTCAAGGAGTAGCGCCTGGTATCTAAGTAGGCGGTTGTCTGATAGCCATAAACTTCTTTTGGCACCTAGTATGCCATTTACATCATGAGTAGTCCAGACAATGAGATCCTTTCCTTGTATTATCTTGATAGCCTCTGACACTAAGAGCCACTGCCACAACTACCCGGAAACAGTGAGGCCAGCCTGTTGCTACTACATCAATTTCCTTACTTAGATAGGCCACTGGTTGTGGGGTTCTCCCACGAATCTGAGTAAGAACTCCAAGAGCTATACCTACTCTCTCTGCGACATATAGAGAGAGTTTTGTCCTGTGGGAAGGTTTAAAGCTGGAGCTTGTACTAGGGCCTGCTTTAAAGTTTTGAAGGCTGTTTCTCCCTCTGGTTCCCATTCTACTAGATGAGTATTTGCCCTCTGGGTTTCCTTGATTAGAGTATAGAGGGGCCTGGCTATCTTGCTGTATCCAGGAATCCATAGTCGGCAAAAGCTGGTAATTCCAAGGAACCCCACAAGTGTTTTAATGTCTTAGGGTGAGGATAAGCCAGTATAGGCTGTATTCATTCCTTGCTGAGGGCCCTACTCACTTTGGGCTAAGATTAGGCCTAGATATTTGACCTACTATAGGCAAAGCTGGGCCTTCGACCTAGACACCTTGTACCCTTGATTAGCTAGAAAGTTCAAGGGATCTAGAGTAGCCTGCTGGCATGAGGCTTCTAAACTGGTAGCCAAAAGTAAATCATCCAAATACTGAAGGACCAGAGTGCCTGGACTTGAGAAGTGGCCTAGATCTTGGGCCAGTGCCTGACCAAACAGATGAGGGCTATCTCTAAACCCTTAGGGCAAGACTGTCTATGTAAGTTGGGATGTGTGGTCTGTGGGATCCTCAAAGGCAAAGAGAAACTGGGAATCAGAGTGCAGAATGACTTTATATTCAGCAGAGTGCTGAATGACTTTATACTAGAAGTCATTCAGAAAAAGGCATCCTTGAGGTCCAGAACAGTGAACCATCCTGCTTCCTCTGGTATTTGAGAGAGCAAGATATAGGGGTTGGGTACAACTGGATATAGAGGAATTACTGCCTCATTGATGAGTCTAAGATCTTGCACTAGTCTCCACTCACCATTCGGTCTTTGTACTCCTAGAATTGGAGTGTTGCAGGGACTGCTGCATTTCCTTATTAAGCCTTGAGCTTTTAAATGTTTAACAATATCCTGTAATCCTTTATGAGCTTCAGGCCTTAAGGGATATTGCCTTTGATAAGGAAAAGTATTGGGATCTTTTAACCTGATTTGGACTGGGCAGGCATTTTTTGCCCTTCCAAATTGCCCTTCCAATGCCCAGACTTCAGGGTTGATTCCCTCCTCAAGTAGGGGACAACAAGTGGGTAACTTGTTCCCCATATTCATGCAGATAATAGCTCCAACTTTGGCTAATATGTCCCTCACTAATAAGGGTGTGGGACTTTCAGGCATAACAAGAAAGGCATGTGAAAACAGCAAAGTCTCCCAATTACAACTGAGGAGGTGGGAGAAATACTGGTTACAGGCTGTCCCAGGATTCCTCAGATAGTAACGGATGAGGACAGTTGTCCAGGACAGAGATTAACACTGAGAAGGCTGCACCAGTATCCAGGAGGAAGTCAATTTCCTGGCCCTTGATGTTTAAATGTACCCGGGGCTCAGTGAGGGTGATGACATGAGCTGGCGCTTGCCCTGGGCACCCTCTGCCCTGTTGTTGGATCATCTGGTTGGGGGCTTTTGACCCAGAGAAACTTCATCCTCTGGGCAGTGCACCTTCCAGTGATTGCCTCAGCATAGTGTACATGGACAAGGGGGCAGCTTCTCATTGGACAATCTTTTTTAAAGTGTCCTAGTAAATCATACTGATAACAAGCCCTACTGGGTGATTGGCCTGCTCCATTTTCTGTCCTCGCTGAACCACCAAGGTTGGTTTGTCTGAGGGCCATGTCTGTGGCCTTTCTCTGATCTCTCTTTTCCTTTTGGGTCTGTTCCTCTTGGTCCCTATTATAGAACACCAAGGTTGCCAGGTTTAATAATGCATCTAAATTTTGTTTAGAGCCCAGGACTTGCTTTTGGAGCTTTCTCCTGATATCTGTGGCTGATTGGGTAATAAACATATCTTTTAGAATCAATTGACCCTCGAGTGATTCGGGTGACAGGGGAGTATATTTTTTTAAGACCTCCTGTAGCCACTCAAGGAAGGCAGGATGATTTTCTTCCTTTCTCTGAGTTATGGTGGACATCATCGAATAATTCATGGTTTTTTTCTAATTCTCCTTAGTCCTTCTAGAACACAGGTCAACAGATGTTTATGACTCCAGTCCCCATGATCTGAGTCAAGGTCCCAGTGGGGATCCATACTGGGGACAGCTTGCTGACCGGTAGAGAATTTGTCCCTTTTTTCGGCTGTCATCCTATCATTTACTTGACTAAGATACCAGGTATCTCCAAACTCTCAGGCTGCAGCCAAAGCCGCATTCTTTTCATTAAAGGCCAGAGTTTGATCTAACAATAGCATGACATCTCTCCAAGTGAGGTCGAAGGTTTGCCCTAGACCTTGTAGGACATCTATGTACCTATCAGGATCATCTGAAAACTTCCCCAGGTCTGCCTTGATCTGCTTTAAATCAGAGAATGAGAAGGGGACATGTACCTGGGTTGGGCCAAATTTCCCTCCCCCTACAGCTTGAAGGGGACATAACCGATAGCCTGGGAGGTTTTGTGGTCCTTTGGCGATTTCTTTGCTTATTTCCTTCTGGGTAGGGGAGATTAGAGGAGGATTATAATTAATAGGAAGGGGAGTTATAGGGAGGCTAGGATATGGGGGTAAGCTGAGTGTCCTCCTGTGGGATGTAAATTGCAAGCTTTGCACAGTTGTGTATTCTTCTTCAATGAAAAGAAAGCTTGGACATAAGGTGTTTCACTCCATTTGCCTTCCCTCTTACAAAAACGGTCAAGCTGCAGGATAGTATTGTAATTTGTACTTCCCTCAGGTGGCCATTTTTCCCCATCAGGGAGAGAATATTGTGGCCAAGACATAGTGCAAAAAAAAAAAAAAGAGCCACCTCTTTTTCAGGGTTTGTGGGTCAAATTGGTCCCAATGGCTTAGGATGTGTTTCAAGGGTGAGCCTGTTGATGCCTGTTTCGTATCTGAAAGATAAAACCACCCGTGGTTTTGGTTTGTTTTGTTTCTCCCCGGCCCAAGAACCTGCAACGGTCCCTAGACCCTGCTGATTGGAATAGTTGTGCTCACCAATGCAGTAGCAGAAACACTAGTTTTCTTTCCAGACTGCATGGAGGACCGAGGAAGGTCAGATTTAGCGGCCCTTACCTACGCATTCTCGAAAACCTGCACCCTTGCCTGTCCTCCTAGACCACAAGGAGGACCAAGAAAAATCGAATTTAGTAGCCCTTACCGATGCATTCTCAAAAACCTGTTAGAGTCCTAAGCATTCTCCTGTTAGTATTGGGACTTTACCCCTGTCCTATAAAGATGTTATGCCCCAAAAATGAAGTGGAGGGCCATACCCTGAGGGAGGGAAGGGATCTCCAGGGTTGGAATAGTGACACCTTTTGTCCTCGCTTATATGAATAGGAAGGATACAATTTCTGAGGCTCCACATGTCCTAGCTTCAGGAATAGCTCTTGTTAGGCCAGCTAGTCTGAGGAGGGATCCTAAAATTCCAGGTAGTCCCTGCTACGATGGGGCTTTGGGCAAAAATTATGTCTTTCTGATTGGTGAGCCAGGATGTCTAAAGAAGGTAACAGAGTCCTGGAGTTTATACTAGAAGTCATTCTTATAGGAGAAACTAGAAAAGTGCCAGAAGCAGGGAGTGGTTTATACAAGCGGGGCTAGCCTCGGAGAAGAGAGGCCAGAGGAACTTTGTCTGGCAGGCATTAGGACCCGGGGGCAGGGGTCAGGATAAATAGGATAGATGGGCGAGTCTCGCTTGGGTGACATGCCTTTGAGAGTTCTGCTCATGGCCGCAGGGTCAACCAACTTGTCGGGACCCTGGAGCTGCATGGCTTTCTTCTCTGTCGACCCTCAGCTCAGCTCAGAAGTAAAGGAAAAGTGGAAACTGGTTCCAGGCAAACCAACGCTCCCAACTCCAAAGTCGGGGGTTGTTAGAGAGCCCTTTCCCAGAAAGCCTGACACCCGTGTCTTCAGCCTGGCCGCTGTGCTAGTCGCTTTTAACTGGCCAACAGGTGCCCGGTATTTAGCCCTCAAATCTAAGGAAAAACAGGACAGAATAGCAAGCAAAAGGAGTCCATTGGTGCTCACCACTCGGCAATAGTCGATGTCCCACTGCTTGGCGATAGGCAAAAGTCTCATTGCATGGTGATAGGTGAAAGTCCCATCTGAGTCACCAAAATGTATCTGGAATTGGTGGGTTCTTGGACTCGCTGACCTCAAGAATGAAGCCACGGATGCTTGCGGTGAGTGTTATGGTTCTTAAAGATGGTGTGTCCGGAGTTTGTTCCTTCAGATGTTCAGATGTGTCTGCAGTTTCTTCCTTCTGGTGGTTTCGTGGTCTCTCTGACTTCAGAAGTGAAGCTGCAGACCTTTGCAGTGAGTGTTACAGCTCATAAAGGTGGCGTGGATCCAAAGAATGAGCAGAAGCAAGATTTATTGTAAAGAGCAAAAGCACAAAGCTTCCAGTGTGGAAGAGGACCCCAGCGGGTTACCACTGCTGGCTCAGGCCGCCTGCTTTTATTCCCTTATCTGACCCCACCCACATCCTGCTGATTAGTCCATTTTACAGAGAGCTGATTGGTCCATTTTACAGAGAGCTGATTGGTCCATTTTGATGACAGAGTGCTGATTGGTGCATTTACAATCCCTGAGCTAGACACAGTACCACACAGAAAAGTTCTCCAAGTCCCCGCTAGTTTAACTAGATAGAGTATTGATTGGTGTATTTACAATCCCTGAGCTAGACAGAGTGCTAGACAGAAAAATTCTCAAAGTCCCCACTAGGTTAGCTGGATACAGAGTACTGATTGGTGTATTTACAAACCTTGAGCTAGACACAGAGTACTGATTGGTGTATTTACAATCCCTTAGCTAGACATAAAGGTTCTCCAAGTCCCCACTAGACCCAGGAGTCCAGCTGGCTTCACCTAGTGGATCCCGCACCAGGGCCGCAGGTGGAGCTGCCCTCCAGTCCTGTGAGGTGTACCTGCACTCCTCAGTCCTTGGGCGGTTGTTGGGACCAGGCACCGGGCACTTGTTGGGGAGGCTTGGGCTATGCAGGAGCAGGGTGGCGGGGGGCAGGGGGAGGCTTGGGCACGGTGGGCTGCAGGTCCCATCCTGCCACGCAGGGAGGCAGCTGAGGCCCGGCGAGAAATCAAGTGCAGCGCCAGCGGGCCGGCACTGCTGGAGGACCTGGGGCACCCTCTGCAGCTGTCGACCTGGGTACTACGCTCCTCACTGCCTGGGGCTGGCAGCACTGGCCAGCCACTCCGGCTGTGGGGCCCTCCGAGCCCACACCCACCTGGAACTCGTGCTGGCCCGCGAGCACCGCGCGCAGCCCCGGTTCCCACCCGCGCCTCTCCCTCCACACCTCCCCGCAAGCAGAGGTTGCTGGCTCCAGCCTCAGCCAGCCCACAGAAGGGCTCCCACAGTGCAGTGGTGGGCTGAAGCGCCAAGGCCAAAGAGGCGCTGAGAGCGAGCAAGGGTCACCAGCATGTTGTCACCTCTCAAAATGGTTACCTCAGCCTCTGTCCAGGTCTACTTTTGGTCACTTGTAATACTCAATCTTCAAGGGTTTCTTTAGTGTTCCTGCCCTTTCTCCTGGGGTGATCCAAGTTCCTGAGCATCATCAAAGAGAGCTGGTGTGTTTTACCCACTCTTCATTTCTGGCTCTCAACCTTTATCTGGGTTCTGTCAGATGATGTGGAGTTGGGCATTCTGTAAGCAACCTTGTCTCACAGCAGATGTTCTTGCTACTGCCTTTGGTTGCAAGGCCCCTGTGCTCTATGGTCTTGTTCCAACTCTAGTTCCCTTCCAGTCCACTTAGCCCTTCTGTGTCTTTCTTGGGGTCCCAGTAAAGCTGGATGATTTTTTCTCTATTATAGAGAAACAAGCAGGACATTATGTTGCCATTTCAAGCTGACCAGCCCAAGAAACTTCCTTAGTCATTGTTACATTTCCACTGGGTACCCTGTTGGAGGTAGAACCATGCCTTTCTGGAAGTCTCTCTGCCTCCACTGACAGCCCATGTGCAAGGAAAGAAATAAGGCCCTTCCCTCCTATTCTTGAATTCTAGAGGATAAACCAGCACACTCCATTTAGAACTATTGCCCCCTTCCCTCTCTGACTCTGGGTCTCCCACTGCATGTCATGAAGGGCTTTCACCAATGCAGAGAAACTTTTCTAACATATCATTCCTCTGATTCATTCATTTGGGTATAACAAGTTACTTTGTTCCAGTTTGCTAGGCTTGACTCCTGATACAAAAAGGTCAGCCTTAGAAGCCCGGAGAAAACCCATTTCTCCCTCAACAAAGCTAAGTATTTGCAAACAAGTGCTCATCTCCGATTATTTTCCTTTATCTTGTGTCAATTTATTCTCTTGACAACAAAGTACTGAAAAAGATCCCTGACTGGTTAAACAGGAGAGGATAAATGAATGCATTTGTAAACCATAAATAAAGCCCTCTGGAAGAGGCTCCTGAGGTAAATATTAAGGTCACTAGGTCTGAAGAGCAGCTGTAGGAAGAGATAAATAAAACTATAAGGACTTCAGAGAGCAAGGTAAACTTCATCCTTGGAAGCAAAGGAACAAAGCAAGGACACCAGCCCTCAAGAGAACACCTAAATTATCCCCCAAATATAATACTGTGTCCAGAATTGGTGGGTTCTTGGTCTTGCTGACTTCAAGAATGAAGCCGTGCACCCTCATGGTGAGTGTTACAGTTCTTAAAGATGGTGTGTCCGGAGTTTGTTCCTTCAGATGTTCAGATGTGTCCGCAATTTCTTCCTTCTGGTGAGTTCGAGGTCTTGCTGACTTCAGGAGTGAAGCTGCGGACTTTCGCGGTGAGTGTTCGCGGTGAGTATGACAGCTCATAAACGCTGCGTACACCCAAAGAGTGAGCAGCAGCAACATTTATTGTAAACAGCCAAAGAACAAAATTTCCGTGGCCTGGAAGGGCACCCCAGCGCGTTGCCCCTGGCAGAGTCAGGCAGCCTGCTTTTATTCCTTTATCTGACCCCACCCACATCCTGCTGATTGGTCCATTTTGACAGAGTGCTGATTGGTGCGTTTACAATCCCTGAGCTAGACACAGATTGCTAGACAGAAAAGTCCTCCAAGTCCCTACCAGGTTAGCTAGATACAGAGTAGTGATTGGTGTATTCACAAACCTTGAGCTAGACACAGAGTACTGATTGGTGTATTTACAAACCCTGAGCTAGACACAGAGTGCTGATTGGTGCGTTTACAATCCCTGAGCTAGACACAGAGTGCCAGACAGAAAAGTTCTCCAAGTCCCCACTAGGTTAGCTAGATACAGAGTGCTGATTGGTGTATTTACAAACCTTGAGCTAGATACAGAGTACTGATTGGTGTATTTACAATCTCTTAGAGCTAGACATAAAGGTTATCCAAGTCCCCACTGGACTCAGGAGCCCCGCTGGCTTCACCTAGTTGATCCCGGACTGGGGCTGTAGGCAGAGCTGCCCACCAGTCTGGAGCAGCGCCTGCATTCCTCAGCCCTTGGGCGGTGGATGGGACCGGGCACCACGGAACAGGGGGCTGCACCAGTTGGGAAGGCTCGGCCGCGTGGGAACCCACTGCAGGGTGGCGGGGGTGGGGTGGGGCGGGGGGCTTGAAGGGGTCTGGGACATGGCAGACTGTAGGTCCTGAGCCCTGCCCCATGTGGTGGCAGCTGAGGCCCGGTGAGAATTCGAGCACAGCACCGGCCTGCCAGCACTGCTGGGTGACCCAGCGCACCCTCTGCAGCTGCTGACCCTGGTGCTAAACCCCTCACTGCCCGGGCCGGGGGCACTGGCCAGCCACTAAGATTGCGGGGGCCGAGCCCGCGCCCACTGGAACTTGCGCTGACCTGTGATCGCCTCGCACAGCCCCAGTTCTGTGCGTGCCTCTCCCTGCACACTTCCCCGCAAGCAGAGGGAGCCGGCTAGGGCCTCTGCCAGCTCAGAGAGGGGCTCCCACAGTGCCACGGTAGGCTGAATGGCTCCTCTAGCACCACCATAGTGGACTCCGAGGCCGAGGAGGCACCGAGAGTGAGGGCTGCTTGCATGTTGTCACCTCTCAATACTTTTCAGGCCATACAAAATAATAAGGGGTGTTTCATAAATATCTCATTGCAGTGATCACTAACCTTCATATGCTAATTTGAAGCAAAACCTACTACATTCTAAAGAACTTTGAAAATGTTGGCTTTTGGCTGGGATTATGGCGGCAACATGGCCTAAGATCTCTGAAACTTTTGCACTTTTTGAAGAAATAACATGGAATGAGTTGGCAGTCAGAAAAAAAAAACAGTTGCAAAATCAGATAAAGGAATCCTCAGAGCTAATGCTAGAATTCCATGCTGTGGGTTCATAGCATTGCTCTTTCTACCTCTCCCGGCCAGCCATTAGCTGAGGAATTTTCAAGAAAACAATTAATTTAGACCCCAAAGCTAATTTGAATCAATACTTAATGTTTCTTCTGAACTCTCCGAATTAATTATAAAATGATGTATATTCACATTGATGCCAGACTATATAGATTTCTATCTAAAATTTACCTCCGGGGCACCTTTTCAACAAGGAGTCAGCTGTGTGTAGTTTGTCATGTCATCTCTTTTGCCATCCAACCTTCTTAGTTTTCTCCCCTTGAAATTTTGTGTCAAGGGCAATGTTAATATCAGGGCGATGAATTAGCGGTACTTGAGATAAAGAGAGCATCTTGGAGACACGGGCCAGCAAGCACCAGGGAGTCACAATGAGGTCGAAGGCAATGAGTGCAGAGGGAAGATACTTGCCTCCACAAGGTGCTGCAGTTCCAAGCTGCATCCTTCTCTGGCAGTATTAGCTGGGGAGCCTCCCTTAAATCAGCAAAAGGCAAGACATCATCAAGTGTGAACTGAAGCCAATGGCTTTGGTTCTGTCCCCTCAGTGAGGCATGTGGCTTCCAAGCCGCAGAAGACCTCTCCTTGTCCTCTGAGTGCCTTCATATGTGTTGCTCCAGAACTTTCATGTGGCGATCATAAATGCTTTTTCGATGTATCGTTAGCAAGACAATGGATACACAAGAGACACTCAACACCCATGCAGTTAAAGGCCTTCGCTTGCTTTTTCAATACAGGTATCTTACAGTAACTTTGGTTGTCTCTAAGTCTGTTCTTATTTTGCACTGCTTGCCCCATGGACAAGTAGTAATGCAGAGAAGAAATAAAGAAGGATAAAATGTCACAGTGGGGTTTTCTTATAGGAGAATAGGAATTTGAAGTTGAGATAAATAAAGTCTTTGCCTTTTCAGACACAGCTAAGTAGCTGGAAGCTTCTGAAACATTGGACTGAAGGGGTTGAGAATAGTGGGGAGCACAAGAAAAAAGACCTCTGACAACAGGGCTCTGTTACTTTGGGCAGACAGTCTCCCTAGCAATCATTCCTCACTACTGAGAATTGAAGACGCATCTTTTCCCCACCTTCAGTTCCATAGTCCATCATCTCTCAGGTTTGCATTCTTTAATGCAACAAAAGTTATTGCTCAAGTACATATGTCAGACCCCAGAGAAGCGCAAATAAGAGATCATCCCCACCCTCAGGACGAGCATAATAAGGAGCCCTCTGGCATTGCCAGAGGAGAGGTGAACTTGGTTAGATGGGCACAATGGAACAGATTCATAGCTGTTATAGAGAGACTGGTACTGGGTGTGAGGCTGGCCCAGTCATCACAAGCAGAGTAATAAACAGGCACAGGAATATGTGACTTGTATCAGGGTGGAGCCTGGGGGCTGGGAATACAGGTAAGACCCGCAACCTGGGATCCCTTGGTGAACAGTAGAGTTCCTGAGCATGAGTGAAGGCAGCCTGGAATTTGGCTTCAAAGAGACCATGTGTAGGAATCCCAGCTCTGCCTCTGACTAGCAAACCAAATTTGAACTAGAATATGCAAGGATTTAGGAGAGGAGAAGAAACTGTGAAGTGTTGGAAGGTTCTGGAAAACAAAAGGTAGAGAGCAGCTGAACTCAAGGTATCTCTCTAATAGGCCCTTGTTTTCACCTCTCAGACCTGCTTTTTCCACAAGGGGGAAAAGGTGGGGACGGCAGTTTCAGTTCGTTTTTCCTGTCTGCCAGCAGTAGCCTGAGATTTGCTTAGCAATATATTGCTTGAGATTTGTTCTTTCTGACCCCAAGTTCAAGATCCCAGGAATTGCTCTGATCTGAGTAAATGCCCATTCTTGGGACAATCAAGAATATCCCATTCATATCAAAAGGCTAGAGTAGAGGAAGGATCATTTCCCAGAAGAAGAGTCTTCTGCACAAACAAAACCATAGTGTTGACAAATAGTCATGGCCCATGGCAATTTGATGGTCCAGGGCCCTGGATGACTCCTCTGCAGGAGCATCTTCAGGGTTCTAGGAAAGCCACAGGGGCAAGAAGTTAAAAATGTTGAGTGACTCCTTTATGCCACGTACTTTACACATTATTTCACTGAATTCTTGGAGGTAAGTAGTATTACTCACATTTTATACATGAAGTCATTGAGACACTCAGAGGGGCTCATTGACTTGTAGCAATCACATAGTGGGTAGGTTCACCTGGCTCCAAATTTTAGGCTCTGCATGCCCAGAGGCCAAGGGTCTTCCCTGTGTGTTGTAGTATTCACCTTATTTGATTTTATTAAGGCACTATTTGTTAGCATAGTTCTGAATTAAAAGAAAAATAAGAGGTTGTAAATGTGGTTCTACCCCTCCCTCTTCTCTGCAGGAGGAGTCAGCCTTTCTCACCATCTGAAAAATAAAAGAGACCAGTGCTTCCCTTGCTCCATTTCTTACAGGTTTTGGAATTCTAACTTTGCTCATTCACAAAATCAAACACTTGTTATGTTCTGAAATGATGAAACATGTTAAGCCCATGACCTTAGTAATAGGAAGGGGGGGAGTGGAACTGGAGTCAGACTGATGGGGTCTCCTCTGCCACACTGCAGCTCTGGAGCCGTGGACCGTGCATGGAATGTCTCTGAACCTCAGGTTTCTAATTAATAGAATGGGAATAAACTAAACATCATGCATTGTTGTGCATTTTTATTCAGAGACCTATAAATTATTTTTTGTATAATGTTAAGTTTTGCTAAGTTCTATTTATGTAGCATTAAATAGCCCTGGCAGTGTTGCAAATGATATGAAGCACAATTTAAAGTGAAACCAGTCTGTGAGGTGTGATGGTAGGTGGCCTCATTGGTTTTCAGTGGACGTTCTGTATGCAAAATATTTTCATGCACTGTTGCTAGGAAAACCAAAGAGTAAATCTGAAATAAATGGTACAGAACCAGGAATGCAAAGGTCATTGTTGGCTGTTTGGGGAAGGGAAGTTAAAGATTAGAAACGGTCATCCAGAGAGGATTGCCAAATTGACACCTGTGAATGTTTCCGGGAGCTAAACAATTACACTAGGCTAGTGTCCCTTTAAAATGGTACCTGTGATATCCGAGTGGAATAAAGAACAACATGACCAGGCAGACAATTTAATTTTACCAAGACTGACCTTGCTTTGGAAAGACATGGAAATGTTTTATCCAAACAAAATATCATTTAAATTGCCAAGACATTAGAAGAATAACTACATGCCCATTTTAAGGAGACAGGTTGCAGTGGTGAAAATTATTTTCTGAGTATAGCTTTTTGTTGTTGTTGCTTGACTTGCCAACTTGGAAATCCAGGGCCCTGGGGCTAATTTCCAGGAGGGAAAATCAGAGAGAAGGGTAGTATAGAATAAAATGGAGTCCACAGGGTTTGAATTCAGACACGCTGCCTGTGAATTTAGCTGGGCTCCTGGGTTCCTAGTTTGTGACATGGGGTGAGTCCAAGCTTCAATGTTTTTATAGCTAAAAATAAAGATACAAATGGCAACCTTCAGTGCTGACTAAATAGGATAACATAGCAGAAGAGCACATTTATGAAGCATTTATTGTTGCCAGATATGATTTTAAGCACTTGACATGTATCGTTTTTGACCCTTATAAACAACCTTTGCAACTCGTTATAGGTAAGGAAAAAGAAAGATAACTTCCCCAGGTCACAAAGCTAAAGAACACAGGGTGGTTACATAAACCGACACAGCCTGCTGCAATGTCCTCTACACGTCCTTTCTGAGGCACATTCATCAAAGGGATGAATAGGATCCCGAACAGCACCGGGTATGCATTTGATGTTTGTCTTCCTGAAAGATAACCTGTAAATGACCCATATGAAGTGTTTAGCTGTGCCTGGCCCATAGAAGGCACACACACCAAAAAGGAGGCAATGGAAAAAAGCTCCTTTCTCTCACAATAAAAAGGAATAATCTTTAAACATCCACAAGTTCTTTCTCAGTCTTGGAAAAGGCCTTCCAACAGGCCAGCAAGAGGAAACCATAAATCCTCCACGGTGAGCAAGAAACGTCTACTGCATAAAGGTAAATTCAATCTCGACTTTGAAGTATAAAAAGTGAAGTATGAGAAGTCAACGTAAGCCAACGACAAGGGATCCCAGAGAGCAGCAAGCAGGCAGCTTGAGCGGCAGGGCAAGGGGCAGGCACAAAGACAGCCACAGCTCAGCTGCAGCCAGGGAGGCCGCTGACCGGAGTCAGATCAGATCCGGCTGTTGGCGATATCGCGTCTCCAAGAGACAAAGTCAGGCGGCCACCGGAACCCACGAGTGGCTGCACATCTGGAAAGCGGAACCCCGGGACGAATTATGCATGGATTACCTCTCACTTGCACAGGAATGTCTGTTTATTCACAGTAGAGGAGCAGAAAGAAGGAAACCTGTTTCACACCTGGCATTTAATTTAGAAGGGATTGCTTCTCCAGCTGAAGGAAAAGCCATCTGAACTGCGCAGCCCTGGCTCTGCACTGGGGTTCCTGCAGCCAGCGCGTTATGTGCCTTATGAAACCTGGAGCCTTATTTTTCAACGCACTACAGACAGTGTGTGTGCGCACAATGGTGGTGGGGGTGGTGAGTGTCCAAATGTGTGTGCATGTAGCCACTCCTATGGGTGTAAGCACCGGACGTGGCCAACATGGTGGAGACCCAAAGCTTATCCGGCCCAATCTCTAAGTGCCCCCCACCCCTTTTCGGCTTAGCGCCATAAAAGTCCCGAGGGACAGGGCGGGTGGCTCACGCCTGTAATCCCAGCAGTTTGGGAGGCCGAGGCGGGCGGATCACGAGGTCGAGAGATCGAGACCATCATGGCCAACATGGTGAAACCCCGTCTCTACTAAAAATACAAAAATTAGCTTGGTGTGGTGGCATGTGCCTGTAGTTCCAGCTACTGGGAAGTCTGAGGCAGGAGAATCGCTTGAACCCGGGAGGCGGAGGTTGCAGTGAGCTGAGATTGTACCACTGCACTCCAGCCTGGAGACAGAGTGAGACTGTGTCTCAAAGAAAAAAAAAAAAAAAAAAAAGTCATGAGGAACCATGGTGCAGTGTTGAGCTACACGTTACACGTCCCCGGGGAGCTCCCCCAACTGCACCTTTCATTGTATGTGGAATTTATCCTACTCTTTGGTTTGTTAAGTGTGAAAATCCATGAAGAAACCAATCCATTCTACTGGCTCTGAAGCCACAGATTACTAAGTAAGGCAGTGAAGTATCTCACTGAGCACTGCTTTGGGGATTGTGGAATTAAGTTCGTCCTACTACAGAACACTTTTGTCTTCCGATCAAGTCCCACCTCTTTGTAAGCAAAATGGAAATGTCCCTTGGTGTATGTAGTGCTCTGTGTTTTCAAGTTGTTTATTCTTTTGTTTTTCAAAATTATTTGACACATTGTAATTATACATATTTATGGGGTTAAATCTGAGGTTTCCATACATATCTATGTTGTATAATGGTGCAATCAGGATAGTTAGTGTATCTGTGACCTCATACATTTATCATTTCTTTGTGGTCAGGATATTTGGAAGCCTCTCTTCTAGCTATTTTGTAATATAGTAAAGATGCTTTTAATTAAACTGTATAGCTGTTTGCTGCACTGATGTTCTCTGAGGGAGGCAGGACACTTTTATATCATGTGAAAAGGGATTTTCCAGAGAAAGAAAGTGTGGAAAGTAGTTTATTGAATAAAGATTCTACACTGCAAAAGAATTATTAAAGTATTGGTCTCAAATCAGTGCTTTCTCTTATACCTACAGAGAGTATCCCGAACAAAATGAAATAAAACAAAAATAAGAAGGAGAAACTCTTTTTATTTACTCATGGGACAGGCACTGGCTAAATTAACAGTTCAGCTTCCTTGTATGACCCTCTTTAGGGTATATCCCTCAATGGGTAATCGATTTAGCAAATACCGAAATCTGCAATAGTCTTACAGACCTGTTTGCACTCTCCTTTGGTACTCCTTTCCTTGTACTGTTTATAAAATATATAATAATTGTGGGTATAAATATATCCATATTTATATTTATTTATGGGATACCATGTGATGTTTTGATAAATGCATAATTAAATCAAGCTAATTAACATATCACCTCACTTATCTTTTTTGTGGTAAGAATAAAATCTATTCTTTTAGCAATTTTAAAATGCACATTTTTATTAACCGTAGTCACTATGCAAAGCAGTCGATCACTAAAACTTATTCCTCCTGCCTAACAGATGCTTTCAGCTGACAAAACTTACTTTTGTCACAATGGCTAAGAATGCATTCTTATAAATAAAATACTCTGTAGTAGCTACTATATTCTAAGGTGTGAGGTGTGGCATCATTTTTATCAGTAGGAAACTGCTCTTTTTAAAAAAATCACTCTTCCAGGTATAGAGATGGGTGGAGGCACAAGAAAGGAGAGATTGCATTTCCAAAATATTTGCTTCTGTATTGCTGAATGGTGAGATTCAAATGGAAAATCCCTTGTTTAGCAAAATTCACAGTTGAGACCCTGTGGGTGCACAAAAAGTCCACAGGAGGTATGGAGGTAAAATGCTGTAGTAGATAGCCTAGGGAGATTGAGTTTCCCGAGGAAGCTGAAAGAAGCAGTGTAGTCCTGCGGAAAGAGGTTGGAGAGAGATGGACAAATGCCTGGAGGCTACAGAGAAACATACCTGCACTCTCATCATGCAGAGTGGTCAATGCACTTGTAAATAACAAAGTCAGATGTCTAGTTCTAGGCCATTTGCTTTTTCTGCTACATGAACTCCAAATTGTCATTACAAATCTCTGTACCATGACAGTGTTGTTTTGGGGGAAACAAGGAAAAGGGCCAAATTTCTTGTTGGGTTATCAGGCAGCAGGTATGGCAATAAATGTGCAAGTTCCTGAGGAGGGAGGCATAAACCAGGGTAGGTCATTGGACTTTCCAGAGAATGTAGGATAGCCAGTTTGGGACAATGTTATTTTCTTCTCATTGGAGAGAGTGATTCTGTTTTGATCATGTGCCGGAACCACTCTTGAGAGGCAACTGTTAAATATTCAGGAATTTTGCAAGGTGGTTGTCAAGACACTAGTAGCTGGAAATTGGGTATGGTGGGAGGATTTGCATCCAAGGTATCAGCAAACACTTCAAATCAGGATTTCAGGTTGCCAGTACACCACTGATCTATGTTCAAGCAACAGAACTCAGTTGCAGCTCTCAGTTAGACCACCCCCATTCTTTGATGCCTCCATTTATATACGATGCTCTTTCTGCCTGCAATATCATCTCTGACATTGTGTTCTAGAAACTGTCTATGGTTAATAAAAGAGATAAGACTCCCTTGGAGCAGTCCTCCCTCTGTTCTCCCAGTGTCCTGGATATATCTGGACTGTGACACTGAGTCTGTTGCTTATAGTGTTCTGTTTTCCTACTCATAGCCCTTCTAAATTGTCATCAGCTTGAGGTCAGGATATGAATCTCTTTTTAATTTGTGTGTCTCCACTATCAAACTTAGTGCCTGGCATTGTGCCAGACTCTCAAAATATATACATTGAATGAACAAATGAATGAAAGAACAGCTGCTGTGACTATATAGTGGGCATGAGAGAGACACACGCTGTGCATGACTCACAATCTAGTGGTTCCAGAGGCGGAGGAAAAATCAGTAACAAAATAAACAAAACCGGCAGGGTGCGGTGGCTCACACCTGTAATCCCAGCACTTTGGGAGGCTGAGGCGGGCGGATCACCTGAGGTCAGGAGTTTGAGACCAGCTTGACCAACATGGCAAATCCCTGTCTCTACTAAAAGTACAAAAAGAATTAGCAGGGCGTGGTGGCACACACCTGTGATCCCAGCTACCTGGGAGGCTGAGGCAGGAGAATTGCTTAAACCCAGGAGGTAGAGGTTGCAGGGAGCCGAGATTGCGCTGTTGCACTCCAGCCAAGAGCAAAACTCCATCTCAAAAAATTAAAAAAAAAAAAAAAAAAAAAAAATCAACAAAACCAACAACCTTGGGACTAATAAATTTGCAACAAAACCTTACTTAGCAGAAATTATTCCATCTGTTGGTCTAATTTATTCTGAACACCAAGGAATGAAAATAGTTTACCCAAAAAAGGTCTGAGGAAGCCATATCTATCTTATTTATTCCAAGAGAAACCCTGGGTCCCTCTTCTTCAAGATCCTTCACTCTTCCACACATTTTTGACAGCCTCTGTTTTGCAGCTTTTAAAGCCATAGTAGTTTAAAAAGAAGATTAGAGAGAGGAGACTGTTACAGGTAGATACGTTGATAGCAAAGAGAAAGTATGACTGTCAGCTTGGTAGGAGGAAAGAGAGAGAAAAAATACAAAAACAAGAAGCAGACCTGAGAACTCTTTCCTCATCTAAAGCAATTTTTGAAACTGTAAAAGTCTCCTAAACAAATTGTCCTGGAAACTTGAGTTTTAGAAACACTTTGTAGAAAAGAAAAAATTTGGCTGGGCGTGGTGGCTCATGCCTGTAATCCCAGCACTTTGGGAGGCCGAGGTGGGCGGATCACTTGAGGTCAGGAGCTCAAGACCAGCCTGGCCAATATGGTGAAACACCCTCTCTATTAAAAATACAAAAATTAGCTGGGCGTGGTGGCAGGCACCTGTAGTCCCAGCTACTCGGGAGGCTGAGGCAGGAGAATGACTTGAACCCGGGAGGTGGAGGTTGCAGTGAGCCCAGATTGCGCTACTGCACTCCAGCCTGGGCAATACAGAGAGACTCCATCTCAAAAAAGAAAAACAAAACATAAACAAAACCTAGCCAGTCATGGTGGCATATGCCTGTAATCCCAGCTACTCAGAAGGCTGAGGCAGGAGAATTGCTTCAAACCAGGAGGTGGAGGTTGCACTGAGCTGAGAACGCGCCACTGCACTCCAGCCTGGGTGACAGACTGAGACTCCATCTCAAAAAAGAAGGAAGGAAGGAAGGAAGGGGAAAGAAAAAAATGTGATCAGAATACCTGCATATATGTTTCTGCTCTGTTGCTCATTCCCTGTGTGACCTTAGGCAAGTCACTTAACCTCTCTGAGTCACAATTTCTTTTTCTAAAATAAGTGGAGCTTGCAAGTCCCTCCTCAAAGTGTTTTTGTAAGATGAAATCCATGCAGTTAAAGTAAAAAAGCAAAATATATTTTCAAATGTATTTAATTTTTTAAAATACATAAACTGAGGCAGAAAAAAATGTGAATACATCTCTTCTGGCTCCCTTACAGTTGATTCTTGAACAACTCAGGGATTAAGGTGCTGATTCCCCTCACAGTTCAAAATCCATGTATAACTTTTGACTTCCCAAAAACTTAACTGGTAATAGCGTGCTGTTGACCGGAAGCCTTACTGATGACATAAACAGTCGATTAACACATATTTTTGTGTTGCATGTACTTTATACTGTATTCTTTTTTTGAGACAGCCTTGCTCTGTTGCCTAGGCTGCAGTGCAATGGTGTGATCTTGACTCACTGCAATCTCTGCATCCCAGGTTCAAGTGATTCTCATGCCTCAGCCTCCCGAGTAGCTGAGATTACTGGCACATGACACCATGCCTGGCTCATTTTTGTATTTTTAGTAGAGACGAGGTTTCACCACATTGGCCAGGCTGATCTCAAACTCCTGACCCTCAGGTGATCCGTCTGCCTTGGCCTCCCAAAGTGCTAGAATTACAGGCGTGAGCCACCACGCCCGGCCTATATACTGTATTCATAAAATTAAAGTAAGCTAGATGAAAGAAAATGTTATTAGAAAAATCATAAGAGAATATATATATTTACAATTTATTAAGTGAAATTGGGTCATCATAAAGGTCTTCATCTTCATCATCTTCATATTGAGTAGACTGAGGAAGACAAGGGAGAGGAAGGGTTGGTTTTGCTGTTTCACAGAGGTGGAGGAAAATTTGCATATAAGTAGACCCACACAGTTCAAACCCATGCTGTTCAAGAGTTAACTACACCTGTCTTGTTCACTATAAAATGTGGTTCAGCAGGCAACCTACAGAATGGGAGAAAATTTTTGCAATCTACTCATCTGACAAAGGGCTAATATCCAGAACCTACAAAGAACTCAAACAAATTTACAAGAAAAAAACAAACAACCCCATCAAAAAGTGGGCAAAGGATATGAACAGACATTTCTCAAAAGAAGACATTCATACAGCCAACAGACACATGAAAAAATGCTCATCATCACTGGCCATCAGAGAAATGCAAATCAAAACCACAATGAGATACCATCTCACACCAGTTAGAATGGCGATCATTAAAAAGTCAGGAAACAACAGGTGCCGGAGAGAATGTGGAGAAATAGGAACACTTTTACACTGTTGGTGGGATTGTAAACTAGTTCAACCATTATGGAAAACAGTATGGCAATTCCTCAAGCATCTAGAACTAGATGTACCATATGACCCAGCCATCCCATTACTGGGGATATACCCAAAGGATTATAAATCATGCTGCTATAAAGACGCATGCACACATATGTTCATTGCAGCACTATTCACAATAGCAAAGTCTTGGAATCAACCCAAATGTCCATCAGTGACAGATTAGATTAAGAAAATGTGGCACATATACACCATGGAATACTATGCAGCCATAAAAAAGGATGAGTTTGTGCCTTTTGTAGGGACATGGATGCAGCTGGAAACCATCCTTCTTAGCAAACTATCACAAGAACAGAAAACCAAACACCGCATGTTCTCACTCATAGGTGGGAACTGAACAATGAGATCACTTGGACTCGGAAAGGGGGACATCACACACCGGGGCCTATCATGGGGAGGGGGGAGGGGGGAGGGATTGCATTGGGAGTTATACCTGATGTAAATGACGAGTTGATGGGTGCTGACGAGTTGATGGGTGCAGCGCAGTGACATGGCACAAGTATACATATGTAACAAACCTGCACTTTATGCACATGTACCCTAGAACTTAAAGTATAATAATAATAATAATAATAATAATAATAATAATAAAATGTGGTTCAGAGAATTAGAGCTGGAAAGATGCATGGATGCCCACCTGATTATATTATCCATTCTACAGATGAGAATACAGGCCAGTGTACAAACCTTCTCAACAGAATGAAGAGGTGGTTGCATTTTTTAAAAATTTTTTAAATTTTTAAAATTTTAACTTTATTATGTTATTTTATTTTTATTGTATTATGTTATTTTTACTTCATTTCCTTTCTGTGAGCCAGGTCAGAAAGAATAAATTTGTAAAGAACACTCATCACTAAGTTCCAAGAAAGAAAGAAAGAAAATGTATTGTCTTGGCAGAATCCTTAAAGACCATCTGGTTGCAATTTGGCATAGGGGGTCTGATAGGAGCTCCAATCTAGTGTTGCTTGACCCTGGAATCATGGACTGTAGTTTTCGTGAGCCAGTCACCTTTCATTATCTATCTGCTCTGCATGGCCAGGGATTAGACTTGGTCCTTTCATATATTTCCTCCAATGTTAATCTCTCAGCATCTTTGTTATTATAATCTCACTTTTCTTTTCTTGGTTCTCCCCACCCCCCGCAAAGGAGGAAAGTGAGGCTTAGAGAATTTTTGCAAGACTTACCTAAAGGCACTTAGACAGTTAGTAGCAGGGATGGGCCACAACTGCTAGAGCAAGACTAAAATCAATCAATTTTATGTCAAAGAAAATAAATTACTAAAGATTTTCTATTTGTTAGGTCCTACTCTGTGCTAGTCCTGTAGTCATTCTGCCTCAATTTTTTTCAAATCACATCTCCCCATCAGCAGCAAGCTTTGTGAAAAAGAACAATCTTGGGATGAAATGATAATTGCTGCAATTTTTTAGACCTAAGCATATGGAAGGTGACTTGAAAAGGCTGTCATTTGCCTTACTGCAGAATAGACTGGCTCAATCCTAAAGAATAGTTCTCCATTTTCTTAGGCAAATAGAAATCTCCAAATACAAATGCTCATAGTACTAAAAAATGATTTAGAATATTACCTATATTGTTAGAATGTAAAAGAAAAAAATTCATCCTTCTAAATAGATTGATTGCTTTATTGCAAGAGGTACTTTCATTACAAATTACCTGCAGCCTGCCCTACAAGAGTCATTTCTCAGTCTATTTCTAGATGCATTCAGCCACATGATACTTCTTGTATCTGGTTACTTCCATACTCATTTGAATTTGCTTATTCTTGTCTCTGCATGGAATTCTCTCCATTTCCAACTTCAAGAAAAGAACTTCTTTCTTTTAAGTTTCTACTAAAATGCCCCTTCCTCTATGTAGTTCTTCTCAATCCTCCATGTTTCAGGAGAGGAAGGGTAACATTTATAGATCTCCAACTACATACAGGAGCTATGGTAGGAACATGACATGCTGTCAACACATTTAATTCTTCCAAAATCCTAACTGGTACATATTACAAGCATGGAGTGAAAAGGAAGAAATGTTTTAACTAATGTTTAGAACCAAAAATATTTTAATTGCAAAAGTTTGGACTTACTAATGTAAAGACATACTCTTTTCTGGGAGTGATGGGGCATCTGTATAATAGATTTAAACAAGCTGCTGAAGTCTCTTTGTTCCATCTTGCACTGTTTATGGAGTATTCTCTTTAATGCTGGGGGAGCTGAATACTCAGAGGAAATTAAGACAAGCTCTGCTGTGTATATTTCAGGGATGAATTTATCTTCTGTGTTGAAATATACAAATCTCCTAATAGTATGTTCATAAACCTATTTCAAAGCTCTTCATTCTTATAAAATCCAAAGAAATACTAGTTGGCAGGTGAAATTCTAAAACTGAACAGAGTACACTTTGAATGTATCAGAGAGCTATCAAAAACTATTTCCCAATGGGATTTTGTGGGGTGGATTAGAAAATGGTGAGTACAGAAGAGACAATTCTTATGTCTCTTAGAAGGCTTAGAAAGGCGAGAAGAGCAGAACAGATTGGTTCATTAACCTGCTAACCTTGGAAATGCATGTTTCTTAATAGGGCTGTCTCTGTTAGAGAAGATCATCTAAAAGAACCAAGTTCAGAGCTTGGAAAAGAGGGAAAACTGTTTCCAGGCTAAGCACTTGTCAGTTCTCCCATGAGTTCATGCAGGGGAGTATATCCCTTTATTCATTTCAGAGCAAGAAGACTCAGCAATGACCGGGAGCATGGGCTGTGCTCTCAAGTCCCACCCAACATGCTAGAACTTTACACAATGTAATGCAGGGTAGTCACTCCTGAGCCAAAGGCAAAATGGGGGAAAAAAGATGTCTTCTTCTCCAAACAGAGACATGAAATATTTGGGGGATTGTGAGCCTCTACCATAAAGCCTACTCTTAAGGCAGATGATGGAAAGGCAAAGATTTCTTATTTTAAGGGCTTCTATTTGAGTGCAGTTTTTGCTGAGTTCCAAGCAATTCATATGACCACAATCCCTCCGTGTGCACAGAACCCAATCTGCAGAGTACTTGAGATGGTGAGTGGTCTGGATTTACTTAGTCTAGAACAGGGCTTCTCAGACTTTTTACCAGGAGTTAAAACTTATATTAAGGGAAAGGGACAAAGTGATCTGATTCATATATATGTTTAGTATTTTGTAATAAACCAGCATTTGTTCTCAGAGGTCTTATTAAAAAGTATAATTTTCAGAATGGGTGAACCTCAACAATTTTAAAGACTACAAAGCCTCTGAGTTAGCGTTCAAGTTCTGCAAATTCTATAAAACCAATTATTTTCATTAAACATCCCCTGTATGAAGTTTGATCTCATCTGAGAGGGTTGGGAATCAATTGATTTTCACAGTATTCCAGAGTTTTGCTGAAATCCTTTTTGTGATTAATTTAAGGGACCTAAAAAATTTCAAAAATTCAAAATTATTTCTCAAATTTCATCACTAATATCCAATTTTGATTTAAATTAACATTTGGTTCTATTACTTAACCAAAAATTTTTATTGACATGGACACCATGAACTGGAAGGGGATTACTATGGTCTGAATATGTCCTCAAAATACATATATTGAAACATAATCACCAATTTGTTAGTATTAAGTGATGGTAAGTATTGGGAGGCAATTAGCACCCTCATAAAAGAGGCGTGAGGGAGCTGTTGGCCCCTTCCTCACTTTTCCATGTAGAGACACAGCGTTCGTCCCCTCCAGAGGATACAGCAACAAAGTGCCCTCTTGAAATCAAAGACCAGGTCCTCATCAGACATAAAACCTTCTGGCACCTTGATCTTGGACTCTCCGGTCTCCAGAACTTGAGAAATAGATTTCTATTCTTTATTAGTTACCCAGTCTATGGTATTTTGCTATAGCAGCACAAACAAAGATAGATATAAACTACAAAGAGCATAGTTGTTAAGGCATTTTCCTAGAGAGAGGGACCAAGATGGCAGACTGGAAGTAGCTCATGTTCGCAGCTCTTATACTCTTACCAAGAGGAAACAAAAGAGCTAGTGAACAGTGACTCTGCAGGCTGATCATCTGAGAAACCACATCGTGATCCATGAAGGCAACAGGGGGACCCAGAGAACACAGAGAAGAGAAGCTGGGCACCAGCCTATCTGTGTTCAGCGTACTACCAGGAGAACCTCTTCAACACAGGAAATGGTGAGTTAGTGAGAGCCTTCTGGGGGATTCATGCTCTCCACAGCCACCTGTACAAGACTGGAAATCGGAGAATACCCCTGCCCCTCAACCCCCACAACTCCACTGTGCTTCTAGACTGAGACAGAGAGCTTCCTGGATATTTTGTAGGGACAAATCCTGAGTCCAGCAGGACGTCTACAAGCCTTTGGACCTTGAACAGGCCAGCATGGACACCACAGCCCCAGTAGAGGCTGCAGTCACAATGCCTGGGGGAAGTAAGATTGCTTCATCCCTCTTGCTGGATGGGGTTCAGTGCCAGCTTCTGGCTCAGTGGTCCTGCTTCTTTCTGAACTCAGCTACTAGGTGCAGCCCCCCGTTTTACCAGGAAACACCCAGGCAGCAGGGCAGGTGACACTGCCTACCCCCACTGCTGGAAGCCAGGTGGGCAATGCCTGCTAGAGTTTCCAGCTCAGCAATCCCTCCTCTGTCTAAACTCAACCAGTGGGCACAGCCTCCTTTTGTCCTGGGAAGCACCTGGACAGCAGGGCAGGTGACCCCACCCACACCTGCTGCTGGTAGCCAGAAGGGCAATGCCTGCTAGAGCTTCCAACTTAGTGGTCCCATTTCTATCTGAACTTATCCAGTGGGCACAGCCTCTTGTTATCCTGAGAAACACCCAGACGGCAGGGTGGGTGACTCTACCCACCCCCACCTCTTCTAGCTGGACAAGTCACACCTGCTAAAGATTCCAGCCCAGCAGCCCTGCATTCACCTGAATTTGCTGAAGGGTACAGCCTCCTGTTTCCCCAGGAACACCTGGATGGCAGGGCAGGCAACTTCAGTCAACCCTGCTTCTTGTAGCCAGATGGGACCCACTTGCTACAGCTTCCTGCCCAGTAGTCCCACCACTGCCTGAGCTCCGCGTGCTGGCATAATCTTGTGTTTCTCTGGGAAGCACTTGGAAAGAAGATTAGGGCTAACCCAACAAGGATACAGGTTATCTGCCAACTGCAGCCCTTGCCTGAGAGAGCCACATGGACCAGAAGAACCAACAAAAGAAACGCAGGCACAAAGATAGTAATTGGAGAGGACTCCATAAAGACACAGGAGTGGAGTAGAATCGAAGCCAGTCAACTGAACCTACCCTATACCACAATCTAACCTCAAAGGGCATCAAAAAATATAAAAACAAACAACAAAAAAAGGAAAAGACAGCAGCAACTTCGAAGATTGAAGGAACACCAGCCCACACAGATGAGAGGAAACCAGTACAGGAACCCCGGCAACTAAAAAAGCCAGAGTATCTTCTTACCTCCAAACAACTGCACTGGTTCCCAAGCAACAGTTCTTAACCAGGCTGGAATAACTGAAATGTCAGAAATAGAATTCTGAATATGGATGGGAATGAAATCATCGACAGGAGAAAGTTGAAACCCAATCTGAAGGATCTAAGAAATACAATAAAACAATACTGGAGAAAAAAAGACAAAGTGACCATTTTAAGAAAGAACAAAACTGATTTGTTAGAGCTGAAAAACTCACTTCAAGAATTTCATGATACAATTGGAAGCATTAGCAGCAGAATGGACCAAACTGAGGAAAGAATCCCGGAACTTAAAGACTGGTTCTCCAAAATAACTGAATCAGAAAAAAATAAAGAAAGAAAGAAAGAAAAAACAAAGAAGAATGAAGAAAACTTCAAGGAATATGAGATTATGTAAAGAGACCAAATATGTGACTCACTGGCATCCCTCAAAGAGGAGGAGAGAAAGCAAATCACTTGAAAAATGTATTTGAGGATATCCATCCATGAAAATTTAGCTAACCTTACTAGAGAGGCCAACATTCAAATCCAGAAAATGCAGAAAACCCCTGTGAGATACTATACAAGATGGCCATTCACCAGATACCTAGTCATCAGATTCTCCAAGGTTGAAATGAAATAAAAAATCCTAAAGACAGCTAGAGAGAAAGGACAGATCACCTACAAAGAGAACTCTATCAGGTTACCAGTGGAGGACCTTTCAGCAGAAACCCTACAGGCCAGAAGTCTGGGGGGACTATATTCAGCATTATTAACGAAAAGAAATTTCAACCAAGAATTTCATATCCAGCCAAACTAAGCTTCATAAGCAAAGAAGAAATAAGGTGCTTTTTCAGACAAGAAAATGCTAAGGGAATTTGTTTCCACCACACCTGCCTTATAAGTGATCCTTAAGGGAGTGCTGAATATGGAAAGGAAAGATATTTTCTATATTTTCATTTTCATTATTGGCCACCACAAAATACACTTAAGTACCTATACCATTGACACTATAAAGCAGTCAAACCACCAGATCTGCAAAATGACTAGCTAATAACATGATGACAAAATCAAACCCACACATGTCAATATTAACCTTCAATATAAATGGACTAAATGCCCCAATTAAAAGGTACAGAGTGGCAAATGGAATAAAGAAGTAAGACCCAACTGCATGTTGTCTACAGGAGACCCATCTCACACTCAGTAACACCCATAGGCTAAAAGTAAAGGGATGGAGAAAAATCTACCAAGTGAACAGAAAACAAAAAGGCTAAGGTTGCTATCCTAACTTCAGACAGACTTTAAACTGACAAAGATGAAAAAAAGTCAAAGAAGGACATTACATAATGATAAAGTGTTCAATTCAACAAGCAGAACTAACTGTCCTAAATATATATTCACTCACCACAGGAGCACCTAGATTTGTAAAAATATTCTTAGGAACCTATGAAGAGACTAAGATAACCAGACAATAACAGCAGGAGACTTCAATACTGCACATACAGTATTAGATCATTTAGGGCAGAAAATTAACAAAGATATTCAGAATCTGAAATTGACGTTTGACCAAACGGACCTAACAGACATCTACAGAACTCTTCGCCCCAAAACAACAGAATATATATTCTTCTCATTTGCAGATGACATATATTGTGTAATTAACCACACAATCAGCCATAAAACAATCCTCAGCAAATTAAAAAAAAATGAAATTATACTAAACACATGCTCAGACCACAGTGCAATGAAAACAGAAATCAATAGTAAGGAAATGGCTCAAAACTAGAGGATTACATGGAAATTAAACATGCTCTTGAATGATTTTTGGGTAAACAATTAAGGCAGAAATCAAGAAATTCTTTGAAATTAATGAGAATAAAGATATACCAGAATTTATAAGACATGGCTAAAACAGTGTTAAGAGGAAAGTTTACAGCACTACACACCAAAATAAAAGTTAGAAGTATCTCAAATTAACAATCTGACATCACACCTAGAGGAACCAGAGAAACAAGAGCAAACCAACCTAAAAACTAGAAGATAATAACCAAAATCAGAGCTGACCTCAGAGATGTGAAAAAGTATACAAAATATTAATAAATTCAGGAGTTTGTTATTGAAAAAATAAGATAGATCACTAGCCAGACTAATGAAGTAAAAAAGAAAGAAAAGCCAAATAAACACAATCAGAAATGCCAATGGGGACGTTACTACTGACCCAAAAGAGATACAAAAACCCTCAAAACTCCTATGAGGACCTCTACACACAAAAGCTAGAAAATCTAGAATAGATAGATAAATTCCCGGAAACATACAACCTCCTAAGATTGAACCAGGAAGAAGTCCTTGAACAGAATAATAGTTTCAAAATTGAATCTATAATAAAAAGTCTACCAATCAGAAAAGCCCAGGACCAGAGAGATTCACAGCTGAATTCTACCAGAGTTGTAAAGAGCTGGTAACATTCCTACTGAAACTATTCCCCACCCGCACCCCGCACCCACCCACCCCCGCAAAAAAAAAAAAAAAAAAAAAAAAAGAGGAGGGAGGGACTCCTCTCTTACTGAGGCCAGCATCATCTTGATACCAAAACCTGGCAGAGACATAACAAAAAAAGAAAACCTTGGGCCAATATATTTTATGAACATAGATGCAAAAGTCTTGAATAAAATACTAGTAAACTGAATTCAGCAGCACATCAGAAAGCTAATCCACTATGATCAAGTAGGCTTTATTTCTGGGATGCAAAGTTGGCTTCATATACATATGCAAATCAATAAAATGTTATTTACCACATAAACAGAACTTAAAAACCACAGGATCATATCAATAGACACAGAAAAGGCTTTCAATAAAATGCAACATCCTTTCATGTTAACAACCCTCAACAAACTAAGCACTGAAGTAACATAACTCAAAATAAGAGCTGTCTATGACAAACCCACAGCTAACATCATATTGAATGGACAAAAGTTGGAAGCATTCCCTTTAAGAAATGGAATAAGAAAAGGATGGCCACTCTCTTCACTCTTATTCAACATAGTACTGGAAGTCCTAGCCAGAGAAATCAGGCAAGAGAAAGAAATAAAAAGCATCCAGATAAAAAGAGAGGAAGTCAAACTATCTCTGTTTGCAGACAATATAATTCTATTCTTAGAAAACCCTATTGTCTCTGCCCAAAAGCTCCTAGATCTGATAAACTACTTTAGCAAACGTCAGGATATAAAATCAATGCACAAAAACCAGTAGCATTTCTATACATCAACTACAGTCAAGTAGAGAGCCCAATCAAGAATGCAATCCCATTTATAATAGAAGAAGAAATACCTACTAATACATCTAATCAGGGAGGTAAAAGACCTCTACAATGAGAAATACAAAACACTATTCAAAGAAAGTGGAGACAACACAAACAAATGGAAAAACATTCCGTGCTCATGAATAGGAAGAAACAATATTTTTTAAAATAACTATACTGCCCAAAGCAATTTACAGATTTAATGCTATTCCTATCCCACTGCCAATGACATTCTTCACAGAACTAGAAAAAAAAAAAAAAACTATTTAGAAATTCATATGGAATCAAAAAGAGCTCAAATAGCCAAGGCAATCCTAAGCAAAAAGAACAAAGCTGGAGACATCATATTACCTGATTTCAAACTATATTATAGGACTACAGTAACTAAAACAGCATGGTACTGGTACAAAAACAGACATATAGACCAATGGAAAATAATAGAAAGCCCAGAAATAAAGCCACACACCTACAACCATCTGATCTTCAACAAAGTCAACAAAACAAACAGTGGGGAAAGTACTCCCTATTCAACAAATGGTGCTGGGATAACTGGCTAGCCATATGCAGAAGATTGAAATGGGACCACTTCCTTATACCACATAAAAAAAATCAACTCAAGACAAATTAAAGACTTATATGTAAAACCTAAAACTATAAAAACTCAGAGCGTAACCCAGGAAATATCTCTCTGTGCATAGGACTTGGCAAAGAATATATAACAAAGATGCCAAATGCAATTGCAACAAAACAAAACAAAATTTGCCACAAAAACAAAAATTAGTAAATGGGGCCTAATTAAACCAAAAAGCCTCTGCACAGCAAAAGAAACTATCAACAGAGAAAACAGCCCATGGAATGGGACAAAATATTTGTGAACTGTGTATCCAACAAAGGTCTAATATCCAGAATCTATAAGGAATTTAAACAAATGTTCAAGTAAAAACAACCCCATTAAAAATGGGCAAAGGGCATGAATAGATACTTGTAAAAGAAGACATACCTGTAGCCAACAAGCATATGAAAAACTCTCAACATAACTAATCATTAGAGAAATGGAAATCAAAACCACAATGAGACACCATCTCACACCCGTTGGGAATGCTATTATGGAAAAATCAAAAAATAACAGATGCTGGTGAGGTTGTGAAGAAAAGGGATTGCTTAAACTATGCTGGTGGGAATATAAATTAGTTTAACCATTGCATAAGACAGTGTGGTGTTTCCTCAAAGATCTAGAAGCAGAAATAACATTCAACCCAGCAATGGGATTTCTGGGTACATACCAAAAGGAATTTAAATCTTTCCACCATGAAGACACATGCAAGCAAATGTTCGTTGCAGCACTATTCACAGTAGCAAAGCTATGGAGTCAACTTAAATGCCCATTAATGGTAGACTGGATAAAGAAAATGTGGTACATATATACTATGGAATATTATATAGCCATAAAAAATAATGAGATCTTATCCTTGGCAGGAACGTAGATGGAGCTGGAGAGTATAATCCTGAATGAACTAATGCAGGAACAGAAAACCAAATACTGCATGTTCTCACTTATAAGTGGGAGCCAAACAATGAGAACACATGAACACAAAGAGGGGAAAAACAGATACTGAGGCCCACTTGAGGATAGAGGGTAGGAAGAGGGAAAGGATCAAAAGTCCACCTCTCAAGTACTATGCTGGTTACCTAGGTGGTAAAGTAATCTGTATGTCAAATTCCCGTGACACATAATTTTCCTATATGACAACCCTGCACATGTACCCATGAACCTACTTTTTAAGAAAATTTCCTTCACATATGCTAAATATACAGATGGCTATCTTGTAAGACTCACCTGTGCAGATTGTGTTCTGATGTAATTGATCTGGAAATAGTCTTAGCCACCTTTATAGTTTAGCAGTGACTTAGATGATTTTAATGCCCAGTGGTTGAAATCACTGGCCTAATATATTATTTCACAAAAGAAGTAGTTCTTTGTATTTTTATACATTTGCTGAGCATTTACTGTACCTGCCCCATATCTGGTAGAGCTAGGCTTTGGAGATAAAATGATTAATAAGACTTACTTTTTGCCCTAGAGGACCTCATAGTCTTTTAGCAGTAATTTCAAAATTCCAGCTTTTGTTCCTA
Organism: Macaca fascicularis; assembly: GCF_037993035.2. NCBI lineage: Eukaryota > Metazoa > Chordata > Mammalia > Primates > Cercopithecidae > Macaca > Macaca fascicularis. Next base: position 78,582,356 of record NC_088381.1, read on the forward strand.
TTGTTCAGTCAGAAGCACGACCTTTATGTTATGGAATCTTAGGCTGTTTGAGTTTGCATTTCGTTAATGGCCTGTGTGTGAAAGTTAAGCGTATTCACCTGTTTTATTGAATGGCCATGGGAAACAGTTTATACTTATGTTTGTGGTGAAAAAAAGAAAAGGCATTCATCTTAGCTTTCTGCTTCCTATGATGACCCGAGGCTTTCATTTTAATAAGGAATTCCTCTCTTGGCAGAGAAAGAAAACAGATGGTATATCTTTAAGTACATAATGTATGCTTCCTCCACATTATTTTTGGACAGCATCAAGTATGATTAAGGGAAGTGAACTCATGCTGTGAAAAACAGGCACTGCAGTTGAGGTGCCTGGGATAACTTCCATATGCACCAAGGTGATGGGTTTTCCTGATCCCCACTGCTATCTTCATCCTGTAGGATTTGTAAGAAGAACCATTGCTCAAAGAGACCATATGATTCTAGTCAGTGAGTGACCAGTTTGTATGACACGCAAGGGCTCTCCAAGAACACTGTAATTACAGATTAGATATCACTAACATAGTTTTAGGTAATTCTGGCAAACTCATTAGCAAAGTCTTATACAATATAAGCTACTTAGGAAGTAATCCTCACATTCTTTCTCATGCTCACCCTGAACACAAGGTTATTGTTGTTCCATATGTTGACTTAAAAATACCTTTCCACAGAATATAGAGGAGAGCATCTTTAGAGCATATGTGGCAATTATAATCAATCTTTTCCAAAAGGTATCTGAATTTTCAGGAAAATACCATATGTAATTTCAACAAATATTCAGTACAATATGAGGTGAGATTCTTTGGCACTAAGAAGAAAAATACGCAGATTTGCATAAACAATAATGACTGCTTTTGGCTCACAAGATTGGAGAGTCAGAAGAGTGGCCTCTAAGTTAGACCTAATCTGATGGTCTTGGCCTTTTTCTCCGTGCTTCTCTGGACAGCATCTTCCTCCCTGTACTGATGTTAGTCTCAAGCTTAGCACGAAGACTGCGGCATTTCCAGTTTATACTTGTGCATTTGGATGTTCAGGGCATGAGATAAAGACCAAATTCTGGAAAATCTCTCAGACAAGTGAGAAAAAACATTCCCAACAAATGTCTCCTTGCCTCCTGCCTGACCGCTACTCCTTCCCCTTAGACCACATGGAATTCCATGAACTTTTCTTTTGTTTCAAAGACTGAAAACTGAAGTTCATTCTCAACCCTTTGTCACTGCATTAAGAAAAGATTTATTGCATTTATGGGCTACTTTTTCACAGAGGAAATAGTGTACCTGTCAATTGATGAATGTCTAGCCAACTTTTCAGGCAGGCACACAAGCTCCCTGAAGAATGATCTTCCTGCTTTTTCTGATTGGTGTTCCCAGATCTCACCTCCAGAAGGCTACAGCAGAAAAGAAATCAGAGTCTAGTTTTGCTGATCAAGAAACAACTAACCTTTATGTCTCTATCCAGTTTCAGTATTTGCATCAGATTTAGAGTTTTTATACAACAAGGAAGTGTCCATGGGCTGTTGGTTTATCTGAACTCATGACTTTGCCTCTGATCAGGAAGCTGGGGTTTCGGAAAGTTAACTCTTAGCTGAGTTTTAAGAGTAATAAAAGTCTTCCACCTGTTAAGCCTTGATTACCATTATGAGCAAATGTGTACACCTAGGAATGGGCCAGCATCTAGTATTGCATATAAGTGACATGCTTCATCTCAGACAGTAGCCTTTTTCCCATCTGTGCTCTTTGAACTGTCCGCACTGGCCCCATCACACGGGTTCACTGAATAAGGACATGGGGTCTGAAATGCCATGATAGATGTCAGGCCAGAAAGGCTACAGATTCTGTGTGTGTTCAACTGCATCTGCTAAGTGCTTATCACAGGCCGCTCACACTACTACAAAGTGTTATGAAGAATATGGTTTTGTTTTTTGCTTTTTTGAGATGGAGTCTGGCTCTGTCACCTCCACCTCCCAGGTTCAAGAGATTCTCCTGCCTCAGCCTCCTGAGTAGCTAGGATTACAGGCACATGCCACCACGCCCAGCTAATTTTTGTATTTTTAGTAAAGATGGGGTTTCACCATATTGGTCAGGCTGGTCTCAAACTCCTGACCTCATGATCCACCTGCCTCAGAGCTCCCAAAGTGCTGAGACTACAGGCATGAGCCACCGCACCCAGCTTAGAATATGTTTTTAAAATTTAGAGGACATTGTATAACTGAGGAAAAGTTATGATTTTTGAACTATCTTCTTTGAAATTGAGGTATAATTTACTTATAGTGAAATACACAATAAGAGTGCAATATATTTATGTATAGAGTAATATGTACATTGTGATATACTTTGACAAATGCATACATACGTGTCGATGACACCCCAAACAAGATATGAAACAATTCTATCAACCCAGAAAGTTCCCTCAAGCCTCCTTCCAGTCCATCCCTCTTACAGAGGCAACTACTCTTCCGATTTCTATCAATGTAAAGGAGACTTGTCTATTCCTCAATTTCAGAAAGAATGGAATTTTACAGTGTGCACTCTTGTGTCTGACTTCACCCAGCATAATAGTTTTGAGAGTCATCAGTAATATTGCATGCATCAGTACTTTGTTTTGTATTATGGAATAGTATTCTGTGGTATGCTTTTACCACGATGTGTTTATACATTCTCCTGCTAGTGGGCATTTGCGTAGGTTTTTGTTAGGGCACATCAGACTATTGCCCCCGGGTATTGAAACTGCCATGTGTCTCTCTTGCCTAACAAGAGCTCGTCCTCCGAAATTTATTAAGACTTCCTTTAATCTCCACTCGTTAATAGCACTATACATAACTGAGATATTTGTTCCTCATCCTGTTGTTTCTTGTTGCTACCATGGAAGTACAGTCTTTTGGATCTTTTCTGTTCTAAGTTAAAGTCCTCCTTAACTATTGTCTTCAGAAGGTGTGTCTGTGCCTGCATAGTTGTGTGTTGTTTCCAGGAATTAGCTAAAGGAACCTATATCTGTGTGTGCATAGTTCTGTATATTTTCCAAAAATTAAAGAGGAAACTGAACAAAGTTCCTGAAAAAAAAAAAAGGCTATATATGTCCACATTACAGTGGTGTAGAAAGCTTAACCCTAGAAGATAAACATTTTCCTGGGAGGTGCTGCTGGACTTGAAGGGCTTATATATTTATCTTGGCCAACCCTTTGCACATTTTATTACAACATACTGAATAATTCACAATTGGAGAGATGTATTTTGGGGGCATTTTAGTGTCCCAGATTCCCTGATTGGGAGAGTAAAATGAATCTTTTTAAAAAGCCTCTCTGGATAGGGGCTAAAACTTTTCTAAAGAGGGTAAGGGATCTCACAGGTAAACTTTGAGTATCATGGTTCTCTGGCAGTGGGAGCTTGAGGTAGATTTCAAGACAGAAAAGCAATGCTCATGGTGAGTGGGGATGAATGCAAGCAGGTGTCTAATCAAATGCTTAAGTGCCCTCCCTCAGTCTTTTCAGTTATTCTAGTCTTACAATAAATTATATAAACTGCACACGTTTGGGGTAAGTGGTACATTGGGATCTTTGGGCTAGTGGAAAGGCTCTAAGGAACAAGGATGCTGAGAAACATGAGTGACAGTTCATGGGTGAGACTGAGGTAAAGGTGCAGAGAAGCCCACCATATGGAGCAGGCAGCCAGCAAAGCAGGAAGAAAAAGTGAGACGATCCCCTTCCCCAGATGTACAAGGAAAGTGACACTGGAGAGACGGAAATGCTAATATTGAGGTTAACATATATTAGGGGAGTTTATTTCAAAAACTTTTGATTTTTTTTTTTTTTTGGAAGAAAAAGTAAACTCACCAGAACACCTGTAGTCTTAGCTATAATTATCCACGCTTTAATCCTCAATGAGTGTGAGGTATATTTTTATACTTTTTTTTAAGACAGAGTCTCACTGTCACCCAGGCTGGAGTGCAGTGGTACGATCTCGGCTCACTGCAACCTCCACCTCCCGGGTTCAAGCGATTCTCCTGCCTCAGCCTCCCGAGTAGCTGGGACTACAGGCACGTGCCACCATGCCCAGCTAAGTTTTGTATTTTTAGTAGAGACAGGGTTTCACCATGTTGGCCAGAATGGTCTATCTCTTGATCTCTTGATCCACCCGCCTCAGCCTCCCAAAGTATACCTTTTTTAAATATTTTTTAAAACCTGCTTTTGAAATAGAGAAAATAATTATTTGACTCCAGGCCCTAGGTTTTGAAAGAGAAGAGAGATCGAGGGAAGTGGGGACAGCAGGTGGCCTATCTGAAGACAGTTTTCACTGTATTGCCAGTGCCTGCTATGATATCAAGTACAGGGTATCTGTGAGTAAATACATGGAGGACTTGCCCAAAGTCACATAGTGAGAAATGGAGAATTTATTCTCTGCTGATTCTGTTGAAGACGTAGATTGTTTCTGTATAACTGGTCTAACCTTTCTCATGTTCCACTGAGTCCCAATTGGGGTAGGCTTGGAGCACAGGGAGGGGTAGTGGTGGTGAGAAGCACTAACTTAGTCAATGTATTTCAACTTCTTCTGGTTAAACAGTGGCATTAAGATAACCCAGTCTCCCTTCAGATAATTACTCAGCCTTTTACATTTACCCGTCTTTCCATTGCTCTACCGAAGATGACCTGAGGGTGCATGATGGGGCTCACTTGACCTCCTGGGAGTGATGAGAAGGATGTCCTTGCTCCAGTGCATGGGCCCCCATGCTGTCTTCTGGGCCTGCTAGTTTCCAATATGTTGTCCCTTATCTGCCCCATCAAGATATTCTTCTGTCATCCGCTGCTGTGCACATCCCATGTGGAAGAAGGGCCAGAACTGCTTTACGTTATATTACGTTGTATTTGCCCTGACCCCATGCTCTGGATTTAATATACTGTAGTGGCTATAGAGACTCATATAACATACAGCTCCAATGAACCAATATAATCAGCAATGTGCCTTCTATTACACAACTCAACCACTCACATCAGTCAAAAACGTATGAAGACCAAGATTTTTCATAGTCACTTGGTGCTGTCCCGCTCTGTCATCCACAGTTCACAGGGCTAATTGGACCCTGGAATAGACAGGAACTATGCGACTCTGAAGTACTATGACTAGAATATTCAGATCCTTACTAGTCCCCACCCCTTCCAGGATTTTGGCCCAGAGACACCCATGAGGACATCTCTATTTTTTGAATTGAAAGGTCTACACTTATTACTGAACCCAGCCAACCGTGTTCATAACAGATCCAGAGAGAAAAAGTATACTCCCAATAAAACAGGTCCTACTCTTCAGATAGTGGTATTTTCAGCTTGATATGATAACATGATTGTGACCTTCAGACAGAATAAATCATGTCATCTCACGTGCAAATCCTTATAGACCCAGCTTGGTTCTTCTCTAATGTCTCCTTTTGGAGTTGTACCTGATTTTATTACCAGTTTTCCTCTGAATCCACTGGGGAATGGGATGATTTTGCTTGTTTCTTGGCCAGGAATCGCTTAACCCTGAAAGTCTTGTGAGAAGACATGGTGAGAAGCGGAGTCAAGCACACACCACGATGGTGGAGAAAGGAAGAGAGGGTGTCTTTTTTACACATTCAGTGATCAGCAGGGTCAGATTTTCTACCTGTTTCTTCCAGTCTATTGAGAGATGCTCTTTTTCCTTACATTGGAGGCCTCATGTTCTCTCCTCTACAAGTGAAAAATTTGAGTGCTTCAGACTAGCTCACATGAAACCAAGGGGCAGCCAGAGACTAGGGATATGCTCCCATTAAATGCAATAGTTGAATAGTTTTCAAAATATTATCTCATTACAAAATAGTCATGCTTTTCCTCTTCATAGAGGAAGACAAACACTGCTATGTTTATTTCCCATTTAAATCTCATTGGTTAAAAAAAAAACCCTTAAGAAAAACATTTTCAAATACTGTGAATCAGACTCAAGCTCAAATCAGATACACTTGCATTTATAAGGGGCAGAGGTTTCTCTTTAAGGCTGTTGCTAGATAATACAAACAAAAAAGGCTAATAAGGTTGACTTTATGGAAGGTCCCAGGAATATTCATTGGGCTTTAGTACAATGCCTATGTAGCTCTTCTCAAAGCTAACATTATTTCGTGAGTCTGCACTTCAGCTGTAAGCTAATTCCTTTATTTCTTTCATATGTTAGCAAGTGGTTCCATGCATGCTAACCATTCAAATGGATGGGTAATCTTTCCAAATGGTGACAGCATCCCCAGGGACAACACCACAGGGAAGGTTATTGATGGGAATGGTTAGAGATTACTCATGCCAGCTTCAGAGAGGCCTACCAGCTGCTAACAGCAGTAAACCATTAGTTTTAAGTATTACTGGTTGATTTTAAATCTGAGATCCTTTTCATGTGATGTAAACTCCTGCAAATGGAGACTGCCTTGTTCCATTAATTCTAACCTGCCGAAAAGGAATATGTGCAGAGATAAAAACCAGAGACATATAGGTACTAGAAAAGTGTTTCTATATATAATTTCAGTTTAAACTATTGACTTAATGACTAATTTCCAAAGTATTGACAGACCAATGTACTCATGGCCCTAATATTGAGGCATATGTGTTAAATCTTCAAGGTTAAAAAAGTAACAGTCCCTCCAAATTAGAGTCAACTCAAAGTGATGGCTATTTTACATTAATAATCACTGCTGCTGCTCTTAGCCAATGGTTTCCACCTTGGCTATATATGAGAATCATCTGGGAGGCTTTTAAAACATATAGATGCCTGGTTCTACTCCAAGAGGATTCTGATTTAATTGTCCTAGGGTATGCCCTAAGCAGCGGGGGTGGGGGTAAAAGTTCTCCAGGTGATTCTCATTTGCAGCCATGGTTGAGAATTGCTGTTCTAAGCAGCAAGAGGACAAGGGCTTGAATAGTTGGGTGAAGGACATGAGAGAAAAGATGCTTGGTTGTCAAATTTCTGTACCCGTTGCAGAACAAAAGGATGTAGTCTCAGTCCTAAGTAGGGTAACCCACCCACCCGGTTTGCCCTGAACTATCCTGGTTTTAACACTCAAAGTCCCATGTCCTGGGCAGAATGAGATGACTGGCCTCCCTAGTCATAAGGCTTGCAAAGAAGAGGAGGGAGACAACTTTGGTCTAGAAGCAGAGAGTTAACTGGTGGAAACAGAAAGAATGGTCTGTTGACAGGAGGGTTCCAAAGCTAATCTGGTATAGACCAGCCAATATCAATGTCAAATGAGTCAAGGCCAAAGGGAAAGCCTTGGCAGCAAGGCATGTTGACAATACCAGCTCTTGTTAGCACATGTCTTAGCCTTGGATCCAACATAGCAGTCCCAACTGGTCTGAGAGATGTCAGAGTGGAATCGGGTCCATCTGCCTCCCCAAGGTTATCACTTGTTGCTGTCTCCTTCGAACCTGCCTCTCCAGGCTGACTAATCTTCCTAAAGAATCACACTCCCTCCTAGCCCCAGTGATGCCATTCCATTGCCCTCCTTTAGGCTCGCTCCATGCTATGCTGTTGCTTTTTCTCCCCCCTCCACTGTCTAGGGGATGAGCCCTCTTCTTTAAAGATTTCCCAACCACTTTTATTCATTACTGACACCCCCAGCAGACTGAAGACTTTTTTTTTTTTAAATGCCACCGCCTATGAAATTTTAGTAACACAGGTGTGCTTTATATCTGCTCATGTAATGCAGCACTTTGGAGAGCCACAAACTATTATAACGCAATTATGATTTTTTGCTGCCACACCCACCCATGAAACAATTTTTGCCCTCTTGTGGGGTGGTGTCACCCCCATGGAGAATGCAGGAACCAGTGTCATTCTCCCATAGAGTTTTCCACCTCCTTTTTATCTTATTCACACTGTACCCTATAGAGACTTCTAGCATAACATCTATAATATTTAGTAACTCATAGTTCAAATTACTGACCCCATTTTTAAGGCTAGAGACCAGTTCTAATTGTGTATATGGGGCGTATACTTGTCTTTTAGACACTGGTGCCAGTCATATGTTAGGTCCTCAAACATTTGGTTGGAAGAATGACTGTGTGGCCCACATTTTCCCAGTTTTCACCATCTGTAATAAGACTCTCCACTTCCACATACACCTAAGGCAAGTCTTCTGGACTTTGTGTCCTTATCAGGGCAGCCGCCAGGGAATATCTGACATTTTCTTAGAAACAAGTTTTTCTGGGTGAGCGCAGTGGCTCACACCTGTCATCCTAGCACTTTGGAAGGCCAAGGTGGGCGGATCACTTCAGCCCAAGAGTTCGAGACCAGCCTGGCCAACATGGTGAGACTCTGTCTCTAGTAAAAATACAAAAATTAGCTGGACATGGTAGTGGGTGCCGGTAATCCCAGCTACTTGGGAAGCTGAGGCTCAAGAATTGCTTGAACCCAGGAGGCAGAGGTTGCAGTGGGCCGAGATCGCACCACTACACTCCAGCCGGGGCAACAGAGCAAGACTCTGTCTAAAACAAACAAGTTTTCCAACTTCTTCAACTAGTTTCAGTCCTCCTGCATGTTTATCTCAGTTGCCTGGTTTTCTGTGGCATGTTTTCTAAACTGTAGTAGTGTCATTTACAACTCCATAGAAGTATCAACTTCATCTCTCCAGCAATTTCCTTTGTTTTAGGAAAAGCAGCAGAGCAGATTTTTTGGTTTTATAAATCCATAGCCAGTAACCACCCTTTGTGCTGGGGCCACTGTGTGCAGGCCAATGGATTCCAGCCACCCCAATCTCCATGCCCATTAATATAGGGAGATTATAGGTTATAGGGAAAGGCAGGGCAAATGTAAATAGCGGTGCTATTACCTTATGATAGAATGAGTTCAAGGCCCAGAACACTTCCTTGTTCTAGAGACACTGCTATTGGATTTAAGGCCCACATGGATAACCTAGGACAATCACTCTATCTCGGGATCCTTAATTACATCTGCAAGACCCTTGCAGACCCTTTATTTTCCAAATAAAGTCACATTTATAAGTTCCACAAACGAGGACTTGGACATACATTTTTTGATGGTTATCATTCAACCCATGACAGGAATCAAAGCCAAGTTTTTAAGAGTAGAAAAAACTGTATCGACAGGACAAAATTTTAGATGCCTGGATAGCCCAACTTCTGCAATATAGTGGAAGGAACCAGTTTTTGTGCCCAGCCTCCATTATTAACCTCAGTAGGGAAGGCAACAGGTTCAAGAGGTAGAAGAAAAGACCCAGAGACCCCCCACCCCGAGATGGGGGAAGAGAGAGGGGGTGAGAAAGAGAGGGAGAAAAGAGAGAGAAAATGTTACATGGGGTTTTACTAGGGGCTTACATACAGGGGAGAGGGTCCAGGGTGGCAGGCTGGAACGAAGAACCACCTTACTTACAGAAATGGCAGTAGTCCGGACAACATATCCACAGTCCTATAGTCCAGTGACAGGAGCTGAAGAAGAGAAACACACAATCCTGCGGTCTTGGGTTGGGGAAGAAAACTGCAACTGCTTGCAAGTAGCCTGCAGCTTATATAGCATTTTCACGTAACAGTCTCCCCTTAACGACCTCCACCGGGCAACATTCATTTAATCCAAAACTCAGGGCCTTAATCCCTTGTATGGCCCGTGTTCCATTGGTTGGGCCTGGGGCTTAATGTTACTCATAGACAAAAATCTCTGGGTTAGCCACTCCCAGATCCCCTAACTCAGAAAACACATTCAGGTGTGTCTGCCATGGGGTTCATTCTAAGGTTACGCTGGAGTTATTGCTATCAGGTGTGTTTACCCTACACCAGCATGAATGTCAAGGACACTGTGCACAATGTGAGTCACCTGAAAGTCTTCAAGGATCATGGGACCAGGCTGGGTGTGTGAAGGAGGGAGGGAGAAGCATGGTACATATGTCAATCAAGGTCTCAGCAGGAAACTGATGGTGCATTCAAAAGCATGATGAGAGAGTGTCCAGTGAAGAGACTTTTTGCAGAGGTGTAGGCAGGAATAAAGTCTAGCACAGGGTTTGACTGTACACTGTCAGTGAATAAGCCACAGTTTTACACTCCCCAGTCTCATCTTATTGGCAGATGATCTCGCTGGGTGTGGGGAAGAAAACCAAGTTAGGCAAGAGCAGAACAAGCTCTATCAACGAGGCCTAACTTGAGATGCCTGGATAGCCCAGCTATCAGCCAGTCAACAAGGAATAGTGAGGAACCCCGGGGCTATCAACAGGAGAAAGCTGTTACTAAACTAGGGCTACAAGTCCAAGGGGAAGGAGCTGCCATCCCTCAGGCTAAACAGAATCAGATGAGCATAATTAGAGGAACAGACGAAGCATGACTCAGAAAAAGCCTAAGGAGATTAAGAACCTTCACAGACACACACACACACACACCCCTCTCTCTCCCTTCTCCCTCTGTCTCCTCCTCTTTCTTCTCTCTCTCTCCACTCCGTTCTCTCCTCTCTTCACTCTCTTCTTTCTCTCTCCTCTCTCCCTCTCTTTCTCACCCCCTCTCTCTTCCGCCTCTCTCTTCCCCCCTCTCTCTTCCCCCTCTCTCTTCCCCCCTCTCTGCTCTTTCTCCCTGCCTTCTCTTTTCTCTCCCCTCTCTTCTCTCTCCTTTTTCTCTTTCCTCTTTCTTGTTCCTCTCTTTCTTACCCCCTCTCTCACACCCCCTCCTTGCTGTCTCTTTCTCTCTCTCCCCACCCACCCAATCTCTCTCTCCTCCTATCCTCCAATACCCCATAGGCACTTCCTTCTGGCTGCTGTTAGCTAAAATCTAGAGAGAGCAAGTAGCCCTCCTGGGGCACCGAGCAGGGCAGAGAACAGATCGTGAGGGAACATGGAGAACAACAAACCTGAGGGCAAGGTGTGATTCTAGGAAATCTGTCCAAGTAGACTGCTCCAGATTGCTTTGGTTTGAATACTAAAGGTTACTTTAGTAACCTTTAGTATTGAATACTAAATATTTGCAGTCACAGTTGGTGAGATCTGGAGGTTGAAGTTAAATTGTTTTAATGGATTCCAATCCAGACTCCAGGATCCGGGAGGTGAGAGATCACACCTGCCTTGCTCACTGCAATACCCCATTCCTGGGCACAGTTCCAGAATACAGTCAGCACTGAAAACAACATTGACTGAATGAATCAAGTCCATCCTTGCAGTTTTGTGCTTTGGGAAAAGATGAGAGGCTCTTTGTGCCTGAATCTTTCTTCCATTGAGAAGAGTTTGCTCACCCTCTAATATAAATTTACCTTGGGCTGTTCCTACTCCTTGGGTTTCCTGACATATGAAGACAAGCCTGTAGCCTAGGCTCAAGCTGAGATACACAAAGACAATAAATTATTTCATGGGCCACATTCCCAGGAGGAGTTCAGGATCAGGGCTACTAGCTGACTGAGCTGAGTTTCAGGGCTTGGTTTCAGCCCTAAGGTAGGAGCAGGGATTCAGGGGCCTGTGTGTAAAAGGCTGCTCAAGTGGAGACCAGAAAGGAATTAGAAGTCTTTGCTCTCACAGATGCCCTTATTCACTTAACATTACTTTATTGAGCATCAGTCTTGCACCAGACACCATGTCAAATGCCTGGGATGTAAAACCAAGTAAAACACATTCTTTCCCTTTCATTGCTTACATTGTTGTTAGGGAGGCAGGGAAAAGTTTATGAATACATTTTGCAATGAGCTTTTTTTGTAGAGGCCAAAGTTGCCATAGACAGGAGGGAATGCTAATCACTGCCAGGGTCGAAGTGTGAAAGGACAGGAAAGCTTAACAAATTCAGTGATCCCTGAGGTCTGTCTCAGAGCATGAGGGCATGTTTTCCAAGACAGGGGTGGGGAAGTCAGCTGGACAGAGAAAATGGTACATGGAAAGACACAGTGATGAAGAAGAGGATGTTGCTTTCAGAAAACTGCATGTCTTAGTCTGAGCTACTGCAGACTGGGTGGCTTAAACACAAACATTCATTTCTCACAGTTCTGGAGACTGGAAATCTGAGATCAGGGTACCAGTGTGGTTGGGTTTCAGTGAGCTCCCTCTTCCTAGTTTACAGATGGCCATCTTCTTACTGTGTCCTCCCATGATAAAGAGTGTCTCTTCTTATAAGGGCACTAATGCCACTCATGAGAAATTTATTTTTATGACTCAATCACCTCCCAAATGTGACCATTACACTGAGGATAAGATTTTCAACATATGAATTTGGGGGGATGCAGACATTTCATTCATAGGACTGTAAGAACTTCTCTATGGGCCAAAGGGGCTAATCAGGGTTCTTGAATGCCACACACAGGAGCCTGGACTTTGTTGCACATGTAGAGTTTGGCTGAAGCAAGGAGAAGATGAGGCCATGGTATTCTGCAGGCTCAGGTTGGAAGTGCCTACAGGCCTTGGCTAATGCCAGCTTCTCCACATGCTATATAATAATAGCCTAGTATTTCTCATAGTGGGCATATAGCCCAAGAGTCCAGTCTCTTGTGGGGACATTAGCCATGACCAGAGCTGATCTTTTTATATCCCACTAATCAAAATCACCTATATGGTTTGCAAGGTGATAAGAGTCTCTCCCACTATTTAGCTGTTTAGATTCACGCCATTCAGAGGCATGCTCTAGGAGAGCTATAGGCTAATAAGGAGGATATCAGGCTAAGCTGCTAGGGAAAATCTCCTTTCTCATTTCAAATGCTTGTAAAAGCTGAATTTAAAAAGAAATTTCAGTGTTTAGAGATGTTTAACCCTCTGCCTCCCACCAAGAAGGCAATACCCAAAAGCAAAATAAGGACAAGTAATTCAAAGTCAATGGTGCATGGGACTTGAAGCCACTTGGCAGGCTCATGGGGGAACCAGGGAATGGCATAGGCCCCAACGGCTGGGGGCTAGGGTCACACTGCTGCCTACAGAAGGGACTCCTGTCCTTGGCAAAGGAAGCTACTGTCTTCCAAGGCCCAGTGTGGAAAAAAAGTTGGCCTGACCACTTTCATAAGTAGGTGTGAGTTCTGAATCCGGGCTTCTAATGTGATATGGTGACATCAAGCCAAAAAGAAAATAGTCTGGGTGTGGTGGCTCATGCCTGTAATCCCAGCACTTTGGGAGGCCAAGGCAGGTGGATGAAGTTAGGAGATAGAGACCAGCCTGGCCAACATGGTAAAACCCTGTCTCTACTAAAAATACAAAAATTAGCTGGACATGGTGGCCCAAATCTGTAATCCCAGCTACTCAGGAGGCTGAGGTAGGAGAATCGCTTGAACCTGGGATACAGAGGTTGCAGTGGGCCAACATAACACCACTGCACTCCAGCCTGGGCAACAAGAGCAAAACTCCATCTAAAAAAAAAAAAGAAAAAAAAAATTAAAACAAAAGCTCCTGATTTAATGAAACCCATAGGTCATCCAGTTCAGGCAAATTCAAAACTGCCTGCCAGTAATTCTGACACAACTCCCGTTCAATAGTCTAATATGACAGGTGAGATTTGAAGATCAATAACTATCAACTTAGAATCACAAAAACCTGCAGCAAAATGAGAAAAATAATGACATCTTTAGACAATAAGATGCAATTTCTGAAAGAAGAAAATTTAACATAGAAGACTGGCATACAAAAATAAAAAGAAAAAATTGTTGTTAACTGTATACTAGCATTGATTGACTATAAAAACTAAAATGACTTTTGAGAGAGGTAAACAGGTGGGGCTAAAATAGTGGTGAGCAATAACATGGAAAATGTGTAAGATCTGAATCTTACATGTTGCTGCAAGAGATATACTTGATGCAAAATAACAGACAGTTGAAAATACAGTTGTAGGAAAGTATATATTATACAAACACTAATAAAAATCTGATACAGCAATAATATTAGAGAAAATCTATTCAAGAGAAAGAGCATCAAGAGATATAAATAGGAATACTCTATAAAAGTGATGCTTATCCCCAGAGATACATAGAAAATGTGAAATTGCATGCCCAAAAATACAGAAATGGGTACCGAAATAAAAGCCTTACAGAATTAAAAGGTGAAGTTGACAGATCTGCAGTCCCAAAAGAACATTTCAGTTCACACCTCTCAGAAGCTGAAAGATGAAAAACACAAAAATTAGTAGGATAGTAAGAAATCTGAACGACACTTTTACCAACTGTGTTCTGTATGTCTGTGTGTGTGTGTGTGTGCACATGTATATAATTGCAGTATACATGAACACATATGTATATATGTAAACGTTATACATATTATATATACCACACACATATATTAATATGCAAACATATTTTACCTAAATATACATAACCATTACACAGGCACAATTCATATACATACATATACATCTTAATCAACAACTAGAAACCATTATATTCAAGTCCATATGTAACTTTTAAAATAAATATTGACCACATATTAGACCATAAAAAATTTTTGATAAACTGAAAGTGCTAATATACACATTATATGCTCTGATCACAATTCTGTTAAATTAAAAATGAACAATAGAGTCATAGTTAAAATGCCTTACAAAAAGAAAGACACATCCATCCACACACAAATCCCAAGGGAAATACTCTAGAAAGGTGTAAGAAAATATGAAAGTCTAAATAGTTTTAAAATAGAAAATTTCTTAAGACAAAAAGAACCCAAGATACAAATGAAAAGGTAAATAAGTTGAATAAATCAAACGAAAGGCATCTCTATCAAAACAAAAACAAAGGAAAGAAGAGAAAGAAAGAAATACATTATAATCAAATTTAAAAGACCAGTCTGGGAGAATGTACTTACAACACATGTAGCAGATTCAAGATTTGTATCCAAGCTATAGAAAGAACTTTTATACATCCATCAGAAAAGGAGAAGGAGACTGGGCATGGTGGCTCATGCCTGTAATCCCAGCACTTTGGGAGGTTGATGCTGGTGGATTAACTGCAGTCAGGAGTTCGAGACCAGCCTGGCCAAGATGGTGAAACCCCGTCTCTACTGAAAATACAAAAATTAGCTGGACATGATGGTGCATGCCTGTAATCCCAGCAACTTGGAGGCTGAGGCAGGAGAATTGTTTGAACTTGGGAGGTGGAGGTTGTAGTGAGCTGAGATCTTGCCACTGCACTCCAGCCTGAGTGACAGAGTGAGACTCTGTCTAAAAAAATTAAAACTAAAATTAAAAAAAAGAAGAGAAATAAAGTGATATTATAATTTGTTTATTGGGGTAAATGTGTATATTAAAACATTTTTTAAAAACTTCATGATACTTTTAGGAAAGAAAATAGAAAAATGAGTTATGGGAGGAATAAACTTCAACTTTATACTTAATCTTCTATTTTTTTAATAGAAAGTGTTTGAAATAAAAATTGGCAAAATGTTAATATTTGTTAATTTTGGTACACAAGTAAATTTTACATTTCTGGTGCTTTTTGTATTTTATTAAGTAATTCAGAATTTTAAGATTGTCAAGGAAACTATAAATGCACTAATTAGGTGGTTAATATTTGTGTATGTGTGTGTATGTTTCTTTATTGCTAGATTGCATGCCAGTATTTTTTCCAAAGCAAGATTGACACATGATCCCTCAAATAAATGAACATTTTCATTTTAATTGACTAAATCAGTCCTAATAAGTTAACATGTTAATGTGTGCTTTATTTTTCTTCAGTTACAGGCAATAAATTACTGTTATGTTTTTACCGTGTGCAATGCACAACCATAAGAAAATCAGGAAGTGGAATTTCATAATGGGCATATGCAAAATTGAAGAAAAAGGACAAATACAAAAAACTAGGGCACAAATCATCGAGAGAGAGTAACCAATACCCCACGTTTTTCAAAAGAAAATATTACTAGTGTGACAGGATTGCAAAATAAGTTCATTCCTTAGGTAAAATTGTGAAGAAGAGGAAGTGTACATTGCCATTTGTGCAAATAAGGCACATTGGGTAGTAAGTAACAGAACACGCATCTCAAATTGGCTTCAAATAGTGATGACAATCATTATTTACATCACAGAGGAGCAGACAGTAGAGTGGCTGGTCAGAGCTTTCCTGATACCATCATGCTTTTTAGAGGCCTCTGCTCTGTCAGCCTAGGAGTCATCCTCACCCTCAGGCTGGTAGACTCCAGTCTCTTAGGTCAGAATTGGATTAGAGACCCATTCCTGAACCAGTCACACACAGGGGGAGAAACTGCTATGATTGGTTTAGACATAGAGACTGGAATGGGTGCTGGTGAATCCCATCATTTCTGCCATGCTCTTCCTGGGGTCGTTTTTCTCCCCTATTTTTCCTTGTATTTATACTCTTTCATTTGCTCAAGGCCTTGTTTTTCTTCTTGCTATTAAAATTGAGGGGCAAATTCCCATGCCAGTTTATATTCACATTTTAATTTGTGTCTCGTCAACAAAAGCGTATTTGGAAAATACATTAATGGATGTCTAGCTCCAGTTACTGAGGTAGAACTGAGCAGTACTAGATAGTGAGGTTTGAAGTTATCTGATCTTCCTTCCTCTGTCATTCTCTTGTAAGTAATATCATTGCAGAAAATTTGAGAAATACATATGCAAAGGAAAAGTAGAATTGTCCATAATGTCACCACTCAGAGAGAGGAGCTTTATATTTCAATCTGTGTTCTTACAGTGAATTAAAACTTGGGAAATTCTGTATAAAACTTATTTAGAGAATTGTGTTTGATGTTGATGAAAAAAGCCAAACTCTGTAAAATATTTAAAGAAGTTTTTCTGAGCCAATATGACTGACCATGGCTTGGGGTACCATCTCAAGAGATCCTGAGAAAATGTGCCTGCAATGGTTAGGTTACAGCTTGGTTTTATACATTTTAGGGAAACTGAAGTTAAAGTCAAAGACATAAATTAATACATGTAAGGTATACATTGGCTCAACCTGGAAAGTGCAGGTTGGCAATTGGCAGGGGTGGGGCTTACAGGTCATAGGTAATTTCAAAGATTTTCTGATTGGTAATTGCTTGAAAGAGTTAAGCTTTGTCAAAATCGTTGAATTCAGTAGAAAGAAATGCTTGAGTTAAGATGGGGAAGGTTGTAGAAGCCAAAGTTCTTGTTATGTAGATGAAACCTCTAAGTAGCAGGCTTCAGAGAGAAAGGATGGTAAATGCCTTTCTTTGGACATTAAAAGGTTTTGGAATCTCAGTTAAATCTCTTCCAGATCCAGTAGAGACCTAGAAAGGGGAGATTCTGTACATCGGCTAATTTCTGCCACAAGAGAGGGCTTTGCAGGGCCATTTAAAAATATATTAGAGAGGCCAGGCAAGGTGGCTCATCCCTGTAATCCCAGCACTTTGGGAGGCCCAGTGGGTGAATCACGAGGTCAAGATGTCGAGACCAGCCTGGCCAACATGGTGAAACCCCGTCTCTATTAAAAATACAAAAAATTAATTGGGCATGGTGGCAGGTGCCTGTAATCCCAGCTACTTGGAGGCTGAGCCAGGAGACTTGCTTGAACCTGGGAGGCAGAGGTTGCAGTGAGCCAAGATTGTGCTGCTGTACTCCAGCCTGGGCAACAGCGCAAGACTCTTGTCTCCAAAAAAAAAAAAAAAAAAAAAAAAAAAGAAAGAAAGAAAGAAAAAAAGAAAAATAAATATACATCAGAGAACTGTATTTTGGGGTAAAATATTTTGATTTCCTTCAGGGCATGGTATGTCTTATGTGATGCTATACCAGATTCAGGTTAGAATTTGGTATCTTGTTGCCACAAAGAGTCTGTTTTAGCAGTTATATGATGTCTATTTTAATGTTAAAGCTGGTCAGCTGTGCCTAAATTCCAAAAGCGAGGGGGTGTAATGAGGTATGTCTGAGCTCTTTTCCCATCATGGTCAGTAATTCAGTTTTTCAGATTCCCCTTGGCCTAGAGGGGTCCATTCAGTCTTTTGAGGGATGTAGGATTTTATTTTTGGTTTACAATGTATATTGGTTTTCTACACACTCTTGTAGAACTAGAGAAGGGAATTGAAGCTTCTCCTAAATGCTCAATTTGATATTTTCTTCCTGCCTCCCATGCCTTCTACATCTGCTTTAAGAAACATGTTTGTGCCTATCTGGTGAGACAGCACTAAATTCTGCATGAACAAACATCCAGACTCCAAGGGATTAGGGTTTGCTCCATAGTCTGGCTTTATTTCAACCCTGAGGTCTTAAATTGGAAGAGCAACCAGGGCTCACAGGCACTGACTCACCTTAGAGACTCACGCAGAACTTTTGCTCCTGAAACCCAGAGACAAAGAGAGGTGTGACTGGGAAAGAATGCTTCCCCTGACAAGAGTCATGATGGAAACTCTTCAGTCATGAGCTTCATTCTTTGGGCTAATAGCACCCCAATTCTGCCAAAGCCGAATCTTTCTTCAAAGCAGAAGATCCAGAATCTGTGAGCTGTGAAAGTGACACTGAAAAATTACTTATTGTGAGTTGAACATTTGGCTGCCACATAGATTTTAATCCTTTCACACTGTTCTCCCCCACCACCATCTTTGCCATCATTTACCAAGGGAGGAAGCCAGTGTTGCTATGCTTGGCCTTGCCAACATCTCTCCTTGCAACCATTGTTCTGAATGTGTAGATTGAAGTTAAAGGCAGTCAGCTCCAACTGCTAGTGGTTCCCAGGAAGACTGGCCCCTTCATTACACATCCCTGCAATTGTCATCTGTAGAATGATTTAAACTCCCCTTCTCACTTCTTCACACTTTGGATTGTTTTCCCAGAAAGCTACTTCTTGATATTGAATGAATCGTAAATAATCTCTAGTCAGTGGAAAAGATTAAACAGATTTCTTCATGGTCAGAGTTGCCAATGCTTGGGTAGATATGCCCCGAATTCCCTGCCTTGTTCCAGACAGATGCCATGATGCTTATGCCAGCAACGGCATCTAATGGGTAGAAATTGTAGTTACATAAAGTCACTTAGCTGTGGACTTGATTTCTTGTTCACTGACTTTGTAGATAATGGATATCTTTCTTAGTCTCTTTTAGCTGTTGTATTAGGGTTCTCTAGAGGGACAAGACTAATAGCATAGATGTATATTTGAAAGCGTGCTTATTAAGGAGTATTGACTCACATGATCACAAGGTGAAGTCCCACAATAGGCCATCTGCAAGCTGAGGAGCAAGGAAGCCAGTCTGAATCCCAAAACCTCAAAAGTAGGGAAGCCAACAGTGCAGCCTTTAGTCTGTGACTGAAGGTCCATGAGCCCGTGGCAAACCACTGGTATAAATATAAGAGTCCACAAGCTGAAGAACTTAGAGTCCAATGTTTGAGGGCAGGAAGCATCCAGCATGGGTGAAAGATGAAGTCTGGAAGACTCAACCAATATAGTCCTTCCACGTTCTTCTGCTTCCTTTATTCTTGCTGTGCTGGCAGCTGATTAGATGGTGCCCACCCAGCTTGAGAGTGGGTCTGCCTCTCCCAGTCCACTGACTCAAATGTTAATCTCCTTTGTCAGCACCCTTACAGACACACCTAGGAGCAATATTTTGCATCCTTCAATCCAATCAAGCTGACACTCCATATTAACTATCACAACCATTATTCTTTGATCTGTAAAATGGCAGTCAGAATACTTAGCAAATAGATTTGCATGAAGTTTAAATAAAATGACAAAATTAAATACCCACAATTGTAGAGCCTAGTATGAGGTTAGTAAATATTAGTTTCCCCACCACCTATCTCTCTGTGACTCAATGTCCATAGCTGATATCCACAAAGAGAGGGCAAAAGCCTGTAATGTTAACATAGTTCACAAACTAATGGGTTAGGGGGCTAAGATAAGACAAATCTTAAATTTTTCTTGCTCCAAGATTTAAAAGTTGTTCATTCAATAGACTTAAAATACAGCAGAAATACACCAGTAACACTCAAAGATAGAAACAGTGGGTGGATGCTGCCTCTGTGGCCATTGAAAGAGAAGCCAGGTTTTCTAGAATATACAGTTCTGTGAGGTGTCACAACAGGGGGTTCTTAATTTTACAGCCCATGAAAGCATAAAAAGTGACCAGAAACATCAGCAAAATTCTGAAAACAACATCTCATTGCTGTTTCTGTTTGGAGATGTGTAGATGTTGACAACAAAAATATCCATGAAAGTAGAAGCCTCTCAGCTTCATCACATGACCAAGACTCACTGGAAGTGAGGGGAACCTTTGAGGTTGGCCTTAAAGTCACACAGGGTTGGGTATAATACTAAGTAAGAGTAGGTCAACACTGGTTTAATAAAACTTCAGAGAAGGGTAGAAATCCACATGTCAAGTCTCCTCCATGCTGCCTTCAGACTGTTGCTAAGTGAAGATCAATAAGACTAATATTAAATAAGAATAGGTTTAGGGTAAAGCTCTGAACATTAAGCATAAGCAAGATTGGTCTTTTCTAGAACCAGCTTTTGGGTTTATCGATTTGCCCCTATTGTTTTTCTGTTTCAGTTTCATATATTTTTTGCTCCAAATTTATTATTTCTTTTATTCTACTTCTTTTAGGTTCAAATTGCTCTCTAGTTTTTTTGGGTGGAAGCTTGGATTATTGATTTAAGATTCTTCTTTTCTAATATATGCATTTAATGTTTTAAATTTCCCTTTTTTGCTGCATCCCACAGATTTTAATAGGTTGTGTTTCCATTTTCATTAAGTCAAAACATCTTGAAATTTCTCTTCAGACTTCTTTGACTATATTATTTAGGCATGTTTTCAAATATTTGGATATTTTACAGCTATATTTCTAGTATTGATTTTTAGTTTAATTCCATTGTGGTCTGAAAACATGCTTTGTATGACTTCTGCTATTTAAAATGTGCTAAGGTGTGGTCTATCTTGTAGAATGTTCCATATGAGCTTGAGAACAATGTGTATTCTGCTGTTTTTGGATTCAGATTAAGTTGATTGATAGTGATGTTCAGCTCAACTATATTCTGACTAATGTTTTATGTGCTTGATCTATTAATTACTGAATTAGGGATGCTAAAGGCTCTGACTACAATAGTGGATTTTTGTATTTCACCTTGCATTTCTGTCAATTTTGCCTCACATATTTTGATGCTCTGTTGTTAGAAACATACATATTAAGGGCCATTATTATATTTTCTTGGAGAATTGGCCTATTATTGATGGCTTTGTTATTTAATGTGCCTCTTCATCCCTGAAATTTTTTTTTCTCTGAACTCTGCTTTGTTTGAAATTAATATAGCTACCCCAACCTTCTTTTGATTGTTGTTAGAATGGTATATATTTTTCCATCTCTCTCTCTCTCTCTCTCTCTCTCTCTCTCTCTGTCTACCCTATCTGTGTCTTTATATTTAAAGTGGGTTTCTTTCTTTTCTCTTTTAAGACAGGGTCTCGCTCATTGCCCAGGCTGGAGTGCAGTGGTGTGATCTCGACTCACTGTAACCTCTGCCTCCTGGGTTCAAGTGATCCTCCTTCCTCAGTCTCCTGAGTAGCTGGGACTATAAGCATGCACCACCATGCTAGGCTAATTTTTGTATTTTTAAGTAGACACAGGGTTTTGCCATGTTGGCCAGCCTTAAAGTGGGTTTGTCATAGATAAGGTATAGTTGGGTCTTGTATTTTTATATTTGGATTAATATCTACTATGTTTGTAACTGTTTTCTATTCATTGCATTTTCCTTTATTCTCTGCCTTTTATGATTTTATTTATTTAGTTATGTATTTTTAGGTCATTTTTTTTTTTTTTTTAAAGGCAGGGTCTCACTCTGTCGCTCAAACTGGAATACAGTGCTGTGATCATAGCTCATTGTAACCTCAAATTCCTGGGCTCAAATGATCCTCCAACCTCAGCCTCCTGAGTAGTTTGGACTACAGGTGTGCACCACTGTACCCAGCTAATTTTTAAACTTTTTGTAGATAATGGGGTTTTGCTATGTTGCCCAAGCTGGTTTCAAATTCCTGGTCTCAAGTGATTCTCCAGCCTTGGCTTCCCAAAGTGCTGGAATTACAGGTGTGAGCCACCATGCCTAGGCTCTGGTTTTAATTAAACATTTTATATGATTCCATTTTATCTCCTCTTTTAACATATACATTCTAGTTCTTTCAAAAAATTTACTTGTTGTCCTAGAGCTTGAAATATATTTTTTAAATTAATCTAAGCCCATTTAAAAATAACATTATATTGCTTCATTTAAAGTATAGTCACCTTTTAACAAAGTATTCCCAATTCCATCTCTTATAACCTCATTATCATTCATTTTCCTTATCTCTATGTTGTAATATCCTAATAAATTGCTACTACTATACTTTACGCAAAGCATTATATTTTATATATATTAAGAACAAGAAAAATAAAGGACTTGATTCTATAACAGATTCATTTATTCCTCCTCCAATATTCTTTCTTTCTTTATATACATATGAGTTCCTTATGTATGTCATTTTTCTTCTTCCTGAAAAACATCTTTTAATATTTCTTTCAGCTTTGTTGTCAATAAATTTTCTCAGTTTTTGTTTTCCTATTTATCCCTCACTTATGAAGGATAATTTTCCTGGATACGAAATTCTAAGTTGGTAAATTTTGTGATTGAACATTAAATATTTCACCCCATTCTCTTCTTTTGTACCTGATTTCTGATGAGAATTCTGCTGTAACTCTTATCCTTTTTTTTTCTATAGATAAGGCTTTTGTTTTCCTTGTCTTCTTTCAATATGTCCTCTTTGTCTTTGGTTTGCTGCTGTTTAAATATGATATGGCTAACTGTAGGTGTTTTGTTGTTTTGTCTTATTTTGTTTGTTTGTTTGTCTGGTATTTATCGGACTTTGTGTTTGAGCTCCCTGCATCTGTGGTTTAGTATTTGTCATTAATTTTGCAAAGTTCCTAGCCATTATTACTTCAAACAATTACTTATTGTTTTGCTCTGTTCTCACTTTCCTATCTTCTAGTATGCGGAATTTGCATATGTCATACCCACAATTCTTGAATGTTTTTTTCATCTTTAAAATATTGTTATTCATTTTTCTCCCCATGTTTTTGTTTGGGGAGCTTGTATTGACTGCGGTCAAGCTCACAGATTCTTTCTTTACTTTGCCCAGTTTACTGGTAAGTCCATTAAAGGTATTGCTCATTTCTGTTGTACACATTTTTATTTCTAGCATTTAAAAAATTCTTGCTTAGAGTTTCTATCACTCAGTTTATATTATTCACTTTTTTTTCACTTTATCTACTTTTTTTATTGGAAAACTTATCATGTAAATCACAATTTAAATTTTTCTTCTCTGATAATACTAGCATTTTTGTCATATTGAATGTAGTAATGTTGATTGATTCTTTTCCTCTTCAAATTGTGTTATCTCTTACATTTCAACATGATTTGTAAGTTCTTGTTAAAAGCTGAACACCACATACTGCATAATGGAAACTGAGATAAGTACGATTTTAATGTATGGTTTTAGGTTAGTTTGGGTCGGCATTGGGCAACGTTTAGTGTTCGATATAGGTATGGTGCCGGAGATTTCAAATCCCTCTAATGTCCTTATTTTTGTCTCCCTTATTGACTATGAGTGCCTTGAGGACTGCTACTCAGAGAGGGCCTATCTGAATCTTGCAGCTCTTTTAGGTTTAATCCACTATTACACTGGAACCCCGTGGATATGGTAGTAAGATGCTGGGGAGGGAAAGTATTCTATAATTTTATTATTAAATCTCATTATTTTAACAGGAAGAGCTCTACATGTTAGTATGGAGTAAATACAAATAAAATTAATTATGGAATAAAGTAAAATAAAAACAAGATGTGTAAGAGTATATAGGGCAGGCTAACTTTCGTTTAAAAAATATAGGTACATTTTAGAAATATGCTTATATTTTCAGAACGAATTAATGAAAGGATAAACATAAACCTGAGTAAAATGATCTCCTCCCTGAGGAGACAGAGAACAAAATAGAAAAGGAGAGTGGTAATGAAACTTTAGTGAATATATTTTATTACATAATTTGGTATTAGATAAATATATACTTTGAAAAAGTTATTTTGATAAAAAAGGGAAAAAGTAATCTCTACACGTAAGAGCAAGCGTAAATAAATGAACAAAATATCTATATCAAATGATTGCATAATCACACAGAGAAAATAATTATTTCAAGTGACTTTAAACACCATATTTCAACTGAGCACCTCTAGTAAGATGTATTCTAAAGGAAAAGTACTCATAATAATTTTTAAGCTTTTTTAGTATTATTATTATTAGTAAGATTTGCATTCTTATTTTGAAACTATTATAGTTATGCTATAAGTTGATACAAATAAGTAATTTTGAATATATTAGAAACAGAATTTTTGTGTAGGAAAAATAAAAGTTTAAAATCATAGTCATTTAGTAATCATAATTTTGAAGTGGAATCATCAATATAAATTATGACTATTTTTTCTCTTAAAATATATATATTTTTTTCTCTTCACTGAAAAGGCCTAGAAATGAAGACACACAGAAGCAATACCTAGCCAGCTTGTGGTCCTAAATGCCATTTCCTACCAGGAAAGAACCAGTCTTTGGAGAAATGTATCATTTCATATCTGGGTAAGGAAATGTCTGAGAAGGAGCAGACATTTTGTGGGTCAGAAAGCAAAGGAGCTGTCAAAGAGAAATCATGCAATGGTATCAAAAGGACACAGAAGAATACAGTTGATAAAAGATGGTACAGACCCATTTCTTCCCACTCTTCCCTGCTAAGTATAACTGTAACCTCTGAAAATTACTCAAGAGACAATCAAACGAGAACTCTAAACACTAGTGGAAAAAGATGAACTGATGTGGGACTCTAAGAACAACATAGTGGCAGGGTGACACTCTTGCCTCCTTTCAAAAGAACAAGGACACCTAGACCCAGTATTTTCCTACCTCAACAGAGCAACAGATGGAAGCAACAGATCAGTCCTCTCCTGGATCCAACAGTAGCCCCTCTGCATCAGGTGAGCCCAACACTACATTTGAGAAGGAACCAATTTGGAGATCTATCAATAAGCAGTCAGGAATCACTCTCCTTCCTCAAGCACCACCAGCAGGAACCAGTGGGAGCCCAAGAAACACCAGACATGTCAAGTAGTCCAATGCAACACCACAAAGTCTCTGAAAATTAAACTGCCATTGGAACCATAGCCCAAAAAAGTTGGCCAAGACTTATGTATGTGATAAATCTGAACAGGGTGACTGCCATTTAAAATAAAAGATTCAAAGAGGACCCCAGAATCTCTTAACATACTAGACAAAATGTTGAGGATACAGTAGAAAATTACCCATCACACCAAGAACCAAGGAAATGACAACTCGAATGAGAAAGAAAATCATCTGACACTGCACTGAGTTCAATGTTGTAATTATCTGACAAGGAATTTAATATATATTTGATAATTGAAACAAAAATTATAACATAATACTTAAGGTAATGATATTTAAGAGTGAAGAAGATGGCTTCCTAAATACAATGAAGTTTCCATACTATATTTGAAGTCATAAAATGTTGACACTGGTAGATTATTACATATATATTTTGTAATGCCCAGAGCAACCACTACAGAAACTATACACAAAAATACACCCCTAATGCTATACATAAGTCAAGATGGAATTCTAGAAAAAAAAAGTTCAAGCAACCAACAGAATGGCAATAACAAGAAATAGAAAAAAAAAAAAAAAACAGAAAATGAGCTATAAAATGGCAGATTTGAATACTAACATATGATTAAGTTCTTTAGATATAAGTGGTCTAAATACACCAATCAAAAGACAGAGTTTAACAAAGTGGATTTAGAAAATCCTGACTCAATTATATGAAAGAGGCATAACAATCAAATGCAATATGTAGAACTGTTGATTTTGATCTGAACAAGCTAGTTGTAAACAGATATCTTTGGCATTAATTAGAAGAATGTGAATGTGGATGGTTAATCAGATAATATGAACTTTTAAAAAATTTTTTATAGTTGTGCTTATGACTCATAGTCATGTTTTTAAAAATGTTATTAATGTCCGGGCATGGTGGCTCATGCCTGTACTCCCAGCACTTTGGAAGGCCGAGGCAGATGGATCACTTGAGGTCAGGAGTTTGAGACCAGCCTGGCCAACTTGGTGAAATCCCGTCTCTACCAAAAATATATATAAAAAATTAGCCAGGTGCGGTGGCATGCTCCTGTAATCCCAGCTACTCGGGAGACTGAGGCAGGAGAATCGCTTGAACCTGGGAGGCAGAGGTTGCAGTGAGCTGAGATCGTGCCATTGCACTCCAGCCTGGATGACAGAGTAAGACTCCACATTAAAAAAAAAAAAAAAAGTTATTATTTGTTTATTGAATTATGGAAGGACAAAATTATAGGCTGTCTGGCATTTTAAAAAATGCTCCAGGAAAACAAAAAATGTGAGAATGCTTGGCAAGACGGCTGACTAGAAACAGCTGTGGTCAGAAGCGCCCACCGAGAAGAATAAAAAGGAGGAGTGAATCCTGCACCAGCAATGGAGGCAACTGCCGGAGTGGGAGAGACTGAGCAATGTGGACCCAGGAGGAATTCCCCACAGTGAACCACAGCCACAGTGGAAGATCATGGCCAGACTGCCTCTTTAGGCTGGACCCCCGATCCATCCCTCCTCGTGGGGTAGGGCCTCCCTGTGGGAATTTCAAGGTCCCGAATCTACAAGGAACTTAAATGAGTTTACAGGAATAAAACAAACAACCCCATTAAAAAGTGGGCAAAGGACATGAACAGTCACTTCTCAAAAGAAGACCTACATGCGGCCAACAAACATTTGAAAAAAAGCTCAACATCACTGATCATTAGAGAAATGCAAATCAAAACCACATTGAGATACCATCTCATGCCAGTCAGAATCAACTATTAAAAAGTCAAGAAACAACAGATGCTGGCGAGGTTGCAGAGAAAAAGGAAGGTTTTTACACTGTTGATGCAAGAGTATATTAGTTTAACCCATTGTGGAAGACAGTGTGGCAATTCCTCAAAAATCTAGAGGTGAAAATACCACTTGACCTAACAATCCCATTATTGGGTATATACCCAACGGAATATAAATCATTCTATTATAAAGATACATGAATGCATATGCTCATTGCAGAACTATTTACAATAGCAAAGACGGGGAATCAACCTAAATGCCCATCAGTGATAGACTGGATAAAGAAAATGTGGTACATATACAGTATGGAATATGATGCAGCCATAAAAAGGAATGAAATCATGTCCTTTGCACAGACATGGATGGAGCTCAAAGCCATTATACTCAGCAAACTAATGCAGGATCAGAAAACCAAACACTGCATGTTCTCACTTATAAGTGGAAACTGAACAATTAGAACACATGGACACGGAGTGGGGAACAAGACACACTGGGGCCTGTTGGTGAGGTTGGAGGAGGGAGAGCATCAAGAAAAATAGCAATGCATGTGGGACTTACTACCTAGGTGATGGGCTGATAGGTGCAGCAAACCACCATGTCGCACGTTTACCTATGCAACAAACCTGCATATCCTGCACATGTACCCCAGAATTGGGCATGATGGCACACACTTGTGGTCCCAGCTACTCAGGGGGCTGAGGCAGGAGAATCGCTTGAACCCGGGAGGCGGAGGTTGCAGTGAGCTGAGATTGCACCGTTGCACTCCAGGCTGGGTGACAGAGGGAGACTCTATCTTAAAAAAAGAAAGAAAGAAAAAGAGAGAAGAAAGAAAGAAGGAAAGAAAAGAGAGAAAGAGAAGAAAGAAAGAAAGAAAGAAAGAAAGAAAGAAAGAAAGAAAGAAAGAAAGAAAGAAAGAAAGAAAGAAAAGAAAAAGAAAGAAAGAAAGAAAGAAAAAGAAAGAAAGAAAGAAAGAAAGAAAGAAAGAAAGAAAGAAAGAAAGAAAGAAAGAAAGAAAGAAAGAAAGAAAGAAAAGGAAAGAAGAAAGAGAGGGAGGGAGGGAGGAAGGGAGGAGAAAAAAGTATGTAAACAAAGGGATAAATTGATGGAGATACAGGACACATGAAAATAATGTTTTTAGTTGAAATAAATACTAGAGACTCATAACAGATATTGCTCTTAAACATCATATGTTTAAGTATGTTAAGTAACATTGTTACTTTTCTTTTTTGAATGACAGCAATTATTATTTGGGTCTTAAATGTTTGACTTTAAAAATTTTTGTTTTTATATTTCCTTTTTTTATAAACTCAGTGAAAACTTTTTAAACTTTAAAAGAAACCATCTATACTCTCAAACCTGCTCTCTTGGTCACAAAGCTTCATCTGTTGTTTTGTTTCTGTTTTGGGCTCATTTGAATGAACTGATGAACTTGACCAAACACAGCAGAGAATTGCTCAATCCCCTTTTACTTTCTTGCTAATTAAATTTTGTATGTTTGCTGTGGAAAAGGGAGGTGGGAAGATTTTAGAATTCCAATTAATTGCAGATGCTGAATCACACCAGCTGAAAGCTGGCAAGCCACCCCATAATTTACATAGTGCATTGGCTGAACAGCTGTGGCTGGGAATGGGCGGGGATGGGTGGGGTGCAAGCCCCTTCACCCCAGTGCTGGCGTCGTAGTGCTTGCCATAACAGACATTTGTGAAAACCTTTCACCCTCCCTATTGCTGTCTTCACTTTTCCTGGCCTCTGTATATTCCTCTGATGCATTTCTTATGGTCCTTAAGCCTCCTTGGTTATTTTGCAATTCAATAACTTTGTTGTAGGTGTGGCTCAAAATTAAAGAGTAGAGACAGAAAGACAAGGATGGATCAAGTTGTTTTTCGTTGTTGTTGTTGTTGTTGTTCTTTGTAATCCTTTAAATACTATTTTTTTTTAACCTAAATAATTGTCAGAATCTTCAGAAAGGCAAAGTCTCCTGGTTGCTCCCAAGGTTGGCAATCAGAATGGCTTGTCTTATTCATTCTCCAAACACTGGGGCCACCCAGAATTTATTATTTTCTCCTTGTTTTGGATATGTGTATGTGTGTGTGTTGGGGTGTGAGTATTCAAGCACATGTGCTGGATGCTAAAACACACACATGGCCTTGGCCTTAAACGTTCAGCTGTGTCTGCTCCACACCCTGACATTAAAATAAACTGTCTTTTGGAATAAGATTCTATCCCCTAGACTCCTGGTTGAAGAGGATTTTAAGCTTGTGAACTCTGCTTACTGTAAACACTGAAAAAAATTAGGAACAATCAAATCAACCAGGTATTCATCGTTCTCAGTGTCATGTTAAATTTTTAAATCTAGAAAGTGAATGTTGCTGAAGTCTGGATGGTGGAGACGAGTCTGCAGAGGTGAGCGTGCAGTTGTGCATGAACAGTGCTTGCTTGGAGCTTTGTCAAGTATAATTCAGAGAGGGAGGTATGTGAGACCCGCCATGAGCAGTATGTCAATTTCAGTTAAATGATGCCTATAATGTGCCTTTACATGTGTTTTCTCATTTAATCTTCATAATAATTCTGTAGATAGGTGAATAAGACACAGAGATGCGAGGCAGTTTGTCTAGGGTCCCCTAGCTATTGCATTGATTCATTCATTTATTCACTCATTAATGCGTTTATCCTTTACTATGATCTTATTTTATACTAGCCACTGTATGACATGTCTGGGATATAGGTTAGAAAAATAAGCATGACTCTCCCTCTCACGCAGTCATACACTAGAGGAGAAGAGTGGTTTAAATCAAATATATAAATAATCACATCAATAATTGAGTAACAACAGATTGAGGTAAATGCCATGAAGGAAAGGAATGTTGATCTTGAAGAGCACATCACATAGGGAACATGACTCGGACTCCTGGGGTCTTTAAGGAGGTGATGGTGAACCTGAGATGTGAAAGATGACAAGAGTCAGCCAGTGGACTGAGTAGGGGAAGAGCATTCCAGACAGAAAGGTCAGTACACAGAAAAAACCTGAGAGGCTGCATTTTTGAAAACTACAAGGTTAGGGATGCTGAAGTTAGAGACCAACTTGGAGCGTGACTCAAGAAGAGAATGGAGAAAGAGACGTTTCAGATTATTCAGGGGAGAAATGGGAAATTGCTATGAAGATCTTGCTATTGTCAATCAAACAGACAATGGCTTGGAGATCATATGAGTTAATATTATTTGCAGTTTGTGTAAGAGTAGACGATAGCATTAACTGGGTTATTGGCAGGACAGATGGAGATGTCTGGATAGATTTCAAGATTGCTTAGGAGACAAAATCAATACACTTGGTGATAATTTGAGTATCAGAGTTGAAGGAAATGAAAATAACTAGGATGATTTCTGGCCTGCTTAACTATGCAGTTGAATAAATTTAAGAGGGCTGGCTTGGGGTGCAGAGAGATTCAAAGTTTGGTCCTGGATTGATTGTGGCAGGATCGATGTGGTTAATATGGCTTGCAGGCCTCCAAAAAGAGATTTTGAAAGGCCAACTGGGTACAACTTCTCTGAAGTTCAGAGAAGAGCCTTTGCATGAAAGATTGAGAGTCATCAGCATTTAGGTAGTAGCTATGGGTGGAGATTATCTTGCTTCAGACAGTGGTAATGACAAAAGACAAGACCTGGGACATCATGTTGAGAAATTCTATCAGGTGGGTTGGGGCAGGAGGGTGAGCTTACCAAAGCTACTGAGAAAAAGAAACCCAAGGATGAAAGGAGATAAAAAAGAATGTAGGATCCTGGAAGCCAAGGAAGATATTTCCAGAAGGAGCATGAACAGTGTCATATGCCTTGGGTCAGGTAAGCTGAGGACTGAAAGGGTCCCATTATGTCTGTAATACGGTTCTTAGACTGTCAACTGGAACCTTCTACCTGACTTTTAAACATTAAGACTCTTCTTTTGAGAGAAAATGTTTGCACCCCACGTCTCCCTCTATGGCCCATTCTAATTTTCTCTCTCTGTCTTTGCACAAACTTCTTGAAAATATTTTCTGTGTGCTCACCCTCTCTCTCCATTTCCCCTCTTTCTTCTGAGTCTTCCGCCTGCTCAAACCTACTTCTTCTCCATTCCCATGCCTACACACTTCTCCTGTTTCCAGTGTGCCCTTTGCATTTTGTATCACGGTGATGTGATATGGTTTGGCTGTGTACCCACTCAAAATCTCATGTCAAATTGTAATCCCCAGCCAGTCATGGTGGCTCAAGCCTGTAATCCCAACATTTTGAGAGGCCGAGGTGGGCGAATCACCTGAAGTCAGGAGTTCGAGACCAGCCTGCCAACATGGTGAAACCCTGTCTCTACTAAAAATACAAAAATTAGCCAGGCACGATGGTGCATGCCTGTAGTCCCATGTACTCGGGAGGCTGAGGCAGGAGAATCGCTTGAACTGGGGAGGCGGAGGTTGCAGTGAACTATCGTGCCACTGCACTCCAGCCTGGACAACAGAGCAAGACTCCATCTCAAATAATAATAATAATAATAATCCCCATAATTCCCATTATCCCCACGTGTCAAGGGAGAGACCAGGTGGCGATGGTTGAGTCATGGGGGCTGTTTCTGCATTCTGTTCTCATGATAGTGAGTTCTCCCAAGATCTAATGGTTTTATAAGTGTTTGGTAGTCCCTTTTGTATTCATTCTCTTTCTTGCTGCCTTGTGAAGAAGGTGCCTTGCTTCCCCTTTGCTTTCTGCTGTGACTGAGGCCTCCCCAGCATACTGAACTGTGAGTCAATTAAACCTCTTTTCTTTATAAATTACTGCGTTTCAGGGAGTTGGGGTTTTTAAAATTTTATTTCTATAGGTATTTGGGGAACAGGTGCTATTTGGTTACATGAGTAAGTTCTTTAGTGGTGATTTGTGAAACATTTGTGTACCCATCTCCTGAGGAGTATATATACTGAACCCAATTGGTGGTCTTTTATCCCTCACCTGCTTCCCACCCTTTCCTTCTGAGTCCCCAAAGTCCATTGTATCATTCTTATGCCTTTGCATCCTCATAGCTTAGCTCCCACATATCAGTGAGAACATACGATGTTTGGTTTTCCATTCCTGAGTTACTTCACTTAGAGTAATAGTCTCTAATCCTATCCAGGTTGCTATGAATGCTGTTAATTCATTCCCTTTTATGACTGAGTAGTGTTCCATTGTGCATATATATACATATATATATCTCTGACAGGTTCTTTATCCATTCATTGATTGATGGGTATTTGGGTTGGTTCCACATTTTTGCAATTGTGAATTATGCTCCTATAAACATGCATAAGCAAGTTTTTTTTTGTTTTTGTTTTGTTTTGTTTTTGTATAATGATGTCTTTTCCTCTGGGTAGATCCAGAGGGATTGCTGGATCAAATGGTAGTTGTACTTTTAGTTAGTTGAGGACTCTCCACACTGTTTTCCATAGTGGTTGTACTAATTTACACTCCCACCAGCAGTGTAGAAGTGTTCCCTTTTCATCGCATCCACAGCAACATCTATTTTTTCTTTATTTTTAAATTATGGCCATTCTTGCAGGAGTAAGGTGGTATCACATTGTGGTTTTGATTTACATTTCCCTGAAAATGGACTAATGCACGATGTTTGCATAGTAACATTTCGATTCACATATTTAAATTTATAAATATTTTTATTTTTACATCTGCTTTGGATGTCCTATTTAAAAAGCTTCTTATGCCCAAAATTTATAAAAATTTCACTAATATTTTTATTATTTTATGCTTGTATATTTTATATTTAATTCATCAGTAATTACTTTTAGTATCAAGTATGAGGTAAAGATTTAACTTTCTTTGCCTCTAGATTGCTAGATAGTTGTTTCAGAAGCACATACTGAATGCCTTCCTCATCAATTGGAAATGGGATCTTTATTGCTCTTCCTTTAGAATTCTTGGAATGAACTATTCAAAGTTCTTCTTTTCATCCACAGTCTCATAGACTGGCAAATCAATAAGAATTGGGAAGACAAAACTCTAGAATAGTGAAAAAAATCAACAATCTTGAACACAATCTTCAGAATACACAAAGTATTGCACTCCTGGTGTTTTATTGTATCAACAAAAATGATAATAAGAGGGAAAAATTGCCTAAAAATAAATCATTTCCTATAGCAATAACAAGAGCAAGGCACACATACACACACACACACACCCCAATGTAGTAATATTATTATTAACCTTGGTAGACAATACTTTTTGTGAAGTAGATGTTTTTTCATTGGTTTTTTGATTTGCTTGAAACCTGATTCCATCACATGGGATACTCAATATCCCAAAGAGCTTATCAAGTTGTTACTTTCAACTTACCTGAAATAAATTCCAAATCACTGACTTTAATGTTGCTAGACCAAAATTTCTGGCCTTGTCTTTATTAGATTGAGAATAACTTAAGGTCAGTCAGCTCCCTATCTGCTTGCAGTGTGATCTCTGGTGCACAGAGCTCAGTGCCAGGAAATACTGTCCTGCAATGATACATTCCCTTTTATTGACTACATAGTCATAGATTGGACTCTATATTAGGAAGATGAACAACAGGTATTTTGTGCCATTAAGGCAAGTACAGTTTATAGTGGAAATAAGGCAAATAAACATACAATTAAAATAAATAAGATAATTTCTACATAAATTTAGAAATTAGGGCTGGGCACAGTGGCTCGTGCCTGTAATCTCAGCACTTTGGGAGGCTGAAATGGGCAGATTACTTGAGGTCAGGAGTTCGAGACCAGCCTGGCCAATATGGTGAAACCCTCTCTCTACTCAAAATACACAAATTAACCAGGTATGTTGGTACGTGTCTGTAGTCCCAGCTACTCCTGGGGCAGGAGAATCACTTATACCTGGGAGGTAGAGGTTGCAGTGAGCTGAGATTGCACCATTGCACTCCAGCCTGGGTGTCGCAGTGAGACTCTGTCTTAAAAACAAAATTAGAAATTAGTATATGTATGTAAAGTACTCTGTGAACAAAAGAGAGGCAGTCTCTCTCTTTCGGCAAATGTAAGCTGTATATGGCAGAGAAGCAAGAATCTTCTGGCTAGAAAAGGAAGAAATGTGCACATGGTACAGAGACAACAACATGAAGAGAGACATGGAAGCCCCATAGGGTGCTGGCTGCTTGAGGAAGGAGCTGTGGCTTATGGTGGCTGAAAGAGCCTGAGAGGAGCAGGGCAACTGCACATGGAGAGATGCAGGTGGCATCACCTTGTAGGACTCTCTGTACTAGTCTAAAGAGTTTAGTCTTCGTCTTAGAGAGCTGTAGGAATGCTCAGGCAGAGGGAAGGTGTTATCAGAACTATGGTTTGGATAGATCATGCAGACGGTATCAAGAAGGGTATGTAGGAAAAGGAATTGGTGGGGGACTGGAAAGAAGAATTGGTGGGGGACATTCTGCAATAATACAAGGGTGGAAGCTTCAATTTAAATAGAATCCAAATACTTCTTACCTACTCTATGTCTGATCGTAGGCACCTTGACTGTTGCCTTCAGTATTGCACCAGACTCTTAATTTGGATTCCTACTTAGGTCCTTGTGTCCCTACAAGCTATTCTTAAGGCAGCAGCCCCAGTGGTCCTCTTGAAATCTAAGCCAGAGTCAGTTCATGTCACTGCCCATCTCAAAACTTTCCAGTGTTCCCATTTTGATTACAGCAAAAGATATGGTCCATACAATGGCCCACAAATCCCTACATGGTCTGGCCCATTGACCTCTCTGTTTTATCTCCCAGGATTCTCTCCAATTGTCACTTGGCTCCAGACATGGTGGCACCCCCTCCCTCCCTCCAACATGCAAGGACATTCTTGCCTTAGGCCTTTGAAATAGCTGTTGCTTTAGCCTGGGGTGTTTTTCCCCTACATATCTCTATAGTGAACTCTTACCTTCTGTTAGTCTTTGTTCAAATGTCACATTGGCCACCATATTTGAATTGCCACCTACTTCAGCACTCCCATTCTTCCTTATCCAGCTCCACTTTTTCTTTAGTCCCTCACAGCACTTACCACCTTCTCCCATAGTAAAATAATTTACCGATTATTAAGTATATTGTCCCATTGTCACTGCTGAAATGTAGACTCCATGAAAGCAGGTGTTTGGGTTTCGTTTCCTGATGGATTCCAACTATCTTAGAGAGTGGCTGAACATGGTATAGATTCAATAAATATTCATCAATGAAAGAATAAGTTGCCAAATTGATAGCAAAAATGGGTTAAATTCTATAAATACATTGAAGATATAAGGGGCTGTAGTAGGTACCTGCTGAGATAGAGAGGGTGATAAAGACAGGGAGAGGAGGAGAAAGTAACTCCTGTTACATGGCTGAAGGTATTACTCTTCAAAGCATGGAATACGAGGAAAAATACATTCTAGCTAGAAAAGAAAAAGACCACTATTTACATGATCAATGTGTTTACTTTGAGAATAGGAGGGATTTGGTGGGAGTTTGCTGAGAATCTTCAAATTATGTTATTGATAAGGCTCTAGGCTTATTAATCACAAATGGACCTCTGCCATGACTTCCACCTTCTGAATTATTTATGTATGTGTCCTTGGATGTCAAATAAACCCATGGTAGTAACCTTTGTTTTAATATTTCCTAAGGCAAAACATTACTAAACATTTTTTTAAATCAAGGCCTGAGGTTGATTGAAGTTAGAAAAAAAGTCTAAATATAGATATTTAAAAAGAATTACATTTTTGTAATGACATTTTAAAGCACAGAAAAGCTGTGAATACTTTGTTTCAGTCAGACCAAATTCACTTTTATAACAAATAAACTGAAAATTCATTAGGTAAATTCTTTCCAGGCATCCAGGCCTTGCAGTGTTTCTCTCCCTTAGTTTCATTTCACTGGAAGGAATTCTGGTAGGCTCAGAAGTCAGATGAACTAACCAGGGGAGGGATGGAATCAACCTTCATTGCCTGGTGGTTACTCTCTGTGTATTGTGACATGCAAATACATGCAAATAGAGAAAACCGCCATTTAATTCCTTAAGCAATTGTAACAGGCAGGCATCATTTTCATTTAAGATCGAAGATTGAGACTCAAAGATTTGCATAACTTGGGGAAGGTCACACCATATGAAGGAAACATATTCAAGCCCAGGCCAAACTTGAGTTCTCCCACAGCCAGCTGCCTCTCACATGAGGTCAAACTACCTGACATACATAGAGTGAGTTTGGAAACTTAATAAAAACTCTCCTTCTCTCTACCTAAGTCCCTGGCATTCAGCTCTGAACAAGTCCTTTGAGGGTAAAAGGTACTGATATTAGGAATACTTTCTAAGATACCACACCAATGCTTC
The DNA here is from genome assembly GCF_037993035.2 of Macaca fascicularis. Taxonomy (NCBI): domain Eukaryota; kingdom Metazoa; phylum Chordata; class Mammalia; order Primates; family Cercopithecidae; genus Macaca; species Macaca fascicularis. The sequence continues at coordinate 78,618,510 of NC_088381.1, forward strand.
CATTGTCAGCTCACAGTGCACACACATTCACGGAGTTTATCAGACTCCATCCAGCCTGGGATACTCTGAGCCTCTAAGACCCCAGGGAAATCAGATGGCAAAGTTGGAGTAGGAGACCAAATCACCCATCCTCATTCGTCATACTGATTACCTTGCCTGTAGCTAAACCTGTCTTTAATCTTAAAATTAAATATTTTTAAAAAGCGTTTCTTCTTGTGGAATCGTGTTTTAGAAATTCTGATTTTCTCTTCCAATTTCTCTTGGAGATCAAATTTGAAGAAAATATTATTGAATACTTACATGTTAATTTGCTACAGGTAATTTACAAAAGAGAAGATGATGACATAAATATAGTTGTGTTTCTACTGTCATAAAACTCACCTTTCAGTTCTATTTAGTAAAAGCTTACCCTGTATATGGACCCATGCAGGTATAGGACATGGTATCTGCTTTCTCAAGAGCAACAGATGAACAGGTAACTTTGAGGCAGGGAGGATGTGGTTATGCAAAGAAAGATGATAAAGAAGAAATAGGAGAGCTAGAAGACAAACAGCCATGCATGGTATGTGATAAAAAAGCTAAGTGAGCACATGGACAGAGTGCTAAAGCTCTAAGAGAGAGGAAATCCTTTTATTTCATGGTAGTGAAGCATTTACCACCTCAGAATAGTTTTGTGACCTTATGAAAAGAGCTCGGGCTCTCTCAGCTCTGGTTTCCCCATCTGTAAAATTGCAATGACAACAGCTTACCTCTGAGGCTACTTGTGAAGGTGAGGTGGTGAGCTAAAGAGCTAAGGAATCAATTAGTGGCGTTTATTATCATCATTATTGTTATTCAATGAGGAGATGATATATTTGAGATAAGCCTTCCTAGACAGAATATTTGAGGAAGTTTAGGAGAATAGGGAACATCTATGTGGGTATGGGATGGTGGGGAGTGGAAAAAAGTGGTGAACAGGTGGCATGTGCATTGTATGATCAGGAAAGGAGAGACGGCAAAGGAGAGATGGGAAAGGAGCTGTCAGATTATGTCCTGGTTGCTGATGCCGGGTAGTGTGTGGTTAGGAGGGGATAAGAGGCCAGGGCTAGTTCGGGGGCAATAGTTATATTATTTCTCACATGGCTTCTCAATTAACTTAGGATATTTTTCCTGAGGTGTTATCTCTGTCAGGAAAAATTGTGGGAAGAGTTTGAAACGGATAAAATTACTAGGTGTCCTGTTTAGCTGCCTTTCCATGTTGCCTAATTCTATAGGGGTCTGTACTTCTTTTGAGCCATTTTATAAATCTGTAATGTGTAGAAGGCTTATGAGAATGCAAATGACTTTTTCCTAGGAATGCAAATAAACTTTGTCCAGTAGAATCAAATGTATTATTGCCCAGTAACTATTGACATCTTCTGTGTTTATTTATTTCAGCATTTCTGATTGCACAGACGCATGTGTTGTTTGAATTCTCCCTCATACTGATCGTAACATCTTAGTGGTTCCCTCATTACTTAAAGTAAATCTTTACATACATCCATTTTATATTTGTTAAGAGTCATATTTTATTGGGAGATCAAGGCAGGAGGACCATGAGGTCAGGAGATCGAGACAATCCTGGCCAACATGGTGAAACCCTGTCTCTACTAAAAATACAAAAATTAGCTGGGCGTGGTGGCATGTGCCTGTAATTTCGGTTACTTGGGAGGATGAGGCAGGAGAATTGCTTGAACCAGGGAGTTGGAGGTTGTAGTGAACCAAGATCATGGCACTGCACTCCAGCCTGGTGCCAGTGCACTCCAGCCTGGCGACAAAGCCAGACTCTGTCTCAAAAAAAAAAAAAAAAAAAAAAAAAAAGAGTCATATTAACACCTCAAGGGCATTTTGCTGAGCATAATTCCTTTCTGGAAGGTCACATGCATTCTGGCAGGGTGTGTCAAGAGGGGTGAAGAGGGGAATAGATGAGAAATAGTCTGTTATGCTAGTAGTCCCTATTGCCAAATCTTGCCAAATTGTCTTATCACCATTCCCACCCCCAAGTTGAAAAAATAAGAGTTTTGAATTAAGATCTAGAGCTTTTTAATTTTTTTTTTCTCAAAGTATGCTCTGCAGAAGAACAACACCATATATGCTGGGAACTTGTTGAAAGGCAGAATCTTAAGATTCACTCCAGACCTACTATACTTTAATCTTTATTTTAATGACATCCTCATGTGATATGCACCCATTAAAGTTTAAAAAGTGCTGATCTAGAACAAAACAGTGAGACCCTACAACTCTCAGTTCACCACCTCTCTGCCTGGCTAAGACAGAGTTTCAGAGTCCATGCAGTGGCAATAAGAAAAGCCACAAGCCATGAGAGCTTCATTTTTTCTTTTATTAAATAAGGAATCAGCATAATTGTAAGTCTTCAAAGGTTGAAACAGTTCAAGTTGAATGAGCATAGAGACAGAAGATAATGGGACATATATATAGTATTCTAGCTTAATGATGGGGATACATTCTGAGAAATGCGTCAGGCAATTTCATAGTGGTGTGAACGTCATAGAGTGTACTCACACAGATCTAGACGGCATAGCCTACTCCATACCTAGGCTGCATGGAATAGCCAATTACTCCTAGGCTACAAACCTGTTCAGCCTGTTACTGTATTGAAGACTGTAGGCAATTGTAACACAATGGTACTTGTGTATCTAAACATAGAAAGGTACAGTAAAAATACCGTATAACATATAAAAAATGGCATACTTGTATAGGGTGCTTATCATAAATGGAGCTTGCAGGACTGGAAGTTGCCCTGGGTGAGTCAGTGAGTGAGTCGTGAGTGAATGTGAAGGCCTAGGACATTACCTTGCATTACTGTACACTTTGGAAACACTGTTCACTTAGGCCACACTACCTTTATAACTTTTTTCTTTATTTAATAATAAGTTAGCCTTAGCTTACTGTAACATTTTTACTTTATAAACTTTGTAATTTTAAAAAGCTTTTTGATTCTTCTGTAATAGCACTTAAAACATAAACACATTGTACAGCTGTACAAAATTAGATTCTTTTGTATATCCTTATTCTAAAGCTTTTTTTCTATTTTTAAATGTCTTTTTTTACTGTTTAAAGTTTTTGTTAAAAATGAAGACATAGACACACAATAGCCTAGGCCTACACAGGGTCAGGATCATCAGTATCACTCTCTCGTCCTACCTCTTGTCCCATTGGAAAGTCTTCAGGGCAAAAATACACACGGAGCTGTCATCTCCTGTGGTAACAGTGCCTTCTTCTGGAATATCTCCTGAAAGACCTGTCTGAGGCTGCTTCAAAATAATTTTTTTATAAGTATACTCTAAAATAACGATGAAAAATATAGTATAGTATGTATTCATAAATTAGTAACATAGTCATTTACTCTCATTATTAAGTATTATGTACTGAACATAATTGTGTGCACTATAATTTTTTATAATTGGTAACGCAGTAGATTTGTTTACATCAGCATGACCACAAACACGTGAGTAATGCACTGTGTTGTGACACGACAATGACTATGATGTCACTATGTGATAGGAATTTTGTGGCTTTGTTTTAATCTTATGGGACCTCCATTGTATGTGCAGTCCATTGTTGACTACAACATTGTTATGCAGAACATGATTTTGTGTGTGTGTTTGTGTGTGTGAATCCAAAGAGGGTATTCTGCAGCTACCCTGCTATATCCTAGCAGAACCCTTTCCTGCAGGAGCATGCCCATTTATTGCTGCAGACTGTTCCCATTGGTTTGATTGTTCTCGACACCCTCAGCTTTGCCACTCATCTTTGGACTCTCCCACTCTTTTGAATTTGAGATATTGACTACTTCTCCTCGATGCTCTCTAAGAACTTTTTTTTGCCATGAACTCTTTGACACTTTTGTTGCTGGAGGACTTGAATAGGCTGCCTTTACCCTGGCAGACTCATACTCTGGCACTAATCAGTTCTACCCTTCCAAGTGGGGAAGATAATCACGGTCTCTGGGGCTACAGCTCATATGCAAGGGCATTGGTGGAAATTGGCTATGGTTCCCATAGATGAGCACACAGTATATATTTCATTTACATGAATGAGTGGTCTTTTCAAATAAAACTCTTTTTTTTTTTTTTTTGGCTGGGGTGCAGTGGCACAATCTTGGCTCAGTGCAACCTCTGCCTCCTGGGTTCAAGCGATTCTCCTGCCTCAGCCTCCCAAGTAGCTGGGACTACAGGCGCGTGCCACCACGCCCAGTTAATTTTTGTATTTTTAGTAGAGACGGGGTTTCACCATGTTGGCCAGGATGGCCTCTATCTCTTGACCTTGTGATCCACCCACTTCGGCCTCCCAAAGTGCTGGGATTATAGGTGTGAGCCACTGTGCCTGGCCTAAAACTCTTTGACTTTTCACACACAAGGGTACAATCAGTGTGTTACCACGGGTGAGTTTAACCAAGTGTCCTTTAACATTACCTTAGACTCCAGGGTTTCTCAACCTTGGTAATATTAATACCTAGGGCAGAACATTTCCTTTTGTGGAAGGGCTGTGCTCTACATTGTATAATATTTATCAGCAGTCCTGGCCTGCACCCACTACATACAAGTACCCTCCTCCCTGATGTGACAACTAAAAATGCCACCAGACATTTGCCAAATGTCCCTGGGGAGTGAGGTAGAGGGGGGACAAAATCACCCTTGGTTGAGACACTTATCTATGTGTGCCAGGTTGCTATTATTTGCAATCCTAACCCTGGAGACAAGAAAAGTCTCCCAACATCTGACCTGGAGGCTCATAGAAAAAAAGTGTTTGTCAGTAACCATTACACTTCTATTTGGGATTCCTGGGTGCATGGCAAAATAGAAAGTCATCAGTTTTGTTTTGCTTTACTGATGTGTGCTTTAGGGGAAAAGCAAAGTGATCTGGTTGTGCTTGAATGAGATAGTGGTATTCTCATAACACAATTAGAATGGGGAAAATTGCACGCAATTAGGTTGAAGGATGCCTTCTTTAACATGCACTTGGCATAACAGAGTGAGCAGGTTGCAAATTATGGAATGTAGATTTTCATTATCGGGTCTGCATAATGTATAGCTTGCACTTAACAACCCAGGTCTGAGGGTGGGTAGGAAGTATGTCAATTGTTTGGTGAGGTAACTAAGGTTTAACACTTTCTACCTCTAGTTTTTTATTGCTGTTTCCTTAATTTAAGCACATCTGCCGCTGTATTTGCATTTTCTTCAGTAGCTCTTTTTTCTGGTATGTTACCATCATGGTCGCTGCCATGGACTATCAGCATCCTATGGAAAATCATTTTAGAATCCTCCCAATGCTGGAGAGAGCAGAGATGTGAAGCCTGGCCATCCCCAATCCGGGCATGCCCAATGAGATGACTGGGAAGACCGTGGCGTCAGTTTTTTCATTGGACAAAATGGGAGGAGGGGCAGTCAATGCTCATTTTCCAGTTCCTGCCTGACCCTTTTCCAGTCTCTGACCCCTTACTTTTTAAATCATTCATCAAGTGACCATTTTAAAGTTTTAAAAAATTTTCAGTTCATCATTTCTATCATTTTTCATCGTATTTCACTGCGGCCTTATTCTTGCCAGGAAACTCTCTGCCCTAGTTCAAATCCTAGCTTACCACTTACGACAGTAGTCCCCCCGTTATCTGTGGTTTCACTTTCTGTGGTTTCAGTTACTCAGTCAACCACAGTCTGAAAATATCAAAAGAAAAATTTCGGAAAGAAATAATTCATACGTTTTCAATTACGCACTGTTCTGAGTAGTGTGATGAAACCTCTCTCTGTCCCTCTCTATCCCGCCTGAGAGGTGATGTATCCATGGGTCCAGCGTATCTGCGCTGTAGACACTACCTGCCCGTTAGTCACTTAGCAGCTGTCTCAGTTATCAGACCGGCGGCCATTGTATTGCAGCAGTGCTTGTATTCAATTATTTAACTCAACTATTCTATTTTATTATTAATTGTTGTTAATCTTTTCCTGTGGCTAATTTATAAATTACACTTTATTATGAGGTATCCATATACAGGAAAAAACACAATATACATAGGATTCAGTACTAGTTGTGGTTTCTGGCAAACACAATATACATAGGATTCAGTACTAGTGGAGGTGCTTGGAATGTATCCTCATGGACTACTGTAGCTGGAAAATTTACTGAACTTCTAATCACGGGTCATAGTCAAAATGGATAAAATTGTTGAGGCTCAACCAGTTCAAGCAGAGGTTCAACCAGTTCAAGCAGATGGCAACACAGCCCAGGAGCAGGTACTGGGAGTTCCTGCTGTACCAGGCGCTCAGCTTTGAGTCACTGGATCATGTGAAAGCAGGGAGGGGAAAAGGCGAAGTGGGGAGCAGTCAAAGGAGGTGACCCAGAGGAGGATTTGGAGTAGCCAGAGCACAGGAGAGTGCTTGGGAGAATCAGGGTAGCAGATTTATCACAGGTGCGGAAGCCACAGCCTGATTAAGTTCCAAGCCTGATTAAGTCTCACCTGCCTGGTACAAAATGGAAATTCAAATAGTGTTTACTTGATAGGGTTATTATGGTGCTTACCTGAGATTTTGCAAGTAAAGCACATAGCACAGGGCCTGACGCAGCATAAGTGCTCAATAAATATTAGCCGATATTATTATCATTACCTGATTGTGTCTCCCATATTTCTTTTGGTGCTTCTTCATTGCTTTATCCTACCCACATGTCTATTCTGTGTATTTCTGGTTCTATTTCCCCATTTCTCTATTGTTTTTGTTTAAAGTTTTCTCATGTCCCTAATGTTGTTTCCGCCCTTTTATGTTTCTCTATTTTATTTCTTCTTTCCTGTTGGTATTTTTCATGCAAATTTGTGTGGGAATGAATATGTGAATGGAATGGGAATATGAGGCAAAAAGCAATTTTCAAAATAATGGATGCCTGCAAGTGAAAACGTAAGGGAGGGGTATATTTCACTGGCACCATAACTAGGATTCACAGACTTTCTGCTGAATTTTGAGGTTATGGAAAACCCATGTGCCTGTATGATAGAGTTCTGTCCATGGGAAGAGGGGACCTAGAGGAGAGTATTTGGGGTGTTGTGTCAGGGCCAGAGACTGAGCTATGGGCAAATAATACAGTCTGTTCCCAGACTTGAGTCAGACCCCAAGAGGAAGGAAGAGCGAGGTGAAAGCTGAGAAAGTCATTTGTGCAACGGACTCTGTAAGTAAGATCAGAGACAAGGAGTAAAATGCCTGAGCTCAAATGACGACAAGCAACCCCAAACTAGAGACAGGATCCTTCTCCCCACTTCGAGCAGATCCCAGCATGAATCCTGCAGTGTGGTGATGGCAAAAGTCAGTGCTGGACTCCTGGAGCTTCTCACATTTCTGAGAGCACCAGCAGCAGGTATTCTGATCAAAGCAGAGGTGTTCTCATGGGGGGAAGGTTTGGCCAAATATATCTACAGTGGCCTGTGGGAGTGGGCATAGCATGTGAAGACCAGAATAAAGACCTCGTAAGAGAAGTGGTTGTTAGCTGTCAATGATGCTCAAAATAACTGAAATTCATGGCAAGTTAGAGCCATGTGGGGTGATGCAAAGATTCTGAGGGTACCCGTGGAAGCTGCAGTCTAGCAGAGTGGGTTTTAAACACTGAAGTTACCTCATTTGTGTCTACAGGCTGGGCTATAGTTTGGCGGTTTGACCCCCTCAAACCTCATGTTGAAATTTGATTCCATTGTTGGAGGGGGCCTAATTCAAGGTGTCTGGGTCCTAGGAGCAGATCCCCATTAACAGATGAATGCCCTTTCTGAGGGGGAGGGAGTGATTGAGTTCTCACCATGTTAGCTGCCATGAGAGACAACTGTGAAAAAGAGCCTGGCACTATTTTTCCCTCTCTTGCTTCCTCTCTCACCTTGTGATCTCTGCACAGCCAGCTCCCCTCTGCCGTTTGCCATGAGTGGAAGCAGCCTGAGGCCTCACCTGATGCAGATGCCAGTGCCATGTTTCTAGTACAGCCCACAGAACCATGAGCCAAACAAACCTTTCTTCTTATTGTTTTTCTTCCCAACTTTTGTTTTAGTTGGGAAATAAAGGCCCAGTGGAGTGTTTTCTCCACTATGTCGTGACAATGGGCCATGAACTTGCCTCATCTTCCTAATAGTTATCTGCTACTTAATGTCTGAAGAAACATACGTATTAGCTTGACTAATGTTACACTTATGTTGTTAAGAAACATGTACTCAGGGGCTACACATGCAGGTTTGTTACATGGGTAAATTGTATACCATAGGAGTTTGGTATACAGATTATTTTGTCATCCAGGAAATAAGCATAGCATTCATAGGTAGTTTTTTGATCCACACCCTCCTCCCATCCTCCACCCTCAAGCAGGCTTTGATGTCTGTTGTTCCCTTCTTTGTGTACATGTGTACTCCGTGTTTAGCTTCTGCTTACAAGTGAGAACATGAGGTATTTGTTTTTTTGTTCCTGCATGAATTTTCTTAGGATAATGGCATTCAGCTCCATCCACGTTGCTCCAAGAGACATGATCTCATTCTTTCTTAATGGTGGCAAAGTATACCATGGTGTATATGTACCATGTTTTCTTTATTCAGTCCACTGTTGATGGGCATGTAGGTCGATTCCATGTTTTTGCTGTTGTGAATAGTGCTGAGATAAACATACATGTCCATGTGTCTTTATGGTAGAACAATTAATATTACTTTGGGTCTATACCCACTAACAGAATTGCTGGGTCAAAAGGCAGTTCTATTTTAAGTTCTTTGAGAAATCTCCTAACTGCTTTCCACAATGGCTGAACTAATTTACATTCCCACTAGCAGTGTATAAGCATTTCCTTTTCTCTGCAATAAACCCCTTGTCTTTATAAATTACCCAGCCTCAGATATTCCTTCATGGCAATTCAAAACAGACTAAGACATGGTGGTTATCTGAAGTTACAAAGGCAGATACAAAAAGGAAAATCATGCTGATTACTACTTCTAACCTCACCCCTGACTCCACCTTTCAGAAATTAGGATTAAGTATGTCTGGGGCAAGGCCCAGGAATCTGAACTTTTGACAAGTACCTCATCCTCCCCTTCTGTTCCTATTCTAGATCCTTAGAATATACACAAAGTTTTCATGGACCACACTTTATTAAACACTGGATTAGAGCAAGGTGAAGTGCTTCCAGAGGAGGAACCACTATTCTGAGGAAGCTTGCAAGTAAAAGTATCAAGATTTATTACTATATTTTGGGGGGATAGAGACAGAACTTACAATTTATTGAATTCCACATATGGCCACTTTTTTTGGAAAATTTAATATTTCCCTAAAGTTCTTTGTTTACCCATAAATCGTGAACTTTCCTTGACTTTGACCTTTGACTGGGTATGGAGTAGATTGATGGAATTGACTGATATTTTTGAGTGTGTATTTTGTGGTTTTATGAAGTATTTTAATATTGTCTATACACTTTTGCAAAGTATATGCAATTGCTAAAACTTCAACATTATCTTTTTCTTTTGATGAAACAGAAAACATCACTCATTTGCATCTGTTTCTTCAGTCACCAGATAGTAGATGACTGGTAGGAAGATGAGGAAAGTTTGTGGTCCAGTGTCATGGATAGTGGAGACAACGCTGGGCCAGAAGCAGTAAGACCTGAATCCAAGACTCAGCTCTGCCACTTGCTAAATGGGACTTTGAATAAACCATTTCTCTGCACTTAAGTTCCTTACTAACAAATGAGGGAAGTGGCCTACATGCCTAGATATCAACATTTCATGTCACGTAGAGATCTAGTGTCACAAGACTCCAAGTCATCCTTTATTACCTTTAAGGTAAGGGCTATTGAAAAATAATCAGCTATTAGAGTGCTTAATCCCAATCTTCAATTACATAAAGAAAACCAATACCATACACCTCTTGGCCTGCCCATTTCAGGACAGGGTGGAGGAGGCAGAAGGAAGTGGGAGTTGCCCTGGGGAGGGAGAGAGACTATCTCTTCCAGCTGCTCTTAGGATGAGGAAATAATTACTTAATGGCTAGGCAATTTGTGAAGCAGCTGCTGGTGGTTTAGGGACCCAGCTGTTCCAAAAAATAAAAAGAATTGGATTTTCTCTGCCCATATCCTTCCCATAGCAGACGAATTAAATATGTAGTTTCAAAATAAATGATTAATTCCCACTGAGAAATTTTCTTTAGAGTCCCTGGTTGAGTAAGAGTCTAAAGGATTGGTTAAGTTTCAACGCTCACATTTGAAAATATATCTTAAAAGTCTGAGAATTTGAGAGAAATCTAAGCTCACTGGAAATGTATACCAAACCCTCTACCCAATGTTGCTATAATTGATAGTCATTATTTTTAATCCCTGAGGTAAAATAAAATCCAACAATAACATGCCAGAACAACTCTCTCTTTTTTTCTGGCCATGGAGTATGGAACAAAAGCAGGTTCCATTCTTTGATGGCATTGGCCAGGCAAGCAGGGTATCTGGACAGCTAGGGAGAAGGTGACAATGAGACGGAAATTAGATGCTCACTCAGTAAGTATATGTGAGCAGGTAAGTGGACTAGGGATTTTGTGGGTTTTTTATGTCATCCTCAGAGGCATGAGAGAAGAAGGTCTCAGTCTATCCATCGTGCAGATGAAAAACCCAAAGCCCACATAACTTACTCACCTAAGCTTTCCCAGTGGTGATGTGTGGAATCACGTTGAAAAGTTAGAAAATTGGTTAAAGGAAACACATTTGGAGTCTGGCTGTTTGAATCCTGGATCTGCCATTGTCTGATGTTGGACAAGTGACTTAGCCATCGGAGGCTTCCTTTCCACTCAGCACAGTTGTCCAGCAGACCATAAGCTCAAATTCAGTGACAGATGAATTATTGATTCTGTCTGACTTGAAAGTCTTTGCTCATGTACTACAGTTTGCTACACTGAAAGTAACACAGGTTTGCAGAAAAAAAAATAAAACAATCAACGCCACATCTGGCTATAGAAAACCCATTATATATCACAAAACAGCATGTATTAGCTTGGCTAACATTACATTTATGTTGTTCAGAAAGAAACAGGAATCAAGAGGGATGTAATTCTGACTCTTTTCATGGGGTGGTCATCAAACAGCCTTTACTCACCTTTCCACCCTGAGTATTAACTTCTAAGTTGTCAGTGGTCTGAGCAGGACCTGGGCAGCATGTTGCATTTTCAGCAGTTGCAGGACATCTTTCCATAAATTTCCCCTGGAAGGAAGGAAATAATAACCTAATCTCATCATCTGCTGATTGAACAAGATCTGCTATATTACAGATCTGCTTAGCTGAGGAGCAGCTCTCCTGGCCTGCTTTCCTCCAGCTGTCTAAATATTACTTAGTTCCAAAACCTATCTTACTCCTACTTCCTCCAACAAATCCCATCTCAAGGCCTGCAGGCCACACTGACCTTTTTCTCCTTTCCAGAGTCCCAAAGTTCCTTGCATCTGTACCACACATTTCAGAACCTGTTTTATGATTTTATATCATCCTCTGGCTCATTTTAAATTAACATTTGTTCCTTGAGAATGAAGATCATACTAGCAATCTTTTTGTCCCCCGTAGATTTCAGCATGGTGAAGGAAAAGTAGTGGAAGACTGAATGCATACTCAGTTTTCAAGCTCTGTATTTAATCTTTCCATAGCTGGAAATGCCTCTTCCTCAAAAGCCTTATTTGTTCGTTTAATTGGGGCAACACGAAGTCATGATGGTATCATTGACAGAGAACTAGGGGGTTAGGTTCTCATCTTGGTCCTAGCGATTACTCTATGCTTAACCTCAACTTCTTTGTCTGTATATTGGGAACAATAATTCTTGCTCCACTGGTTGTGTTGAAACTGAATTATATAATTCATAAATTAAAACACCAAATTCTGGTAAGTGCTAAATGCCATTTTCTTATGTTGTTCTTTCCTATAATGCCCAGTTTGATATAAACCAAGTTCCCTTGTCAGTCTTGCAGAAGGTATTCTCAAGAAGAATTTAAATCTTTGGTTTATCAGCATGTTTGCAAAGCTGTGTTGATAATCTAGAGCTGAGTCTTTTAGCAAGTTTTAACAATATCTCAATTGCTATGACATAGGTTTCATAATAAAATGTGAATGTAAATGTGACAGAAGTCAACGTTAGGACTTTTAGGAAGGGATGTAGACACTCAACATTCCTCTTTGTTCAGGAGGATGACATAGCACAGCTTGCCACCTGTGAGCTAACCTTATCTTGAATGGGAATAACTTGCATGGGCCAGAAAAACTAGTTAAGTGGTTGAGTAAAACACGCCAGTAGTTCACAATTAAACATGTATTTGGAGAAGAGTCCTTATGCAGTGGGACTGTGTAAAAGTAGCACTTCTCAAACATTAACCTGCATCAGAATCAGCTGAAAGTTGGTAAAATGCAGATTTTTTTTTTGTCTCTACCCCTAAAAATTCTGATTTAGTATGTCTAAGATGGGCCCTAGAACTTGCATTTCTAGCAAGTTCCCAGGTGATGCTGATGCAGCTGGTTCCTCAGCTACTTGGAATGTGAATCACTGATCTCAACCTCATATATTTAGCCTTCAATGGATTCATTGTTTGTTGTTTTCTAAAACCGGTATCTTCTGGAAATATCCAGAACACAGTATAGGAACTACTACTTAACTAGAAAAGTAATTTATGAAGCTTAAGGAACTTAAGGGGCTTTCAGGACTAATTTACCATAATAAAATGTCTATCTCTACAATGAAAAAAGAGACTTTTAAGTACTTGAAAATAAAAATCTTATATTTTAGACTTTTTGTGTGATACTCCTTTCCCCTTGCAACAGACTAGTCAGAAAAACAGTGATTGCCATCTTCCTTCTCTCAGAATAGCATCCTTGCCTACAGACTCTGTGGACATGTTTCAATAACTGGATTAGACCTCTTTCAATATCAAATCCATACGTGGTCAATTTCAACTTGTTCCTGTCCCTTGGGGGTGGTTTGCCATTTCCTGCCTATGATTTAATTCCTGCTTTCTTCTTATCCTCAATAGCTCATGGCATGGACATTCTTGTGTGCTTTGCCCACATCATGACCCTACTATCCATATGGGTAACCTCCACACTTTGTGTTTCCTGCTTTCATATCACACGAGACTCTCAAGGACAGACTTTCAGGATGGGTAAAGCTAAGAAATAAAAACAGAAAAGGTGATGAAAATTGGGTAGGAGAATAGCACAAAGGTTGAAAGAAGAACACATTTATTTTCAAGTGGGGAGTGATCTGTGAAGAAGGACCAGAATCAAGAAGTCTTTCAGAATTCTGGTTTTAATAGTTTCCCAAATTTACTGATTAACATTTACATTAAAGCCAGAGAGAAAAGAAAGGAAGTCATTAAAGATAAAATTGTCACAGGAAGTTCCTATCCAATGGAAATGGCCACCTCTTATTGAGCACTTACCATAGGCTGGGTATATAGGGCAAGAGTCCTTAAGATTAGCTGCATAGCAGAATCACCAGGGGAGCTTTTACAAATCCTGATGCCAGGGCTAACTGCAGACCAATACAGGTGGAATCCAACATATTTAAAGCTACGTAAGTCATTCAATGCGCAGTTAATTTTGAGAGCCACTTTCAATGGTGCTAGAGCCAGCTCTTATTAGCTCACATAAGCCAATTATTAAATTTTCAGGAATTCTGTAAGCGAAACACATTGGCCACAGAGGGAATATTTACACCATGGAAATTTACGAATGCTGCAAATCAGTTTTTTATCTCTCTGGAGAACTAGTTTTTAAATTTTTACAAACACACTGGTGACCCTAAGGGGTAACCATATAACTTGCTATTTAAACCTGGGTAATTTTAAGACACATAGAGGGGTATAACACACACTGGAGCCTGACAGAGGGTGAGGGGTGGGAGGAGGGAGAGGATCAGGAAGAATAACTAATGGGTACTAGGCTTAATACCTGAGTGATGAAATAATCTGTGTAACAACCCCCCATGACAACACAAGTTTACCTGTGTAACAAACCTGCACGTGTACCCTGAACTTAAAATAAAAGTTATAAAAAGAAAAAGCACAAAAAAAGAACAGAAAGAAGACATTGTTAATAATTATGCCAGGACAATCAGCTTGAATCAGAAATTATGATCTCTTTAAGTTTATAAGTAGTTAATACAATGCCTGTGAAAGACAGTTATCATAATGTCCATTTAATGATTAGTCAACAGTGTCTTGGGGAATTTAAGTAAGTTTCTCAAATTTCTTTCACACAAATTAGAATTAAAGGAATCAGAATTGAAGTGAATCTGACTACAATAAGCCTACTACTTGTGACAGCCATGGGAAGATACCATTGAGGAGCAGAAATAAGCAGAGACCTGTTGGGTAGTAGGTTATCATTCATTTCAGGTACTTTATGGAGTAGAAATGGCCCAAAATAGTGAGTTTACATAGGATTCATTTGAACATATTTCTGATGACTGTATAATAAGTTAGAAACTTAGAATGTAAAGATGCAGTTGTAAGGCAGAAAAAGTAGAGAATAAATGTTCCACTGAATTGTCTTCTGTGTAACTATGTCGTGTGTGCGATGAAAAATCTATTAATACTTGATGTTTAAGAGAGAACTCAAGAATCACCTGGCTGTTAGGCATTTGTGCTCCAGGTTGGCTGAGAGGTGAGACACAGAGGGAGAGGGAAAGGGAAGGAGGGAGAAAGAAAAGGAAAGAGGAAATGGGAGAGAGTGAGAGAGAGATGGTGACTGAAATGAGACAGATGGATGATTGTGTTATCTTGTTACCTTTTTTTTTTTATCACTGACTATTCTACCAAACACAAGGCATATTTAAAACTATCTCCATTCTATACAGTCTCATTCCACACTTCTTTCCCAATTTTCAGCAGTTGAACTTGCCTCCTACTTTAGATTAAAAGTAGAAGCTGTTAGATTGGAAGTATTGATCCTAAACCTACATGCACATCCACTTACACATAACACATTCCATCTTCCTTCTCCCTATTATACTGGCAGAGCTATTTCTCCTCCTGCCTAAAGTCATCTTTTCCTTCTGGCCCTTGAATTCTCCCATCCTCCACATCCACGCACTGTCAGGATCTCTCTAGTACATTTCTCTCGTTCTCCCTCATTTGGATCTACTCCATTGGCCTTTGTCATTGTTTGTTTGCCTTTGAAAACATTTTATTAGAGCTCATAATTTTATGGTCAGGAATTCTGTGGTCAGAAATTCAAGCTCCTTTTGGTTGGCCACGTCTTCTTTTCCACCTCTTTTGACTAAGGTCGCTCCATGGAATTCAGCAGGCAGATGGTCAGGCTGGGAGGTCTGCCATGGCTCTGCTCACATGGCTGATGTGTCACTGGGGATGGCCTTAGCTGGGGTCACTGGCCAGGGTACCTACAGATGGCCTCTCAAGCATGGTGGTACCTGGGTAGTAGCCCTGCTTCTATTTAAATTTTTTTTATTTTTATGATTTTTATCAATATATAATATTTGTACATACTATAGGGTATATGCAGTATTTTGATACATGCATACAATGTGTAATGATCAATCGGGGTTTTTAGGATAGCCATCACCTCAAACATTTACCTTTTCTTTGTGTTAAGAATATTTCAAGTCTTCTAGCTATATTTTTTTTTTTTCAAATCTGTGTCCTTTATTCCACCTGGTAGGCATACCCAAGAACCATATGCTGAGTCCTGTCTCAGGTTGATGGAGGGTTCCCTGGGCCCAAGGCACACAACTACCTGGGCTCTGCTCTCCAGACAGATAGGAGGGATGGACAGTGGAGAGAAGCTGAGCCTTGTGACAGAGTCCCCCAGCATGATGGGGAATGGAAAGTTGGAAGAAGTAGGACTATGAAGGAGGAGACAGGGAGGGGCTCAGAGGCATTTGGGGCAGGTTGGGCATTTTGAAGTGAGAGGCGTTTCCATGTAGTCCCCCATATCCACTGACAGCCACACCTGGGCTTCAGGTGGAGGTAAGGCTGCTGTTTCCCAGCGGGGCTTCTGGAAGCCCCTTTCCTTCTGCTGTGGCTAGAACTGTGACCAAGAATGGGAACAGGAGGCTGCTAAAGTCTGGAGAAGCAGGAATCATTTGTCAGAAGAACACAGAAGCCACATGCTAGGCGTTCTGTCTTTTTAGAGATGAGCTGTTTGGGGTTTAGAAATGAGATGGAAGGAAGCAGAAGGCAGAGGGCAAGGGCGGCACAAGGACTAAGGCTGGGGGCCATGTGCAGTAGGGCCAGAAAAGTGTTCAGTGGAATTGTGGGTAGGAGGCTGAGATGCCGCTGGGCCCTGTCCCCACCAAAGATGGAAGAACTGAGGTGGAGGCAACTGGCCACTTGCCTAGGAGAGAACTCAGGCACCAAGTTAAAAAGACTCCCACGAAGAACTGCCACCTTCTACTCACTTTAGTCTTGGATGGTTTGCCCACGCAGAAATCAGTGGCCAGGGAGGCAGGGCCTACTGCTGGGATATCAGGGCAAGTGCCCAGTCTAAGAAAGCCACTGTGATGTCCTGTAGGCAGAGCCAGGTCCAGTGGACAGCCTCACTGAGCTGTGTCTTCATGCAGTCCAGGTCACCTCACCTCTGCATGCCTCATGGCAGTGCTCGTGGGTGCTGGCCAGGGCCTCAAGCAAGAGGTGCCACAATGGCAGCAGCACATTCTGGTAGAAAAGCAGGAGCGGCTCTCTCAGATAGCGGAGCAGCTGATTCAGGAAATCAGGGAGCTGGATCTGTAGCCTCTGAGAGAGGCTGGTGAGGCTGTCACCAAATCAGGCAAGGTGAGAAGCACAGTGGGCAGAAAAGAAGCTGACTGTGGCATTGGTGTGAGCCCAGGCCAGCTGCAAGCTGGGCCGCACCATGGTGAGCAGGTGGGAGCCCCAGACAGGCAGTGTCTTCTCCAGTCAGCTGTATCCTTGCAGTCTGTAGGAGTAGAGCTTGGCACATGCTTGTTGGCTGGCAGGTAAGAAACCAGATGTTCGAAGCAACCGGCCAGTAAGGGAGGCCTGGAAGGAGCTGTGTGACCAGAGGTCATGGCACAGGAAGCCTACAGCGAAGACCAGCAGCAACAGGAGGAGCCGCGTCCAGGGCAGCCAAGGACCCTGAGCCTGCTGCAACAGGCCCTTGCAGGCCATGTCACAGGTGACAACATCTTGGTTGTTACCGTTGCCATTCCTCAGCAGCTCCTGGTTGGTAAGCTTGAGGGACTGAATGGTTTCTTGCAAAGACTTCTGTACCTTCTTGGGAATCTGCTCCCAGGAGCTGAGCAAGTGCTCCAGCAGCAGGCTGGACTGTGACAGGTGCTTAGGGTACAGCTGCCTCCAGACACTGGCGCTGAGGGGGTCCACTGTCAGGCACTCGGTCAGGCTGCTCAGGAGCTCTTTCTTCATCTCAGGGGGACAGCTAGGGGTGGCTCTGGACAGGAAAGAAGGGAAGTAGGTATGCAGGGTGGAATCTGGCTTTGCTCTGAATGCCAGCACCTTCAGTCGGGGGTAGAGCTGACATAGCTGCTCCTGCAGGCTGGGTGTCAGGGAATTGTTCGGCATATAGGCAAAGTCCAGAAGTGGGAAGAAGTCCTTGGGGCCAATCATGCCGAAGCCCTTGGTAAGGATGGGATGCATCAGGAGCAGCCGATCCAGGTATGTGATGGCAAAGGGAGACAGAGACTTGATGCCCAGCACAGGCAGCATGATCCCCAGCCGCACTTTCAGTCCCTCGGTGAGGTTGGCAAAACCCGCTTGACCCAGGGCCCACATGATGGTCAGACACTTTGCTGGTCGGCTCTGGTGGGACCTCAGTAGTTCCAGGAACTTGCCTAGGTTTGCGGTGGCAATCTTGGGCTTGTCTTGCAGGATGGCCTGGATACAGATGCGGTAACCACGTAGTGACTCCCCTGGTGTCTTATCCGGCACGTGCAGCATGGTGAACAGACAGTGGTCAAAAAAGAGCTCCAGAGACCCTGCTGCCTTCGCCAACAGCCCTCGGATGATCCCACGCAGCCCTCGGATGATCCCACGCAGCTCCCGGCTCACCAGGCTGTAGAGATAATCATGAGTATGCTGGCTCAGCGTGGGTTCACTTAGAGGAGCTTGTAGCTTGTAGTTGAGATAGCTGGCCAGGTCCTTCAACCATATGGATGGGTTTCCAGAGAACATGCTCTGACTCTTGTCCAGTTCCTTCTGCAGGGCTGCCACATCCAGAGCTTTCAGTGCTTCCTCCAGGCTGCGGAAGCGGCCCTGCTTCTGGTTTTGGTTGGAAAGAGTTGCCATCTTCTTTGGCTACTTCTTGTTCCCTGGTTTCTTAGGCTCCACAGCAGGGGGTGAGACCTGCTCCTTATTTTGCTGCTTCATGATATTCTCAAAGCCCCGCTCATAAAGGGTGCCTGTGGTCTGGATTGGAGGGGTCAGGTCGTATTTCCACACTCCATTTGCTTCCCCCAGCGCCTGGCGGTTCCCGCCGCCGCCTCTGCCGCTGGCGCCGGCCCCAGGCCGCCTGCCCTTCTTCACCACCTACCAGCGTCCCACGCCTGAGGTCTTGGCCGCCATGGCTCGGAGCCCTCCCGCCTCGGCCTCTTCCCCAGCCTTCCCCCTTCGAGCTATTTTAAAATATAAAATATATTGTTAACTAGAGTCACTCTACTGTGCTATTGAATACTAGAACTTACCCCTTCCATCAAATTGTATTTTTGTACCCATTAACAAACCTTGCTTCATCCCTCCCGCCACATCCATCTCTCCTACCACAGGCTCTGGTAACCATCATTTTCCTCTCTACCTCCATGAGATCAACTTTTTAGCTCCCACATTGTGAGTAGGGACATGTGGTATTTGTCTTTCTGTGCCTGGCTTATTTCACTTAACATAGTGACCTCCAGTTCCATCTATGTTGCTGCAAATAACAAGATTTTGTCTTTTTAATGGATGAATAGTATTGCATTGTGCGTACAACTCACATTTTCTTTATCTGTTCATCCGTGGATGGACACAGGCTGATTCCCTATCTTGACTATTGCAAATAGCGCTGCAATAAACATGGAAGTGCAGACATCCCTGTGATATACTGATTTCCTTTCCTTTGGATGAATTCCCAGCGATGGGATTACTGGATTTTGTGGTAGTTCTATTTTTTCATTTCTTGAAGAAACTCTATACGGTTTTCCAATGGCTGTACTGATTTACATTACCACCAACAGTGTACAAGAGTACCCTTTTCTCTGCATCCTTGCCAACATTTGTTATTTTTGTCCATTGGCTTTTAAGTATTCTTAAATCTCTGCTCAGAAAAAAAAAGAAAGGAAAGAAAAATCTCACTCCACTTCACACCTCTGTTTCTTCTTTCATTCGCAGCCAAATATCTTGAAAGAGCTACTTATTCTTGCTAATTTCATTTCTGTATCTCCCACTCAATCCTCAATACCTTCTCATCTGACTTTGCTCCCTTCTTGCCCCTATCACTTCACTGAAACAGCTCTCGGTAAGGTCATCAAAACCTGCATTTACATGACCTCTGTCTGATTGATACTTTTTATTCCTAACTTGATTAAATTCGCTAGAATTTGACATCCCTGATCACTTTCTCTCTTTGGTTTCTGGTTTCCATGACTTAACACTCCTGGTTTTCCTCCTAAATTAGTAATTGCTCCTCCTCAATGTCATTTGAAAATTTGCCCTTTTCTACACAGCTACCAAATGCTGCTCAAAACACGGCCTGTGCCCTCTTCTCTCTGCTCTCTCACCTCTCAGTTAGCCAACCTGGAGCACAGAAACCTAACACCCAGGTGATTCTTGAGTTCTCTCTTTTTCAACTGTGGTACTACCAATGCTGTGGGATGGACAATTTCTTGTTATGAAGTGGGGTTCATGATGGTAGCTGTCCTGTGCATTGTAGGTTGTTTAGCAGAACCCCTGACCTCTATCTGATAGAGACACTCCCCTCTCACTCCTCCAAGTTTTGACAACAAAATAATGTCTACACACATTGTCAAATGTACCACGGGACATTTGAATCACCCTTAGTTAAGAACCACTGTTCCGCTCATTTTAGGTGAGCTCATTTACACTCATGGCTTTAATTTTCCCCTGTCATACAAATAATTAATAAATAACATCTCCATCTCTGAAACCTCTTAGGGGCACCAGATACATGTAACCATTTTCCCTCTTGATATATTAATCATAGAAGACTCAAAGGCGTTTCAAACTGAATGTGGCCAAGAATAAATTTGTAATCTTCCTCCCCTTCCCTAAAACCTAGTGCTCTTGTAGTGTCCTTTTTCTTAGTAGGTAGATTTACCATCCATCCACTTATACAAGCTGTCAGCTGAGAATCCATCTCCAACCCCTCCTTTCTAATGTTGCAAATCAAACCGTCATTGAGTTTTACTTTTTAGTCTTGAGATATAAAAGTTTTCTTAAACATTGGAGTAAAAGTTATATCTATAAAGGGAAATTGATACATTTAACTTCATAAAAAATAAAAACTTTTAAGATAGAAACACAGCAAAAATAAGTAAAAATGATATAATTTATATGAAATAAATAACAAATAAATCACAAGAAGACAAGTGAACAAATAGAAAAGAAGGCAAAGGTGAGGAGCAGGCATTTCTCAAAGGAGTGTCATGAATGGTGATGAACACAGGAAAAAAAAATGTTCATTCTTATTAGTAATCAGAGAAATAGAAAAGAAAATCATATATAACTAAAGCATTATTGTTTGATTTGCATTTGGAATTACTCCCATCCCAATTTGTCTTCCTTTGCTCTTTACCTCTTCCATCACCCCATGTCTTTTAACAGGATTACCTTTTTTAATGTCAGAGTTTCCTCTCTTAATTGTCTAGTACAGTCTGCTGCAGTCTTATATTATTGTTTGTCTGAAAATGTCTTTATTTCAACTTCATTTTTAAGCTGCATTTTCCTGGATCTAGTAATTTAGCAATTATTTTCTTTTGTTTCCTTGAAAATGTCATTCCATTGTTTTCCGGCTATTGTTGCTTTTGAGATATCAGTTGTAATTCTATGGTTTCAATAAAAGTAATGTCTTTTTAAAGAAAATTTCTGTTGCTTTTGAGATTTTTCTCTTTGACTTGATATTCAGCAGTTTCACTCTGATGTATTTAGCTGAATATCTATTTTTATTTATCCTACTGGGTACCACTGAGTTTCTTTAATCTGTAGGTTGAAGCTTTGCCTTGTTAAGGAAAACTCTGAGTTGTTATGTCTTCAAATATTGCCTCATTTTTAACTTTCTGTTCTTCTGGAACCACAATTTTTCAAGTAAAGGCTAGATCTCGTGGAATCTACTATATCTTTTCATACTACTCTAATTTTTCCACCTTTGTGTCCTTTTTAAGCTATAGTCTAGATAATTTCTTCTGAGTTATCTTCTAGTTTAAAATTTTCCTTATGGCTATATGTAATCTAATGTAAAACCTACTCTTTGAGTAATTGATTTTGATTATTGTACCTTAGGCTTAGAAGTTTAGCTTCATCCTTTAGTTTATAATATGCTATATTATATTTTATCATTTCTTGTTCCCTGTTACATTTTCAAGCTTATCTTTGTTTCTCTACACATAGTACGGTCACTTATTTTAAAGACTGATCACACAAAATCTAAATATTTTGTGGGTCAGCTTCTCTTTTTTGTTGGTTCTTGGTTATGATGTCTTTGGTTTCTCTGTTATCTGGAAATCTTTAACTCTGTACAGTTATTTGTAGAAATAATTTGAATATCTTTGAGTAAATACCTTACTTAAGGGAATATTTGGATTTGCTTCTGAGAAACTCCTAGGGAAGTACTAGCTCAGATACACCTTAAAACAAATTCAAGGCTGGAGGATCACTGGGAGATCTACAGATGAAACTTGGCTACAATTCCTCCCAAGGACTGGGCTTCCTCTCATTCATTCTTATCCTGACTACATTGCCTTCAACCTTCCTATTGCTCAATTTCTGCATCTGTAAAATAGGCAAAATAATACCTAGCTTGCTGATTTGTTGTACAAATTAAAGGTAGCAAGCATTGATACAGGAAAGGGATTTTTTAGACTATTGTGGATAAATATCAACAGATGTTATGAACTAATTGACTTGAATGTGTTTGATAATATAGGATGCTGTATCTCTTCTAATTTTGTATTTCATTGCTGCTTTAAATTTACTGAGAAACTACTCTTTTCATAGCTTTGACCCTTCTATACACATATTTGTAATCTTGAGCAACCAATATTGATTGATCTCTGCTGTGAGAGAGATGGTCCTTTAAGGAAACTTCATAAATACTTGATTTTGATGTTTGTATTTTTAAAATTTTGCAGTATTCATGGTAACTAGCCAATTTTAAGATATGAATACTATGTCAAGTATTTACTTTTTCTAACATTTAGCACTTGGAGTGGACAGAATCTATTTTAAGAAAAGCTTTATCCGTCTTAGTTGCTCCCCTTTGGCCTGAGGAGAGTGGAACAGGAGTTACACAAATAGAGATGATTGCCTCTCTACCCTGACAAAGTGTGATAAAGACCACCTAAGTGGTGTATGCAAGAAAGCATGGGATGGCTGGGATGAGTGAGCTATATATCCCAGCTTTTACTTAGGCCTCAGCATCCAGTGGTAACCCTGTCAATTATTTGCTCTCTCTGATCATTTGCAGGTATTGGGATGATGACACTATTTTGGGGTTAATTAAAATCATACAGTATTTATCTTTTGTGACTGGTTTATTTCATTGGTATAATATCCTCATGCTTCATCCATGTAGTAGTATATGCCAAAATGTGCTTCCTTTTTAGAGCTGAATATTTCACTGAATGCATATGTCCTATTTGGCTTATCTATTCATCTGTTGATGGCCACTTGAGTTGCTTTCATGTTTTAGGTTTTGTGAATAAAGCTGTTACCAGTGTTGGTGTACAAATATATTGCTGAGATGCTACTTTCAATTCTTTTGGTTATATACTTTGGAGTGGAATTGCAGAATCATATGGTAATTCTATTCTTTAATTTTTTGAGGAACTTCCACACTGTTGCTCTAACTTCTATTATTTCTTTCCTTCTGCTAGCTTTAGGTTTAGTTTATTCTTTTTATGGTATCTTAAAGCATGAAGCTAAGTTATTAACTTGGAATCATCCTTTTTTAAATTGATACATAATATTTTACATGTTTATGGGGTATATGTGGGTACGTTTGTTACATGCATAGAATGTGTAATGGTCGAGTCAGGGTATTGGGAGTGTCCATCGCCTTGAGTATTTATCATTTTTCTGTGTTGGGAACATTTCGAGCCCTCTCTTCTAGCTACTTTAAAATATACAATGCACTGTTGCTAACTATAGTCACCCTGCTCTGCTATCAAACATTAGAATTTATTTATTTTAACTTTATGTTTATACTTATTAAATAATTTCTCTTCATCCTCCCTCCCTCACACTTCCCATCCTCTTGTGTCTAGCATTTTATTAATCACTTCCATGAGTTCTTGTTTTGTTTGTTTGTTTGTTTGTTTGAGATGGAGTCTCTCTGTCACCCAGGCTGGAATGCAATGTCAAGATCTCGGCTCACTGCAACCTCTGCCTCCTGGGTTCAAGCGATTATCCTGCCTCAGTCTCCCAAGTAGCGAGGGTTACAGGCATGTGCCACCATGCCTGGGTCATTTTGTATTTTTAGTAGAGATGGGGTTTCATCACGTTGGTCAGGCTGGTCTTGAACTCCTGACCTCAAGTGATTCACCCACCTCGGCCTCCCAAAGTGCTGGGATTACAGGCGTGAGCCACTGTACCTAGTTGAGTTCTACTTTTTCAGCTCCCATGTATGACAACATATGGTATTTGTCTTTCCTGACCCTGGCTCATTTCATTTGACATAATGACCTCAAGTTTCATCTATATTGCTGAAAATAACATAATTGCATTCTTTTTTATGGCTAAATAGTATTCCATTATGTGTGTGTATATATATAAATAACAACATTTATGTTGTTCCTCTACATGGGTCATATTTCCCTATTTCATTTTATGCCTCATTTTTGTTGTTGTTGTTGTTAACAATTGGGCATTTGAAAAAGCAGACACCTCTCCCCATCTTTGCAAACTGATGTGGAAGACTGTTACTACTTAGTAGGCCCACCTACCCTTGACATTAGCCTGGGTTGAAGTCTTAATGTCTTTTCAGATCTTTTCTGGGTATGCATTCTGTCTGGTGGTCCTCTGTGTGTGTGTGTGTGTGTCTGTGTGTGTTTCCTGGCTTCTTTTAAGTGTCTTAATTTCCCAAAATATCTCACTCCAGCTTTTTCTAGGGGGTCCTAAATGTTCTATTGCATTCCTTGGCCTGTAATCTCTTGACTCTAGATGTTCAATGGTCTGAAGTGCCTCTGTGGTTTTCATATACTACAGTGAGTACCACTGCCTTCTGTGAACTGGAGCTTCCTAATCCACCCTCTTGCTGACATCACACTAAATATTCACTTTTGTATCTAAATTTATATTTCAAAATTTGCATCCCTTTTCAAAAAGTAGGCTCTACACCAAAGTGTGTGAGCATTAGGCCCCTGAATCTGAATCCACTTCCGGAAGTGGGAAGAAAGAAGTTTTAACTGTGAAACAAGTTTGAATTTTCGTTATTTAAGTAGATATATAAATTGCAAAAACAAGTCATTTATATCTAAAAGTGATAAAATATTTTATTTTTATATTTTGTTTTATGAAATCAACCCACCTATCCAAAGTAACAGAAATAATCTCTTCAGAGTCATGGAAAAAACAGAGTGGGCTGTTGGAATTGGAAAGAAACAAGTATGCATGTGATCTATCTATCTATCTATCTATCTATCTATCTATCTATCTATCTATCTATTTATCTATCTATCTATTTATCTATCTATCACCTATCTATTATCTATCATCTACTTCATGGCTTAGTGTATGCTCATATATGTCTTTTGAAGGGGGAAATAATAAAATTTAATCTGAGAGCCTATTTATAATTTTGACAAATGTCTGTGGACACTGGTTTTATAGTAAGATAGACTTGAATTTATCCTAGGTCTGTTTTTGTTCACTCGGAAAAGTTGCTTATCCTCTAAATAACCTTGGTTTTCTCTATCTGTAAAATGACATCATAGAACATGTTTTAGGGTTCTGATAAGAACAAAATGAGCTAATTCAAGCAAGGGTTTTAGCATAATGCCTGACATGTAGAAAACACTAGCATTCAAAAAGGAGTCATTATCATCATTTTTACTATTACTTATGAATACATATTTGGAGAAGCAGGTAGCTTGGTACGCTTATATTATCATTGGATAAATTGAGGCCAAAAGTTTAAATATTTTGTTCATAATTACTTAGGAATTGATGACTATACCTTTAGCTTGTAAAATGTAGAAATTATTAACATCTTTGCCTTTCCATCAGTTCATTAAGAACTGCAAATTATAAATGTTTCTGGACTCTGAGCTGAGTATGCAGTATCTTATGAAAACATCAGGCAGGTGGGGTTGGATTTGTTATTTTTTCTAAGAATTTAGTCCCTTTATTGCTCAAATTACTGGAAAATCAATGACTTGTGCCAAACAAATTGTTTTCTTTCTCTAGACAAAAAGCAGATCAGCAAGTTTTCATATTGCACTATTTTTGATGGCTGGAGCATCAACACTTTAGAACAAGAAAAAAATTAAAATTCTTCAACATTTGGAAAAGAAGTGCTTGTAAAACTTTTCACATCCATTCACCATCTGGAAAAGCAAGGTTTTACAGTGAGGCCTGATGATGTCTAGCGTCACCATGCATCTTGGAAAGTTATTTAAGTTATTTCCTCTATAGGACACCATGATGTTCACCTTTCCACAACTTTACACTTGCTGAGGACATATTGTGGAAAATTAAGAGAAATATACATGGATGGCCAAGGCTGTATATAGATGGCCAAGCCTTTTTACTGGGGAATGTTTTCAGAACAAAATGAGTTACAGGTTCAAGAGTAAAACCCAACAAATCGTGGCTCTTTTTTTCTCTACTAAATTCCAAATCAAAAGTATTTATGGAGTGCTTTTAATGTGCCAAGCACTGGGCTAGAGATTCATAATTTTGGTGGGAATCTGTATTCTCACTCTTTTAGCATGGAAACCTTGCTTGTGTAAGGTCCTCCCAGATCTTATCCTACTTTTTCAAAGCTTGGCCAATGCAACATGTCTTCTCCCCACGTACATGGGTCTCTGTACATGCAGCAAAACGGCCCTTAGACATAGGCTGAAATAGTGCTTAATTTTCCTCATATACGAATGAGATAAAGTCTACTACAAGTAGCCAGGCTTCGATAGGGAGAACACCCAAAAACACTTAAATTAAAACTACACTTTCATTTTTGTAAGCCAAATAATTCCGGAGGAAATTGTGCTAATTATTTTTTTTTATTTTCAGTTTACACGTTGGAGTTTTGACTTCAATATGTAAGTGCATGAAAATGAATGTAGTGCAGCTTTCCTCATATGCTCCACAGTGATGTGAATTGACTGCGTGGCTAGCTGGTCACCTGATAAAGGGCACACAGAGATTCTTGTAGTTCATTAGGGACTACTCTGAGATTGAACACAGGTTTTTCTTTTTCTTGGATATATAGGTAAGACTTGAATTTCAATTTCCTGTATAGTGAATATGGTTTCTATTGTCATAATTGAGCTTTTTTCATTTTAAACACTGAGAGCTTCTTTTGAGTTTGTGGGACACACGCTTTTGGGTAAAGACTGCTTTCTCAAGGCACATATGTTCAGGCCGTGATGCAGTGGTATCATATGGGAGGTGCTCCATGAAAGTTTGCTGCTAAACTTCACCCATCTTCATCTGAAAGGCCACATCTCTTCCCCTGACTCTGGGGATCATGACACTTTATCCATCAGCTACTATTTTTTTTTCTTTTTTTTTGAGATGGAGTCTCACTCTGTCTCCTAGGCTGGAGTGCAGTGGCATGATTTCGGCTCACTGCAACCTCTGCCTCCCAGATTCAAGCGATTCTTCTAACTCAGCCTCCCAAGTAGCTGGGATTATAGGCACAAGCCACCACACCCAGCTAATTTTTGTATTTTTTTTTTTTAGTAGAAACGGGGTTTCACCATGTTGGCCAGGCTAGTCTCGAACTCCTGCCCTCAGGTGATCCACTCGCCTCGGCCTCCCAAAGTGCTGGGATTACAGGCGTGAGCCACTGAGCCAGGCCACGTCAGCTACTGCTTAATGAACAGCTTTCCCTGGACAAGAGTGAAATTCAAAGGAATCCAACAGATTCCAACTTAGTCCTGAAGAGAGAAAAGTCTACATGTTAAGCAGAAAGCTGAACCACATAGAATTCAACCTTTGGTGCTGCTAGTGACAAGGAAGGATAGATTTTCTGAGATAGAGTAATAAAGAAAGAGAAATGAGAAACTAGTATATCTCCAAAGGTTCTCAAAGTATTATTCCTGGACCGGTTGCATCAACATTCACTGAAAACATGTTGGAATTAAAGATCTCAGGCTCCACCCAGACTTACTGAATCAGAAATTCTGGGACAGGGTCCACCAATCCTTGTTTTAGTCTTCCAGGTGATTCTGATACACACTCATGTTTGAGACCCTCTGTCTAGCTAGACCATGCTCTTTTTACTTCAACTCATTATCCCAACAACATGATGCCATAATATAAGAGATTAGATAGTGTCAGGCTTTGCTTAACTTAGGCTAAGTCTTCAGGTAGGTACAAAAAGGTCATTCAATTAGTGGTACCTATTGGATAGGGCTCTTATACCATCCATTTTGTTCCAGCAGTTGTTAGCTCAGTTCCTGGGACACAATAGATGATTAATAAATAGATAATTAATTATTGAATGAGTGTGGATTGATGAAGTTTGAGTACACACACACACACACACACACACACACACACACACAATGTGAGCCATGCGAGGGAATGAATGAGAAAGCAAATTTCTTCTTGAATACTCATAAAATCAGCTTCTAATACCAAATATTATTTCTTTAAGCCATATCCCACTGGAGCCTGAATTGCTACAATAGCATTCTGGAGATTTTCCTCCTTTCTGGTATTGGCCTATCCTAATGTATTACATAACTAGCATTCTGGAAAATATTCCTCGAGGATCACTTGCTTGCATAACTTACTTTAGAAATTCTTCCATGTTCAAGTATTTAGTTCTTTCTGTGCTGTGTGCCTATTGTATTTTGTGAATTCCTGTCTACCAAGGTAAATATCTGTCCACATGTCTCATTCCTTCACTAAACTAAGAAATCACTGTAAAGAAAAATGTGTTAGTCTGTTTTCACACTGGTGATAGAGACACACCCAAGAATGGGCAATTTACAAAAGAAAGAGGTTTATTGGACTTACAGTTCCACGTGGCTGGAGAGGCCTCACAATCATGGCGGAAGGTGAAAGGCACGTCTCACATGGTAGCAGACGAGAGAAGAGAGCTTGCGCAGGGAAACTCCCCTTTTTAAAACTATCAGATCTCATGAGACTTATTCGCTATCATGAGAACAGCATGGGAAAGACCTGTACCCATGATTCAATTACCTCCTACTGGGTCCCTCCCACAACAGGTGGGAATTTAAGATGAGATTTGAGTGGGGACACAACCAAATTATATCAAAAAATAATTTATTAATTACCTTGTATGATTCTTTTTCCTATTCCTGGGATTTAGCACTATTCCTAAAATGACTTATAAAAATGTTTCATGTGTATTTATGTATAAGTATCACACACTAACAGATTGCCCCACTGGAGCACCCAATTTGTGTTTGTTTAATCCGTGAAAACAATTAGTTCCTGGCCATGGAGTTTATGCTCCTCCCATAATTTTATGCCAGTTTTTCAGCCTTGTACATTTCCTCTTTTACCCATCACCTCAATTATTATTTTTTACAGGTGGAGTCTCACTATGATGCCCAGGCTGTACTTGAACTTCTAGGCTCAACTGATCTTCCCACCTGAACCTCTGAGTAGCTGAGACTACTGGGGTGTGCCACCGTGCCTGGCTTCTCCTCTCACCTTTAGCTCAACAAGTCTTCTTGGAGTCCTCCCCTTACTCAAGCAGTGCTCAAGCCACCACTAGGTCATACTTTACATATCTTAGGGTGGCACTGTATTTGAGGGTTCACATTTAAATGTGCCAAATGCATGCAAAGCCTGGTTTACATTTAGGAGCTTTATAATTTTTTTGGCTTAAGCTCCGGTGTATCTGGTCTATCTGAAAAATAGACTTCTTTTTTTTATTGAAAATAGACTTATTCTTTTATTGAAAAAATATATTTCAATAATTTCTGTCATTTTTAATTCCAAGAGGAACCATCACCCAGTTGAAACTGTGAACCTCTCTCACAAAGTCTAAGTGGCCCTTGATTTAAGCTATAGGCACCAGTCTCCACATAATCTACTCATAAGCATCGTGGTGTGGAAATTGGCTATGTCTGCCTTCTCCAAATCATTCAATAGAGTTTCAGCTTTTCTCAGGCATTCTGCATATTTATAAAAGTTTAGCTCGATGCAGTATTCCAATAAGACCACCAGTTGTATGCCTTTCAAAGGATGTCACCTTCTGAAGGCGTTCCACATGGCTATAATCTTATTACCTCTGATTGAAGTAGTCACAGACCAAACTAAATGGTGAGTAGAGATTGGTTATAGGGATTCTCTTTTCCCATCAGAGTCAGAGTAAGTGACTGCCCTCTCCCTTGTGGTGTGTATCAGTTCTGACTTGATTGGTGAAGCCACTCCTACAGATTTCAAACTCTGTGCCAGGGTAGGAAAACACAGGTTGGCTTCACTTCATCCTCAGTCTCCTATCTTCTTTTAAGTAACCATGAGATATATTTAGGAACTGCTGGTTTCTGAGCTAATACCCATGAGGCACCAAGGCAAAAAGAAAAAAGGAAAAAAAAGGCAAGTTAAACACACTAAAACTGCTGGCCATCTGCTAATCATTCATTGCACATGTAAATTTCACTTGTTTTTTTTTTTTTTTTTTGCATTTGCTGGCACTATTTTCACTTTTATATCCTAAATTTGTGTGGTAAGAGTTCCTTTTAAAGCATAAGGCAAAGTAGCATAGGGTGGAAAGTTATGGATTTTAGAGAAAAGTAGACATGGTTTTTCAAACTAGCTCTATTATTTGTTACATCAAGAATCCCAGAGAAGTTTCTTCTCTAATCTTCCTCAAAGTTCTTATGTGTATGTTAAGGGTAATGATTCCTATCTTACAGTATTAATGAGAATTCGCTGAAGATTCATTCATTCCACAAATGTTTATGTGCCCCTACAGGAACTGGACCAAGGGAAGAGGACACAGAAGGTAAAAGGAAGCAAGACCAGCATGTTCTCCCACTCTAGGGCTCCTACCAAGAGGTTTTGATAAGAAATCACATTTGTTCCCAATGACATTAAAGAAAAAGTGAAGCATCCTGTAGGGATGCATAGCATGACATCTACATAGACTGGGGTCATAGAAGGAAATTGTCACCACATGCAAGTTCAAGGGAAATGTTCGGCCTCCAGGGTAGGCAATCCTTGATTTTTAACTCTTCACCTGTTGCTAGACATTTTGACTGAGTGTGGAATAATAAGTAGTAGATAGCTAGACAGAGAAGCTTTTGGGAGAGAGCAGGAAGGAAGAGAATACAGCGTGAGAAAAGACCTGAAACACTCAAGAAAGCCCAGCAGGGCTATATGGTAAACAGCAGGGGATAGACTTGACCTGAATGCCAGAGGTGTGATATGTTCTCTATTAATGAAAACTATATTCATCATTCAAAAACTGTGTGTTACTTGACTTCTAGAAAGTAGGCAGTGTTCTGGTTAGTAAGTGGTTTGGAACTGATTAAAAAAAAATTTTTTTTTCCTAGAAGATATCTAGCAGAGCCTTCCTGCTGAAGGTAAAACCTATTAAGTATAATATATATATGTGTATGTGTGTGTATATATATAGAGAGAGAGAGAAAGAGAGAGAGCCTGAAATCAGATTGTCATGTATATAGACATACATATATATGTGTATACAGTATATGTGTTACATATATGTGTTACAATATTAATGAGAATTCACCGAAGATTCATTCATTCCACAAATCTGATTGTCCTCAAGCAAACGGTAGCTTTCTTTTTTTGTTTTACTTTTTAGTATTGGCCAACGTCTCCCCTCTCCCCATGGGACACTTGACTCCAATTGTCATTATAAGATGTTAGACCTACTCTCTCTCCAAGACAGGAAAATGCCAGTCACTATGGGCAGGAGCTTTTGGCAGCTTTGCAGCCTTTAAATGCCTCATTTTGAATAAGTAAGGCACTTTCTGGAAAGATTTAAAACCATGTTCTATAAGTTGCAATTAGTGGCTTCCCACAAATTGCATATCACTCCAGCAAGTGAGGCCTCTCCAGAGTGCTTTGCTAACTGGCTTACAAGAGTGTATGTTATTGTTCTTTAGGGAGAAAATAGTTTCTCTTTTCCTTTTATACCCACTCACTTAGATAGGTATGTACTGCAGCGGACTCTAGCTGTGTGTTTACAAGGCCCCCAACTAGGGATTAACAAAAGTAACATGGCATGTCACCTTTCAAAGATATTTTATTTTCTTGGTGGGAATGTTTTTCCATTTCATTTTCAGTATGTAGGTGACTCCTAACCTACACTAGTTTATTCC
Organism: Macaca fascicularis; assembly: GCF_037993035.2. Taxonomy (NCBI): domain Eukaryota; kingdom Metazoa; phylum Chordata; class Mammalia; order Primates; family Cercopithecidae; genus Macaca; species Macaca fascicularis. The sequence continues at coordinate 78,650,195 of NC_088381.1, forward strand.
CTTACATTGAGTAAATAAAGACGCCTGATAGTGAAGAAAACATATTTACAGCCGTTAAATACGACATCGTTGCCAGTGCTGAGCCAAACTGATATGGGTTCAGACAATAAAAGCAAAGATAGCAAGGAAATATGAGAAGCTGATTGTTGTGGTGGCAAAAACTTTCAATTGCACCTATGCAGTGAATTCATACCTTTGAATTAGGGGAAATTTTGTCAAAGCCTTTTTGCCTTTGCTAAACAGGTTTTGGGAAGACTTTAAGAGAAAAAGTGTTTAGCAAAGGCGAAGTGTGGTTTGATCATTTTAGGAAGATAGCTAGTTGATGTGACATCAGCATTCAGGTGGGAGCTGAGAGTATTTTGATAGGCAACCTCCAAACAGAAGCTGCCCTACTGGTCACCGTCAACTAGGAATCAATTCAGGCATAATGCAAGGGTGTAGGAATAATGACATTTATTGTTTTTTAAAACAACAGGCATAATAGATTTAGAAGCCTTGGCCGCTCCCCAGCATTTGGATGTAGACAAATCACTGGAGTGCTTTGCGCTTCAATTTCCCTGTCTTTGAAATGAAGGGATTAGAAAATCTTTAGTATCTTTTCTAGTCATAAGACTGCAAATTACATGAATTCAAATCCCAAATTATTCTCTAATTCTGTCTTCAGAATACCATTCACCTTCTGGACCTTAGCGTCCTATATCCTAGAATAACAACAATAAGTTGTGTCTTATAACATTTTTAAATTAATTTAGATAATATATGTGAAAAGCTCTAGCAAAGGGCCAGACACATAGTAAATATCTCAATACATTTCTAGGAGCCTTGTTGATAATGGCTTGATTGAAAAGAAAAAAAAGTTAAGGGAATGATTGGGGGATTTTCCAGTCAAGGATTTCTGTACAGATGTGCCTTGACTTATGATGGGTTTGTGTACCAATAAAGTTGAAAATATCTTAAGTCAAAAATGCATTTAATACACCTCATCTGCCACACATCATAGCTTAGCCTAGACTACCTCAAACATGCTCAGAACATTTCCAATAGCCTACAGTTGAGCAGAATCACTTGGCAACGCAGTGCACTTTAGAGCATTGGTTGTTTACCCCTGAGATGGCGCGGCTGACCGGAAGCTGTGCTCACCGCCGCTGCCAGGCATTGAGAGAGAGTTATAGTACTCATATCATTAGCCTGGGAAAGGATCAAAATTAAAAATTTGAAATGTGGTTTCTACTGAATGCCTATCACTTTCCTGCCATTGTAAAGCTGAAAAATTGTACCACAGTATGCCAGGAACCATCTGCATTTTAAATAATTTTGCTTGAAAACAGATTCTGGGTACCAGGCAGACCCTTACCTAAGGAAATATTTTTTCATTACTAACGTTTGAACAGGTTAGCAGAGGTGAGAGATCTGAATACGGAAGTGGGATCAACATTAGAAACAGCCTTGGAGGACATCCAGCAGCCCATGCAAGTGGCAGAATGCTCATGGACAAGCCAAGTTTGTAGGGAAACTCCAATTGGACAGACAGGAATTGACTTCCAGATTTGACAGGTGTGGAATCTGTGGACATGATATCATTGGTTTAGAGGGTTTATGCTCCATTTACCCTTACAGAGGAACCCAGGAAAGAGCATAGTGTGAGGGGAAGGTCATGGGATTAAGGTAAGACATTGTGGCAGAGAATCAAAAAATGTGCACTCTTCCTTTCACAGTGTGGAGCATGTACAGGAACGATGCTGCTCACCCAGGACTTATGCTTTTCACCTTTGTGCTCCTCACATATGGCCATGTGCCCGCTACCCCCCACCCCCAAATGGCATGTGTGCAGAGTGATATGCACCACTTCTGGGCTGGATATTTGCACTGTGGTTACCTTCTGCCCCTGTTCTCTGAATCAGCTGCTGAATGCAGCTCTGCCCAGGCCTTAGGAAAAGATGAAGCCTCAACTGGCAGGGGCCCAAGTTCCCCATATCCAGGAAGCTGTCCCTGAACCAGAAATACCCATGTTGTACTCTGACATGAACGAGAAATGGATTTATATTATATTAAGCAACAGAAATGTTCAGATATATTAGTTATCCCAGCAGGAAGGATGTATTGATAATAGCAACATGGATGGAGCTCAAAACATCACATTTGATGAAAAAAGAGACTTACGTAAAAAAATTATAGACTATATTATCACATTCAAATGAAGTTCAAGAACAAGCAAAAGTTGTGGGAAAATATCAGAAAACTTGCTTCCGCTGGAGGCGTAGGATGGGATTTGACTGGGAAGAGGCCTAGGGGAACATGCTGGAATGATATTAATATTCTATTTCTTGATGGAGGTTTGGGTTCCACAGGTGTATGCATTTGCAAAAGTTAGCAAATGTAGAGGTAAGGTTTGTGTTCTTCCTTGTACAATACATTTTACACCAAAGGAAAGGCTGTAAACAAATATTGAACTGTAGTTAATAATATGTGTGGAGAAAAACTTAAGGAAAAGACTTATTAATGCCTCAAGTTTACTAAAAAAAAAGCATTGAAAATAAGATTAAACATGTATTTATGGATAAACTACTGAAACTGAGAGATATTAACAGTAATAGTCAAAATCTTCACCATAAGAATGAAATCGAAAGGGATTTGAACGCAGGTCTGTTTCACTGTAAATCCTTGTTCCTGTGCTCTCTCATGTCTGCATTGGAATTCATGGGCAGAAAATTTAAATGATCTGAATCACTATGAGAAGAAAGATACATGAAAAAAAAAATGAGAGGTTAGATTTCCAAAGATAAGCCAGGTAAATATCATGGAGAGTTGCAACAATGTACTGCTAATGAACTCTAATACTTAGAGCTAATGTTGAGTTTTCTGAGGGTTGTGACATTCATACATGACTAATTAACCTACACAGCAAATCCATTTCACTTGCTGCCATGACACAGCCAATCAAGACTGGCTCACTGTTTGCTCATTTGGAAAATGATGAGGATTCCCATTTAGACTTAATTACACTACAAAGATTGACAATTATCTTCTCTACAGAAGCATCAGATGCTTCAATATTAAACTGAACATGTGCCTATAATTATGTCCATAATTTGTCTAGCGGAAAATGTAACCCAGTCATTACCGAGATCTAATGCCTGTAATTAGATATGGAAAAAAAATACCAAATGGGAAAAGTGGGTTGTTGGGATGTTAGGACCATTACAATGTGAGAATCTGTATGAAGCTATTAGTGGGAACTCAGTAGCAACCAACATCTCTTGAATTGCTGCCCTCTATTAAAAATAATTAGGAACTGTAAGAGAGAGGGGAAAATGATGGCTGAGTAAAACCATAGTACAATCGCTTTTCCAGTACTTCACTGCAATCATTAAAAATCCCATAGGCACCTCAGATTCAACACATTTGAAACTGACTCATTAGCCACCTTTGCCCCACTATAGCTACTCTTTCTCGTGTGTTTGCTGTCTTAGACAATTGCAAAGCATTGTAGAATCATCTGCAACAACTATTGTCTCACTCCTTTCTCCTAATCAAACCTCCGTGATTCTAATTATTAATGGTTTCCAAGTGTGTTGCTCCTCTCCATGCTGTGACTCTTCCACTGTCTGCCTTCATCATCCTTGTATGGTCAATTTCAAGAGCATGTATAAGAATGGTGCTGCGTCTGCATGTTCTCACTCATAAGTGGGAGTTGAACAATGAGAACACATGGACACAGGGAGGGGAACATCACACACTGGGGCCTGTCAGGGGGTTGGGAGCAAGGGGAGGGAGAGCATTAGAAAAAATACCTAATGCATGCGGGGCTTAAAACCTAGATGACGGGTTGATGGGTACAGCAAACCACTATGGCACATGTATACCTAACTAACAAGCCTGCACGTTCTGCACGTGTATCCCAGAACTTAAAGTATAATAATAATAATAGAAGAATGGTGCTGCTTCCCTCAAGTCCTTCCACTATGTCACTTATCTTCTGAATTTCTCCCAGTGTGATCATCTCTAATCACAAATCTCATTATGCCACTCTGCCATGCAGAAGAGTTGAGAGTGTCCACCTCTTTCCTAACAGCATTTGGCAGAACACAGCAAGTATGTTTTGTTTTTCATTGAATTCTGTGCCAGCTTCATGCTGGCCTGCCCCAGTCTGTAATTTAGGCTAGCTCCATTATATGGTTTACTGATTATGTAATGTGACATGCTCATTATTTCAGTTATCTCTTGCAGGACAACTGGCTACCCCAAAATTTAATAGCTAAAAGCAATCATTTTTATTTTGCTAATGATTTTTGGGGGTAAAATGTAGAAATGGCTCCAAAGGGGGGTCATTTCTGATTGATATTGCATCAGCTGGGGTGGAAGAATCTTCCGCAAAATAGCTTCTTTACTCACACATGGTGCCTTAGAGCTTCTTGACCTCTCTCTCTCTCTTCATGTGGCTTCTCATCCTCCACGCTTTCTTCACTTGGCTTACCTTCTTGCAGCAAGAGTATCTAAAAGAAGTCTCGCTTTTTACATGGAAGCTAGATTCCAAGAGTCAGGCAGTAGAAGCTGCCCAGCTAGTTAAAGACTATAAGAGAAAAAGGCATGGCAACACTTCTACCATAGTCTATTAGTGAAAGCAGTTCCAGAGACCCTCAGATTTAAGAGCACAGAGAAATAGACCCCACATCTAGATGGGAAAATGTCCAGGTCACGTTGAAGAAGAGCACATAGGGCAAGAGACACTGTTGCACCCGTATTTGCAAAAGTAAATCTATATGCATGCTATTTCATTCTTCTAAAATGCTGGATGGCTGTAGCTTTCAATGCTAATCGCTCTGTCTAGCCTACTCAAATGCACTTCGGAACAATTGCTCAACTTTGCATATTCTCTATGCAACCTCTCTCCAAAATACCCCTACAGTACTTAATGTCATCTCTTTAATGTTAGAGTGGAACATCATGTCTATTTACTGACATATTTATCTCTCCCACTAGAATATAAGGATAAGCTTATGTCTTATTTACTTTAGAATACAGTTTGTATAACACAGATGCTGGTATATAGTAGATATTAAATACACGTTCTATTGATCACAAGCCTAATAAAAGGAATAAATAAATTGTCCTATTCATACATGTATTATCTATGCCTGGTGTACTTCCTGGAACAACTTTAGTACCTGGTGATTATCAGTTTCCTAGATGGCCCCCAATAATCTCCACCTCCTGTATTCACACTCTTTGTAGTTCCTTCCTGCATTGTGCCAAGGTTGGTCAATGTGACCAACAGGGTATAGTAGAAAGGATGGTATTATGCTATAAAAGACATTCAATTTTTATCTCTTTCTCTCTCATAATTCACCCTGATAGAAACCAGCTGCCTTGTTGCAAGCAGTCCTACGGAGCGGCCCACATGGTGAGAAACTGAGGCCTCCTGCCAACGGCCAGATGAGGGAGGTTGCAACAAGATCCTCCAGTCCCAGCTAAGCCTTCAGGAGACTGTACCCCAGGCAACAGCTTGAGTAAAACCTCACAAGAGGTCCAGAGCTAGAGCCACCCAGCTAAGCTGCTCCCAGATTTCTGACTCTCAGAAACCATGTGAGATAATAAATGCTTGTTGTTTTAAGCTGCTAAATTTTGAGGTAGTTTTTTATACAGCAGGAGCTAACTATTTTATTTACTAATACATATTCGTGAATGCCATCCAACATAGAAAGAATGAAGTGGTTCCATTCTTCTTCTTGGATTTTGAGCTAAAGTATTTTGTTGTTACTAGGATAGACACCTGGGTGGTAATTGCTATTTCAAGCTGGACACCTGGGCTTTTTCTCTAACACAAAGAACCTCTCAGTTACTACCAGAGAAAGTAATGATCTCACTTCTTGGAGTAAGTATTTGTGCTAATTAGCAGCATGACGAAATATAGCATGTCAAGCAAAAAACTATTTGTACTTAATCTTCCAACACATTCTCTTATAGAGAGGACATGATGCCAGATAAATAAACATTAAACTACTGTATACTATCAGACCTTGCAAAGTAGCCTTACTTCGCTAGCTTTTATTTCAATCCCTAGTTACTAAACTGATAAGATTTCTGATTATTTTGGTTGAAAGAAAAATCCCTCCTTTTGTCTCAACAAAATTAGAACATGAAAGAAAAAATAAATATATGAAATGACCTAGAGAAGGTATTATTTATATTTGTTTCTAAGAAATTCAGCAGGGGATTTTTAAAATGCCAGATTAGTAATTTTATAATCTTTTGTATTCAAATATACTTCCATGAAATGTTTGCATTTAAAATAATAGGGAAAATTCTATAAATTACAGACATAACCAAACATCACATTCAGGACTTAAGTAATTCTTTAGTTGGCACTAATCTTTTCAGCCATTCAGCTACTCATCAAACATTTATAGAATGTCAACTGATAACTGGTCAACAGTTAGAATCTTGGAGTGCAAGAAATTCAAAGTGTAGATGTCCAGCATGAATATGGCTGTTTAATCAGAACTTTTTCTTTTCCTCCTAGAAGACATCTAAAAGAGATATATATATATATATATATATATATATATATATATATATATAACACAGTACATTGTGTTTAGTGAAACTAGGAGACAAATTTAGTTCTTAGACCTCAAATACATGCACTTGCCATGGAATTGATAAAAATTGTGACCAAGTATGTTTGATGCAAAGTTTAAAATCTCAAAGAATAATTAATTACTTCTATGAGGAACACTATGAAGCCAAAATGCAAGAATTCAGAGAAGAGATAATAAATTTAGCAGAAGGATATGAAAGGTGAACTGGCAAATTTCAGAGAAAAAATAAAAGGGAAAATAAAACCATTACAGAAATGAAGATATCGTTGAAAGGCACCAAGATAGGATAAACACAGAGAAAGTCACAGTAAAGGCACAGAAGATAGAAAGAAGAAATCAAACATAAAAAGGAAAATAAAAAGTCTAAAAGGTTTGGAAAGAAAATAATAAACTATACAATATAGACAAAGAATGTCTAACACGCATAATATTAAAGTCCTTGAAGAAAAAAGCCAAACTGAATAAGACTAACTCTTAAATATATAATTCAAAAATACTTCCTGCCACATAAATACTATGAACCTACATATTGAATAGACACAAAATACACCGGGGAGTAGTTAATAGTTAATACTAGAATATATAGTTGACATTGGTAGTTTTTTACAATAAAAGGAAGAATTTCTCTGGTAAACAAGGTGAAAGGTCAAGTCACATGTAAGAGGAAACAAAAATCAAACTGAGTTCAGATTTATCCTAAGCAATATTCATTGACAGAAAACTGGAACAAAATCTACAAAATCTTTAAGGAAAGAAAGTGTAAGACAAGGATTTTATATCAAGTTAAGCTTTCTTAGCTGGCAATTTTGAACATGGAATGTCCAGCAAGTATGTACCCATTATGCCTTCTTGATGAAATTAATAGAAAACAAAACTTCAATGAACCAAGGAATGACTGAGGAGATAAGAGCAAAAGAATTGGAGGTGGTTAATATATTCAATCCATTCTGATTGAGAAAGACTAAAAGAGAAGTGCATATGAGAGTGAGAAAGCATAATGCACACTTCCAATGCCTTGACAATGTGTAATAGAAATGATCCAACAACACAGATTGGGAAGAGAAGAAAGATTAGAGGTAAAGTAAGTTCACTGATTACTTCATTAATCATAGCTGGGCTAGAAGTCATTTATTTATTACATGCTGATAGAGCATGTAATAGAAAAGTAAGTATATTTAGGTGTACAAAGTAAAACCAAAGAAAGATAAAATTATGGACTAAAATCTGGCGATAATAAACAGAAAATTTATTATTGCTCATAGCAAGACTAATAGTTGCTATCTAAAGAAACATTAATGTTAGCAAGATAATTGAATTCATCTGTATTTCATGATAAAATGAACAAAAAATAAGCAAAGGTATAGAATATCTAAATACCCTAATTTAAAAAGTACACCTGATTGATGTTAATCATGCTTTGTATAATAAGAGAGAACATACCTTGCTGACAGATCACACTCAAAATCTGGTTGTGTATTAATTAAGTCACCAAGTAAACCACAATAAATTCTAAATAATAAATATGCAGACAGCATTATATTATTATAGTTCAATGACTATTAATTGTAATAAAAAACAAATAATCCACCACCTTGGAGATTGATAAATTATTTCTTAATGAATTCTTAGTACAAAGAAAATATAGTGTATAACCTCAGCTTATCCAGACAATTATAAAAATCAAAACAGAACATGGGATACAACTAAAATCAAAAGAAAACTCAAAAGTTTTGCTATTCTTATCTTTAAACACTAAGACTTAGTATCTGATGCAAGAAGTTAGAAAAAGACAGCAAGATGAACATAAGGAAGACAGAAAGGACAAAGATAAATTAAGAAATTAAAAAGTTAAAAATCAGTCTTAAAAAGAAGTAAAACTAGTCATCTGAAAGCCGATTTTTAATAGATTATCAACTAATCAGGACATAAGAAAAGAAAATGTAAACACATAAAATAAAAACATGGGGGAAGTAACAACAGAAGGAAGAGAAATTTAAAAAGTCACAAGAATGGTACTACTCAACTTTACGTAAATACATCTGAAAATCTTAATGAAATGGAAAAGTTTTAGGGAAATTACTAAAGCTTAGTCCAGAGGGACTATAAAATATAAGTCCACTTTCTGTAGAAGGAACAAATAAAAGTTGTTAAAAAAAAAAAAAAAAAAAAAAAAAGAACTGCCCTGGGGAAAGTATCACTAGGGGAATTATATCACCATTTAAAGAATAGATCATTACAATGTTATTTAAATTATTCTATAGTGAAGATGAACAGAAAAATTTTCCAGATATTTCATACGAAATAAGCATTTAATTTTACTAAAGCTTGATAAATGTTACATAGAAAACTACAGAGTGATATGGTTAGGCTTTGTGTCTCCACCCAAATCTCATCTTGAATCGTACCCAATCTCAAGTATTATCTTTATAGCAGTGTGAGAATAGACTAATAAGCAGGCCCTATCTTTTTTTAGGAATAATATCAGTATCATTTCACAGAATATCATAAAATATGTAATATTTACATATTTGTTTATTAACATTAATATTAATAAACAGATTCCTGTAGAGCATTTAAAAATAATACTTAATGATCAAGTAGAGATTATTCCAGAAATGTAATGAGAGTATGATAGTAAAATCAAGAATTCCCATCTGATTTAAAGTTCTTTACTAAACTTTAACTTGTGGTTGTTATTGGCTAACCTTAATTCACTAATGACACTGTTCTTAGCATGTCACATCTGTTAATTCATTTTATTCTCAAAAACATTCATTTTCCCATTTTATTTTTATTTTATTTATTTTTTTTTTTTTGACACGGAGTCTCGCTCTGTCGCCCAGGCTGGAGTGCAGTGGCGCGATCTCGGCTCACTGCAAGCTCCACCTCCCGGGTTCACGCCATTCTCCTGCCTCAGCCTCCCGAGTAGCTGGGACTACAGGCGCCCACAACCGCGCCCGGCTAATTTTTTTTTTTTTTTTTTTTTTGTATTTTTAGTAGAGACGGGGTTTCACCGTGGTCTCGATCTCCTGACCTTGTGATCCGCCCGCCTCGGCCTCCCAAAGTGCTGGGATTACAGGCGTGAGCCACCGCGCCCGGCCCATTTTCCCATTTTATTCATGTAGAATGTAAGGCACAAAGAAGTCAAATTACTTGCCCAAAGTCACCCAGCTAGTAATTGCTGGCGTTGCAACTTGATCCCAAGTCTTCCGGCTCTGGAGACCATAATCTTATGAATTTCTTCACTTCTGTGGGACAAATAAATTAAAGATATTTTTTCCAACTTCCTAATGCTTATGTTACATACAGCACAATCAAACAGAAATGAGTTATCGGGTCAGTGCATAAGAGAAGCTGGTTATGTTTCTGAGGCACCTCAGAGACCATCTGTGGTCTCACTGGCGATGATTCGAGCAAATTGCTTAACACATGCATAGCCATAGTAAGTCCTCTGTAAGTTTTGACTATATCACGATTGTCATGGAAGGATGGAGCAGGATGGTGTCTGCCTGTTGTGGATGTGTACGCTTCTATGCATCATGCATGGTATCACAAGTTCATGAAAAGAAGCCTCAGAATCCCCGAGAAGTAGCCAAAGATCTTTGAGCCAAAGATCTTTATTTCCCCATATTGAGTCTGATACTCTTTTTCATGGCTCAAAAGAATTCAGTCAGGGTGTTTAGAAAAATTAATTATTCTACTAAATAGATGGCAACTCCCCAATAAATGTGTTTTATAAGTACAAGTATGCATGCATTTTTTTTTTTTGCAAGATAAACATGTGCAATGTGAAAAAGTCAGAACCTCAGAATTATTAAGGGGGAAAGCAAGCAAGCAACCAACCAAGAGAGCAAGGTGATCAAGAGCAGAGATTGAGCTCGGAGTTTCCAGGACTTTCTCAAGGGAAGGCATTTTGTCCTATACTGATCACCCTTCACTGACTCCTAAAGCCTAATTCCAAATCTCATTTTTCTACAGGTGAACGTTTGCACAGAGAGTGATGGAACAAGATTCCCAAAGAAGAAGTGGTTAATCCTTTGTTTTCATGCTCAGGCTCTTGACATTAATACCAGGATGTGTAAACTACATCCTGTCATTCGTGTTCATGTCAGCTTTATTATGTTATTTAGTGCTAATAGATTAGAATTCCAGAGCATTCCTCATTGGCAGTGTTCCTGGGAAGTACTAAAGACAGACAAGCATCTTCACATGCATAAAAAGAAGCTAATTCCTATTTTTGCCTCCTGCTTCCTAGTGAAGAGTAAGCTCTATCAAGTGTGCCTCTGATGTACAGGGCCGGCACTGTGTGCTTTCTTAGTAAATAGCAATTAGTGGTGACGATGGATGCTAATACCATATTAAAATAAACTTTCAAGGCCAGCCCAACATGGAAGAGCATAGAAACTCCCTCTTGGTATGAGACAGAATGATCGGTAGCTTAAACAACTGCACAGGCCTCAAAATATTACTTTTCCAGGAAAATGGAAGGCTAAGTACCAAATATCCATTCTAATATTCTAAATAGAGATATCATTGGGGGAAGATATATATTTTCAAGTTTTGGTTAATAATAAAAGCTAAAAAACAAAGGGATTCCCTCAGTTTTTAACTATTAACTTAATCTATTAACTGGAAAACATTCTCCTTCTTGAAATAGTTGGAGCAGGCAGTGTGGGAGAGTGGCTAACAGTGTGGCATTGGGAGTCAGACTGACATGGCTTTACACCTGACAAGTGGTGAAAGCTTAGTTTGTTGATTCCTGATCTACAGCAAGGATCAACTGAGACAAAAAGGGGCTCTGAACAATGCCTGGCAGATATCTAGTGCTCATCGTGTTTGTTTTTGTTAGCTCTATAGTCTGCATCTAACCAAAAGGTTGCCAGATAATTCTCATCTTTATGGATAATTGGCAATCTATTTCTCCTTTAAAATGTTTTCAGTGTGGTGGCCAGGTGTGGTGGCTCATGCCTGTAATCCCAGCACTTTGGGAGACCACGGCAGGTGGATCACCTGAAGTCAGGAGTTCGAGTCCAGCCTGACCAACATGGAGAAACTCTGTTCCTACTAAAAATACAAAATTAGTTGGGAACAGTCGTGCACACCTGTAATCCCAGCTACTTGGGAAGCTGAGGCAGGAGGATTGCTTGAACCCAGGAAGCAGAGGTTGCAGTGAGCCGAGATTGCACCACTATACTCCAGCCTGAGCAACAAGAGTGAAACTCCATCTCAAAAAAAAAAAAAAAAAAATTGCTTTCAGCGTCCACTTTCAGAACCTGAGTAAGATCAGATTAAGAGAAGGAAGAGTGAGAATAGCATTCAATATCATGGTATGTTCGCCATGTGTGCTATGCTTAGAGTGGTTGTAGGGGCAGTGGTGATGGTGGTGGTGAGAGGTGTGTGGAAGACATACAATTTGGGGTTGTTTTAGGCAGGGGGCCAATTAAAATTTAAGATGCTGCTGTAAGTCAATTCAAACAGCAGATTGAATTATTTTCTTTCTGATCAGATAGTTTGGGGTCCTGTGTTAACAAGAAGGATGCTCCTCCCTTAGGAAGGAAAAAACAGACTAGAGTAAAAGCCAATGGTACCACCTTTAAAGAAAGTACCGAATTCTTCTTTTTAAAAAACTCATTGATGAGATGAGGGAGACCAAACCAAACAAAACATAACAGAACTGTTGCCTCTCTGTTTTGGGAGGAGTGCCAGAGAAAGCTCAATACAATGGACTTTTTTGCATCTAAGTTCCATGTCAGGGCTCAGATCATTTTTCTCAGAGCTGTGTAAGCAGGTGTGGCTGCTTTTTGCTGATGGCTCTTCAGAATGGTCCCTTGGTGGCATCATCCCACTGCCTCCTTTTGTCCTGAGCCTTCATCACTCTCTCTTCACTGGGAGAAGAGATAATGTCTGTTTTCAGATCTATTCATGAAATACCAGACTTGGCAGAGCAGCCTCCCTGGAGAACCTGATAATTAAGACAGTTGCTTAATTAGAATGATGATGTGTGTGTCTGCATTGAATGCCAAGCACTATAATTACATTGTGAACCTGAAATGTGGGCCCCAGGCACTTCAGGTCAGCTTTCTAGGTATTTGCTTGCTTCATGGGGAAGCTAGGGCTGCTCAGTGTTCCTAACACATTTTAAACACCTTAGGTGAGTTGGAATGAAGGTGGGTTTTGGAGTCAGATGACCTGTCTTTAACTCACAGATCTGCCACTCACCAATAGTGTGATTTGGGCCAAAATTTTAAAACTCCCTGAAGCTCAATTCTCTTTTCTGTTGCATAGAATTAATTATGTGTATGTCATTGTATTGTTAGAAAGATTACATGAAATTATATTAACACAGTCCTCAGGAAATAGTAGGCCACCCTCATTATTTGGTGTTTTCACCAGTGCAGTTAATTATAAACACTTGGATAAGTTTGCAGAATTTAGCAAATAAAAATATAGATAAATAACAATTTTCTAGCATAAGTGTATCCCAACTGACATGAGTCATACTTACATAAATACTAAAAATGATTTGTTGTCTATCTGTAATTGGAATTGTACTGGGCATCTGTATCTTATCCGGTGACTCTACATTTGAGGGATCTTGAAATCCTCTTTTCGAAATAATCGTTTGTAGAATAACTGGGTGAAAACTATCAAGGCTGTTAGCTCTCTCAAGCCAAACTCTACTCAGAGTGCCCTGGCAGAATACAAACCTCAAACTTTCCAGCTTTGGATATTCAAAACAGGAAAAAATATCCAATGCAAACAGAGCCCTAAAAAGCAAGAACTGTGAGTATAATGTCGTATCATTAAAAAAAAAAAAGATTTGTATTAAAAAAATCATTTAGGGATTCCCCAAATCTGAGAAAAGCTCCTTTGACCTGTTTAAACTTGTCAAGAACAATTTATAATTGCCCATTCTGAGCCTCGGGAAGAAATGACAGATTCTTCTCACCTTAGCCAAAGCCCTTAAAGCCCTAAAAGGCCAGAGCTGCACCAGAAATTGGGAAACTGCAGAACGCCTGTGTGTGTCTGCAGAGGGGTTCCTCTCCTTAGTACATTCAGTGAAAGTCTTCCAAGGCAAACAGTTTCCAGGCTTAGACTCAAACACATAGCCGTCTGCTTCTTTCTAAACGAGCATGCAAATTGGTACATCCTCTAAGATTAGGGGTGAGAGGGGACGGCATGAGAGAATGTAAGTATAATAATTGTCTCTCAGAGCTGTGAGAATTCAGGAGATCGAGACCATCCTGGCTAACACGGTGAAACCCCGTCTCTACTAAAAAATACAAAAAAACTAGCCGGGCGAGGTGGCGGGCGCCTGTAGTCCCAGCTACTCGGGAGGCTGAGGCAGGAGAATGGCGTGAACCCGGGAGGCGGAGCTTGCAGTGAGCTGAGATCCGGCCACTGCACTGCAGCCTGGGTGACAGAGCGAGACTCCGTCTCAAAAAAAAAAAAAAAAAAAAAAAAAAAAAATATATATATATATATATATATATATAGTGCATCTTATAGAAAACCTTTAGCACAGTTTCCAGCATATAAATATCACTACTAGAGAAGATCAGAGAAAGGCAGTTGGGAATAGGAAGGTCCTGGAGATGGGATAAGGGGACACTGGAACATCCCCAGATACCTGTTAGGAAGCAAGTTCTGGGAATAAACACAAGGATGGGTTTTTCTTTGCCATACAAAGTTTTGAAAGCTAATGATGAGACACAGAAAGCATTATGTACTAATGCTTGTGTACAAACAAGATAATGAAGAACTAGGGAAGGCAGAGGGCTTTACTAACCCTAATCCTCACTCTGTCCTAAATAAGTATACACTCCACATATACTCTCAATGACCAAAAATAAGGGTAAATTATGATCTATGAATCCATTTAAAAGTACATTGTTAGACAGAAGGAATAAATTCTAGTGTTTGACAGCACAGAAAGTTAACTGTAGTTAACAATATGTTGTATATTTCAAAATGGCTAGAAGAAAAGATATGAAATGTTCTCAACACAAAGAAATGGTAAATGTTCCAGGTGATGTATATCTTAAATACCCTGACTTGGTCATTACACAGTCTATGTGTGTACCAACATTTTACATGTGCCCCATAAATATATGCCAATATTATGTATCAATAAGTAATAAAAATAGTAAAAGGAGTTTTGCCTGAAAACAAGGAAATAATTACAGTATTCTGTATGAACTTTGTAAATATACATATAAAAAGTTTCACTGGACACTATTGGAAATGTACACTTTTGAAGAATGAGTATTTTTTGAGATGTTCACACTATTTTGCTAAATAAAAATAAACAATTGACAAAAAATTATTGTATAAAACTAAAAGGACAGATATCAAAATGTATGTACCATGATGTCCTAGAGGTAGATGGATTGTGTGTGATTACATAAAGGATCATTTTGTATAACTTTGTGTATTACAGATTTCCTACTCTGAATATTATGTCTTAATTTTTAAATTAGAAAAGATGGCAAATATGAAAAATACCATCAAAATCCATAGATAATACCCCTCCTATATCCCTTCATAAAAATTTAAGATTTTGTTAGGGATTTGCTCATATGAAAAATGATAGACCAATTGACAGACCACTAGCAAGACTAATAAAGAAGAAAAGAGAGAAGAATCAAATAGACGCAATAAAAAATGATAAAGGGGATATCACCACCGACCCCACAGAAATACAAACTACCATCAGAGAATACTATAAACACCTCTATGCAAATAAACTAGAAAATCTAGAAGAAATGGATAATTTCCCGGACACTTACACTCTTCCAAGACTAAACCAGGAAGAAGTTGAATCCCTGAATAGACCAATAGCAGGCTCTAAAATTGAGGCAACAATTAATAGCCTACCAACCAAAAAAAGTCCAGGACCAGATGGATTCACAGCTGAATTCTACCAGAGGTATAAGGAGGAGCTGGTACCATTCCTTCTGAAACTATTCCAATCAATAGAAAAAGAGGGAATCCTCCCTAACTCATTTTATGAGGCCAACATCATCCTGGTACCAAAGCCTGGCAGAGACACAACAAAGAAAGAGAATTTTAGACCAATATCCCTGATGAACATCGATGCAAAAATCCTCAATAAAATACTGGCAAACCAGATTCAGCAGCACATCAAAAAGCTTATCCAACATGATCAAGTGGGCTTCATCCCTGGGATGCAAGGCTGGTTCAACATTCACAAATCAATAAACGCAATCCAGCATATAAACAGAACCAAAGACAAAAACCACATGATTATCTCAATAGATGCAGAAAAGGCTTTTGACAAAATTCAACAGCCCTTCATGCTAAAAACGCTCGATAAATTCGGTAATGATGGAACGTACCTCAAAATAATAAGAGCTATTTATGACAAACCCACAGCCAATATCATACTGAATGGGCAAAAACTGGAAAAATTCCCTTTGAAAACTGGCACAAGACAGGGATGCCCTCTCTCACCACTCCTATTCAACATAGTGTTGGAAGTTCTGGCTAGGGCAATCAGGCAAGAGAAAGAAATCAAGGGTATTCTGTTAGGAAAAGAAGAAGTCAAATTGTCCCTCTTTGCAGATGACATGATTGTATATTTAGAAAACCCCATTGTCTCAGCCCAAAATCTCCTTAAGCTGATAAGCAACTTCAGCAAAGTCTCAGGATACAAAATTAATGTGCAAAAATCACAAGCATTCTTATACACCAGTAACAGACAAACAGAGAGCCAAATCAGGAATGAACTTCCATTCACAATTGCTTCAAAGAGAATCAAATACCTAGGAATCCAACTTACAAGGGATGTAAAGGACCTCTTCAAGGAGAACTATGAACCACTGCTCAGTGAAAAAAAAGAGGACACAAACAAATGGAAGAACATACCATGCTCATGGATAGGAAGAATCAATATCGTGAAAATGGCCTTACTGCCCAAGGTAATTTATAGATTCAATGCCATCCCCATCAAGCTACCAATAAGTTTCTTCACAGAATTGGAAAAAACTGCCTTAAAGTTCATATGGAACCAAAAAAGAGCCCGCATCTCCAAGACAATCCTAAGTCAAAAGAACAAAGCTGGAGGCATCACGCTACCTGACTTCAAACTATACTACAAGGCTACAGTAACCAAAACAGCATGGTACTGGTACCAAAACAGAGATATAGACCAATGGAACAGAACAGAGTCCTCAGAAATAATACCACACATCTACAGCCATCTGATCTTTGACAAACCTGAGAGAAACAAGAAATGGGGAAAGGATTCCCTATTTAATAAATGGTGCTGGGAAAATTGGCTAGCCGTAAGTAGAAAGCTGAAACTGGATCCTTTCCTTACTCCTTACACGAAAATTAATTCAAGATGGATTAGAGACTTAAATGTTAGACCTAATACCATAAAAACCCTAGAGGAAAACCTAGGTAGTACCATTCAGGACATAGGCATGGGCAACGACTTCATGTCTAAAACACCAAAAGCAACAGCAGCAAAAGCCAAAATTGACAAATGGGATCTAATTAAAGTAAAGAGCTTCTGCACAGCAAAAGAAACTACCATCAGAGTGAACAGGCAACCTACAGAATGGGAGAAAATTTTTGCAATCTACTCATCTGACAAAGGACTAATATCCAGAACCTACGAGAACTCAAACAAATTTACAAGAAAAAAACAAACAACCCCATCAAAAAGTGGGCAAAGGATATGAACAGACATTTCTCAAAAGAAGACATTCATACAGCCAACAGACACATGAAAAAATGCTCATCATCACTGGCCATCAGAGAAATGCAAATCAAAACCACAATGAGATACCATCTGACACCAGTTAGAATGGCGATCATTCAAAAGTCAGGAAACAACAGGTGCTGGAGAGGATGTGGAGAAATAGGAACACTTTTACACTGTTGGTGGGATTGTAAACTAGTTCAACCATTATGGAAAACAGTATGGTGATTCCTCAAGGATCTAGAACTAGATGTACCATATGACCCAGCCATCCCATTACTGGGTATATACCCAAAGGATTATAAATCATGCTGCTATAAAGACACATGCACATGTATGTTTATTGCGGTACTATTCACAATAGCAAAGACTTGGAATCAACCCAAATGTCCATCAGTGACAGACTGGATTAAGAAAATGTGGCACATATACACCATGGAATACTATGCAGCCATCAAAAAGGATGAGTTTGTGTCCTTTGTAGGGACATGGATGCAACTGGAAACCATCATTCTTAGCAAACTATCACAAGAACAGAAAACCAAACACCGCATGTTCTCACTCATAGGTGGGAACTGAACAATGAGATCACGTGGACTTGGGAAGGGGAACATCACACACCGGGGCCTATCATGGGGAGGGGGGAGGGGGGAGGGATTGCACTGGGAGTTATACCTGATGTAAATGACGAGTTGATGGGTCCTGACGAGTTGATGGGTGCAGCACACCAACATGGCACAAGTATACATATGTAACAAACCTGCACGTTATGCACAGGTACCCTAGAACTTAAAGTATAATAATAATAAAAAATAAATAAATTTTTTAAAAATGACAGACTAAAAAAGTAGGTGAGCTCAGAGCAGTCAGTGATGGAAAGTCAAACATGCCAAGTGGCCAGCATGGAGTAGAGTGTCAGGAAAGGTGGATGGAGGCACAGTGTGGCCAGCACAGCCATCCCTACTCCTTTTTTTTTTTTTTTTTTTTTTTGAGACGGAATCTCACTGTGTCGCCCAGGCTGGAGTGCAATGCCACTATCTTGGCTTCCTGCAACCTCCCCCTTCCGAGTTCAAGCGATTCTCCTGCTTCAGCCTCCCAAGTAGCTGAGAATACAGGCGCACCACCACTCCCGGGTGATTTTTTGTTTGTTTGCTTGTTTTTGTTTTTGTTTTAGGAGAGATAGGGTTTCACCGTGGTAGCCAGGATAGTCTCGATCTCCTGACCTCATGATCTGCCCACCTCGCCCTTCCACAGTGCTGGGATTACAGGCGTGAGCCACCGCGCCCGGCCGCCATCCCTATTCTTTACAGACAGCATCAATCTCACTGGTGGGTCCCTGTGCAGTCCAACTTGCTCCATGTCTGAATGTCAGTCCTCGATAGCAAGGAGACAAGTTTAAAGTAGGGAATGTCTTCTTTTTTCCTTTTACAAAACACAATGATGATAAGACACAATAGTGGAGTTAGGATGAAGGAGAGGTAGATATAAAGATATGGAGGGACGTCCCTTGAGGGATAGAAATAGTTTCACTGATGAAATGCCTAAAGGAGAAAGAGGAGAGACAGATGAGACAATTATCTCAAAGGAGGAAAATGGTAAAAAGGCAAAGAATTAATGTGTGTGAACTGGTGCATGGTAAGTACTATAAATATCTTAGTTGTAATACTGTTAGTCAATCAAGGATTTTCAGTTACTGTTCTTACAACGATTTTAACTGTTATTGTAACTACTATCACTGCTATTATGACAACTACTATAACTATTGTTACAACTACTGTGTCTGCTAGTACAATAACTACTATTATGACTGCTACTATAGCTACTATTACTGCTGTCATGGGATCCTTGAGGTGTCGTTTCATCAGCCAGAAACCTCTGTGGCTGGCGGCACCTTCTGCCTGAGTATTGCTCGTGCCCACTGGGCTTGTTCTGCCCACTTGGCCTGGCAGGCTGTGCTTGGCTCCCGCCACCAGCCCAGATCCCACGCCTGCCCAGGGAGAGCTAGGCGCAGAGTGGCAAGGGGTGTGTGGGTGAGTGAGCGCAGTGTCTGGCAACAGCCAGACATACCGGCTGCTGCAGTGGGGCAGGCAGCTCCAGGCTCCAGCACAGGTGTGGCTCTGCATGAGGCTGCAGCTGGACCAGATGTACTGCATGTGGATTCTGCTGCAGGTACCCGTTTGGATGAGGGGAACACGGTGGCTCCTGGAAGCTTGGAGATGCCAGGAACCACAGAGCCCCAATGAGAGTGTCACAGCCCTGGCTCAGCGAGACCCTAGGTCTGGGCTCCCAAAAGGAACACGGCTCTTCTCTCCTTCTCGTCACCTGCAACGTGGCAAGCAAGGGAGCGTGTTTCAGGCCTGTTTGTGTTACAGCTCTTTGAGTCCCGCCGGGCGGGTCCTGAGTTCTTGTCCTGTGTCCAGGGAGACGAGGTATGCGGACAAATGGAGGCTGAGCAAGGTGGAGAAGAGCTTTATTGAGTGGCAGAACAGTTCTCAGGAGACCCGAAGTGGGTAGCTCCTTTTTGCAGGCAGGTTGTCCCTCCTTTCCTCAGGAAGGCTGGCCCAACAAGTTGAGGAGACCCACAGTGGGCTTCTCCCTCTCGCAGCCGGTACTCCTGACTTCTGTGTGAGTCTGGCTGGGTCTGGGGGTTTTTATGGGTTCAGAAGGGAGGCAGTGCATGCTGATTGGTCCATGGGTGGCCATGGGTGGGCCTGGAAAAAGAACCATAAGTGCTCAGTCCAGGCCACAGACTCCGACCGGAACTGATGGCGGGGCCTCCAGGATTGAAGCCATCCCTGGCTTGAAGGTGGGGCTTCACTAGGACCCGTCCCTTTCTGTCCAGTAGCCTGTCTTCCTCTTGCTGCCATCAACATGCCCTTCGCAGCACCCAGGCTGTTCGTGTTGAAGGGTGCCTCTAGGCCTCAACCCAGCAGCCCACAGCACTTCCTCGCCACTCTCCCGAGCTCATCAGTGCCCAAAGTCCAAAGCGGGCTGGGGAGGCAGGGAGCTGGTGTAACAGCGCCTCCCTGAGCATGCGCACACCTGGCCAGGTTGCAACAGCACCCAGGCTTGGCCATAACTTTGCTCCAAAATTGAAGTGGGCACAGAGAGCAGGCAGAGGCCAGGAATGGGAGCAAGAAGGCCACGAAAGCACAGGGATGCCTAGGTCTGCGGCGGCAGCTCTGCAGCTGTGCCCCAAGCACGGGGCTCCCCACACTTTAACTCGTTAGGGGGCGAGTCTCCTGCCTGTTCCCAGCTACCCCCGCCCCGCCTCCCACCCACCCTGGCTTTGCTGAGTGCGCAGCTCTGGCGGCACCTCCCCTTCTGCAGCCGTTGTCTTTGCAGCGGCAGCTCCAGACAGGTGGCCGGTGCCATCACTGCTACTACTACAATTACTATCATGACTACTTCTGTAACTATGGTCAATCTATTTTATAGGGTTGTTATGAAAGACACTATATGTAAAGCTTATACATATGTGCTTGGCATACTGTGTGCCCTCAATAACTCTATAGCATGTCTATATGTCTATTTTTATTTATTTTTATTTTATTTCTTCTTCTTTTTCTTCCTTTCTGTTTTTTGTTTTTGTTTGTTTGAGAGATACAGGGTCTCACTTTGTTGCTTGGGTGTCCAGGCTGGAGTGCAGTGGTGTGATTATGGCTCACTTCAGCCTCAACCTCCTGGACTCAAGCAGTCCTCCCACCTCAGCCTCCCAAGTAGCTGGCACTACAGGTGCGATACACCATGCCTGGCTAATTTTTTTTTTGTTGTTATTTATAGAGATGGGGTCTCACTATGTTGTCCAGGCTGGTCTTGACTCTTGGGCTAAAGCAATTATCCTGCCTCAGCCTCCCAAAGTGCTGGAATTGCAGGTGTGAGACATCACACCTGGCCTGTAGAGCATGTTTAGAGGTGGATTGTTTGAGCCTTATTTTTATGGTAGCATTTATGTACAAGGTTGTAAAGATATATTGGGAGGAAATTGTCTTATGGTCTTGAATGCCAGGGAGTTTGGATTTAAATTTTAAAGGAATCCCTCAAAATTTGTAACTAGGGAGTGAAAACTTACAGACTGCTAGTTGAGGAAGACTAAATCTGGCAGTAAAGTACAGCCTAAAGACAGAAAAAAAGTGAAATAGAAAATTTTATTACAATGCTATTGTACTAGTTCAGGCATAAGCTGATAAAAGCCTGAAATAACACAGGGACCATGGGATTGAAGGGCTTGCATGAATATCAGCAGCAGCATCAAGTTTAGAGACTTTTGTCAGAAAAGGAGAAAACTAAGGTAACTCCAAGTCCTCAAATCTGAGCGCAATAGACACCATTGTCCTTCTTCAACCCCATCAATCTGAATATATCTAGTCACTTGGAGGAAGAGGAACAGTTATTGAGTACATACAATGTGCCAAGCTCTTATGTATGAGCTTTACATACAGCCACTTTCATAACAACCCTAAAAAATAGATTGGTGCTTGTCATATTAGTAGTCATAAGAGTAATTGTAGTGATAGAAGTGATAGTAGTTGTAGTAACAGTCACAATACTAGTTGTAGTAATAATAACTACAAATCCTTGATAGATTAATAATAATATTACAATTAAGATATCAATAACATTTACTATGCACCAGATAGTTCATATACATTATCACAAATTATTATATAAAACTTTAAATGTGAGTATTATTATACCCATTTGTTCAATGAGAACATTCAGAATCAGATAGATTAAATAACTTTCTACCAATTAGAGAACAGAGAGCTCAGACTGGGCGCGGTGGCTCACACCTGTAATCCCAGTGCTTTGGGAGGCTGAGGCAGGCAGATCATGAGGTCAGGAGTTCAAGGCCAGCCTAGCCAACATGGTGAAATCCCATCTCTACTAAAAACACAAACAATTAGCTGGACATGGTAGCAGGCACCTGTAATCCTAGCTACTCGGGAGGCTGAGGCAGGAGAATTGCTTGAACCCTGGAGGTGAAGGCTGCAGTGAGCCGAGACCACACCACTGCACTCCAGCCTGGGCAACAGAGCGAGACTCCATCTCAAAGAAATAAAAAATAAAAAATA
Organism: Macaca fascicularis; assembly: GCF_037993035.2. Lineage (NCBI taxonomy): Eukaryota > Metazoa > Chordata > Mammalia > Primates > Cercopithecidae > Macaca > Macaca fascicularis. The sequence goes on from NC_088381.1 coordinate 78,672,598, forward strand.
AATAAATAAAAGAGAGAGAGAGAGAGAATAGAGAGCTCAAACTATGACTGCCTGGGTCTGAAGTTCATTGTCTTCGCAGCAAGGGATTTGGATACTCCTAGATGAAAGCCCAAGGTTCAGTTTTTGGCTCACTGATTTGCAGTCTAAGGAACTCAATTTTACCAGTTTACCCTGTATCTATTAGGCTTTGAAGTTGTCAGTAGGAATCAAATGACAATAGTCTTGAATAAATTGGAAGAGTCTACATTAAGGTACCCTCAGGATATATCTATTAAGACAACTGGCCTTTATCACTTACTTAAGGAAACCCTTCTTCTGGAAAGCAGGTCAAACTAGAATATGAAATAACAAACCAGAGACCTGCTGGTTGCACCAATAACTAGATAGTAGAAGAAATTGATGTTCTTAAGAAATATCTCCATCACTAAGATTTCTTAATAAATATCTCATGATATTTAGTTCTGTATAATTGAGAGTGATTCCCTACATCTGAGCCCCTTTTCTCCAGCCAGGGCCACTGGAAATGCCTGAAATAAAGCAGTGGCCTTGGGAATAGAAGGGCTACCATGAATAGCAACAGCAGCATCAAGTGTAGAGATTTTCATTAGAAAGGAAAGAGACTGAGATAACTCAAAGTCCTAAAATCTGGGTGTAGTAGACAACGGATATTCCCCTAGATAATCTGAAAGTGTTGGTTATTCTGTTCCAAGGAAATAGAATTTTATTCTGTCATTAACACCAGAACAGAATAGTGTTGATGACAGAATTCCATTTAGAAGATTCTATTCCCTTGGCAGTAGTTTATTGTGAATTTACCATTACTTTCACTTGAGATTCCCTCTCTTAGGATTCCTGAAAGGCAATCCTGTGCTCTATCCTGAAAACACAGTGACTTCAGAATGACAGTTATTGTGATGAAAACGTCAGTCCCTCTTCTTCTTTATAAAAGGCAGTGTCCATGTGGATCAGAAGAAAATATGCCCTGAAGTCCTATGTAACTGAACCCCATAGAGATCCCTGGAAAGATTGATTAGACTAAAAATGTATTGCTCGTCCCCTCTACCTAATCCCACATTTCTCAAGTAGATGGAGAGAAGCACACACATGCACAAGCAATGTATGGGAATGAGTTTCTAGTTGATAGATGAAAAAAGAGAAACTACTTGCATTAAGAATATTTGCCTTTTGGACATGTTAAAACACCCATTAATGCAACTTAGAGACTTAAAACCCCTCTAGAGAAGTTTTCTGATTTATGAGGGCAAAGGGGCCTCAATTTGTTATGCAGTTTAAATTCCAAGCAAAATTTCCATCAACAACCTGAATGTCTGAAAGGAACCTCAGGTTATGCATTTGCGGAACAGGATGATTAATACAAATCTTGCTGTTTTAGCACCGACGAGAGACAGACCCAGGACTCCGAAAATTTAGCAGGGAAGAGTCCCTTCTGGGCCCTCTCTAGGGACAGACCCAGGACTCTGAAAATCTAGCAGGATAAGAGTCCATTCTGGGCCCTCTCTAGGGTGACTTTGAAAAGGGATACTGCTGCTGGCTTTCAGAAAGGCAGAAAGGACCATGGTTCTGTAATCTTCTTCCACTTATTTCAAATGGTTTCGATTTGCAGGGCTGCCTTCTGACTCTCGTTATTTCGCATTATAGTCCAAAGAGCAAATTTTCCCTCTTCTACCTCTGTCATCTTTTCTGAATTCTGCATTCCAAAAAACTAAATATAATCTTTATTTCAATAAATTCTCATTTACTATTAAAAAAGAAAATTGGTTATAGTCCTGATTCGATCATTACAAATTGCACCTTTGCTGCTTTACAAAAGTACCCTTCTTGGCCTCAATCATATCATGATTAAAATAAGAAAATAATCTGCCATGACTAATTTATTGTATTTATTATAAAATTTAATGAATTATTGTAGGAAACATTTAATATTACTTCTTTCCACAGTACTTCATTTATAGCACATAGAACGAACTTACTGGTTTATACACCTATCTGTTCATCAGAAAGAGAGATCTCTATGTCTATTCATTCTTTCATTAGTTAATTATTTCATGCACTTATCAATTGACAACTATGTATCTGCCAGGCACTTTTATAGGCACTGGGGTCTTTTCTAGGCTTCCCTCACTATCAATATAAAAGCTTCCCTGGGGTGATCTCATTACTTTTATTACATGTTAATTGCTCACAAACTTGTATATCCAGCAAAATTTCTCTTCTGTATTATAACCTAAATACTAACTAAGCATGTCCTCTTAACGATCCTTCAGGTAACTGAATCTTATACCTAAAGATGCCTAAAGATGAACAAGGAGTCCCACACCTTTCTCCCCATTTGTTGACATTAAAAACAAACAAAATCCTGAGGTTTATCATTCACTTATTCCCATCTTTCACACAAACTCTCACAATAAGGTCAATTAACCACCCGATGCTGTCAATCTATTGCCTAAATATTTCTTGAATCTATCTATTTTAATTTATTTTTACTACTGCTATAATGAGGCAGACCGTCATAATTTGTCCCCAATTATACTGTAACAGGTTCCTAATTAATTCCCCCTGCTTCAGCCTTTTCCCCATTTTTATCCATCCTCCTCACAGTAGCCTAAGGAGATTTGCTAATTTGAGTCCTGGGAGACGAGATGGGGAAGATGGGCTGAAGCTGCAACATGAAGGTCTATTATGAGCAGTTGGCACCTCCTACAGTGCCTGCCACTTGGTAAGTTCTCAGTTCGCTTATTTGTTGTTGTTTCTGAAATACAGGAAAGCATTTTGAAAATGACAGGATTCCACAGAATTATGTTCCATATAACATATTTTCGCCTAAAGGTAATGACATTTACTCCAGTGAAGTGTTTCCCCTTCCTTCCTTCCTGGATTAAGAATGTAAGCCATTACATTGTTATGTATTCTTACCAAAGGAACTTCTAAATGTCAGAGGTAAGTGAAATCTCAAGATATGAATGGAAATGTCACCTTGCAAATTCATTGAAATTTTTATTCTAGTGGAAATTGGATAAATCTTATGAAATATAGAGAAGTGAGGAAGTGTTTGGGAAATGGCAATCTGACCAAGAGAAATCGATTTAAAGTTCATCCTTGTAAGTTGCTACTGATGTGGAAAAATCTCAGCAAAATTGTGGCTGAGGCTGGAGTATTACGACTATAGATGGACATTGACTTTTTATTTAATTTTTTTTTTGTTTTTATGGATACATAGTAGGTGTATATATTTAAGGGATTTATGAGGTATTTTGATACAGGCGTACAATGTGAATTAATCAAATCAGAGTAAATGAGGTATCCATCAATTCAAGCATTTATTCTCGACTTTGTTATTGAACCCTGCAAAGTTATGAGCACTAAAATATCTTGTATGGCCTTCCAGAGATACTTTTCTCTATATTCCAAATGTATTCCCTACACTCAATAATTTATTTGTTTTATTTACTGCTAGTTTATGGAAAGTCTTGAGTTATCAGATGAGACAATTTTTTTTTTTTTTTTTTTTTTTTTTTTTTTGAGACGGAGTCTCGCTCTGTCGCCCAGGCTGGAGTGCAGTGGCCGGATCTCAGCTCACTGCAAGCTCCGCCTCCCGGGTTCCCGCCATTCTCCTGCCTCAGCCTCCCGAGTAGCTGGGACCACAGGCGCCGCCACCTCGCCCGGCTAATTTTTTGTGTTTTTAGTAGAGACGGGGTTTCGCCGTGTTAGCCAGGATGGTCTCGATCCCCTGACCTTGTGATCCGCCCGTCTCGGCCTCCCAAAGTGCTGGGATTACAGGCTTGAGCGAGACAAATTTTTAAAAAGAGAATTGGCCAGCTGCTACTTGGGAGGCTGAGGCAGGAGAATGGCATGAACCCGGGAGGCGGAGCTTGCAGTGAGCAGAGATCGTGCCACTGTACTCCAGCCTGGGTCACAGAGCCAGACTCCGTCTCAAAAAAAAAAAAAGTGAATTGAATCAAAACCTCACGTAGAATTTATAAAATCACAGCTTTGTGATGTTTGCTTTTCTGCTTCTGAAATAAAAACATTATCATATTTAAATAACTCATAGTGTGACAAAGGATAAAATTGTCTGTATAGACTGACCTAGAGAGACAGTATTTATGTCTTCAACAGCACAAACCTTAGACATCTTGGCACAAAGTGAATGCTCACTAAATATATGAAGCATAAATGTAAAAAATTCTTATTGCTCAGAACTCATTCCTGTATCTCTTAAAATCACTCCAAATGTGTTAATGAAGGTTCATGAAAAAACAGTATGCACAAACATTTCCTAAACTTCCTCAAAATTCCTAAAAAGCTGAAAGAAATGTACATTTGAATTTCATTTCATTTATTTGCTCAGATGAGCTGCGTTAAGTAAGAACTTAACATCTCTGGACCTCAAGTATTTCATCTGTAAAATGGGAATAATTATAGTACCTATATCACATGAAGTATTTAGCAAAGTGCTGGGCAGTATGTCACTCCTGGCAAGTACTTATGTGTGCCTATGCTGGCAGAATGTCACTTCTTAGATTCTACAAAAAGAGTGTTTGGAACCTGTTTCATCAAAGTGCAGGTTCAATTCTGTGATATAAAACAGCACATCACAAAGCATTTTCACAGATAGCTTGTTTCTAGTTTTTAGGCCTGGATATTCATATTTCCTTATAAGTCCTCAATAGGTTCGGAAACTTTGACGGTGCCAAGCTATCTGTGAAACAAGCTATCTGTGAAAACACTTTGTGATGTGCTGTGTTATCTCACAGAATTGAGCTCAGGCTGTGCCTGAGTTCAACAGGGTGTGAATAAAGAATTACCCTTCCACAACGAGGCTTCAAACAACAAATATTTGTAAAACACTGATGATAACACAATCCACAAGGCCCTTGCACCTGGTGTGCACTTTTCGATCTGGCAAATGCTTTTCTCCTATTCATTCTTACAGTCAGAAAACATCAGAAGTTTACTTTCATCTGACAGGAGCAGAAGTATTCCTTACTTTCTTGTTTCATGGATAAATTGTCTCTAGAGATCTATGTTAAAATATATTCATTGTATCACACGACATCACACTTTTACATTAAATGGGCAAAATCATGCTGATAATTTGTAGGAAACTGGAAATAGCAGGAACATTAGGAACATTAGGCACCCTGCTGAGACACTTGTTTTCCATTGGAAGCAAGATAGAAAAAAAATGAATACACTAAAATCTACCACCTCTGTGAAATGTCTGAGAATCCTGAGAATTGCAGCATATTGGAATAAATTTCCCTTTTCAAGTGAAGAACCAGTAGGCTCGCTTTGCATTCCCTACCTTAAGAGGACAGAAGACACATCTCTCAGTTGCTGTCTTTGGAATTTGTTGGCAGTATTGGAGAGTTTGAAAGCAGCTAAATTAATTTGCCAAGTGGCTTGAAAACCTGCAAATTTGAGATGGAACCTAAGACAGACATATCTCTCTACCTGTACAAATGATTACGTACATTGGCCCTTTGGGCTCAGTAAGAGCAATGATAACTAGAATTTCAGTGGTGGTTCAGAGTGCTTTATGGAATCTATAGTAAGCTCTGTTAGACGAATCACAAAAGAAATATCTAGAATTTGGAAGCAAAGCCCTATTATCATTGGTTAAGTACCTATTCTGTGTGCAGTGCCTCTTGTTTTACTTCTGGGCTCTGTTAGATTCTAAATTCTTGGGCATAATCCAAACTGTTCCTGATGAATGTGACATTTTCTGATCCAACCATTTGGAGAGTGTCCTTGAAACTACTAAAGGCAGTGATAAAGTTATTGAAACCTCTATTCTATGTTGGGAGAATCACCAAGAACTAAGCTCGGTTATTAATAATTATGGTTTGTATTGGTCTACTTGACAAAGAACTCTGACCAATTGAGAGCTGGCTGAATATCAGGGGGACATAGTATGAGTAATAGGCAGGACCAGTTGTAGAAATAAGTAATGTAGTGTATGCAAATTTTATTTTTTGATTTTTTTAATATTGTGACAAATATTTTATCTTCTCTTTCCATTGTTTCTACTTATACTGGTAGTATTTATGGTGGTTAAAGTTAACATTATTTCAAAGTTTCACAATATTTGAATGGAAAATCAAGAGAGCAAAAGGAAGAGGGAATATCGATCTAGACAGTTCAGACTTTCTGCCAGTTTAAAAAATGTGAGATATTAGATTGTCTCTAGTTATAAGTAGAATCCGTTTTCAAGTGTAATCTCTATAGCGAAAAAATGGAAAGGATGCATGAGTATACTTGATGAAGTTTTATAAATTGAACAAAGTGTATAACCAGCATCCAAATCAAGAAATACATTGTTGCTAGCAACAGTGAAAGGAAGGAGGAGGAAAGGAATGAAGGGAGGTAGTTAAGATGCTGAATAATAAAGGAATGGTTAAAAAGCACACCGATATATTATTGGGTGACAGCATACTATGCTAATCTTATTGTAGAAGAATAATAATGTGTACCATTTAAAGTTTTTGCTGCAAGCAAAGGAAACCAATTCTGACTCTGATAATAAACAGAATGGAGTTGACTGGAAGGATGTTGGCAATTCAAAAATTATGGAGAAATCAAGATGGAATGGTAGGCTTTTTTTGTGTGTAGAAACTACAGAGGTGGGTGGGCACATAGCTGAAATAGTCTAGTTATGGTGCTGCTAGTGGAACTGAATGAACTGCAACCATTTTCATCGTCATTCAGTTCCAGAAATACAACCAGCATAATTCAACTCATCTTTTATAACCATAAATAAAGTTGACCCTTTTAGAAGTCAGTAGGGGCTGCTAGCTTGCTTCCTTTTTCCCTCCCTCCCTCCCTTCCTTCCTTCCTATGCAATCCTGTTGAGAATTTTGTAACGCACATATCATTTTGCATATTTGTAATAGTTTTTTCAAGAGGATTTTTTAGAATCAGAAGTGCTGAGTAATTATGTGTATATATTTTTAAAGTTTTTAATGAATGTTCCCAGATTTTCTTTGAGGAAGAATTACCAATTTATGCTTCATCACCACTCTATGACTCTTCAGTTTTCTTCATTTTTGCCCAGACTAGTGGAAACATGTTAGCAATTTTTTTTGTGCATCATTGTATCAACCTCTCTTTTTATTTGAGACAGGCTTTCCTGTGGGGAAAAGAAAGAAAGACCAGACTGTTACTGTGTCTATATAGAAAGAAGCAGACATCAGAGACTCCATTTTGTTCTGTATTTGAGATGCTGTTAATCTGTGACCCTGCCCCCAACCTTGTCCTTGCAAGAGACATGTGCTATGGTGACTCAAGGTTTAAAGGATTTTGGGCTGTGCAGGGTGTGCTTTGTTAAACAAGTGCCTGAAGGCAGCTTGCTGGTTAAAAGTCATCACCATTGTCTTAATCTCAAGTACCCAGGGATACGCACACTGCCAAAGGTCACAGGGACCTCTGCCTAGGAAAGCTAGGTATTGTCCAAGGTTTCTCCCCATGTGATGGTTTGAAATATGGCCTCGTGGGAAGGGAAAGACCTGATCGTCCCCCAGCCTGACACCCGTGAAGGGTCTGTGCTGAGGAGGACCAGTACCAGAGGAAAGAAGGCCTCTTGGTGGTTGTTGGCAGTTGAGATAGAGAAAAGCATCTGTCTCCTGCCCATCCCTGGGCAATGAACATCTCGGTATAAAACCCGATTGTATGTTCTGTTTACTGAGAAAGGAGAAAACCGCCTTAGGGTGAAAGGTGGACTTGCTAGCGCAATGCTGCTCTTTGTGCACTAAAAAGGTTTATGGAGATGTTTACATATGCATATCAAGGCACAGCACTTTTCCTTAAACTTATTCATGTCACAGAGATCTTTATTCCTATGTCTTACTGCTGACTTTCTCCCTACGATGATCCTATTATCCTGCCACTTCCTTTTCTTTAAGATGGTAAAGATAATTATCAATAAATACTAAGGGAACTCAGAGACCGGTGCCGGCATGGGTCCTCGGTATGCTGAGCGCCGGTCCCCTGGGCCCACTTTTTCTTTCTCTATACTTTGTCTCTGTATCTCATTTCTTTTCTCAAGTCTCTCATTCCACCTAACGAGAAATGCCCACAGGTGTGGAGGGGCAGGCCACCCCTTCACTTTCCCAATAATAAAAATTTATAGCTTGATGAAGAGTGAGCACTGCTGTTGGATAAATCTATATTTTATACTATAAAGACAGTATAATTGACATTTAGTAATAAGTTGTGTGTCATCCATTCAAGATTACCTTTAATGAATTATCTCCTAAATTTGCATGCTAGGTCACTTCATCCTATCTTCTTTCAATAATGTTTGATTTTTATCACTTGATATTATTAGCCGCTAATTAGTAAAAGATTATCCTGTTTTCAAGGCAATGATAAAGCTTTCAAAGAAAATAATTTTTCTTTTCTCATGCGAGAGGGGATAAAACATTGTGTTTTACAAAGTTGGCCCCACTACCACATTTTACAATGTCTTGCTCTTCAGATGTTATTTTAAACATGATAGAAAGAGCTCTTAAGTGACCTTCAATTTATCCAACCTCCAGACTGACACTCTGTTCCTTCACAGATGCCCACAGAACATTAAATGCTTAAGTTCTAATAGGCTACACCCTTCTTTTCAAACCAAAAGATAGCTTTTGCTTTTTACTTCCAAGGTTGTTTGTTTCAAGTACATTTGTTCTTTTAATTGCATAATTTAAATAAGAATTATTCAAAGCAATATGAGTGTGGAAAGAAATTCATTTTCAAAAGACCAAGTTCAATGACATTGAGCAATGACTTAAATAACTTGATCAAGATAATTGGTTTAAAAATGTTAGCAAATAAGAATGATTGAAGAAAAAAATTACACATCTAGAACAATTTTGCATTCAGATAGCTTTGCATCTGTCTTTAAATTCCAGACATCCTTTAAAGAAACCAAAACTGGAGTTCTTATATAATGAAACATGGGCATAACATACAAAATTGATGACACCGATATTCACGTAGCTGGCTCTATCTATAGTAAACACACACATACACAAATCAGCTCTAGCCCTACATCAAATGGTTTCCAAATGAGCTTACATTAATAGATATTAACTTACAATGTATTCTCTGAGACATGTGCAAACCATTTTTAATAATTTATTACTTTGATTCAATTTTAAAATTAACCAAACAAACTAGGTGCTATATTTTGGATATAATTTGTCTGGCCACACCAGGTCTCATGTTGAAATTGATCCCGTGTTGGAGGTGAGGCCTAGTGGGAGGTGTTTGGGTCTTGGGGGCAGATTCCTCATGGCTTGGTGCCATTCTCCTATTCTTGCAGGAGCGAGTGAGTTCTCAGTCTTAGTTCCTGTGAGAACTGCTTGTGGAAAAGAGGTGGACACCTCCTCCTTTCTCACTTCCTTCCTCTCTTGCCACATGACACCTGCCCCCCTTTGCCTTCCACCATGAGTGGAAGCTTCCAGAGCCCCTCAACAAAAGCAGGTGCTGGTGCCATTCCTCTTGTGTAGCCTGCAGAGCCAGGAACAAAATAAACCTCTTTTCTTTATAAATTACCCAGCCTCAGGTATTCCTTTATAGCAACACAAATGGACCAAGACACCAGATATTGTCCCATTTTGCTTATGTCTCAGGTTTTTCTACAGAATGGAAGATAGGAAGAACACTTCAGTAATAGCACATTATATCTCAGATGTGTCACAACTAATGTCACAAATAATGCCACAGAAAACTATATGCCAATTTTTAATTATCTTTTTTCCTAACACAAGTACAAGGTAACTCAAAATAACGTGGATTTTGTTTTCACTTTATAAAAATCCATATATTTCTTCCTTCTAAATATTTGCCACAGTCTTTGTCCTTCACTCTCTTTGTTCCTTTCGGTTGTTTTTTACACAGATGAAAAACACTCACTGAAGTCAAAGTACACTTGCATCTGCATGATGATTAGCAACAGATGAGAACTGATGTGGCTGAAGGGTGATAAAGTCCATTCAAAAATTAAACCATGAGAGACAAATACATAGGTATAGCAAAGGTCATCTGTCTGAGGTGGATATGCATTTCCACTAAGAATATCTGGTTGCTTAGAAGCTGTTTTCCTTTTGGCACACTCTCAATGACACTATCTCAACACTTCTTCAAGTGTTTGTGTAGATTTAAGGTGATGCTTAACATCTCTGCATTTCTCATGTTGCCCACTGGAAATGTATGTGATAAAAATACGTATTATATATGTTCTAAAGGAATGACCACGGATAAGATGATCAAGAATGTTTTGTGATTGCTTTATTGAAACATAGTCTCTCAGAACTCCCTTGATTCTTCTTTACCTTATGTCAATATTCCTTTCACTTTTTGATTGATAATATTTATTATTAAAAATTCAGCTTTTGACTCCTGAGTCCTAAACATAACTGATTTGTTTTATGCGACCACCGGAGCAGGCGCCAGAGATGAGGCAAGTAGGCAAGGTAAAAAAACTTTATTCGCTAGCCAATGCGAAGGAGGAAAGGGCGAGGTTCACCGGTCTCCGGCGGTGGAGGCCGAGGAGGTCGCTCCGGCGTTCTCAGGCTCCAGCGTTCTCGGGCGAGGTTCCTAGGTCCGCATATGAGGAGGAGCCCAGGAAGTTCGCGCCGATGTCTTCCGGGAGCGGCCTTTTATGGATGGGGCTTGAGGTGGGCAGGACAGGGGCGGGGGTAAGGGCGTCTTCATAGGTGTGGCTGGGTAAGTTTCGATTTCTTTGTTTTGACGTCACAATGCGCAGGGGCGGACAGTGGGTGTTTTTCCCGGGCGTGGGAAAGTCACTGATGAAGAACCCGGAACTGCGCCATCTTGTTTACCTTCTTTACCTTCTTCCATCTTGTCCTTTCTCCCTCACCCGAACAATAACTTCATTCATAACCTCAGGAGAATTTAATATATAGACTAAAAGATTATTTGTTCTATGTGATGGCTCATATTTTTTACAGTTAATCTAGGATTTGTTGATTAATTTTAAATTTACTTTAAAATTCATAATAGATATTTAATCCCTTCATAATCTGAAGACTCTTTACTCAATATTTTAGTAATATCTCTAGTCCACTAAGGCCTTAGGTGCTCATGCTAGTATTTTACCAGCTCCCTCCTCACCAGACCATGTGCAATTGGGATTGCTTTACTTTTATGAGTATGGTGGTGTGAGGGATTATTAACAAAAGAAGTCTTTTTAAACACAGGAACACTGTATCTCTCAGTACAGCTGGCTCCCAGATTGTCACAGCATCAGAGTGCTGCTTAAAGCACATCTTTTCATGCCATTTACTATTTGTTCACTTCTAGGTTCCATATATGACCTGCAGAATGCACCCAAAAAGGGAGTTCAAGGGCCAATCTTTCATGGGCAATTACATGTAGATTTCTAATTGCTGATCCTAATGATCAGTGGTTTCTCCTTTGGGTCAGATGTATTATTGCTGTAGAACCAGAATGCTGTCACTCAAAGTGATCCTTAGTCATTAACTCATTGGTCAGGCCAAGCGTATAATAACACTGCATTTTCAGAAGCTAGAAAGCAAGTTTGGACAAGCAAGGATGGTCAACTCACCTAAAACTACGTGGTAGCAGCAGCAGCACATGAAAGATAAGGTGTTCACATCTCCACAGACTAGAGAGTATTTAGGGAAACAAAACACCTCTAATTTTTATACTTTGGCTGCGACATTTTCACAGTACTTTTTTGGACTGAGAACAAATAGTATTTCCACAATGACAAAGGCATTGGAAACATCTAGAATAGAACATACCAACCTCTTCTGTGTGAAAGCATGTGCACTTAAAACAAATGGTCTCTTACCGGTAATTGGCACATAGCAGGTGTTCAGAAACTTTGTGCATCAGATTAAATGAGAGAACTGGAGGCACAGCAGGTTCAAGCATTTTCTGAAATACTTGCATATTGGAAGGGTAGAATTCATGAACACAAAACCATTTTATAGTTTTGTTGAAAGGTTTTGTTACATTTAGAAAGTAAAGAAATTTGAAAAGAAATCAAGTCTCCTTAAAATAAGAAAGACCTTGTCAAATGGGTTATATATGGTTCTATGTATTTAAAAAAACACACGGTAGAATGTGGACTAGAAGAAGTGATGTTGGTAGCACACCAATAGTAGACATTCTTCTTCCTGCAAGGACACAAGAAAAAGAATTTGATATGATATCAGAAATGAGGCCATTTTTATGTCAACTATCAGCAAAGAGATAAAAACATTTTAAGATCAGAAATAGAAAAGTTCACAATGAGCCAGTGAACATGGGGTTTTTATATTAAGTTTTCCTAAAGAGCTGAAGTTCTAGAGTTCAAGACTTGTCTCTAGGAGGAGAGATTTGAGACTACAAACCAATTAATTAAAGTTATTCTGAAGCCAGAGACATATTAAAATTTATGAATGAAATTTGGATTAAGTTACACAGTGATTTTGAAGATATATAAGTGATGTATTTTCTGTTAGAGTATCTATCTTTATGTTTTGATGTGTTTGGCTAAAATAATTACTAATACAATTTATTACATGCTTATTTTACTTTTACCATGTCATATTTTTTAAGCAATATAAAATTAGTAAGAAAGCAGGTTGAAATTTTGGTACAATTAGGAACAATGATCTTAATTCTCTTTTTCACTTTGATTAATGAGGAGGCAAAGTTCTGGTTTGACATTTAATAATGTTTAAAGTCTTAAATCAAATCCGTGTAAGGTTAACAATGTTTACATGGATTTAGGGAGGTTTTTTGCATTGTTTTTTATGCCATTTTATAATTACATGACTACAGTACAAAAACACCAAAAATTGTTCATGGAATATAGCCACCCTAAATCCACAGAACATATTTAAAAGACATATTTAAATGTAGCCATCATACTATTCTAAAGTTTTTGTTTGTTTGTTTTTTGTTTGTTTGTTTTTTGTTGTTTTTTATTTTCTAGACAGGGTTTTGCTCTTGTTACCCAGGCTGGAGTGTAATGGCACAATCTTGGCTCACTGCAACCTGCCTCCTGGATTCAAGCAATTCTCCTGCCTCAGCCTCCCAAGTAGCTGGGATGACAGGAATGTGCCATCACACCCAGTTAATTTTTTCTATTTAGTAGAAACAGGGTTTCACTATGTTGGTCAGGCTGGTCTTGAACTCCTGACCTCAGGTGATCCACCAACTTCAACCTCCCAAAGGGCTGGGATTAGAGGCATGAGCCACTGTGCCTGGCCCAAAGTTTTTTTTAACTTAAGGAATTTTATTTTGGTAACTATTATGTGTCTGGAACTATAGTAGTTCTCGTTGGCTGATAATATGCATCTGACAATTCCTGTTCTTGCAGGACATCACACTTTATTTGAGGTTAAAGAATACAAAATATTATATGATTTGTTAGCACTTCAAAGGTTTATGTAGACTGAAAGGTTTAGAGAAATCGTCATAGAACAAGGCTAATTGAATGTGGCCTTGTGGAATATGTAAGAGAATTAGGACAGGTTAGCAAGCAGGGAGAGGAAGAAGAGAAAGGACACTGTTGAAGAAGATATAGCAGAATATTTGGAGATTAGTTTAAGTCTCTGCAATGCAGATGAGAAAGGCTTTTGAAGGATAGAAGTTAGTGTGACCTTGAGATCCCCAGGAAGGATTATGAAAGGTTTGCAAATGAGTTTGTTTTTTGAAGCAGCATCTTCTCTGATGGCTCCATAACAGCAGGGGCAGTGCTGGAAGTGGTGGAACTGGTAGCTGCCCTTTCCAGGGGTGAGTACTTCCTTTCATGGTGACAGAACTTTCTTCTCTCTGGGCAGAGTTCATTGTCAAATAGGGTCCTGAGACTTGTCTAAATACTACCTACTACACAGAAGTCCTGTCATGACTACTGGGAACTAGTAAATTAACATTTGGCATTAGAAAAATGAGTAAGGTGTATTTAGAAAATGAAAATAAACAATCAGAAGTATTTTTCTTTATATTTGAGGATTCTTTGGAAGTTGCAGTAGTTATGTTGTAAAGTGGGCCTCAGTGACTTTTCAACATTTTATATTTGTTTATTCTTTTTTCCTTTTAAAGCAGTAAGACAAAGAAGGAAAAGAATTGGGTTTGGAATAAAATTTACATAAACTTGAATTCTGTCTCTGTTACTAACTAACCAAGTAGATCTGGTCAATCATGTCACTTAACCTCTTTACAGGTGATAATAACAAATCCATAAGTAGCTCTGAATCATAAGTTATTCATATTCACAATAAAACTGGCTCACACTTATTGCATATTTAATATATACCAAATTCCAGTCCATATACTTCCCATGTATTATCACTTTCTTTGAGAATTAAAAGAAATAATATTAATAAAATAATTAGCATGAGGTCATAGATAACATTTTTAATAAATTACTTTTCAGACCTTAAATAAACTATCCAAGTTGGGATAGAAATTGTGGTTTATAATATCTTCTATGCACTTAATATAAAGCTTTGCAGTTCATTCTTTTGCAGAAGGCCACTAACTTCTTGGATTTGCAATTCAATTCCAATTAGCACGATTTTATTTTATTTATTAATTTTTAATTTTAGAGACAGGGTATCACTTGGTCACACAGGCTGGAGTGAATGACACAATTGTAGCTCAGTGTAACCTCGAACTCCTGGTCTCAAGTGATCCTCCTATCTCAGCCTCCCAAGTAGCTGGGACTACAGGCATGCACCACAACTCCTGGCTAATTTTTTAATATTTTTGTAGAGACCGGGTTTGCTGTGTTGACCACGCTGGTCTTGAACTCCTGACCTCAAGCAATCCTTCTGTCTCAGACTCCCAAAGTGCTGGGATTACATGCATGAACCATCACACTCAGCTGGTTATTTTCAACTTAGCATTAGGTTTTATTTTATTTAAAAATCTTGACATATCAAGTACAGAGACTTGATATTCTTTGGTGTCTTATGGGGATAAAAGTAAAGTAAACTACATTTAAAAATCTATATTTTCATAGATTTCTTCCAAGGCCTGCTGCTAATCTAGAATAAGACTCATTTGTATACATTATATCTAAGAGAGAGCTAAATATTTGTTATTGTTGTTCCATAACATATATCTCTCTGATGACATTATTGAAAACAAATGATATGAAAGAACTCTAAATTGTAAACCAAAAATAAAATTCTAAGGCCCCCCAACCATCTAAATGGACTTTCTCCTCAGCCAGGGCTCTTAAAATTTAACCTGAAAGACTGATTCAGGCCAAGAAGGGAAGTGGGGGTGGGAACATCCCTCATTATACCTCTCAGGCACTAACATCAACACAGACTTTTCAGTCTGATAAGAAACATTTCTCTCTGCTCTCTCTGAAGCCTGCTAGCTAAAAGCCTCATCTGCATGATAAAACTTTGGTCTCCGGAGCCTCTTATCTCAACCCAAGCATTCCTTTCTATTGATCCCAGGTCTTTAGACATACTCAACCAATCGTCAACCAGAAGATGTTTAAATTTACCTATAGCCTGGAACCCCCACCTCCACTTGGAGTTGTCCCACCTTTCTGGACCAAACCACTGTATTTCTTAAATGTACTTGATTGATGTCTCTTGTCTCCCTAAAATGCTGCACCCCAACTGCCTTGGGCACATGTCATCAGGACTTCCTGAGGCTGTGCCACGGGGCATCCTCAACCTTGGTAAAACATACTTTCTAAATTAACTAAGACCTGTCTCAGATTTTGTGGTTTCATAAAATCTACCAGGAAAATAAGTTAAAGATTTGAATTGGCACGAGAAAATAATAAACAAAATAAAAATGGAAAATATATACTAAAATATATAATATTTAGTAAAATACATACTAAAGAAATACAAGTAAGAAAAGCAAGAATAATAATAGTAATATTAGAAGAACATTAGATGCAGGGGAATTACCAAGGGCCAAAACAGTAAATATGAAAATGGGAAATACTTTGTGAAAGAAAATGTCCCATGCAAATAAAACATTATGTGCTAACCATAAGGAAAAAGCTCCTAAAAGGGTAAATAAATGTTGAAAATATGAATTAAATGGAAAGCTTACAGATTCTGTAGGTCAGCAACATATAGTCTTTGACTAATATAACTTTTTACCCATACACAAAAAATATATATTTCCAGAAACATTTACAAAAATCATTCATGGAAGTATCCACAAAGAAAACTTTAATAAACATGTGAAAGTCAAGACTGACAAGGTCACACTTTTTCTTTAATACATTAAAACTAAAATAAACATAAGTAACTGTCAGGCCTCTGAGTCCAAGCCAAGCCATCGCATCCCCTGTGACTTGCAGGTATATGCCCAGATGGCCTGAAGTAACTGAAGAATCACAAAAGAAATGAAAATGCCCTGCCTTGCCTTAACTGATGACATTCCACCACAAAAGAAGTGAAAATGGCTGGTCCTTGCCTTAAGCGATGACATTATCTTGTGCCTGGCTCATCCTGGCTCAAAAAGCTGACCCACTGAGCACCTTGTGACTCCCACTGCTGCCCGCCAGAGAACAACCCCCCTTTGACTGGAATTTTCCTTTACCTACCCAAATCCTATAAAACGGCCCCACACTTATCTCCCTTCACTGACTCTCTTTTCGGACTCAGCCCACCTGCACCCAGGTAGATTAAAAAGCTTTATTGCTCACACAAAGCCTGTTTGGTGGTCTCTTCACACGGACACACATGTCAGAAACCAAGAGAGTATACACATGGAAAATGTGAAACACTTTCTTAAATCAAGATTTGGTTCAATAATGAATTTTTTAATTTAAATAATTAAAAGTAACAAGTAGAAGAGCACTCTATGCTAGAATATTTGGAACACAGCTAAACTGTATTCAGAAACTATGTATAGTCTTAACAATTTTTATTAAAAAAATGACTGAAGACTTCCGAAAAATCTTTAAAAATCCCTTTCTCTATAAAAGCAATAAGAATACTGTTTAAAACTGTCAAAATCAACTTTTTCAGAGCTCTGGAAGTTAATTAAAGACTTGCAACAATCTGAAAAGATTTATTTAAGAGTAATGGCTAAATATTAGTGGAACAATAAATTATATGACGTTACAGTTTGACCTAATCTCATCTCTCCTCCCAAGATCCATGGTACATTTGAAAAACAGTAACCTAGTAGCCACTGGAAAGGGCTGAATGGACTTGGAGCTACCCAAATACACCATTCCGTTTATTGTCACTATTTGACCTGTCTGGCAGTACTTTGAAAAGCGTCATTCTTGGGGCTTGTCTTTAACTGACCTGACTCAGCTACTCTGTGTGAAAGGCCTTATTTGCAGTTCATTGGTTGAAAACAACCAGTGGCAATTGTTTAACTTTGCAGCTGCCTGAGGCAGAATTATAGCTGGAGCTAACAAAAGGCTAATCAAAAACTTAAAAGGAAATATGAGGGAATTATAGGGGACTTTGAAAGCTTTGGCATACTCCTGGATATTTAGAAGGTTGCTATATTAGTCAGGGGTCTCTAGAGAAACAGGAGAGATGACAGATAGATAGATAGATAGATAGATAGATAGATAGATAGATAGATGGATGTATTATAAGGTATTGGCTCATGTGATAATGGAAGCTGGGAAGTCCCATGATCTGCCATATGTAAGCTGATGATCCAAGAAAGCTAGTGGTGTAGTTTGAAGGCATGAGAGTTGGAGAGCTAACAGTGTAGATCCTAGCCCAAGTCTCAAGTCCTGAGAATCAGAAGTGCCAAGTACAAGAGATCAATGTCTCAACACAGGCAATCACGTTGAATAAAAATTTAAACTTCTTCTGTCTTTTTGTTCTATTCAGTCTTTTGATGGATGAAATGATGGCCACTCAAGTTGGGGAGGGCCAGCTGCTTTACTCAGCTCATAAATTCAAATGGTAATCTCTTCTGAAAACATGCTCACAGACATGCCCAGAAGTAATGTCTAACCAGGTATCTAAGTACACTGTGGCCCATTTAAGTTGACACATAGAATTAACCATCATATTCATGTGCTTGCACATGTCCAGGGCTGTATGCATCCCCGTAAAGACCTGCAAGCACCCTAATCCCTTATTTCTGTCTGCCTTTAAGACTCTGTGAAAACCAAAAGTGATGGCTAGGATAGAGCTGGGAACTGTCTGCTTGAGTGTTGTAGGCATTCCCTATACCTACACATAGAGCCACTTAGCAAAGATTTGGAGAATTATTAACACAAGTAATGTAAGGAAATGTTCATCAATCCATTAGCTGATCACTAAGCTAACTAAGTAGGTATTTCACAGGCTGCACAAGACCAAAACAATACAAATTTTACAAAATTAGTATGAGAAAGTCACTAAATAATTCTAACAAACAGCAACAAGTAAAAAACACTGTAAAAGTAGGGGAGCATAATCTGAACTCAAGAGTTGCTGTATCATATTATTCCAAATGTTTAGTTTTTAACGACAACAAAGAATTAATGAGACATACAAAGATAAAAGTGTCTGGCACACAAAGAGAAAAAAGTACTCAAGAGAAATAGTACTTCAAGAAGCACAGATGTTATACTGAATAAATAGTTAAAAATTTAAAAGTACAAGGAATTAAAGAAAAATATGTCTAAAAACTTTAAGTAAACTATGAGTATGATGTCTTTCCAAAGAGAGATTATCAGTAGAGAAGGGACCCTAAAAAAGAGCCAGATAGAAACTCTTGAGTTGGAAAGTATAAGAACTAAAATGAAGAATTTACTAGAAGGAATCAACAACATATTGAGCTGGCAGAAGAAACTTGAACAAATGTCACTTGAGATTATGCATTCTGAGGAATAAAAAGGATAAAGAATAAAGAGAAATGAATAGAGAAATTGGTACACTTTAAGCATACCAACATATCTATGATAGAATTTCCAAAAGAAGAGAAAAAAAGGAGAGGGAAGAATATATGAAGAAATGATGGCCAAGAATTTAGCAATCAATTCAAGTCTAATAAACTCAAAGAGATTTATTCTAAATATGCCATTGTTAAATGGTCTTTTAACAAAGTCAAACTGAGAATCTTCAAAGCAATAAGAGAAAAGTGGCCTATCATATACAAAGGATCCTCACTAAGATTAATAGCTGATTTACCAACAGAAATCATGGAGCAAAGAAGACAGTGGCATGTCATATTTAAAGTACTGAAAGGAAAAGACTTTTAACCAGGAATTAAATATCCAGCAAAACTGTTGTTCAAAAGCAAAGAAGAAATTAAGACATTCTCAGATTAAAAAAAATGAGTAAACTTGTTACTAGCAGACCTGCTTAAAAAAAAAAAAAAAAGCTAAAATAAGTCTTACAAGATGAATTGAAGAGGCATTAGAGTAATTTGAATACATAAACAAATAAGGAAAACCAAAAAAGATAAATACATAGGTAAACTTTTAAAACAGTATAAATGTACATTTGTTTGAAACTTTTATTGTCTTGTCTGACTTAAAGAAAACTACATAAAGCAGTAACTGTAAAGCTGAGTTGATGAGCTTATAATGAATCAGGATGTTATTTGTGTGATAATAATAATACAAATGGGAGGGGGAGTGAAGTTATACAGAAATGAGTTTTTACATACTATTGAAATTAACTTGGTATTAATCTTACCTAGATTGTTTTAAGATGTTAATTGTAACTCCCAGAGCATCCACTAAGAGAATTACTAAAAATATGTAGCTTAAAAAAAGGAAATTAAAGTGGTATACTAAAAATATCTATACAGTATAAAGAAGACAGTATGGAGAATTAAAGGGAAAAAAAGTAAGATCTTCAGAAATCAAAGAGCAAAATGGAAGACATAAATATTATTTTATCAACTATATATGTAATTATAGACATCTTATAAATTACACATATTCACATATATGTGTATATATTCATATGCATACATATATGTGTATGTGTGTATATAAATATGTACTATGCCTAACAACAAAGTCCCAAAATACATGAAGCAAAAATTGATAGAATTGAAGAGAGAAATAGACAAGTCAAAAACAATTGGAGACTTCAGTATGGGTTTTCAATACTAGGAAAAACAATGAGACAGAATATCAACAAAGAAGTACAAGACTTAAATAAGACTATAGAGCAATTGGACCCAACAGAATTTTAGAGAAGTCTTCACCCAAAAATGGTAGAGTAAACATTCTTTTTTATTTTTGAGACAAAGTCTTGCTCTGTTGCCCAGGCTGGAGTGTGGTGGTGTGATCTCGGCTCACCACAACCTCCGCCAACTGGGTTCAAGCAATTCTTCTGCCTCAGCCTCCTGAGTAGCTGGGACTACAGGCACACGTCACAATGCACAGCTAATTTTTGTATTTTTAGTAGAGACAGGCTTTCGCTTTGTTGGTCGGGCTGATCTCTATCTCCTGACCTCGGGATCCGCCTGCCTCAGCCTCCCAAAGTGCTGGGATTACAGGCATGAGCTACCGTGGCCGGCTTAGAATAAACATTCTTAAATGCACATGGGACATTCTCTAGAATGGACAATCGGCAATATTTTTTTAAAAACTTAATAAATTTTAAAGAATTGAAATAACTAAATGTATGTTCTGTGATACAAATAAAATAAAACTAGAAAGCAGCAACAGAAGGAAATTTACAAATATGTGATAATTTTTAAAAATCATACTCTTAAATAATCAATGGGTCACAGAAAAAAAAAAACATGTAAAATTAGAAAATACTTTGAAAATCAACATTTGAAATGAACAAAATTCAAAAACATAGCATACCACAACTTATTGGGTACAGCTAAAGTAGTACTAAAGGGAGATTTATAACTATGAAGAACTATTTTTTAAGAAAAATCTCAAATTGATCGTGTAATTTCCTACCCTAAGCAACTAGTTTAAAAAGATTAAACTTCTATTTACAAAGCAAATAGAGGAAAGACAACAATAGACTAGAATAAAAATTAAGGAACTAATAATGAAATAATGAAACAAAAAAGTAAATCTACAAAATCAAAAGTTGCTTATTTTAAGGATAAACATTAAAATATATATATCAAAATCAGTAGAATATAGGTGAGCACGTCAAATTAATCTTTCTTCTTTTCCCAGGAAGGCTGTTGCTGGTGAAAAATAACTCCCAAACATGTGATGCTTCTATTTGTTTATACTGTTCTTCAAAAATCTTACAAATTAATAATGTTTTGGTTATTATGTGGAAACTACACCCTTGGAAACTAAACCCTTGGAGAAGGTTTAGTTAGCTCAGGGGACAAAAAGGAAAAGAGCAAAGAAGGTGATTAACTTTTGTATTCACATCTTTGAATTGTCTCACTTATTATAATAAATATGTATTACTTTTATAATTTCAAATAAATTCTGGTATAAAAAATTTAAAAAGAAAATAAAGATAAATATGATATGACATATTTAAAAAATGGGAATTTTTAAGGTTAAAAAAGCATATCTAAATTTATAAACATACATATTACAACTGTCTTGAATGGAGTATAACAAAATGTTAATAATTGTCATCTCTTAGTGGTGCCATTATTTTTATTGCTTTTTAGAGTTTTATATAATTTGGACTTTTCATAAGGAGTTTTTATTTTTTATAATTATAAAAAAGTCAATGAAGTTATTTTGGGTTTGGAAACAAAAATGTTTTATTGAGGAGAGAGAAGAATGAGGCAGAAGGTTCAGGAAGTGTGGTTGAATGTTAAGGCAATTGAAGGAGTTGAAATGAAACCCAGTCCTCAGACACTCAGGGGAATGTCAATTCAGGGCAGGAGAATGACCATAGCAGTCCTTACCATTTATCTCCGACTCATTTTGCTGTGTTTAGTCTTTGAAACTTTTCAGATTAAACTGTCATTTTAACTTCTAATTCATTATATTTATTTAACATCTTTACAAATGACTGTGACTTGATACAGTTATTTACCAGGATTACATTTTCATTGTTGTTGTTTTAAAACGTGAACACTAATGTTATGCCGGTTATTATGTAGAAGAAATTTTTTCAGTGAAATTCAACAAGATGCTATTCTTGCAAGATACCTTCAGTGTAGGTCACAGACTATACTCTGTAGTGAATTTTGAGCTTCAAGAAGGCTTGTTAAGGGCACATGATTTTGGAAAGTGTAGACTCTATTCATAGTCATGCTTAGTAGGTGGAAAAGAATGAGTGAGGTTGTCATGAATTGGAAAAGAAGGAGCTGTTGAATGTCGTGAGGGGGAGAGAGGTTTAACAAGACTTTTTGCTGTGTGTTGTGTAATGTAATTGTGTGTCTCTGCTTATTTACGAGACCTATATTGTATTATCAAAAATAATTTTTAAATTGATTTTATGTCTTGCAAATGCAACCAAAGACATAAAATGCTGGCCATGCATTAAGGCAGGGCCAATGAGGTAATGTTTCAGAGCCTTCCATAAGGGACTGGGGGCCTAATGTACAGGCTCCAGCATCTCTTCTAGAAGGAAACAGAGAGTACACCTTCACCTTGACAGCCAGGCTGCTGGAAGCATGAACCAATAAAAAATGAGTCCTCTGGTCTTCATGGTTTCAACTCAAGGTGAGAGGGAAATGGTGCCAGCTACTGATAAATTAAATTTACAGTTTTAGGAACAAGGGATCTTAGGGGCTGGATATTTCAGTTGGAACTATGAGCTAAAGGTTTTGTAAATGTATATAATTTGTAAACAGAATAAATGATTTTGTTCTTCAAGGGAAGAAAGTTTTTGTTTTTTGACAAGTGTGTCTCTTCTTGAAAAAAAAGAGTGATGGAGGCCGGGCGCGGTGGCTCAAGCCTGTAATCCCAGCACTTTGGGAGGCCGAGACGGGCGGATCACAAGGTCAGAAGATCGAGACCATCCTGGCTAACATGGTGAAACCCCGTCTCTACTAAAAAAAAAAATACAAAAAACTAGCCGGGCGAGGTGGCGGGCGCCTGTAGTCCCAGCTACTCCGGAGGCTGAGGCAGGAGAATGGCGTGAACCCGGGAGGCGGAGCTTGCAGTGATCTGAGACCCTGCCACTGCACTCCAGCCTGGGCGACAGAGCGAGACTCCGTCTCAAAAAAAAAGAGTGATGGAGGATTTTCAGATCATCAGAAACCCAATTTTTAAAAAAGGTTTTGGTGTTCAACATTCTTTAGGAAACACTAACAACTGTGTTTGCTCCTGAACTCTTAAAGGAGAAATGAACTAGACTTTATTATACCCAAGACACAGCAATACTTCTTTTTTTTTTTTTTCTTTTTTTGAGACAGGGTCTTACTCTGTCACCCATGCTGGAGTGCAGTGGCACAATCTCGGCTCACCACAACCTCTGCCTCCCAGGCTCAAGCGATTCTCCTCCCCCTCCGGGGGAGGCATGCTTCAAGTTAAGAGCACAGTCATTTAAAATTATATTGGTCAAGAAAGGGATGCTGACAAGAGGTAGATGTAAATAAGACACCTGTGTGACCTTGGGGATCCCATGCAACCAGAAGGGAAGAAAGACCAAAGCTACTAATAGGTGGCATGAGGCTGTGGGAGGGAGAGAGTTCTAAAGAAGGTGTTTAAGAAGTGTTGCTGGGCCTGGCATGGTGGCTCACGCCTGTAATTCCAGCACTTTGGGAAGCCGAGGCAGGTGGATCATTTGAGGTCAGGAGTTCAAGACCAGCCTGGCCAAAATGGTGAAATCCTGTCTCTACTAAAAATACAAAAATTAGCCAGGTGGTAGTGGTATGCACCTGTAATCCCAGATACTCATGAGGCTGAGGCAGGAGAATCGCTTGTGCCTGGGAGGCAGAGGTTGCGGTGAGCCGAGATTGTGCCACTGCACTCCAGCATGGGTGACAGAGTAAGACCCTGTCTCAAAAAAAAAAAAAAAAAAAAGAAGTATTGCTGTGTCTTGGGTATAATAAAGTCTAGTTCATTTCTCCTTTAAGAGTCCAGGAGCAAACACAGTTGTTAGTGTTTCCTAAAGAATGTTGAATACCAAAACCTTTTTTAAAAATTGGGTTTCTGATGATCGAGACTTAAAATGTATGAAATTTCTAATTGGGATTTATCAAAACAGAGAACAAGTTGATGAGAGAATTCTAGAGATAGAAGACTGCGGACCAGCTTTTTTTTTTTTTTTTTTTAAATAAAAAACAGCTTTATTAAGGTATAATGAACATACAAAGATCTGCACATATTTAATGTGTACAATTTGATGAGTTTGGATTAAACTCCCATTGGATACTATCACTACGTTCAGGGTAATGGCACATCCAACATGTCCCAAAGTTTTCTTATGTTGCTTGGTTTATTATTTTGTTTTGTTTTGTGTGTGTATGCGGTAAGATCTAGCCTCTTAACAAATTTTGAAGTGCACGATACCATGTTGTCAACTATAGGCACTATGTTGTACAGCATATCTCTAAAACTTACTCATCTGACATAATTGAGACCTCATACTCATTCAGCAACAACTCCCCATTTCCTTCCTTCTTCTAGCCTGGGGAACCATTTTATTCTCTGATTCTCTGAGTTTCACTTTTATCAATACCTCATATAAATGGAATTATACAATATTTGTCCTTCTGTTACTGGCTTATTTCACTTAGCACAATAACCTCAAGGTTCATCCGTGTCATCACAAATGGCAGAATTTTCTTCTCTTTATGGTTGAATAACATTTTATTATATATATTTACCACATTTTCTCTATCCATTCATCTGTCAATGGGCATTTGGGTTGTTTCTGTATCTTTGTTATTGTGAGTAATGCTTCGTTGAATATGGCATTGCAGGTAACTCTTTGAGATCTTGATTTCTCTTCTTTTGGACATATACCCAGAACTTGGATTGCTAGATTCCATGGTAGCTCTATTTTCAACTTTCTGAATAACTTTCCTACTGTTTTCCATCATCACTGCACAATTTTACGTTCCCACCAACAGTTTACAAGGGTTCCAGTTTCTTCACATCTGACCTACTCATTTTATTTCTTGTTTCGTTTTGTTACAATGGCCATCCTAACAGATGTGAGGTGATATTTCACTATAGACCAGCTTCTTACTGCAGTAAGACAATCTGACATTCAAGTTCATTATAATATGGTTACCACCTATTTTCTGGCCATTTATGCCTCACCATCCCTTCATGCACAGCCTTCCCTCCTGCTATGTTTGATGGCTTGTTCTTCCCTGGCTTTGCTTCCATGGATTCGATCTTGCTTTCCCTGCTGTGGAACACTTATATTTATATTCATGCCCCTCTTCAGAACTGTGGCATGCTGCAGAATGCTTTTTTCCAGACAGCCATGTGCTTCACTTCCTCACTTCTCCCATGTCTCTGTTTCAATGCCATTCACCTGTGGGGCCTTCCTTCCCCAAGCACCCACGGAGAAGAGCACCAGAACCTCCCTACCTCCTGCCCTGCTGTTTTTCCACAACACTGTCATCACAAAATATTTTTGTTTGCTTAGTTTTTGTCTTCTCTCCACCCAGTGAGAATATAAACTCCATGAAACAAGTCCTTCTACCATTTTGCTTTTATACCTCTAGCTTCTGGAACAATGGATACATTTGGTGTTCAGCAAAAGCAAATGGTACTTTAATAAATTAATGAGTGAATCAGTTGTGTCCCCTTTAACTTTGTATTTTCCCAATAACTAGCACAGGGTCAGGACTAGTGTATGATCCCAGAGATTATTTGTTAAACAAATAGCTCCCTGAAGTGGGAGTATTATGGTAGGAGAAAAGTTATCTGATGATAAAATGTACCTATTTTTTTACGGAAGAATTGGTTATATAGAGATAAGAGGTATATGCAGTTAGTGTGAGTTCTTTATCTGATCACTTGGATAAGTTCTGGCTTCTCCTCTTTTCATCTGTGTGACATTCAGCCAGTCAGTTCACCTCTCTGAGTCTCTGCTCCCTCAGATATAAATTAAGCTTTGCTGTGACTATTAAATTAGCACATATCTATAAAGCACTTAGAACACTATGTGACAACACATTGTGAGCACTTAGTAAGCATGAGATATTATTTTTATATGAGAAAACAATTTGAGAGAAAATGAAAGAAATCAGAAGTATAAAAAGTTGATAAAAACTTTAATAACCTCATATAAAGTGGAAAATTGGTACAAAAATATATGAGGTCACTTACATAATACATATACATATATACAGACTAGGAAACAAGAGTATAAATGTTCTCATATGGATTCAAGTGCATAATTTTTTATAGTAGTTATCTTTGGGTGGTAAGACTTTGGGTGGCTTTTTCCATGAATGCTTTAGTGAATTGTCCACATTCTATTTTAATCAAGCAGCGCCTCTATAGTCAGCACGAATAATAAATACTGTAGAAACCGGCTCTTCACTACTTTAAAAAGTATGAAAGAAAATGAGATGCATTTTAGATTTCACTCACCCCCAACCTGGATGCTCAGTTGTTGTCATCCAGGTAAACCCCTAGCAGAATCTGCGGAGTCCGGATGTGACTAACACCTAGCGCATTCCTCAGACCCACCCAGCCAGAGCTGGTGGATTTAGCCACGAGGGACGTTGGCACTGAGCTCAGACTTTCTGGTGGCATTGGGCAGTCACAACCTGAATCTTTGTCCAAATTCAACTACTTGATTAACTTCCATTTAAATAGAAGCTTACTTTTGAAAAGTTAGGTTTTCTTCCTTTTTTTTTTTTTTTTTTTTTTCTCGCACAGCTGTCTTGGCAATATCTGATTCCAGCCAGGGCAGGAAGTATCTGAGTCAGAGATGGGGTGAAACAGTTTTTCTGGTGCTGTTCCCAGCCCTCTGACAAGGACCGTCTCTCCTGGAGCTTTCTGTCTGCTTCTACAAATAGCTTGCCGAGAGCCAGAGGATGTGTGTAACGGGACTCAACCAAAGCAGTCCTCCGGCCCACCCTTGACTGTATTTGAAAGAATGTGAGTCATCAGCATGGGCCCTGTCCTCTTCAGCATCCTCGATGAATTAGCAGTTCCCAGAAAGCTACTCCTGAGGGAATGGGAAGAAAAAGAGACCAGAAGCAAGGAGACTGAATTTGCGCCTACACCAGATGATTTTATAAGATGTGTTTAGATAAATATGGCACATTTCCATCCACCCACCATTTAAAAAAAAAAAAAAGAAGCAAAACTTTAGTGCTAGATTCTGAAGGCACATTTTGCTTCCTTAATCTAAATAAGTACCTTCAATGCGAATTGTTTTCTTTTCTTCTCATTCTTTTTTCTTTTCCCTTTATTGTTGGGGTGGTAGAAATTGGAAGTGTTTGAGATGGTCACACAAATACTTATAATCTCTCTTCTGTATTAAAAACATAGGCAATTCCCTATTTCTAAATGAAGAGGAGCTAAATGTGTATATGACCTGAAGAGGACTCACCATAAGATCAACCCAATATTTTTACCCCTGGCTGTCTTTTTAAGGACTTAGACTTACCTGTGAGAGGTCATGAAGCAACTCAACAGATTTGAAGACTGTGACTGGGAAACACTGTGGCTTGGTGAAAACAATATTGGCTACTCAATTTGCTGAACCAGTATCTAAATCTCAACTTTGGCATTTATGAACTGTGTGATGTGGAGATATTTCTTAACTTCTCGGAACCTCAATTTTCTAATTTATAGGAATCATTGTGCTGACGTGAGGGTCAGTTATAATGGACTGAAGTGCCTTTCGCATAATAGATACTATACTATTTGCCTCTATTGAACACACATAATCCTCTCGTATAGACATTAAAATTGCTGTAAATAAAAACAGTGGAAGTAAAATCTACAATGTAGTAGAGATAAGTTAATAATAGTCATAGTTAAGTGTCTAGTGCTCAATTTTGTTTTTAGTAGAATGATATCTAGCGTATATTTAAGTGATGATGTACCTAATGGTTTTAAATGCTATACCTAACAGCTAGATTAACATCTCTCAAAGTGTGGATTGCGACCCATCTCAATAAGGATCACTGAAGATTCGTTCTAAAAGGCAGATTTCTAGGCCTATCTAAAACCCTCTTGAGTGTGAAGCCCTAAAATTTGCATTTTCCTGTGATTTCTATATACATTATAGTTTAAAAACCACAAATTTGATGAAGATTTTTAAAAGACATTTTAAGCCAATTATTTAGTATAGCATTATCTGAAAGATAATCTAGTTTTATCTGACAGAGTATCATAATGTACTCTACTGATATTAATCACATTGTATCATAACTGTAATTTATTTTTGATGAAACTCATTGGAAGTCATGGATCAGAGCAGTTAAAACCCTAGTTTCTGGCCTGGTGCCAATGCCAGCTGACCTGCCTACCAGCTATGAGACTTTGAGAGAATGTTAACCTTTCATTAAGTTCTAGTTTCCCATCTAATTTTCCATCTAGTCTCCGTAATAGTTTCTACCCTATAGGATTGGGATTGTATGAGATAATACACCTATAAGTTTTAGACTGTAGATATTAGAGGTTATCATTGAAAGACTTCATGATGATTGTGTAGTTCAGAAAGACTCTGGTGGAGATTTAAAGAGCATCTTTGATAATGTTTTTTGACTTGAAGCAAAGAGAGGCAAATCTGTATGGTCCTTATTTTCTCCCCCTTTTAGTATTTTAGCAGAAGCTGGCTCAGCAGGCACAAAATAGCTCAAGGAGAGAAAGCTGATTCTAGCTACTGGGTCTCACATAGTCCCTCCTTCTAGCAAGGTAATTTTTCCATAGTTATATAGTCACATAGATATTCTCTGCACACTCCCCCTACAAATATATAGAAAACTTTAGTTGTGGGAGAATGTATAAACATAACCATTCTACTGGATCATTTGCCATGATGGATCTATTTTAGCTTTATGTAACCTAAACATACCCTTCTATGGGGTGGGAGAACTTGGATTATATGTCCTTTATTGTTTCTCTATCTTTACAGTTTTCCATATAAAACCATATTTTTACAATATCTGTAACACTAAAATATGTGCCCATGACCCCTTTTCGAGATAACTTTTTTTTGATAAAAGGAATTTTGGAGATTAATAAATTAGCATGCAGGAGGTACAATCGAGAGAGTCCCTGGAGGCAGCATCTGTAGTATGGACGGAAGCATAGCAGGATGGGAACAGGGAGATGTGGAGCTGTGTGATGTGTCAGAAGAGACCTCAAGCCCCATAGGAAGCTCTGAAGATGGGATTGCTCATCAGAGTTGTGCTAAGTCTGGTCAAGGGGCCAGACCTTTGTACCCTTACCTGTACCAAGTCACTAAATAAGAGCCTTGCTAGGAAAAGGAATTAATCTCAAGCAAGGCACTCCCCATAGGGGTGACAACTAACAACCTGTTGCTGTTATCTGGCCCATCACTTGGTGAAATTAATAGGTCCTTCACTTCAAAAGGGAGACTTGGCTGGGGTATGACCAGATCTATCCTGTAGTCACATCTAGTCATGATATACTTTCTGAGATAGCTAGAGTGGATGTGTTCTTCCATTTTATTGATAAAGAGATTTCAAAAGTTCATTGACTTGCCCAAATGCTCACGGTTTATAAGTAGCAGAGCTGAAACTGAAACTTATCTCTTCTGATTTTCAGTTTCTATTTATACATTATCGTTTTAAAATTGCAGAGGTGGATGGAGATATAGTTATGACTATACATGTTTATAAGTCTGAATGTATTTTATGTCAATAAGTAAGATGCATTCATTTAACAAACATTTCCAAATTGCCTTCTATATACAAAGTCCTAGAAGGAATTTTGGTAATATAGAGAAAAAAAGATACAGTTCCTGTTGTTTAAGAACTCCTGAACTAGTGAAAGAAAGAGATAAGTAAGCAACAATTATCACCTTGCCAGGTAAAAGCTGTGATAGATATAGATAGATGTGATAGAGTATGTAAAAACGCACAAAATAGCCACTGCCTTTCAGCCCAGGTTCTCCAGACACTGGTGATACCCAATTTGGGTTCGAAGAGTTATGACAGAAAGGCAGAAATAATCTGAGTAAAATCTTGAATCTGCAAAACTACAAAAATCCAGTGTAACTATAGTATCAGATGGTATTAAACGGGTGAGAGATAAGGCTGAAGAATTGATCAGGTACTGGAGCTTGAAGGACAATGGAAGGTTTTCTTTTTTTTTTTTTTTGAGACGGAGTCTCGCTCTGTCGCCCAGGCTGGAGTGCAGTGGCGCGATCTCGGCTCACTGCAAGCTCCGCCTCCCGGGTTCCCGCCATTCTCCTGCCTCAGCCTCCTGAGTAGCTGGGACTACAGGCGCCCGCCACCGCGCCCGGCTAATTTTTTGTATTTTTCAGTAGAGACGGGGTTTCACCGTGGTCTCGATCTCCTGACCTTGTGATCCGCCCGCCTCGGCCTCCCAAAGTGCTGGGATTACAGGCTTGAGCCACCGCGCCCGGCCATTCCCTTGAAGACATGAAGAGTCAATGAAGAAATGTTTGCTGTAGAGGGGCAAGATGATATCTGAGTTTTAGGAAGATCACCATGTGGAATGAACCAGAATTGGGATGAGGCTGGAAGTCGATAAACCACGTATAATAAAGGAAGCAATAATGTACATGAGACTTAGCAGTGGCCTGAATTTGAGCCTGCTAACTCATATTCACATTGGTTTCTCCTTTTTATTAGGATGCATTAACTAAATTCCCTAGCAAAAATGCAAAGAATCAAGAGCGTTCTGGAGAAAATAAAGTAGAGGAAAATTCCTTTTGGAAAGAAGAAAGGATGGTGAAAGTGAAAGATGTTTAGTTTTAATAACCTTTAAAACTCATAGCCACGGAGGGCTGTGTGGGTCCTCAGATCACTGAGAGGCCTTGGGTGGAGAAATGAGAATAAACGCATAGGATTACCTCTGAGTGATCACACATACACCCCATACAGTGCCATTTCCATGCTTGTGAGGTGTGGGATATGGAAAGCAATAGACATCTGCCCTCTCCTGTTTTGTGTAGTTCTACCAGGCAGGTGTATTCTGCTTGGGGTCCAGCTCACACCTAGGGAACTTTATTTGAATCTGCCTGCAGGGGCATTCCTATGATGCAAACCCAAAATGTGCAAGGATGCAGTAGCATTTACTGAGTACCTCAGACATTCCAGTACGAGGCAATTTAATATATTTTATCCCAATGCGCCCTTGCAAAAGTTCACCTATCCTTATCATAAGTAGCTGGTTCAGAGATGATACCATGTGCCCAAAGAAACACAGTCAGTCCATGCCAAGCTGGGGTTGCTCTGTTAGTCCGCACTGACCCCAATGGACAGGCGCTGCACTGATGTCCAGGGCTGGAGTCTAAGCTTACGTTGTTCCTGGGGTTACCCAATTCTGTATCAAGTAAACATAGGCTTTTCAAGCAGAAGCAGCAGCTGTAAAATGCCTCAAGATGGATGGCAACAGGCAATCCACTTTAGATTGCATAGAGTTAAGAGTACAGGTTCCGGAGTTTGACAAACCTGGGTTCAAATAAAAGTTTCTGGACTTTTTACCTGAGAAAATGTATTTAACTCTAAGGTTCAGTTTTCTCACCTATAGACTAGAATGACCACCTATATATAGGCTAGAATGACTAGAATGTTGCCTCACAGGATTATTTTGAGAAGTTAATGAGTAATTGACTTAAAACACTTGGTGAAATATCTGGCACATGGTAACCGCTCATGGAGGTGAGCTAATACTAATCCATATTACCTTTTCAATGACTTTTCTTTTTTCTTATTCTACAATGAAAGAATCTGCTCATTGGTGCTGTGAATTTACATCAAGAACTGATGTGATTTTTCAGTTAGATGAAATCATTATTTCTTTGAGAAAAATCACTTGCAAAAAACTAACTTTTGTCTCCAGTGCCTTTTCTCTCCTTTCCTTGCTCCTCTGTTTCTGTAATGAGGAACTGATGGGCATTTTGCTACTCAATTTATTTGGACTCTGTAATTTTCTTTATTGCCATGCTTTGCCCAATAAACCTTATGAAGTTTTTTCTTTTTACATTTCCACTTCAGGGTGTTTGGTGCCGCGATGATGGAAAATAAAGCCTGAGTTACAATATGATAGGGCAATAACCATAGAGACTTGCTTTAATCTTCCTGAGCCTCAATTTCCTCTTACGTTAAATGAGATCTATCCTACATATCTCACCACTGTAATGAGGATCAAAAGATACAGTGGTGGTAAAATACATTATAAAACTTAAAGTTCTGTAAAAAATGTAAGATTTTTATTTTCTTGCTGTTACACAGCAAGAAAAAATTGCAGATAAAAGTGGTCATGCGCCTATTCTAAGTGCTAGCTCCTACAATAGGGAACTACTGAAGAGCATGTTTTGTCTGAAAGTGACATTCCTTTAAAAGGGGCAAGAGAACGACTTCCTTAAAATTTGTGCTTATGTTTTACAGGAAAGGGAGGCAGAGGGCTGACAATGGTGAGGCTTGGAAACGTAATTGATGAAAGACCCACATACACGTGGTTTGGTTAGGCTTGTGCATGTTTAAATTATGTAATCAAAAGAAGGAGGAGGCCGGGCGCGTTGGCTCATGCCCGTAATCCCAGCACTTTGGGAGGCCGAGGCAGGCAGATCATCTGAGGTTGGGAGTTCGAGACCAGCCTGACCAACATGGAGAAACCCCTTCTCTATTAAAAATACAAAATCAGCTGGGTGTAGTGGCATATGCCTGTAATCCCAGCTACTCGGGAGGCTGAGGCAGGGGAATCGCTTGAACACGGGAGGCGGAGGTTGTGGTGAGCCGAGATCGCGCCATTGCACTCCAGCCTGGGCAACAAGAGCAAAAACTCCATCCCACAAAAAAAAAAAAAAAAGAAGGAGGGACAGTATTGAGGTGGGCATGGGTTTTATCAGACCAACCCTTCTCAGCAACTGTTAAAAAAAAACAGGAGATGGCATAGAAAGCAGAGGTGACTTCTGTAAAGAAAGGGTTGCAGAAACTCCTAGGGCATTGACATTTTTCACCTCCTCTGATAGTTGTTACTCACTATCACCAGCTTCAGTTTCTTAATACTCACTCACTGTGTGACCTCAGGGAAGACAGTCTCTGAGTCTTACTCAGTTGTGTGCTGGTAAGTGTTTTGAAAATATGTGCACGTATATACACACATGAGTTTATCATAGATTTTACTGATATAGAAGATGGGTAGCATACATTTTATAAATACAATATGCAATACTCTGTAATATAAATTTCCTATGGCCGATTGTTAATTGCAGAATTGTTTCATTGATTTTTGCCTACTTTTACAACCACAGCTAAACTGTGGTTGGGATTGACCGAGTGATTGTAGTTCTGAAATGAATGTTTGTTGCTGTTTAATTTACATTTACAGTAAGATAACGGTGAAACAATAAAGGCACATGTGAGAATTTCACTTATTTATTAGTGAAATAATATCACTAATCACTTAGTGACCTAAGTGATGTTTTTGCCAAATCAAATAATAATTTTTGAGTACTGAAAGAATAGTTTCTGAAAAAATTTTTGTGCTATGCACAATCTAATAGCTGTGAACACATTCCTTTTTTTTTTTTTTTTTTTGAGGCAAAGATGGGTCTTACTCTGTCGTCCAAGCTGGAGTGTAGTGTTATGATCACAGTTCACTGCAGCCTCGAATTCCTGGGCTCAAACCAGCCTCCCGCCTCAGTCTCCCAAGTAGTTGGGACTGTAGGTGTGTGCCATCATGCCAAGCTAATTTAAATTTCTTCTTCTTTTTTTTTTTTTTTTTTTTTTTTTTTTTTACTGAGACAGAGTCTCTCTATGTTCTTCGGGCTAGTGTTGAACTCCTGATTGCTTCAAGCAATCCTCCCGCCTTGGCCTTACAAAGTGCTAGGATAACAAGTATAAGCCACTGCACCTGGCCTCCTTCTCTTAAATGTAATCTGCCTCGTAAGCATTTTCTCCATAATTATCTTAGGTCTAGACAAACAACAAAACAATGAATTAAGCTGTAGTTTACATCATTTGCTGATTTGGGTGGTATAAAAATTCCCTCTGTGGTCTATTTCAAGTGACAGTTTGTCCCCCTGAATGTGAAGGTAAGGAGAGATGTACAGTATTACATCCATCTATAATCTTCGCACCATACAGTAATAATAACTATAAGTAAACTGAAGGACAAAAATATTAGAAAAATGGAAATTGTTAAATTTTGAATATTGCCTTTGTTTTATTATAAGCTATTTAATAGTGAGTTTATATTCTATGTTTTTAAAGTAATTGTTAAGTTCAGCAACTACTTCACAAGATTTCTAGAAATTAAAAATCAGCCATCATGATTTAGTGAAAGTTGACTTGATTTAG
This sequence comes from Macaca fascicularis, assembly GCF_037993035.2. Classification (NCBI taxonomy): domain Eukaryota; kingdom Metazoa; phylum Chordata; class Mammalia; order Primates; family Cercopithecidae; genus Macaca; species Macaca fascicularis. The sequence goes on from NC_088381.1 coordinate 78,706,879, forward strand.
TGAAAGTTGACTCCAACACACTACTGGCCTTTAGTGTTCCTTGTTTTGTGAAGAGGATGCCCAGATTTTGAAAATGTACGCAAAATGCTTGGTTTACTCTCTCCAATTTTTAAATGGCCTTTTTTCATTAATTCAGTGTACCTTTTTGTATCTTGATTTTTTAGCATTAGCAAACCTCTTGTGAATTTCTCTGCTATGTAATACCTCGTTGGATTCAAAAGTGGCATACTGAAGTCTTTCCGAATATGAATGCTCAGACATCACGTAAGAGATTTATAGTTACAGAAAATGTAGATTATTACACAATAAGTAAATCCACTTTTCCGATCTCTGTAATACACATTTCTGCAGGCATTAGAAGGCTCTGTCTTTAAAGAACAATCTCAAGAGCATGCTTTTTATCCCCACTTGCCGCATTTCATTTTTCCCATTAGCAGCAATTTAAAAATTCTTCCAGACTGCAGCTCTCATTGTGCCTTTTTGCTTTGCTGCAGAGTAGGTCTTTATTCTCTTTACTCTGAAGCTTTAATATTTGAAATTGGTCTCATAAATTAAAAAAGAACACCCATATGGAAGATTATTTTAAAACTCAATCAAAAAGATTTTTTTTTTTCTTATTCTTTTTTGAGGGCAGTGGAAGACTAATGGATAAATGTATAATCAACTCACATAAAATTCGACAAGCGGATATTTTATGATATTGCCTTCTGGGAATCCAAATAGCACACACTTTTTATCATAACAATCTAGTCCAATTCCGTGACCAAGGGAGAAGAGCACAGCACATTTGAGAACCGTTGTGGGGACCAGACCGCGTCTTGCTGCCAACAGCAAAGCTGAAATGCAGAATCCCAGTCTGAAACAGGGACATGGGGCTTTATGAGTTCATACACATGGGGATTTTAATGGGAACAGCTATTTGGACATCCTCTTTCTCTCTCCCATATGCTTAGTTGAAGAGCTGGAGAATGAAGTCGTATAAATTTAGAATGTACCAAGTAGCTAAAATCGTTGAGTCACCTGTACACTTTGGCCATCACTTATCTAAGGTAGTTTCTGGCTAAAAAGCCCTTGGAACATCCACTTTGGAGATTTTCAGCAGTCAGAACTGTTTGCAGCTTGTCCAATGAAACATTTGCCAATAGAGATCCAAAGGCTATGTAGGGAGAAGTGTAGTTAGATTTAGTACATTTCCAAATTGGAACACAACAGGTTTATCACAGCTAAACCCAACCTCAGAAATGAGGAATGAATTTGCTCCTTTACTTACCAGATTCTGTTTGATGTTGGCATTAAATAAGTAGAGGTAAGAATTGGCAGACCTGTGCAGCAAAAGACATGGCTCAGGAAGCAACAAATTGAAGGGACACATAAGAAAAATTGTGATAGGAATGCCAACTGTAACACGGGATAACATTAAAAAGCAATGGAGGCCAGGCATGGTGGCTCACACCTGTAATCCCAGCTTTGGGAGGCTAAGGTAGGCAGATCACCTGAGGTCAGGAGTTCAAGACCAGCCTGGCCAATGTGGCGAAACCCTGCCTCTACTAAAAATGCAAAAATTAGCCAGGCATGGTGGTGCCCGCCTGTAGTCCCAGCTACTTGGGAGGCTGAGGATGGAGAATCGCTTGAACCCGGGAGGTGGAGGTTTCAGTGAGTCAGGATCCCACCACTGCAGTCTAGCCTGGGTGACAGAGTGAAACTCTGTCTCGACACACACACACACACACACACACACACACACACACACACACACACACAGCAATGGAGTGAAGAGGCAGATAAGAATGCAGGCCTCTTAATTCCAGTAGAAGTTATCCCACTTTAAAATGACAGTAATTATTGAATTTGAAAATCGACCCCTAGAGCCACAATGAAGACAGGAATCAAAAATCAAGTTTTTTCTAGTCCTCTGAAAAATGATGTTGAAAAATCATGTTGAAACTGTAGATTGCTTTGGGCAGTATGGCCATTTTAATGTTATTGATTCTTCCAATCCATGAGTGCAGAATGTTTTTCCATTTGTTTGTGTCATCTACTATATCTTTAGCAGTGCTCTTCTTGTAGAGATTTTTTACCTTGGTTAAATGCATTCCTAGGTATTTTATTCTGTTTGTGGCTATTTTAAATGGGGTTGCATTTTTTTCCTTTGGCTCTCAGATTGAATGTAATTGGCATATAGACATGCTACTGATTTTTGTACATTGATTTTGTATGCTGAAATTTTACCAAAGTTGTTGAACAGTTTCTGGAGCCTGGAACTCATGGCTGATGGCTGATTGGTGAAGGCTTTAGGGTTTTCTGGGTATAGATTTATATCATCTGCAAATTAACCAAAATAGCATGGTAGTGGTACAAAAACAGACACACAGAGCAATGAAGGAGAATAGAAAACCCAGAAATAAAGCCACATACCTACAGCCATCTGATGTTCAAAAAAGTCAACAATGTCTCTATTCAATTAATAGTGTTGGGATAGCTGGTCAGCCATATGCAGAAGAGTAAAACTGGACCCCAACCTTTCAACATATGCAAAATTAACTCTAGATTAATTAAAAATTTAAGCTATAAGAATCCCAGAAAAAAACCTAGGAAACACTGTCCTGGACATCAGCCTTGGGAAGTAATTTATGACTAAGTCCTCAAAAGCAATTACGACAAAAACAAAAATTGACAAGTGGGACTCAATTAAAGTAAATAGCTTTTGCACACAAAAGAAAATATTAACAGAGGAAACAAAACCTACAGAAGAGGAGAAAATTTTTGCAAATGTTGCATCTGACAAAGATCTAATATCCAGAATCTATAAGGAACTTAAACAATGAACAAACAAAAAATAAATAACCCCATCAATAAATGGGCAAAAGACATGAACAGACACTTCTCAAAAGAAGTCAAAAGAAGGCTGGGCGCAGTGGCTCACACCTGTAATCTCAGCACTTTTGGAGACTGAGGCGGGAAGTCACAAGGTCAGGAGATCGAGACCATCCTGGCTAACACGGTGAAACCACGTCTCTACTAAAAATACAAAAAAAAAAAAAAAAAATTAGCCAGGTGTGGTAGCGGGTGCCTTTAGTCCCAGCTACTTGGGAGGCTAAGACAGGAGAACGGTGTGAACCTGGGAGTGGGAGCTTGCAGTGAGCTGAGATTGCGCCACTGCACTCCAGTCTGGGTGACAGAGCGAGACTCCGTCTCAAAAAAAAAAAAAAAAAAAGTCATACAAGTGGCCAACAAACATAAAAACAGTTTCATATCACTAATTATCAGAGAAACACAAATCATAACCACCATGAAATATCACCTTATACCAGTCAGAATGGTTACTATTGAAAAGTCAACCAACAACAGGCTTGTGAGGCTGCAGAGAAAAGATAACACATACACTGCTGGTGGGAATGTAAATTAGTTCAGCTTCTGTGGAAAGCAGTTTGGAGATTTCTCAAGGAACTTAAAACAGAACTACCATTGAAGCCAGCAATCCCATTACTGGGTGTATATTCAGAAGAAAACAAATTATTCTACCAAAAAGACATATGCACTTGTATGTTCGTTGCAACACCATTCACAACAGTAAAGTCATGAAATCAACCTAGGTGAATGGATAAAGCACATGTAGCGCATATACACCATGAAACACTACACAGCCATAAAGCCATGTCCCTTGCAGCAACATGGATGCATCAGGAGGCCATTATCCTAAGAGAATTAGTGGACAAAGAGAAAACCATGTACTGCGTGTTCTCACTTGTAATTGACAACTAAATATTGGGTACTCATGGACATAAAGATGGAAACAATAGAAACTGGGAACCACTGGAGGTGAGAGGGAGAGAAGGAAAGGGTTTTAAAACTGTTAGGTACTCTGCTAAGTAACTGGGTGACAGGAGCATTCAGACCACTAAACCTCAGCATCACACAATATATTCAGACAACAAACCTGCACATGTATCCCCATATCGAAAATAAAAGTTGAAAGAAATAATTCAGTTAGTCCTGAAATAAATAATTGAAATGTTCTGAATTATAGCAGGACATTTCAGTTTCCATGTCCCATTTACATTTTCTCGTTCAGTGTCTGTGGAGTTGCTTGATTTACCCATCTGATGTCCTTGAATGGGACCACAGACCTGTGCAGAAGAAGTGGGGGTGAACTGATATCTGTTTCAGAGGACAGGCTCATGATGCACAATGTACGGCCAGTCAGCAGAAGCCTCAGGTTTTCCCAGGAGGCACCACGGCAGCCAGAGGCCATCTGAGAAAATCTCCCAGGAGGAGCTTTTTCTCCTGGATGTCCAGAACCTTGCATAAGAAATCAGACCAGAGGTGTAGTTCAAGCTGAGCGGCAGCAAGCACAATGGAAAGTGAGGGGAGCTGGTTTGTTTTTATGGGAGGTATGTAATATATACTATAATGTAATATAAGTTGTCTATTGGGTAATAGATTTCAAACTTTTTTCTCCTTCCCTCTGCCACTTTTTTGAATGTGGAATCTTATTCAGGATTCAATTATCTTTTCATAGATCATAATAAAGCAGAATTATTTGAAACCCTGGTTACCCACCCACTGTCTTCCCCACCTACCCAGGCCTTCCAGAGTATTCTTGTAGAAATCTGGGGATCCTGGAAATACAAGGTGAAAACTGCAGAGCTGGATGGTCCCTAATTTTTGTTACATCATGAGTATTCACGATTTCATGAAGATAACATAGGAAGACTCCAGTTGAGTCTTCCGATTGCCCTCAAATTGGCTCCTTTATTCCTCACTGCCTCCAGCCATGTGTCCACCCACAGCAGTAAAGTCAGTTAAGGCCAAGTTTTCACTCTCAGGAGACACATGACTGAACCTCACAGCCTTGCTTTGGTTTGGAGGAAATGATCTTAGCTTTGGGCTCCCAGTCCAGATTTATAAATGGAAGCTGAGAGTTGGCCCTTTGGGGAGACCTAACAAAACACTCTTCACTTTAGCATTGTTCAGTATCTAGTCATCTGAAAAGCTCTGTCCACGTCTCCATTTTTTATGGTACTCCCTCTTATTTACTTTGTTTCAATCACTATGGTCTTCCTTACTTTGTTTCAATCACTGTGGTCTTCCTTCACTCCCTAAAACTAGAATACCTTTGCATCACAAGGCCTTTGCATATGTTGTTCCAGGTGCATGCAACACTCTTTCGTTCACTCTTTACCAAGTTAACATCTTCCTCTTAACTCAAACTTCAGTTCAATTGTTCCTCTCCCAGGAGATACTTCTCTGACCTTTTTGTCCACATGGAACCAGTCTATTGCTCATGCTTACAGTGAAAGGTAGCTCTCATTCATGGCCCTTAAGTCAATTGTGAATTACAACTAGCAAACTTACCATGGCAAATAATCTGTCTGATTATTTGATAAATATTTACTTTCCTTTCTAGACCAGGGATTGGAAAACTATAGCCCTCGGGTCAAATCCAGCTCACCATCTGCTTTTGCAAAATTAAGTGTTACTGGAACATAGCCACGTTAACTCATTTGAATATTGTTCATAGCTGCTTTCACACTGTAACAGCAGTGTTCAGTAGCTGCAACAGAGACAGTATGACCCACAAAACTAAAATACCTGGCTCTTTAGAGAAATCTTTGCCAACACTTGCTCAAGACCATAAGCTTCTTAAAAACAGGAAATATGACCATTTTGCTCATCACTTTGTCCCCCTGCAGTTAATCCAGTTCCTGACATGTGTTCCTGGCTCAATAACTATATTTTTAGTGAATGAATCAATGAGTGATTCACAAACATCATTAGTTATATATGTGGAATATAGTCAAAATTACACAGTAGAAAATTGCATCAACAATATAGGAAAGAAAGCCCTGTTTTTGAATCGCATTTTTATTTTTTAAATATTCATCATTATCAAAATAAAAAATGAGAAATAGAAAATGTATTGGTGAATGATTTAATATTCAATGATTTTAGAGTTGGACAAATCAAAATAACAACTAATCTTGTGTAGAATTAAAACATAAAGTCATGATCAACCATCCAAAGCAAGTGTTTCCGTGCAACTAATATCTTCAAATTGCCCGCCAACAATTCAGCCTTTTTAAATGAGGCATGTAACTAATAGATTCTATTTTTCAATACTGTTAGAAAATATGACTTGTCTCGGTTGATTTAAAAATATTGTATTTGTTGCACAAATGGCCTAAAATATACATATAAAGCAATCATATTGCAAATTTTGCTATTCTGTGAGAAGGGATGCATTTTTTCCTCTAGGGACAAAAAGTACTGTATAAATTGCCTCCTTGGTAGATAATTTCTAGCTTTTGACTATAAATTGATACATTAAATACACAGAGACAAGCATACATTTAGAGGGTATTATTTTGCTTCATTTTACAACTTAGTTTAAGCATTTATTTTTTGTCGGTTTTATAGAACAGTAATCAATGCACAGATTGGGGGCTGGGATGGGGTGGGGAGCCTTTGATGGTGTATTGACAGTTTCCTGCTTGGCGACATCCTCAGCCTTTCACAAGGCCACAAGTAATTTACGATGGCAATAAAGACCTGAATATTTTTCTGTATTCAAGGTAGTTGCTTGCTTCCAGAAGAAGCATAGCCCTGCTTTTGAATGTGATCCACGTAGTAGATGTGGAAGACAGCCCTTAGAAAGAGAGGCCATTAGATCAGGAAGCAGCTGTCTGGCAGTCCCTGTTCATATTCAGCAGCCATTCCTGAGACGTGACTGTCACTGCTAAGCAATTTCCCAGGGCCTTGTTCATTTGGCGCACTAGACAAAGCCAGTCTTGGCTCGATATGTCTCAAAAGACAGGTCTGTACCATAGCAGATTAGTGCACAGGCTTATCTCAATTCAAAAACTGCTTCTGCCACTGAGTAACTGCTTGGGGCAAGTGCCTGGACCTGGCTGTGCCACAGTTTCTTCATCTGTGCAGGTGGAGGAAATAAGGCCACCTGTAAAGAAAATGGTTGGAAGCATCTCAGGCCCACAGTAAGCACTCAATAAAGGAGCTATCATTATTAGCTTTTTTTTTTAGATCAGACATAAATTTTACTTATTTTTTAAAAAATTTTTGGGGTACATAGTAGTTGTATATATTTATGTGGTATATGAGATGTTTTGATAGAGGCATGCAATGTGAAAGAAGCACATCATGGAGAATGGGGTATTCATCCCCTCAAGCATTTATCCTTTGTGTGACAAATAATCCTATTATGCTGTTTGTTATTTTAAAATGTACAATGAAGCTATTATTGACTTTAGTCACATTATTCTGCTATCAAATAGTAGGTCTTATTCATTAGTTCTATTTTTTTTTTTTTTTTTTTGTATCCATTAACCATCCTGACCTTCCCCCATCCCCCCACTACCCTTCTCAAGCTCTGGTTACTGTCTTTCTACTCTCTAGGTCCATGAGTTCAATTGATTTGACTTTTAGGTACCTCAAATAAGTGAGAACATGTGATGTTTGTCTTTCCCTGCCTGGCTTATTTCACTTAACATCCTGACCTCCAGTTCCACCCATGCTGTTGTGAATCACTGCATCTCATTCATTGTTTGTGGCTGAATAATACTCCATTGTGTATATATACCGCATTTTCTCTATCCATTCTTCTGTTGATGGACTCTTAGGTTGCTTCCAAATCTTAGCTATTGTAAACAGTGCCACAACAAACATAGGAGTGCAGATATCTGTTCAATATACTGATTTCCTTTCTTTGGGATATATACCAAGCAGTGGGATCCCTGGATGATATGGTATCTCAATTTTTAGTTTTTTGAAGAACCTCCAAACTCTTCTCCATAGTGGTTGTACTAATTTACATTCCTGTCAACAGTGTATGAGGGCTCCCTTTTCTCCACACCCTTGTCAGCATTTGTTATTGCCTACCTTTTGGATATAAACCATTTTTTTTTTTTTTTTTTTTTGAGATGGAGTCTCATTCTGCCACCCATGCTGGAGTGCAGTTCACGATCTCAGCTCACTGCAACCTCCGCCTCCCGGGTTCAAAGCAATTCTACTGCCTCAGCCTCCCCAGTAGCTGGGACTACAGGAGTGTGCCACCACGCCCGGCTAATTTTTTGTATTTTTAGTAGAGATGGCATTTCACTATGTTAGCCAGGATGGTCTCGATCTCCTGACCTCGTGATCCTCCCACCTCGGCCTCCCAAAGTTTACAGGCATTGAGCCTGTAAACATTGGGATTACAGGCATGAGCCACTGCCCCCAGCCAGATGTAAACCATTTTAACAGGGTGAGATGATATCTCATTGTAGTTTTCATTTGCAATTCTCTGATGATCAGTGATACTGAGCACATTTTCAAATGTCTGCCATTTGTATGTCTTCTTTTGAGAAATATCTATTCAAATATTTTGCCCATATTTTGATCAGGTTATTAGATCTTTTTTCTGTAAAGTTGTTTGAGCTTCTTACATATTCCAGTTAGCTTTTAAAACAGAATTAAATAGGTCGGGTGTGGTGGCTCACGCCTGTAATCCCAGCACTTTGGGAGGCCAAGGCAGGCAGATCACGAGGTCAGGAGATCGAGACCATCCTGGCTAACATGGTGAAATCCCATCTCTACTAAAAATACAAAAAATTAGCCGTTGGCCGGGCGCGGTGGCTCAAGCTTGTAATCCCAGCACTTTGGGAGGCCGAGACGGGCGGATCACGAGGTCAGGAGATCAAGACCATCCTGGCTAACACGGTGAAACCCCGTCTCTACTAAAAAATACAAAAAAAAAAAAAAAAAAAAAAAAAAAAAATTAGCCGGGCGTGGTGGCAGGATTCTATAGTCCCAGCTACTTGGGAGGCTGAGGCAGGAGAATAGCGTGAACCTGGGAGGCGGAGCTTGCAGTGAGCCGAGATCGGGCCACTGCACTCCAGCCTGGGTGACAGAGAGAGACTCTGGCTCAAAACAAAACAAAACAGAATTAAATAGCTTGAGCTCCTTATATATTCATTGTTAGTTTTTAAACAGAATTTCTGAGACAGCCTTCTTTCCTAACTGAGAAAGCTTATGAGGACAAATGTCTTCTCCCACAAGGTTGGGCTTTCCATTCATATTAGTGCTTATTCATGTTCTAATTCATAGGTTTCATCTAATTATTCAACATGATTAAATAATTCTTCAGCCTTAGGTTATTCTAAGAACTCAATGATGCTCATCTACTCTCCAGTAAGATCTTTGGTACAAAAATGTTTCCATGGTTCAGCTTTCAGGCTGAACCATAGCAAGAATGTACTGCTTCTCTTTACTATAAAAAGGGAAAGAGAAATAGCATTTCTTTGACCACCTAGCTATATGCCAGATGTTCGGTTAACTGATTGCACTTTGCTAATATGATTCATGAAGTCCTCATGATAACCAAACAAAGTAAGGGCTGAAATCTCTCTTTGACATATGGATGAACTGAGGTTTGGGAAGATAAGATATTTTTCTAAGTACTACAACAGGGGCAGAACTCAAACCCTGGTCTCTCCTCCCTCAGCTTGTTATCCATGTATATGAGAAGCTAATGATTTATCATGAATTTTCCCTGTTTCACAACATAAGGTTCTTGCAAGCAGGGACAGGACATGTTTAGTTTGTCTAGAAAGTTAACTTGATTGCTGTCTCCAGTTGCCTTATCGGGTATCCCAGAATATTCAGTTCATTCTTAGGCCAGAGACAGACCTGCAAGTGACTTTAAATAGCAAACATGGTTTCTGTTCAGAAATTGGATTGCCAAAAGTTGTTTTAATGTGAAATCCTTTCTCCTCCTACAAGTCCTTCTTTCTTCTACTCTTTCTCCTTCTCCTTCACTGCCTCCTCTGCTTACAGCCAGAATTGATATCCTGTTCCTAGATGCCTGTTCCAAACTCCCGTCACTAAAATTTAGGTAAGAAGGCCTTCCTCCCCAACCAATTGGCTCTGGGATGGGGTGCGGGGAGAGGCCCTGACAGATCCCACAGCTTTCTCTAAAAATCCTCTTTCAAAATTCTCTGTCTTTACCTTCTTCAATGGTTATATAGCCTCAAACTGGACCAGGGGACTCTGTTTGGGGAGTCCAAGAGTTGTGAAACTGGTTCTAGTTCATTTGTTTTGGAAATCTGCAACCTCCAGTGAGTGTGCAATGTCTACTGTACCTTGATAGCCAGTGAAGAAATCAACTTTAACATTGTGTCAACACATACAACCCACTTGCAGTTTTGTCATTTGCTTTGACCCTTGTATTTGGAGACCCAGAATCTTCCCTAAGTCCTGTTCTCATTGGAACTTTCAGGTTTTCCTCATCATGGGTGAGGGAGCCACAGGGACGCCTAGCAGGGGCCTCCATGCCTGAGTTCATGAATAGAGCTTTTTCCAAAGACCAAGTGTTTGCCTACAAGGGTAGAGATACTTTAGGCTTAAAGGAAAATGTGTGTCTTAGATTGATTTCCAGACTAGGCCCCCAAGTTTAAGTAGATGACCGGATGGATAGGAAGGCTTGTAATAAAAGAAAATGACAACTGCACAAAAGAGGAATGGCATTACTCTGTGCATAAAGAACGTAAGTATGCACACCCCTGTGTCTCTATGCATCTGTTTGTTACACTACAACAAATGAGCAGAGGATATTGGGGTGGAGGACCATGAAGGGTCAAAATTCCTCAAATACCTGAAGAGTGGAGCAGCAGCTGGAACCCCTTAATTCCTGAGCAGACAAGCTGATGTTTGAACTATATCCTGGGGCCCCCCAAGAGGCTGGTGATAAAATCAGAAGAAGGGAAATTGATTACAAGAAAGGTTAGCATCCATAGAACTTGGGAGAAACCTATTGGAACTCCCTGAACAATCTGGGAGGAATTCAAGGGCATCCAGGGTTCACTCTGTTCTACAAGTAGGGGCTGTTCTAGGATAGTAATTGGGACACCATTATGCTAGGTCTGGCAGGACCAGGATGCCTGGATAAATAAGAGGTAGATCCATATGCCATTCCCAAAAATCATGACAATTCCTACTTCAACATGGCCGTGAGCCACATTCCACTTTATTCTGCAGGTTTGATGTGTTCTGATTTGGCCCAAACCTGCAGGTTAAGTGAATGTTGTTGTTAGGAGTTAAACAGAGTCAGAGATTGGAATCCCAAGGCTGACGGAGGCTGAAGCTACCATCAGTCCCTCCCAATAAGGCCACCCTTTCTGATAGCTTAGAATTCAAATCATGGAGGCTTCTAACAAGAGGATCTATTTTTTGTCCAAGGTTGCTTAGAGCTTTTCTTATTCATACCTTCATCTAACATATGAGGATACAATTTAGAGGGATAAATTGGCTCATCCACTCTAACGGAGAAGGTTAGGGACAAAGCCACAAGTCCAACACTCTTGGAAACACTGAGCCCACCTTACCACCCTCCAGGAATAGTAGCCGGTACAAAAAGCAAAGGCCTCAGCTACTGTTCCTAAATGGGACTGACTCTTCAAGAACCGCGGGTTTCCCGATGGAGTTTCCAACAGTTCATTTAAAACAAGGAAGAAAAACTCAGCAGAAACAACTTAAAAACAAAGAATGCCCACTCCAAAGCCTCCCAGCCCCAATGCTGAGGCGTGCTTACAGCTTTTAAGGCATCAAAGCAAAACAAAAATATTCCACAACCTCATGTTTGAGAGCTACTTGTTCAGCAGGTCCTGCTCCTTCTCATTTCCAATATCTAAATCTGTGGGATTTGCACTAATTAAACGTGGGCGGCTCAGAGAGTTCTTCTCCGTGGCAGGCTGTTGCACTTCATACAGCTCAGCGCAAAGAGACACTTCCACGTTTAGCTTACATTTTCCCTTCCCTAATTTGTTTTATTACTCCCAGACTCATTTTTTGATACCTGATACTCTGTCCACTTATGTGTTTCCTGTCATTAGCCAGAGCCCCAGGAGCTTTCATCACTTTCTCCAGAGCAACGGGGAGTTCGTGTCTCTCCTTCCAATTATTGCTGCGAGTTTGAGGATGTCATCTTTTGCCCTTTTCAGAAGCAGAACTTTCTGCAAAGGACAAGACATTTGTAACAGGATGTCTGGTGCAGAAAAAAACTCATGGGGGACCAGAGTAAAGTGACTTGTGGATGGGGGTGAACATCACCAGGATGGCAGTGCTTTCCTTCTGTACCCCATTCTGTGATTAATGGATATACTCTGTGGACCGATGAGGTGAATACCAAAGGTCAGCCTAAAGTGACATTTTTTTTGGTCACAACTTGAAAGCAAGTTTTATTTAACAAATAATACAAAAATATGCTTTAGTTAAAGCCCTTTCTTTTCTGCCTGATTAGGACAGAAAACATCATGTTTCTGATCACCTTATTTTCTTAGGTACTTAAATTGTTTTCTTTTTTCTTCCTAACAATAGTCATGGCTCAGCCTGTTCCTGTCCCTGAGGGACTCTTAAAGCAACTAGGAAATTATAATTTAAGAATAATCTAGTTCAAACTGCAGCCATTACACTTGTCTTAAATAAGGATCTTGCCATCATTACATGTTATAATTATGTCACCACATGCTATATACTTCCAATTAGATGATGATTACATGCCATATATTAACATTAATTGTGTAACTAGACATAACCATATGTTTATATGTGGATTTAATTACCTTCTTTAAAAATCCTATTGAAGAAGATGTATGTGACACATTTTTAAAAGAGGAAAAGTAGCAAGGAAAAACCTGTTCAAGTAAATATATAAAATAAATCATATGGAGGAAATGTAAATAATTGAAATAGCCTTTTAAATTATCATTTGTGTGATTACCCTGGCTTCATGCTTTTGTTTGTAAAAATCATATTATAATATTATGAAAGTTCAAAAGATTCAGGTAGATCGGCCATAAGCTCATCACCAGAACACAATTCCTTTCCGGATCCAGCTCATATCCACATATACGTATGAGTGCCTGCGGTTATAACAACTCACAAAATGTTAGTTCTGCATTTTCACATAACTTTTCATAAATGATTCTCTTATGTGTTGCCTCGTGTCCATCATGCATGCTATTTGCAGCAGTGTGGTGTATTGATTGAGAAAGCACTGATACCAAAATAAGACACCTTGGTGAGCTGGACACAGTGGCTCATGCCTGTAATTCCAGCACTTTGGGAGGCTGAGGTGGGCAGATCACCTGAGGTCAGGAGTTTGAGACCAACCTGGCTAACATGGCGAAACCCTGTCTCTACTAAAAATACAAAAATTAGCTGGGCATGGTGGTGGGTACCTGTAATCCCAGTTACTTGGGAGGCTGAGGCAGGAGAATTGCTTGAACCTGGGAGGTGGAGCTTGCAATGAGCCGAGATTGCCCCATTGCACTTCAGCCTGGGCGACAAGGGCAAAACTCCGTCTCAAAGGGGGAAAAAAAAGACTCCCTGGCTTGGTGCCTTGATTAATGCACTTGTTTGTGCCTCAATAGTCCCATCTGTTAAATGGCAATAATGAGCATCTACCTCATAAGATTACTGTGAAAATGAAATATGTTATTACATGCAAAATGCTTAGAAAAATGATGCAAAGGAGAAATTCAGTAAAGGTTAAGTAGGGTTGCGGTGGTGGATGTGTGTAGCCAGTTGAGAACCATAGTTTACTTGATTCATTTCCTATTTGATGGCAACATTAATATCTCCAAATTCTGATATTGTCAGTAAGGCTTGGGTACATGTTTTTGTGCACATAGTTTTCTCTTTCTTTGAACTTCTCTGGGCAAATTATCTGTTGAACATCAGAAATACATCCATGTAAATCTCTTTTAATGTCCCCATCCCAGGACAGTGCCCAGTTTTTAAAAACAATCAGCTCAGCATAGAAAAACAATGGAAATAAATTTAAATGTTTACTGCTTTATTTTTTAAATATTTCTGATAAGCAGCAAAAAACATAACATCTTCTTTGTGAAAACTTCTATTTCTCCCTCCTCATGCACACCCCCACCCCCACCATAACCTCAAAATCTCCTTTCCCACTAAAGCCCTTCTTCTCATTGCCCATATAATTCAGTCCACTGAAGCTTACGTTATCACCTCCTTCCTTCTTACCAATAACTTTCTGGTCTTTCTAAGTTTAGCAATTACCTTGTTTGCATCTAATATGAGCGTAGGAGATTGTCTACCAAAGGCTCACTGGAGGGGGTCACAGAAGGGGTGGCCTGAGAAGGCTGAGAAGCAAAGGGGTATTCTTCTTGATGCAGCGTAAAAGAGAACAGGAGGATTAATAAACCTGTCATCTATCTATCTATCGATCGATCGATCGTCTATCTATCCCTACCTATATACATGTATATCCATATATCTATATGTATACCTATATCTATCTCTCCATCCATCCCTACCTACATATATCTATATCCATATATCTATGCCTATACCTCTATCTTCTATCTATCTCTACCTATATATATCTATATCCATATATCTATACCTATACTTATATCTGTCTATCTATATCTGTTAATCCATCCCTATCTACATATGTCTATATCCATATATCTATACCTATATCTATCTTTATCTATCTATCCATCCCTACCTACATATATCTATATCTGTATATCTATGCCTATACCTTTATCTATCTTCTATCTATCTATCTATCTCTACCTATACATATCTATATCCATATATCTATACCTATATCAATCAATCAATCTGTCTGTCTATCTATTCATCCTATTTATCCATCCCTACCTACATATATCTATATTCATATATCTATACCTATACCTTTATCTGTCATCTATCTATTCATCCATCCCTATCTACATATATCTATATCCATATATCTATACCTCTATCTATCTAATCTATGTCAGATTGCTATGACAGCTTTATTGCTGTTTTTATATATTCTAAATTGTTTTCCTAAAGTCTTATACCAAGTGTCCAAATTACTAAAAACACTGAGCAAGTCAGTACAGCACAATCCATGCTAGCTACAAAGGGCATTATTTAGTGGTCATCAGGCATAGGGTGCAAGTTCTTAGAGAATCTCTCTAAGCATCATACTGAATTCTATTCTCTGATCTCTTCTTTGGGCTTCTCAGAGCAGAATCATCTCACTTGTCCTTGAAGGGATGAAGAGAGTTTAAGATGGAAAGTTCAGCTCATGTGCTTTTATAATAAGATGTATGTGAGGTTCATTCATGCAACCCACTGTGCCATTGGGAAGTACAGGAATGGGCATGTAGGACTTTCATAGCTCAGATATGCTCAGGAGCAAGTCATGCAGCACGATTGACTAGTAGGAAACAAAAGGAAGAGGGGATGGTATCAATAGAATGAGAGATGGGGAAAATACCAACTCCAAGGGATGACTCTTCTAGGGAGCTAAGCTATTCAATAAAGCATGCATTGAGCCCAGATACAGTTTGGGACATGGTTGGTGAAGACCTTGGCCAATGGGTAGCATTACTCTGTCAAACCACATGCAAGGCCTATGCGTAAAGGGAGAATCTAGCAAGAGATAGATGGATGTTGAGCTCTAGACAAACCAAGCACAGTTTAGAGTAAACCTCTAGTAATAAGAAGAAATTAAAATTTCTGGCATGGAAAAGTTTACATTCTAGTGAAATAGATAGACATGAAGCAAACATAAATAAATATAAGTAAACTAAAGAGTAGTTCTAAATGTTATGAAGAAAAGACAAGGATAAGAGTAGTTCCATAGAACTTTCTGCAATAATGGAAATGTTCTATATCTGTGCTTTCCAATCTAGTAGCTAATATCTGCAGGAGGCTGTTGAGCACTTAAAATGTTACTTAGTGTGACAGAATAATTTCTTATGATATTTAATTTTGGTAAATTTAAATTCAATAGCCACAGTTGGCTAGTGGTTACTGTATTGAACAGTGTAGCTCTATAGCATCATAAATTTCTCTATGTAAGATTTAATACACATTTATAGTTCTGCATTTATCTCTGTAATTCTTTGTTTAAGGCAAGCATCATTTACATTTTTCCTGTTGTTGATTATCTAATGCATAGTATAGCACCTTGCACATAATAGTTGTTCTATTGGCGGATCACCTGAGGTCAACATGGTGAAATCCCATCTCTACCAAAAGACAACCAACATGGTGAAACCCAATCTCTACTGAAAATACAAAAATTAGCTGGGCGTCATGGCAGGCACCTGTAATCCCAGCTACTCAGGGGGTTGAGGCAGGAGAATGCCTTAAACCCGAGAGGCAGAGGTTGCAGTGAGCCAAGATTGCGCCATCGGACTCTGGCCTGGGGGACAAGAGCAAGAGTTCGTCTCAAAAAAAGAAAGTTAAGTGAATGATTAAAAGTGAAAAACTAGAAGACAAAGTAATATGCCAGTTCCTCAATATATAGAAACAGGAATAGTTCTACATCTCTCAAGACGGAATAAGTTTGTTATTGATTTTCCTACTCTTTTAAACAGTGACTCAAAAACAAAACAGGGCTGGATGGTTTTGATGACTTGGAGGAGAGGCATGGAAAAATGAGAGCCTGGTAATGATCGAGATATTTGGAGCTACACCTGGTGTGTTGGTTTGGAGTGGGGCCAAAGAGCTGGGTTTCCTACATGTATCCAAGGAAGGGAAGAGCTTTGGAGGCAAAGTGGTACCTGGGTCGGAATGTCTAGAAATTCCTTATTCTCTGAGCCTTTTTTTTCCCCCCCAAAAAATGTAAAATATACCTACCTCATTAGGTTGCTCTGTGAGCTGTAAGATATTCATATTGCTTACCATATATTAATAAGCACTGAATAGCTCTGCATGCTTAATAGCTCCTGGCTGCTATTACTTTGATTCACATCTCACAGTGCTCACCCCGACATCTATATTTTCAAAAATTCTTATGGAATACGGAATTCTAAAGGAATATGTGTCACTGACACATAGAATCCTTGCTGAGCTAGATGTATATCTTCACACCATCATATTCACATAGAGAATCTAGAAAGTTGCTTTGTTATTACTGAACAGAATCACAACATATGTAGCAGGCTGGAAATACCATTGCTGATGCATCTATTTTTTTTCTCATATCTTCAATTTCTATCTGAGGAAATGTTTTCAGTCTTTAATCCTCAACAGTAAGAAGTTTAAAAAACACAACCAGGGCAATTCCTTAAGAAGTTTAGATAGTCTTCAATGAATATTCCAATATTTTAAAATAGGATATATTACAGAAGACACAAAAATACTTCATGGTAATTTTCTTTGACTAGCAAAGAGTGGAACCTTATCCAAATAAGCCAGTCTTTAGTTGTAGATTCTTCACATTTCCAGTCCGGGTCAGTTCTGTAATTATATTTTTCACAGTGTATAAGATGATGTTCATGGATATTTCAATGAAGAGTGAGATATTCCTCATTACAATTATTCCCATGCGATGTTTATTTCATTCTTTATCAGGAGCTGTTTTGCCATCATTTTAAGCAAGAAAGTCATTGTTCAGATTTGACACATTAGTGCCACGTTTCTTTTTAGCGTTTCTCCTTCTTGAATGCCTGGACCTGTTTCTGAAGGCAAAGGCGGATGATTGTTTATCTGCCTGTGTATAAAAGGCAATTGCTTTTGGCACTTCATTTGTACTGTTGTCAGATATGATCATGTTACAGCCTTGACTCCCTTGTTGGTCTGTATATTGGTAAACTGTGTGGCTGTTCCCTGCCTAACCAGCCTGCTGCTTTAAGGTGACCTGTTCTGAAATCCCAGACAAACACATTTGGTGATACAAGTTCTGCCCTCATTTCTATCCCAGAGCTATGTGTCTGGACCCTATAACTCTGCACCCTCTCATAGCTGAAGAGTATTATCAAGAGTAAACACTCAGGATTGATAATGGTCTTTCAAAAGTCTAAAAACATATCCACAGTCCAATGACCTATTGAAAGGAGGATGAGTGGTTCCTTTTAACACAATGACCTATTGAAAGGAGGATTTAACATTGGGCTGCTGGACAGACTTTAGTGAGTGAAAGATTATGCTGCTTATTTACCTGGTGGGTTCTCCGCTGGTCTTCTTAGAGCTCACTCATCCTATGATGGGCTCAGCTCTGTAGGATGAAGGGACAGGTTGCCATGGTTGGGTCTCTCTCCCTGTGCTCTTTTCTTCTAGATTTCTTTATGACATGTTGTCTCAGTGTCCAAAAGATTAGAACAGAAGCTGCATACCTGTTAAATTTAAGGTTTGGAAGTCACACAATATTCATTAATTTTCATTTTCTGGATTAAAGTAAATTCCAAAGTCAGTTCAGATTCCTGGGAGGGGAAAACATTCCTTACCTTTTTTTTATGGGAGAAGTGGCAAGATCACATTGCAAAAGAGGTGTGCATACATGGAAAGGTAGAATTATCACAACCACCTTTACAGACAAACTACTAAAACATCTGCTAGCCCCAAGTCACGATTATCTATCTATGCCCATGACTCTGTAGGCAGTGAACAACTAAAGATCAACCAATAGAGGCTGCAGTATCACCCTGTATAGTTCACACAGTCCAGCCTGCCTTTCTCTCGTTTGTTCATTATATCTTGGTCCTTGCTGTGGGTCTCTGCAGTTCTTCATGTAAAGTCAATAGCCTCAACAGCCAGAACCACAGCATCACAGCTTCATGGCACCAGGGTCACAGAGAAATGACTTGCCTCACCTAGTGTCAGATTTTATTATTAGCAGAGGTTAAGACCAGGTGTCCTCATTGCTCATGACAGCTTCTCTTCAATGTAACATAATTATCTGTTTTGCACACATTTATCTGGCCTCTGCAGGAGATTTTTGGAAGTTCAGAATTAATAAGTTCAGAGAGGAATGAAGATAAATAAAATGAGAAAGTAGGACTGTCCCAATAGTTTACACATAGATAGGTATAGTGGAGAGGTAATGAATATTGGTTCAACTAAATGCACACCCAGATATTGAGATTCAAGAATTACTCCTACTGTTCTGCATTTTGCTTGTTGCTGCTGCAATGCCACTATTCAGATTTGTACTGCTTGGGCATTAAAGTGATAGGGAATTGTACGTGGTTTTACAATGACACTGTGATTTAGCCATCTCAGTTTCAGTCAGGAGCAAGAGACCCATTTAAGATAATAATATTAGCATATACATAGAACTTTTGATCTTCAAACCTCTTTAAAGGCATTAGCAAATTAATTTTCCCAGAACTCTTCAGAAGCAGGTAATTATTTTTACAGTTGGAGAGAATAAATCTGACTATGTATTGACCTGCAGAGGCTACCCGATGAAGCAATGCCAGCTAGAGCTCGAGTCCACCCCCTTGTCTCCTCTTGCTCATCAACACATCCATCACAGGACTCTCAAGCGTTCCCAGATCATTATGATGAGATTAAATCTCACCAGCATTTATTGGAAATATTTACTATGGACTCAGCAACTCTTTAGAGTTCCAACTGGGCAGAGAGGAGGGAGAATAAAGAAGATATCATTTCTGATTTTAAACACCATTAACCACCCAAAACTACCAGGAATACATGGAGAAATGGCTGGGTCAGGAAAAGGACTGAATGAATGTGGAACATTTTGCTGTGCTGGAAAGCAATGAAGTGCTCAGAGGCTAATGCAGACATGTCAAAAGGAAAAGGAACTAACTTGAAGGGACTCCAGCTGGTCAACGTTAGGGCAATATGTCTATAAAATAGAATAGAGAGAGGTCGATTATAACATATTAAATGAAAAAGAATATAGGTGTCCATAGTGACACGCAAAGAAAATGGAGCTGGGAATGAGCTTATTTTCATGAAGGATGATAGCCAATGAAGCTGAAGAAGAAATGATAAAATAAGATAGCAAGCATTTGTTAGAAATGGAGCATTCATATAGTATCAAAATATTGCCCCTTAGATTACTTATTAATTATCCATGGAAAAGATATTATCTTAGTTTATTTGGACTGCTATAATAAAATACTGTAGATTGCATAGCTTATGAATAATAGCCACTTATTTCTCACAGTTCTAGAGGTGGGGGAAGTTCAAGATCAAGGTGCCAGCAGATTAAGTGTCTGGTAAGGGCTGCTTTCTGGTTTATGCACATGTTCCCACTGTGTTTTCACATGGTGGAAGGTGCAAACAAGCTCCTTCAGGCTTCTTTTATAAGGGCACTCGTGGCATTCATGAGGGCCCTGTCTTCATGATCTAATTACCCCTCAAGGTCCCACATTCCAGTTTAGAATTTCAACAGATTAATGTGGGGGGAGTCAGAAACATTCAGACCATAGAAGGCGTGTTTACCATGGAGATATCTAGCAGACACCACCTGAACCAAGTGACCAACCAAAATAATGAAACAACCTGACATCATAAGCTCCTGACTAGTTGCAATGGGAAAGAATGCAACATCATCTATGTTACTTATTTTTACTGCTTCATGAAAATATAACTTGTGTACCATAAAATCTACTCAATTTAAGTGTATAATTCCATGAGTTTTAGTAAATTTATATGGAGTTAAACAATCATCATCACAATCTAGTTTTTTAGAACCTTCCTTTATTCCCCAAATATTCTCTACAGCCTGTTTATGGTCAATCCCTACTCCTACAAGCAGCCATAGGCAACCACTACTATGCTTTGTATCTCCATAAATTTGCATTTTCTGAATATTTCATACAAATAGAACATACAATATATGTTTTTAAGCCTAAACTTCGATAGGTATAATAATTGAGGTTTGTACATATTGTAGTATGCATTAATATATTATTCTATTTTACTGAAAAATAATATTCATTGGATGTATGCATCTTATGTTTATCCATTCACCAGTTGATGGATATTTGGATTGTTTCTAGTCTTTGAGTGTTGGAACTCATGTTGCTGTAAACATTTGTGTATAAACTTTTGTATAAGCTATTCAAACCTTAAAAATTTGCGTTTGCATCAGTTTTGGTAATTTGTATCTTTGTAGGAACTTGTTTATTTCATCTGAGTTATCTAATTTGATGTCATAGAGTTGTTCATAAAATTCTCTTATAAGAATTTTAATTACTGTAAAGTTGATGGTGATGTCTTCTTCATTTCTGATTTTGGTTAATTTGTGTCTCTCTTTTTTTTTTCTTTCTTAATTGGTCTAGCTAAAGTCTTGTTAATTTTGTTGATCTTTTCAAATAACTTTTTATTTTGTTGATTTTCTCTATTATTTTTGTTTTCTGTTTCAGTGATTTCTAATATAATATTTATTAGTTCTTTTATTTGTTTTTAAGTTAGTTAGCTGTTTTCTAGCTTCTTATGGTGGAAGCTTACTTTATTGATTTGAAAACTTCCTTTTTTTTCAGATATAAGTGCTTAAAGGTAAACATTTCCCTTCAAGCACTGCTTACCTGAATTCCATAAATTTTAATATACTGAACTTTTACTTTGTGCCATTTCATATATCTTTGTATTTCTTTTGTGATTTCTCCTTTAACCTATGGGCTATTTAGAAGTTTGCTTGCTTTCCAAATATTTGGGATTTTCCTTTTCTGGTTCTATAATAGATATTTAATTGTGATCGGATAAGACACTTCATGTGATAACAGTCTTTTTAAATTTTGTGAGACATCTTCTGACTTTTTTTTCTATCCTGAGAATATTTCATGTGCACTTTAATAAGTGTTCTACAGTCATTTGGTAGAATATTTTGTATATGTTGGTTAGATAAAATGGATTGCTAGAATTGAGTTTTCTGTACACTTGCTGATTTTCTATCTAGCTCTTCTATTAATCTCTGAGATTAGCTTATTTAAATATTTAACTGTTATTGCTAAGTTGTCTAATTCTAATTCTTTTCTCAAGTCTGTAATTTTTTTCTTTATGTATTTTGGAGCTCTGAGGAAGGTATGCATATATTTGCAATTTTTAAATCATTTTAATGTAATGAGCTTTTTATCACTATAAAATAACTCTCTTTGCCTATAGTAATAGTTCTAGTTTTTTTTTATTATTATTTGATAATAGTGTAACCACTCAAGCACTTCTGTGGTCACTGTTTACCTGATATATATTTTTTCATTATTTTCCTTCCAACCTATATTTTAAAATCAAGCATATTTCTTTTTTAGACAGTACATTGTTGAATTTTTAAAACTTCATTCTGACATTCTATGCTATTTCAGTGCAAAGTCTGGTACTTTCACATTTAATGTAATTATTGACATGATTGGATTTATATCAGCTATTTTGCTACTTGTTTTCTATTTATCCCATGTCTTTCTTGTTCCTCTGTTTCTGATTTCTTGCCATCCTTTGTGTTAAATAAATATAATCAGTGTGCCATTTTCATACTTGTCTTGATCTTCTTAGTAGATACTATAAAGACTATAGTGTGCATCTGACCTTATCATAGTATCTTTCAAAATAATACTAACAAATTTCTGATCAACTATTAAAACTTTGCTCTGCTATATCTACTTTTTCCTGTACTTGCTCTTGTGTAATCATCATCACATGTACATAGACAGACAGATATATATAGATATATTACATATTTAACAATACAGTATTATAAATATACTTTATACAAGCTTATGTCTTTTAAAGAAGTTAAGAAAAAAGAGAAAATACATTGCATTAAGTCTTATATATTTACCTACATATTACAAAATTCCTTTAGTAATTAAAAAAAAAATTGGTAAGGCAGGTGTCCAAATGATGAATTATCTTAGTTTTTGTCTGGAGAGGTTTTTATTTCACCTTCATTAAGAAAAAAAGAAACAAAAAACTTTTTGTTTGTTTGTTTGTTTGTTTGTTTAGAATCCCTGATTGACAAAGTTAGCTATTATATCTGTTCTTATTCCCCTGTGTTTTCTCTCACTGCTTTTAAGACTTTCTCTGTCTTTGGCTTTTAACAATTTAACCGTGTTGTATCTAGGTGTGAATCTTTTTGCGCTAATTTTTTGGGGGATTATCGGTGTTTCTTGTAGATTAATGATTTTTGTCAAATTTGGACAGATTTCAGCCATCACTTCTTGAAACATTTTTCTTCTCCTTTTTTTCTCCTTTGCTGTTAGAAATAACATTACGCCTACATTTTTATGCTCAAAGCTGTTCCACAGGTATTTAGGATTCCCTTTATTTTTCTTCATTTGTTTTTCTCTGTGTTCTTTAGACTTGGTATTTTCTATTGATCTTTTTTCTAGTTTGGTGATTCTTCTGTCGTATCAAATTTCTTATAGAGCCTCTCTACTTAGCTTTTTTTAATACAGTTATAATTTTTATCTAAAGTCTGGTAAAATATGGAAACTCGTATCCACTCCATCTTTTTCCTTCATTCTTCTTTGTGCTATTGATTTCACATGCAGTATTACACGTATATATTCATGTATAAACCCAACAATGCAGTGCCACAATTATTGCTTTAGATAACCTTACATTGTATCCTTCTGTTGCTCTATACAACCTGTATTTCCAAATGGTTCATTTTTATAACTTCTGTTTCTTTAATGAGACAGCCGAGCCATTAAATAATTATTAACATACTTTCCTTTAATTCTTTAAGTGTATTTTCCTTTAATTCATTGAACACATTGAACCTGTTTTAAAGTCACTGTCTGACAAATCTAATACCGGTAACACTGAAAGACAACTTTTAGTGACAGGTTTTGTCCCTCTAAATATGATCACACTTTTTGTCTCTTTGCACACCTTATAATTTTTGTTTGAATTCGAGACATTCTAGATACTATGTTGTGTCAGTTCTGGATTTTGACTCCTTTTCTCTCTGAGGGTTGTTTGCTTTTGTAACATGCATGAATTAAATCTGTGAATTCTGTCTCCCCTACCTGGTGTGACCACGAATGTCCCCGCT
Source organism: Macaca fascicularis (assembly GCF_037993035.2). Lineage (NCBI taxonomy): Eukaryota > Metazoa > Chordata > Mammalia > Primates > Cercopithecidae > Macaca > Macaca fascicularis. The sequence continues at coordinate 78,730,658 of NC_088381.1, forward strand.
CTGCTTATTTTTAGAAATTATTCACTTATTTGTTCCTTTATTTATTATTTTCCAGCCTGAATCTTAGTGCTCTGGCAGTGTTCAGTCAACAATTGGTCAGAGATTATGCTCAAACACCTCCAGTTAAGACGATTAACTCCCTGTTGATGATATCTGTATGAAAGTGCAGAAATTCAGAGAAGGAGGAAATTATGGTTTATTCTAGTAGAGAGGAAAGATATTATGGAAGGAGGAGGGCTTGATATTTGTCTCAAATTATTATAGAATTTATTATATACATAGACTGGGTGCAGTGGCTCACGCCTGTAATCCCAGCACTTTGGGAGACCAACACAGGTGGATCGCCTGAGGTCAGGTCAGGAGTTTGAGACCAGCCTGGCCAACATGGTGAAACCCTGCCTCTAGTAAAAAAAACAACAAACAAACAAAGAAAAAAACGCTGGGCATGGTGGCGGGCTCCTGTAATCCCAGCTACTTAGGAGGCTGAGGCAGGAGAATTGCTTGAACTTGGGAGGCAGAGGTTGCAGTGAGGTGAGATTGCGCCGTTGCACTCCAGCCTGGGCAAGTGTGAAACTCTGTCTCAAAAAAAAAAAAAAAAAAAAAAAAAAAATATATATATATATATATGTAATATATATGCAGAAAAGAGAAAAGCAAAGTGGAATAATGCTGAAAACATGTGTCAAATCAGAAGTAAGCTTGTATGTTTTCAGGGTGAAGAGGAGACTACATGTCCAGAGTATAAGGTAAATATTGAAAATGTGGAAAATCAAATCTGTGGGGCAGAATAAAGAAAGAACTAAGTTAAAGCATTTCAGATGTTTTCAAATGTGATTATTGAATCCAGAGCCTGATGAGAGAATGGAGAGAAGCAGGAAAAGCACTAACTTTAACGTATTTGGTGGAAAGAGTTCTGGATCGAAAATGAGATCAGTAATCATTTAGAGATGGTGGTACTGATAGGATTTAATACTGACAAGGAAAACGTTCATTAGTTCAAATGTTCATTAGCATAAAGTTCATTAGTCTGCAAACGGGACTGAAAAATGAGAAGAAGGTGTTCATATGGCTTGCTCTTTTCCTTTCCTGCATTTTACCAGAGGAGTAGTGATCTCATGGGTCTATGAAGAATCCAGTGTTCTATTCAGAAATGGAGAAAAAAATAGCTTTAGGGTAAAAAGATATTTGTACATAACAAAGAGAAATTTTAAAACTCACAACAGAAAGTTGATACCTGAAAATTCAGTATCTTGACTATCATTAAAATTCGAATTTTTCAAAACAAATTTAGTTCTTACCCTGTTCTGTATGAATATAATCAATTAACTCAGCTTCCTGTGTGACTTGTCACTTCCTCATTATGTCTCGTTCTTATAGATGGGAATCTCACTCAGTAATGGACTCATATTTCTGTTGTCATGTTCATGAAAACTTTCCCATGTCGAGTTAGAAAACCCTTCTCCAGGCCAAGCCAACAAAGACCACAAAACTCTTTCTTCTGCCAGAAGTTACTTTTTCAGTCTCCCACACATAGGTTTATGGATTGACTATAATGGGAAGGAAAAATAGTCTTATATTAGGTAACCATAACAATATATCCAAGATAGTTCTTAAAAGAATTTTACTTTTTTACTATATATATTTTATATATATTACATTTTGCATATGCTGTGTGTTTTATGCAAATATTCTAGTATATGCTTTCTACTCATAAAAAATGATTTGCACAATAAAAATAATGACTCATTCATTGACATTAATAACTCATACCTACCACATATAACTTTTCTTTATCTATTTAATAAATACAATTGCACCAGTCCACAGCTCCTGAGATGATGATCCTTTAAAATAATTTACATTCTAAATTCCTTTTCATCCATAGCTAATGAAAATAGCATTTATTATTCAAATTATTGAGATTTTCCATTGGATAGTTCCGTATTTAATAGAAATTTAATAGAATTCATCTGTCACATCTAGTCAATCCTGCATATTTGCCTTCCAGTAGAAACAATAACCAATTTGCCTGTTGTAGCTTTGCAAATCTAAAACCAACTGGTCACGGAATTTAAGACTTAGTAAGGCAAACCCAGTTAAGTTGCAAAGATTTTTAAAAAGTCAGTTGTAGTTCTTGAGGCACTATAAAATTCTTTTTATGTTCTTAATTTCTAAATTCATCTTTCTCATTGTATTCGCTGAATTTTGTCTTTAAGCCAGTAAAAGTCACTTTAATTCTAGTATAACCTACTTTTCTGAAGTAAGTGGTGCCCCATGTAAGCATTTGAGAATAGAAGTGAGACCTAGGTGTGAGGAATGTTCTCTCAACTATGTCCAGAGCAAGAGCTGTTAATTCGTGTCATTAGCTGCTAGCTTTTAGGTTTGATATTCACTGCCTTGGAGAGATCTGGGAAAAGAAACCTGGGCAGCCCTTTCACTATGATAAATATTTTCCTTTTTAAATTATTTGAGAGAAACAGGGTGTGTTAAAAACTAATAAATTGCTTGGCCAAGAACAAGGTGAAATGGGAGAAGAAAAATAGTGAATTCCTATGGATTGTACGCTCTGAGTCCAAAAATGTTTTAGATACCTACACATATATTGACTCATGTAATCATACAGAACCTTGTGATATAAGTATGAATATTATCCCTGTTTTACAGCTTGGGAATGGATTCATGGAGAGGTAAAAATAATAACAACATTTCTTGAGCATTTACTGCATAGCAGGTACCCTGATAATTATAGAATAGGGATTATCTGTAGGCCTCAGAGGAAACATAGTAGTATTACTTTAGTGTCTATTTTATAGACCAGAAAACCTACATGTAGTAAGACTAACTGTCCAAAGGTCAGCCAGCAGTAGAGGCTGAAGCCTCTTGTGAACTAGGAGGTCACAGGGCAAATGTCATGCACGTAACCATTATGCTGTACCCCTGGAAGACAGAGAATAGAATAGAATATTAATGAGAGACTAAAGACAGGTCAAATTAAAGTGAAAAAAAAAATCCGTATCTAGTATATCATTTATGGGACACACAGAAAAGTAGTTTCTGGTTAAAAAAATACATGCTCATATATATAATTATGTATGCATATATTTTTCCTTATCAGCTTATTATTAGAAGTTTATTTCAATAGTTTTTTTGCTCTCTATTTATGGAGGCCACATTTATATTAAATCTCAAGTAGTAAACATTTGGAATGTGATATTTGCCAACTGAGAATGAAGCTGGCAAAACCTGGGAAAGGGAAGAATGGACGTGTCTGGGTCTTCTGTATCCCCACTGAACAAAAGCATTTCTAGTCTGAAACACAAGCCTGCTGTCCTATCTTTAGCCTACTTGCTAGATGATCAAATCCCAACTAATTATTTAGCCTATCTTTTTCTCACCAAACCATGTGGATTCAATTTTTCTCATATGAGTTTTCTGAAAGCAAAAGCAGAAATCCCAAAGGACTATTCCTGAAACAAAAGGAGATTTATTACTTTTCACTGAAAGGGGATTTGTTATAGTAGGAATTGTATGCGTGTCAGCTGAAAAGACCACAGTTCCATCTGTGGCCTGAAGAATATGTGGCCTCTACAAGCAACTCTCTCTCCTCTCATGGTTCTTTAGTTGTCATAGATCTGGCATCTGACCTCCAGGGTCCCTGCAGGAAAGGACACCCAGAAGAGACCAGAGCTCTGATGGTGAGGTGACAGATATAACTATAGGCCCCGACCCTGGCAACCCCAGCCCGTTCTTTCATAGTCCTACAGCTGTGCAACAGTCTTAGCCTTGTTGCTATTGCTAAGTCCCAGCATGAGGCAGTTTGCTCCTAGTCCTGTCACAATCACCTTTTGAAATAACAGAAAGAAAATTCATGCGTTCCTCAAGCATGATACTTCAAAAATCTATTTTTTATTTTGATAGTTTGGAAAAATCTTAGCTTTATGTTATTTTTTTTAAATTTCACTTTTAAAAAGGCCACTTGTTTTGGATCAGTTTTAAGGTCCCAGTAAAATTGAGCGGAAAGTACAGAGATATCCCATACAGTCCCTGCCTCCACACACACAGAGCCTCCCTGATGATCAACAATCTCCACTAAAGTGGTAGATTTGTTATAACTGATGAACCTACATTAATCCATATTATCACCTAAAGTCTGTGGTTTGCATTAAGGTTCACTTTTGGTATTGTGCATTTTATGGGTTTGGACAAATGTATAATAATATACATTAACCATTTTAGTATCATAAAGAATAATTTCACTGCCCTTAAAAATCCTTTTTGCCTCCCCATTCTTCTCTAACTTCCCCCTGACCTCTGGCAACCACTGATCTTTTTACTGTCACCACAGATTTTCCTTTATCAGAAGATCATGTAGTTGGAACCATACAGTATCTAGCCTTTTCAGATGGGCTTCTTTTACTTTTAATATGGATTTCAGTGTCTTCCATGTCTTCTTATGGCTCAATAGCTTATTTCCTTTTAGTACTGAATAATATTCCACTGCCTGGGTGTATCACAGTTCATTTATCCATTCACCTATTGAAGAATATATTAGTTGCTTCCAAGTTATGGTGATTATGAGTCAAGCTACTGTAAACATGCAGATTTTGGTAGAGACATAAGTTTTCCACTCCTTTGGGTAAAAACCAAAGCACTATTATTGGATTTTCAAGTAAGTTTTTAGTATTATTGTCAAATTTTGGAAAAGCTATACGGGACCTTTGCACATATACAATTATTTCACTTAAAACGGTAAGTGCAGCTGCATGTGGAAAATAGTGGGAATCCTTTTCTGTGAAAATGTAACATTGAACATTCTCATCCTGATGAAATCTATAGCCCAGGCTTCAGAGGTTTCCTGGTCCAAGGTGATGACCTTGTGTGCATTGTTTTAGCTTTTTCCTACTTCAATTTTTATATCCTTGCAATGATCATAGCAATCCCCATCCTTTCTTTCAACCTAGGAATATTGTTGGAAAAACAAATGAGACTGTGTATGTGTGCACATGCATGTTGTGTGTGTGTGTGTGTGTGTCCTCCTCATTCCACTTTTCCATTTCCTCCTCTTCTTCTTTCTCTTTCATCTCCTGTTAATCATCAGCTAGGGTCGCTAGAATGCCAAGAGCATTGTATATTACGTGGCAGCCACAAGAAAATGGCATGAGTGTATGAGTGTGTGTATGTGTGTGTGTGTTTGAGAGAGAGAGAGAGAAAGATACACACACACAAAGAGAGAGAGACAGGGGCTGAAATATTCCTGTGTGTCACATATTTTTTGTTGGTTTTGTGGTCTCGCTCTGTTGACTGAACTGAAGTATAGTGGCATGATCACAGCTCACTGCAGCCTTGACCTCACAGGCTCAAGTGACCCTCCCACCTCAGCCTCTGAAGTAGTGGGGACTATAGGCATGTGCCACCATGCCTGGGTAATTTTTGTATTTTTTTGTAGAGATTTGATTTTGCCATGATGCCCAGGCTGGTCTTGAACTCCCGGCTTCAAACCATCCACCCACTTCAGCCTCCCAAAGTGCTGGGATTACAGGCCTGAGCCACTGAGCCTGGCCTTTTTGTTGTTTTTTGAATACACTCTCATTTTGATGAGGTTCCTTCTGATGTTTTTGAATTCCTCTGCCCCATCTCATTAAGAGATCCTACTTGTCAGACACATTTTACGCTTTTCCATGAGATAATGGCCATAGCTTAATTCCATTGCTGGGACTGGTCGGAGAGACACTTTTATTCTCCATAGGATGTTGTAAACTAAACTCTACTACATTTTCATAAGCAATTTTATCTTGACATTTACATTTTGGCTTATCTCCTTTCCTCTCTCAGATGTGAAAGGTATTTTAATCATGAAACTGAAAACTTAGTCAAGAAAATGTTTTATTTTACACTGGGATTCTTTATCTTTAAGCACCATGTTCTGCTATGAATTCATTTGGACATCCATGCCAGGCACCTTGCAGATAGGGAAATGTTTTTTATTTACTTTAGCATTTGTTTTAGTATTTCTTTAGTATTTGTTTCAATTTTTAAAGAAATACGATGTTTTGCAAGGCAAAATTACCCACTGCAAGGCAGTTCTGGGTAATTCTGTCTTTTACTGAAGAATCAGAAGATGGAAAATAGTAAATAATTTATCAATTAATTTACTTATTGATTCAAAAAGGTTTCACGGACCATCTGTTATGGGCAAGTCACCGTGACAGGCACCGGAGAGAAAGCATGAAGTAACACATGGGAATCCTTACCTCCAAGACACATAGAGTGAAAAAATGCAAAAGAAGAATCATATGAAGAATGCAATTAATAATTAAATATAGGTTGCTCTCATAGAAAGAAAAACTAAATCAAATGGAGGCATCAGGGAAGACCTCTCAAAGGAGGTGGCAGTGAAACTAAGTTATGAAGAATCTGTAGGAATTGTTTAGATAGGGTCATTCCTGGGGCTAAAAGCAATGACATCTTGGTGATATGAAGTGACTCATAGAAAAGTTCCTGGGTCATCTCCAGGTACATAGTAAGGAGAGAATAAATGTTAGTTTCCTTTTTGCCTGTTAGGCATCCAAATAGGATCTTTGCTGAATTATTTGAATTTTCTAAACCATCTGGTGTTTTGTGGAAATAAATGCCCCAGCTAAATCCACTGGAACGGTTTTGATGGGCTTTTGGTTCAGCTGCAGTAGCAATCTTCATAAATGGAAATAGAAAAGTAATCTCAACTGTCTGTTAACCGACAAAGGCCCTAATGATGTCCTTGCAGAAGTAATTTGTGATTTGGGTACTGAGAGTGTGCAATCAGAGTAGCAGAGAAAATGCAACAAGGAGTGGCTAAAGGTTTCAGAAAAAATATGATGAAGGTGAAGTAGAAAACAATAAGGATTTGGATAAAGAAATATAAACATGGTGAGGCATGTATCCAATCTAGCAAAACTCTGGCAATCTTGCTGCATCAGAAGACTGAGAAGTAGACCTCTTTTCTTACTTTGATAGCTTTTTAAAATTCGTAATATATTTACACGACTCAAGCACCAAACAGTAAAAAATATGCAATTAGTGGCACATGGTGGTGCATGCCCATAGTCCCAGCTACCTGGGAGGCTGAGGCAGGAGAACCTCTTGCTCCCAGGAGTTCCAGGTTTCACTGGGCTGTGATGTGGGCTGCGTGTCCACTGCACTCCAGCCTGGGTGACAAAGCAAGACCCTGTCTCTTAAAAAATATATATGCATATGTAGTAATAAATCTTGTTTATACACCTTTCACTCTAATCCTAGGGTCCTATTCTAATCTCTGTTGCCTTTTAGAGTATCTTTATACAATTTTAATCAATTGCATGTATAGATGCACACATTTTTATTTTCCATGTACCTGTTTATTCATTTAACAAATATTTATTGAGTGTATACTTTGCCAGATAATGTTCAATCCAGCCAAGGGAGCTAAGGTAATGAACAAAACAGAGAAGTTCCTCCTCTCCCTGACATTCATTCTAGCAAATGGAGACAGATCATAAAAAGTAAGTAAACCATAGGGTGTTAGATTGTCAACCACTAAAGAAAAAAATGAAGCATAATAATGCGGAAAGAACATGCCGGAATGGGAAAGTATTTCACTTTAAAATAAGGGAGTGGTACTTGAGCAAAGACCTGGTGGAGGTGAGGGAGCAAGCCCCATAGAATCTGGGAGGAGATATTCCAGAAATAGAGTATTCCTGATCCCAAAGGCAAGCCCCAGAGATCAGGGTAAGCCTGACACCTTCTAGGAATAGGAAGAAAGCCCGGGTGGCCAGGGTGGAGTGAGCTAGGGACAGAGATGAAATTAGGGACATAGGGAGAGGATAGCATTGGGAAGTAATGGAAATAATTTTGAGCAGAAGTATTTTATCAATCACTCTTGAATTTAAGATGAAGATGAACTGTAGAAAGGGCAGAATCCATAAGACCTGTTACAGATTAGTGAAATGATTCCAGTTAAGTGATGCTGATGACCTGAATCAGGGTAGTCGCTATAGATGGGATGGGATGTGATGTGGCTGATTTGTGGAGAAATGTTTTGTAGGTTGAGCAAATAGTATTTGCATGAGAGAAGTGCAAGAAGGTGGGAAGGGGGGGTGTCCCAGCTAGGAGACTGGAGATGGCATTCATGACCTAGGAAAGATTTCGGGAGGAGCAGGACGGGGGATCAAGTGATAGAGTTCCATCCCTGGACATGCTAAACTTGGAATGCCTGTTAGACAACTTAGTAAATATGTACAGTAGAGAGTTCAAATTAGGGAGAGGTCCTCTTTAAGGATTATAAACTTGGAAGTAATAAGAATATAGACAAAATTTGAAGCCGTGACATGGATGAGCTCACCCAGGGAATTACTGCAGATAGAAGAAAATGAGGCCAAAAATATCATCTCAGGACATTCTACAGATCAAAGGTTAGCAAGACAAATAGAGAAAGAGAAGGTGACTGAGAGGAAGCCAGTGTGAGACAGAAGAAAATCCAGGAGAGAGTGGTGAGTGGAAGAAAGACCTTCGAGATGTGGAGAATGGTGGGCTCTGTCAAAGATGCTGATTGCTAGGTAAGATGAGGACTAGGATTGAACCAACCCATATAGCTGTGACCTTGACAAGAGCATCTTCAGTAGAGTATTGAGGGAAAGTGCTGATTGGAATGAGTTCTAGAGAAAATGAGCTGAGGAAATTAGAAACAGCAAGTAGAGACAAATTGTTAAGTTTTGTTGTAGAGGGGGAGCAGAAGAATGGCACAGTTGTTGAAGGGAGAAGTGGGGCCGGGTGTTTTTTGTTCTGATTTTTTAATAGAGGAAATAAGGGTAAGGGTCTTAGCTAATAGTCGAGAAGAGAAATGTAAAATAAGTCTCAAGCCTGTAATCCCAGCACTTTGGGAGGCCGAGACGGGCGGATCACGAGGTCAGGAGTTCGAGACCATCCTGGCTAACACGGTGTAACCCCGTTTCTACTAAAAAATACAAAAAACTAGCCGGGCGAGGTGGCGGGCGCCTGTAGTCCCGGCTACTCGGGAGGCTGAGGCAGGAGAATGGCGTAAAAACCCGGGAGGCAGAGCTTGCAGTGAGCTGAGATCCGGCCACTGCACTCCAGCCTGGGCGACACAGCGAGACTCCGTCTCAAAAAAAAAAAAAAAAAAAAAGGTATCCTTATTTCTGTGATAATTCGGCTTCAGTTAGGAGCATCAAAATTTCTATCCACGGTAACAGGAGGAAAATCTGAGTCAGGGCTGAGAGCACAAGTGGGCAAGTGTGGTAGAGAGAGAAGTAGAGAAGTTTTCCTCATGGTTTTCTCCACCCTCAGGGAAATAGGAGGCAGAGTCATTAGTTGAGAGTGAAAAGCAGGGAGAGGTGTTGGGGTTTGAGAAAAGGGAAGAAGGTCTGGTATATTTAAATAGAGCTAGTGGGAGAGAAATGGATAGGGGAATGAGTGAGCCTCAGGCATCACTACCTGTCCGCTCAAGAATGGTAATCAAGGATTGGAAATGTCACCAGTAAAGCACTTTTCATTTGCGTTTTTCTTTAACCAGGGTCAACTGCGGAGTGCAGTAAGTATAAAAGGACCAATAGTTAAAGCAATTTTTACAAATGGTAGCACACTGCAGACACGAATATAAAGGTGTTCTTGGTAAGAAAGGTATAATGCTCACGCCTGTAATCCCAGCACTTTGGGAGGCCAAGGCGGGCGGATCACGAGGTCAGGAGATCGAGAATATCCCGGCTTTCACGGTGAAACCCCGTCTCTACTAAAGAAATACAAAAAACTAGCCGGGCGAGGTGGCGGGCCCCTGTAGTCCCAGCTACTCAGGAGGCTGAGGCAGGAGAATGGCGTGAACCCGGGAGGCGGAGCTTGCAGTGAGCCGAGATCTGGCCACTGCACTCCAGCCTGGGCGACAGAGGGAGACTCCGTCTCAAAAAAAAAAAAAAAAAGAATGGTATAATGCAGTTGTCGTCACTTGGTGGGTGTATACGCCAGGAGTGTACAGGGGTTTCATAGGAGTTCAGGGTGAGGTATTGAGTTTCTAAATATTTTCATTTTCCCTAATCCTTTAAACATGTCTATTAGGTATATTTTAATATCCATACCATACTTTAATCACACCTATTTATAATTTTTAAATCAATATATTTACAGATTTGGGTTTGCTTGCTTATAATTTCGCTGTTAGTTTGATTGATCCAAGACATTTAAAGGATTAAGGTTTAAATAGAGAGTAAAGGCTTTTGGAGACAGACCAGGGATCAAATGTCAGCTCTAACACTTACTTGTAGTGTCCTTAAGCAAGCCATTGAGTGCCTCTTAGTCACCATTAGACCATATATTAAAATAAGAACACTTTATTTATATGCTTTGGATAAAGTTTAAATTCAATTATGAATATAAATACTTGGCACAGCTATAGGTATTTATAAAGATTCCTTACAGTCTCTCTACCTTAAAAATAAATTACAATATGGAAATAAGCTATTTTTTTATTGCTACAATTAATATTTATTTTACAAAGTTTTCAAAATGAAATAATCAAAATAAAACAATTTGAAAAATCTGCATTTATGTCTCCCAGAATTCAATATAGTAAATATTTTGGTATGTTTATACAAGTATTATTTATATACAAGTAAATGTAAATAAATAAACATAAATGTGTGTGTGTCCACATACATTGTGCACACACACACACTACATCTGCTTTATTCCATTTGAAATACATCTGAACCTGTGACTTTTTCTTTTGCTTTTCATATCATTAAAATTTTTCCACAACATTACTTCTGATGGATGTTTCAAGTTCATCAGACAGATGTATGATAATGTGCACACTAATCCTGTAGGGCTGTTCTTCTTTATTAGTTTCAATTTTTATCTAAACTGTGTTAAACAATCCAACTGCTAAATCCTTAGGCTCATCTATGCCTTTTTCTCCTGGGATAAATTTCATTAAGTGAAAATTGCCAAGTAAAAAACTATGTAAATCTTTAAGGGTTGTTGTAAGTATTGTTAATTTGCCCTCCAGAAACGTATCTAGACTCCCAGGTCACTCTCCTACATTGGATAGGAATGTCATCCATATCAACTGGGTACTCCTTTCAGTGCTTGTGTGCCCTGCATATTTTAAAGCCTCAACAACAAATTAATCTTTATTATTGAATAAATAGAAAATCTCATGGTTTTTCTTCAAATATGGGAGTTTTATTTTAGTTTTGTATTTTTACCTTAACCAATGGTTATGAAAGGTTCTTTCTATGTAAGAAATTTCAGCCTTCTGGAAAGAATGTCCCCAGGAATACTACATATGTTTTCATAGGCCGTTAGTGACCTGATTGTTTTAGAGATAGTTTAAGATCCTAGGCTTAACAGGAGAAACACAAAACTAAAAGAAATAATGATATAGAACTCCTGTTACTAATACCATTACTTAGAATACAACTGTCATTTCTCTGGTCTAACAGTGAAAAAAATTTTTAAGTAAAAAGTTTGGGGTTTTTTTACTTACAATTTACTTCTCTAAAAAATATTTTACCCCACTTATTTGCTCTTTTTTCCATACACAGTTATCATTTTCCATTTATAAGTGTGTGATGGTTTTTAAATTTCTTTCTCCTATGAGACTTAAGAAACAAATTTAATTCTACGAAATTCTATTTTAATATGTCAGTTACTATATTGGGGAATGATTAAATCTTCATCTATCAATCTTTTGGAAGAAAACTAGATTCCTGGGCGTATACTGGATTTTCCAGACAGATTTTTTGTGTTCTCATTGTAACCCTGTTTATTTTCCTCTGGTTGGAAAGGCCATGAGTGTCTCTCTTAATTTACAATGTTGAGTTTCCTTTGCTCTCCCCTGGGTCTCATTTCTCCCAAACAATTCCTTCAGCTGCACATCACTGAGCAAGAGGGACACCATGGATAATGGAAAGATCTACGGCAAGGCTGGCTGTCTGCCCTGTTTAAGGAGGCCGTACTGGACCATCCTGCTCTGCACATCCAGATGTGTCCACGAATACATCCATAAAACGATGGCCTGTGGAATCCTATAGGAAAATGATCCAGAGCCTGGGCGGTCAGAAGGAACAAACACTTGATTTACAAAATAAATCTTCTATATTTATGTTTTAAAGACACACAGAGGAAAAACATTTTTGAATTCATGATTTTCTCCCCAGATTTTGACTATTGTAATCTCTTTCTTTCCTGAGACTTAGGCATCTTCATTATAAATCAGAAGATATAACTTGAGATTTTCCCAAGGTTTATATGTTCCATTCTCGTTAGAGTTGGAGACATGAAAATGGCAATTTGGGATGCCTCTTTAGAGTCAAAAACCTTATAAAAATATAATGTACTTTCTCTCTTCATTTCCTCATTTTTCTGGTCATAGCTAGAAGAGTAAGATGTCTTTGAAACTATTAAGATAATTTTTAAGACATGGTATAACTGTGAATTTTATATGGATATAAAATCAACAGGTATCAAAGCCTTTATTAGCTTATTAATTAATAAGGGAATGGGTAAATATTATAATTGGTATAAAAAGCAGAGGCATATGTAGCAAATTAGGAATCTGAAATGAATTTATAAATTGATGATCTATCTACGAGGCAATAATTGGTTGCATTCCACCAGTCACAATTGATTTGCATTTCTATGAACAAGAGATGGATGAGCTAGACAGGATAGTCACTCACTTTTTGTTCTGAGCCCATTTCAGTCTCAGTTGTTTTCCTTACTAAAACATCTATCTCTAATATCCCATTATATATATTAATATCCCATTATATATTATGTTTTATAATATATAATATATCCCATTATAATATATATTATATCCCATTATCCCATATATATTCTTATATATTATATATCATAAAATATATTATATCCCATTATGTATTATATGTTTTGTATATAAGGGATTTCCAAAAGAGTTCTGTATACATTATAAATTCATATCCCATTATATATACATTTACATAAATATATGTAATGGTATATTAATTTTTAATATATATAGAACCCCTTTGGAAATCCCTTTCCACAATTACAAGCAATAGATATTTTGGCAGAGTTTTAGTTACGGGGTGATTAGATTTTCTAGCATGTTGAGATTTAGCGGGTCTTAACCAAAGTAAAATTGAGATTTAAACCCAGATAGGTTCTGATTTCAAAAAGCCATGTTTCTGTCTCCTCCCAAAAAAAAATGGGTGAAAAAATGGTGGCTCAGGGTCAGATACAAGCTTTTCACAGGTAAGGGTAAAAGAATTAAGTCATAAATGATTAGAGCTAAATAAACCTCTCTTAACCAATATCTTCCTGAGAAGCACAACAGATGACAGTAAAGCCGAGAAGCACTGGGAAGCTGAGATGCAGATTCCGCACTCTCTCTGTTTGGGCTTCCCCTTGCCTTCTCGGTTATTTCCTTGGCGCCTCTAAGGATCCCCAGCAAACTGTTTCAAATCCCTGAACCCATCCAGTCTTATCAAAGACTCATCTCTGCATTAGAACTGTTATTTGCTTATTCCAAACCCGGCGCTCATCTATGTCGTCTTTACTGCAAATAAGGGTTGGTCTTGAACTAGTATTTAAATTTCAAGTCCAATGCCTGAAACAGGCAGCCATCAGATCTGATTTAGGGACCACATGCCCTCTTGTGGTTCTCTGAGCTCATCTGTCTGGAGTTAAGGAAACCTTTTCCAGATTTCGTTGTAGAGACTCTTCCCAGAGGAGACCATCTTGAAAGAGCTTTATGGAAGAAAGCCAGCCTAAAGTCCCAGTCCAATTTGTCTAGAGATGAAGGCAAGAGGTGGTAAATAGGGTGAGTAAGAGGGTCTTTAATCCAGGAATAAAGATGTAATTGTCAAGATAGAACATCTCTTTGCCTCCTTTATCGATCTGCTGCTGAGTCCTTGGAGTTTGCCACTAATCAGGTATTGCTTTGAAAATGTGAAAGAGTTTCTTAGATACCCCAAACGTATTAGCAGTTGCAAGAGCATCAGTTGGAATGGACGAAGTTATGCTGAAAAAGCATACCACCCCCAAATCTCAGTGAATTATACAACAAAATTTAATTCTAAATTTTTCTAGGTATTTATTTTAGTCAGGGTTCTCCAGAGAAACAGAAAAAAATAGGATAGATAGATGATAGATTAGATAAATATGTACATACATATATAGATACATAGATTCATAGATGCATACATACATAGATAGATATAAGAGATTTATTATGAGAATAGGCTCATGTGGTTATGGAGGCTGAGAAGTCTTAAAATATGCCATCTGCAAGCTAGAGAGTCAGTGAAATAGTTTGGCTACTTGTCCCCACTCAAATCTCATGTTGAATTGTAATCCCCAATGTTGGCGGTGGGGCTTAGTGGGAGGTGTTTTGGTCGTGGAGGTAGATTTCTCATGAATGATTTAGCACCATCCTCTTGGTGCTATCTTCATGACAGTGAGTGAATTCTAACGAGATTTGGTTATTTAAGAGTATGTGGCACCTTCCTCTCTCTCTTGCTAGCTCCTGCTTCACCTTGTGGAATGCTTGCACCCACTTCACCTTCTACCATGATTGTAAGCTTCCTGAGGCCTCCCCAGAAGTTGATGCCGAAGCTATGCTTCCTGTGCAGCCTATAGAACGATAAGCCAATTAAACATTCTTTTCTTTATAAACTACTGAGCCTCAGGTATTTCTTTATAGCAATGCAAGAGTGGCCTAATACAGCCAGAAAAGTTAGTAGTATAAATAAGCCCTATTCCAGGGGTCCAGGAACCAGGAAAATCAATGGTATAATTCTCATTCTGTGGCCAAAGATCTGAGAACAGGGACAGTAGGGAGAATGGTTTAAGTCCTGATGTCCAAAGAAGCTCTGATGTCCAAGGGCAGGAGAAGATAGATGCCCCAAGGGGAGAGTGCAAATTCACCCTTTCTTTACCTTTTTGTTCTATTCTGACCATGAATGCATTGGATGGTGCTCACATTGGGGAAGGCAATCTTCTTTACTCATCCTATTGATTGAAATTCTAGTCTCTCCTGGAAACACACTCACAGATGCACCCAGTAATAATGTTTTACCAGCTATATGGGCATGCCTTAGCCCAGTCAAGCTGACACGTGAAATTAACTATCATGACATCTGATGAAGATTGTCAGAGGAGTTTGGCTCACTAGCCATTGTCCCTCCATCATGTGCACTTCATTATAACATGCACTTTCACTATTTCCACAGCAGTAGGAAGAAAATATGGGTCTTAAAAGTTTAGTTCATCATGATGCACATCACTTTAGTCATTTTATTAGCCAAGTCAAATCACATGGCTGTACCTAGCTTCAAAGAAGCAAACAAGCTTTATCCCACCGTGTTCCCAGGAGAATGAGAACATCTGCCAACAGCCTCAAGATCACTGTACCAGGATAAGACTCAGTACAGTAGAACACTGAATTTTCGGGGTATAAAAGTATATACTTTTCTAAGTGTATTAAGCCTTGTGGTTTATCATTCTTCTTTATGCATACATTACTCTTTGTCCCTAATGTTCTTCCCTCTCTCAATATCTCTCATTGTTCTATAGACTCCCTCCCTTACGGCTCCAGTACCATTGAATCCCCTTAGTTAGTCCTGGCCACCTCTTATTGGAATTACTTTACAAGACACTTTGCAGTGTCTTTATCTATTGGCACTGCCTGACTAGGAGATCATTGCCCAGGCCAGGGGCTGCCTGCTGCCCTCTCTCACCCACAAATTGGGACCTATTGGCACTAAATGCATTGAGCCTGGCTTTGCACCACCCTTGGAACATTCACATTTGAATTATTTTGTCAACCCAGCAGAGAAGTTACCCCAGACCCTCAAATGCCCCAACTTCTTTTATTTTACCATTGTCTAGTGTTTAGAACGCTAAATGCCTAATAGCCACATATTTAGCTATGATACCATAGAGCTTTATCCTTCTAACTTCCAGGGCTGGTAAACTATATAGCCTTTTACATAAAAAGAAAATACAGTTTGCTAACCTGTTGGATTGGTGATAAACTCTGGAGGGTAGGGAGAAAAGAGTGTCTACTCTGATAACCTCAACTATATCAGTTATCGACTGATAACCTCAACACATTTTCCTGTTTTCCTTCCACCTACTGCTTCCCCCTGCCCTCCTTCACAGTATGTGGGTCACACACAAAAAAATTATGAATGGATGGGAGAGTCATAGAGAGGAGACAGGATGACTCCCCCACCAAAGGAATACTTCATTTGGATTGACTGTTTTCATTACATTTTCAAAAATCCCTTGGAAGAATGTTTGAATATTTAAAAATCATCATTCCCTAATTTTCTTATGTTTGGTCAACTCTATTGAGCCACTTCAGAAGACCTTTATTTGAAAAAGATGAAGCACAAAAATTGATTGGTTTGCATGTGGAAAACATACTCTTTCAGATTTGTCACATACAGCCTGTGGCCTAGGGCCTATAGTAACATCTAAAGTGGGAGGATGGCAGAAGAGGAGGTATGTAGAAGTCTTCTCCTTGGGAAGAATCTTGGAATGGTCAGAGTCAGGGGCAGTTCACTGGAGACCCATCCTACCGTACTCCCATCCCCAGTCACTATTTGCCGTTGTCTCTATAGAGGCCATTTTTCTCGGCTGTAGTTTCTTGCATGAAAAGACACAGTATATGGGAAGTCCTCTGGGATCTAATTGTAGTTCACTTACAAATTATGCAAAAAATAGGCAATCACTGAAACTCCCTGAACCTCAGTGTCTTTATCTATTAAAAAGAGATAATGTCTCCTGCCTTGTTTACCTTCACAGTAGTTTACTCTGCTAACATTTAAGGTAATAATTGCCAGCACTTGGTGAACACTGTGTTAAGACTGAATTTTTCTTTCCTTTTATTTTCTTTCTTTTCCTTCCTTCTTTTCTCCCTCCCTCCCTCCATCTCCATCCCTCCTTTCCTTCCTTCCTTCCTTCCTTCCTTCCTTCCTTCCTTCCTTCCTTCCTTCCTTCCTTCCTTCCTTCCTCCCTCCCTCCCTCCCTCCCTGCCTTCCTTCCTTCTTTCCCTGCTTCCTCTTTTCTTGTTTTTCTTTTCTTTCATCTTTCTTGAGATAGAGTCTCCCTATGTTACCCAGGATGCTGGCCTCAAGTGGTCTTCCCTCCCTCAACCACCCAAGGAGCTGGCATGACAGGCATGAGCCACCACACCTGAAGGGTTGGATTTCACTGAGCCTTCTCAACAATACTATATGGTCATTATGATGAGTGGCTCCTTTTTAGAGAAGCAAACTGTGACTCAGTGTAGATAAGTGATCTGTACGGTTAGAGTTGGTAAATGGTTGACCTGGTAAAAGCTGTAAATTATATTCAGTCTGCCTCTGAATCTAAACCCCTCAACTATTACGAATGTCAGCTCAAATAAGCCAACAGACTAGCTTGAAATCATAGGAAAGGCTCCACACAGGCAAACAATGGCTGCTCTCTAGTGCATTCCATCTCAGAAGGCAGGACCTTGGCCACCAGGTTGGTAAGCGCAGGTGCCAGATGAAGCTGGGAAGGAGCAGCAGGATTTAATAGGCTTCTAACTCAAAGGGAGCCAATAAAAGTTCCTTCTGGAAGATTCTAAACATGAAGCTGTCATTTTCATTAGTCTGGACTGGTTGTTTGAACTGAGAACTGGTGCACTGTGGAGAGGCTGGTCAGTCAGGAGGAAAAAGTGGTCTGGAAAGGGAGTAAAGATGGGGCAAGCATGGATGAAACCAGGTAAAAAGAGAAGAAGGATGAAGAAAGCTGCTGCTGGCTTCTACATGTAAGTGCAGCCCCTTTTGAAAAACAGAGTTGCTTCCTGTCCCTCAACACTATAAACCAGCACCAATTTCTCCCTGTTATTTATGTGAGCTATTTTGAGTGCTTTTGTTACTTTATCACAAACTTAACAACATCTTCTCAAAACCTCTCTTCTCTTCATCCCAATACTAATTTACTTAGCCCCCTCTCCTTAGGAAGTTACTGGTCATTTTGGTTAATTATGGAAAAACGTAAAGGGTCTTAACTTTGTTTAAAGTGGTCACAAGGCCAGATGTGGTGGCTTATGCCTGTGGTCCCAGCACTTTGGGAGGCTGAGGTGGGAGGATCGCTTGAGCCCAGTAATTCGAGATCAGCCTGGGCGACATGGGGAGACTCTGTCTCAAAAAAAAAAAAAAATTATAAAATTAAAAATAAAAAAAGTGGTTGCTAGTCCCAGCTTTCACTTCAGGGAGACTCACTGTGACTCCAACTCCATTTCTGGCCAGTTGTATAATCTTGAACAAATTGTCTGTTCTGAGCCTCAATTTCCTAACATGTTCAAAAGAAAACCAATAGTCACTACTTGGTAGGACTGTTAGAAAGAATGAAAGGGAAAACGCACAGCATGGATGGCACAACATTTTATCCGTTGAAGATCTTCAATAGCTAGTAGCATCAGTGTTGCAATCCATTCTTTCAATTCTAAATGCTCTCTCTGGGTTTTGGTTCTACAAAAGTCACTCCATGTGCCCATTCACCAGCCCTAGGTACGTGGAGACCAATGACATTTTATTTTTTGGCCAATTTCTTCTATTCAAACACTGATCAGAATTCAGTCATATTAGGGTTAAAGAAAAAAAAAAAAACCCTTGATTATCCTCTGTTCTTGAAAGCACTATCACCCTTGTTGGCTTAAGGCCAACCTGATTTCTGTTCTGAAAGAGCTGCTTTTTGCTTGGAAAAGGCAATGGCTGCCAGCTGCTTCCTCAGATGCTGTCTTCACTGAAGATAGCAATAAACAGCTGCAAGGAATGTGTTAATTGGTCTTGATCAAGATGTCATCTTCTGCGTTATTATTGAGTCAATGCCAAGTAGACAATGCCAGCAAACAGACAACAGTGAAAGTTGTCCTGATGCAGGAAAGTTGTCCTGATTGCAGCGAAAGTTGTCCTGATGTAAGCCTTAGCTTAGCATTCCCACTCAATCTCATTGACAGATTAAAGATCTCCACATATGTTTCAACTGCTAGGTTAATACATGTATGGACGTTACTTAACTGACTTTGTTTATCATCCATCTGCTTAAGAGATGGAAGATAATTTACTGCTTTGAAGAGGTTTATTTAAAAACTACTTCCCAGAGTTGGACAGAGCTGTTCTATGGTGCAACACCTTGGCCAGATCTCTAAACGCTGGTGTGTATGACCACTCCTTCTAGTTCACAGATCTCCCCCTTGCTAAGCCCAAATGCTACAAGCGTGGTCCAGGAATCGATGCATGAGCATATTATCAAGTACTGAGGACCAGGAGCATTGGTGATGGTACCATGGGCACCCTCTCTACCACTAACGGGCTATGTGACCTGGAACAATTTACTTAACCTTTCTGGGCTTCAGTGTCTCATCCCTAAAATGTGGAGATGGACATTAGTATTTGCTTTGCAGATCTGTGAGGATAAGGGTTATGCATAGCTATCGATAATGACTAATGCATGGTAAGTGCTGATAAGAACATATTTATTGTGATGCTGATGACACTGATGGTGACGCAGGTGAAGTCAAGGAGCTTGGAGTCCTGTACTTGGTGAGACATTTAAAGAACATCTGGCCCTTTTAGCTCAAGGATAGAAGTGACTATCTTTTGGCTCCTTCTGCCTTCTTGCCCATACCTGCACCAGTCTGTGCACCTGTGTCTTTATTTATTCTCCTAACATGAGCCCTCCCGACTGAAGTTGCACTCATGATTTCAGTCCTATGCACAGATCTTGACACTTGAATCAGAGACTTCTTTTGTCCTGAATTTTCTTTTTTCTTTTTCTTTTCTTCCTCTTCCTCTTCCTCTTCCTCTTCTTCTTCTTCTTCTTTTTAGAGACCGAATTTCACTCTTTTTGCCCAGGCTGGAGTGCAATGGCGTGATCTCAGCTCCCTGCAACCTCCGCCTCCTGTGTTCAAGTGATTTTCCTGCCTTAGCCTCCTGAGTAGCTAGGATTACAGGCAAGTATCACCACGCCCAGGTAATTTTGTATTTTTAGTAGAGATAGGGTTTCTCCATGTTGGTCAGGGTGGTCTCAAACTCCCGACCTCAGGTGATCTGCCCCCCTTGGCCTCCCAAAGTGCTGGGATTACAGGCATGAGCCACCATGCCCGGCCTTGTCCTGAATTTTCAAACATACTTGATTCTTAGATCCTGACCTAAAACACCCTGCGTGACACCATAATCCTCCAAAACCACTCATACAGGCCCCTGTCAGAACTGCAGAGAAAGAAGCTGGCTGAACAAAGGCCATACATAGATCCTGGTGGCTCCCCCAGGGAGCGCAATAGCCCCTGCAGTCAGCCCAGAGGGGGACCCTGATTAGACTTTCCTATTAAAGCTGCCTCGGGACACTCTGGCTCACCTTGTGTGTTAGCTGGGGAAGAACTCAGGACCCTCAAAGGAGAATTCAAGACAAAAGAGTGGTGTTGCCCCTTCTCTGGAAGCATTTGAATTACTACTATAAGGTAATAATCTTTGTGTTTTAGATTTTCAAATCTCAAACTATAAATACATTGCTTTTAATTATTTTTGGAATACAGCCAAAACAATATTTACCAAATCACTTTCAGAAGGCCAGCGAGGAAGCCCAAAACACAGCAGCTACACCCACTGATTTCTGTTTTTCTAAGTTGAAAACTGATCCCTCTCTTCGATTGCAGATGATTATGAATAGTTTTGTATGTCCAGCAACATATTGCTAACCTCAGCCTTTCTTTCTTAAGCTCATTATTTGCTAATGATTTTCTTGGCCACAAAGCTCATAAAATTCCCTTGAGTTGCTTTAAAAAAATAAAAACCTCTTAGGACATTTGTTCCATTTGTTCAGCATCTGCGCCGGACAACATCTGGAGCCTGAGGAAATTCCACCGCTCAGGGTATGACGCGTAAATGAAATTACTTTTTCATGCACTTCAGAAGAGATTCAAGAGCATCTTTCTGACCAAACAAGCCCTTTTGTTCTCCTCCAGCAAGTGTTTCTCATTAAAAATGTCATCTCCCTAATAAATTGCCTTATTGCCCTTGCAGCTGGGCCTATTGTTTTCATGGTTTTGTGCTCACTCTGATTCTCACAGGGAACAGAAAGCCAGAGAAAAATGGGACTTTTCCCCCATTCTGTCTCCATGAAATGCCTTTATTTCACTCTTTGTGTTTGAGTGAGAACTTGTCTTTCATCGGAGCCCTCTATTCTCCCAATAATCACTGCTTTTGGCCCAATATTCACTGCTTTTGGCAAAATATCCTCAGACACATCCTGTCAGATACACTTTTCCTACCTAGATACTGGATGGTGGCAGCTTGCATCCAGGGATCTCAGCTCAGGCTAAAAAGTGGCGTTTTGGGGATTATGTCCTAGTGGTTTATTCTTTGTAAGAAAATATCCAACGTGACCACATCTTTAGTCTCTGCCATAAGAACATACACAACGATTTTAGGAATGGCAAGGATAAAGAGATTAACTTGGGACAAGAATGGGGGATAGGTGTGTGTGTATGTGTGTGTGTGAGAGAGACAGAGAGAGAGAGAAAGAGGGAGAGAGAAAGAGAGAGAAAGAGAGGAAGAGGGGGGAAGAGAGAGAGAGAGACATGGGATTATGGGTTCCTATAGAAGCCACAGAAAAGATTTAAAACAATCTTGGAAACATTTGATGCAAGCTATGTCCCTAGAGTTGGGGAGGGAGGTGAAAAAAATCTCTCTCTCTCTCTCTCTCTCTTTTTTTTTTTTGGTATCTCTGGTCAGAATTAACCTCGAATGTGAAAAGTTTGTCTTCCATGAATTTCTTTTCCCCATATCCCTTCTGCCTCTCCTTTTTGCTGACCTCTATTGATAACATTTATTCATTAGGTCAGCAGGAATTTGTACACCTAAACTCATCTTCCCCAGTTATTTAGTCCACTTTCTATTTATGCACAGTGTAAAAAAAAATAATAAGGAGAAGAAGGGCCTAACTGGAAGAGATAAAAGACATTTCTGGCATGCAAATTGCTTTGCACTGAAAATTATTTTGGAATCTCCAGGCTTCCTTTGACTTTTTCAAAACCTTGAAAGGAAGGGTACAGGAAGCTAGTAGACAGAATTGGCTGGCTGCCATGAGCTGGGTGCTTGGGCTAATTTTGCATACAAGGTCCCTGAATTTTCTTCACTAAATGCAAACATAGGCCACCATTAACATCTGCCCTCTGTGATTCTTTTGCATCAAAGCAGCAGATCCCCCAGGTCAAGGCTGATGAAAGATTTGGGCAGCCGATTCTGTCCTGAGACCTGGAGGCTTTGAATTTGTGATTGAAGAGATCCTGCACAGGCCTCTCCCCCTGTCATATCAGGCATCTGCAAGGCATTCTAAGGACCTCTAGGAGCACAGAGTTCAATCCAGCAACCTCTACTAAGGGTCACAAATGCCTATGTCCAAGTCTATGCTGGCCCAGTCAAAGTCCCATCTCTGCTCTGCCCCCGGGGTCTTACGGGCTACATATGGGACAACGTTTGAAATAGTCGCACATGTTGTGATCATTTAAGTCCAAGTCACAAAAAACAGCAGAAGTAGAAAGTTTTACCTTAGAGTGAAAATCAAGGATGGTGTTGCTACCAGATGGTGCCACTCAGTTCCGGGTTCTTGGTGTCCCAAACAAAGAATTGGACGAGACACATACATTGCAAAGCAAAGCAACGAAAGTGTATGAAGTGCAATATTACAACTCGGAGCAGGAGAGCGAATTGACCTCTGTGAGATGAGATCGGCATCAGTTTGTTGTAGTTTGGGTCTTTTTATGTGTTTTTTCCTTCTCTTCCCAAGGCTGCCTAATCTCTAGCCAGTGTCCGCCCTTTAGATTGATAGGTGTGTTGCTTAGTTCCTTTGGCCCCTGTGCTTCTTGTGCATCACCTCTGTCCCATAATTTTAAGTACATGCATGATATGCAGCCCATAGGCATGAACCTTCAGTGGCTGATTATCATACAAGGTTATGTTAAGGACACTTTTTCTCTCTAATGTGCATGCCCATCTCTGAAGCGCTGCCTCTTACTGGTTTGGTCCTAATCTTGCTGGTCATGGGGTCCTTGCTCACCTTTATATCTAACTTTTTTTTTGGCTGCTGAACCTCTGCTTTTTATCTCGCTTCCCGTTCACCCATCCCTTCACCTTGCTTCTGTTCTCTGCTTTTACTTCTTCTGCTCTTTATCCAACTTTTAATTCCCTTTGCTCTTCTCCAGCCTCATTTTTCCTATTTTTCTCCTGCCTCAGTGTTACAGTGGAGTTGGTCATTGAGATAGATGTTGATGCGTGAATCAGAGTTCTCAGGGAAAACAAGGTGCGAAAGGCTTTTGTTTCAGAGAGGCTAGGCTATAGAGAAGCACAAAGGCATGAGATATCCCTTTATTTGTACAATCATTTGTCCTTTGTTTTTTGTTCAATAACTTAAGACATATTGGATTGACTGAAGCTTGGTACACCCAAACTCATTTTTAGATGAATAGACACCCTTTTAGGGACTAGTGATACAAGGATGAGTATGACAAGGAGTCTACTAAGTATTTTTTTTCCAGTAGGGGCTACAGACCTATAATAAATATAAAAGTAAATGTATAATATACAAGTGCTACAAAGAAAAATAAATCATAATAAGAGTGAGACTGAATATTAGGAAAAGACCTGAATACAGTGATCTTTAATCTCTCTAAGGAAGAGACTCTTCTGAAGATACATGAATTTCAACAGACACAGTGGTGCGTGTTCCAGGGATCTTAAGTATTTGGTAGTTGTTGAAGCATAAAGTGGCAGGAAGAGAATAAAGCATGATGTCCCTGGGGATGTGTAGAGCTGTATAATGAGGAATATCTGAGGCACATACTAAGCAACATTAATGTAAATAGTGTAGGCAAGATCAGCACAGACATTAAGAGGTTGTAGTTTGGTAGCAGAGTGGGCTGGAGAGGTGGCAAGTGTTTTGGAAATATGACCCAGGTACTAATGTGGACACTGCTTTAGGAGACTCTGGATCCACAAATATTGGGTTACAACTAGTTGTCGAACTAGTTATCAGTATCAGCAACAACAGCATTTATTGAGCTCCTCCTGTATACAAGGAACTGTTCTGAGCACATTAGTAGTATTAACTTTTTAAATTCCTCAATAGTATTATGAGCCAGAAAGTTTCAGTAGCTTGCCCAAAGTGTTCCATCCACCTGGCAGAGCAGGAACACCACCCAAGCAGTCTGGTGAGGTCAGGCACAGAGCCGTAACCACTGTGCTATACAGACTTCCAGCCATCATGAGAGACCATGGGTGCTAGACATGAGGGTAGTTTCCGGGGGGCCTGAAGGGAGGGAAAGCTTTAAGGTGTAGTAGTTGGCAAGACTTCCTTAATTAATTGGGATGTGATCGTGAAAGACAGGAAAGAGTAGAAAATGCTCTGAGGGGACTGATCTTGCTTGGATAGCAGTGTGTACCACGATGCCACCAACAGAGACGTGCACTAGTTAAGTGAGTTTCAGCCAGAGGACCCAGTGGGTTACGCAGGAAGCAGCTGGAACTTTCCCACAGATGGGTGACTTGATTAGTTACCCAACACAACCAACTGTTACTTGATTTGGGGGCAGATTACTACATAATATGACAGAACAAACCATGTCTCTCTACTGGTGAGAAATTTTTGATAGCTCCTTAGCAAATTCCAAACTCAGTACAAGTTCCTTTTTCTGGGATTACAGAAAAAAAAAATCTGTGTAATATAGTTTCAATAACGCTCTTTAGCCTAATCTCTCTTTGTTTTCCTACTAAAAACCCATCTCCAATTAACTGAGCTGAGCACAGGGCTGGGTCCCTGATGAGTGCTCTGTCATTTAGACCCTACATGGTCTATTGGAAATGGCATGGATTTAAATATCAGGAAGATTTGGTTTGAATCTAGGCTGCTGTACTTAGTGTACTTCGGTGAGTCCTTTGATCTCTCTTGCCGTTTCTTGGCTAGCCTGGGATGATCTCTGACCTACCATCTCCTGGAGAGGATCAAACTATAATGACCAACATTTATTGTCCTGTTGCTAGTGCCTTGAATTTTTCTAAGGTCTCTGTAAGCAGTTTTTTTGTTTGATTCCCTGGGAACCAAAACACAAGATACCATTGTACAGATGTAGAAAACTCAAGCACAGAACAGTTAAACCACTTCCCCAAAGTCACACTTGCCAAATTAGGACTGGGTATGGATTAAATCCCAGGTGCTCTAACTCCATCCTATTAATCAATATTGTGATCGATTATAATTAGATTGTGAAATTGACAGATTGCTTATCTAAAGCACCTGGCACATGACAGCCCCTCCACAAAGGGGCATGGCTGTCTTTCAATAAAACTTTATTTACAAAGAGAGGTGGTGGGCCAAGCATAACCAGGAGGCTGATTCTTGACTCTCTGCTGACTCTTGACATAAATTACAGTAAAATATAGAAAATAATTATGTAGTAATGGGTTTTCTTTTTTTTAATGTAATGTAGTTAAATTAATTGTAAGCCTGAATAATTTCATTTTAGATAATGGCTCTGTTTAACAATTGGCTCATGGAGTTTCTGAAAACTTAGCAGCCAGCTCTCCCAGGCTCATGCAAACCTACTTCCTTGTTACAATTACAGTCTCTGCCCAGCTGTGCGAACTGGGGCAGATGATCTCAATTTTTTCACTTGGGAACCAGAAGTGGTTCCTACCCAGCTGTGCTCTGAAATAATTGGAAATAATGTATACAAAGAGCCCAGCAGCTAGAATTCAGTAACTGGTGCCTACAGCAATGAAAGAGGAGCTACATTAATGATTCATATTTCTCTTTGGTTATGGCCTTCAGGCCAGTTCATAAAGCATAAAAGTTGGAAAGAGGGGAGGTGAGATCCAAGGAGATACGACTCGCTTCTTTTAAGTGCCTCATATGTACCAATCACTAGGAAGTGATTCCAATCCTTTATTCACTGAGTCTTCATGGCAAACCTTTGAGTGTACTGTCCACCCTATTTTACAGCTACGACCACAAGATTCAAAGGGGTGGAAAGCATTGGGGGCACTCAGTTGTCAGGGAGCAAAGCAGAGTTCCATCAAGGTCTTCCTGATTTGAAAATGCCCTCCCTATCTTGTGAGTCAATCCTATTAAGGGCAGCCAGGGTTCTGAGATAAGTCAGTGGTAGAAATCAATTTTATTCCAGTTAAACCCTTAGGTTCGAAATCAAATTCAGAGACCCATTTTATTGAATAGCTGGATCAGTTGGTGCTTTACACTGGCAATAAATGCAGGCAGGCTAAATCACTAGGCATATACTGAATACTGAACTAGGAACTAGGGATGTTCAGATAAATGACATAGCCCCTTCTTGAAAGGGCTCATAACCCAGCCAGGGAGACAGACCGACCAAATAATAAGGATAGCGAAGGATTTGATAATGTAGCAGGGCTATGGGGGAGATCATACGAAGTGCAATTAAAGAATAAAGGCTGTCAAGACGTGCTCCTCAAAGGAGAACTTGCAATTCCCAGACAATTCTTGTTTCTTATCTCTCCCACTTTCTGGGCACCTGCATGCATTGATAATGATCCTTCTTGCTCACTGGCACCTGCTTGCTTTGATAATGATCCCTTCTTGCTCACTCTCCTCCTCCCTCACCACGATTTTTCCTACTCCATCCTCTTAATTCCTCAGGACTGGCAGAACTTCTTGTGGAAGCCCTTTCTTGAGGTACACAGGGTGAATTTGGCACCCTCTTGTATGCTTCTCTAGGTTCCTTGGCATGTGTGTTATCGAAGACTTATTACGCTATCCTGCAATGGTGTATTTATGCATTAGTCTCTCCCATTAAATAAGGAGTTCCTTGAAGGCAGAAGCTACACTATTTGACTTTGTTTATGTAGCAAGAAGCATGACATCTGGTCTAAACTTATGCTCAACAAATGCCAGGAGAATGAACAAAGGAGCAAAGCCTGAGCTGGATCCTCAGGAACATGAGGGACATGACACTGGAAAAAGGTAGGGAATGGGCAAGGAAGATATAAGGTAACAAATGTTCTGGAAAGATTTTACAGCTTGGCACAGTGGTGGCTCACGTCTGTAATCCAGCACTTTGGGAGGCCGAGGAAGGCGGATCATTTGAGGTCATGAGTTCAAGACTAGCCTGCCCAACATGGTGAAACTCTGTCTCTACTAAAAATAAGAAATAAAAAATTAGCCGGACATGGTGGCACGCACCTGTAGTCCCAGCTACTTGGGAGGCTGAGACAGGAGAATCGCTTGAACCTGGGAGGGGGAGGTTGCAGTGAGCTGAGATGGCACCACTGCATGCCAACTTGGGTGACAAAGCGAGACTCTGTCTCAAACAAACAAACAAAAAAACACCTTCAAAAAAAGTCTGAAGATATTATCATTAGCAAATGTTTCTCTCTTTGTCTTTTCCTTACATCTCATAAAAAATAACACTGTCTTTCACCTATGGTATTTTTTTTCCCCCAGAATCTAATTTTTATATCTTTAGTCAATTACAGATGCTTCCTGAATGTGAGTCTGAGACTCACCTAATGCTATTTGGGTAGAGTCTAGCAACCACTGGGAGTGATTAAAACTTGGTTGTTTCTAGCCCTGTTCCCTTAGTTATTCCTTGCCCACCAACTGACCATCTGAGGCAATCTCATGAATGGCTGTATTAAAAATATACTGCAATTCCATGCCAAACACTATTCATTTATCTTCCATCTGTTTAAAAATGTATTAATAGATACAATTTGCTCTCTGGGACCTTTGGCTCCTCCCCAAGTTGCTGATTATTTATTTATACTGACTGGCTGGGATTCCTTTAGGCAGGATGATTATAATAAGACCTATCTTTCTCTTTGCATGGTAGACGACTCATGCTACTTTTCTCTTAGAATCCTCCAGGCCGCATTCTGTCAACTTCAAAATGAGTGTTTCCATTTAAATGTTCTTCCTTCTCACAGTATAATAAATTCTGGAATCAGTGACTTCCTTCCAATTAAGTCCAATTCCCATTTGTTTTTGACTTCATGACTGTGGCCTGTGGAGGACAGAAAGGATTAATAATAATTTACAAGTGAGGCAAGAATTTAAACCGAGCACATCAGAGGTGGTCTGATTCTGCTCCACAGCCTCTGAGGCCTCAGCTAGTAAGACTGGAGAACAGCTTGGGTGACAGGGACAGCTGGGAGCGGGAATCATCTGGAGACTTCCTCACTCACAGGTTGGGGGCTTGGGCTGGGATGACTTGAAGGCTGGGCTTAGCTGGAATTTTCAAGTGGAATGCCTGCATATGGTCTCTCCATGTGTCTTGGGCTTTTTAGAGCATAGTAGCAGGGTTCCAGGAGAGTCCAAGAGACCACGGTAGAATCTGACCCAGCCTTAGAACCCACACTGCTACCTTGTTTTCTTACAAACATGTCAGCCGAGGGTCAAGATGAAGGGCAGTAGATGCCATGTCTGGATATCAGGGATAACACCTGGCAAAGAGCAAATGCTTGATAAATTGCAGCTTTTATATTATCCATATCACTGCACGGGCCTCCCAGAAAACTAGAATTCCTTTAATTTCCCAAATTCTTTCCTGTGAGTGAGTAATAGAAGCACTGCAAGATAATTGTCTTTTGTTTAAAGAACACTGGATAAGGGAATAGAATGAGGTTGCAATTTGGTTGTTTTGGTTAAAGAAGGAAATGAGATTGTAACATTATGATGGAATTTGATTTTCATTCTCACTGTGTACTAGGCATGAAATCAAAGAAAATGGTTTCATTTTATGCTTTTATTTCCACTTGAAATGTGGGAGTCATACACAGAAAGGTTAAACGACTTTCTTTCAATTACATGGCTAGTAGTAGGTAAAGTGGGACATGGCGTTTTGAATCACAGGAATTGGTATGGGCAATATCAAATACACGAGGAAGTTTGAACTTCCCGCAGGTGAATGCCCATAATATACACACTCATATGGTGACTATCCATTCACTTGCTAACTTCATTAACAAGTATAAGGTTGGTACAAAGGTAATTGTGGATTTTGCCATTACTTTCAATGGCAAAACCACAATTACCTTTGCACCAGCCTAATATTTAGCAACCACCTGTAAGTTGGTTGAGGAGGATCAATTCTAGACAACAGAGCAGGGCAGTGAATAGAAAAACCCTGTGTCCTTGTCAACCTTACATCTTAGCAGAGACTCAAGCTGGTTCCACCTTTTTGTGAGGAGCTCATGCAATTTTCCCCATAAAGGTGCAGTTCACTAAAGGGCCTCACATACCTTATCAAAATAGTATGAAGAAAAAAAAGTCTGTAAGTTTTTAATATGACACTTCAATTGTATTCTTTTCCTAAAGAATTCTTTGCTTACTGCACAAGTGTGCAGCTTGAGGGCATTTAGAATTATTTCTTGTAGATATTCAGACATATTTTAGGTGGAGCCATAGGAAATCATTAATATTCACCCACTCTTTTTTTCTTTTTTGAAACAGCGTCTTACTCTGTACCCAGGCTGGAGTGCAATGGCGTGATCTCAGCTCACTGCAACCCCTGCTTCCCAAGTTCAAACGATTCTCCTGCCTCAGCCTCCCATGTAGCTGGGATTACAGGCATGTGCCACCACGCCTCGCTAATTTTATTTTTTTGTATATTTTTTGGTAGAGACGGGGTTTTACCATGTTGTCCAGGCTAGTCCTGAACTCCTGACCTTGTGATCCACCCACCTTGGCCTCCCAAAGTGCTGGGATTATAGGCGTGAGCCACTATGCCTGGCCCACTCATTTTTTCAAAATTTTTATTTCATATAGGCTTTTGGGGTACAAGTGGTTTTTTGTTACATGGGTGAATTATGTAGTGGTGAATTCTGAGGTTTTAGTGCACCCATCACCTGAGTGGTGTACCTTGTACTTAATGTGTAGGTTTTTGATCCTTACTCCCCCACCTTCCTCTCCCTTCTTAGTCTCTAAAGTCCATTGTATCACTCTGTGTGCCTCTGCTTACTTACAGTTTAGCTCCCACTTATAAGGGAGAATATACAGTTTTTGGTTTTCCACTCCTGTGTTACTGCACTTGGAATAATGACTTCCAGCTCCATCCACGTTGCTGCAAAAGACATTATTTCGTTCCTTTTAATGGCTGAGTAGTATTCCATGTACTATGGAATGTAAAAGAAAAAAAAGTATGTATATATCACATTTTCTTTATTTGCTAAATAGTTGATGGGCATTGAGGTTGGTTCTACATCTCTGCAATTGTTAATTGTGCTGCTATAAACATACAAGTTCAAGTGTATTTTTCATGCAATGAGTTCTTTTCCTTGAGGTAGATACCCAGTAGTGGAATTGCTGGATCAAATGGTAGATCTACGTTTAGCCCTTCAAGGAATCTCCACACTGTTTTCCATGGTGATTGTTCTAGTTAAGATTCCTACTAGCAATGCATAAGCATTCCCCCTCCCTCATATCCTGCCAATACCTGTTGTTTTGACTTTTTATTAATAGTCATTCTTGTAGGAGTAAGGTAGTATCGCATTGTGCTTTTAATTTCCATTTCCCTGATGACTAGTGATGCTGAGCATTTTTCCCTATGTTTATTGGCCATTTGTCTACCTTCTTTTGAGAAATGTCTATTCAGGTCCTTTATTCACCCACTCTTGACCTATGAAAACAATTTTATATGATTTAAATTATGTGTTGTCTAGAATTTTCTGAACAAAATCAATTAATAGGAGTAATAAGAATATCGTGGCATTTTAAGTGAGATTTCCTAGAGCCCACTGTTTCGGCCTTAGATATCATGGTAAGTCATGGTTTTAGACAAATACTACATATCACATTAAGGCAGTCCATAATTATAATTTCACAGTAAAAGTCCATGGAAAGTTGTTGCTGACTTTACTTCCTCTCCTAACTACTCACACAACTGGTATAATCCTGAAGTCTCAGAACATTCATGTTTATGTCTTGCAATTGATTTTACAATAACAAAAGACAAGACCCATGAAGAAATAATGAGACTACTTAAAGAAATAGCAAGGTTGAAATAATGTCACTTAACTCTTCATGGTTTACAGAACATTTTATAGGAATTATTATTATTGTATCTTCTCCTTATAACCGTCTTGTTAAGTAGGATTTAGGATTCTCATCATACAGATGAGGAAACCAGGGCTCAGAGAGATTAAATCTTGTCCAAGGTTGCCTATCCAAGAAGAGGCGGTGGTTAGATTTGAACTCTGTTTATCAAACCCGAAACTAAATATGTTCTACATTGGTCTGCTCCGTGTACCCTGACTTCTTCTTTTTTAATGAAAGAGGTCCTTCTCCTACTGGCCATAAGTTTTCAATCCTGCATGTTTGTTAATCCATTGCCAGTGGAAACAACCAGACAAGAGGAAGATTAGGAATGTCGTGTTGGTTTTTGGAATGACATTTCTTAAAGAATATTATGTTGAGCACTGATTCAATCAGAGATTTAAAGGTGTTGTGATCAAAAGAAAATTTTGAAGTTCAGTTAAATGAAGCTAAACAGCTTTACTTCTATTTTTTTTCCATCATATAATAAAATTTTATTTCAGGTATATTAAAAAGGCAAATGTAAGGAAGAAGACCTTTAAAAATCTAGAAGAAATTATTAGTGAAAGGTCATTTGGTCACTTGATGAGAATTGACTGTACAACCATAAAAATAACAAAAGAACAAGATACAAAGCTTCACATATAGTATAAATGTGATTCCATAAAACAAAACTAACTCTGGCATGCACTCGTGCACGTGTGTGTGTGTGTAAAAGTGGTAGAAATACAGCTATATTTTCTTCTTATCTTGCTTTCTGTGATTTTTTTCTTATTATTATACTTTGAGTTCTAGGGTACATGTGCACAACGTGCAGGTTTGTTACATATATATATATGTGCCATGTTGGTGTGCTGCACCCATTAACTCGTCATTTGCATTAGGTATATCTCCTAATGCTATCCCTCCTCCCTCCCCCACCCCACAACAGGCCCCAGTGTGTGATGTTCCCCTTTCTAAACAGTTTTACTTCTTTTAGCATAGGGGTTGTCAGAAATTTAAGTAAGATAATATGCATTTGAATCTTTGAAAAGACACCAAAGAATATATAAGGACACACACACATTTAACAATGATTTTTTTGGGAAATAATCCCAAGGCTAGTGTCCCCTTTAGCACATTTTGGGAGTGCTGGATTAGAAAAGTCATCTCAGATTCCAGATAAATAAATTACTTCTTTTCTTTATGGCAGACTTGCTGTAATGGGAAGAAATAAACATTACTAAACTCATCAAGGTTCGGGTAAAATTTCAGTGCTATCACTCATTAGCCATGTTGACTGGGACATATTATTTAGTAGTACCAGTACTATGTTATCTCATCTGCAAGAAGGTGGTAACAATCTCACAAGCATAAAGCTTTTGTTGAGGACTGAGCAAAATGGAAAGCACTTAGCATAGTACTTGGCAGGCAATTGGCATTCAGTCAATGATGATAAGTTTTCTTTTCCCCACAACTCGATTTGAGTGTTTGCTTCTCATTTCTGGACTACTGAAGACAATTTCTAAAGATAACACTTGTCAATGGCCCTCATCCAAGAGAATATCTCACAAATATGATCTGCAGAGCACAGGGTATAACAGTTCTCACACATTGCGGAAATGTCAAGGTTTATTATGCCCCTGTGACATATTACCATGGCTTAATTTACATTTCCATTTGCTTTATGAGAAGTTTCTTACTCTGGAACATCTGACCTCTCCTTGATGCCTCTTTTATTCTTCCAACTGCTTTCCTAGCCCATCTGGCCACATATTATAACCCTTCACTTCTGAACCTGAAATCTAATGAAGCAAGAGTATAAAACAAGCCTCATTTCATTACTCTGCATTTTGTGAGCCAGTGGTTTCAACAGTGTATAGTTATGGGACCATTATAGTACTTTTCCTATGGGAATATCTAATGGCTTTCTGTGGAACAATTTTCTTCTTCTTTTGACCTCTATCTTAATATCATCATTCAAAGGACATTCAGTGCTTTGTGTCAAATTTTAGCCATGACAAACGCTTCAAGACTTCAACTTCATAAGCAAGAGAGACCTATTTTCACAAAATGCTTTTTCCCCCCACTTAAGTTAGGTGCTTATTTTATTAAAATGAGAAACTCAGTTGACATTTTCTACAATCAACCCCTTTTTTTTTTTTAATGGGGGAAAGGGTTGACAGAGAGAAAAGGAAGGGAGGAAAGAAAAGCAAAAGAAGAAGGTATACATGCACACCCAAATACTTTTTAAGAAATAGAAACTGTCACTCAAACTTGACTTTTTTTTCTTTGGCAAAGAAGGGAAGCATGCATCTTCATGGGCAATGTCAAGGTCGACATACTTGACTCCCATCTGGCTGGGGGCCAAAATGTAGATGAACAAGCCATTATTTAATTAGTCCCGGCAGAACTGAAGCTTCTGATCTGTTTATCTTACTTCATCTAAGGTAATCAGAATCTGCCATTATGTGAGACTAGCTTAGCTACATGCAGATATTTCAAGCAGGTGACAGACTGGCGACCGGCCTTCCCAAGGTAAGATGAAAGAAACCAAAAGAGGATCTAAGTATTATTGGGAGCTTCAACTACACTGTGGTCCTTAAAAGAATTTCAAAGAGAAGGTCTTATTTAGTTTAGTCCTTACCACAGTCCTGCGACATAAATGCCATTCATTTCACTTACAGGTGAAGAAAAGGAGGCTCAGAAAAGTTGAGCAATTTTTCCAGGGTCACAGAGCAAATGATTGGCAGGCAGAGGCTGCAAACCTAATTCTATCTGCTTAGACTTGAAGGTTCTGGGCATTAAGCAGCCCTGCTTTTCTCTCACATTACGTCTTTTGGCTGCCACAAGCCATTGTTCACTCCTGGAGACTTCTCATTCGGCTCTGCAAATTCCATTTTATTATTTTTTAATGAGAAATCATTTATTTTTTGACTACCTTTCCAAGTACCTGGATAACCCCTAAAAGTAGTTCTCATAAACCCATGGAGAAATTGTAAGACCTGATGTTTTTCTTGTAGTAGGTGGAGTATTTGCTATGAATGGCAACTTGATGGCTTTTTTCCATGGACTTTCCTCTCTTGCTCTCCCCCTTTCCCTGTCTCCTCATACACACACACATACACACACACACACCCCCCACACACACATTCATGCTCTCAATCTCACATGCACATATGGCTCACTTGCCCTAAATACAGTGACATAGATTTTACATTATTTAATTCATTTTGAGAGAGAGAGAGACTGACTTGATTCCTGCTGGTGATTAGCATGACTACAAATGCACGTGAAGCAGGACGGATGGCTAATTCTCCTGCCCTACAGTTCAACTTAAACCATAATTCCTAAGATAGATTTCTTCTCTCAATATTAATGGGAACCAGATGCCTCTTGTTAATAATAATGTATGCTCAGGAAAAGAGAGAGAGAGAGATTTTAAGTTTTGTTTTTTTAAAAATATTAGTGCTGTCTAGGAAGGGAGAATGTATGATTTATACTTAAAAATATATATTTGTATTGAAATATAGATTTGTCTTGCAAAATGTATATTCATATTGAAATACAGATTTGTATTGAAAATCTACCATTATTCAGGTAAGACCTACCTACGTTATTTACCTCCCTGCAAGAAGATAACATAGAGTGTGAAAGAGACTTTTCTTTTTAATTTATGCACTTTGTTCTTTATTTAGTGATATGATTCTCTCTTTCATACAATAAGAGATCAATACTAATGTTAACATTAGATACTATTTTCCCACTTTATATGACATTTTTTATTTTAATTCCATTTGACTTGTGATACTAACAGATGAGAAGGTACATGTGTTATTACTATGCAAATTACTTAATTTTTAATTAGGTCAATTCATAGGCACAACAATACAAAATGAGGCTTATTCTGAAATAGTTACCTCATTTAGAAATTTGAGCATAGACTGGCCATTTGAACAAGCCTCCTTTATTTCCATTGCCATATGCAGTTGTTCAATTCTTTTCAAAATAAACTAAGTACTGCCTGCTGTGCACATGTGTTTGTCAGAACTATACATTCTTGATTAAGATTTAGGGGTAAAGCACACCAGCCAATAGCCCAATTATTACAGAGTTTCAAGGTATCCATTCACATGCTCCAATCTGTCCACAGTAGAATGAGGGATATCCCATTGTGTGTCCTTAGGCAAGTCCCTAAACATTGCTGTGTCTTGGTCTCCTCACCAGTCAATGCTGGAAGACAATAATAGCTATCTCACATGATTCTCATGCAGGTTAGGTGAGAAAATACGTATCATTGTCTTCAGCAGCCCTTGGCATGAAATAGGAGATTGATGCACTTTGGCTGTAATAATTATGATATTATTAATCAAGCATAAAATAATATAACAATAATTTATTGTCCCTTTCACCTTAAAGGAACAAATTATTCCCTTTTCAGATACTCTATAGCACAAATTTGCTGTGCAATCGTAGATGTGTTCAATTTGCTATTGCTTTGCTATATATCATTGTCATATGATCACTGTCTCACATAATCATTTAATATATGATATTATACATCATAATTACATATATATTTTTGCTTGTAGCTGAATTTGTTCTCTGCATCACATCTGATAGTTGTAAAATTCCAACAAATGGGATGAAACAGAAATGTGCAGCTAGATGTTATATTTTGGGCATCACTAGAGGGAGCCAGAGGTAACAGAGCAATCACGTTTCCCAAACTAAACTTTATTATGCATTAATAATATTTGATACAAATTTTGATAGCATGTCTACAGTAAATACATTATATAAACTTGCCCCTTGGTTCTAAAGATGTGTACAATATAACCACAGGTCTCAAGGAACTTATAATCCAATCAAAGAAACAAATAATATGCATTAAAAACCCATTAAATGATCATGTAAGACAATGATATATAGCAAAGCAATTGCAAATTGAATGTTTCTATGATCTCTCAGACAATTTGTGCTGTAGAATACCTAAAAAGGGAATTATTTGTCCCTTTAAGGTGAAATAACCTGGAAATGTTTCATGCACAAATACGGGCATTGAATAGGGTTTAGAGTACCAGAATCAGCATTCAGACTAGTGGAACCTCTAAAGGATGCAAGGAGTGAAGCTGTGAATGTGCCCATCTCCCTCTAATGGAGGGCTCCTGTTTACTACTCTACTCCTTTATTCCTAGGTCATGGCTCTGACTCAGTTACTCCTCATATTGAATATGATAAATAGTTCTAACTGCTTACTGGATTAAACCAAGTGTTATAGCCTGACATCACATGCCTACATTATTTTATTTAGAAGTAAGAAGGAAAAGGTATACTTTTCAAGTCAAGGTATAGCTTGACTATAAAAGGGACTAGCAGGTCATACGTAGGCTAAATATTAGGGACAGTGGGGACCCATGGAAGGTTTTTGAGCAGTTGAGTATCATGACTTAGTATTAAAGTCATGACACTCAGTATTAAAATATACTCAGTATTAAAATAATTTTATAGGTGCAAAATCGATGAATTTATTACCCAAGATTCTTATTCAATTCACTACCTTAAATCCCACTCCACTCATTGGTAGAAATTGAGGTACCAGTAAAATGCAAGTTTTTATGCTTCTTCAAAATTAGTGTAAAAATATGAAAACCAAAAACAATGTCATCAATCTTTTAGGTGTCTTGTCTTCCTTATCTTTTTGGGGTCTGCGGATTGGGGCAACAACTTTATCAATAGAGGAAGTTACTTTTCCTCATAGATCCATTCAACTTGGAGCATGCCAGTTGTGAAGGATAAGGCATTACAAGTTTCCAAGAAATAAGAGCTTGAGAGAAAAAAAAAAAAAGGAATATCAATGAAATTTGAAGGATTTTTTTTCTCTCTCTTAGAAAAACCAAAAGTTCACATCAGGTGAGGCACGCCAGTTACTGGGAGGGGAGGAGTGCAATTTCTGAACAGCCTCATCGCTGTACAGGATGATCAAGCAAAACCTTATTATGGTACTGGCCCTTAAAAAACAGCCACTTGGAATAAAAGTAGCCCTCATAGAGTTAACTTATCTGTGAGAAACCCATCGTCACTTCCTAGATTCTGAGATTTCTAAAAGTATAAAGTGTATTATGTAACTCGGAATATCTAACATGACTTGAGTTTCCGTGAGAATGAAAGTCATTTTTACATCTTTTCAAGTATTAAAGCATATTTTTAACACTCGCTAGCCTACCGAATTCCCCTTCTTGCCTTTCCTATCTTCATGGCACCCAACAGCTATTTTAGAGCAACTGTCCTACTCGAGGCACCCAGTAACTGAAGGAGATTCATGGAGAAACAGGTCATAGCCCTTGCTCACAAGCAGCTAAACTGACTACCCACAGGGATGATATAAGGAAACAAATGCCTATCCTGTCCAAAGATTAAATAATATGTAGTAAAAGTGCATTGGAGGAAGACGTCTTGTCTCTTTTGAATTAAAACTCTAAAGAAATATTAAAGGTGGAGTAGATAGTAAAGACATGGGACTAGTAGATGAACAGAAGCATCCTGGAGAAGGAATAATTGGGGCGAATTTTAAAATGAAACTGTGTGGAACATGTTCAGAGCACAGCAATACTCCAGTTCAGCTATACTGGAGAATGCATGAAGGGGAGAATTGAGAGCGACATCATGGGACAGCCAAATGGCATGAAAGTATTCAGGTCTGGGATACCCAGATATGATATTTGGGTTTATTTCAGAAAGCATCCCGGAGTTATTTAGAGTATTTGATGTGGTGAGTAGCTGAGTCCAAGTCACAACTCAGGAAAATTTAAAAATTAGTCATAAAATAATAAGCGAATGAGAAATGGGAAAAACCCAGGTAGCAAGGAGACCAGAGATGTTGAAAGATATGAAGCCCAGATTTTGTTTTGTGGAAATATAAAGCAGGGATATTACAGTGAAATGCAATGATTTTGATGTGCTAAAGATGGTTCAGATATGTTGAACCTGGAAAGCAGGAGAATTGACAGTGTTTATAACAGAAATCAGAAAGTTGGGAGAAGAGTTGGAAATTGGACTCTGGAGGTATGAGATTACATAACTGTATAGAGAAAGAAAGAAAGAAAGAAAGAAAGAAAGATAGATAGATAGATAGATAGATAGATAGATAGCTATCTTGCACTAAGAAAGAAATACAGGCCTAGAATCAGAGAGAAAATGTAGGCAAAGATTACCTATTTGGGGCCCTATCTCAATGCATTGCATATGAATGCTGTATCTGTGATAAAAATTACATGAAATACATATTTTTGGTTTTTCCAGGGTGCTTTTTGCTCTGCAAATGTATTATGAATCTTATGTCTGATTTTCTTTAAGCCAATTGTCATTTGGTACTAAATTATGTCATTTCGTTAAGGATTTCACAACCTTTGTAACATAATCAATGGTACTGACCACTGTTGACCTGTCTGAATAGTAACTGACTGGTAACATAAAAGTCATCTTCACGATCCCTCCAATCATTGATCCTGGAAGTAACATTTAAATAGAGTCAAAACTTAAGCTGATTCATGTACTACTGCTAGAAGCATAAATTTTACCCCTTTTCTGAAGCAAAATATAGATAGGTAGCAAAAGCTTTAGAAAGTATCTATATCCTATTACATTGAAAATGCTCTTCTAAGAATGTGCCTAGATGATAATGACATAACTTGGTTAAAACTGAAACACCAATTTATTTAATAATAAAAATCTGGGTCATCATATAAAATGTCCATTTATTACAGGTAAGTCATGACATATTAATATAATTGACTACCTCATCTCATTAACAATGATAAAGTACATGTGTATTTACTGAAAATAAAATACAATTTCTTTGTGGAAAATAAAAAAGTACCTTATAAAACTATATGCATAGTGTAATTATTAATGTATTATGTTGGCATATACATCCACATTAGAGTATTGAAAAATGTATTTATCCATATCTATATAGATATATAGATATAGATGGATATATGTTTGTGTATGAGGTTGAAAAATATTTGCAAAGAAATCTGAAAATGCATACATAAATACTAGTAGTAGTTATCTTTGGAATGTAGGATATGGGGGATTTTTTCCTTATGGACATTTTCTACAATGAACCTACATGAAGTACACAAAACCCCCCAAAGTTTGTAAATATTTAAGTTAATCCAAGTTATTGTTATATTCTGAAAGTCCGGCTTATGAAGGTGAGAGCTGCAGGTCAGAATGCAAACTGAAGGTGGCTTCCAGTGAGAGCCAGGCTGGCCCCAGTGCTGGGCTAAATAGGAGGGCTGGCTAAGCCCTGAGTTTCTCAGCTGAGCAAGTGAGCCAAGCTGGAGCAATGGGTTATAATGGGGTGGCTGGCATGTGCCAGAGGTAAACATAGTATGATGTTTGGAGATGAGGTGTTAAAGACTGCCTCTTCTAAGACAATGTTAAGAACAAGACTTTGTTCTAAGTCTGCTCTTCTGGAAGGCCTCAGCTTCAGTGTCCCCAGTACCCAAGCCAGATGTCTTAACATGGTCACTTTTTCAAGGTCTCTGACAGCTGACAAAATGTTTTATCTGTGAAAAGAATAATGAAATATGGACATAGACACTGAATGATTTAATAAGGTATAGCAGATAGTGGGGGGAATGCCCCAGACAAAAACAAGAGCATTTCTACCTTTGTGGTTGCAATTCAGAGTAAAGGCTTAGGGGGGTTTTTTAAAAGTAAATAATTCTCTGTTCACTAAAGGAAATGTACTCAGCAGAGAAATGCTCAGAACAGCGAGATTTTGATGATGGGGATTGACCCCAGGTCATCCCAAAAATGCACTCCCTGGCTTTAGGGGAAAAAAAAAATCCTGGTCAGTACTAGCATTTTTCTGTTTGCTATCAACTGTTGGGGTTTTCTCATCATCGTCATTACTATTAAAAACACATGTCAATAAAATACAACTAATATACATCAGCAGCAAGTGTTCTTCAACAGAAAAGGGCTGGATTTGAACTGCTCAGATGTTTCTGTTAGTTGCCAAAAAATATATAGTATATATACTATGTACTATATTATATAATATAGTATAGTATATATTATATATATAGTATATACTATATATGCCTGAAAATTAAATTATATATATATAAATTTTTAAATATATATATATATATATTTTAAAAATCAGGGCTCCAGCTCTACTTCTTTATGTATCTTTTACCTTTTCCTACCTCTGAATTTCTACTTCAACCATGCAACACACCATCTATGAAAAAAGAGAGACTATGGATGTTCCGCAGCTCCCAGTGATGCTCCTGAGCATTTCATTGACTGGACTGCCTTGTGACCAGTGATTGCCCTAGGCTTTATTTCCTGAACCAGTCACTCTGTCAGGGAGGATGGCATTACCATAACTGGATTAGACAATTCATGATGTCTACTCAGCCCACACAAACCATTTGTTTATAGGGAAAAGGAGGAAAAAATGTTGGAGAACCAACCAATGTGTCCTCTAGTGAACCGATGAACTCATTTTTCCCTGGCTAGAGACATATCTAAGTGGCTTAAAACAGTATAATTAACTACTATATTCTCGTTATATATTATATATAGTATGTATCTAGAATACTTTATACTGCTATATTCTATATAGAGAATACTATATACTATACTATTATATTCTATACAGTAGTATGTAATAATATATAATATATCATACATAATTATATATAATGAGAATGTAGTAGTTATATGTTATAGTTCTATATATAGTATATTTAATATAGTCTCATTATATATAATTGTATATATAATTGTATATATGATATACAATGTTAATATTATATTATATTATATATACTATTACATTATATATAATATAATAATATAACATATGACCACTATATTCTGTATACTATATATAGAATATTATATGCTATATATACTACTTTATTCTACATAGAGAACATCATATACTATATACACTACTATATGCTATATATAGAATACTATATGTAATATATACTAATATGTTATATATTATAACATATAATATTATATTATATTATATGACATATAATATTATATTATATTATATATATTAGTATATATTATATTATTACCATATACTCTATATGTTATATAATGTATATTATATTTATATAATATAATATAATGTATTATATTATATATTATGTATACAATTATATATGAGAATATATATTCCATATGTACTATATATAGATCTATAACATATAACTACTATATTCTCATTATATATTACATATAATTATATATCCTATATAGCATATAGAATATAGTTGTACATATAGTATATAGTATTCTATATATAGAATATAGTAGTGTATATAGTATATAATGTTCTCTATATAGAATATAGTAGTATATACAGCATATAATATTCTATATGTAGTATATAGAATATGTTATACGTTATAGTATATATAGTAGTTATATATTCTCATATATATGTTCTAGATTTATATAAATATATACATATGTTTTTTTATATCAAATATCATGTCACTAGAGCATAAGCTCCTCAGAAACATTTCTTCAATACATCTCAGGTGCCTAGAATGGTGCCTGACATAGAGTACACACACAATAAATACAGTTATCGTTGAATGATGGTTGCATGTCCCAGGTGCTGCATATTTGAACAGAAAGCATAGACCATGCAGCATTCTCCTTTCTCCTTTTGCTGCCCCCTCCCCTCCACACAATTCTTCATGCAGACCCAGTTGTTCCCATACAAACTTCTTGCAGGCACCTTTAAACCCCAGGCGATTCAACTCGTAAAAGTCATGTCTGCCTGGCTCCCTAGTAAAAATACTTCAATCGCATTAGCTCTATGAGGTGGGGGGCATAGAGAGATAGATGGATAGAGTTTGTATTCAAAAGCTATTCCCAAATAGCCTTTCAGTTGCCTTTCTAAAGTTCCTCAGACTTCTCTAAACATTGTTGTAGATAGCTATCAACAGCAAGGGTCCAGAAATGCACATAGGAGGAATATCGTGCCATCATAGAGGACAGATACATTAAGGCACATTCTGATTTGGAAGTGCTGTTTATTACACCTGTACTATGAGGTTGGGTACCAGATTTGGATCACCTTATTTGGAGTTAGTTTAAACAAGGGGATCTTGTTTCTATGTTTCTGTAGACTTTCATGTGTATGAGAGAGAGAGACTAACTGTGGTTATCATTTGACCCAGACCGTTGCCTGAATCTTAAAAGAAGTTTCCTCATCTTTTTTTGTTTGTTTGTTTGTTTGTTTGAGACCAAGTCTCACTCCGTTGTCCAGGCTGGAGTGTAGTGACATGATCTCAGTTCACTGCAACCTCCACCTCCTGGGTTCAAGCAATTTTCCTGCCTCAGCCTCCTGAGTAGTTGGGATTACAGGCGCACAACATCACACCCAGCCAATTTTTGTATTTTTAGTAGAGATAGGGTTTCACCATGTTGGCCAGGCTGGTCTCAAATGCCTGACCTCAAGTGATCCACCCGTCTTGGCCTCCCAAAGTGCTGGTATTACAGGCATGAGCCACTGCGCCCAGCCAAGAAGTTTCCTCATCTTTAACTC
Organism: Macaca fascicularis; assembly: GCF_037993035.2. NCBI lineage: Eukaryota > Metazoa > Chordata > Mammalia > Primates > Cercopithecidae > Macaca > Macaca fascicularis. Next base: position 78,773,343 of record NC_088381.1, read on the forward strand.
TTGTGAAATTGCTGTTTTCACTGAGGCACAGTTTGCTCAGAGTGGAAGGTAGCTGGGCTGTTTGCTCCTCCTTGGTTCGCAACAAGACAGAGCTTGGCCTGAGAGGAGGGCAGGGGATTTATTTGAATAGCATTCCTGAGGAAGACAGGGCCTGTGCACTAGAACCTTGGATTTCTGGAGTCACCTTGGAGAGGCATTCAGGCTGATAGTAGCTAAATCCCCTGTAAGAAATGCTGAGATTCAACATTCTTATTCTCTGGGGCATAATGCCTTCATCTTCAGAGTTCTGGACTCTAATCCTGAAGAGTGTGTGCTGGTCCAGAACATCAGAGATATTCCCTACATGGTTTACATACGAGTAACAATGCCTTGTGTTTTTAGTTTATTCCCAAAAAGGTGAAGGTGAGTGAGTGCATGGGATAGAAAGAGGGACACTCCCTCTTGTTATCTCTATCACATATCACATTTGCAAAGTGATAAATCACAAATACTGCATACACATATTTCTTAGGGTATAAGACTTTTGTTTTGTTTTGTTTTGTTTTTGAGGCAGAGTCTGTCTTGTTGCCGAGGCTGGAGTGCAGTGGTGCAATCTCAGCTCACTGCAACCTCCACCTCCCAGGTTCAAGCAATTCTCCTGTCCTAGCCTCCCAAGTAGCTGGGATTACAGGCACCTGCCACCACACCTGGCTAATTTTTTTGTATTTTTAGTAGAGACAGGGTTTCACCATGTTGGCCAGTCTGGTTTCGTACTCCTGACCTCAAGTGATTCACCCGCCTCAGCCTCCCAAAGTGCTAGGATTACAGGCGTGAGCCAACACACCCAGCTACATTCACTGACTTTTATTACATTGTTGTCATCAAACACATTTGGTTTATTAAGTGGACTATCTGCTGTCCAATCAGAAGGTAAAATCAATTATGATTTTAGGTTCCATTCTTACAGTCCCACCACTAAGTTTCCCAACTACATCCTACCATTTTCTGCTGTTAAATTATTGTCTGGATTCTACTCAATGATGTGCTGATAAATGTTTAATGACCACCTCTCTGGGGAAAAATGCAGATAAAAGTGTAAACACATTGAGAGGTGAAGCCAGCTGGACCTCCTGGGTGGAGTGGAGACTTGGAGAACTTTTCTGTCTTACAAAAGGTTTGTAAAATGCACCAATTAGCACTCTGTAAAATGGACCAATCAGTACTTTGTAAGATGGACCAATCAGTAGGATTCTAAAAGTAACCAATCAGGGGGAGGATTGAGAAAAGGGCATTCTGATAGGACAGAAAGAGGACATGGGGAAGGGACAAATAAGGGAATAAAAGCTGGCCACCCCCGCCAGCAGCAACCTGCTGTGTCCCATTTCACGCCGTGGAAGCTTTGTTCTTTCGCTTTTCACAATAAATCTTCCTGCTGCTCACTCTTTGGGTAGTGCCACCTTTAAGAGCTATAACACTCACTGTGAAGGTCCGCAGCTTTGTTCTTGAACTCAGCGAGACCGCAAACCCACAGGGGAACCAACTCTGGACACCACATGCTTATTATAAATTTTATCCATATAAAGGGTATGTGGCAAACAACTGATAAATAATAATGAAATATACAGTACTCTTTATTATAAATTCCATATTACCAGCTGTTTCTCACAGAATGCTATTGTTGATTTTGTCTGACTTCCTGTATCTGTAGCCAACCTAAAACTGCAATTGATGAACCAAGTGAAGTTTCAACATGAATATTGATGTGTTCTTTCACTTTAGTTAATCAAAGGAAAGTGAAATAATCAAGATGTATGTCAAAATTCCACTTACTCATTTTTTTGTTGAGTCAGATAATAGTTTTCCGATACTACAAAATATAATTTCCTTAATTTCCTATGCAATTCACCATGTAATGGCTACAGACTTGACATATTTTAAGTTTATTTTACATTATAAATAATTGCTCCATAGTCACTTTCTTAGGTCTAGACAAGCAGCAAAATAATAGACCAAGGTTGTGTTTTTTAGCTTTTTTCAATTTTCATGGTGTAAATATTCCCATCATGGTGGATTTTTAGGCTGCCAATCTGACGTCACTGACAGTAGAGTTGGGAAGAGAGGCAGAGTATCTCATCATTACATAGTATTTCCACTATGTAGGTAAAACAACGCAACACCAAGAGCGTAGATAAGGGCAAAATGTAGTGGAATAGTTAGAAAGTGATGTGTTTTGAATATTTATTGGCTTTGTTATAAGATTATTTAGTCGTTGTTTGTATATTTTATTGTTTAATAATGGCTGTATTTAACAACCAGGTCACAACATTCCTGAAAATTTAGCCGTTAGATCTCATAGCTCCAGCTATAAGATACCACTGAAGTCTACCTTCCTCTCTTTACTCTGGCCCTCTGAAGTCTCAGCCTTTAAGACACTTTTGAAAACTCCTGTGCCTCTTCTTTTTTCACCAAAGGGCCATTTCATTCTATTAGGGTTGTGTTTGTTTGTTTGTTTGTTTGTTTTGAGATGGAGTCTCACTCTGTCGCCCAGGCTGGAGTGCAATGGCGCGATCTCGGCTCACTGCAATCTCTGCCTCCCTGGTTGAAGCCATTCTCCTGCCTCAACCGCACCAGTAGCTAGAACTGGATTTACAGGCACGCTCACCACACCCAGGTAATTTTTGTATTTTTAGTACAGACAGGGTTTCATCACGTTGGCCAGGCTGGTCCCGACCTCAGGCGATCCACCTGCCTCGGCCTCCCAAAGTGCTGGGATTACAGGCATGAGCCACCGCGCCTGGCCTCTATTAGTTTTTTGTTATTGTAGTTCTGAGCTCATTCCTTAATTCTTTATCTCCTTTTTAGTTCAAACAGTTCCAATTTTAAGCATATTTTCTCTTTTCCTTTTTATTTTAAACTTTCCCTTAGCTTCCTCCCTCAGAGTCTGGGATTTGCAAATTATTATGGGATATGTTCTGACCAAAAACTAAGCCATAAAGCTCATGCTATTGATGAGAACGTAAATTGATCAGGGGGATCCGAGTAACAGGGAAGTCCCAGGTGACATATGTGGCCCTGGATTCCCCTTGTCCTGCAAACCAATTGAATCTGAGCTTTTCCAAAGACACCATCTAAGGATCATATTCACCTCACTGGTCCGGCAAGCTACCTGGTGCAGTGCTTGTTCCCATCCTGGGCATTTAATACATGTTGACAGGCAACCTTCCTGCCAAGTGGGCGATTTTCAGCCTTTCCTATCTAAACTCCCCTGCTGGTTTTGACTGGCTCTGCTAGATCCTTCTTCACTCGCACAGATGTGTTTGGGGAACTATTTGACTCACTTGTCAGCCTCTCCCTGCTAGATTTCAGTTGCCTAAGGTAAGGGGGACCGTTCCAGACCTCCCGTTTATGACTCCCAACCCTGCTGACTTTGGCCTGCCAGGGCGGAATCTACGCTCAGCTGGAAAGTCTATTGGACGAAGCATACCTCTCCTGTCCTGTCAACTTTGACCTCAAAGAGTGTGTCCTGGCACTATGAATTAATTTCCATTTTAAAACTCAAATCTAAGACACACTGCAGTTTCTGCTGGATAATTTAGGGAGTTTATATGCTAAGATCAGGTATTACAGTACTCTACCTTATAAATCCAGGAAATACAAATTAACCAGGAATGTAGCATGTTTAACCGCAATGAGGGCTGGCATAGTTTTCTCTGATCCATGCATGCAGAGTAGCTGTGAGCCCTTCAGAGGTGACATTGAAATGCCCCTGACAGGCTCCACAAGCACGTGCGGTCACCCTCGCTAATAACATCAAGACACAGCCCACAGACTTGAAGAGAACTGGTGTTGCTGTTTAAATGTCACCAGACTGCCTTCAGATGCACTTAAACTATAATACTAAAGAATGATGTTGTTTTAGGTCCTGGGTTCTCCATCCAGTGACTAGTCTTTTGCAAGACAGTCAAGGAGATAAGGAAAGAGCAGCAGTGACCGGGGTCTTGTAACATGTGTGATGATTCGTAAAGGACTCCATTTAGTTAATGTGACAGATATCAAAATGTAAGTCCTGCTTGAGGGAAAAAATTATATGTGTGTGTGTGTGTATGTGTGTGTGTGTGCATACACATATACATGAACACACATACAAATTGTACACACATATGAAACTGTTAAGTATTTTCACCTAAAGGGTAGCATATAACATTATGTAAATTAGAAAATTTACATAACACTAATCAAATGAAAAGACAGTTTGTTTTTCTAGCAACCACTGCAATAATTACTTTGTAAATACTAAAATACAAATGCACCTAGATATACCTTATAAACAGCTACACTAGGTGACAGACATGATCATGCATGGATGTTAGAGAGGAAACTACAAGATTCTAGACTTTGTTATCAGTCATGAAAACACATTGGTGGAAATAAATTTTTCTTAAGGCTTGGAGTACTATAAAATGTGTAGCCTTCTTTTTTTTTTTTTATGTGGAAAGGGTTATCCAATGTAGAAAGATGGAAATTAATAATGTAACACCATCTGTATGTCTTTGAAGTTTCAGCGTCAGAGAGATTTCTCTGGATGCACAATTCCCACCTGGTAACTTAAAACCAAGGACTTGAGCAGCAGAGCTATAAGGATCTCTCTGGGCCTACCACTGTGTGCTCTGCCAAGGATGACAGAGGACACTGCGTTTGCTGCCTTTGGGATATGGAGACCTAGCTGTTCCATAGAGGATGGAAATTGGTGTAGATAACCAAAGGGTGACCAGCTTCCTGAGCCATGAGACTTGGCAATGTTCTAAGCTTTAATTTGTTGGAGATGGAATGTTTCCTTCTCACACTGAGGAAAGAGACAGAGGTCTTTGTGCTTCAACACAGATGTCTGCCAGGGGCTCTCTCTGCCTCGCTGGCAGCTCTACTAACAAACCTGACAAATAAAGTGAGGCATTCTGAGCTGCTCCCTAGAATTCAGAAATTCTTCAAGATGTCAATGCTGCTTTCATAGCTTTTAAAATGTATATATATATTAGTCTTGTAAGCTACCTAAAACTCTCGCTGGAAGCAGAGTGTTATATGCTATATGAACAAACTCAGAGCTATTTGGATTAGAGCCATATAAGGAGAAACATACAAATAAAAATATAGAAATGAATCAGAAAAGAGAACCACATCTTTAGTTTATTTAGATGAAACTTCTCTTCGAAAAATATCAAGATAAATGAAAAAAAAGAAGAAAGTTTGACCTCAAGGAATATGTCAATGATGTTAGATATGTTCTGTGCGGTGATTTCTATAAGACAGTCAAGACTGGGTTCATTAGAGTAATTGAAAATAGCCCTTCTCCCAAGAAAAGTTCTGCATCTCAACTTATTTTCCCAAATAACGTGGCTAATTTTTCCCAATTCTGAATGGTTGCTGCTTATTTCAGGAAATTGCTGTTTATTTCTAGTTAAATAAAATTAAAATTGCCGTTTATTTCAGGAAGGGGGCAGTTCCAACATCAGCACCATTGCTTGATTCTTCCTCAAACTTCAAAAGTTTCATAAGCGATAATAACACATACATTTTTCTCCCACATTGGTTCCTTAAATCGTAACTTCTTAAGGAATAAACCACAAACAACCAGAAATTACCACCAACAAACTGTAAAATATTTGACTATGGAAGGAAAAATAAGAGAATTATGTAACAAATGATGAAAACTCTGTGTTTTTTAAAGATGATAAGATCTTACTAATGAGTAAGCAGATAGAACATTTAAAAATTATGACAGAAGCATCATTATGCACTGATCTATTCCCAGATGTTCATTTAGCTTGCTGAATATGCTTATTTTCTATGTTTAGGCCATTGTCTCAGAAAAGTAGTGTTACTAATATAATGTAGGCTTTTAAATTTGCATGGCTGATTTTACATACTTTCATTAGTGCTAGAAAGTTTTCTAGAGTCCCTCTGTTTTTCTCTCTTGAAAATTGGACGGGCAAGGTCCTCTTCTTATCCAATTCTTTAGCTTCTAGGCTAGCAGCAATGCCATGTCAGAAACACAGTTCAGGGTAGACTCCCCAGGCTCTCTCCAGAAGTAAAATAAAACTGCAGGAGGAATACATTCATGCATTCAACCAATCTAATTTTTACAATAGAATGTCCTGTGTTTACCTAACATTTAACATATAAAAGTTCATTAAATGAATCTCAAAGCATGCTGGAGGGGAGCGCTGAAAATAATTTTGAATATTTGTTTGAAATCACACATTGATAATCACACTGATATTTTTGTTTCTCTCCAGTTTTCTCTGAAGATGATTCAGGATCATCCTAGCAATACATTTTTGTGCCCTGCCTCTTTCTGTAACATTTTAGCGTGACCTTTTCTGATGCTATTAAATAATATTCTTTTAAAATATACATGTTGAAGTTGTTATGACATTTCATTATTTGGACCTGCCACAAAATATGTGATTATACTTCATGTTTGGAGTAATTACCGTTCTCCCATTTTCATTAATAACATATAAATTTTTATTAATAAATAAGGAATGTAATTAACATTTCACTCATAATTCTTTGTTGGTGTTTTTGACTTATGGTTGTATTCTCGAAAGGAGAAATACCACGTTGAAAATCACAAACATTTTCAGGACTCTTAATATATGTGTTACTAAGTTATTTTCTAGAAAAACCACACCAGTTTATACTATCACCAGCAGTATTTGGCTTGTGCATACTATTGCTCCATTACAAAACTTGAGCATTTAAAAATCTTTGCTAATTTGTTAGTGCACATGATATATCACCATTATATCTTAATTTGCATTTCTTTGATAATCACTGCATTGGGGTTTTGCTTTTATATTTATTATTTATATTTTCACTTTTGTAAATTCGCCATGAGTTTATTCATATTTATATTTATTTTATGTGTCATTCGTTTTGATGAACACTCTTCGTATTTTTCAGTTTTTTCCACTATGTTTTTGTCCTTTAGTCTTAAGAAGTCGATTGGTGTAAAGAATTTTCCCCTCTCTAGAGCGTCAAGCCCATCAATTATGTCATTTCTCTCTTTCCTTTGGTGTTACAGAAAGAAAGACCTTCTCCCTCCAAGATCAGATATACCTTCACCTATGTTTTCTTTCATTTCTTGTGTGGTTTCACTTTTTACATTTAAATACTCAGTCTATCTGATGGATTTTAGTTTGAGGGGTGAAGAAGGGCAGTATCTTCAATCTTTCCCAAGAGAAACAATTTGCCCCAGCAAAGTTTATTATTTGGGATAGCAGGTTTATTTTGTTTCAAGGTAGTATTCACAAGTATATATACAGAAAAAACCTGTTTCTATACCATCAATTCTATTTCATTTTTCTTCCTATGTGCTCCTTTATCAGTATAACCTTACAGAGAGCAGCTTTACAAGATGTTTTAATATCTGATTGGCAGATCAATTTTCCTTGCCGCTTACATGATTGAGCAAGGGCAATTATTTAGTATTTATTCCCTCAAATATTCTTTGGAGCCATATAATCAAACATTTCCCCTTCTACTGTTACTCCCACCTAGATTGCGTTGTGACTTTTATTATGTTAAACCTAAAATTATTTCTGGAAAACTAACATCTGTGTACCGCTCCTATCCAGTAACATTCTATTGGGTTATTTCTCCAGGACTTCTACACTGTGTCTTATTGTTGTATCCAGGTCTTGCTCAACTTGTGCCTAAGTATCATTTTGTTATTTTTGTTATTAGGAAAGAGATTGTTTTCCCACTATACATGATATTTGGTTGATTCACTTAGTTTTACTGAGAAGGCAAGTAAGTCACTTGCAAAAATTTATAAATTATTATCATGCTTTGCAATACTCATAACGTCATGGAACATTGCATTGGCTGGATCTTCCAGAACAATGTTAATTCATATTATGGCAGTAAGAATTAACACCCTTGTCATGAGAAAAATGAGTCTCAAAGCATGCCGGTGGGGAGGGGAAGAGGATTGATAGTGAAATTGCCTATTAAATAGCTTCTTGGAAATTCACATTTGAAATTCAAATTCATTCTATAATTAGCATATAAAAACCTCTGAGCTGCTCTGCAAATAAGAATTTTTTTTGTTTTTTCTTTTTGAGATGGAGTCTCTGTCTGTCGCCCAGGCTGCAGTGCAATGGCGCCATCTCAGCTTATTGCAACCTTTGCCTCCCGGATGCAAGTGATTCTCTTGCCTCAGCCTCCCGAGTAGCTGGGATTACAGGTGCACGCCACCACACCCGGCTAATTTTTGTATTTTCAGTAGAGACAGGGTTTCACCATGTTGGCCAGGCTGGTCTCAAACTCCTGACTTCAGGTGATCCACCCGCCTCGGCCTCCCAAAGTGCTGGGATTACAGACATGAGCCACCGCCCTGGGCTTTGTTTACTTTTGACATGTTATTTAATATGCTTTAAACACTATTGCCTAAACTCAGTTTTCCAAATAGGCATCAAACTTTATTTGGTGCTTATTTACATTCCAAATAGTGTGTTCTTTATCATATTAGAATCAATCATTTTCTTTTTTATTTTTAGATATATATTTTTAAAAAATTGATGTGAATTGCCAGGTGCAGTGGCTCACGCCTGGATTCTCAGCACTTTGGGAAGCCGAGGCGGGCAGATCACCTGAGGTCAGGAGTTCGAGACCAGCCTGGCCAGCAAAGTGAAACCCCATCTCTACTAAAAATACAAAAATTAGCCAGGCGTGGTGGCAGGTGCCTATAATCCCAGCTATTTGGGAGACTGAGGCAGGGGAATCGCTTGAACCCAGGAAGCGGAGGTTGCAGTGAGCCGAGATCATGCCATTGCACTGCAGCCTGGGGGACAACAGAGAGACTTTGTCTCAAAAAAAAAAAAAAAATTGATGTGAATTTGTTCAAATGTCTATTTTTATTTAACATCATAACCTGTTATTAGTGAGAAATGTCCTTAAAAATGTTTCAGTTCAAGGTATAAGTTATAGTTGCCCAGAGGTTACTTTTAAATATTTTGCTATTGATATTCTGCCATTTTATTTAATATTTTTACGTTTATAAACATATGTAAAATCAGACTTTATATTTAATTTTAGGGGACTTTTTAAGTTTTTGGTAGAGAGTTTTACAACGTTTACAGATGAAAGGGGAAGCTTTTCATCTCTGCTGTACAATGGACCAGTTTATGTGAAGGAGAACTAACATGTATGCCTAGGAATTAACACACATGCATACACACATGACATGCAGAAGACTCATCTGGGTTTGGGTCCTCATGTGGATCCTCATCCTTCAAATGGGTCCTTAACCTCTTCCTTTGGTTATTGTGGTGCTGTCCCTACTTAAGCCGAAGTGCATATTGGGAGACATTCCCTTTTAAATTTCAACAGACTGGCAGATATTTAGTCGGTATTTTTCTTCTGGCCTACCAAATAAGAATCAGTAAGTACTACTGCTTAGCCCTCTTACTATATCAATTTCCTCATGCTTTTTTTAATTTTAATTTTTGTTGTTGTTGTTGTTGTTGTTGTTTTGGTTTTTTTGAGACGGTGTCTCACTCTGTTGCCCAGGCTGGAGTGCAATGGCATGATCTTGGCGCACTGCAAGCTCCACCTCCCAGGTTCACACCAGTCTCCTGCCTCAACCTCCCGAGTAGCTGGGACTACAGGTGCCCACCACCACGCCTGGCTAAGCTAATTTTTTGTATTTTTAGTAGAGATGGGGTTTCACTGTGTTAGCCAGCATGGTCTCGATCTCCTGACCTTGTGATCCACCTGCCTTGGCCTCCCCAAAGTGCTGGGATTACAGGCGTGAGATACTGCACCCAGCCTCTTCCTGCCCTTTTTTTTTTTTTTTCCAATTTAATCTGTTGTTATCCTTCTGCTGAAAAGGTGTACAAAGAATAACAACATCTGAAATGAGACTTTACAAAATCTGTTATTCCAGTCTCAGCCTCTTTCTTACTTTATATCCAAGGATATCATTCCTAATTTCTTCCTATTTTATTTGTTTTACATATCTCAGAACTTTGGTCTCCATATGGATGTCAAGACAAAAATCTAAGTTGGGGTGGGGAAGGAAAGAAATCTTAAATTAGATGCTTCAGAAAACAAGTTCTTACTTAGGCTTATCTCTACTCCCTTCTGAAAGCCCATTAGATGCCAACAGATCGGCTTTGGATGGCTAGCAACTGCCTGGACAAAGCGGAGAAAGTTCCTCAGTACACGCAGGAAGGAATGCCAAAACCTTACATGCCCGTTTATGGTACAGAACCTTGGAGAGGTCCTGAATTTGATGTGCCACTTAAGGAAGACGTGGGGTTGACCTGACACAAGAAAACTGATGGAAGTATACTTAAGGATCCGCGAGATTTTCCATTTTCCTTCACAGCCCATGGAATGAGATGGTTACTCCTCTTCTTCCCTGTATAAGATACAACCCTTTCTCTATCAAGAGTTTTAACCCAGGAGGCTCTAGACGCAGCAGTATCAGGCACAAGCGAAGGTGGCCAAAGGGTTTAGAGGGGAAAAGGGGATGGGTGTGCGGAGGGCTCCAGAATTAAAAAAAAAAAGAAGAAGAAGAAGAAGAAGAAGAAGAAGAAGAAGAAGAAGAAGAAGAAGAAGAAGAAGAAGAAGAAGAAGAAAAAGAAGAAAGAAGAAGAAGAAGAAGAAGAAGAAAAATTAACAAAATTTTACCTATTGAATCCAATTGCCATCCTCCGGCTGTGCTCCCAGGATGCCAGCAAGACTAGCATATGCAACAAATAAGATAGTATGGGCATTATTCTTTGTTAAAGCAAAACTCAAAAAGCCAAAACAAACCAAAGAAAACGTTGGACAAGTTAAATTTAACAGAATTGGCCAGGCCCGGTAGCTCACATTTGTAGTCTTAGCACTTTGGGAGGTTGAGGTGTTCAGATCCAGCTGAGGTCAGAAGTTCGAGACCAGCCTTGCCAACATGGGGAAACCCTGTCTCTACTGAAAATACTAAAACTAGCCAGGAATGGTGGTGCATGCCTGTAATCCCAACTACTCAGGATTCTGAGGCAGGAGAATCGCTTGAATCCGGGAGGCGGAGGTTTCAGTGAGCTGAGATGGCACCACTGCACTCCAGCCTGGAAGACAGAGTGAGACTTCGTCTCAAAAATAAATAAATAAATAAATAAATAAATAAATAAATAAATAAGGATAATATAAAAATTAAGAGTTGATTTGAGCAAAGAACTATTCATGAATCAGGCAGTACTCAGAACCAGAACCAGAAGTGGTTCAGAGAGCTTCATGCTTCATTTCATGACGTGAATGGTATTTATAGACTGAAAATGGAAGTGTTACACAGAAATAGTTTTGTTGGTTACAGCTAGGCATTTGTCTTCCTTGGACCTGGTTTGATCAGTTGACAGCCCTTGATTGACCTAAACTTGGCTTCTTGTAGTTGGCTGAGACCCTACTATGTGTTACAAAAAATATACTCCTAAGTTAGGTCTTGGTTCCTTTGTCTGCTGGCTTTGATTGCAGTTCATTAAGTAGAAACTCAAGGTGTGGAGACTGCCTCAGGCCAATGGCATCTTACTTTAAAGGTGTTACATTTACTTGTTAAATATGTTTACTTGTTAAATAAATTTAACACCTTTCTAAAGAAACATACTGTGTCAAAGAAAAAAGACCTATTGATGCTGACATATGGGGTCCTGTCATGAAAATGGTGAAAAGAATATTATCAAATAAATTATATAGAACACGTTTTAGAACTGAAGATCATGACTGTCCAGATTGAAAAGGCCCACTGAGCATCCAATGTCATAAGTGAAAAATGACTGTCAGGTCACATCTTTATAAAATTTTGGAACAATGAAGATGATTTTCCTAGTCTTAAATGTTTTAGGATATATAGAGAGAAGAGTCACATACACAGGGTGGGAATCAGAAGGTCTAACAACTTCTCAAAGCAACACTGCAAGCTTAAAGAGAATAGAGCAATGCCTTCAAAATCCTGGGGAAAATGTTTCCCGCAAAATGTAATTTTTCAAAATTTTTCAAAATTTTAATCACTGATGGATATCATTGATCATTTAAAAAATGCAAATCAAAAATCACAATGAAATGCCATCTCATACCAGTCAGAGTGGCTATTCCTAAAAAGTCAAAAAATAACAGATGCTAGTGAGGTTGCAGAGAAAAGGGAACCCTTGCTCACTGTTAGTGGGAGTGTGAATTAGTTCAACCATTGTGGAAACCAGTATGGTGATTCCTGAAAGAGCTAAAAGCAGAACTTTTATACCCAGAATCCCATTGCTGGGTATATACCCCGAGGAATAGAAATCATTTTACAATTAATACACATACAGGTGAATGTTCATTGAAACATATTCACAATAACAAAGACATGGAATCAACCTAAATGCCCATCTTGGACAGATTGAATAAAGGAAATGTGGTACATATACACCATGGAATACTATGCAGCCATTAAAAAAATGAGATCATGCCTTTTGCAGGAACATGGATGGAGCTGGAAGCTATTATCCTTAGCAAACTAACACAAGAGCAGAAAACCAAGTACCACATGTTCTCACTTATTAGTGGGAGCTAAATGATAACTTATAAATGCGAAGAAGGACACAACAGACACTGAGGTGGAGGAGGGTGGAAGGAGGGAGAGGAGCGGAAAAGGTAACTATTGAGTACTGGGCTTAATACCTAGGTGACAAAATAATCTGTACAACAGACCCCCGTAACATGAGTTTATCTATGCAACAAGCCTTCACATGTACCCTTGAAGCTAAAATAAAAGTTTAATATTTTTAATTATGTATAAGAATAATGAAGACATACACAGACATATAACATCTGAAAAATGGACACCTATATGCCATTTCTTAGACATATACTTATGAGTATGTTCCACTAAAGTAAAGAATAAAACTATAAAGAGAAAGATGTGGGACCAAGTGAATAATGATTCTATCACAGAAGAGATAAAAACATCTTCTGGCCAGACATGGTGGCTCATACCTGTAATCCCAGCACTTTGGGAGGCTGAGGCGGGTGGATCACGAGGTGAGGAGATTGAGACCATCCTGACCAACATGGTGAAACTCCATGTCTACTAAAAATACAAAAATTAGCTGGGCATGGTGGCATGCGCTTGTAGTCCTAGCTACTCAGGAGGCTGAGGCAGGAGAATCACTTGACCCCAGGAGGTGGAGGTTGCAGTGAGCTGAGATGGTGCCGCTGCACTCCAGCCTGACAACAGAGCGAGATTCCGTCTCAAAATAATAGTAATAATTTAAATTTAAATAACTTCATGTGGCTGTTGGCCACCACACTGGAAAATGTGCTCTAGATGATGGTAAAGGAAACTATCAAAATGATGGGAGAGGGAAGTTTCATGAATTAGAAGATACACAGCTATAGCTGATCGTGTAATCTCCCATCTCACATCCTTTTTTGCAATGTGGCTTTCCTATGACTCTGGGAAGAGGTGGGGCTTATTTCTTCTTCTTTTAGATCTGGACTAGCCTTATGACTGTTTTGAACAATAGAATTGGGTAGAAATTACATTCTGGGACTTTTGAGGTCCAAACATTAAGAAATTCTGGTACCTTTGGCTTTTGAATACTGGAGAAAGCCAAACATTTTAATAACCCTGACATGGCTCTTCTATGAGGAGGCCCAAGCTCACCACGTGGAGCCACCTGAGGCCTGACGAGATGGAGGGAGTCTTGAGGTCTTGAGGTCCTAGTCAGAATTGCTCAGCTAAGCAACCCATAGAACCATGAGAGATGATAAAATGGATGTGGTATAAAGCCACTGAGTTTAGTGTTGTTTGTTACCTAGCGAGCAGCATACCTAGGGAGCCCAGGTTGGAGCTGAAGGAGAGAGGGTTCTGGGAGCAACATGTATAAGATGGGCCTCATAGATTACCTGGTGTGTCTGACGTCCTGGGGATGTGTTGTACCTTACCTGTCCCAGTTTTTGTGGAAGAAGAATTGCTAACAAACACATAACAAGCCATGTAAACAAAAAATAAAAGTCTCGGCTGGGCACAGTGGCTCATGCTTGTAATCCCAGCACTTTGGGAGGCTGAGGCGGGTGGATCACCTGAGGTCAGGAGTTCATGACCAGCCTGACCAACATGCAGAAACCCCATCTCTACTCAAAATACAAAATTAGCTGGGCGTGGTGGCACATGCCCGTAATCCAGCTACTCAGAGGACTGAGGCAGGAGAACTACTTGAACCCCGGAGGCGGAGGTTGCCGTGAGCCAAGATAGTGCTGTTGCACTCCAGCCTGGGTGACAAGAGCAAAACTCCGTCTCAAAAATAAAATAAATAAATAAATAAACAAAAATCTCCGGAAAACCAAAGTTTTGTACAAGAAAATAAATATAATCCTAGCACAATACAGAATTTAGTGCATGAACATTAGGTAGCATGTATAATCATAATAATGCAAACAGAATTATCCTATTGAGAGCCTGGAAATGATGGAGGAGAGGAAGATGTATCTCTTCTTCCTCCTACTCTGGAGGTGGTGGGAGTGTAAGAGCAATTAAACATTCATCTTCTTTAGTGGAAGACAATAGATAATCTCTCTATATGAAAATATCAAGCATGTTGGTTATATACCAGTAGAAAAATCTAAAGAATTATATGTGTTTGCTACCGAGGAACATGAATTTGGGGTCTAGATGGGTGAAATAAATACTGCATTTTTTGTATACAGGATTATTTGACATATTGGAAGATAAATGTATATTTTGAGATATTACTTTTTTTATTTTTGAGACAGAGTTTTGCTCTTGGTGCCCAGGCTGGAGTGCAATGGCACAATCTCGGCTCACTGCAACCTCCGCCTCCCGGGTTCAAGTGATTCTCCAAGCGATTCTCCTGCCTCGGCTTCCGGGGTAGCTGGGATTACAGGCACCCACCACCACATCTGGGTAATTTTTTTATTTTCAGCAGTGATGGGGTTTCACCATGTTGGCCAGGCTGGTCTCGAACTCCTGACCTCAAGCAATCTGCCCGCCTTGGCCTCCCAAAGTGCCGGGATTACAGGCATGGGTCACTGGGCCTGGTCCGGGCCCGAGATATTAACTTTTAAAAAAGATCAAAGGAATTGAAGTAACTCCAGTTGTCAGAACCTGGTTAACAGCCTCCCTAAGTTAGGCCATCCTAACCAAGTCTTCCCATAGGGACAGAGCCCACAGTCAGTAGTCTCAGCTTTAATTGCCATTTCTGCACCTCCTCTTGTGCACTTATACACATTTTAGTGGGGAAATAAGAGAGGACAAGTCCATAGGTGTTAGTTGGTAAACTTTGCCACCCTAAAATCCCAAACACCTTTTTCATATAGTCTCCTCTAACCCAGATCACCTTCAAATCTCAAACACTGAATTAAGTTTCACAATTAACTTAGTTTTTAATTCATTTATTTATTTTTAGAGATGGAGCCTTGCTATGTTGCCCAGGCTGGAGTGCTATGGCTACTCACAGGCACAATTATGGTGCCCTATGGCCTCAAACTGCTGGCCTCAAGTGATCCTCCTCCCTCAGCCTCCCTGAGCATCTGGACTACAGAAACACCACCACACCTGGCTTTTAACTTACATGGCTTCAATCACAAAGCTTAATAGGACCTGATTGTCATGAGCTTTTTGGAAAGAAGTTGAAATATAGGATTGTGGAGCAGGGCATGGTGTCTCACAGATTGCCCAGCAGATCCAAATTATGCTTTCTAGAGATGCAATCACTTTAATATTTACCGAAGAGCACTAGTACTCTGATTGGTCTTTTCAAATGGGTGGAGAACTAGAACAGACTCCTCCAGGCTAGTTGTGTTTAAACAGGAGTTGAAGGTTGCAGGGAAGTCCTCTTTGAAATAGAATTGCAAACTGAGGCTGGTAATTCAGGTCATTGACACAGAGCAGGGAGAAGGAAGTCAGTATCCTTTGTGAGAAAGAAACAGCTGAAGTGGGGCTGCATGATAATGTCTCATCAAGAAGACCTTGGTTCAGGGCCCTTCACTATGATGAGCATGAAAAGTGAAATTCTAATCTGGAATTGAAGAGGAATTTTTTTTTTTTTGAGATGGAATTTCTCTCTTGTCTCCTGGGCTGGAGTACAGTGGTGCAATCTCGGCTCACTGCAACCTCTGCCTCCTGGGTTCAAGCCATTCTCCTGCCTCAGCCTCCCAAGTAGCTGGGATTACAGGTGCACACCACTACCATCCAGCTAATTTTTGTATTTTTAGTAGAGACAGGGTTTCACCTTGCTTGCTAGGCTGGTCTCGAACTCCTGACCTCAGGTGATCCACCCGCCTCAGCTCCCAAAGTGCTGGGATTACAGGCATGAGCCACTGTTCCCAGCCAATAAGCTCACTCTTAATTCTTTCTTTTTTCTCAATTAAATTGACTCCCATAGTCCTTCATATCCTTCCAGAAAGTCCTTTGATTTCTTTGACACCCTGCCCTGCTATGATGGAGTAAGCTGTCCCTCCTCTCCACCCCAACAGAGTTCTGTGCTTGTCCCTTTGCTAGCATTCACCCCACCCTCCATGGCTACCTCCTTGCTTGTTTCAATCTCCCACAAAATTTTTAAGTGCTCGCAGAGAACAGCTCATTGTTTCATCCTCAGGACCCAGCACACAGAAATCTCTCAAATATATTTGTTAAACAAAGGCAGTAAAATATGCACATGTATTTATATTCTTGGACAATGTATGCCCTTTATTTATGGATTCTCATGCTCTCAAGCTATTAGATACATCCATGTGGTTCCCAAATGTCATCATGCCTTTCCTAGCCTGGGATGCAAAATCCACAAGTCTGATGCCATTGTGTTTTTTAAGACTCATCTAATTTTAAAATAAGCAATAAAACAAAACAATAGTCCTTATTTCCTTAAGCTAAGCCTTCTTACAATGGTATACTTTGCTTTTACTTGCAACCTCAACTATCTTAAAGAAGTGACACACAAAGACTACTCATGCTTCCCCTGAGGCTCTCTGAAAACTTCTTTCCTTAGAGATATTTAGTGGGCATATGACCAAATCAAATGGCCCTTTTTAATAGACATACCCCCCACACCTGGCTTTTATTATGTCATAGGAGGTAAAGAGAAATCCCAAGACCCTTCCCCAAACCTAGAGAGCTGGTGGCCTTCAGAGCTGACCCCCTTCCTGCAGACTGTCCCCACAGCGGTTCTGCAAAATCACACTCACAACACACTGTGTATTGTGGGGTTGGCATAGATGTTTTGAAACTAGGCAGACCTTGCGCAGTGTTTAGTTTTTGGCGGAATTTATGTTTTTGGCTGGCTGCCACTGTGAAATGTGTTTAGTTTTAACTGACAGGCCTGGTCAACACTGCAGGTCATAGGTAAGTCTAGCTCATTGCGACTAGGTGAAGCCAGATCTTCTGCTTCCCAGTTTTCTTTTTGTTTTTTACTGTCTTGGTAAAGAAGAATTTCTAACAGACACGTAGCAAAACATTTCTGTCCTTCTACCTGATCCTCTGTGATAAACTCTTCCTGCTCTGTGATGACATTCTTCTTCAGTGACTAGACATCCAGGGGTTGGGAGAAGCTACTGGGGAAGTTGCAAGAGTAGGGATTAGGTTGTACACTGGGAAGTAAGACTGTGGTGTGGTATGGAGCAGAAGGTTGCCAGGAGAAATCCTCAGGAGTGTAATGTGACATTTTCGTCCTTAAACCTGGGCTGGAGCAGTGTCACGAGCAATCCGGCCGGATGCTGAAGAGCCAGTGAGAGGAGGACAGGAGTACAGCCAACCTGACATGAGACCTTGATGTTGGCGCACCAGTGTCACTGGGACACAAGGAGTCTCTGTTTCATTTTTTTCCCCTGAGAGGGATTTGCACCCAGCCACCTTGTGACTGTTTTTTTAATTCAGTTCAGTGAAAATGACCATGCTTTTTCCTACTATCTCAACCAAAATTTGTACCCATGCCAGGCTGGGAAAGTATATACTTCCTGAATGAAAAGTGTGATCCAACCATTATGAGCCCCAGAGGGTCTTTGTGGGATTGGTCACTGAGTTGCAGGATGGCAGAGGTGTGGGGTCAATGCCATTTCCACTGTGATATGAGAATAACATTGAGGAAACTGTCAAAGTCAAAGATCACGCACAGAGTTTGTAAACATAATTTTTTAAAAAAGAAAATAAATGGAAGGTAAATAATATGAAAATATAAGTTCCATGAACGAGGGAGTTTCAGCTACGAATTTTTTACTGTTCACTGCTAAATAGTAGGTTTAGCCTGACACATAGTGGGTACACATACTCAAGAAATAGGCATCAAATGGATGGATGAATGAATGAATGAATGAATGAATGAAAAGTATGTTTTTAGAGAGCACTTAAAATGAGAAAGTTTAACATTCACCATGTGTCTATCAAAACCTGAATTGAATTGTAACAAACATAATCCCGGCTGACTTGAGAAATTTTATCAAATGCATATTATTTTATTTTGGGGGTTATGATTTACACATTAATGTTTTAAAATGTAATGTGAAGAAACATACAGAATTTAAATATGTTAATTCAAACTCAAATTATGTATATATACACACATATACACAAGCATACATTACACATATATATGATATATGAATTTTTTCCCTTTTCATAATTAAGAAGTGCAAAGCAATACTATTAAGAGGCAATTTTGGATGTAAAATTCCCTAAAGCTATCCAATGCAGAAGCAAAGGGTGAAACGGAGCTGTAGACTCAAGTAGCTTGGCTCTGTATTTCAGGGGCAAATGAGGCTACATATTTAGAAGGAACTGTACCTGTATTAATTTTTTCTCCATTCTGCTGGGCCTTGGTGGATTTTGCTCATGACTTCTGTTAACATGTGCTGGGCCAATAACGTTATAGATCATAGGACACATCCCCCATATTGTGGGGAATTTGCATCCCATGCTTTAATTACCCTTTGGTTTCTGGAGAGGTAAGGGCTGAATTCAGCAGTCCTTTCATAACAGGCCTGTGGTTCAGGCCTGGCTTGGAAAGGGACCCGGGGGCTGGCAGGCACTCCAGGCAAATTTTCCAGCAGCAGCACGGCTCCATTTGCTTCCTTCAACAGGTCTTCAGTTGGCTATATTAGTTCATCGGCTTCAGACTTTGAATTGGCACAAATGCATTGTGCAGATGGGGCAGTCGCATTAACTGGCCTGGAACTAATTAAAAACTGGAATATTTTAGATCAGTAGGAAGAAGCGTGGCCAGATTTGCAGGGATGGTGCAAGTGAGCTGAAAGAGCAAATTAACCCAGCCCTTTGAGAAAGATTCCTGCTGCCCGACCTTAGGTAGCCTCAACTGGGCTTGGGCATATCCTGGTGTGAGATGGCCCCTGCAAACCTGACGGGTCCTCAACCATCTCAGCTGCTTAGGAAGCATTCTTTTTTTTAAAAAATATTCCTAGTGGCACCATGCTTTATTAAAAAGAGCAAGTTTGCCAAGCTTGTTAGCTTCAGGGAAAAGACATATCCAAGTGAGTGAAGGACTGTGAAGGGCATTTATAATGAGGGAAATTTACTGCCTGGTTGAGTGTCAAGGGCTGTGTTCTGAAGACTGGACTTCAGGCATAGCCAACGACCTCCCGCCACAGTGGGACACCATCCAGAGGACTTCCTTCTGACCTTTCCCCTCAGGCATGTCCTAAGGCACCTCGCTTGTCCTCTTTGTCACCACTTGCTATTTTGCATTCTGTCTGAACTGTAAGAAACACACACTCACCTTGGCTCAGATGGAGTGCTGTCTTGCTAAGGGCTTCACCATGGCTTGCCCCGAACTGCTGTCTCACTCCAGGTTTGGGGAAAACTTGAAGCTTGTTTTCAGCCTTAACAGTCTTAGCTCAGAGCCAAGAGTTGTGAATCCAAAAAATATCCATTGCTAGTTTTTGGTGTTTTGTTTTTATTTTTGTATTTTTTGATACCTACAATTTATTGAGCTTGTATGTATGTGCCCAGCACTGGGCTAAATTATGGAAGACACTAGTCCATTAAATCAACACAACAACAAAAAAGTAAAGAAATTAATATTGTTATTTAGCTTTTTATTTTAATTTTTACAGTTGTGGTAAAGTAAACATAACATAAAATTTACCATCTTAGCTATTCTTAGGTGTGCAGTTCAGTGGCATTAAGTACGATCACATGGTTGTACAAACATCACCTCCAACCATCTCCAGAACTCTTTTTGTCTTGCAAAATTGATACTGTGTACCCACTAAACAACTTCCCACTCTTCCCTCCCACCAGATCATGGCAACCACCATTCTACTTTCTGTCTCTATGAATTTTTATTTATTATTGTTTTTGACAGCGTCTCGCTCTGTCGCCCAGGCTGGAGTGCAGCGGCGCAATCTTGACTCACTGCAACCTTCACCTCTGGGTTCAAGGGATTCTCCTGCCTCAGCCTCCTGAGTGGGTGGATTACAGATGTGCGCCACTACGCCTGGCTAATTTTTGTATTTTTAGTAGAGACGGGGTTTCACCATATTGGCCAGGCTGGTCTCAAACTCCTAACCTCATGATCCGCCCACCTTGGTCTCCCAAAGTGTTGGGATTACAGGTGTGAGCCACTGTGCTTGGTCATCTCAATGAATTTGATTACTCTAGATACCTCATGTAGGAGGGATCATCAAGTATCAGTCCTTTTGTAACTGGTTTATTTCACTTAGCATAATATTCTCCAGGTTCATCAATGTTGTAGCATATGTCAGAATTTTCTTCTTTTAAGGCAGAATAATATTTCATAATATATTTTGTCTATCCGATCATTTCTCCATAGATATTTGGGTTGCTTCCCTCTTTAGGCTATTGTGAATAATGCTGCTGTGAACATGGGTGTGCAAGTATCTCTTTGAGACCATTACTCTCTTTTATATGTGAGGGATCCCATGTACAGAGAGGTGCTTAACACAGGTCATGCAATAGTTAAGGAATAGAACTAGGATTTATATGCAAGGAGCTGTCACTCCGGAACATATTGTTTTCATTTCTGTCTTCTCCAACCTGTATAAAGGACAGATGTCCATCCCTCAGTGATAGGCTGTATATTATGAAGCTGAAGCATAAGCTGAGTGAACACCAAGAAGTTTTACATGAATTAAATCTTCATCATTCTCCTAAAGACTTTTCTAAATTAGATCTTTGATGCTAAATTATACCACATTATTCCAAAATGTCAGGATTAGATAAGTATAATAATAATTTTAATCACAAAAGAAATTCATTTTTTGGTGTTTCCAAATAACCAAGCATCATTTGGAGGTAACTCCTAGAACAGTGTAAGTCATCGTTCGGCTTGATAAATGTACTGATTCTTATCAAAAGTAATGAAAAACTTCAGCCATTTCATTCTGTGGACTAACCCCAATCATTACGATGATAGTTACCTGGTACTAGCACTGTAATAGATCTTTTATACATTTTATTCTACCAAATCATATAAATGCTCCCATTTTACAGATGAGAAATCCAAAATTAAAAATAAAATATTATAGTTCAATCTGCCTGATCCCAGTACTCAGGTTCTTTCTGTTACCTTTTACATCCTGGGCACTGCTTGTCTTGCGTCATGCAGTTGACCATCAGCGAATCAGATGCAAACAAAAGATTTGTATATAAGCTGTTGTGAATTTTAAACATATGGCTTTTGGGAAGAAATGGAATGATCCCTGAACATGAACGATTTGTAAAAGTCTTTGGCGGACAGAGGTTTCTGTAAATGGATTAAGGAATAACCTTTTGACAAGGACAATACATATTTCATGTCTAGTAAATGCTGTACCTGCCACCATATCCTGCAAGTCCCGGCAGCTGCTTCTAACAACCCAGCTTTCATGGAAGGATCTGGTCTGGGGAGCGTGTTCAGCAATCCTCTGCTCGAGCTGCCTGGCTCCTTTTCAAAATGTTTCCTATGTCTCAGCCTCCAACTCAACTCTTCATCCTGGAAAAGTCTGTGTCTCATTCCAGCTCAGTGCTGTGATTTATTTTTGGCGGGCAAAGGGAAGAATTAGTCATACCTACTCTTCTGTTTGAGTCTAATGGGAGCATTGTGACTGGTGGTAAAGATGGTGGTTTATCAGCCTGGTGATTTGTAGAGTTTATGGCATGGGCCCCCTTGTTCCTCTGAATTTCCTTTCCCCTGTGAGTCACTCTGCAATAATAATGAAGAGGTGAGGTCCAAAGTTTGACAGTGGACCTCCTTGTACTCAGCTTTCAGCATTGCAATAATTCCATATTGTCAGAGAAAAGATGATGTCATCTCCTTAACAGTTGAAAACAAAGGGGGACAAATAAAAATGACCAGGCCACCCAAAGAACTGCCAATCAATACTATCGACAATGGAAGAGGAAAGCATTCTTTCAATCATAAAGTATGACTGAGCTAAGCAGTATTGACCTTAGGGTAAGGCATTTCTTACGATTTAATGAATGGCTAGGAAGCTGATGGACCTTTAGTCAAACTGGTTATTAACTGCCTGAAAGTGTCTGACCCTGGAAACCATAATTGCTGCTACAAATGCAAGCACATAAGAAAGTCCAAGTCTGGCTTAGACAATGTGCTGTTGTAAGCAAGTCCCAATGCTGAACCATAAGACTGACCTTTACAGATTTGCCTGGGCGTCCCCCACCACAGAACTGCATACCATTCTCAAAGGACATAATTTCATGAAGATCCAATGCTAGAAATAAATTCCAGAAATAAACATGGATAGCATTTGCCCATCTCACAGAATAGAATATTATACACTCTAGGTAGAACAATATACCTCAAAGCTGATGGATTGAACTGATAGTGCTATGATTATAGTGGCCAGCGCTGTCCATCAGAAACATAAGGTGAGCCATATATGTAATTTACAATTTGCTACTAGCCACATTACAAAAGTGATTCCAGCACAAAAGTGATTGCATTTTAATAACATAATTAACCCAGTAGATACAAAATATTATCATTTCTACATGATAGTATTTTTTACGTGTACTCAGTAAAAAAATTATTCAAGAGATACTGCATTTATTTTTTACACAAAGATTTTATATTCCAGTATATATTTCACACTTACACCACATCTCAATTCAGACTAGCCACACTTCAAGTACCCAAGAGCCATATGTGGTTAGTGGCTATCACTGTGGACATTGCAGGCGTAGGAAATTGTTTTGGAATTAGTAATGCATCAGAATGTTCAGCTGGATAAGATGGCCCAAATAATAGGGTGCTATTTCCCCAGGATGATCAACAAATAGCCAACTTAGGCAAAAATGCTAAGTAAATGTGAATTATCTATTTTAGAAGAGAGAGAGGAATTCATAAATGGTATTTGAGTTTAGAAAGAGTTTTCACAGACAGTGACTAACTTTTGCCGTTTTCTCTGATACTGCACTGATTTAGCTTTGCTTGGAGACATATTTCTGGATTTTAGGGATCAGAAGACTCTGGAATGGAGTTGCAAGGGAAGCAATATAGCATAGAGGAGATATTCCTGAGAAACAGCCTGGGTTTCAGGAACAGATAAAGCTATCCCTGCCACTTTCCACCTGGTGACACAGGGCAGACGACTTTACTTTGGGGAGCTAAGTCTTCTGGTTGCTAACGTGTGGATGATATCCTCACCTCCTTTCTGTTGTTGCTGTTGTGGGACTGAATGTGATAATGATGACAAGTGTGCATGCTGGTACCATCATCACCACCTGCAGCAGCATCAGAAAGTGAAATGTTGTCCACTAATATGACTCTGCAGCCAGGAGCCCAGAACACCAGGTGTGCCCAGGCACTCCTCAGGGAGTAGATAGGAAGATTGTATTAAGAGGCATCATACTTCAGTTGCCAGAAGGCAAGCCAAATTAGTGTCATAGCGATGGCAGTGTCTGGAGGAATGTGGCTGCTAATGGAAACGGATGAACCTAAGAAAAGGGTTACCCAGTGGAGAAGTGGTGGGTATAGGATCAAGGATCAAGTAGATTCCTCATGAAGAATATGCAGGTTGAAAGCAGAAGTGGAGCAGAATTATCAATAAAAGGGCAGTCTCCTGAGCAGTGAGTCATGAAGGAAAACTAGGGAGTCAAGAGTCTTGAAGGAGGGTTGACCTGCAGTTAGAGAATCAGCCTTCAAAAACTCTGAAAGATAAATTGCATATTACCAAAGAGGAAGATCAAGTTTATTCCTTTTTTTTTTTTTTTTTTTTTTTTTTTTTTTATCATTACCTGGCACACAGCAAATTCTAAATAAATGTCTCATGAATCATGGACTAGCAAGCTGGCTCACTGGCGAAGGAAGCCTGTGATCAGAGCCTGGGTAGTCCAACCAATCTTGAAGGAGTTGCATCCTTACAGTACACAGAGGTCACCCTGATTCAGGAAGAGGAGGCTTATTATGCTCCTAGTGGTGAACAGGGGAAGAGAGGGAGAGGGGGTAAGAAGGGGTGGTGGGATGGGACAGAGAGATAGAGATGAGGCCAATAGCTATCTTCCCTCTTCAAATCACCTGGGTCAGTAATGTAAAGGACAAAATTGGTTGGGCAAGAAGGCCGCCACCTTTGGCAGGGCATGGTGGCTCATGCCTATAATCCCAGAACTTTGGAAGGCTGAGGCAGGTGGATCTTCTGAAGCCAGGAATTTGAGACCAGCCGGGCCAACATACTGAACAGCTGTCTCTACTAAAAATACAAAAATTAGCTGGGCATGGTGGCACATGCCTATAATTCCAGCTACTTGTGAGGCTGAGGCAGGAGAATTGCTTGAACCCAGGAGGCAGAGGTTGCAGTGAGCTGAGATTGTGCCACTGCACTCCAGCCTGGCGACAGAGTAAGACTCTGTCTCAGGGGAAAAAAAAAAAGTAGACTGCCAGTGTTCAGGTAAGATTGCTATACAAACTATTACCAAAAACGTCAAGACCTCATTTCTTAATGTGGGGTAATCAGACCTCAGATCTAAACATAACTCTGCCTGCAAGCAATCTTGAGGGCCCGTTTCAAATAGTCATCTCCGAAGAATTCCATGATGCTATCATGTACCCATGAAGATCAGGTTAGCCCTGCTTCTCAGCAGAAAGCATCTTTATGATGACAGTCTTGTGCTTATTACAGCCAGTGAGCTTTTCTCCTGGGCAGCCTTTAGATAAATGCTGTGAAATTCTGGCTCCCTGAATTATTTTTCTCATGTTTCAAGCTGAGCAGCCTTTTCCGTGTGTATAGAGTCTCTCCAAATAGTCGAAGACCATTGGGTAGGTTTTTACTCACCCCATTCCAATCCTAGTCCTATCCTACCTTCCTGATATCACAGCCAAGATATCTTAATAAGTGTTTGAGGAGTTCCCAAACTCTTGGTCCTCATATTTGCAGAAAAGTTTCTGCTTCACTCCAGAAGCTAATTCATACATGCTGGTGGGGTTAATAGTTAGATTTCAAAAATCAACTTTCTTTTCTTATTCTTTTGGTTTTCAGGTTGCCTGTCTGAGCCACCCACTTGAGTGAAACATCGTTCTTTTACTGTGTGGTGTTGACTGCACTTTGGGTGGGACTGAAGAGCACAAAGTAAGACCAAGAATCATTTCCTCACTGTTCACATATTAAACTTGCATTTTTAAAAACATGATTGCAAGCGCAGCAACAAAATCTGTTGCTATTTCTGACTCTGAGAAAGTCAATAAAAACTATTCACATATAAAGGTCTCATTCAAGGTAGGTCAGCTCTACAGTACTGCTTCCCAGATGTGTCAGAAGTTTGGAGGTGTTGCTTGAAGGCTTCATTGAAGAATTGCTTCTGCCATCTAGGTTTGTTTTTAAATAACATTTGATTAGACTTGTTTCTATTTACAGATCTCTACACACCTGGTTATCAGCACTGTGGTTCAAAGAGCATCAGTTTAAAGCTGGTAGACAAGATTAATGTCAATTATTGTTACCGGTAATTCTGCCTTTACATTTATTGTTAAATTCAAGATAACATCTAAGGATACAGATGAAAAACATAAATTGATGATAGCACTGAATAATGATGTTAATTACCATTTAGCAAATGTTTATTATGTTGCAGACACAATGTAGACACAAAGAGTTTACTCTTTTTCATCTATTACCTCCTTTGGGTTTCACAATAATCTCGTGAGAAATAATATCTCCATTTCACGGAAGAAAACAGGAGGCTCAAATTGTTAAGACACATTTCAGATTCATGCAGTTTATAAGTGGTGGAGCCCAGATTCAAACAAAGGATTGACAAACTCCAGGGTTTATGCTCTTACTAATACATAAGAACCAGGTACCAACCAGCACCGGCAGCCTAAACAGTTTCTGGAAGAATTTGAGGTTGGAGATAGATCAATAAAAATGGATCTACACTGGCAGAAAGAATAGAAAATTTAAAAAAATGTGTTTCTGTAAAAATATTAATGGCAAAATGGAAGACAACGTGATAAGGAGCAGTGAAAATCACAGAAGGAGAGCTGGGGGAGAGACAGCTATGGAGGATTTTGAGACCAACCAGAGAAGAAAACAATGACTCGCTGTGCTTATGAGAAGAGAGCTGGAGACACATCGTGAACTTTTTCAAATGCTTCCAGCATGTCATAGCTTACATTATCACCAGAATGATTTAAAAGCAACCTATGCTTAGAAGTTCTTTTGGTGGCAACTCCGTAATCTGCTCAGTGTCCAACAAGACTCTTTTCAGTCACCAAATAAACAATTCTAAGGCATAGCTATGATGGTTAATTTTATGTCGTAGGAAATTTATTTTAACCTGCTTTTATTTCATGGGTGCTTTCCAAGTTTTGCGTGTTAACTACAAAGGGACAAATGTTTCCCATCAGGCCAGGAGGAGAAGAGATGGGGCATAAACAGAATCTAGGCTAAAAATACAAAAACCATTTCTAGAAATAAAATATTTATAATTCATGCATTTGAGAAAACCCACACACCTTTGCCTGGAGTCATTTCTGATAATTATTAAAGATCTTCAAAAAGGTGTATCAGGTTCCCCTTAGGCTGTATTTCATTTTTTTGCTCACTTTCTTATAGAAGCCGTTATTACTGTAACCAGATATTTGCAGGTATATCCTATCAGCAGCTCGTCTCAGCTCCACCGTGTGTCTTTTTCTGTTTTTTCTCTCTTTCTTTCTTTTTTTGTTTTACTAGAATTACTTTGCCATCACTGCAAAGTCCCATTCAGGGACTAACCTATACGCATGCCTGGAAGTGTTACTAGTCAACATGACATGGGGCAACCACTGACCAATAAAGGAAAAGAACTGAGGGATAAAAGTTCTCTCTTCTGTGTAACTGGAGGGAGATTTTGAAGTGCACTTATGCTATTTGCCTCATTGAAGTATTCCCAGTGGGATCCAGCCTCAGTTGCCCGTAGTCACAATAAACTCTATAGCGCTCATGGACTGGCTTCCTCTTTTCCCAGTTTCCTGCTTCTCCTCTTTGAGTTCACTTCCCCCCAGCCCTCACCCACCCACCCACCCACCAAAAACTACTTGCACTCAGTGCTTGCCTCAAGCTTTGCTTTTTGCTGAAGCCTAGGCCAAGCATATATTTTATCACTGAAGCACCCGACCTATTTAGTTTCTCTTCAAAGTGTTGGATATTGAATATTTTAAGTAATGTATTAAAACTTGGTTGGAAATGTATTTAAAATACTACCTTTTACATAAGTTTTTTCAGGGTATGATAAAACAGGTTTGGCAATCACTAGTTTAATAAGAATGCCATGGAATTTTGATCTGTGAATAGTTTTTTTTTTTCTTTTTCTTTTTGGTTTCTTGTTTTGTTTTGTTTTGTTTTTTATAGAGACGAGGTGTTGCTATGTCACTCAGGCTGAGTTGTTGTTGTTGCTGTTGTTTTGTTTTGTTTTGAGACAGCATCTCACTGTCTACCAGGCTGGAGTGCAGTTTCATGATCATGGCTCACTGCAGCCTCCACCTCCCAGGCTCAAGCGATTTTCCTGCCTCAGCCTCTTGAGTAGCTGGGACTACAGGCGTCCACCACTGTGCCTGGGTGATTTGTGTATTTTTTATTGAGACGAGGTTTCTCCATGTTGCCCCCACTGGTCTCAAACTCCTGAGCTCAAGTGATCTGCCCACTTCCACCTCCCAAAGTGCTGGGATTGCAAGCATGAGCCACCACACCCGGCCCCGGGCTGGCTTTGAACTCCTGAGCTCGAGTGATCCTCCCGCCTCAACCTTCTCAGTAGCTAGGAATATAGGGGTGTGCCAACTCATCTGGCTTGTACATAGTTTTATATTTATGTATTCCCTATTTTGTAGATTATGAAATTTCTTAGCGGTAAGTGCTACGTATTTACTACTGCTTAGGACGTAGTTTACTTTTGGAAGATTCATACAATGTGACATTTAAAAATTAACCAAACTCATCTAAATTTATCGATTTTGACAGATGACATCTCTTCAAATAGAGTACATGGAAAATCCATCAGGATACCTTAAAGCACATTGTGTCACTTCTCTTCCAAACATTCCCAAGAAGCTCAAATAGGGTAGACCATTTTATTTCAAACTTTATTTTTCAAAAAGAATCTTATAGGCAGTAGATTGATATTGCACATTCCCCTGCCATCCCCTAGAGATTCTGAGTTAGCAGGTTAAAGATGAGTTCAGGAACATGCATCTTAAATCAACTTTTCTAGGAATTCTGAAGCAGATGACCCTCAGATAGCACTTTAGAAAATGCCATTTATAGAATCTTTGAATTTCAAAAACGAAAAATCATCTTTCCAGCAGTCATTCATTTTGCAGATTAGAACAATTATTCCAGCTGCAGCACTCTTTCCTTTATTTGTTATTGTTGACCATATATATCATTTAGGCCACGACCAAGAAAACAAAAGTAACTCCTAGCATTCAAAGCAGGGGGAATTGGATTCAGCTTTCAGTGGTAGTGAAGGATCTCGGAAACCAAACAGGGAGCGATGAGGCAACTCAGGAGTTAGTAACATCAGGATGTCGCCACCATCCTGAGGTTGCAGTAGAGAAGGAATGATGTGGTGCTCCCATATCCCTGGCGCTGAGTTCATCCTAAAGAACTGTGGTCTTGCTTGGCTATGGACTTTGGTGGGGCTAGTGCCGCCCAGCAAGGGCTGACTGACAGCTGCCAAGCTGGAGGCGTTCCCACAGCTGCGCAGAATTTAGCGCAGCGCGCAGCTGTTGCCTGCTGCTCTCCAGGCTGTTAACCCCTTCAAATACACCTTCCGTGTCCGCAGCCCTCATCCTCCCATACAGACTCTGCAGGCACCCCAGCCTGCGGTCCATGTGCAGGGGCAGGAGCCACTGACTGCCTCCATGCTGGCTGCAGCATCACCTCAAGGACCAGAAGCAGATGCTGGGAGAGCGCTTGTTCCCACTCATCCAAACAATGCATTCAAACCTGGCTGGGAAGATCACGGGAATGCTGCTGGAGATCGACAACTCTGAGCTGCCGCATATGTTACAGTCTCCCGAGTCTCTCCACTCCAAGGTGGATGAAGCTGTAGCAGTTCTACAGGCTCATGATGCCAAGAAAGAAGCTTCCCCGGAGGTGGGCGCTGTTGCTGCTGCTACCTCTTAGACAAGGAAAAACCGATTCAAAAGCCAAATAACCCCTCATGGAATTCAGCTTAAGGTTTGAAGACTTCCTAGCTTGTCCTATGGACCTCAACACCAAGAACTACAAATTGCAAATTTAATAGGTCATTTTGTATTGAAAGGTCAATTATGAAGCGCCTAGAATTTTTCAATGATACGAATATATTCTCTGGGTTCTGCTGTGGCGCAGTGTTAACTTTTTTTTTCTATTGTGAGTTTTGGTTTTTTCCCCCAGGAATTGGTTTTATTTGATGTACCCAAGTCTTATGTTTCTCAATAAAGAAAAAAAAAATCTCCATTAAAAAAAAAAAACAAAAAAAGAACCGTGGTCTTGCACAGCAGGTAGCTGTACAATGGAGGGATAGACTTGCTACTGGAGACCCCTCTGAACCAGTTAAAAGGGGAGAAAAGAGCCCTGGCATCTCCTTCCTTTCTCTTGTCAGTGCCTGCCATTGGCTGAATTCATCTAAAAGCCAGATGACAGGAGGTCTGGGAGATGCAGCCTGCAGATGTCCCCTCCTCCTAACCATCCATGGTTCAAGGCAGAGCAGAGGAAAGGCAAGGAATAGTGAAAAAAGCAGGCCTAGGGGAACCACAGTTTCCTATTCCTTAATCCTTAGCACGGTACAAACTTATTCTAAAATTATAAGCATCCACCTTTTTCACATTACACTGGGTATCCTTAGAAACCCAATCTCTAGCTGGGTGTGGTGGCTCACATCTGTAATCCCAGCACTTTGGGAAGCCGAGGCGGGTGGATCACCTGAGGTCAGGAGTTCAAGACCAGCCTGGCCAACATGATGAAACCCCATCTGTATGAAAAATACAAAAATTAGCCAGGTGCGATGGCTAGCGCCTCTAATCCCAGCTACTCAGGAAGCTGAGACAGGAGAATGGCTTGAACCCGGGAGGCATAGGTTGCAGTGAGCCGAGAATGCGCCATTGCACTCCAGCCTGGGTGACAGAGCAAGACCTCATCTTCATTAAAAAAAAAAAAAAGAAAAGAAACTGAATCTCTAAACACCACATGCAGCCCTACAGATGCTAACTTGACTTAATCCAAACAGGACACACTTTGCTTGCTTTACTTGAGTATGCCATTGTCTAAAACAGTTTCTTTGTTTTATTAATAATGAGTGGATATCATTATTAATTATTAATTACTTGTAATTATGAATAATATAGATATTTTCCAGGATTTAAAATAACTTCTTGATATAATAATATACTGAATAGAAACTTCCTGAAGAGAAGTTCCTCAAAGTATATCTAATTCTAATACAATAATTATAAGAAAAACACTAATTCTAAGAATAAAAAGGTATGAGGGTAAATAGAATTTTAAAAAACTAGGTTAAAAAAATCAAAGTATTTAATTGCCATTAATATGCTAATATAGGTTATAAATCACCAAGAGGAAGATCCAATATACAATATTTTCAAACTTACATAATCATTCATTTAGTTGACAAATATTTATTGATCAACCATCCTATGCCTGAAATTCTTTGAGGTGCTGAAGATTACAACAATAAACAAAGTAGACAAATCTTTGACCTCATGGAGAGCAGATTCTAGTGGAAAAAGTCAAAAAATTAAATTTAAGTAAATATGTAGTATTTACTTTTTTCCACAATGCTCTTTTTCAAATCAATATTCAGTGATTATACTTTGAGTTACACTCCAATGCATGTAATTTTATTGTTAGTCTCCTGCCAGTCAGATCACATTCCAATCTCTTCACCTACCCAGAATTATCTTTTTTACCTTTTTAACGTAGAAACGATGATAGTGGTTAAATGTGTAGGCTTTGGGGTAAGGCCACCCCTCTTCAGGTCCTAGCTCAGTCCTTCCCTGTGTGTGTAACCTGTGAGCCTCATTCATTCATTCATTCCGCATACATTCATCATGCTGGCCCAGAGCTAGAAACCCAGGGCCCATCTGTGAATGGATGAAGAATCTGACCTCAGGAAACTTATGTTTGGGAGTCATTATCTTCAGTAGAAAGTGAGGATATTCCACACATTGGCCTTATGAGGTCATCATGATGATTAAATGACTTAACCCCTGGATGAACTTTGAGCACTGCCTGGTGCATCCTAAGAGCTGACTAAATGTTAGCATTTATTCATCACGTTATGTCCACATTTAAAATCCTTCAATGGGTCACTTCTGCCTGTAGGGTAAATTCCAAATTGTTTAGCTTGATACACACAAGCCTTTCAGGATCTGGCTCCTGATTTTGCATCCTGTCTCATCCGCTGCACACTGGGCTCCCATCCTGTGTAATACTTTAACACCTTATGCCCAGATAATTCTGTCCTCTCTGCATGGGGTCATCTCCTTCCTGAATCCCTTCTTTCCTTTCAAGAGTGAGCTCAATTACCTACTCTGAAGACTATTGTGTTGGCTCCTCTGTGCCCATCCATGACTCCACCTAGTCACACTGACCCTTTTGCCCACAGATCATTCATATCTGACTCTCTTGGAGCTTCCCATATGTATTTTATTTAACTCACTAATATCTTACACCATGCCACATGTATTATGATGACTTACAAGGCTGTACTAAACATGGTAAGATAGGCTTGTGAAACAAGAATCTCGGACCCCAGGGCTAGAAAGAAATGGTTAGGGTTAGGAAAGGAGATAAAAATGCTGCAGATGTGGAGGAACTTCCAATAAATAATGATAGCATTGAGCTCATCTATTTACTTCCCATCCCTCCCAAATTCCCACATAAATGATGTTAAAGATTCTTTAAAATATGTGATAAACATTTGTGCTAAAAACACAAATGAATATTATTAGTGGATCTGAAATGGATATTATTAGTGGATCTGAAATTGTGAGCTTTTTTTTTTTTTTTTTTTTTTTTTTTTTTTTTTTTGAGGCGGAGTCTCACTCTGTAGCCCAGGCTGGAGTGCAGTGGCCTGATCTCAGCTCACTGCAAGCTCCGCCTCCCGGGTTTACGCCATTCTCCCGCCTCAGCCTCCTGAGTAGCTGGGACTACAGGCGCCCGCCACCTCGCCCGGCTAGTTTTTTGTATTTTTTAGCAGAGACGGGGTTTCACTGTGTTAGCCAGGATGGTCTCAATCTCCTGACCTCGTGATCCGCCCGTCTCGGCTTCCCAAAGTGCTGGGATTACAGGCTTGAGCCACCGCACCCGGCCGATATTTCTTAATAGTAGAAATTAGAAGAGGTTGAATGGGAGCACAACCAACATAGAAAAATCCACAACTCCAAGTACCCACAGGTAAAGGCTGCTGCAAAGAGAAGTTCCGACAGAGGTCTGAGGGACACCCCACTGGGGTTAACAAATACACACAGTAAATGAGGGCTAGAGGCAATCATCCAAGTTCAAGGTTAAAGCACTGTTTCCAGATCAGCTAGGTAAGCCAGCTCCTCTCTGTCACTGACATATACAGAGCAGCTGGAGAGGCATTTGCTCACTAGATAGAATTCTATGAACTATTTTCTAAATAACTAGAAATATTATCTTAGAGAAGACTCCTAGTATAGATGTTGAAGTCTAAGAGGGAAACAGGGAAAGTCTTTAGATAATTAAAGATCATAAAAGGGAATCCAGATTAAATTAAAATAAGATCTGGACATCCAGAAAGATGCATATTAAATATTCCCACCTGAGAGTCAGTCTCATTACCCAGGCAATTTACTTGCTTCTCAGCTACCTGCCTGTTTCCTGCCCATGTACAAAATGCAGAAGTGAACCTCTCTGACAGATGCAATTAAAATCTACAAAACTCACATTTATTTCTCCTATTCAGGAGAGGGGCCCATTTAGGAGACATATGATAGAAAAAATACTGTATCTAGCATACTAATTAAGCTAGTTCTTTACTTCTAAACACACCCAAATAGCCAAAAGTCACAAAGCATTAGAGGAAAATCAAGAGCTTGCACAAGAATATTTTATGTAGTTAAAAAGAAAAAGAGTCCTTAGAGAACAGAAAACCAAACACCGCATGTTCTCACTCATAGGTGGGAACTGAACAATGAGATCAACTTGGACTCAGGAAGGGGAACATCACACACCGGGGCCTATCATGGGGAGGGGGGAGGGGGGAGGGATTGCATTGGGAGTTATACCTGATGTAAATGATGAGTTGATGGGTGCAGCACACCAACATGGCACAAGTATACATATGTAACAAACCTGCACGTTATGCACATGTACCCTACAACTTAGGGTATAATAATAATAAATTAATTAAAAAAAAAAAAAGAAAAACAATCCTTAGAGAAGAACTAAATATCAACAACAAAAATCTAATCAGTATCCAAAGAAAGGTGTACGGCCCCAGAAAAATGCAAAAAAAAAAATTTCCAAGACTCTTATGATCCCCTATGCACACAAACTAGAAACCTAGAAGAGATGAACAAATTCCTAGAAACATACAACCTCCAAGATTGAACCAGGAAGAAACTGATATCCTAAACAGATCAATAACAAGTTCCAAAATCGAATTGGTACTAAAAAACCTACCAACCAGAAAAAGCTCTGGACCAGATGGCTTCACAGCCAAATTCTACCTGGTACCAAGATTAATGAAATTATTTCAAAAAATTGAGGAGGATCTTCTCCCTAACTCATTCTGTGAGACCAGCATTATTCTGATACTAAAATTTGACAGAGACACAATGAAAAAAGAAAACTTCATACCGATATCCATGTATTAGTTTGTTTTCATGCTGCTGATAAAGACATACCTGAAACTGGGAACAAAAAGAGGTTTAATTAGACTTACAGTTCCACATGGCTGGGGAAGTTTTCACAGTCATGGTGGAGGACGAAAGGCACTTCTTACATGGTGGTGGCAAGAGAGAATGAGGAAGAAGCAAAAGTGGAAACCCCTGATAAACACATCAGATCTCATGAGACTTATTCACTATCACAAGAATAGCATGGGAAAGACCAGTCCCCGTGATTCAATTACCTCCCACTAGGTCCCTCCCACAACACGTGAAAATTCTGGGAGATGCAATTCAAGTTGAGATTTGGGTGGGAGCACAGCCAAACCGTATCAATCCCTGATGAACATAGACACAAAAACACTCAACAAAATACTAGCAAATCAAATCCAGCAGTACATCAAAAAGCAAATCTACTGTGATCAAGTAGGTTTTATCCTTGGGATGCAAAATTGGTTCAGTGTAAACAAATTAAGAAATATGATTTATCACATAAACAGAACTAAAAATGAAAAACATGTGATCATTTCAATAGATGCAGGAAAGGCTTTTGATAAAATTCAATATCCCTTCATATTAAAAACCCTCAACAAACTAGGCACTGAAGGGACATACCTCAAAATAATAAGAGCCTTCTATGACAAACCTATGGCCAACATCACACTAAATGGTCAAAAACTGGAAGCATTCCCTTTGAGAACTAAAACAAGATGAGAATGCCCATTCTCACCACTCTTATCCAACATATCACCACTTCTATCCAGAAGATTTCTGCTTCTAGAAGTCCTAGCCGCAGGAATCAGGTAAGAGAAACGAAAGGCATCCAAACAGAAAGAGAGGGTGTCAAACTAACAATTTTTACAGATTATATTATTCTATTCCTAGAAAATCCCCATAGTCTCTGCCCAAAGGCTCCTAGATCTGATAAACAATATTAATAAAGTTTCAGGATACAAAATTAATGTACAAAAATGAGTAGCATTTCTATTTACCAATAACATTCAAGCTGAGAGCCAAATCAAGAATGCAATCCCATTCACAGTAGCCACAAAAAGAATGAAATACCTAGGCATACAGCTAACCAGGGAGATGAAAGGTCTCCACAATGAGAATCACAAAACACCACTGAAAGAAATTAGAGATGACACAAACAAATGGAAAAAACATTTCATGTTCAAAGATAGGAAGAAACAATATTGTTAAAATGGCCATACTACCCAAGGCAATTTATTGATTCAATGCTATTCCTATCAAATTACCACTGTCACTTTTAACAGGATTAGAAAAACAATTCTAAAATTTATATGGAACCCAAAAAGAGCCCAAAGAGCCAAAGTAATTCTAAGCAAAAAGAACAAAGTCAGAAGCATCACACTACTCAACTTCAGACTATACTGCAAGGCTCCAGTAACCAAATCACCACAGTATTGGGAACAGAATAGAGAACCCACCTACAACAATCTGATCTTTGACAAAGTTGCCAATAACAAGCATTGGGGAGAGAACTCCCCATTCAATAAATGATGCTGGAATAACTGGCTAGTCATATGCAGAAGATTGACACTGGACCCCTTCCTTATGTCACATACGAAAATCAACTCAAGATGGATTAAAGACTTAAATGTAAAGTCGAAAGCTACAAAAAACCTAGAAGAAAATCTAGAAACTACCATTCTCAATATAGGCCGTGGCAAATATTTCATGAAGAAGTCTCTAAAAGCAATTGCAATGAGAACAAAAATAGACAAATAGGACCTAATTAAACTAAAGAGCTTGTGCACAGCAAAATAAACTATCAGTAAACAGACAAACTATAGAATGGGAGAAAATATTTGCTATCTATGCATTGGACAAAGGTCTAGTATCCAGAATCTATAAGGAACTAAAGCAAATTAACAAGCAAAAAACAGGCTCACGCCTGTAATCCCAGCACTTTGGGAGGCCAAGGTGTGTAGATCGCCTAAGGTCAGGAGTTTGAGACCAGCCTGGCTAACATGGTGAACCCTGTAATCCCAGCTACATAGGAGGCTGAGGCAGGAGAATTGCTTGAACCTGGGAGGCAGTGGTTGCAGTGAGCTGAGATTATGTCACTGCACTCCAGCCTGGGAGACAGAGTGAGACTCCATCTAAAAAACAACAACAACGACAACAAAAAAAAAAACAAGCAAAAACCAAATAACCTTACTAAAAAATAGCCAAATGACATGAATAAACACTTCTTAAAAGGAGACATACACATGGCCAACAAACATATGAAAAAATGTTCAACATCATTAATCACTAAAGAAATGCAAATCAAAACCACAATGGGATACCATCTCACACCCGTCAGGATGGCTATTATTAAAAAGTTAAAAAATAACAGCTGTTGCAAGGTTTCAGAGAAAAGGGAACACATTCTCTGCTAGTGGGAATGTTAATTTGTTCAGCAACTGTGGAAAGCAGTTTGGAGATTTCTCAAAAAACTTAAAAAACAGAATTACCATTTGACCCAGCAATTCCATTACTGGATATATACCCAAAGGAAAATAAATTGTTCTACCAAAAAGACACATTCACTTGCATATTCATTGTAGCACAATTCACAATAGCAGAGACATGAAATCAATGCCCATCAATGGTGGACTGAGTAAAGAAAATGTGGTACATATACAACATGGACTACTGTACAGTCATAAAAAATGAAATCACGCCCTTTGTAGCAACATAGATGCAGTTGGAGGCCATTATCCTAAGCAAATTAATGCAGGAACAGAAAACCAAATATAACATGTTCTCACTTATAAGTGGGAGCTAAACACTGAGAACACATGGCCACCAAGAAGCAAACAACAGACACTGGGGTCTACTTGAGGGTGGAGGGCTGTGGGAGTGTGAGGGTATGCTTACTACCTGGGTGACAAAGTGATTTGTACACCAAACTCTAGCGACATGCAATTTAACCATATACTGCATATGTACCCCCGAACCTAAAATAAGAATTGAAAATGAAAAAAAATAGAGAAAGGTTTAAGAAACTATTTAATACAGAAAGTAAGAACACAGTGTTATGAAAGAGAATTAAAAATAAGGAAAAGCTATTGACACTATTAAAAATATAGTTACAAAAAAATAAGAAAATAGTAAAATAGAAATTGCCAGAAACTAAATTTTTGTCTAAAACATAGGGCCCAGAAAATTTCTCAAAACAGATTAAAAAGAAAAAAAACACCAAGTGCTAGCATGAGGAAAATTAAATGTTAAGAAAGATAAGTGTAGGAAGTATAATATCTATTCAATAAAACTTCAGAAAGAACAGAAATATTGAGGAAATACTGAGGAAAGGAAATAATGAAAGAAACAACAATTTTCAAGAGTGAAAGAAAAGATTGAGTTATCAGTAAAAAAAAATCCACTGAATGTTCAGAACGATGATTCAGACATAAAGAATGGGTGCAATAAGGAATAACGTGGGCTCTTTTTAGATAGGTACTGATGAAGTGCCTCTATGAAAGGTGGCATTTGAGTTGATACGCAAAAGATGTGAAGAGTCAGGGTGAGAACATTTCAGGCATAGATGGGAGCTTCTGCAAAAGCTGAAGGCAGGAAAGTACTGGGTCAGCCAGAGGAATTAAAAGACTGGAATAGATCAAGATAAGGCTGAAGAGAAATCATTCATGGCATTGTAGGCCAAGATAAAATACTCAGAGGTTATGCCAGAAGGACAGGAACTATTAGAATATTTAAGGAGTAGAGTGTAAACTAAAAATAAGATCCTAAGCCCCACAACTGACTGAATGAACAATCCTTGGTCAAGGACATCCTAGAGTAACCTTGAAAACTGATTTCTAGGCCATGGCAAAATGGTAGGTCGGATCCCCCTCCTGATATCCCCTCTTTCTCTAACAATGGTTAGCCTTTCTCTCCTAACGGTCCAACAGAAACGAGCCCTTTCAAAAGGCTCCACTACTGATACTAACCAACTGCTTGACACTGCCCCTCCTTTTTGCCTGATAATAAGAGACCAGTGAGTGGCTCT
Organism: Macaca fascicularis; assembly: GCF_037993035.2. NCBI lineage: Eukaryota > Metazoa > Chordata > Mammalia > Primates > Cercopithecidae > Macaca > Macaca fascicularis. The sequence goes on from NC_088381.1 coordinate 78,811,674, forward strand.
AGGCAGTCTAGGGAGAATGCGCAGTAAGGGTTTTAATGTCCTCTGCTTCATCTTTTGATGTCAGAGGCCAGAAAACTCCACTCTCGGATCATGCTAATGCTGCCATTTTTTTGAACATGGGACCCACGAAGGGACATGAAGCCAAATTGCACATTCACATATTTCTCCTTTCATAAATATTCATGACTCCTCCCAGCTTTTTGAATATGTATATTTGGCTACCCCACTCAGCATAAATTTCTCCCCATTTCCTCTCCCTCAAAGTGTCTGTTTTTGCCTTCTAGCTGGAGGCTATGTGTCCCAGCCTGTTAGAATGACCACCCTGCAGGCTACAACCCTTTATGAGTCATCAAGCTCTTTTTTCTAAGTTTATAAACTGAGTCATTCTTCACTTGGTAACAGTGATAAGATTCAATTCTTTTAAGAACACATCTGCTTTGTAGGGAGTGTATTAAGAAGAAGCCGATTGGAAGCAGCGTCCAGTTGTGGGACTCCATTTGGGAGTCGATGAGTTCTGACCCCTCTGCTGGCATTGGAGAGTCAAAGGAGTAGACCAATGTGCCCTGTATGTTGGAAGTAGAGTCCATAAAATACGCCTGATAAATTAGGAATAAAATGGAGAGAAAAGAAGGAATCAAGAGTAACTACTGGGTTTATGGTTTGGGTAATGAAGAAAATGGTGGAATCATTTACCAAGACAGGGAAGCCAGGATGTTTAAAAATATGTATATCTGATAAAGGGGAAATAAATAATTATTTTAGAGCTGCTTAAGTGTGAGACATTCAAGAGCCATTTAAATGTTGATGGTGTGTGCGAGGGAGTGAGATAAGTATCTAAAGTTCGGAGAGAATTCCAAGTTGCAGACATACATTTAGTTTTTTAAAAAGAAATCATTGAATACAGTGCTTAAATCCATGGGAATAGATGAGATCACCTAGTGAGAAGGGTAACATTAGAAGAGATCAAGGACTGAGTCCCCAGCAATCAGTAAAGAGGTCAGGTAGAGGGACAAACCCCAAAAATGGAGACCAACAACGGAGGGGAAAGAGGAGAGAGCTACCAGGAAGGCCAAGAGCGGAGACAAGAGGGTGTTTCAAGAGGAAGAGAGTGAGTGAATACATAACATAAGAGAGTGAGTAACATAAATGATTTAACTGATGCTTTAAATCATGTCTTTCCATTTAGTGGTAGGACTAAAAGCCAGACTGTATGAGATGGAGTTGGTTAAAAGATGCTCCAAAGAGTACTAGATCTGGAGAGTGATATGTAACAAGGGAGCATATTTATTTTTTTAAAGATGGATGTTTGCACACTGAAAGGCATGATACAATACTGAAATTGTAGCAAAAAGAGAATAGTCCAAGGTGCAACCTCAATATATTTTTTAATTGATCTAATAACGGTTTTGCTAGGATTTTTTAAATCACATCCATAAGTGAGGGCCAGTGATACCAGAGCAAGAACAAATATTAAGGGTTTAGAACTTATTGATAATGACAGTGATGGAGTCCATATTCCTCATTCTCTGTCGATCAGGCTCAAATAAAGAATAGATTTTAGAAAACTATTAGAATTCATAGTCTATGTGCTTTTTAAACAATTCTCTTGAATGAACCTTTATTCCTTACAGATGTGTGTGGGGCTACTACAAGTAGTCGTAGGCCCCAGTGAGAAATGTTTTGTTAACATCCCTTTGGGGAGACTGAGCCACTTAACAAGAATATCTTCTCAAGAATTATTTGTGAGGCCATTGGGAGTGGGTCAGATTCTACATAGAAAGATGTTAACAAGCATTAACAAGTTCATTTAATACTGGACTCATCTTGAATTTTTTTATTGAGTTGTTGGCTTCATAGTGGAACCATGAATTTCTTAAAGTCAAGAACCATAGGCTATTATTTCCTATGACTCCATCATCTAAACCAAGCCCTGGCACTTAGTGGCTCTCATTAAATATTGATTGAATGACGGGGTGAATAAATGAATTCAATGACTAAAGTCATTAGAATTGGAGATACTACAAATGCACACCCATGGCTCATATAGGTAATGTTGTTCATATTGCTGAAAATCATGCACCCTAGAAATGGAGACATTTTCAACTTTAAATCTTACCCATTATCTTCTCATGTGCCCCTATTGTAAATATAGACATATAGATGGTGATGATGATGATGATGATGATGATGATGAAGATAGATAGATAGATAGATAGATAGATGGATAGATAGATAGAAAAACAGAGTTAACCTATGACAAAATTTTTTTCCATCCTGTTTCTCTTAATGATTTATAAGGACCTATCATTATGAAATCTCTTATTTGGGTTAAATATTATTTAGACCATAACAACAGTAATAATAGCACTATAAAGGGCCTTCAAAAATTTTGTGGAAAATTTGAGTGAATAATGAAATTAAAAATATAAACTTTAGTTTTCAATGTAAACTCCATCAAGTTCAAGATACTTTTGTAAGCAATGATGCCAGTCACTTAGTCCATTCCTAAAGCACAGAAGGTCCTGGGAATTTAACCATGTCAATGCAATCTTTTAAACATAATTAACTAAAGAAAAATGAGTTCCCTTTAAAGATATTTTTAAGATTAGGAAACCAAAAGAAGTCAGAAGGAGCCAAATCAGACTGTAAGGTGGCTGCCTTATGATTTCCCATAGAAACTCTCACAAAATTGCCCTTTTTTGGTGGGAGAAATGAGCAGGAGCATTGTTGTGGTCATGAAGGATCCTCTGTTGAAACTTTCTTAGACATTTTTCTGCTAAAACTTTGGCTTTCTTAAAACATTCTCATAATAAGGAGATGCTATCATTCTTTGGCCCTCCAGAAAGTCAACAAGAAAAATGCTTTGAGCATCCCACAAAATGGTTGCCGTGACCTTTGCTCTTGACTGGTCCACTTTTGCTGTGGCTGGGCCACTTCTACCTCTTGGTAGCCATTGCTCTGATTGTGCTTAGTCTTCGGGATCATACTGGTAAAGCCATATTCCATCTCCTGCTACAATTCTTCAAAGAAATTCTCCAGGATCTTGATCCTGCTTGCTTAAAACTTCCATTGAAAGCTCTGCTCTTGTCTGCAGCTCATCTGGGTACATGGTTTTGGCACCCACTGAATGGAAAGTTTGCTCAACTTTAATTTTTCAGTCAGAATTGTGTAACCTGAACCAATCGAGATGTCTGTGGCCTTGGCTATTGTTTCTGCTGTTAATCATTGTTTCTCCTCAATTCAGGCATGAACAGGATTCATTTTTTTCCTCAAAAATTGTTGTGGATGGTTTGCTGCTGCAGGCTTCATCTTTAACATTGTTTTGTCCCTTCCTTTTTTTTTTTTTTTTTTTTTTTGAGACGGAGTCTCGCTCTGTCACCCAGGCTGGAGTGCAGTGGCCTGATCTCAGCTCACTGCAAGCTCCGCCTCCTGGGTTTACACCATTCTCCTGCCTCAGCCTCCCGAGTAGCTGGGACTACAGGCGCCCACCACCTCGCCCGGCTAGTTTTTTGTATTTTTTTAGTAGAGACGGGGTTTCACTGTGTTAGCCAGGATGGTCTCAATCTCCTGACCTCGTGATCCACCCGTCTCGTCCTCCCAAAGTGGTCTTGTCCCTTCTTAAAACAAGTTATTCATTTGTAAACTGTTGGTTTCATTGGGACATTGTCCCATAAACTTTTTTTAAAGCATCAATTATTTCACCATTCTTCCACCCATGCTTCATCATAAATATGATGTTTGTTCTTGCTTCAATTATAGCCGAATTCATGTTGCTCTGAGAGAAGCTCTTTTCAAAGTGATGTCTTATCCTTCTTAGTGCCTCAATCTAGGTTCTATTTAGATGTGTTATAACAAGTTAGAATGAGATTATTTTGGTGCAAAAATTTTTGGGCCAATGGATAGTTTTTTCCATAACACACATTTTCCATGAACTTCTTGAAGACCTCTCATATTTATTGAGTATTGACCATGCATTAGAACAACATTTCATACCTCACACATTTGTGCAATTAATTTTCAAGGTAATTTCCAGAAATATAGTTATAATCTGCATTTTGCAGGTAAGAAAACGTGACTTATTGAAGCTTCGTGGTTACCCCCAAGATCACAGAACTAATAAATTATAATTGATTGAAGGGTTGGGAGCCAAATAGAGTCTGAGATCTTTATTTTATTTTATTCTATTTTATTTTGAAACAGAGTCTCACCCCATCACCCACGCTGAAGTGCATCGATGTGATTTCAGCTCACTCCAACCTCCATTTCCCAGGTTCAAGCAATTATTATGCTTCAGCCTCCCATGCACCTTACAGGTGCACGCCAGCACAACCGGCTAGTTTTTGTATTTTTAGTAGAGACTCGGTTTCGCCGTGTTGGCCAGGCTGGTCTCAGAACTCCTGACCTCAAGTGATCCACCCACTTTGGCCTCCCAAAGAGTCTGAAATCTTAAATGCAGAAATGTAAGTATCACTGAACCCTAGAAATATACATCACTAATGTTGTGAATGTGAGATTGGCCCAAGGCAGCCCAGGTTTGGTGAGCTGGAGTGGGACTGAAGGGGAGGAAGACAAGGCTACCAGTTAGGTTATGGAAAGCAGAGGCTCAGGAACCCAGTGAGGTCAGAGCTCCACAGAAAAAAGAGACTACTCCGGAAGCAAGCTTAACCTGTTTCAAAATGTGCTTGTGACCAGCCCTTTGTCTTTGACTTGTACTACTTGACCAGCACCCTTACTGGAAAGACAATTTAAGATGCTGGAGGAACATGAGCCATTTTGCAAAACCGGCAAGATGGGAACAATGACTTGTATTTTCCTGAGTAGTTCTGGGTGTGTTTCCAAAGTTCCGGACAATTTTAAGCAGCTTTGGGGTTTCTTTGCTCTGAATGCTGACTTCATTTCAGAGATGAACTTCTGTTTTATGAATTTACTATAGGAAATAAGGATGTTAGAGAAATGGTAGAATATTCCACAGGGGCAGGGGCATTCTAGAAATCTCAAAGATAATCTAGTCTGGAAGCTTTCAAAAGACATATTTTACTTTTTAGGAAATTTATTTATTTATTAATATATTCCCTTGACCCTCCCTGCCATGCCTTCCTTTCCCCACCTATCTCCAACTAAGATAATTAGCATTTAATTTACTTTCTCTTTCAGAGTTCCTCCTCAGTGAACCGCTGATTGGCAGCAGACACTGCTCTGGAAACCTGGTATAAATATTTGAAAAAACACGAGGGACTGAAGCCACTTAGCACTGCGCAGGCCACTTCATCTATTTTTACTGTGCCCCCACTAGATTGGCAGGGAGGATATTATACTAAAGTTATAACTGCATTTTCTCAAAAATCCTGCTTTAATTTGTCCCAATATCTGTTCAAATGTCCCTTCCCTTCTACCTATAAAATCTGTTGGAGATTGGGAAAGGGCTTATGCAATCATAGTCCAAATTGAGAGGCATTGATAATTGATTGATTGATTGATTGAGACAGAATCTCGGTCTGCCACCCAGGACGGAGTGCAGTGGCAACAGCGTAACCCACTGCAGCCTTGAACACCCAGGCTCAAGTGATCTTCCTTCCAGATTGAGAGGCTTTTTGAAGAGCAGAGCAGCATGTTGTCAGGGACTTCTCTTCCAAGCTGTGGAAGCAATTGGTGTGCCCATAATTGCCTTCTTGCATCATCTGTCCAAGAAGCCTGGTTCTTATTTTGAGAGACAAAGAAGTCATGTGTCTTTCTACAAAGCATAATGGAGATGGGATAAAATTGGAGGCTCCCTGGAGGCCTGGTGGGAAGTTGATCTGAAAATTGTGATCAAATTTTTTGCCCCATTATTTTTAAATGGGTTAATAGAGGAGGCCATGTGTGGAATATCTCTGGCTTCTTTTCCTGCTCTGATGCTCAATAGCACACAATTTAGATCTGTATTAATCTCTATTACCTCTACTGCATAAGAACATAGACGTTTTGTCATTGTTTATGTTTTCGAAATATTTATGAAAAGTTACTCAGCTAGGGATTTTAATAATTAATTTTCTTTTGTTCTTTGGTTAACTGTTTTCAGTCAAGTGACATATTGTAAAGACAAATGGATTTATCTCTAAAATCCCAGTTATTGAGTTTCCCCTCTGGGCCACTCCATCCAACATACCCCTTTCGAAGCAGTGCCACTTTCTAGCACTCTACCACTTTTCTTTTCATGCATTCATTCAACAGATACTTACTATTCATAGAAGCAGTGCCAGATCCTGTGTTAGAATGGGGATAAAGAGACAGCAGATCCTGTTCCTGTCCCTGGGAGCTCACTACCCCTCTTGAGATGTTTGAAAAATCAAAGCATAAAAATGATAAATAAGCCTAAGTATATTTCATCACTATGATGATTTGTATACTATCAGAAGATAAACACTCTAGATTATTTCACCTGAAATAAATCCCATATCCATATAGTTTGGCATAACACTTCAGGACTTTTACGGACCCCCTAAAGTCTATCTAGTGAGAGACATCAGATTAAAAGTAGCTGCCTTCAGAAATAAAAGAAGACTCAATCTGAGTGGGATTTCATAGTGTGAGTAGCCTAGGAGGAAGGTATATTGTTAGGGGAACTTCTGTGAGCCTCTATTTGTGTTAGTAATAGACATGCCCACTTTCTCTTGTGCTCAGGGTGCCTTGATGTGATCACTTGACCCTGAAGTGGGAGTACTTTCTCCCTCCCACTTAAAAAACCTGTGAGCTGTCTTAAAGCTTCTTTAGGCTTAGGAGCCACCAGGTGAAATGCCTCAAAGCACGGAAAGAAATTGTGTGTGTATGTACACACACATGCGTGCAGCACACACACTGAGTAGCTCAATAGTTATAAAATGAGGGCTCTGTGTTCTCCCTCCCTCTTGTTCTTCCTCTCTTTCACAATGTAAAAAAGCTAGATAAAATATGAGAAAAAAGTATCCGAGTTTGAAAGCACAGGAAAGATACTGTCCAGATGCCATAGAAGAGCAAATTCATACCTCAAGCAGTAAGTCAGAGTTGAAGCCCAGTGATTGAGGAGGCAAGGAGTCTACATGTGCACCTTAGGAGCTTGGTGTATATCGCCCTTGTCCACTTTCTGGGTGTCAAAGCCCCAGACCCTGTGCTGGATGAAGTGGAGGGGGCTGGCAGCTAAAAACATACTCTGTGCACAAAGCTTGGAATCTGGGAAAAGTTGTCCAGTACACAAAATCTGCATTCTCCAAACAGCCATATGCCCTGCAATTAAACCACATGCCTAGGCTTAGGTGAACGTAGAGGCCCTGCAGGCAACTGGAATTCTAACAATGTGGAGAAGACTCTTAGCTAAAAACTAACATAAAAACTGGTTTAGAAACAAGGAGGACCCCAAAAGAAGCAAGCTCGAAACTAACTCCCCCAAAATCTACTTATAAAAAGCAGTACCCATGTTGACTCATCACAGAAGTCAACAGACGAAGCATAAGCAAAGCACAGAAGCAAACTATTGTGAGAGCAGCAAGTTGATTGGTCTAATGCAGCGAGTTTGAGAAAAGTGACTAAGAAATCAGTATGTGAAAGATGCAGAAATGAATAGTGTACGCTACACCGGAGAACACTTGAAAAGGAATAAGATAATAAAATAATATGGAGATTTGGAAATGTATCAAAAAGATTTTTGTTTAAATATGGTAACTATCACCATGTGTCTATTTCTTTTCTACACAGAAAGCTACCTAAAAGAACACAGAAAACAATGACAAGATGACCACAGATAAAGAGCTCTAAATGCTATAAAGAAAAAGACTTCTAAAAATAAGCAAAATGATCAATGAAATGGAATGCAGAAAGCTTAGGAATTGGAAACACCCTGTATTTCTGAAAGCAAAGTGAGGAATGGATCTTAAAAGCAGAGAAAATAATTGAGACTCTCTGCAAGGAGGAGCTAAATTCCAGGTTTCCTCCTTTCTTCTCTCATTCCTTCAACTACAGCAGAAGATAAAGATTATTCTGAGGAAAAAGAGCCTTTTAAAGTTCTGTATGCCCAGATGCCATGCCCAGGTGAGGGTGGGGGGTAGTGCCATTCAAATCACAAACAGGAGAATTCAGTAAACAATTATGTATTTATGGAATAGTAAATTCCCTTATTCTCCTCTCCCACTTAGTTCCAAAGTGTAGGCTCAAAACCCCAAGGGAAGGTGATACATTCTAAATTGGCTAAGTAGAGTGATCGGAGAGAGAAGACCTAGGGATATTAGCATTCTGGCAGCCCCCAGAATAGCTTCTGGATCTCTGCTCAATTTGCCTGCAATTCAGTTTACCATTTCACAAATCCTCCTACGGACGTGGCTTATACTCAACATGTTAGTAACGCTTCTTATTTAGGAATGAATAGTGGATCACTTGGTATTTGTGGAAATCCCTGCAATAAATCAAAAGGCAAAACAAAAACAAAAACAAAACAAGAACAAAAAACAAACAAACAAAAAACAGAGAAAGAACTCAGAAGGAACAAGGCAATGTGTAGCATGAAAAATTAAATACATGCACTCCCACACATATGATCAGGGAGATAAGAGAAAATTGCTTGAATCAAGAAAATAATTTTTCAAGGAATTCTCAACCAACAAGAATGAAAATAAGGAAATAAAAATTTTAAGATTTTATAGAATGTTTGAAAATAAAGTAGAGAAAACTAATAAGAAGTCTAAGAAAAAGGCAAAGATTTCACAATAGAAAAGGAGGCCAGGCATGGTGGCTCACGCCTGTAATCCAGCACTTTGGAAGGCCGAGGCAGGTGGATCACGAGGTCAGGAGCGCAAGACCAACCTGGCCAAGATGGGGTGTTTGAATCGTGGGACTGGATCCTTCATGAATAGATTAATGCCCTCCCTTGGGGTAGGAGGAAGTGAGTGAGTTCTCACTCTATTAGTTTCCATGAGAGCTGGTTGTTAAAAGAATCTGGCACCTCCCTCCCTTGTCTCATGCTTCCTCTCTAGACATGTGATCTCTGCACACACTGGCTCCCTTTCACTCTCCATCATACGTGAAAGCTTCCTGAGGTCCTCATCAGTAGATGCTAGTGCCATAACTTTTGCAGAGCCTGTAGAACCATGAGCTAAATAAACCTCTTTTCTTTACAAATTACCCAGCCTCGGGTATTCCTTTATAACAACAGTAAACAGACTAGGACAGAAAATTTGTATGGAGGATTGGGGTGTTGCTATAAAGATACCTGAAAATGTGGAAGCAGAGTCTGGAAGAGTTTGGAGGGCTCAGAAGAACACAGGAAGATGAGGGAAATTTGAAACTTTTTAGAAACTGGTTAAGTGGTTGGTTACAATCAAAATGCTGATAGAAACAGAGATAGTAAAGGCCATTCTGATGAGATTTTAGATGGAAATGAGGAAATTATTGGAAACTGGAGCAAAGGTTAACATTGTTACATCATAGCAAAAACCTTGGCTGCATTGTGTTCATAACCTAGGGCTCCATGGAAGGCTAAAGTAAGAGAGGTGACCTAGAGTATACGACGGAATAAATTTTTAAACAGCAAAGCCATCAATAAGTGGTGTGACTGCTTTTAACAGCCAATAATTAGATACAGTGGCAAGAAAACTGACCTAAAGTTGAAATGGACATGTTTACTCAATGCTTGTGTAACCGTTGTATCTTGGAAGTAAATAATTTGTTTTTGATTTTACAGGCTCAGAGCCATAAGAAATTTGCCTTGAGTCTTAGATGAGACATCGGACTTTGGACTTTTAGGTTGATGCTAGAACAAGTTAAGAATTTTAGGAACTATTAGGAAGGAATGATTGTATTTTGTCATGTGAGAAGAACGAGATTTGGGGGGCCAGGGGAGAATGCTTGGATGTTTGGGTCATGGGGGAGGATCTTTCATGAATAGATTAATACCCTCCCTGGGGAGGAGAGAGTGAGTGTGTTCTTGCTCCATTCGTTCCTGATACGGTTTGGCTGTGTCCCCACCCAAATCTCATCTTGAATTGTAGCTCCCATAATTCCCACATGTTGTGGGAGGGACCCAGTGGGAGAAAACTGAATCATGGGAGGGTTTCCCCTGTGCTGTTCTTGTGGTAGTGAATAAGTCTCATGAGAGCTGATGGTTTTATAAGGGGTTTCCCCTTTTGCTCGACTCTCATTCTCTCTTGTCTGCTGCCATGCAAGTAGTGCCTTTCGCCTCCCACCATGATTGTGAGGCCTCCCCAGTCATGTGGAACTGTGAGTCCATTAAATATCTTCTTCTTTATAAATTACCCAGAGTTGGTATGTCTTTATTAGTAGCGTGAGAACAGACTAATACAGTTCTCAGGAGAACTGGTTGTTAAAAGAACCTGACATCTCCCCCTTCTCTCTTTCTTGCTTTCCCTCTTGCCATGTGATCTCTGTACAGGCAGGCTCCCCTTTGCATTGCACCATTAGTGAAAGCTTCCTGTGGCCCCTACCATAAGCAAATATTGGTGCCGTGCTTGCTGAACAGCCTGAAGAGCCATAGTCAAATAAACCTCTTTTCTTTATAAATTACCTAGTCTCAGGTACTCCTTTATAGCAACATGAAGAAAACTAAGGCATTATGTAAGGTTTGTTATTCATTGTAGAACTCTTTTTTTATATTGGTTGATACATCAAATGGAATGAAAACATCAATAGAAATAGAAATAGACTTCCTATATTATTGACAAGAAGTAAACAAGTTAACTCAAGTAATTTGGACCAAAACTTTTCCCTCTCCTTTAAGTCTAGGTGAACTGAAAAAAAACTGAATTCATAATATTTAAAGTAATTATTTATACTTACCCATATTTATGCATGAAACATATGTCGTAGATTTGCTTCAAAATAATGTATGTGTGAGGGGAATAGTAAGCAGGGATAGAGATGAAACTAGATTTGTTATGAGTTGATACTTCTTGAGGCTGGCTGATGGTTATATGCAAATTTATTTTTACTACTATGTCTTCTCTTACGTATGTTGGAAAGTTTCCATAATAAAAAGTTAAAAATAAAGTAATCCTTTATGTGACACCATTTCTTTACATAGATACAGAATGTCATTTTTTGCAGAACATGTTTTAGGATTAACAGATATCATGATTCACACATTTATCAAAAAGAATTGTCTTATTCCAACTTAAGTTCAGCAACAAAATGAGCAACTGATGTGCCTTTATTTTTCTTTTAAAGGGCATACGATATAATGAGTTCTCTAAAGAACTTGAGCAAAATTGCATCATCTGGGATTTGAGAATATAAATTTGACTGATATAAATAACACCATTTGAAGACAGGAGGAATGTGTAGAAATATGTAAAAATGCATAGCCAGCCTTTGTTAAGAGCTGTAAGTGTCAATGTATTTGGGAGTTTAGGTTTGGAAATTTGACTTCCAACACCAAACAGACTGAAGATAGCACCATGTTTTCTAGACTGTATCTTGGAGAAATGAGTTTCCCAGAACCTCAGATTCCCACTATCGGAAAAGGAAAATCCCAACAGCCATTATAATCTGACATTATTATAAGTGATAGCCTTAGTGAAACCTTACTTCTTGTGAAAATGCCATTAAAGCGTTGCTTTCAGTTTGTCTTGTTTTATTCTGTTTTGTTTTGACTTATCATTTTTGTGGTTGGTTTTATTTGTTTTTTCACCAGTTGTGGTCACTTCTCCAAGAGGTTTCAATGAAGTTTCTTGTGATTATTTCAACATACCCCATGTCTGCTTCTATTCTGAGTTTATTTACACAAAGTGGTTAACAATAAAATATAATTTGCTAAGAGGGATTTGCATAGTTTTTATAGAGCTTCAAAGAGGAGATAGTCTAAAAAGGCAGATACCTACGTTCAATTTTTGCCCTGCCATCCTTGAGGGTGTTAGAATAAGGCCCCTGATTCTGGATATTAGCCTCTATCTGAGTTAAAATCAAAAGTCCAAACGTGCATTTCCACATTCATGTTCATTCATGCAGCTCCCAGAGGAGAGAGGGACAATTTCTTTCAACATGTATCACTAATGATTCCAGGTACATTTATTGTTATTATTTTTTGATATAAACATGAACATCTATCTTGAAATCTATTTGACAACCATTGACCACATTTTCATCGTGTCAACTTTTGTGCCAGGTATTGGGAATAAAACAATAAGACAGGTTTTTTGTTTTTGTTTTTGCCCTTGAGAAGTTCAGAATTCAAAGAAGAGTATAAGCAAGTAAAAATACACTTAGACTGTAATGGCCTCAGTGATACATAAATGTGGGCACGAGGTACTATGAAAGCAAAAATCAGATTGTCTCTGATGAAACAAGTATGAGAGAGTAAGAAGAATTTCAGAAGAGTCTGTATGAATAAACAAGTGCTTGTCAAGTACAGAAGGAGAAGACATGTGATCAAGGAAAGCATCATGTGCAAATATACAGAGGTAAGACAGTACACAGCACAGATAGGCACCTCCATAACTCCACAAAGTTGGACAGAAGGTAAGAGGCATGTGGACAAGCATTGAGAAATGATATCTGACAAGAGGGGCAGGGGTCATAGAGAAGTAGATGCTAGAAAGAGTCCTGCTACATAAGACTCCATGCAGGACCCAAATAAAGTACACATTGCTGTGTATGAGCAATTCAAACATGCCTAGGCAACTTACCCATGTCTAAGCATATCTGAAAGTCTGGTCAGTGGATCTGCCAGGAATACATTCATTCAAGAACTGGGATAGAGGAACGTTGAGGGAAACCTTTTCAAAGGGAAGGAACAGCTTGGCAGGAAGAGATCAGTTTCAGAGCTGAGTTGCTGGAGGGAATTAGTGATTCTGAATACAATGTGGTTTCTGGTGGATTAATACGTCATTAGTCTGGCCTTGAGGATCCATATTGGGTCATGGAGTAGGAGAGAATGGTGGTAAGAGGATGATGGAGCAGTGCAAAAAGTAAAACCTAGTGATGATGTTCTATTTAATTGTTGAGGCATAAATCGTCCTACTTAGCACCCTCTCTAAACACAAGGGAGGCATTCTCCTACGTTCTTCTACTTGGTCACAGTGCCTGGGACACACTGGTATGCTGAGGTGTAGGGCATTGATGGTGCTGCCCATGAGGGTAGCAGTGACAGCATCAGGAAGGTGCTAGAGTCTTTTGCAGCAGGGGCAATGGTAGGCAGGAGGATGCCATTGAAGCCTGGGCATAGACTTGCTCCTAAGCTCAGGTGAACCACCTCATGGGATTACACAGAAATACATGATTGAAAGGAATTTCACACTAGATACAGTCTGGTGAATGCAGGTAGAGTCACAATCCAGTTCAATATTAACATGCCTCATCTGGACTTACATGTAAAGCCAGAAAAACCTCTGATCTTGGGGTTGCGATACATTCGTCCTTGTATTCCTTGAGCTGATCCTAGTGCTAAGTACTTGGTAGGTACTCAATAAAGACATATTAAATTGAGTTCGATTTACTTTGAAATTTACTGCAATGAAATACTAATCCAACATGAACTGACAAAGACTCAGAATTCTGTATTTTAGATTAAATTACAATTTGTAAGCTGCTTTCTTGCAAGTTGAAAAAAGTAGTAGCCCAAGAAACTGCCACATCACTTCTCCCTCCAAGCATGTGTTACACTATGCTGAATTCATGTTCTGTGAACCTATTTGAATTCAGTAACTAGTGGTATTCTTTTGTTTTTGTTTTTAAGAGTCAGGGTCTTGCTCCGTCACCCAGGCTGGAGTGCAGTTGTGTGATCATGGCTCACTGCAGCTTCAAACTCCTGGGTTCAAACGATCCTCCACCTTAGCCACCAAGTAGCTGAGACTATAGGCATGTGGCACTATGCCTAGTGAACTTTTGTGGTTTTTTTTTTTTTTTTTTTTTGTAGAGATGGAATCTCACTATGTTGCCCAGGTTGGTCTCAAATTCTTGGGTCTTCCAAAACACTGGGAAATATCCTTTTAATGTTTCCTCCCAAATCAGTCACTGACTGATTTGGACTATTTGGCACAAGAAGCAGAAGTCTCCTCCAAAGCCTCTTTAGGAGAAACAGTCTCCATGTGCCTTCCTCACTCTGGGTCTCAGATGACCTCAGCAAATTTCAGCACAAACTTTCCAGTAAGATATCTCACTCCCCTCCAAACCCAGAATAAAACAGTGAACACGTGCAAACAAACAAGATGTGCCTAGGTTTAACCTAATAAAGGTAGAGCAGATTCAAACCTGCTCATAAAGTGGTGAGGAACAAAGGAGGAGGAATCAGACAAACCAGCTAATAGTTAGAATAAGCTCTCCAGATGTGCTGCATTTTTTAGACTCACCCCAGGCTGTCATCAACGTTTCAACATTTAATGTTCGACTTCCTGCTTTCTTCTTGCCTGCCATAGAAGTTGAACTAAAGTTCCCTTCTTCAAAGAAAACATCACACACATTTTTTTTTCTTTGTGCTCTGATCCATGAGCATCTGAAGTAGGGTCTCCTTCACAGGTTGCAAGTCAGTATCACAGAGGGGAAACTGACATGTGAGGACTGTCATATGTCAATCATTACCTTGCATTTCACACTGTGAGGTGTGCATTGACTATTTTGACTTTGCTGCATTTCCTTCCTAAACTTCTCTGGTAAAGGGAGAGGGCACTTCTCTAAATACAAAGAATTTAAAAAGAGAAGGGGCTCTTTGCAAAGGGAATTACAAACTTTCCCCACACTATCACCGATGACTTCCTACTCCTTTCTGAGACACCCCGGCGTCTCTGTCCACAAATACTACACCATTCTCCAGCAACATCTTTATCCCCTTCATGAATCTCAAACCTCTTCTAGGATTTCATTCCCAAAGTGTTCCTCTATCAGCAGCACTGCAGAGAGGATGAGAAAATAATTTGCATATTGTGAGAGCTGAACCATGCCATAATGGAATTGACAGGGCAGGAGAAATTGAGGGGAAAAAATGCTTTTTAAGAGATGTCACCAATTTTACTTTCATATTTTTCAGCTCCAAAGTTTCAGGGGGTCATGGTATGCAATGAGGAAGCCAAAAGTTTCACTGGCAATACTGGTTTCTCTTTCTCTCTGTTTCTGGAATAACTTATGCATCTTTTGCCTTAGTTATCAGTGGATGATGTTTATATGACCTGGTCACAAAGTCTAGGATCACATAGAGCTTGAACTTTAAAAAGATAAATTTGTCCCTGTGGCATATACTATAGACCTTAGTCAGCTGATCAATTCTACAAGAGCATACCTTTGTAAATGGTACATAAGATACTATTAGGTTGGTGCAAAAGTAATTGGAGATTTTGCCATTAAAAGTGTCTCTCATGGTATCAGATGGGACAGTTTGATTGTGGCCAGGAGATCCACCTTAGATGTCTCGTGCACATGGCAAGTTAGTGCTGGCTGTCACGTGGGTGCTCTGTTGGGGCTGTCACCCTGTGTCTAGATTTTCCCCCACATAGCCTCCCAATATGGTAAGGTGGGCTTCTCTCAGCATGGTGGCTGGGTTCTGAGAGAGAGACTGTTCCAAGAGCTAACAATCCATAAAAACATGACACAATGTGCAAACACTTATCAAGCCCCAGCTTACTTTACATTAGTGCTATAGTTTGGGTGTTTGTCCCCTCCAAACTTCATGTTGACATTTAATCTCAATGTTGGAGGTAGGAGCCTAATGGGTGGTGATTGAGTCATGGAGGCAGATCCTTCACAGTTTTGTGTCGTACTGGAGGTAGTGAGTGAGTTCTCACTCTTTTAATTTTCACAAAAGCCAGTTGTTAAAAAGAGCCTGGCACTTCCCAATGCTCTCTCTTGCTTCCTCTCTTGCTATAAAATATCTGCACATGCTGGCTCCTCCTCAACTTCCACCATTAATGGAAGTTTCCTGAAGCCCTCACTGGAAGCAGATGCTGTCCCCATCCTTCTTGGGAAGCCTGCAGAACCATGAGCCAAATAAACCTCTTTTCTTTATAAATTACCCAGCCTCAGGTATTTTCACAGCAATACAAATGGACTATGACAATTAACATTACACAAAGCTAATTGTATGACCACACCCAGAATCAACATAGAAGGAAACTACACAGGAATGTGGATATCAGAAGATGTGGCTCATAAAGTAGCAATCTATCACCAGGAGCACAATGACTTTGATCTGAACAGGCGCTCTGACTACAGGCTTCCTTTGTAAACTTGAGAAAGTTTATTGACCTCTCTTCTCCTGTCTTTCCCATTCTAGAAGATAAGATCAACAAAAATCTACCTCCCATCTTTGGTTAATTACTATAATTTCCACATTTATGTGAGATTATGTTGTTTATCTCTTTAAGAATCAAGTTAGTCAGAATTAATTCTTAATAAAAGACATCATGGCTTGATGACTGTGTAATCCAAAGACATAGGGGTTGAGTCAGAGTGGCCACATCAACCTCTGACCTGGAGAACTCTGAGGTAACTGACTTTGAACTTTCTCAGGAAGAAAAACTAAGAAAGAGTTTTCAAAACACTTTAGAGGGTATTGACATAGCAGAAAACTGACAATGTGGAAGTGCCAGAACTGAATGCAAAGGTTACAATCTTAGGAGTAAACAAAAATTAGATGTATAATAAATCTCACTCACACCTGCTGAGTGAATGCATCTCCCCAGTAACTCGGTTGCTGTTAGCCTTGTTTTCTTCAATTCAAAAGTGGGATGTTGGGAATGCTAATGAAATGAACAGTGACCAAAAATAAAATCAAATCCCAAAAGTTGCCAAACTGCCTATATCTTCTTTTTCTTGTTGTCTTTGGTTTAGGATTGTAGTGCATCTGCCCCACACTCTGCTTTGGAATTAATCACAAGTTCTATCCAGATCATGCAGTGTTCTGGGCACTTTCCTTTCTAAATCCAGGTTTCTTCCTGTAAAATGTGTAAGATGCTTACATTCAATATGGAGTACTTTATACACTATTCAGTGCTTTATAAATGAATGAGAATTATTAATACTATCATTATTATCAGTGATAGCATACAGATTCATGTATGGGAACAAAGAGTGGAAAAAAAAAAACCCAGTGCCTTAAATAATCATTTATTTTCCTGTCACAGTAAGATATGGTTTAGATCTGTGTCCCTGCCCAAATCTCAGGTAGAATTGTAATCCCCAGTGTTGGAGGTGGGGCCTTGTGGGAGGTGATTGGATGATGGGGGCAGTTTCTAATGATTTAGTACCTCCTCCCCTTGGTACTATATAGTGGTGAGTTTTTGTGAGATATGGTCATTTAAAAGTGTGTAGCATCTCCCCCGACCCTCTTCCTCCTGCTCTGGCCATGTAAAGCTCGCCTGCCTCTCCTTCACCTTCCACCATGATTGAAAGTTTCCTGAGGTCTCTCCAGCAGCCACCACGCTTCCTGTACAGCCTGAGGAGTCATGGGCTAATTAAACCTTTTGTCTTTATAAATTACCTGGTCTCAGATACTTCTTTATAGCAATGTGAGAACGAACTAATTCACCCTGTTAGTCTAAGGGTCAACAGTTTCAACCAACGTGACAACTCCTCGGTGGTGGGCTCCCCACACTTTCTCTCTTGTTCTGTCAACCTGATATGAAGCTTTGATCTCATAGTCTAAGGTGACTGGCCAGATTCCACCACCGTACATGCATTCCTGTCAGTGAGAAGTAGAAAGGGAAAGGTGAAAACAGGTCCAGAAATTGTTCACATCCCCTCTGTATGCACATCGTTGGTTACAACATAAGGATGTCGCCACACTAAGCTTCAAAAGAGGTTGGAAAAATACAATTTCAGCAGGTGTCTACATGACCAGCTAAAACCCATAACTTCTATTACTAAAGGAAAAATTAAGTATGAATAGGAAAGACAACCTGTAGATGGTTACCCATGACCTATCATTGAATCTCTACTTTTCTGAATATTATTTTGTTGATATCTTGAGACACTTTTACATGCCAGAAACCTCCTTCAAAGAAAGAGTAGAACACTTTGCCTTAGATACAATTCAATTCTAAAATTGTATTACAATTTAAAAAGGAAGCACACTTGCTCTACAGTTAGATAATAGGTAGTATATATTTTAAAGCTTTCTCAGTGAGAAAGTCCTACATTTTAAGAAACTGAAGAAGGTGTTTTGTGGGATAGGGGGTGGAAGGAGAGGTTACAGAGAAAATAGCTTACTACAGGAGTTGACAGGCTTCATTGTAAAGGGCCAGATAGTAAATATTTTAGGCTTCAAGCGATATTCCATCTCTGATGCAACTACTTGACTCTGCCATTGTAGTATAAAAGCAGCCATAGATAGCACATAAATGGATATTATTGAGCTCCTTAAAACTTCATTGACGGACTGGCATGGTGGCTCATGCCTGTAATCCCAGCACTTTGGGAGGCCAAGGAGGGCGGATCATGAAGTCAAGAGATCGAGACCATCCTGGCCAACATGGTGAAACCCCATCTCTACTAAAAATACAAAAATTAGCTGGGTGTGGTGGTGGGCACTTATAGTCCCAGCTACTCGGCAGGCTGAGGCAGGAGAATCGCTTGAATCTGGGAGGTGGAGGTTTCAGTGAGCAGAGATTGCGCCACTGCACTCCAGCCTGGCAACAGAGCAAGACTCCGTCTCAAAACAAACAAACAAACAAACAAACAAACACATTTATTGACAAACATAGGTGGTAGACCAGGCTGAGTTCATGGGCTGTAGTTTGTCTACCTCTGGTTTATTAGCTGCAAAGCTTAATGTTCAACAGCATGGAAAAAGATCTGTCTCCCCTTAGAATCAAATTATTGAGGGAAACCCTCTGAGAGTTACCATTGTGATATATAAATTTATCTCTGATTGCATTGACTGACCCATTAGAGCAAAGAGAATGCCTGGTACACAGTGACCATTGTAACCTAGGTCACTTGGTCACTGACTGCAAATGAATAAAAATATGGTAATTCTTAGTATCCAAGATAAACTAGCTATATACTTGGATCATACAATTTATAATCATAAAACTTACCGGTAGAAGAGATGATGTTTCAGATATCCCCAGAACTTGCAACTTCTGTTACTCAATTATTTATCTATGAAATTGGGGAATTGAATATATTTAATTATCAATAAAGTATCTTCCAGTTTTAGACTTTTTTGGATTCGTTGTAAAATTTAGTACTATAAATTCCTTGAGAAGATGAGTTCATTCACTCAGCTAACAAATATTTATTAGGCAATTACAAAGGCTTAGGCATTGTTAATTGTTTTGATGTAACAGTCATGCAATAAAATTGAACAGATTTTTGGTCTCATGGAGCTTCTATCCTAATAGGAGAGAGAAGGAAGGAAGGAAGGAAGGAAGGAAGGAAGGAAGGAAGGAAGGAAGGAAGGAAGGAAGGAAGGAAGGAAGGAAGGAAGGAAGGGAGGGAGGGAGGGAGGGAGGGAGGGAGGGAGGGAGGGAGGGAGGGAGGGAGGGAGGGAGGGGAAAGAAGGGTGAAGGAAAGAAGAATGGAAAGACAGAAAAAAAAAGAAGGAAGGAAGGAGAAAGAGAGAAGAAGAAATCAGATAGTAATAAGTGCTATGCAGAGAATTAAAATAGGGCATATGAAGTCAGAGAAAGTCTATTTAAGGAGATTACATTTAAACCTCTAGATGTAAATAACACACAGGATTTTGTTTTTTTGTTTTGTTTTATTTTTTTTGCAGTTAAAGTGATGTTAGGAAGGCAGATCATCACAGGCAAAGGGACCAGCAAACAGCCTGGAGCTGGGCAAGTTCAAGAAGCAGAAAATGTCCCAAAGAAAATGTGGTATAGTGGGTGGGACAAAAGTGGTGCCAGAGGAGGCTGGAAATGCAGGTTACAACTCGTTAACAGAGAAGCTTGTAATCCATGGTAAAGAGTTTAGACTCTATTTTAAATCCAACAGAAAATCACTGGGGGAGTTTTAAGCAGGGAGACTATTGAGTAGACCGAGGCACAAATGATGAAAATAGAAAAAAGTTAGTGTCTTCAAAACTGTTTTACATAGTTTAGGGGCATTTGCTACAGTACAGAAATTATTCCAGAAGAAAATGTTGCCATAAGAAAAAAATTAAGGTAAAAGGCATTGACATAATGGTTGGGCATTGAGGAACCTGACAACAGAGAGGAAAAAGATGGAGATTCACGCTATACATTGCAAAACATTTGGTAAAAAGGTCTACTGACCTTTGGGCCAGTTGGCTGGAAAAAATTATGCATTGGTTACTATTGGCTGCCTTTCATGAAGTATTACAAGAAAGAGATGAGCTCAGGCAAGAATTGGCTGTTTGCAAGCAGAGGCCTGTTTATAGAAAGAACTGAGAGATCACAGACCTTTCAGGGTTGGATAAGCCAGCTGACTTGAAATAGGGTTGAAAGCTTCCATCTAGGCCCGGCCAACAGGTTTGTACAATAGTTAGCAATCCTGGACTTTGCCTGGGCTTTGTGTAAGAAGACCAGGCAGAGCTGGATATTGGCTGACCAAAAGGGTGGACTGTGTCAGAGACTAGGTAGTTGTTTGCCAAAGCAGTTTTCTCTTCATTCTTAGACTCTCTCGCAGTCTGGTGTGAAGTTTAGCTGTAAAATGTAATAAAAAGTGACGTGCATCACCTCTAAAACTGTCCATGGGCCACTCTCGTGGATGATCCTCCATGCTTTCTTGCGCACTAATTGGGACGTGAATGGTGATCTTGGAAACGATATGTTCAAGATAGTAGAACAACAGCTATAGAACTCAGGTCCCTGAAATACCACAGGGAGAAGAGCCCCTGCTGATCAGGGATACCCATTTTTAATTCGAAATGAGTGAGAAATACACTGTTATTGTGTGTGACTGTGTTATAGCCATCATATATTTGGGGGTTTTCACATCTTGATATTAACTGAAATTTCCTTCATTAACACATGGGATGTGGAGCATTTTGGGGAAAAGGCAGAAGTGTGTGCTGTTTTCCTTTGTGTTTTTTCATGGTAAGTTCTAGATGTCAGACAAGCATAAAGCCACATAAGCACTTGCCGTGTCTAAGTCCAGGGTTCCAGGGGGACGTCAGGGGTGGAAATTTGGAAGTCACTGGAACCTAGATGATATTTACACCCATGGGACAAGTTTATAGTTAAGAGATGGTAACGCAGGGTTAATCCAGGAGCAGTCACCACTTAGGAGTCAGAAGAAAAGAAGGAGCCAGAGGAAAAGAAAGGGAGGGGGGTGCAGCCAGGAAGCACCATCCAGGGAGGGAGGAGGAAAACCAGAAGTAAGTGACGTTACGAAAGGTGAATCTCGCCTAAATACAAATTCCTGTCGAGGTTTCCAAAATACACATCACCCGAGGGGTCTCTCTGAGAGGCAACCCCTGGGATAGAATGTCAAAGTTTATTTCCACAGAAATCCACTGTAAAGGAAACCACCATCTCAGTAGACTGCACACCTGTGTTTTCTGAAGTCCTTCTGTCAAGGGGATAGTGAGTCAGAAAATTTGAATTTAATGCTTCATTTTGCAATCTCCTGAGTACCAATGGGGCTACATAAACAACCTTTTCCTGTAACCTCAGACCATACATCCAGTTCTCACTCACTCTTGTCACCCACACACGCTGACAGGTTTTCTCCCACTACAGGTTTGAATGAAAAAGCAGGTGAATAGGAGAAAAGTGCAGAGGTCCCCACTGTAAGAATTTCACAGGCAAAGCACTCAGTCTTACATATTTGCAAAGAGGACACAACAGGAATGAAATAATCATGCTCATATTTTCTTCACATTCAAAAGATGTTGCTGAAAGGGCAGCTACTTTCTGTAGTTAGGGACTACAAAGGCCAGGCCAGAGCACAGAAACACAAGTGAACTTTCTGGATGATTTCAACCTGGGTTATGGGTCATTTTTCAGAAAGTGTCTGGGCAATAATGTATTCATTGTTGGAGGAAGAACATTTCCCTCAATGAAGATGGTTCTTTAACTACTTATTTTACTATGTTAAATGTCAGTCTAAGTAGTTGTAACAAACAGCCTTCAAAATTCAGTGGATTAAATAAAATAGTTTATTTTTCTCTCTCACCTTCACCTAAGAGTTCACCAGCAAGTGATGTTTCCAGGGCTGATGGAATAGCTCTTTTATCCTAAATGCATGGCTTTCATATCAGAATCCAAGCTGGGTACTCTGATTCTCTTCATTTCTTCACCAAAAGGAAATGAAAGGGAGAAAAAGTGGAAAACAAGAAATATCTTTAAAAGAAATTACACTAAAATTAGACATATCACTTCTGCTCACATTCCATTGGCAAGAACTTGATCATACATCTAGCTGCAAGGGAGGCTGTGAAATGTTAGTTCAGCCTGAAAGCCAAGTGCTCTGATAAAAGTCACACGTTGTTTATAGGAGGAAGCTTCTATTATAAAAAGGTCAGGACAATGGATTCTGGGGGGAAATTAGCAGCCTATGCCATGATATCCAAAACGAGATCTGACGTATAGAGTCACAAAGTAGACTGCAAGATGAGGCTTGCTTTTAGACTTCCATTCTCCCAACCTCAAGCTCCAGGCTGTCATCTTCTAACTTCTTTTCTCTTGTCAGGCTGCCTATGGTAGTCTTTTGAAATTGACCTTAATGGTGTAAACGTATTTAGGGAAACCCATGATTTGTGCTAACCCTGAAAGTCCCTGCATCTCAGGCTTATGAGAGAAATAAAAATATAGCTTGCTTTATGTGAGACACTCTGTTCAAGGGATGAAGACATTTGTGGAAGTTGATCTAATCAGCAGAACAAAGTCCAACTGTCAGAGAAGAAACAAATGAACCTTACACTTCAGTGTTCTCACATTGGCCCCTTCCTAGGCTCTAGGAGAAGCCATAGGAATGTGGTCAGAGGGTCTTGTAAGTGTTTAAATGTGTCAATATGAGGAAAATTCATTTTAGTTGGTTAAGACTATCATATCTTTGTGGCGGCAAGCCTCCGGGGCGGGGGGAGGGGTCTTGATTGTTTTAGTCTTTCCAAATGTCATCTCCAGGATGAAACAGTTTTTTCTCTGCAGCATAGCAGTCAGTATCTGCCTCTTATGCTGTGAATATGCTTGCCTTTCTCTCCCAGTGGCAAGCTACCGGAGGGCAGCTGGGGACTTTCCTATTTGTTTTTTAACACTTGCAGATTTGATAGTGTCTGTTACTGAGTAGGTGCTTGCTCATAAACATCCAACAGCATAGCTCCCAGAATAGGATCTGAGACTTCATAGAGCACTAAAGTCTTCATTCTAATTTTTTGTTGAATTTCGCTTAAATATTCACTTTCCCCCACCAACTCGTTGCATTAAAACCGCAAATGTCTATTACTACACATAATAGGCAGAATATTGACCCCAAGCAGTCTATATCTCAATGCCTGAAACCTAGGAATGTGTTCCCTTACATGGCAAAGGACTGCAGGTAGAAGTAAGACTGCGTTAACTGACCTTCGGATAGGAAAATTATTCTGGGTCATACCAGTAGGCCCAGTGTGCAAAGCTGAAAGAGCCCACCCCACAAGATGGATCCTGAGTGACTAACTGGGCCTGAATTTAAAATGGAGCCAAGTAGCCAATTTCTGACTAGAGGTCACACACATACTCTGGCTCCTGAAGAAACCACAAGCTCTTGTAACTTTGGGACTTTTATACCTGTCTGTTCCTGTTTATGTCACCTGAATCAATGGCAGCCAAAAAGCCCCATCTCATCACCTGGACCTAACTAATAGACTGTGACCTGCTTCAACCAATCAGAACAAAACAAGCATCAACCAATCTGAACTAAACAAGCTTGCATCCTTCATTTGCATGGTGGACCAGAGTGGAAACCTGGGTGGGAACTCTCTCTGTAAAAGACACCCCCTCTTTTTGTTCTCTCAGAACACACTTTGGTTTTATGTGGAAGGCTGCATCTCCTCATAAGCAAACTGCTCGATGAAATAAAGCCTCTTTCTTTTTTAAGAAAAATCCTTTTCAGTGTATGTTGAATATGTTCCCTTCTACGACAAAGAGGATTTAAGGTTGCAGGTGGAATTAAGAGTGCTATTTTGCTGACCTTAATACAGAAAGATTATCCTGAATTATCCCAGTAGACCCAGTGTAATCACAAGGATCCCTAAAGTGAAAGAGGAAATCAGAAACAAGACCCAGAGAGATAGCAGCATGGAAAAATGACTCCATCCAAAATTGCCAACTTTGAGGATGGAGGAAGGGGCCACAAGCCAAGGAATGCAGGTAGCTTCTTAAAGCTGGGAAAGACAAGGAAACAGATTATCCCAAAAAGCCTCCAAAAGGGACACAGCTCTGTTGACACTTTAATTTTAGCCCAGTGAGACCCATTTTGAAACTGACCTCTGTAACTGTTAGATAGTAAGTTAGTGCTGTGTTAAGCCACTACATTTGTGTGATTTGTTACATCAGCAGTAGGAAACTAATATGATAAGCCTATGTAATATAAGTTCTTATTCAACTATGAATCATACCTCAGAGTATGGCATTTATTGGAATCAGTTTTGAAAATACATTTTGACATTAGTATGAGGGAAATAATTCTTAGTTTAATGGACAGTTTTCCCTTTGGGAGAAGCCTGAGCCTGCTCATAATTCAGTAGGCTTTGAATCCAGCAAGAACCCCCAAAGAGTTTTGTCTAACTCAATGAGAGGAAAGAGCCCCAATGGGTTGTAAGACTCAGCTAAATAAACTAAATAATCAAGTGCTCATTTGATGTCTTTCACTTTGTAAGCTTCTACTTGCTAATACTGACTTGGGTTTGGTGTGCTGAGTATTTACATCCTAAGAAAGTCAACACATCAGGAAAATAACATTTTCTAAGCTTGATATCCTGGATATTAATCAATGACAATAGATCTTTGGAGATGCATACACTAACAAAATCTCTTCCAAAAGTCAAAAATCTTATTTAAGAGTAGGTCATTATATAAATAGTTTCTTGAAAAATTTCTATCTTGGGATATACATCTTTATCATACCACCCCATTCAAAACAATAGTAGGTAAGTTATCACAGTTTTTTAAAAAAAGGCTTGTGAGGGGTAATTTTTTAGCTATTGAAAGGATGAATTTAGGAAGATTTTCTCTTACACTTGAGTGGGTTGCCTTTGCTCTTTCCACAGTCATCTCTAAGGATTTTAACAAAAGCAATAAGAAAAAGGCTGATAAGACTGGCATCTAAGAAAGATCACTCGGCCTGCTAATGAGAGGATATATCAGAAGGAGTGAGACAAAAAACAAGCAGAGTTAAAAGGTTGTAAAAACAGCCCCAGTAGCTACCAAGATGGGATACCTACGCCCCGGCACACTTTGCTGTCTCCGAGGAAACAACTATTTCCCGATCTCTCATCGACACACACTTATTGTGCATATTGTCTTTCATTGTATTAGACTGAAAGCTTTTTATGGATAAGATAATAAGCCTGATTTGCCTACATTTCTATCTTATGTGCCAAAGTTATTACAAATGTGAACAACACTACTGATCTCGGTTTTATTTTAAAATGATTGGTATTTCCAGATTTGTGTCAATTTACATATTTATGGGGATGGTCATTTCAATCCTTTGGCTAGTCTGGAAATCCAAAGTAGAGTGGCAGATGAGAAAGAAAAGAACAGGAGGAAAAAAAAGTAAACAAACAAACAAGGTTTTACTCAATTCTTCAGTCTTCCCAAGCTCTTTGGTTTTCCCACCTCTCTCCTGGACAGTTAGTAATACTTGACATTTATAGAGCTGCTTTCCAAACAAAGACCCGGAAGGCTTAATGCACTGTGCTAGCAGGCAGAAGGGGAATGACTCACCCACCAGGTGCAGGGCACCACCTCTAGTGTAGAATGCAGCAGCTGGACCACAGCTGGTGGGAAATGAGTGCCCAGCAATGGCTCAGAACAGGAAGTGAAAAAGAAATCCAGGGTCTGGTGAAAACTTCAAGGGAAACAGGAGGCAGCAGCGTGAAACAACGCACAGAGATGTTGCTGGGGTGTTAGTCTCACAAAACATTCAGACCCCCTTCTCAAGGGCAGAGGGAGACATTTTCCAGCTTAGCATAGCAAAGCATCAGTGGTCAGGAACTGCATCTTCCTAATCAGCCCCGCCCAGCTGGAAGAGCGGCAGCTTAAAGAGATGGGAGCGCCATTCCTTGAAATGGTGCAAACAGGAAGCAGAGATGCCTCTGCTGTGGGGGACCCTGCCTTGGGTGGTGGGAACAGAAAAGAGGGACAGTCTTCCCACGGTTCCTCAGTGTGCAGTATTGTACCCAGCAGATGAGGACAAAAATCATCACTTTTCACTTAAGGGTTTAAAATTAACCTTTGGTCAGTTCCAAATATTTTAAAGATTAGTTTCCTGGAGAGTTTGTCTCATGCCTGGAGGATTGAAACACTCTTTTCAATTTGTTCACTTTTGACATTTTTAGTGCATCTCCTTAAATTATATCCAGGCAGTAAAATAAATGAGGATGAAGGCTCCAGGGCTTTCTGGTTTTGTTACTATTCTTAGAAAAAGGTTTGAAGAAAATAAAGGGGCAAAATACTTCTGGTTCATCTGGACCTGTGGAGCCCTTTGGGCTGATGCAAAGTTAATAGTAACTGTGATAAAATCACTACAGATATGATAGATGTGAAGCCAAAAAAAGTCAAGAGTCACTGCTCTGAGATGACAGGCTCAGAGCAGGGTATGTGATGGAATGAAGTTTAAGCTCAGCTCAGGGATCTTTTCTTGAAGAGAGAGCAAATAAGGTTTCAACGTGCATGCCATGTTAAGAAGGATTCTGAGACCACAGCTAACAGACTCAGCCTAAAGAATGATATGCAGTGGGGTGGACACAGGCACTGTGCATCTGCAACCTCAGTGGGAACATGAGAGTGGAGACAGCCATGGTTGAGGGTCATTTTTCTGAAACGTGTTATAGGCAGTTTCCTGAATTTAAAAGGAAAAACTTCCTGTAATGTGACTGCAGGGTACGCAGAGTTTTTCTGGGACCCCCATAGTCAGCCCTTTAGATGAAGATGAAGACTCTTCAGGCTTCCCCCCTTGTATTGAGCCCATTCTCTGTGGTACTCACTGTAGGTACCTGGAACATCAGGGGTTCTATGAGTTAACATGATCTGGGCCTGTTAGCAATGTGGATTCTTTGAACAGGCCTCTGGGAGTGGAGCTGAGGATAATAACTAACTTTTATGAAGCATTTCCTATGTGCCAGGAAATGTTCTGGGAATTTTCTAAACATTAGCATTTGCACTCACTCCCCACCACACCCCATGAGGTAGACAATTTTAAATTTATTTTATCACCCTAGACTTGCTGAGGTTAACTTCAAGCATGTGGCAGAGGAGAATTCAAATCTAAGTCTGTCTGACTTTAAATGTAATTCTAATTGACATTTACATGTGTTGTCATTTAATTCTTGTTATAGTCCTGATATTATCTTCATTTTATGGATAATGACATTGAGATCCCCAAAAGATTAAGTAACTTGTTTAAGATGCTGTGGCTACTGCCTGGCAAAGTTAGAATTCTCACATTGTCAAGTCCACTCCATGGCTCGGTTCTTAATAGTCATGATAAGTGCACGCCCAACACCTTCCACTTCCTCATACAGCCTCTCACATAAGGGAGAAGTTTCCCTTTGTGCATGGAAAGACCTTTTAAATAAATTGCCTGAGAACTCTCCATGTGTAATACGTACAGAATAAGGCCAGTGTAGTCATCTTAGCAAATGGGAGCAAGAGTGCTAGAAAATGACTTAGCGAGGGCACAGATTAGGTAAACATGTATAGATCCTACGAAAAATTGTGAACAGAAATTTCTACTGAAGTGAGAAGATTGGATCTAGTACAGAGTGGGAATGATGGCCAATATGGTGAAACCCCATCTCTACTAAAAATGCAAAAAAAAAAAAAAAAGTAGCCGGGCATGGTCACACATGCCTGTGGTCCCACCTACTCAGGAGGCTGAGGCAGGAGAATTGCTTGAACCCGGGAGGGGGAGGTTGCAGTAAGCAAAGATTGCACCATTGCACTCCAGCCTGCGTGACAGTGTGAGACTCTGTCTCGAAAAAAAAAAAAAAGAAAAAAAGGAAACAAGAAGGTCTCAGAACTCTAGACTCCAGAATTAACAGATCTATTATTTGGTAATCTGCTCATAGGAAGATAAGAAAGATTGAGAAATGGAAAAACAAAAAGGGTCTCATGACATGTCAGTGGAAACAGCTGATTTGACTAGGTAAGCTAAGAAATAGGCCAAGTAATTAGGAGAAAGCATGTTTGCATTTTTTTCTTTAGATTGGAGAAAGTAGAGCAGTTTTACCAAAATATGGTTCTCAGGTCACCTGCATCAAAATCATGTAGGGTAACAGAGGGCTCTGTAAAATGTAGATTCCTGGGCCTTTTCTCAGACCCACTGAGTCAGAGTACACAGGTAGCGACCCTCAGCATCCCACAGGATTGGTCTGCGCTCTTGGACCATTTTCACACAAAGTACGGGTTATGTTTTCAAGCTCTGAGATCAGGATGGATTGAGTTCCAGTCTACAATTTTACCACTTCCTAACTGACCTTGGGAAATGACTTTTCTTACTCCGATCATTGATAGTAGTTATCACCCCTGGGAGTTTTTACACTTTTGCTGTATTTCTATGCACTAGAATCACTAATAAAATATTTTTTAAAATACAGAATTTTACACTAGGTTCTGAGGTACGGGCTGTGGCCTGGAAATCTGTATTTTAGGAAAGGCTCCTTTAGTGTGTCTGGTATGTGGTCTGGAGTCATTGGCAGTGACATAATAAATGCAAAACAATGAACATGATGCTTAAATATATTACCCAGTACTACTATTGGTATCATTCCACTGTTATTCAGCCACTTCTTACAAGCACAGCACAGGGGCTTCCAGCCAATCAAGAATCTCCAATGAAAACAACTTTAAACTAAAGCCTCCATGGTAAACCTAAGATATAAATTGGACAAAAAATATTTTTTTTTACCAAAGAAAAGCTTTTTTTTTTTTTATTTTTTTTTTTTAGGCCAAAAGTAGAATCTAATCTAATTTGGCATCAGGCATAGAATCAACATGAAATTCATAACCTCCAAGTCTTCAGGCTTAAAAGCGTACTTGCTGATTGGAGCAACAGAAAGAGACCATTTGGCAGTTATCACATGCAGCGTGACTGTGTGATAGAAACTCTGCACTTGTGATGTATCTCAATTGCATACTGGGCAGCACCCTGCAATCCTCAGACCCCGTCCTACTGCCCTTGGTAGGGTGTGGGAAGTTACACAGACAGAAATAGGAAAAGTATAGAAAGTTCCTTCCCAGGAATACAGGCATTGGAGGACATAATTTCCCTCTTAGATCCCTGGATTGTCGTTCAAAACTGTCTACAAGCAAAGGCTTAGAAATAATTTGTGGAAGTGTGTTTCAGAGCTGACCCAGAAATAATCTGGTTTGACAGAGGCATGAGGGGCACACCTTTGAGAGTATACTTCTTACCTTATTTCCCTGAGAATGGCAGAGAATTGTTTCAAGCATTCATCCCAGAGAAGACTCTCATAGCAGGAATGGCAGCCTCTCCCTACCCCTAATCTGAGTACCGTGATGGGAAAGCAATGGCTAACGTTCACTGAGTACTAGATTGTATAGCAGGTACTATATTAAAGGCTCTGCTTTCCATTGTATTTCAATCTACCTACAAATTCTGCAACATACACATATGTATATGTATGTATTTTAATATCTATAATATAACCTTTTAATGAATGATACATTTATTCATAGGGTTAACTAATTTGGTAAATATTACCTAGGCTAATAAACAGAGCCGGAATTTGAATTAAGAATAGTCAGATCCCAAAACTCATGCTCATTCAATGACAGCACATTGACTCTAGTCTAGAATTTAGATAGGCTGATGCAGCTACAGAAGAAATAGA
The DNA here is from genome assembly GCF_037993035.2 of Macaca fascicularis. Classification (NCBI taxonomy): domain Eukaryota; kingdom Metazoa; phylum Chordata; class Mammalia; order Primates; family Cercopithecidae; genus Macaca; species Macaca fascicularis. Next base: position 78,841,582 of record NC_088381.1, read on the forward strand.
AAATGCAAACCTGCCTTGATGAAGGTTGATTGGTTAATTCTTTCATCAACTCTAGCATATGAAAACAAAAATTAAAAGCAGAAAAGTGTATGATCATGGATCTTCTGGGAGAACCTGCAGAAGAGAACAATGTTAATTATATATAATGGTTTTGAATCCAGGTCCCTTGGTTTCAAAGCCCACACTGTGCCTTAGTTTTTTCAACCATACAATGAATGTAATATAACCACTCCCCTTTCAAGGCTGTAAAAATTACACATAGGGGTGACATGCTACAAAATCCAAAAGGCATCATCATATCGTCGTCTCTGTATATGGCACCCCTGAAGTGGTACACACAGAAGCCCTGTATATTAATATTTCCTACAGAGAATCTAGTAGCATAGCTGCTCATAGCAGGTGCTTATTAAGCATCATGTTATATGGTCTCTAGTGTGCTGACTGGGACATGAAAAGTGCTTAATATTTTTTTTTTGAATAAAAGAATGAATAGAGTGTGTTACTTATGCAATTAGCAGACAAGTTTTGATAAAGTGGAAGAAGCTATGTCAAAAATAAGGTGAGAATTAGATTGCACTGAATCTTGGCTGCAAACTCAATATCTCAGGTTTTATTTTCTAGTTAATGGGGAGCCAGCAAATATCTCTGAACAAGGGAGTGACATCCTCATGGCAATTTTAAAGTTGATTAAGAGGCAGTGATTTATAGAATGGGGTGAAAAAGGAGACCAGTGATAAAAGAGCATAAATATCCCAGACATGAGCTAGACGGCATCTGACAGGATGGGAAGAAGGGATTAGTATGAAGACTGGACAATATGTGCGTAAGCAGGCATCTCTGAGGCAACCAGGATAAATTATCTTCTAAATGCACATCAAGAACGCTGGGGTTTGGCCCCAGTTCTGCCCTTGATGCGTTCTGTGTTTTCAGTAAATGAGGGAAACAAGACCTCCTTAGGGACTCCACTGTCTTACAGCCAAAATGATGTCATTGGTTCTGCTGCTCGCTAAAATCACTCTGGCTCGAGCATCCCATCTGTGCAATTCAGAACAAGCTTGGGTGGACATAGAATGTGTTGTGAACCCGCCTGCAGGCTGTTCCACACGTCTGTCTCTCTGTGGACCCTGTGTGGGAAGCCGAATGGGAAGATTACTTCATTATCTTGTTTTCTAGGGAATCTTGTTTGTCTCCTTTCCCTTACTTATTTAAGGATGGTTAGGTGTGAGAGGGAGATAAGCTGTGTTTTCACTATAGCCAAAAGTTTCAGCTGTGTGCTTTTGTCTCCCTCAGGTCAGGGCGAGGTCGAGCAATCTGCCCATTCTGGTTTCATTCTCTTTCCCCCCATTCCTCCTCCTAATGCAACTAGAGAGACCATAGCAAACTCACATGCACACTCAAAAGTTCACTCACATTCTCATTCAAACACTCATGCAATTCACACTCATACACACTTAGGCATGCATACACAGACATGCACATGCATGTTTATACACTCATACACTCACACTCACATGCTCACTCATGCACACATACATTGACTCACTCTGATAAACACACACACAAACACATATTTCTTCATGCATACACACACATGCCTACACACTCACCCACCTTCATGCACTTACACACACACTCACACAAACACACGCTTACTCACACACACTCTCACTTCCATGTACAAATACTCTGGAACACACACACTTACATTCAGACTCCTTATATGGAAAGTGGGTCTGAGGAGTTTGGAATTTTCTAGCAGAAGACTGTCGAGCATGCCTTGCTCTGACCTAGGGCCATTGCAGACCAAATAATCTGCTCTACTATTGCCCCTCGGCTCCGGCAGACTGGTAGCAACATCACATTGATGGAAGTAAGTTTCCATCTAAAGAAATCTGAAAATAGCTCTATCAGGACTGAATGTGGTAGCCAGTCCAATAGTGAGGAATGTCCAAACCAAAGCTTCTTTTCTAATTCTCTGCTCAAGTCTTCATTTGCACAAGCACCAGACTCCCCAAGGGGACACACTGCCAGGAAGGCAATTAAAACCAGCCTCTATCTAATTAAAGGATAACTGCCCTACCTTTCTTCACAAATATGTTTGCAAATTTCTTGTAATTAAATTTCCCCCTCAAGGAAAGCCTGCTGGGTTGCTCCTGGGAGAGAAAATCAGTGGCATGTGGCCAGCAACTTCTAGACCATTTTATTCTGATGAGGCCTGAGATCCCGGCTGCCCAGACAGGTGAGGGCATAGTAATGTGGTTGCAGTGTTCCGTATCCCTTACCTTCCCATCTGATACAGTCTGGGTCTTTGTCCCCACCTGAATCTCATGTAGAATTGTAATCCCCAATGTTGGACGTGGGGCCTGGTGGGAGGTAATTGGATCATGGAGGTGGATTTCTCATGAATGGTTTAGCACCATCCCCTTGGTTCTGTTCTTACAATAGTGAGTGAGTTCTCGTGAGATCTGGTTATTTAAAAGCATGTGACATCTCCCCACATGTTCTCTTGCTCCTGCCCCTGCCATGTAAGGCACCTGCTCCCCCTTTGCCTTCTGCTATGATTGCAAGCTTCCTGAGGCCTCCCCAGAGGCAAACGCCAGCACTATTGCTTCCTGAACAACCTGCAAAACTATGAGCCAGTTAAATCTCTTTTCTTTATAAATTACTCAGTCTCAGATATTTCTTTATAGCAATGTAATAATGGACTAATATATCATCCCTCCAGAAGCCACATGCACCTTGTCCCAAGGATCCTCTAGTGGAAATGCCAGAAGAGACCACATGGTGATGTGGAAATGAATTTGCAATCAGGAGGTCTGTCTTGGAGGCCGGCTCTGTCACTCATGCTTTTGCTTGTTTCTATTATATTTATGTATTCATTTATGGCTGTCCTCAGTTCCTAAAGAATCTAAAGTTTCTGTATATAGACAAGTTAATTAGAAGAAAAGAAAAACTAGCTCAAAGAAAAGAGAAAGCCAATATACCATGCATGAAGGCTCACAGAGTTGCACGAATTGCCCTCTGTTGGTTGTTCTGGTCGTCCTGGAAGCCTAGAGAAAAAGGGGAGCTTGAGGAGCCCTATGACCCGTAATCATTAGAGACAGGAACCCTGACTCTGAAGAACAGATGATTTCTTGTAGGATGTTTTTCTGCGCACAAATTCCTAAAAGATCTAACATGAAGTATATTCTAGGGGGTATGGATAAACATACTGGACAAATCTCTCAACATTGATTTTTATGCCATTCATTACTATGCCTGTTGGCACAAACACTTGGATGTTTTCTTTTGCTTTTTTGTCAAATGAGGCTTAAAAGCACCACACCCAGGTTAGTTGTAAATATTATATGAGATCATACCTAAGATAGTACTTTATCAATAATAAATGTAGAGACACAATTACAAGTATAAAGTGTGAGCATCAGTTCATATTGTGTGAGCCACATAAAGTTGGGGGAGGGATCCTGAGTTTCTGTGCTTTAATCCTTATTCTGGCAGGCAGCCTGCCTTTCTGTCAGGACACAGTCCCTCTGGGTGGCATAGGCTCTCTGGACAAGGAGAGGCAGGTCTTTAGAAGGAAGAGCTGACTCCTCAACAGCTAAGCTCCTATAGATTTGCCTTGTGAGACTGGTCTCCATTCCACATAGGATGTTGTTGGAGCTCTTTTGCAAGCCAGTCAGCTTGCGTATCTAATAAAGTTGTCACTTAATGTCATCTGTTGGTTCTTGGAAACCACAGCATTAAGCAAAATCATGTGTAACAAAACCAGTTTTACCCTAGGCTAAATGATATAAACAAGAGTTAAGTCTCTACAGCGTATTTCAGGTCACAAAAACATCCCCAAACTTCTAAATAAAGACTACAACACTTATAATATTCAACACTGAAATACATGCGAGCTATACATACACTGATGAAAGATTAATAAACACAAGCATGATGATTGATTACCCAACTATCCCAGTTCAGGGTCTCAGGTGGCTGGAGTCTATCCCTGCAGCTCAGGGCTCAAGGTGGAAGCCAGCCCTAGCCAGGACACCGTCCCATCACAGGGCGGACTCACACCCATACCCACGCTCCCTCACACTGGGGCCATTTAGACTGATCTAACATGCACATCTTTGAAATGTGGGAGGAAACCAAAGTACCCAGAGAAAACCCAGGCAGAAATGGGACTTGCAAACACAGATGGTAGCCCTGGCCAGGAATTGATATTTTTTATTTTTTTCTCATCCATGTTATCCAAAGACGTTGAACGAAAAGATGTTATTTGAAGACCTGCTGAAGTTTCATTAGAATTAACAGCAGTGTATTTCTAGATGCTTAGAAAAGAATGAAAATGACCTTAGCATGGCTTCTTGCAGCTGGAAGCTTTTCTGGTACACCCTCCGGCTCCTGTGGTTTTCGGTGACCTGTTCCTTAGCTCAGTAATCAACCACAAAGCTTTCACCCACAGCAAATTGCTCAGCTCTGACACCACACCCTTCAGGGAGGGCTCCAGCCAGGTTCTAAACCAAGTTCAGCTGGTAATTTCACTACAAATTGCTGCAAGTGTTGAACCTCCTGGGGCCTGATTTAATAGCTCCCCCCTCCCCACCCCCTCCTCCTGGGCTAGTCAGAATCCGCCTTGATCGACAGCTGGAAAGGGGGTGTTGGAAGGCTCTGGGCTATGCAGTGGGTGTTTTCTTGTCTTTTTTTTTTTTAAAAGTTCATATTTGTTATTTGGAAATCTGTGATTCATGCTCATAAACGGGTGTGTGTGCAAGGGAGAAACAGGCATTGAATGGCTTCGATTTTACTTTCAGGGCTGGAAGATGCCGGAAAGCACCGTTCGCCACTCTCAAAGTAAAAGACTTTTGCAGTCTTTCTGAGTGGAGTCCAGGTGACTCCACAGTGAGGCTGCACACTGGTTGGTCCTTTCACGATTTAAAGAGCCCTTTCATAGGCATTATCTAGAGCTTTGTCTGAGAAACTAAAGTTAGCACTTGGACTATCTTTGCCTTGAGTTTTAAGTTGCGAAACAGAGTCATGTATTAAGTTGGTATAAAAGTAATTGCGATTTTTGGCACTAAAAGTAATGGCAAAAACCGCAATGACTTTTGCACCAACCTAATACATACCAGCTCTGAAAAGCCGACTCCTGGTTCTGAAATAGCAGCGTTGAGACTCTCCCTGGCCAGGACCCCTGTGTGGGGATCCACAAGAACTAGTGAAGCACAGAGAGACAGTCTCCCTACCCTGATCTGCAATTGGAATGCTCAGGGATTCCATTCCAGAAGGAAATGAGTAACATCCCCGATTTAGGGATTAATGTGTTATTTAAAAAGCCACCCTAAACAAGCAATGGTTACAATGAGGCTTCAGTGTCAGGGAGAGGTGCATGGTGGCCGGAGCTGGGTTCTGCTGACTCACCGTGTGCTTTTGGCAACTTGTCTCCCCTCCTCTGGGCCTCAGTTTTCTTCTCTGTAATGTGGGAATTATAATAACCACCACACAATGTTGTTATAAAAATGTAACGTGATTCTTTTTTTTAGTTGCTTAACAAAGAGTCTGGACCATGGAGGCCCTCAATAAATGACAATGCTTTATTAACCATCCTGGACACTTATGTGTTTTCCAAACAGCATCTTAAGTACTTTTTAAAATTTATTTTCTCCTAATTGCCTTCAACACAGCTCTTTTTTAAAATCACTCTTTGCAATGATGCAGTGCCATATGGATCACATCCTATGGCACCTATTTACCTCCAGTTATTGGAACAGTGTTTTTACAGTATGCCAGGCTTAGCTCCTCCCATTTAAAGCCACAGTCTCCTACCCTCCCCTGCCTATCTGGTTGGCCTATCCTTCAGTGAGGAGGAGACATGGTCTGCTAGTTCCCTTTGCTTCCCCTCTCTCTTCAGGGTCTAGAAGCTCTCAGAGAGGAGAAATAGTCTCCCAAGAACTTCTTCCAACAGTGCTGGCATCAAAGCAGGTCTACAATTTTCCACAGCTATACAGCACCTGGCCAGGGGAGACTTAATTTCCCATTGTTTCAAAACACCCCCAATCTTTAATCTTCACTTGGCTTAGAGTAGAGAAACCTTATTTCTTCCCATGTAAACCACACTAGACCCTCGATATCCCAAACACTTTGGACCCTAGAGATTCCCTCCTGTGCCTGTCCTCCCCATAGCCTGCATTGTAGACTGTTGTCTGAGAAGAGGGTGCCTGGGAGGAGTAGATTCAATTGGCCGCCACCAGGAGTTTGTGGTCCACTTTGGAGGGCTCTTTGGAGGTTCCTTCTAGGTCCATAGAGCAGAAGTTCTCAACCTGTGGCATGCATCCTCTGGAGGACTTGTTAAAACACAGATCACTGGTTGCTGTGTCCAGCGTTTCGGATGCAGTAAGTCTAGGCTAGAGTTCAAGATTTTGCATTTCCGACAAGTTCTCAGGTGAGGTTGATGATGGTGGTCCCAGGTCTCACTTTGAGAACCACTGTGCCAGAGAATGTCAATTTCTTCACAGTTCTTTTTGGCCTCATTTTTGGACATGAGGAAAAGTCCCACCCAGCATCCTTTTAGATTGACAATGCTGCATGGCCGATAGTTTTAGTCCAGTTTTATAGATGAGGATGTTGAATTTTGAAGAAATTAAGTGATTCGTCCAGAGCCGCACAACTAATAAGTGAGACAGTGAGGTCTGATACTCAGATTTGCCTGACTCCAAATCCCTGACCCTGCTGATCTATTGTGTATTTTCATGGATGGAGAGGGATTCCAGAAGGAGGCAAAATAGTATTCACTTCTGCAGGCAGAGGAGACCTGAGCCCGGTGAATCAAAATCTTTCCCCAGACTCTATGCCCATCCACAATTGATGGATCAGGGGTCACACCTGACCTGGGGAAACTCCTGTTTCTTCCTCATCAATTTTGTCACCTGGGTTGGAAAGAGAAATCTCTTTAGTCCCTGGTCTGGAAGATGTAAAATTCAGGAGCTCTTGGCCATCCTTTTCTGTCCTGTAGACCTATGTACAGAGTACTGATCTGCAGCTAAAGAGTCATGAACCCACACTCTGGGGAAAAAGTCACCAATCCATGCAGGGCTCCCCCATGCTCCAATCCAGGTTCCAGTCCATACATCCATGGCCTTTCTGCTACTGGGTTCCGTGAAATGGCCTAATGACCTTCTAATAACCTTCCCCTACTTCTAACTCCTTTGAGCTTTCCCATAGCTGCCTTGAAGTAGTTCTCCTATTACCCGCAGCCTGTAACTTCTTCACTCACATAGTGTATATTGTGCTCGTATTCCACACATCTCTATAGTTTGGCATTCTGTTGGAAAGATCCATTATATCCTAAAAAAATTAAAATGACTGCTTTATTAGTTATTTTTGGCAGCAAAGAACATGGTAGCCAGATTTATTTTTATTTATTTTGGGATTGGAAGAAGTGATGAGCATGTGTAAGTGTGTATGTGGGGGAGGAGGGCACCAGTTCACCAGTATTGTGCACACAGCCATAGACCATGCTTAGAGCTGTGCCTAGGCAGAGCCCGACTGTGCCTGCTGCCAAGTCCCTTGAGTCCTGGTCTGCCAGATGATGCTCTCAGGTGTGCCCTAAAAGTCTGGGAACATGACATTCTCTCCTCCAAAATCCTCCCTGCATTTTGAAAGCTCTGAGCAGCACAAGTGTCTGTTTCCCTATACTCCCAAAGTAAACTCCTTCCCACAAAAATCCAAAATAACACCATCAATCAACTGGGCTTGTTGTTCTTTTTTAAAAGCTCATGTCCAAGTTGGTGGGATTAGCACTGTGTTATTGCCCCATTCAGAGCCACCCACAGAGTCTTCCTTAGGCCCCCTGGCTGCTCAGGAAGCCATGACTCAGCTGGGGAAGCCAACTGAGTGGCAAGGTCTTTTAAGGGTAATTTAGCTGAATGTAGAAGCACTGATTTATTCTTTTTCCTCCTCCAGATAATGAACACTGTGCCTAAGTGCTCCTGGGCTAGTGACAGAACTGTGGGTAATCCTGCGCCTTCTCTACCCTTTCCTCCCAGACTGTGTTCTGAAACACATCAGCACAAAACTGATGAACACTGCTTTCAGAGGTCCCCGTTTCCATCTTCCTGATTCCACTCTAGGCTTGCTCCGGTATCCTGTGAGGAGAACCATCAGAAGGAGCCGAAATAGTCACAGGTCAAGTTTAGATTGGAGGAAGGGAACGAGCTGGAATAATAGCTGCCTAGCACAGAGTAGGAGATATGATGTAATCCATCATAAGTTGCTAGGCATGTGCGTGTGTGTGTCTGTGTGTGTGTGTGTGTGTGTGCACCTGTGTATGTGTGACAGGTAGTGAAGTCAAGCAGATGAAGGTGTGGCAGGGCCACCACATATAACTGTGCAGGCTCTGTCCTGCACAACTCCTGGAGGCAGCATCCACATAAACTATGGCATAAATGACACCCTCCAGGTTATACCACGGGCCACCTTTATCCAGTTTCTCCTTATGTACTTTGATCAAATTTATTCTTATGTCCCTTGTAAGAAAATGAAAGAAAATATTTTTAAAACCTGATTAACCACAGTAAGACTTTCCATTTTATGATAAGCCAACAAGAAAATAAGGCAGAGATGAGCCAGCCATACTGAGAGAGTCAGTGGTGTGCTGGAGCCCATCTTGCAAGGGCCAATTCTTAGTATCTCTACCCGTCTATGTGTTCAGTACTTTCATGCTGGTACCTTGAAATCAGCCATGGTGGGTTCTACACCACAGAAATTGGCCTCTCGCCTATCCTCTCTAAAAGCCAATTGTTTAGCCTTTACCCAAAGCACTTCTGGGCATTAGCCACCTCTTGCCCTAAGTTTCCAATTTCTGTCAGGGACTAGGGTTACTTTAAAATATCTTTATTTTCATAATCACTCCCCTGAAATGAATCTTTGCTTTGTATACCCCATAAAAGCTGCCCTTGTCATGCCATGGACTCACCTGGGAGCCAGCACTATGGCAACTCTGATCCGTAAGTCAAACACATGAACTCTCTGTCCACCTTAAGCACATAATCAAGTGACATTTGGCAGAGAGACAGTATTCTAGGAATGGTTGCAGGGTGTTGGTTATCTCATAATCCTTCAAGCTTTATTATTGACTAAAACTTTGTAAACCTGAAAAAGTTTACCCATAAAGACCAATTTAGCTTTTCTAAAATTCTCCAGCTCTATGAAAGTGAAAGTATGTTACTTGTGTTTTGGAGTGATTAAAAAGTCACGGATTCTGGTAATATTTGATCCACATCAGCTCTAACAGTATGCCTTGATGTTTTTAATTCTTAAACTAATATCTCTTTCTATTTAGTATGTAAGTATTTTCCCTGGAGTCATCCATAGAAGGAGGCTCTTATCTTTGCTACTGGATTTAGATATTTTGTTTTTTTTCTTCAGTTTATTGTCAATGTGATAAGCCATAATTGTACTGGTAATAAGCATTTACATGACAATTTGCAAATATTAATGAGTAAATCTAGACCACCTGCCTTTAAGATGCTTAAAAAGAAAAGAAGGAAGCAGTTTAAAATGTCTCTTAATGTCATAACCGTATGTTCTTTACCAAGAATGGGGGGCGTGGAGAAAGGCATTTCCAATGACCTGGACCGAATTCACTCATCAGTTGGTCATAAATGTGTGTAGTTTCCCAGAATAAAGAGGAAAGTTCCCAGAGCAATATATTGTGTCAAACTTTTCTTCCCCACTTACAAGCATTTATTAAGTTAGATTATAAAATATTATTTAAAGTGGTTAATATGATTCAGAAATTGAAAATATCTTTCTCCAGGAGAAAATAAATTGTTATGTAATTTGTTGAGTGTACTATTTGCCAGGCACTGTGCTATGCTGCAATGCACATGCATTCTTACAGGAACATTGTGAGGGCAGTAGAGCCTCCTGCACCGATGAGGGATTGGAGTCTCCAAGAGGTCAGCTAGCTGCTTCCCAAATGTCCCACAGTGAATCAGTGTCCTTCTTCTTTAGTATTCGTGCAATTTCCATAATACATGTTTATGTCATATATATCAATCATACCATGGCCCCATGTGATTGTAAAATTATGTATGGCAATAGGTTAATATAATTCCAAGGTAGAAGATGAACAGAAAAAAATATTATTTTTAATATCAAAAGCAGAACAAATTTTGGTCTTTGGGGAGTACTGAATTTTTCACTTGAGAAACCAGAAGAAAAAATCCAGTTTTTTTCTGGTTTGTGAACTTCTATTGGATGCTTTTTCTAGCAGTTGTCTTCAAGAATGGGCAAGAAAATAACAAGGTGAGCGTTCACCATCACTCAAACTCTATAGGAACTCCTTGGGGAAGAGTCACACTGGCTGGGGGAGGGCAGGTGCTTACTAAAGAAAAAAAAACTTTCTTCATGAAACTGTAATCATTGGGATTCTTAAAGTATATGGAAATATAACAAACACTGCAATCAATTACAATGTGTTTGGATTCAACTGTCCAACTTCCTGAAGATGAAAAAAAATGGTATGTCTTCAGCAATAACAATATCTGAATCATAGAGTGTACATCTGGCAGACATTCTTCCCCAAATGACCCAGCTAATCCAAGTGCATCTCTTTTTACAAGTACAAAGCAAAACCATGTAAAAAGCCTATTAGGAAAAGAGAATAATTTTGCTGTCAGAAAATTCATACTGCTGCAAATCTCTTGGATTCAAGGCACGAAGTAATGAAAGTGAGCCTCCACTTCTACCACCTTTGAAGGGATTATGAACAGGCAGGACCTTTCAGGATCTGATGCTGTGAAAGTTACTTTCAAAGGTTAACAACTGTTAGACACTTCTAAGGGGTCTACCCAGGAAAGCAGCTGGCCCGGGATAGCAGAGATTTTACCTAATAATTGTCTTGGGTTCCTTTTCTACTTTACTTCAGAGACCTCCAGTTTCTGTTTCATGCAAAATTTTTATTTGTGTTTGTGAAAGTGCAAAATTAAGAAATAACAAGCATGGGGAAGAGTAGATAATTAAAGGTTAGAGTAAGAGAGACTTTTTCAGCCTATCTAGATGTAGCGCCTCCATTTGAACATAAGGAGACCAAGAGTTCTCAGCTTTAGGGATGGGCTCAGGTCACAGAACCCACTGGTATAGAACTAGATTCCAGGTGTCTCCCCTCACAGAAAGCTTCTGTGTACCTTGCCTCTATCAAATAAAACACTGTATATCAGAAATCGATAAAAATTGCAAAGATGCATCAAACAGAAACTTCGATAGCAATAGCTAAAAATTCAAGCTGATTAGGCAAAGGTGGCTTAAGTTTATATACTTTTCCTTCTTTTTTAAACTTTATTTTGTTACTCAAAGGTGTTTTACACATCTACACAACACTGAAGAGAAAAGGTCAGAGCTCAGAGTACTTTACTGTTACTTAAACTACGATGCCCCAGACATATTCTACAATTCAGTTTTTTTGTTTGTTTGTTTGTATTTGTTTTTTGTTTTTTTGAGACAGAGTCTCACTTTGTCGCTCAAGCTGGAGTGCAATGGCGTGATCTCGGCTCACTGCAACCTTTGCCTCCTGGATTCAAGCAATTCTCCTGCCTCAGCCTCCCGAGTAGCTGGGATTACAGGCACATGCCACCACACCTGGCTAATATTTGTATTTTTAGTAGAGACAGGTTTTGCCATGTTGGCCAGGTTGGTCTTGAATTCCTGACCTCAGGTGATCTACCCACCTTGGCCTCCCAAAGTGCTGGAATTGCAGGCGTGAGCCACTGTGCCCAGCCTCTACAATTCAGTTTTGATTCTCAGAATATGACTGAGGCTTCCAGCATAACAAAAGTGAAATCTAATGAAAAGTTAGTTCACTTGGAAAAGCTATACTACAATAAACAACAATATATTGAAACATAGTTATACTTCTAAATTCCATATGCCCAATATTAGTAAGGAAACCAAATTTTACAACTTCTACATTTCTAACTAGAGAACACAATAGTTTTTACCATTTCGTCATGTTTTCCAAACTTCTCAAGATTGAAAATACAGATTTTCTTTGCCCTCATCACTTGAACATTTCTATATGTTTTAGGTGCTTAGTGGAAAGTGTTGAGGTATATCTTTATAGTGGAAAACATGGCACCGTGAATATGTGGCACACCTTTACAGCCAATTTGTCCTGCTACACATTTAAACCAAGAAGTTCTATAAAATTTGGTCATATAAAGGAATTCTGGCCAAAAAATAAAAAAAAAAAGTGCAGGTGAATTTATTATTACAGATACAGTGAAACCAAGATACTTATGTAGCTTGAAGAGAATGCCTCCATCCTAAGGGCACAAAAGCAATGAACTTAGCAGTGCAGTTTTCCCTGTACACCCTTTACCAAATGTCCATTAAAATGTGTGCTGAATGCCATAAATCCATTCCATTCTTGCGCTATAATTAACAATTTATCCATTTATTTTTCAACAACAAACTTCTTTATAAAGGTCCAATATAGAGAGCTGGGATTATTGAAAGCAAATTCTCACAATTCCATATTCTTATCTTATGTTGCCTAAACACAGGTCATCAAAATCCTCAACAGAAGCATGTTTTCCCTTAAGGTAAGAATCTGGAGCTGGCAGCCCAGAGAAAAATCCTGAACTTCATCGGCCTCAAAGGTCCTGTGTTCATTCCACACATCCTGAATTTTATTGCTGTCACATTAACTCTGCCTCAGCCCTCTGAGTACAGAACTGCTTTTTAAAATAACACCAACTTTGCCAATTGAAAGAAGACTGCAGTCAGTGCTCAACACCCCAGAAGCCTTATTAGGTAGGTGTCCCGATGCTGCAAGGCACAAAACAATGCATTGCCACACAGATGAAAAATTGCTGACATTTGAACAGTGCTTTAGGAGTTTAGATGGCAGTTTTACATTAGTTAGGTGCTTTGATGCTCATCTCCCTGCTCTGCACAGCCTCAGCTGAGCATTGGTGCTTGGGTCTAGCTGGAACCTCTTTGCCTCAATGCTTATCAGGGTCTGCCTGGTCACCCTGTCTGATTCTGATGATGGCTGGATGTTCTTGATTTATTTTACTCTTGGCTCCTGTCTGAGGTGGAGTTCTCTAGGACACAGACACCAAGACTAAAGTAGGTGTGAGAAAGGTTTATTGGGGAAGAATACCTATGAAAAGAAAAGGGTGGAAGCAGGATTGGGTGGGTGGGGCTCTCAGAGCATTGGGCAGGTCTCCACCAGCCTTGAAGCATCTTCAAGCAAAGACTGAAATTTCCTGAGGGGCATAAATGGAATTGGACAGCCCCTTGCATCATGACTTCCTCATGCATTGGTTGGGAATCACCTGCAAAGGATCTCCCCTTGGCTATCCCTGCCTTGCTGGGTCATTGACCAGGGACACCTGAGAATAGCAAGGCCTCAGCTCTCGGGTAACTACAACCCTGGTGGCTGAGCAGCTTGGATAGGAGCAGGGCAATGTGTCTCCATGTCTACCTCGGCTCCCAGCCTCTGGATCTTTTTGAGAAAGTCACTTTTCACCCAGATTTGATAGGAGCTTGCAAGTAAACCTGGAAACTGACGTAGGCTCTTTAGGCTTAGGTATCTACATCATTTTAATAAAAAATTAAAGAGCAATAAGGTGAAGTGACATGCCCCAAAGCATACAAACTAGTAAGGGACAGAACCAGAATAAAACAAGATAGAGCTGCAGAACTACTTACTACATAGTTTCCTTTATAAAACAATATTTGCCAACTGTTATCAGGGTTGTTGACAATGTGCCTCGCTCTAGGCTACAAGCATTATATATAGGCATATCATTTAATCTTCACTATCACAGTGAGATAATATTCATAATCTCTATGTCCCTGATGAGAAAATGAACTCTTATAGAGGATAAAGGATTTTTCCCCAAGTACATAGTCGTGAGAGAAGTAAGACTTGAACCCAAGTGTGGCCCCAGCACCTGTCACCTTTAATAGCATGTTATCCTTCCTCACCATGGCCATCATAGCTGTGCTTGTGTATTTCAAATGTAAGTGCCTAATTACTTGGATATTGTTTTCAGAGCATGTTCTTTTGGCTTCTGTCAAATGTAACATTTCGAGGGCTAGCAGTTCAGGAAACTGTATACTACACAACACTAAATGAAGGAAAATGGCCACCTTCTCTTTTAAGAAAGATAGCTCAGTTAAACACACCTTAAGTTTGCAGCAAAAACACACATTCATATTTTTCTAGACACCAAAAAAAAAAAAGATTAAAATAAGAAAACCATGTCAGAGATTTTTAAAGCACAAAATACTGTGTAGCATGTGAGTATGCCAGTTTCCTGGTACCTGTTATACTGATGCAATAATAAAATATTGTTAGTTATCAGCAAATTGGGTTCTCTTCAACTTTTGCAGCCAAGATTGACCTCTTAAGCTAAAGGCTTGGTGGGTCTGAGACTTTAATAAATACTCATCAATGAACGTTCACATTCCTCAACAGTATTATTTTTCACATCAACCAGAAAACACATCCAACAGTCATCAAATTTATTAACATCTTTTAATAGCATTCTACATATGGTATAAAGGTGAAACAAGTGAACTTACAAAGATGCAGAGTTCTGATCAACCACTTTCAAAGAAAGATCTACATGTTCTTCAAGGTTGGCCTCACAGAAAAACAGGCAATAGAAAAGAGGTATTTGCCAAGCATTGATAAGAAATCAATCCAAACTGAAAAATGGAGTAGACATTTCAGGGGTTTACTGTATTAGCACGATCAGAAAAGTAAAGACTGAAAAGGAGTAACTATTGTGGGGAAAGGTAACTTGTAGCATTATCAAAAAGATATATCACTTTATGTTTTAATTAAAGCTGAAACATAGATTATATGACATCTCGTAAGATGGTTAAAGGGTTACATTTGTGCCTTAAAATACAAGAAATAATTCTAACTGTTTAAAAAGAATTCTCTAATTTTTATGTTTTTACTAACTCTATCCTAAAAAGTATGTATTTCTAAAATTAAGAATTCACAAATCCTCTTCTGGGTTCATTCTATACTTGTATTTATTTCCCTTTAATTTGAAGAGGCAAAGCTGTGGTGAAAACAGCTCTTCCCCCCCCCAAAAAGGCAAAGATCAGCAGAAGGACCATACAGCAAAACTCTGGTAACACCCAACAGCATCATAGTGCCATTTAAGCAAAAGATTCAATCACGCTAAAGCAAGTAAAGCATTTTCTCTAAGGTGGATGCACAGATACCCCATTGTCCCTATAGTATACCACGGAGGCCCTGCATAGGAGGACCCTGCGTGTGTTCCTTTTCATTTTAGGCACAATTCTAATAAAGCAAGTCTCTGATTCCTGCTTATTGACACACACCTGGGCCCTTGCCCTGTACTCTAAGCATATGGTCTCTTCCATGAGCACTCATTGTAGAGCTATGTTTAACTATTAATCTGCACCATGGCATGAACAGTGAACCCCTTGAGGTTTGAGATTATGTCTAATTTCTCTATACATCACCTGAGCAAAGCTCTATTTCTTGCATACACAGATTACCAAGAGTTCAATGAGTGTTTGCTGACTGGGTGTGCTGGTGAGCTAGTAAATTGAAAGGAGCTACAAAAGACAATGAGAAGGAGAATGTGATGTCATCAAGCTGATGAAAATGGAAGGCAGAGGAAAACCATTAGAAGTGCTCACAAGAACTCTTTTCTTTAAAAGGAAATATGTCTAGTTAGAAATTTAGAAAACAGGTAAATGTAAACTAAAAATAAATTCAAGCTTACTTCTCAGTCGTGACACTTGGAGGTAATTTAGCATGTTGGTCGTTGTTCTTCATGTTGGTATTTATGGTTTGGTCTTATTCTCTCTTTTTCTCTTGTGTTTTTACAATACTGAAAGAATATGTTGTACTTCATCCTTCTTCCCCCTATACTACATATTGCGAGCATCTTTTCATGACGTTACATAGTCTCCCATATCAATTTTTATGGATATATTTCACTACTTATTGTGATATAATTTAGTCAAAACCACCTCCTGTTTGGGGACACCATTCTAGGTAATTTTTACTTTTCAATTATTATGAAAACTGAGATAGCTATTCTTATGGTTGGTGGTTTTACTTTTAATCATCATTGGCTGAGTCTATTCAATGAGAGATGGATAATTAGAGACACTGAAGGTATCCTTGTTGTATGGTTAAAGTCACGCACATAATAAAAACCTGTATCCTACAACAACAAAAATGATTACATTTATTTGGATTATTCATTCTTTTCTCCTTTGCTAGGCACTAGAAATACCTAGATGTTATCAAAAAGACAAAAGACAAAAGATAAGTATTGGTAAGGATGAGTGCTACGGTCAATCCTCATATTATACTCCATAATCGATAGAGGAAGACTATGTACTTCAAAAAGCTTTCTACTTATAAATACTAAAGTAACCACATCTTACAACCCTGGGAGGATAAAATAAGACATCATGGCATCCTTGAACATATGACATGGGAAGGGGTGATACTAGAGCCTCAGTGAGAAGAAAAAATCATGCACTAATGCTACGGAAAGTTACAATACTGAGTATTCTATCTTTTATGTTTCTTTCAGCTTTATTGATGTATACTCTAGAAACAAAAATTGTATATATTTAAGTATACAATGTGATGCTTTGATATATGTACATATTGTGAAATAATTATCACATCAAGCAAATTAACACATCTATCAACCTCAAATAGTTTGTTTTTTTTTTCTTTAGTGGTGAAGACACTTAAGATCAACTTTCTTAGCAAATTTCAAGTATGCAATACAGTATCATTAACTCAAGATGCCATGCTGTACATTAGATCTCCACAACTTATTCATCTCTAGTAATTGAATCTTTGTATCATTTGACCAATACCTCCACCACTTACCCCTTCTTCCACACCCTAGCAACCACAATTCTATTCTCTGCTTTTGTAAGTTTGACTTTTTTAGATTCTACATATAAGTGAGATCATGTAGTATTTGTCTTTCGGTTTCTGCCTTATTTCACTTAGCATAATGTCCTCCAGGTTCATCCATGTTACTGCAAATGGCAAGATTCCCTTTTTTATTTCAAGGTTAATCAGTACACACACACACACACACACACACACACACAGTACTGCAATTTCAATTTCTTTATCCATTCATCTACTTCTGGACATTTAGGTTGCCTCTGTACTTTGTAAATAATGCTTCCATGAACACAGGAGTGCAAGTATATCTTTGACTTACTGATTTTATTTCCTTTGGAAATATACCCAGAAGTGGGACTGCTGGATCATGTGGTAGTTCTAGTTTTCATTTTGTGAGGAACCTCCATACTGTTTTCTATATTGACTCTGTATTTTAATAGTCCCACCAACAGTGTACTAGGGTTCCTTTTCCTCCACATCCTCACCAATACTTACCTTTTGTCTTTGTCTTTCTGATAACCCCTATCTAACAGGTGTGGGATGGTATCTCATTGTGGTTTTGATTTGTGTTTCTGTGATGATTGGTAATGTAGAGCACCTTTTTATATACCTGCTGGCCATTTGCATGTTTTCTTTGAAGAATGTCTATTCAGGTCCTTAGTCAATTTTTTAATTGGGATTATTTTATTTTATTTTTGCTACTGAGTTGAGATATATATCTCTCTCACACATTATATCTCAGATTATATATATATAAAAATACCATATATATATGATATTAACTTCCTATCAGATATATAATTTGTTGTTCTTTTTTTTTTTTTTTTTTTTGAGATGGAGTTTCGCTCTTGTTGCCTAGGCTGGAGTGCAATGATGCGATCTCGGCTCACTGCGACCTCCGCCTCCCAGGTTCAAGCGATTCTCCTGCCTCAGCCTCCCTAGTAGCTGGGATTGCAGGCATGTGCCAGCACGCCCAGCTAATTTTGTATTTTTTAGTAGAGACAGGGTTTCTCCATGTTAGACTGGTCTTGATCTCCCGACCTCAGGTGATTCGCCCACCTCAGCCTCCCAAAGTGCTGGGATTACAGGCATGAGCCGCCGTGCCTGGCCTTGCTATTCTATCTTGCACGAATTGTGTGGCTTATTGCAATTGGTTTGCACTTTCATCATATCTGGTTAATAGTGTCACTCAGTTTTCCCAGGATCAGATTATCCCAATTTCCGCATTGAAAACCTGAGTTTTATGGTCCTATGCTTGTTAACACTCTTCACCTTATATCTTGCAGGAGTAATTGTAGGTATTTATTTGCATATAAATAATAGCTGAAAGGAGTCTTACAGATTCTTTTTTTTTTCTTTTTTGCAAAGGTTCAACAACACAAAGAGCCAATCTGTGCTAATAAGACAGGCATTTCTTCATTCAGGAAAGAATGTATAGAAGACACAATTCATCTCGAAGTGAAATAGAGATTTATGGTACGTATTATAGAAAGTGAGGGTAAAAACAATGGCAAGCATTACATGACTCATTCACTTTGAAACATCTTTCTTCCTATTCTTAATGCTGTTAAGGGACTAGAATTGTATTCCTTTCCAGATCCTATCTAGGAGTTATGCGGGCGGCGAAGCCATATCCTTGAAAGGAGACAGTGAATACATGAAAATCTGCTTTGTGTACATCTCTGGAATATTAATATTTGACACAGACAATGGATATTTCTTCAAATTCAGATAAAATGCTATGCAAACAGAGCTTCCATACAAGTCTAAGAATAGCTCCTACTATAGCCCTATCAGATTACCATCCTCAGTGTATTTTATATAGACTTGCTAGAGCTCTAACTGAAAACCAAAAATACTGGGGGAATCAAAAAATATAGAACTATATTTTAAAGTTTTAATGGAGAAAATTTCTATATAGAAATACAAATTACCAGAATTAACACAAGAGATATTTTTAAGTGTAGAGATGAATAAGAGTAAAATAAATCATTTTACAACTTAAATTGTTCCAGGAGGTAGCAGAAGAAGAAAACTTCCAGACAACTTTAACAACAACACAGTAATGCTGATAACAAAACATAATATATATTGTCAGGTGAAGAAAGGTTAAAGTACATCATATCCCTGATTGGGTGATTATTTTACTGGTATACAAAAAAGAAACATCAGAAAGAAAGATATATCGTCGGGGTTCACATCTGAAATGTAAAGCTATGCAGGATCTAACTCCAGAAATTCTGATTCAGTTGGTTCAGGATCTGACTCAGACACATGGGAGATGCTAACATACAGCCGCAGTGGAGACTGCTGGGATAGTCAGTCTGATAAAAGTCACATTATAGATTTTTTAAAGGCAAAGGATTATTTTAAAAATGAAATTATCACGTAAAAATTAAATTATAGGGAAGCATTTGCTAACATATCGTTAAAGCCTGAAAGTCTAAAAGAAAAAAAATTGCTCAATTTGACTATATAAAAATTGTTTTATTTGTCAAAGAAAAATGACCACTGACAAATATTTAGAAGCCCTGAAACATAAATATAAAAGATTCTTCCTGTAATCTCAGCACTTTGGGAGGCCAAGGCGGGAGGATCACAAGGTCAGGAGATGGAGACCATCCTGGTTAACACGGTGAAAACCCTGCCTCTACTAAAAATGCAAAAAGTTAGCCAGGCGTGGTGGCGGGCACCTGTAGTTCCAGCTACTTGGGAGGCTGAGGCAGGAGAATGGCGTGAACCCGGGAGGCGGAGCTTGCAGTGAGCTGAGATCGCGCCACTGCGCTCCAGCCTGGGCGACTCCGTCTCAAAAAAAAAAAAAAAAAAAAAAAAAAAAAAGATTCTTATGAATAAATCAGGGGAAGATTAAAATCCCAAGTTATGTTGGAAAAAAAATGGAGAGCAAAGAACCTGCAGTTGTATTTTATATTAAAATACACAAATGGTCATTAAATATACAAAAGTCTCTTACACACACACACACACACACACACACACACAACTGTAGTAGAAGCAATGCAAACAATAGGTAGCATTTTTTTCTGAGATGGAGTTTTGCTCTTGTTGCCCAGGCTGGAGTGCAATGGTGCGATCTCAGCTCACTGCAACCTCCGCCTCCCAGGTTCAAGGGATTCTCCTGCCTCACCCTCATGAGTAGCTGGGATTACAGGAGCCTGTCACTATACCGAGCTGTTTTTTGTATTTTTAGTAGAGACAGGGTTTCTCCATGTTGGCCAGGCTGGTCTCGAACTCCCGACCTCAAGCGATCCATCCGCCTCCACCTCTCAAAGTGCTGGGGCTACAGGCGTAAGCCACCATGCCTGGTCATAGGTAGCATTTTTAATGAAATAATGAAGTCGTAAAGTAAAATGGTTAAGAACATGGGCTTAAGGTTTGCAACTTCATTCTACCATGTACTAGCTACATGGGCCATTAGCAAGTTATTCAGCCTCTCTGTTTTGTCATCAGTAAAAGGATTGTTGTAAGGATGAAATAAGTTTACATATATGTGGCACCTATAACAGTACCCAGCCTATGGTAAGTGCCATTTAGCATTTTCTGTTGCTCATGCAAACATTAAAAGCTTACTATTGTTGGTGAGAGTAAGGGGAAATATTCTCCTAGTGTGCTAGGGCTTAAACAAACCCATACATTTATACTGAAGCACTAATTTATTCATTTATTCAATGATGATTTATTGGGTAACTTGCATGCAACAGGGACTCCTCTGAACAGTGAGTGGTCCATAGCGAACAGTGAACAAACGGATGAAGTACTCGATCTTATAATTTTTTTTTTTTTTTTGAGACAAGGTCTCACTCCATCACTCAGGCTGGAGGGCAGTAGCATGATCTCGGCTCAGTGCAGCCTCAGCCTCCTGGGCTCAGGGAATTCTCCCACCTCAGCCTTCCAAGTAACTGGGACTACAGACACGAGCCACAATGTCAGGCTAATATTTGGTGTTTTTTGTAGAGAAAGGGTTTTACCATGTTGCCCAGGCTGGTCTGGAACTCCTGAGCCCAAGGTATCCACCTACCTCAGTCTCCCAAAGTTCTGAGATTATGGGGGTGAACCACCATGCTTATATTCTAATGGGTAGTAAATAAATGTTTACATAGGTAATATAATAAAAGAATTATAAGAGTTATAAAGAAAAACAAAGAATATGGAGACAGAGAGTGACAGAGGTATTACTTTAGGTAAAATGGTCAGGGAAGACTTTTCAAAGGATAGATATTTGAGGAGAAACTTGAAAAAAAAAAAAAAAAAAAAGAAATCCCTGAGAATGAGGAGGAGGCTTTCAGGCCCTGGGATGGGATGGGATGGGATCAAGAACCATTTTCCTAGAGACCATTTAGCAAGGCAAAGAGAAAGGAAATAAAGTTTGAGACGTTGGCAGGGTTCAGAACATTCAGGGCCTTTTAGGACAGAGGATGGAATTCAGATCTTATTGGAAGTGTTGTGAGAAGCCTTGGAGGGTATCAGTCGTGGTATGCTGGTAAATGTTTTAAAAACAGCTTTCCAAGGAAAAGAAAGTGATTGTAGCATTTGCCAAACTCGGTGGTGTGTATATCCTACCATGGCCAATTTCAATATACTAAAGTGAAGTCACTGGAGGCGTGGTTAGTAAGAGATGCACACCATTGGCTCTCTCCCACGTCAGCGCTAGCCAGCTGTAGCACGTCGCAGCCACAAGAAAGTAAAAAGAGTTGTAGCACATCGCAGCCACAAGAAAGTAAAAAGAGGTATATAAATTTTTTTTTTTTAATTTTTTTTTTTAGACAGAGTCTCACTCTGTCGCCCAGGCTGGAGTGCAATGGCACGATCTCGCCTCACTGCAACCTCTGCCTCCTGGGTTGAAGCAATTCTCCCACTGCAGCCTCCCGAGTAGCTGGGACTACAGGTTTGCACCACCATGCCCGACTAATTTTTGTATTTTTAGTAGAGATGGGGTTTCACCCCGTTGGCCAGATTGCTCTCGAACTCCTGACCTCAAGTGGTCTGCTTGTCTTGGTCTCCTAAAGTGCTGGGATTACAGGCGTGAGCCACCATGCCTGGCCTATACATTTTTTAAAGGATCACTATGAAAACAGGATGGATAATAGACCATAAGGAAGCAAAAGTAGAAGCAGAAAGCCCAGGTAGACAGTGTGCCGTTAAATAATACAGACAATAAATCAAAGTGGCTCATGCTATAGTGGTAACAATGGAGAGTAATAAAAGCAAATGCCTACATAGTGTTTCTGAGGGCTAGACCCTGTTTTAACCTTTTACATATTAACTCATTTAATTCCCACAGCTTCCCTATAAGTGAAATACTTTTATTCTCATTATATAAATGAGGACACAAACATGGAGAAGTTACTAACTTGCTCAAAGCTAGAAAGAATAAAGGTGATTCGATGCCAACCACAGTTGGTCCTTGAAGAACATTTGTTTGAACTACACAGATCCACTTGTATGTAGATTTCCCTCTGCTTCTGCCACCCCTGAAACAGTAAAACCAACCCCCCACTTCCTCCTCCTCCTCAGCCTACTCAGTGTGAAGACAAGGATGAAGACCTTTATGATGATCCACTTCCACTAAATGAAAAGTAAATATATTTTCTCTTTTTTATAATTTTCTTTTTTTTTTTTTCTGCAGTGAAAACATTTATTTTACAACAGTAATCTTTATTTTAGGTCAACATTCAGACATACAAGACGGAGATCACCATGCGGAACCAGCCTGGCCCTCAGATGTGTGTGCTCGAGCCAGGATCAGCCGGAGTCTGACAGCGCCTGCACCCCAACACGGTCGGACTCCAGGACGCCAGTGAAAAAACCAGTGCATGGACAAGCAGCTTCCATGCGTTTGCGTTTGATTTTTAAAAACAAGACATATTTCAGTGTTAACTTCCTCCCCTCACCTGGTTTGAAACATTTTCCCCATTTTCCAGAGAAACAATATCTACCAAAAGGTGCCGCCTGCAGGACCCGGCCCAGCCCCTTCTGGAGGTGCTGCTGTGTATCCTCCTCTGGGGCGGACCTGGGGCCAGGACAGGGCCCCTCCCCAGGCTGCCCTTCAGATGCAGCTTTGCCACTGATTGTATGTGTTGCTTAGAAAATCGGCTTTAATGTTTCAAGGGAGGGAAGGGTTTCCAGTCACCTCCTAGATTTCACACCGGGACACACACCTGGGTCAGGTGGGCGTGACACGGAGCCCCCAGGATGGGCACCCAACCCTGCAGAGCAGAGGCCAACACCGGTGGGGGCCGTGGCAGTGCCCTGGGCACACATCCTCTGCACACAGTGGGCTCAGCGCTTCCTTCTGTGCACCTGCCAGGAAAGCCTCTTGCAGGTCCCTGCCCGACTCCCAAGAAACCAAAGGCCGTTTCAGAGCCACCTTAAATTGTACTTGTGGCTTCACCACGGGACAGCAGCACAAATGACACGCTTGCTGTGTGATATATACATATACACATATGTACACACACGGACACACCACAGCCCACACTCACAGCATGTGACGACGCGAACCGTTGCTGGTAAGGACAGTAAATATGTAGCTTTTGCCAATTCCACAGGAGAATGATTTACAACCAAAATAACAGACACAGGCCAGTCCTGCGCCACACGGGTTCACAGCTCCGAATACTGGGAAAGGGTGAGGTCAGTCACTTCGTGTCCCCCACGAGATGTCCCCACAGTAGGATGCACTGAGCCAGAGCTAAGGGAGGGTGGACAAGCCCCACGTCGAACTCTGCCCGCAGCACCCGGGCCCTCCTGGTGCCCCCACAGCACAAGGCCCACCCCGAACAGACGCCCTGGGCTCGGCAGGCGACGGGGGCCACTGGCGACACGCAGCACCTGGGAGCAGCCTCGACGGCATGAGGCTCCAGGGCCTTTCCCGGACAGCAGCGCCGACCTGAAGATGAGCTTTTCCTGCTGGGCACGTGCGCACACCAGGTCCTTTTTCTAACAGGTCCCCACTGGGTGCTGCTGCACGAACTGAACACGGAGAGCTAGGAAATTTTATAATTTTCTTAATGACATTTTTTCTCTAGCTTACTTTTTTAAAGAATACAGTATGTGATACATATAAAATACAAAATATGTGTTAATGAACTGTTTATATTATCAGTAAGGCTTCCAGTCAACAGGAGGCTATTAGTAGTTAAGTTTCGGGGAAGTAAAAACAATTATACATAGATTATCAATTACAAGGGGTGTTGGCACCCCTAATCCCCATGCTGTTCAAGGGTCAATTGTAATTTGATTGACTCCACCATGTTGCCTTTCAGATGTATCCAACCAAATGGCAACTGGATGGATACGCCAATTGTATCCACAAATTCAAGATCGCTTTTAAAGGTAGAGTCAATAGAATTTTCTAACGAATTGGGTAAACATTCAATCAGTGCGGTTCTTATTGGACTCCTATCGTTACAGTGCTATTGTTTTCATTTTCAGGATACTGCATTGGACTATGAGTTGATGTACTTTATCCCCTATGGTGACAGGATTATACTCCTTTATATCCCACTTATAACTATACATTATTATTTTTACGTATTTGGGATAAGTGTTATATGCACAGTATTTTTTCTAATATACGGGGAAAATAGTTACACTTTTCTAGTTAATATTCTAGAAACAAGTCATTGTGTTTTCAATTTTTCTTAATCCCACAATAAATAGTACTAAAACCTCCAAACTGAGAATGTTGGATATTAGTACATATTTGAATGCTTCTCATTTAGAATTTCTGAAAGTCACCTAGACTACTGTTTCTCAACCTTATTATGCATACAAATCACATGAAACTATTTTTAAAATGTGGTTTCTGATTCTGTAGGTCTGGAGACAGGAATTTCAGAATGGCTGAGTGATAAGGTTGAAAAACTGTTGCATAAAGCAGTGTTAAAACTGAAACAATTTACCAAAAATTACTATTTAAAGACTTTGGAAATTGACCAAAGAACATACAACAAAATTTAGAAGCACTTATCTAAGAAAATCTACTGTGACATTTTAGCTAGGAATTTTTCCCATCTCTGCACCCCCACTCACCAATAGTATGGAGCAGACGTTCTATCCAGACAGGCAGGAAAGATCATAATGCCTGGAAGCTCTGCTCCCTACCAGAGGAGAACTTGCAGCATTTGGAGCAGATAGTGGAAAATCCTCTTGTTGAAAACAAGAAAGCTACGAGTGGCAAACATAACATAAACAGGGAAGGATAACATAAGCCTCAGGTCCATCCTAGTTAGGAGATTTAACAGAAGAGCATACCAGCCACAAACGTAACAGGAAGATTTAGCGAAATGAGATAGACAAAAGGAACCCTGTTGAGATTCCACTTAACACCTGGTCATCTGGAAGGCTATACACATGCACAAAGCTGTGTTTGCCTGCTTAGGAGAAACAACAGAAGGCTCTAGTGAGCTACCTACCACTGGCTTAAAATAAGACCTTGCAAATGCAGAACATATAAACCAAGGCATATTTGTAAGCTCCCTCAACTTTGAAAACATTCCCCAAGATGGCCCCAATTCTCCCTAACTTCCAGTATTCACATTCTTATGTGATCCACTCCCTTGAGTATGAGTATGACTTGTGAATTGCTTCTAACATATAGACTATTGCAAAAATGACAGAATGTCACTCCCTTGATTATGTTACATAACATTTTAATGTCTATACTGCTAGGAAACTCTCTCCCTTTCTGGTTTTGATGGAATAAGTTTCTGTGTTGTACACTGCCCTGTACAAAGGCCCGTGTAGCAAGGAACTGAGTAAGGCTTCTAGCTTTTAGTTAGCAACAAACTGAAGCCATCAGTCTTGTAACCCATAAGGAACTGAATTCTGCCAACAACTGTGTCGACTTAGAAGTGCATCTTTCCCCACTTGAGCCTTGAGGTGAGACTTCTGCCCTAGCCAACATGTTGATTGTAAATTTATGAGTTTCTAAAGCAGAAAATATAGCCAAGCCAAATCCAAACTCCTGACTCACAGAAACTTTGAGATAATAAATGTGTGTTGTTTTAAGTTCCTGGGTTTGTGGTAATATTGTTACACAACAATAGATCACTAATATACAAAGCCACACAGATCTAATAGCAAAGGGTGGAAGATTTACTGGCTCAAGGTGTTTAAGCACAACTTCTGATTAGTCATTGGCTGACCACCAAGCTAGAGAAAACTCCTAAAAGCTAGTCTTACAAAATAAAAACTGGAATAAAAAATTTTGAGCAGAGACAGTAGAGGCCACACACTGTGAGAAAAAAAGGCTCCATAGAATTAATTTAGGTAAGTCAATAAAATAAGCAAACAAGTGACCACAGCCCAAGGAGGTAGTTGGGAAAGGGTTAGAAGGGAGAGATCAAAATCCAGAGTTGCTGTAATTAATTATTTAAAATGTCTAGTTTTCAGCAAAAATTTACAAGACATGTAAAGAAATAGGAAAAGGTCATTCATCAATAAAAACCATCTCTGAGGGCACCCAGATATTAGACTTATCAAACAAATATTTCAAAGAAGTGCATATAAATATGCTTAAAGAACTAAAATGAAATCATCCTTTAACACATTAAAAGAATGTATGATAGCAATGATATATTAGATAGAGAATGTCAATAAAGAGATAGACATTATTTTAAAAACAAATGAAAATTTTAGAAATGAAAAGTACTATAAATGAAATAAAAATTTACTAGAGGGTCTCAACAGCATCTTTAAGATGACAGAAGAAATCATCAGCAAACTTGAAGATAAATCAGTGCAGATTATCTTACCTGAAGAACAAAAAATAAAAGGAGAAAAGAAAAATAATGATTCTATAATCTAGTGTGAGACTCAAGATTCAATTTTTTTTTTTTTTTGAGATGGAGTCTCACTCTGTTGCCCAGGCTGAAGTGCAGTAGCACAATCTCAACTCACTGCAACATCCACCTCCTGGGTTCAAGTGATTCTCCTGCCTCAATCTCGCAAAGTAGCTGGAACTACAGGTGCGTGTCACCAGGCTTGGCTAATTTTTTGATATTTTTAGTAGAGACAGGGTGTCACCATATTGGCTAAGCTGGTCTCAAACTCCTGACCTCATGATCCTCCTGCCTTGGCCTCCCAAATTGCTGGGATTACAGGCATGAGCCACTGTGCCCGGCCAAGGTTCAACATTTCTAACAAGTTTCCAGCTAAGATTGATGCCATTGGCCTATGGACCACTATTTGAGTAGTAAGGCTTTCTACTCAATTTTCTCTTGTACTATCTTTAAAACAAAACAAAACAAAAACAAAAACAAAAACAAGAAAAGATAAGCAATAGAATAATGCAAAAATGTGAAAGAGAAAATACCTAAATTCCTCAAGAGTTCAAACTATTTTTAAATGTTTTAAAAGCAACCATGTATATCCTAACAATAGCTTCAAGTGTAATTTTTTCAACAGTTTCTTAAAACATATTTAGCAGTCTGTCCTTGGTTAAAGAAACAAGTAGATTCCATCTTCCATAACAGTAAATTTCTCTTTCAAAACACTTATAATTGACATCTTCACTAATTCACCCTTTCTCATCTTAATCTAAACAGCTGATGTGCTTATCGTGCTTCTAATTTGATTTATTTTCACTTTTTCCTCTTGTAAGATGAATTAATTAGTCTCATTGAGATAACAGTGATCACATTCAATGACATCTGCAAATGAGCATGCAGTAACAGCCACAGGATATCATAAATATAATGGATGATTCCCATAAACGAAAGCTCCTTTAGTAACTTTGTCCAATGGCATGTTCTGACTTGGATTCATCTAAAACAGAGAGGCAGGAGGCAAGTATGAGGGAGATCACCTGCAAAAATTACTATCAACAATTTGCCTGCCAAGAAATAAAGTTGCTGAAAATTAGCTAACTCCCTCGCTCTGAATTATTACCTATTTCTACTAATGCACTATTCATTAGCCCCAAGATTCCTGAATCAAATAGTTTAGTTGTATAGATTATGAAATATTTTGTGTGTTCTTTTTCTGGTTGACAGCTTATTTTTAGAATCAAAGTTAAAGTTACTTCAAGTTAGAAGAGACTTGTCCCCTTTGAATCAGAAACATTTGTGCAACATTGGTGTGCATGAGTTGAAACATATATCTTAGAATGACTTGTCTTGGGCAGTAGGAGATTGTGCAGAATATATTAACATGGCTTTCTACCTACCTAGAAGAGACTTTGGTAATAAATATATGTACAACCAAGGAGGGCCTTGATCTCTCATCTTATAATAATTCATGATGTTAGAATATTTCTCACCAAAATCATGTAGGACCAGAAGAAATATACAACAACATGAAAACAGAGAATCATTTCTGAACCTTGCCATTAGTCTGGTTGAAAGTTGGTAGAATAAAAATAATTGAAATTTTGTAACAGGGAAATAAGAAGGAAATTAACAGTTCTTAATACTCCAAGTAGACATTTCATCATGATATTTCTTCTTTATTATTAAGATAATGAACCATCCTGCCTATTTCAGAATGTCATGATGGTCAAATGCAAAAATAGATGGAAAGGTACTTTGTGGATTCTAACTGTACACATCAAGAATATGATTGTTAAAACACAGTGAGATATCAACAGGAAAATCCAAAGAAAAAATATTAAATAACTCTTGATAAGGAAGGGTTAGTATATGCAAATCAGTTTTAAAGAGTATAGAAAGCAAAGGATTTCCACCCTCTCTTTATTCAACATTACTCTTTTTCAGTATTTTAATTGATTAAGTTAAACTAGTTGCATTTAATTGGGTTTAAGGGATATTTAAAATATACTCACAAAACACCAGCGAAAGATAAAAATTAATTGTATTTCAATGGAGTGAATGTTATAAAGGTGTTTAGAAAAAAGTAGACAGGGATAGCTACAGTGTGCCAAAATGCTGTAAGAATTTCCTCTAATTAACAAAAATAATGAAAATTATGTGCAATCATCACAATAATTCACAGGATCTATATGACAAAAATCAATGAGGCTCAAGAGAAACCTATTTCTTAAATTAAGATAAAGAGGCATTTCTTACATGGGTCATTTAAGAAGTCACTATTGAGCAACGTCTACAACAATATCTTTACAGTAAAAACAGTCACAGATTTTCATAGGACTATTTTTATATTGTTTCTTAAGTACCAAAACACAAAACAGTAGAAGCAATATTTCTTTTTCTTTTTTTTTTTTTTTTTGAGATGGAGTCTCTCTCTGTCGCCCAGGCTGGAGTGCAGTGGCCGGATCTCAGCTCACTGCAAGCTCTGCCTCCCGGGTTTACGCCATTCTCATGCCTCGGCCTCCCGAGTAGCTGGGACTACAGGCGCCCGCCACCTCGCCCGGCTAGTTTTTTGTGTTTTTTTGGTAGAGACGGGGTTTCACCGCGTTAGTCAGGATGGTCTCGATCTCCTGACCTCGTGATCTGCCCATCTCGGCCTCCCAAAGTGCTGGGATTACAGGCTTGAGCCACCGCGCCCGGCCAGCAATATTTCTTTAAGAGGATGAGTGATGGGTAGGAATTGAGGTGGAAGGGGAGATGTTAAAATATTGTATCCATAAATGGATCTTGGTTATAGGAGACTTAATCTAAGCACATATATAAGAAGGTCCAAATCAATGATTCTTAATTGAGATGTATATCAGAGCTATCCTAAGACACTCAGACTCAGTAAGTCAAATTCCCAAATCAGAAGTCTGATAAAAGGAGCGGAGATTTGACAAAGCTCACAATGAGATTCCTATGCACATTCAACAATAAAGAACACAGATCAGAGGAGGAATGGACGAATTGTCGACCCTTCATACAATCTCAAACAATGTTTAGATAAGTATTTAGCAGCAAAAAGTTTAAGATAACAGAAGACTATTTATATGATGTTACAGAGAACTTCATTTTTATGTTTCTAGATCAGTCTTCACATCACTCTAGCCTGTGGCATAATCTGGGAGGCTGACCTCTATGGAGTGCATCAACTTTAGCTTACCATTGGTTTTGCCAATGGGGAGCACCAAAGAGTGACTGGAGGGGGCGAGGAGAATAAAAACTAGTCAAATATTCACTTGGCTCTTTCTCCAAAAGGTGCATGGTCTTGCCACAACTCTTGATCCTTCAGTTCCTCTCCTGAACCCATTTTCTCCCTCTCTCCACATCCTATGATGACATACTTGTAGAATGCAGGTCTAAAGGGGTAATGGCTTCCAGACGGTACCTGCACTAGGATGCTGCACTATCTTTTGTGGTTTTCCTATGGCTTGCCCATATCTTCATAAATAGTCTTTTCATTAAGCTCTCTGAAAGTTACACATTTTGAGTATATCAACAGTTTTCTGCTACAACCTGACTAAACCTCTTAACAAGTTCCAGACTCTAAGCTTTGCCTGATTAATGATATGTCTAGAATGTATATATACAAACCACGGAAGGACAGGGTAAAAAAAAACAGGGATTTTGAGGGAATACATAGTCCAGAAGATGGGGTATAAAATGTAATAATATCTATATAAGATTTATAAAATATGTATTTTTAAAATAGTCATTGAATAAAAATAAATCATATAAATAAACCAGATAATGTACTGAAGACCTATCATTATTTTTTCTGATTGATTTTTCTGAAAATTGAGATATAACATATTACATAAATCTTAGTATTTAGCTATATAAAAATTAGCGTATAACTGGAAATCTTCAGTCAGAATATCTGAATTTATATAATAAACACATTGCCTTAATTGTGACCAACAGATTACTCTGCAATTAAGAAAATTCTTGTTGATGTACAGTTAATGAAGCAGTTTGATCTGTACAAACAAAAGAAGTACGTAAATGATCACTCTTCGTAAGTTCTACCATCTGTTTGTTTCTGCTATATCTGTGTTTTGAAACACAAAATTTATGAAATATTCACAACATGAAGTAACCCTAAATCCCCAAGTTCATATCATAATGACTAAGGGATTTTGACATCACAGACCCGATTGTTGGCTCACGCTTCCTTTGTATAAATGGTTCTTATATTTAGATTCCCAGCTGAGTGATATTCTGTTCCTACAATGTACCTCATTTGTTTTCAGTTACACTTACATGCTCTAAGAGTCAGCTGAATACTATTTATATTCTAACCATTTCTATGAAACTTGCAATGAAGACACTGACCAGAATCAGAACTAGTACTAGTACGTAACATCAAATATCAAGTCTATCCACTTCTTGTTAGTATAACCAAGAACACATTGATGAAATTTATTGGGCTAAATCCAGTAAGGATTGTACCCAAAGACTCCTACCCTAGAAACTTGTGGGAAACATTTTCAGCTCAATTTAATGAGGCCTATTTAGAAGATTCCAGTATTGATCACTGGTCTCTTTCTCTTCAGCATCTCCTTGTGGTACCCTGGAAACGCAGAAACAACGACTGAAAACATTTATCCCAGTACTGTTTTGTCCCCATTGAATTAGTTGAGCAAAATTTTTGTTTCCCATCAGTTTTATTCTGAGGACACATTTACAGTCTTTTGGCAAGCCAGGATTTCTGCGTTGAGTTTGTTTTGGCTGAGTCTTTTGAGAAGTCTCGCATTAATTTTGAGTGTATATCACTTTGAGTGATAGCATCCCTTTGAGTGTATATCACTCTACGCAAGGCTTTTATTTAATCTATTTGCTTGGAATTTAAGGGCTGTCAGCCTGATCACTGGCACTCAGGGTTCAGAGAGCATATCCCTTATTTGGTGTTTAACAGCTGGCACTACAGGATGCAGAATGGCAATAAAGACTCCAATAGCCAAACTCAGAAGGAGTCGGGGTTTTTCCTTCGCAATTTCCCTTCTCAGTTTCCTGTGGCATCTTAAAGAGTCCCTGTTCCACCACAGGGCTTAAAAATACAGAATCAAGCAATCTTACATGGTGCCCAGGAAAATGTGATACTCTGACCAGGACAGAAATAGTCAATTACAGCTTTCTGAAGATGCAAATCTATATCTTGATCATATATCTATTTCAAATAGGAAAGATATATACTCTATGTACACACACATTCACCACTTTTGTTACTTACAATATTCACTTGGAAATGTGCAAATCCTTAGGAATGATAAAACAAGTCAAATCTGCTAAAGGAATTAGGAAGGGGAACAAGTTAAAGGAAGTGGAGGAATGAGAAACTGGTGAGCAGAGAGAACTTTCAGCCATGGTAGGGTAAACATGGAGTGCCATTTTTGCGCCTTGCTTAAGATCATGATGTTTAACTCTCAGGGGGATATTTCCACGGGAGGCGAAGGAAAGAAAAAGAATGGATAGGCCACATAGAGGTAGGAGTGGTGGGGAACTGTGGAGTGCAGCCTCTCCCAGATACAAGGTCTCCTGGTCCTGAAGTGGCACCCTGTTGAGGACTTACCTTCCATCCATGGGGATGTAGAAGCCAAGGGCATGTTCTAGAGAAGAGGGCAACTTCCTCTCAGCTTGAATTCAGGGTTCTAATCATTCCTCAAGTCTTGGCATATAACAGGGGCCCTGTGGGGAATGAGCCATGCTCCCTTTAGGTTCATCAGTATTTAGCCAGGAAGAGTCACGCATGACTGTGCTGGACCAAGGAAAGCCTGCAATTTCGTATTCTAGATGGTGTGTGTGTATATGTACTTATGCACACACCACAGGATGATTTAAAAGGGCTTAGTCACAGAATAACTATGTTGATATCTGTGAGAAAGTCAGTCTCATGTGTACAGTCTTCTGACCCTGCTTGGCCACATAAGAATGGGCCATGAGCCTGGAACACTTCTTACCAAGTGTGGGACTATTTTTCCCTGTTTCAGGTTCAATGAGTATTCCTTAGCTCGGCTTAAGTATATATGTCAATGACGCTCAGTCATGTCTCTAGTTTTCTGTATTGTATATTCCTTGGGGGTAGGGGTCAGAGTCCTTCTGTTGTGATGGGAAAGGAATGTGTTTAGGTAAATTGCTCTACTTGTACGCCAGAGGTTGTGGGGTTGGAACCTGCTGGCCATGGAGAACTGACATGCCATTGAAGCTGATCTGGCTCGGTCTCTTCTCTGTGTCAGTAAAGTGTTGTTCCATCTGGTGCTTGACTGCTTTGTTTTCCTTGGCAATGTCAGTACCAAAATGCAATGGACAGAAGTGTTTGGATGTTTATTCCTGGTGGTTGGCATAGTGTTGATGATCTTCGCTATTCTCCATGTATTTGGAGTCTTTCCCTAGGACTGGTAACTGTTTCACAGTGCTCTGTTCCATGATATCAGTTTGTTTATTGATCCCGGTAGTCAGGGACAATACCTCTTCATTTTAGTTTTAATTCATTTGTTCAGGAAATGTTTGAGTAGCTGGGTGGTTGCAGCAGACATGTTGTGGTATATCTTCATGCATAAACCCAAAAGTCTCTCCCTGGCTAGGCTGTGCCACTGCCCATGGTTTAGAGCCAGGTTTGGAACAAGTACAAGCCATGAAGCACCCAGGGTGTGCAATTTAAGGAGGTGCTTGCTCTCACATTGTGCAGGTGCTAGCGTCTCACTTGCCTCACCCTAGTCCCACCTTGATTAGTGTAGAATTTCCCGAGAGAACAATAACCCTTCAAGTCACTCTGAGAAAAAAATAAGTCCTCTCAGCAAATAAATTTAAGAAATGTTACATAAATTATACACCATTAAGAAACTTACTTGTCAAAACTCTCTATTTAAACTTTAAGAAGTCTAGTAATGAAAGCAATCTGCTTAACTTTGCCTAAGCCAACGCTTTACAAAATTTTGGCTGATTTTTTTGTTTTTGTTTTTTGCAGGGAATTTGTATTGAATCCATTAAGCACACTTTGGAAAGTGCTAGGTTTCAGTTAATATGGCTTTAAGAATCATCAAACAAACGCCTCCTAGAATCTAACTGGTGTGCTGCCGATTTTGAATAATTTCCACTCAACCATTTATGAAATCATGGGAAAAAGACTTCCTTCAATTATTCCAGGGTCACTCACTCAGAAGTCTCATTCCCTTAGATGCTGTCATACCACTATGCTTAGCATAGTTCTTTAACTCTCATTACAGGCGTCTGTATGTAATGAACATTCTTTCTCACTGGATTCCAGCAATGCTGAACAACTCCAAACCTACCCCCAATCCAGCTCTCAGACTTGCATTGATCAGCATTTTTATTCATGACAAAATAAATAAGTTGACTTTATGTTGACCAAACTTGCCAATGACATGGATTAGGGAGAAAAATTTGACTCTTGGTTATGTAGCTGAATCTAATGAAGGAAATAAAACCATACTCAACACAAAGCTGTGCTATTGGTTCCAGAACAAATAAACCTGTGAAACAAGAAGAGTAGAATCAGAATCAATATGCATAAGATATAGGGAGGTCTAAATATGGCTGAACATATAGGAACCTTTCTAAGAATATAGTGAAAAGACACCATAAGGAAACAGGAGATCTTCTATCACTAGAAGTGTTAAAGCAAAATACTGTCTGCTGGGCAAATAACATGATGCAAAGGATAATGAATGAACTGGATCTTAAAGGATCAACTCTAAGAAGAAAGAAAGGTAGCCTAGTGTAAAGCATGACCATCAGTGGGGCAGGCAGAAGCCCCTCTAATCATCATTATACATGAATACTAAAGAGGAATCAAGAAGAAAAAATAGCGAATAAACAAAGTTCTATGATTGCTGACAGGGTTAGAGGGAAGGTGCCCTTCCTCAATTTAATTGCAATATTGATTTCCATTAGCAGGCATGCATGCAATGGATGGAAGCCAAAAAGGCACAGTTCACAGAGATGCCTTGTGTGTATGCTTAGGGGACTAATTGTGCATAATTTATCTGAGGAGACTGTTTTTGGAATGGTTCTAAGAATTGCTGTTGAAATTCCCACTCACTCCCTTCTTTCCTTCCTTCCTCCCTTCCTCCCTCCCTCCCTCCCTCCCTCCCTCCCTTCCTTCCTTCCTTCCTTCCTTCCTTCCTTCCTTCCTTCCTTCCTTCCTTCCTTCTTTCCTTCCTTTCTCTCTCTCTTTCTTTTCTTTCTTTTTCTTTCTTTTGCCTGTGAATCACATCTAAAGTCTCCAGCAGAGTTTCTTTGTGATGAACTCCTCTCCCTGACACTAGACACGTTCTCGGTCTCTAGAAAATGGACCCAGATGCTGAATTCTGGATGTGGAGCTCATGCCCATGGTGTGGTAATCAAAGGAAGAATCGGAATTGCACAAAGAGAGAAAAAGCCCTACTTCACAAGTTCAATGACTTCTAAGAAGAGAAGGCAGACCTGTCATCCTCTATTGCCAGGATGTCTAGAACAGGAGAAATGGTGTTTGGTGGTGGAAGAGACTGGATTAAGCCAAGGGAGAATTTCTTCATCAAAAAAACAAAAAACTGATACTGCCCCATGTTCCTGGGTGCCTTAGGTATAACTTAGGAGGTTATCTGGATGAAATGCAGACCATCTCTTAGGGATTAATTTCTTGAAGTTTGCACATTCCTTCAGCATTGTTTGTGACATGATAGGATTCCAGCTCAAGGGTTCTAAGAAAGTAGATAATTCCAGCATAATCCCCTTTCTTTAAAGCAACTTCTAGAGATGATGCTGTGTCCCGTGAGATCACATGAGATGCAGCTTAAACCATTCCTCATCTGGAAAGAGAGGAATAAATAAAATAAATCAGAACTGTTTGCATTTCTTTTCAAACAGATGATTCTGTAAGATGGTTTATAAGAGGTTTTCAACAGGAAGTGTGAGGAAGAGAAGCCATAAATCACAAGCACAGTCTATGTACCAGGGTCCTGAATAACCTCAGCCTTGTCCTCAGAATGCCTGGAATTCAATAGCACACTCTGCGTGTGTGTGTGTGTGTGTGTGTGTGTGTGTGTGTGTGTGTCTGTGTGTCTGTGTGTCTCTGTGTGTGTTGAAGATGGAGGATAGGAAGACAGATAGATAATGGGAGCATCCCTAATATGGTTTGGCTGTATCCCTACCCAAATCTCATCTTGAATTGTAGCTCCTGTAATCCCCATGTGTTGTTGGAGGAACCCAGTGGGAGATAATTGAATCATGAGGGTGGGTCTTTCCTGTGGTGTTCCCGTGATAGTAGATAAGTCTCATGAGATCTGATGGTTTTATAAAGGGGAGCTCCCCTGCACATGCTCTCTTGCCTGCCACCATGTAAGACATGCCTTTGCTCCTCCTTCACCTTCCACCATGACTGTGAGGCCTCCCGAGTCATGTGGAACTGAGTGCATTAAACCTTTCTTTCCTTTATAAATTATCCAGTCTCAGATATGTCTTTATAGTAGCATGAGAAAGGAGTAATACAAAAACTCAAAATTCTTACATACTCCTTTTGCTGGTAGGAAGGCACAGGAGGAAGAGGGAGGGCTGGATCTTCTAGGTAAGCATCAATGCACATATTGCAAGATGATCCTGATGTGTGTGACAGTGTTATGACTGAAAGCACAAAGGATATAGCATAGAACTGTGACCCTATGGAGCAGGGTTGGCTACTTACAAGTTATGGGTAGCTCAGGCAGTTGAGTTGTAGTGAGAATCTCAGAGAATCTGGTCTCAACAGGATAATCTGCAGTTCTAGGAGGCCTGTGTCTTGAGGGGTATTTCTGTGTGCAATCCTTGGTGGATTCCATTGCCATGCTTTCCCAGAAACATTTTATCTATTGAATAAAAGAGAAAGTGGGGGATGCCTTAAGGGGCAAGCAAAATGCCCCTCAATATACTTGGTCAGGGATACCCTGGAAAACCCTGAACTGTACCTTGTGGTGTCATCCAGGCTAGCAACATCTATTGAACTTCCTTTTTGCAAAAGGAGATAGCAGTAATATATATTTAATGTATACATGTAAAATCACATTTTATATGTAACTCTTCTCTCCAAAAGGATTATCCATTCTTTTTGGCAAGGAGAGTGATATATTCTTTTGGAGAGAAAAGTTCCATGTAAAATGAATAAAATTACTACCACACGTAAAAAAGTAGTTGCCTTTGTTTCCCATGGAATATTCCTGGCTCATGTAAAAATGTATTTTGAGGTATCAGTGACCATGCCCTAACATCATCTGCAATCCTGAGTTTTCTGTCTGTTTATTAAATGTTCATAGCTCTTAACAGAGCCAGGAGATACAGAAAAGCTAAACGTGTGCACTTGTTCAAAAATGGGTTTGAAAGAGAGGAAGAAATTCCAAAACTAATGATCAGTATGATTTTGCTTTTGGGTACAAGAGCCTGAATTATTGTCTGTCCTTGAAACTGACACTTAAGCGTTTATTAGCCTGGGCGGGTGCATGTTCCCTGACTAAGATGTTTCTTGAATGCCAAGGAGAACAGTCGCCTGTGCACAATCCAATCTTCCCTCATTATTCCTAGAAGATCCTTACAATCACCTCAAGAGCTCTTGTTTTTCTCAGCCCAGCAGCTCTGATTTCCTTATTCTGTCACGAGTCAGATCTCTTCCCTGAAATGACAGAGTCGGGGCAAGCTGTGAGGCATGTTGATAAAAGGGTGCGTTCCTATTTGAGCAGACAGGATGAAGGTGATGAAATAGAAAGGCATCACTTCTGCTGCTCTGAATACCAAGCAGGAAGTCAGAGAGGATCAAAGGCAAATGAAGTCCACAGGATTTATGACAGGTGTGCTCAGGAGAATAGCAATCAGGAGGAGGAGATTTCTTACTCAGGGCAGCAATGGTAGTGGCAGCAGCATTGGGGTCAACAATGAAAACGAAGAAAAACCCAGAATGAACACTGCTAGGTGGAACAATGGAGGAGATAAATATGTTCTTAGGAGCAAAAAGTGACCTGAAAAGAATTTGAATTGAATATACATGAGAATGAGTTTCTGGTGGAGGGATGGGGAAAAGAGAAATAAACCATAGACTCTCTCCATCGAAATAAAGTATACCAGTGCTGTTGGTATGAAGGAAGAGGAAGTAGTACAGGCTCCTGACTTCAATTCCAATGAGGAAATCCTGGAAACACTACCAGGATCTCCATTTCTTTCTTGGTTTGCAACCTAAGACACTAGAATGAGTTTCAAAATATCTTTATTTCTTCATAGAATCACGTAATCTGTGTCCTGTTTTAGGTTTGAATGTTCCTGTGTGTTTTGGGGGTGGGCATGTTTCACTCATTTAGAAAATATTCTTCAGTAAAAACATCAATTTGCAAGTCGCATATCAAATAGCGAACACCACAGCACCAGTCATGAATAAGAATTCCTGCTCTAGGCCTTTACTCCGAGCAATAATTGTGAAGGGTCTGAGATTTTATCCTACTTGAAAGCTAACAAATTAGCCTACACAGTTTCATGGATGTTGACAGAAAACACAAGATTCCTGGGTCAGAAACAAAGACTATTTAACTCACAGCACAGCAAGCATCATCATCAGCAGGATTATTTGCATCAGTTTCCCTTGTCCACCAAGTCCCATGGGGCAGTGTAAACAAGACCAGATAGCTTCATGCACATAAGGTGCTCTTATCACAGGAAAGAAACCCTGAGCTGGAGATACCTACGTTTTTTATAATGAGGAGTAAGAATGTGTGTCCTTTGCTTGTGAAAAGTTACTATCTCTTTCTTCTAAGGCTGAACAAACATCCTTTCAATAATAGTACAAAAGGAAGACACTCAATGTTTCTTCCCACAAGATGTGCAAAAATGCAAAGTACCCAGGCAAGATTGTCTTCTAGCAGGTCTTAGGTCTGAACTTTACAGAAATTACTTCCCGTTCCTGGATCTTATATTTTCATATCTTTAAATAAAGGTATTAAACTGGATCAAATTTAAGGTCATTTCGTGGCAACAAAAATAAAGTGATTATTTCTTTTTTTTTAAAGACCAATCTTGTGAAGATTCTGCTCTTCAAGGTCTTGTAATCTCAGAAGGTCATGCTTGCTTTCAAATGATCACTGCTGGTTGGCATTTTAAACACAGGCACGCACAAATTTAAAGTATCAGTATCTCCACAAGAGTGATGTTTCATTTCTAATTTTTTGTGGGAAAGCCCAGTAAAGTGGAAGGTGATATGAGGAGGAAAACTGAGCTGTGATTGAAGCAACACGTATATCTTATTTCTTCTTCTACCATCTCAGATTAATTGTAAATGCATTTTCTTTAATCCAAATACATGGAAAACAGCCTGCGAGTTTAATCCCTGTTGAAAATTTCCTTACTTTTAATCTTTTCCCCTCACTCTTGTTGTGAACTTGTTCTGGGAGTGAAATAATTTGTTGAAATAGAAACTTTGCAAGAGAAAGTTTGCTGATTCCTGTAAAAGAAGCCAGGTCATTAGTCAAAGACCTAATGCATCTGCTACCAGTGGCCTTGGTAACCTGCCAGTGTAAACCACAAAGTGCTCATCATGGCAGTGGCTTTCTGATACCTGTGATCTGGATAGCCATGCTAGCCTGCTGACACTGAATTCAGAAGGGTCACCTTTCATGTCTTGGTTTCCCCCACAACATCAAAAACGCCACTGCTCCAGCTTTCAATTCCATAGAACCCTTGTCTATTAAGGTTTCAAAGCTCAATGGAAATTATTCATATTGGCCGGGCGCAGTGGATCACGCCTGTAATCCCAGCGCATTGGGAGGCCGAGGCAGGTGGATCACCTGAGGTCAGGAGTTCGAGACCAGCCTGGCCAACATGGTGAAACCTCATCTCTACTAAAAATACAAAAATTAGCTGGAGGTGGTGGCAGGTGCCTGTAATCTCAGCTACCTGGGAGACTAAGGCAGGAGAATTGCTTGAACCTGGGAGGGCAGAAGTTGCAGTGAGACAAAATTGTGCCACTGCACTCCAGCCTGGGCAACAAGAGCAAAACTCTGTTTCAAAAAAAGAAAAAAGAAAGAAAGAAAAAGAAAGAAAGAAATCATTCATATGTGTCACAGCTTTTCCCAAGGGAAGATTAGCAGAAAGTTACCTAGAAGCAAGCACTGAGGCCTCTGAGTACATAGCATTGCCGGAACAGCTCTGTTCTATATCACTCTCGAGCTGGGCTCAGATACACCAACCCATGAGGCTTGGGTTTCATTTTTCAGCCTAGCTCAGTATTGGTGTGGGTGGGTTGTGCCCCAGCCATCATTTTACTACCTACCACCCAATTATAGCTGTCTTCTATCTTTTCTCTATGCTTACTCTACTCTATAACAGGTTTCTGCCTGTCATCCTCACAATGGGTACCAGTTATCACCTTCCTACTACATGCCTGCCAGAGCCAACATACACAGATATGCAGATTTTGAACTTCAGAATTCAGCAAGGCACCCTCAGACAGACTCCTCCCAGAGTTTTACGGTGCCCAATCTACACAACCACACCTGGTAGCATTCCTAGCATTTGTGAAACAATTTACCTGGCTTTGCTCATATAATCCTCACAATAACCACATTCAGGTAGGCATTATTATCTAAATTCTCAAAAGAGAACACTAAGCACAGAGAGGTTACATTCCCCAAGGATTCACAGCTACTAGATAACCAAGCTAAGAGATATGCCTGGAAAACCATTTGAGGCTTTCAAAAAATTTTAAAGCCAAATCAGCTTTTGCTCAATGAAGCGTAAGCAAAAACACAACTAAAATAGAACAAAGTTGAGCAGCTTCCCTCTGATTTGTCCCATCTTCTCTTCCTTCCCCAAGCCCACCAAAGACTCCCAAGGGCTCTTAAATGATCCTTGGTGGCTGACTTTTTCTGGGCTAGACAGAGGAATCCACTGAACCCTTGTAAGGATATTGTTACAAGGATATTTGTACAGCTCTTGATAATCTCCTTTCTATACAGTCTAGAACTTTCTACCTTCTCCCTACAATCAATGCTTCACG
Source organism: Macaca fascicularis (assembly GCF_037993035.2). Lineage (NCBI taxonomy): Eukaryota > Metazoa > Chordata > Mammalia > Primates > Cercopithecidae > Macaca > Macaca fascicularis. The sequence continues at coordinate 78,882,350 of NC_088381.1, forward strand.
TCTCCCAGTTGCTGACTGCACCTGTTCAATAGACTCTTTTTGTTGAGTTTCACTGAAGCCAAGATAAATGTGCTTCTTTGTTACTATCATCTCATTACATATCAGACAGAATTCTCCAAGCCCCTTTGAACATGAACATCTGGAATATAGCCTACTTTCCATGCCTGGAGAGGAGACTTTGAGGATACAGATCCCTCTAACTCCAGGCATTTGAGGACCCAACTACATCTCTCTTTGCACCCTCTCTTCTTGCTTAAATCTAAATAAGCCTCTTGGTCAAAAGCAGAGCCATAGTGTATCAGCACCAAGTTCCTGACTAAGAGAAGGCCGTTTTACTAATTCACAGAGCTCACTTAATGATGAGGCTGGTGTTAGCCCTTCCAAAGGACATAAAGCATGGAAACATTTTCCCCTTCACTTGGTTACCTCCTGACAACCCACAGACCCAAACAGTTCACTAGTCTGCCACTTCTCTGACTCTACAGGATGGGTTGGGTATCCTCAGTAAACTCAGTCTTTCTCTCATCATAGCATTTAACTCTCTGTCTTGTGGCTCTCTCTTATTTGTTCCTCCCCAGCTAGACTCCCAACTCCAGGAGAAAATGGATTTTATATTCTTCATTCAACATGCTACCCATGCCCCTTGCACTGAATCTGACATATAGTAGGTGCTCATTAAAGATCAGTTGAGTGAATGAATTATTGTGAATTATTGAGTTACAAAGTACTAGTTAATGATTTATATCTCTAGTGGTAATAATAAGTATGTATTTAGATTGGATTTATTTATTTTATTTATTTTATTTATTTTTTTTTGAGACAGAGTCTTGCTCTGTCGCCCAGGCTGGGGTGCAGTGGCCGGATCTCAGCTCACTGCAAGCTCCGCCTCCCGGGTTTAGACCATTCTCCTGCCTCAGCCTCCCGAGTAGCTGGGACTACAGGCGCCCACCACCTCGCCCGGCTAGTTTTTTGTATTTTTTAGTAGAGACGGGGTTTCACCGTGTTAGTCAGGATGGTCTCGATCTCCTGACCTCGTGATCCGCCCGTCTCAGCCTCCCAAAGTGCTGGGATTACAGGCTTGAGCCACCGCGCCCGGCCTGGATTTATTTTTGATTTTTAAACTTGTATTAAGTTTGGGAAGATAATTTTTTTTATTATACTTTAAGTTCTAGGGTACATGTGCACAACGTGCAGGTTTGTTACATATGTATACATGTGCCATGTTGGTGTGCTGCACCCATTAACTCGTCATTTACATTGGGAAGATAAATTTAACTCTCCTCTCAAAAATGTAAGTAACATTTGTTCTTTACCATCAGGAATAATAATATAAATGGGTTTCAATTCAGTTTGCAATTCAAATAATTGACCACCTGTCTATATCTGGTTGTAATTCTGAATTTGTCAACCATCTAGGTAAGCAGACTTTAATAATCCTTTAATGAGTCTTTAATTTGCTTTAAATAATGTGTTCTATTAAACTTATTCTATCATCCATTTTAAAAAGTTATTTAAATTTTGATGTAAATGTAATGTTTTTGCTTTATTTAAACATTCAACATTCAACATTTCACTGCCTAAAAACAAGTCTGACAGCAAGTGTCTATTTTTATTATTATCAAAAGGTTTCTTTTTACTTTTAAAATATTGAACTTAAATACCAAAATTGTAATTAAATTTGGCAAAGTGTACTTTTGTCTTGATGTCACATAATTTTATCTCCTCAAATTTCTAAAATTCCCCAAACTAAAACCCTAAGGTTTTCTTCCTCTACCAAACGTGACTGAGGTATAGAGTTTGAATCTCGGATTACAGTCTTTGTTCTTTGCAAAAGAACCACAGGTGCTATAGGTAGTCTCTTTGATCTGTTCAACTCACAGCCCCTACTTAGGCACCATAGAGGGAAATATTTGAGTTTTGTCCACATTGACTTCCCCTTGACAAACTCGTTCTCACATTATTTCCAGAGACAAATATTTTGAAAGTGAAGAACACAAGAGGTTACTAAATATTATTTTTCAAAGACTTCTAGTCACATGATATTTGCTTGGGTTACCTCTTCTTGGAGTCTATATAAAGAATGATGTTTACTCTTGAACACTCTTCAGTGCTGAGGTGCTGCTGGGCAAAGAAATATGCAGAAAAGAATGTAAACATGGTTGGGGCTTGCTTGGTTTTGTAGATGCAGAAGCTTTTGCTTGATTTAGGCAAGTCAGAACACTGACAAGTAGAGAATGAGAAACACATAAGACTTTAAAGGCAAAAATGGTCTTACTTCATGAAAATCAAAAGAGTAAAACATAATGAACATCTTCCTTAGCCCAGATTTTACACCAGGTCTGAGTTGATTGCTCACTACAACTTATGAGTACAGCTACAACATTTTCTACTGGTCTAAAATAACTGAGAATTATTTAATTTACCTTATCCGACAAGCATGAAATGATAGGCCTAGTGAATCAGAGTTTTAAATCATTTAAGTATAATTTGTAACTGTCAGAAATATAAGTTAACCATTCAGCCCCTCTCCCTGAAAATGTTATTGGATGAAGTTAAACTTGAATAGTTTCCAGTAACTGAATTGTCCCAGATTTAGTTCAATTAACACTGCAAGTGTTAAGTGCTTATAAACTTTTACCTAAGATTTTTCTAAGGTGGTATGTGCATTTTGCTGCCTTCCTTACACACAGCATTTAAAACATAAACTTAACCTTTTGTGACAATTCAAGTCTAAATTGGTATCGTTCTACTGAAAGCAGTATGTTAAGAGCTCAAACAGTTTAGGCTCAGAGATTTCTCGGCTGTGTGATAGTTGACAAATTATTTAATTTCTCAATCCTCTGCTTTCCTCTTAGTAAAATGAGAAATACACTTACTTGCCTGACTGCCAAAATGTTTGTGAGGGCAGTGAGGCAACACATGTGATGGAAATGTACAAACAAGAAAGTATTTTGCAGATATGAGAGCAGGGAAGTATGGGGAGGAGCAGTTAGATGGAAAACTTTATTACAGATAATATTTTGACAAAATTTTCAACTGTTTTTCAACTCTCATTGCTTTATGTAGGATTGTTTTCTTGATAATGTTACATTAATTTGGTTTAAAAATTATGCCTTTAACTAAAAGAAACTTTTCCATATGTTATTATAGTTTTTCTCATTTGTCAACAAAAATATTTGTGTTTTTATTGTCTTCTTATAATTTTTTTCAAAGAACTCTTAACCTAATAAAAATAATATATAATTCTCCAGAGATTTCTGTGCGCTAGGTACTATTTTCATCCCCGTATTATAGATGAGGGAACTGAGGTACACAGCCATTAGGTAGCAAAAGTAATTTTCTCAAGAGTAGACAATAAAGATGAGCTTCAAGTCAAGCAGCCTGCCTCAGAGCCTGTGCACTTCACCCCTAAACCATCTAACAATTCAAAATTCTGCCATTATCTTTATCATTTCCTTCATCCTGCTCTCCTTACATTTACTTTGTAGGTTTGATGAAGCACTTGTGATGATTACCTAATTCATTGCATTTCATTCTGTCATGATAAGAATGAAAGCATTTAAGAATGTAACTTATCCTCTAAATGTATCTCATTGCTGTTATTTTCTAAATAACATTTATAAAAATTTATAATCACCTGAATGTATCTCATTGCTGTTATTTTCTAAATAACATAAAAATTTATAATCACTATCTTCTTTTATTCAGATCAAGAATATCTATTAAATCATTAAATAAAATTTGTTGAACAGTTTTTACAATTCTTCAGATTTTATCTACAATTAAAACCAAATTATTTAAATTGTGCAAGATCATTATCAGTGAACATGGATAATTTGATTTCTTCTTTTCCAATTTGGATGCCTTTTATTTCCTTCATTTGTCTGATTGTTCTGGTGAGGATTCTAGTACTATGTTGAAAAAGAATGGTGAAAAATAAGCATCCTTATCTTGTTCCAGTTCTCAAAGGGAATGCTTTCAACTTTTCCCCATTAAGTGTAATATTGGCTGTGGATTTATTGTATATTGCCTTTATTATATTGAGATATGTTTCTTCTATACCTAGTTTGTTGAGGATTTTTATCATGAAGGATGCTAAATTTTATTGAATGGTGATTTCTGCATATATCAAAATGATCATATGGTATTTGTCCTTAATTCTGTTTATGTAATGTATCACATTTATTAATTTGCATATGTTGAACAATCCTTACATCCCTGGGATAAATCCCACATGATCACGGTGTATTATATTTTTGATATGCTGTTGGATTTAATTTGCTAGTATTTGGATGAGGATTTTGGGTCTATGTTCGTCAGGGGTATTGATCTGTAGTTCTGTAGTTTTTTTTGTGTTGTGTCCTTGTCTGGGCTTGGTGTCAGGGTGATACCAGTCTTGTAGAATGAGATAGGGAGAATTCTCTCTCTTCAATTTTTTGAATAGTTTCAGAAGGATTGGTATCACCTCTTATCTGTTTGTTTTGTAGAATTCAGCTGTGAATCCATCTAGTCCTGGGTTTTTATTTTGTCGGGAGTTTTTTTATTACTAATTCAATCTTGCTACTCAATATTGGTCTGTTCAGTTTTATTTCTTTCTGCTTCAATCTCAGGAGGTTGTCTGTTTCCAGGAATGTATCCATTTCTGCTAGGTTTTCTAGCTTGTGAACACATAGTTGTTCATAGTAGTCTCTGATGATCTTTTGTATTTCTGTGGTATCAGTTGTAATATTACCTTTTTCATCTCTGATTGTGTTTACTGGATCTTCTCTTTTCTTTTCTTGGTTAGTCTGGCTAGTGGTTTATCAATTTTGTTTATCTTTTTTAATGACCTCAACTTTTTGTTTCATCCATCTTTTCTATTGTTTTATAAATCTCTATTTCATTTAGTCCTGATCTGATCTTTGTCATTTCTTTTATTCTGCTAATTTTGGATTTGGTTTGTTCTTGTTTTCTAGATTCTTGAGGTTCAACATTAAGTTGTCAATTTGTGATCTTTCTACTTTCATGATGTAGGTATTGAATGGCATGAACTAACCTCTTAACACTGCTTTTGCTATATCTCACAGGTCTGAGTATGTTAAGATTTCATTTTCATTCATTTTAGACGTTTTTAAAGTTTCCATCTTAATGATCTTATATCTAGAAAACCCTAAAGACTCTGCCAAAAAAAAAAAAATCCTTAGATTTCATAAATGAATTCAGTAAAGTTTCAACATACAAAATCAATGTAGAGAAATCAGTAGCATTTTAATACACCAATAACAATCTAGTTGAGGACCAACTCAACAAGGCAATCCCATTTATAATAGCTACAAAAAAATAGAATGTATTAACCAAGGATGCAAAAGATCTCTACAAGCAGCACTCCAAAACACTGATGAAAGAAGTTGTAGATGACACAAACTAATGGAAAAAGATCACATATTCATAAATTGGAAGAATCCATATCATTAAGATGACCATACTGCCCAAAGCAATCTAAAGATTTGACATAATTTCTATTGAATTACCAACATAATTTTCAAAGAATTAGAAAAAAATTCTAAAATTCATGTAAGACCAAAACAAAGCATGAACAACAAAAGCAATTCAAAGAAGAAAAAAAGTTCAAGGTATCCTGTTACCTGACTTCAAATTATACCACAAGGCTATGGTAGCCAAAACAGTATTGGTATAAAAATAGAAACATATATCAGTGGAACAGACTAGGGAACCAGAAATAAAGCCACATACCTACAACCAACTGGTCTTTGACAAAGTAAACAAAAATATACGCTGGAGAAAGGACATCTTATTCAATAAATGGTGCTGGGATAATTGGATAGCCACATACAGAAGAATGAAACTGGACTTGTACTTCTCACTATACACAAAAAATAATTCAAGATGGATTAAAGACCTAAAAGTAACACATGAAACTATAAAGACCATAGAAGAAAACCTAGGAAAAAACTCTTCTGGACATTGACCTAAGCAAATAATTTATTCAAAAGGAAACACAATAAAAAAAAAATAAACAGATGAGACTTAATTAAGCTAAAAAACTTCTGCGGAGCAAAATAAAAGAAATAATCAACAGAACAAACAATGTACAGATGAGGACAAATATTTACAAACTAAGCATCCAACAAAGGGCTAATATCCAGGATCTACAAAGAACTCAAACAACTCAGCAAAAAAACTCAAATAACTCCATGCAAATGTGGACAAAAGACATTAAGAGACATTTTTCAAGGAAAGACAGAAAAACGGCCAACAAACATATGAAAAAATGCTGAACATTACTAATCATCAGGGAAATGCAAATTAAAACCATAATGAGATATCATCTTACACCAGTCAGAAAGGCCACTACTAAAAGTCAAAAAACAATAGATGTTAGCAAGAATATGGAGAAAAGAAAACTCTTATACGCTGTTGGTGGAAATGGAAATTACTACAACCTTAATGGAAAACAGTACAGAAATTTCTCAAATAACTAAAAATAGAACTACCATTTGACCCAACAATTACACTACTGGCATCTACCCAAGAGAAAGAAATCACTACATCAAAAAGATACCTGCATGCATATATTTATTGCAGCACTATTCACAATAGCAAAGTCATGAAATTAGACTAAGTGTCAATCAGTGGTTGACTGGATAAAGATAAAGAAAGTGTGTTATATATACATCAAGGAATACTATTCAGTCAGGAATAAGAATGAAATCATGTCTTTTGCAGCAACATGTTTGGACATGGTGGCCATGATCTTAATTGAAATAACTCAGAAACACAGAGTGAAATGCTGCACGTTCTCACTTTTAAGTGGAAGCTAAACAATGGGTGCAAATGGACCTACAGGGTGGAATAATAGACCTTGGAGACTCAGAAAGGTGGGACATTTGAAAAATTATCTACTGGGTACAATGTTCACTATTTGAGTTATGGGTACACTAAAAGCCCAGACTTCACCACTACACAATATATGCATGTAAGAAATCTGCACTTATATCCCAATATATATATAAATAAGAAAGTAAAAGGTCAGGCGTAGTGGCTTATGCCCATAATCCCAGCACTTTGGGAGGCTGAGGCAGGAGGATCACTTGAGGTCAGGAGGTCAAGACCAGCCTGGTCAACACGGTGAAACTCTGTCTCTACTAAAAATACAAAAAAATTAGCCGGGCCTGGTAGCGCATGCCTGTAGTCCCAGCTACTTGAGAGGCTGAGGCAGGAGAATTGCTTGAACCTGGCAGGTGGAGGTTGCAGTGAGCTGAGATCGTGCCACTGCACTCCAGCCTGGGTGACAGAGTGAGACCCTGTCTCAAAAAAATAAATTAAATTAAATACATTAAATTAAATAAAACATAGGTAAATTAAAACAAATGAGAAATGTTGAAAACATAACAATAAGTGGATACTCCACGTAAGTGAAGGCTTAAAAAAAATGAAAGGAAGAAAGAATCTCAACACTATTATCAGATAAGAAAAAGTAAACCATACAAGTACGTTTTATAATGATAAACTATTTAATATATAGCACAAGTATGTTGAACATGAGTCTTTAAGTACCAAGTTACAAGAACATCACAATACCTGAGACAATGTCTATAGGATATAAATAAAAGGAGAAATAGAAAAAGCACTTGCTATGAAAGAGAAATAACACAATTATAGTGCATAGCAAACCGACAATATAATATTTTTCTATGTATCCATGGAAAATTTATAAAAACTGACCATATTAGGGAACAGAAAATTATTAAAAGGAGAACCACGGAACAAATTATCCAAGTAATATAAAATTTGAATACAATTTTTTAAATGCAACAAAATATTTTGAACCATTAATTTTAAAAATTGATTTTTATCTCAGGTAATAAGAAATAAGAATGTTAAACCTCAAATTCCAAAATATCACGAAAATAAAAATGACAACACCAGAATATGACTAAAGCTGTGTGGAGAGGCAAATTTTTATTAGACACTGACATTATTGAATAAGAATGTGAAAAAGTAAATGAACTAAATATCCAGCTCAAAAAGAAAAAGACAAAAAATAAATATAAGAAAAGGAGAAGGAAAAATCTAAGATTGGGGTACATAATAAATTAGATTTTAAAAAGTAAAAAGAAGAAATCAATCCTAGAGCTGGCTCTATTTTTATTTATGTATTTTTCAGAGACAGGGTTTTGCTCTGTCACTCAGGCTAGAGTGCAGTGGTACAATCATCTCTTACTGTAGCCTTGACCTCCTGGATTCAAGGGGTAATCCTGCCTCAGCCTCCCAAGTAGCTGGGACTACAGGGCATGCCACCATACCTGGCTAATTTATTTTTATTTTTATTATTTTAGAGACAGGATCATGCTATGTTGCCCAAACTAGTCTTGAACTCCTCCTGCCTTGGCCTCTCAAAGCACTGGGATTGCAGGTGTGAGCCACCATGCCCAGCTTGGTTCTATCTTTAGAACCAGATCAATTACCGACAAATCTAACTTGGAAAGAAAATCTGCAATACAAATATAACACATACATGTATATATTCAGCAGTACGCATAAAAAAACAGCCACTAAACATAGATGATGTAGATCAAGTCTTTGTTTATTAAAATTGACTCAAAAGAGATAGAGATCTAAGTAGCATTTCTCAATCCTGGCTGCACATTAGAATTATGGAAGTAGGAGGAGGTTCATTTAAAAACAAAAGCTTAACCAAACTAAACTAGTGTACGCACATGCCCCCAGATATTCTAATTTAACTGTTTATGTTGAGCTTCAGCATAAGCATTTTTGAAATAAATCTCTAAGTGATTGCAATATGCCCCAAAGCTTAAGATGACTTCTATAAGAAATTTCTTTAAAAAATTAAGAAAGCTGTCTAAGAGCTTTATCTCCTAAAAAGCACCAGGCCCACTGATACAAATTCCTTTCACATTATTAAAGAAAAGGTTATGCTGATGCCATTTTAAATGTTTCATTGTAAAAGAAAAAACATCCAAAATCATTTTTGTAAGGCCAGCATAATAATCACACCAAATCACAGAAGGTCTGTATAAAAACTGAAGAAATAAAACTTGGTGCAGTCTCATATCCTATCAAAGTATTGAGCAGAACATTATACGAAAAATATGCTACCATGAAGAAAAGTTTGTACCAAGATGCAAGAATAGATTCTTAACAGGAAATCTCTTAAAAGAAGTCACCATATTGAAAGTTCAAGAAAAAGTCATAAATAAATCAACAGACATCAAGATGGCATTTAATGAGTTATGGTCATGCACAATTTAAAATTAAATTAATCATTTTATTTCTATAGAGATAGGTGAACACTTACTCAACATGTTAAAAATATTATACATATTAAACCAAAGCCAGCCTTATGTTTAATTGTGAAATATCAGAAGTATTTACATTACAGATACAAACTAGGTGAGGATTTCATCTAACACTACCAGTAAATGGTAGGGCTCCAATCTGAACACTGATCTGTTCTGTCTATTGTGGATAATGATTTCCAAGAAGAATCAAATCAATATATCAATCAATTCATTAATGATACCATTTTGTGAAAAGACAGATTAAAAACCAGTATTATATGCTTTGTAACAAAACCCCAAAACTATGAAAACTTAGATTTGCATATTTATCTCATATTGATGTGTTTTTTATATGCACAGAAAAAAATCTGAAAAATCACACACAAACTTGTTACCATGATGAGAGAGGGGGAGCACTGCAAAGGAATATTAATTACTTTTTATTGTTTGTAAAGTATTTACATATTCTCTGAGATCCCCCCACTTCCTGTCCTCAAGGGACGTGTATTACTTTCATAATCAGGAAAAATGACAAATTTCCAATACAGACAATAAATTAAATGAGTCACATAGAAATATTAAGGCAATTATTACTTATGAAAATATTTCTATGGCACAAGTAGAAGCATGATTCCCCCAACAGTAAAGCCAAGGAAAATAATCTAAGGAGATGTTTTAATACTATTTTAAAATTCAAATAGTGGATACTTCTTTTGTAGACTCCTTTGAATAAAATAATACATTCATTAAAATCTGTGTTATCTTATGGTGATGAATGTTTGAGAGATTATTTAAACGTACTTTTCCCGGGATAAAACCAAAGGCAAACTGTTGCTGTCCTGGCCCCCAGTCATCCCCTTCTGACCCCTTCCAGCCCAACTTCTGGTCTTCCTAACTCTTCCAGGAACACAGGAGCTGCTAGCTGGCAGGCTGAGGTTGAATTTGGCTCACAGTCGTATTTTGTTTGTCCTGCTGTAAATTACTGGTGTTAGTTGCCAATATTGGAGATTTGGGAGACTCCACAAGAAAATATCCAGTCTTCTTAAAAATCTGGAGACTCTGGTAGGGCTGACCCGTAGTCTTGCTTGGGAATAGTCAGAGCCCTGGGCAAGAGCTGCTGGCTGCTTTACAGGAGGCCTCCAGCTCGTGGTATCGGGGTCCCCTGATGGACCGCACCCTGGGGGAATGGATTTGTGCCTTACAAATCGTTACAAACCTTACAAACCTTTCAAAGCCTGCATCTAGCCCTCATCTGAAGTCATTAACCATTGACAAAGATGGATTGTGTCATCCTATTTATGGAAATTTTTCATTTTATGAGAAAGCAAACCTGTAAAAACATTTCTGCTCACATTTCAGGTACTAACCTGTCAAGAGACATACTATTTTACCTGAAACAACACAAATCCCATAGTGGATGTGATCTTTTAAACAGTCACCTTTAGCAAATTCTGAGAAAGTAAAGCTTGCTTTTAAATCAACTTGGGTTATGAGGCTTTTTCAACTAGAAAAAACAGTCTTTAAGTAGTTTTTGGAGCCGGCTAGTCAATTCAGAACACCGTGCAATGCTGTCACCTGGTGGTTAAATCCATGAACTAGCCCCAGCACCATTTCATGAAATTATGTTGCCATCTTGTGGGCTATTCTAAGACTGCATGAAGTGTACCAAAGAGCTCAAAGGCCCGAAACTTCTATGGAAATATCCACCAAATGGTTCACATGCGACTGCTAACAGTGGCTAATTATCTATGGATAGCTGCAACATTACCAGTTCAATGTCTATGATGTCATAGAATCTTGGTGCTACAAACAAATGCAGATTTTTACCCAAGAGAGTTGAGAACCAGTTATCTTCGAGAATAAGAGAACGCAGTCATGCATCTGAAATGGTTTGGGTTAATGATTCTCAAATGTTTTTTCCTGGCGACTTGAGAATCAACGGAGGTGCTTGTCAGAAACCCGTGTCTTGGATTCCAGCTCAGAAATTCTGATTAAGTGTGTCTCGGGATGATCTCCAATATCTGTATTTTTAAGAACCCATTTGGTGACTTGGTGAGCACTCTGATTCATGAACCTGGGTAACATGCCAGCCAGTGGCACTAGATTATATTCATTTGTGTGTTCAAAATTTGCTGAGTGTTTAGGTGCAGTGTGCTGAGTTAGTTTTGATTTCAAATTAAACAGCTCTCATTGCTTCAAGATGTGCACTCTTAAATGAGGAGACACAAGCATGCAATTAAAGTAAGAAAGGCAACTTAGATTATGAGAGAGTGTCCAAAGGGTAGCAGAAGAGGGATCTCCACAAGTTTTCTCCAGTGAGAACACAGTGGCTTTCAAGGGACATGCAGTTGACCCTTGACAACACAGGTTTGAATTACATGGATCCACTTATCTGTGGATTTTCTTTTCACCTCTGCTACTCCTGAGACAATAAAACCAACCCCTCCTCTTCTTCCTCCTCCTCAGCCTACTCAATATGAAAATGAAGAGGATAATTTTTATAATGATCCACATCCACTTCCACTTACCATGAACAGCAAATATATTTTCTCTTCCTTATGATTGTCTTAATAACATTTTTTTCCTCTCACATACTTTATTGTAAGAATACAGTATATAACACATATACAAAATATTTGTTAATCAACTGTTTATGTTATTGGAAAGGCTTTTGGTCAACAGTATTTACGTTTTTGAGGAATCAAAAATTATATGCAGATTTTCAACTGCAAGGGGTTCGGTGCCCCTAAACCCCTGCATTGTTCAAGAGTCAACAGTATATAAAGATCCAGGTACTTGCAAGGCAGACATGTGGGAATGGAAGGCAAATATCATTCTAAGTAAAGAAAATAAATGCAAAATGGTACCAAGGGATGCAGGAGCATGTTATTTCTGAGAATCTATAGGGACTACTATGTTTTTGGTGAACAAAAATGGAAACAGCCCAAAGGAGCAAGGAACCACATCCACAGGCTTGTAGACTTTGCCAAAAAGTGGACATTTCATCATGTAAAGGAGCCACAGGGCATTTGCACAGAGAGAGACAATATCCAACTTGTGTTTAAAATGAGTACAAACATATCTTGTTCTATTGGACATCGCTTTATTTTGCTTCGCAGATATTGTGTGTATGTGTGTGTGTGTTTTACAAATTAAAGGTTTGTTGGAACCCTCTATTGAGAAAGTTCATTGGCACCATTTTCTAATAGCGTTTGCCCACTTCATGTCTTTGTGTCATATTTTGGCAATTCTCACAATATTTCAACCTTCTTCATTATTATTGTATCCATTATGGTGATCTATGATCAATGACTTTTGATGTTACTATTGCAGTTGTTTTTAGGTGCCACGAACCAGGCCTATATAAGACAGCAAAGGTGAATGATGAATGGTGTGCATATTATAATGGGGGTTGTTGCCCCTTCTGTCTCCCTCTTCCCAGGCAGGTGTCCTACTTCCTTGAGATATAACAATATTGGAATTAGGCCAATTAAGTGTTCAAGCGAAAGGAAGAATACCACATCTCTATTTTCTTTTTCAGTTCTGGGGTACATGTGCAGGATGTGCAGGTTTGTTACATAGGTAAATGTGTGCCATGGTGGTTTGCTGCACCTATCAACCCATCACCTAGGTATTAAGCCAGGCATCCATTAGCTCTTTTTCTTAATGCCCTTCCTACCCCCTACCCTCCCCTGACAGGCCCCAGTAAGTGTTGTTCCCCTCTCTGTGTCCATGTGTTCTCATTGCTTAGCTCTCTCTTAAAAGTGAGAACATGTGGTGTTTGGTTTTCTGTCCCTGTATTAGTTTGCTGAGGATAATAGCTTCCAGCTCCATCCATGTCCCTGTAAAGGACATGATCTTTCTATGGCTGCATAGTATTCCATGAATTGATTAAGCTTACTAAGGAAGGCATGTCAAAAGCAAAGACAGGCCAAATGATAGGTCTCTTGTGCCAAACAGTTAGCCAAGTTGTGAACGCAAAGAAAAGTTACTGGAGGAAATGAATAGTGCTATTCCAGTGAACACAGGAATGATAAAAAGGAAAACAGCCTTATTGCTGATATGGAAAACAAGCAGTCAGAGAAGTAAGAAGAAAACAGAACCGATGAAGTGGGAAGAGGACTTTAGAGAAGCAGGGGTTGCCAACAGCATCAAATGTTTCAGAGTAGTCTACTCAGATGAAGGAAGTGTTTGTAAGATTGCAGAGGTAACACCACAGTTTAGCAAGAGCAGTTGTTAGTGGTGTTACTGGAAAGGGGTCCTGATCTAGACGGCAACAGGGGGTTCTTGGACCTTGCTCATGAAAGAATTCCGGGGAGTTCATAAAGAGAAAGCAAGTTTATTAGGAAACAAAAAAAAAATAAAAGAATGGCTACTCTATAAACAGAGCAGCCCTGAAGGCTGCTGGCTGGCTATTTTTATGGTTATTTCTTGACTGTATGCTAAACAAGGGGTGGCTTATTCATGAGTTTCCCGGAAAGGGGTGGGCAATTTCTGGAACTGAGGGTTCCTCCCCTTTTAAGACCATTTAGGGTAAGGTCCAAACATTGCCATGACATTTGTAACCTGTCATGGCGCTGGTGGGAGTGTCTTTTAGCATGCTAATGTATTATAATTAGCATATAATGAGCAGTGAAGACAACCAGAGGTCACTTTCGTCACCATCTTTGCTTTGGTGGGCTTTGGCTGGCTTCTTTACTGCAAGCTGTTTTATTAGCAAGGTTTGATAAAAGTGACCTATATCTTGTGTTGACCTCCTATCTCATTCTGTGACTAAGACTGCCTAACTACCTAGGAATGCAGTCCAGTAGGTCTCAGCCTCATTTTACCCAGCCCCTATTCAAGATGGAGTCACTCTGGTTCAAAAGCCTCTGACGGTGGCCGAATAAATAAGATAAAGAAATTGAGTACCAAACTAAGACTTCCAGAACACAAAAGCCAACAGCCAATATTTAGTTTTTAGATCCTCACTCCAGTATCAGACCCTATTGTCTACTCCCTCCTCCTTCATGGAAAAGAGATGAAAAGTTCAGAAAGGCAAATGAGGCAAAAAGAGAAGAGGCAAAGAGGAAAACCAGTGCAGAATAGTTTATAAAAAGGCCATAAAGTTAAAGGTTTCATGGCTTGAGCATTTTGTATGTGTGTGTGAAATACACACTAGAAGCACAACTAGATGCTCAGGGTGGGTGGGAGGAAGAGATGTAAGTTTCAAGATAGCAATTGAAGGGCTCTGAAAGGGAACACGACAAGGGTTGTGGCTTTTTAGGGTATTGAAACAGCCTTTGCAAAAGTTATATTAGTGAGAAAATTATAACAGTAAGCTAAGCTAACCCACCCTTCATCTTGCCTTTTCCTTAACTGTTCCTGGGCTACAGGGCCAAGCTAACTTTGAAAGACATTTAGGCTAGAGTTTAAATGATAACAGGCCTTGCCCAAAACTCAACTGCTTTTGTAAAACTAATAGGAGGCCTCCAGGCTGAGGGGAGGAGAGGAGCCTGGGTCCTGCTAAAATGCAGACATTATTCAGAGGTTATAAGATATGCAACTTCCTTCAATTACTCCTGTAAATAACACCGCTATTGTAGATTGGCCTTTTGAGATATCTTTCCAGATTTTTTGCATGTCTGACCCCCATGATTCCACCTGGACCCAATAGCTGCACCTGGACTGACAACCCCACTCCTGTGGCCTCACCCAGAAGAAATTCAGCCTGCAGGAAGACAGCATCAACCCCCTATGATTTCATCTCTGCCTCAGCCAATCAGCAGTAAGCACCTGTTACCTGGCCATTCCCACCCCTTCTCCCAAACTGCCATTAAAAAACCTCTAACCTACAAGCTTTGAACAACATGATTAGAGTACGAACTCTATCTCCCATGTGGCGTGGATGGCCTTGTGTCTATTAAACTCTTTCTCCACTAAAATGCCATGGTCGGTCTTTATGCACCCTGGGGCAGTTACAGTATCAATCTGCACCAAGTTAATTTGCATAGTAGTGTTAAAAAGCCCAAGCATTTTTTCTAGAAGAGGTAGGCTATTAACAAAATGGGTACTGAGCAATTAAGAGAATCCTGCTCAGTACTATGATCTTGGTCTTCACCCAGCTATAAAGAATCTCTATGACCTTGACTATCTCTTGAACTTCATTTCGTTATCTGTAAATTGAAGGTTTAGAACCAAAAGCTTCCTTGGCTCCTTGTCAGCTCTAGCAAGCCTATATCTATAACTTTCTCAAAATCACACAGACATCTCAAGCTGTCTTCCCTCTCCCCCAGATAATTACTATAGCTATTAATAGATATAGAGGACCCTAACTAATTTGACAACCCTTTGAGGGAGGTACTATTATGATCTCACTTTATAGATAAAGAAAGCAAGGCTCATAAAGGTTATGAAAATTGCTCAAGTATACACAACCAAAAAGTGGTAGAGCAAGGTTTTAAACCCAAGATAGTATGACTCCCAAGTACAGGTTTTTAACCATTGGTCTACACTACTTTCTTCTAGAAATGATGAAAGATGCCAAATAAAATGTTCAGAAGATCCTTTAAGTATTTGAGAATTTCATTCAGTTTGGAAATTGTTTCTCCAACGAATCCCACACCTCAAGTCTTGGTTTTAACACAGATCCAAGCTGAGGTCCCCAAATTTCTTAAAAATTAAGCCAGAGAAATTTAATGAATGGTTTTGTGCTTTCTCTAAGTTGACACAAACCTCCAGGGACCTATCATCATAGTTGAACTCCTGTAGTTGGAAATATAATAAAGAACGAACATCTGCATCTGTTCCTAGTTAAAATCTTTCCTGTTATATCTACTTCCTGGAATGTGGCTGCAATTTCCTAAATGACTCAGTTGAGTTGTATAATTTTTAGTTTCTTGGTAGATTCTCCTTCTCTGCCTCACTCCAAATCATGCTGGAGTGAGGCGTGATCAAGGAAAAATACAGGTATTCAAAAAGACCCCTTGAGATCATTCATGATAAAACCAGTAGCCCTCAAGCAGAAAGCTTTCCAAGTCCTCCAGAACATAGTGTGACACTGGCCAAATAACCATTTGTACTAACCAAGTAGTATGCAAATGGAATTATAAGAGCTCGACTGGTCCCTCTGTCTGGGAACTTAACAGCTCCATCTTTGCCTATAGAGAGTTGTTGTGTCCTTTTCAGTACATCTCAAATGCTATCTTCTATGGGAAGTCTTTGCAGGTACTCTGAAACAATTGAATCTCCTATTGAGCCCCTGTATCACTTACTTGTAAACATCCATTATGATGCTTATCACTATTTGTGTCTGTGTCTTCTATTTATGAATAGGGTTTCATTTTCAAGAAGCATAAGGCAGGTTGGGACATTATCAGTCTGCAGGCCAGCTGCCAACTTGCCACCTGAGTCTACCTGCCACCTCTACACACTGAGCTAGGTCACCACATTCTAGACTCTGGTTCTTAGCCTCAGAGGCCCAGGAAATGAATTTTCTAAGTACTCTAGACCACATAGTTCTTAAGGATGCTTTCTGATGACAGTCAATTCCACCAAGTTTTAAAAGGTGAGCAGAATGGCAAGTTATTAATAAATTATACACTGGCATGCTCAGACACTAGTATGCTCAGAAGTCTGCATGAATCAAGAGTAGAGATGGGAATTACTAGGTAAATTAACAAAATGTATTACTAGCATTAGCAAAGGCTCCTCAAATTGATCCATCTCTACTCTAGGGCCTTATCTGTCAGAGGCAGAGAAGACCCTTCTGTGGGCGGAGTTAGGAAGTCAGTGTTGTTGAACTTCCTTGTCTGTGCTGGCCATCTTTCTTCTGTCCATGTGGTCTTTCTCCCAACAGAAGATTATACAGTGGATCAGGGCATTACTTTCTATATTATCACCTGTCTCCTTTGCTAACGTATCATACTGATTCAGTGTCAAATGTTCTCAAACTCTTTGCCCCTTTGGTCCTGAATGATCTCTTGGTTTCCTCCTACAGCTGGTGTGAATCCCATCCATTGGGTGAGGATTTTACTAGTGTGACTCTCAGAGGACCCATAAGGTAAGGTCTCCACACTGTAAGTTTTCCTAAGAGCAAACAGGGTCTTACTTCTTTCTGGGTTCATACCATAGTGCCTTGCTCAGAGTAAGCTCTCAAATATTCGAATTGACTTTAATTTGCCCATTCAGCTTTTTTATTTCATTCATGAAGTAACTAACCTGGCAGAAATTGCATGATATTGCAGAATGTTGGTGCCACTACTAAACTGATACTATAGTAAATAATACGTTTAACTCATCATTTAGTTTGCTGTCTTCAAACAAAATGACTGCTGATTATTTTCAAAATGAGGAAAAAAATTGCTGTGGTCACACTGGGCAAGTGATGCTGTTATTGAATCATCAATTCTAAGAGAGTGGTTTTCAAAGTAGGGTTCCCTAGAACGGCAGCATTCGTTTCACCTTGGAACCAGTTAGAAATGCAAAATCCTAAGTCCGTTTTCAGAATTAATAAATCAGGATCTCTGGGAGCAGGGGTTCAGAAATCTATGGTTTAACAAGCCCTCCAGGTGATGCAGATACACGCTCAAATTGGAGAGCCACTGCCCTAATTTGTTCAGCACCTCACACATGATTTCGATGGCTCTCACCTGCCGGTAAGTAGGCACTTTAAATCTAAAGCCAGCTGAGCCCTATCACATGTCAGATGACAAGCAACCTTTATTAAGTCCCTATGATATGCCAGTCAGTTGACATGTATTTAGTAAAATGCTGCATGCAAGAGTCACATTAAATTAAAACAACATTTGGTTGATCCCGTAAATAAAGACAGCCCTGGTTATCACCTACTGGGAAGTATCCTGAGCCAAAACAGCATTGGAATGATTAAGTCATTAAGAACAAACCTGTTTGCCAGTTATAAATCCCAATTTTAAAAACGTCAGAAAAGAGAAGTGATGGCAAAAGTATCACCAATTCTTCATAATGAGGTTAAGCATCCCAGGGTTAGAGATGAGAATCCATTTGTGGTTGAGCCTGGGAGGGACAATCAAGGACACATATTCTGGGCATCAGACTTTTACTAGCCTTGCTAAATTACAGCTCGTCCCAGTAGTGAGGGGATAGTGGAAGATCTGCAAACCACACCTATGAGAAATGAGGAGAAGAGTGAATCACTCGGGCTCACATGTGCAGTGCAGAAAGAACAAGAACTGAGGATTCTAGTCACGTCCTTGCAATGCTTCTCAGATGCCATCTGCTTCTTTTTTTTTTTTAAGCTGTCATTTAGTCTGGAGTGCAAAGGCACGATCTCGGCTTACTGCAACCTCCAACTGTTGGGTTCAAGCAATTTCCCTGCCTCAGCCTCCCAAGTAGTTGGGATTACAGGCACGTGCCACCATACCTGGCTAACTTTTGTATATTTAGTAGAGATGGGGTTTCGCCATGTTGGCCAGGCTGGTCTCAAACTCCTGACCTCAGGTGATCTGCCCGCCTCGGCCTCCCAAAGTGCTGGGATTATAGGTGTGAGCCACCGCACCCAGTCCTGCTGCTGCTTTGAATGACATTTTATAACCTTCTGTGGTGATAAGTAGCAAAAAAAATATCTTCTGGGCCAGATGCAGCACAGAAAACATTTTTCTGCAATTACTGTTTGCCCAGAACAATCCTGTTTCATTTTATTTTACTTTTTATTTTTTATTTTTGATGGAGGGGGTATATGTGCAGGTTTGTTACATGGATATAATGCATAATGGTGAGATTTGGGCTTGGTGTGTACCCATCACCCAAATAGTTCACACATACCCAGCAGGTAATTTTGTTTTTTTTGTTTGTTTGTTTGTTTTTTGTTGTTTTTTTGAGAAGGAGTCTCGCTCTGTCAGCCAGGCTGGAGTACAGTGATTGATCTCAACTCACTGCAACCTGTGCCTCCCAGGTTCAAGCAATTCTCCTGCCTCAGCCTCCTGAGTAGCTGGGATTACAGGTGCGCGCCACCATGCCTGGCAGGTAATTTTTTAACCCTCAAACCCACCCCATACTCTGACTTTTGGAGTCCCTGGTATCTTGACCTTGATATTCATTTGTACCCATTATTAGCTCTCACATAAGAGGAAGAACAAGCTGTATTTGATTTTCTGCTTCTGTATTATTCTAATTAGGATAATGACCTCCAGCTCCATCCGGGTTGCTCCAAAGAACATGATTTCATTCATTTTTATAACTGAGTAGTATTCCATAGTGTATATATACCATGTTTTCTGTATCCATTCATTCATTGATGGACACAGTTTGATTCCATGACTTTGCTATTGTGGATAGTGCTGCAATAAACATATGAGTGCAGGCAATTTTTGTTTGTTTGTTTGTTTTAATGAGACAGAGTTTAGCTCTTGTTGCCCAGGCTGGAGTGCAATGTCTCAATCTCGGCTCACTGCAACCTCTGCCTCCCAGGTTCAAGCAATTCTCCTGACTCAGCCTCCCGCGTAGCTGGGATTACAGGCATGCACTACCATGCCTGGCTGATTTTGTATTTTTAGTAGACATGGGGTTTCTCCATGTTGGTCAGGCTGGTCTCGCACTCCTGACCTCAGGTGATCCGCCTGCCTCAGCCTTCCAAAGTGCTGGGATTACAGGTGTGAGCCACTGCGCCCGGCCGGTAAGTTTTTAATGTAATACTTTTTTTCCCTTTAGATAGATGCCCAGTAGTGGGATTGCTGGGTTGGATGGTAGGTCTATTTTTAGTTCTTTGAGAAATCTCCATACTCTTTTCCGTTAAGGTTGTACTAATTTCCATGCCTACTGACAGTGTGTAAGTGTTCCGTTTTCTCTGCATTCTTGCCAACATCTGTTATTTTTTGACGTTTTAATAATAGCTGTCTGATTTATGTAAGATGATTATCTCATTGTGGTTTTAATTTGCAATATCCAGATGATTAGTGAGGTCGAACATTTTTTTCATACTTATTTTGGCCACTTGTATGTTTTGAGAAATTGTTCATGTCTTTTACCCACTTGTTAATTTTTTTTTCTTGTTGTTTCAGTTCCTTGTAGATGCGGGATATTAGTCCTTTGTTGGAGGCATCATTCGCAAATATGTTCTCCCATTCTGTACTTTGTCTGTTTACTCTGTTGATTATTTATTTTTCTGTGTAGAAGCTTTAAGTTTAATTAAGCCCCATATGTCTGTTTGGGGTTTTGTTGCATTTGATTTTGAGGCCTTAGTCATAAATTTTTCACTTATGTCAATGTCCAGAAGAGTTTTTCCTAGGTTTTCTTATAGGACCTTTATACATTAAGGTCTTACATTAAAGTCTTTAATCTGCCTTGTGTTAATTTTTGTATATGGTGAGAAATAGGGATCCAATTTCATGTTTCTGCAAATGGCCAGCCAATTTTCCCAGTCCTGTTTATTGAACAGGTGTCCTCTTCCCTTTTATTTATTTATTTACTTATTTTTGGCAACTTTGTTGAAGATCAGCTGGTTGTGGGTATGTGGCTTTATTTTTGGGTGCTCTACTCCATTCCATTGGTTTATGTGTCTTTTTTAAAACATCAGTATAATGCTGTTTTTGTTTTTTGATAACTTTATTTTTAGCCTTGTAATATAATTTGAAGTCAGATAATGCGATGCCTCCAGCTTTGTTCTTTTTACTTAAAATTGCTTCAGCTATACAGTATCCTTTTTGGTTCTATATGAATTTAGGTTTTCTTTTTTCTAATTCTGCAAATAATTGTGTTGGTAATTTGATAGAAATTGTGTTGAATCTAAAGATTGCTATGGACAGTATGGTCATAATGATACTGATCTTCCAAATCATGAGCATGGGATGTTTTTCCATTTGTTTGTGTCATCTATGGTTTCTTTATTCAGTGTTTTGTAGTTCTCCTGGTAGAGATCTTCCACCTCCTTGGTTAAATGTATTCCTAGGTATGTTTTGTGTGTGTGTGTGTGTGTGTGTGTGTTTGTGTGTGTGGCTATTGTAATGGGATTGAACTTTTGATTTGGTTCTCAGCTTGAATGTTATTGGTGTATAGAAATGCTACTGATTTTGTATGTAAATTTTGTATCCTGAAATTTTATGAAGTTGTTTATCAAGTCTAGGAATCTTTTGGAGAAGTCTTTTGAATTTTCTAGGTATATGAACATGTAATCAGTGTATACAGATAATTTGATTTCCTCTTTTTCAATTTGGATGTCTTTCATTTCTGTCTCTTGCCTGAATGCTCTGGCTAGGACCTCTGGTAGTATGCTGAACTGGAGTAGTGACAGTGCACATCTTTGTCTTATTCAAGTTCATAGGGGAGAATGCTTTCAACTTTTCTCTATTCGGTATGATAATGGTTATAATTTTTCATATATGGTTCTTATTATTTTGAGTTATAATCCTTTGATGCCTAGTTTGTTCCTGGTTCAATTTTGGGAGGTATATTTTCAGGAATTTATCCATTTTTTCTAGGTTTTCTAGTTTGTGGATGTAGGGATGTTCATCATGAACCCTGATGATCTTTTGCATTTCTATGGTATCAATTTTAATATCACCTTTATCATTTCTGATCGTGCTTACTTGAATCATCTCCCCTTTTTACTTAAACTGGCTAGTGTTCTATCAATTTTGTTTATCTTTGTAAAGAACCAGCTTTTTGTTTTGTTGATACTTTGTATCATTGTTTTTGTTTTTGTTGTTGTTCATAATCCCCTTTGGTTCTGTGCTGATCTTTGTGATTTCTTTTCTTCTGCTAGCTTTGGATTTGGTTTGTTCTTGGTTTTTCTAGTTCCTTGAAGTGTGATGTTAGCTTGTTAATTTGATAACTTTATTTTTGATGTAGGCATTTAACACTGTAAAGTTTTCTCTTAACACTGCTATTGCTATATCCAAGATATTTTGGTATGTTTTGTCTCTATTTTCATTTGTTTCAAAAATTTTTTGATTTCTGTCTTAATTTCATTGGTTACCCAAAAATCATTCAGGATCAAGATATTTAATTTCCATGGACTTTTGTAGTTTTGAGAGTTCCTCTTGGTATTGATTTCTAATTTTATTCCATGGCCAGTCAGAGAAGATGTTTGACATAATTTTAATTTTTTAAATTTGTACATATTTGTTTTATCACCAAGCATGTGGTCATTTTTGAGAATGTTCTTTTTGCAGATGAGAAAAATGTATATGTTGTGGGTTTTGAATGGAATGCTCTGTACATATCTACTAGGTCTATTTGTTCTAAAGTCTAGTTACGGTCCAGAGTTTCTTTGTTGACTTTCTGTGTTATCAGTGGGGTGTTGAGGTCCCTTACTACTGTTACATTGCTGTTAGTCTATTTTCTTCGATCTAGTAGCATTTGTTTTATGAATTGGTGCTCTAGTGTTAGGCGCATATATATTCAGGATAGTTAAATCTTTACGTTGTATTGAACCCTTTATTGTTATATAATGCCCTTCTGTATCTTTTTTTTTAAAACTATTGTTTGACAGAGCAAGACTCTGTCTCAAAAAAATAAAATAAAATAAAATAAAATCTGGTTTATCTGATATAAGAATGGCTACTCCTGCTTGCTTTTGTTTTCCATTTGCAAGATACATATTTTTCCATCCCTTTATTTGAGTCGGTACATGTCTTTAGCCAATAGGTGGGTCTCTTGTAAGCCGAAGATGATTGGCTCTTGTTTTTTTATTATTCAATTGACCAGTATATATCTTTTATGTGGAGCATTTAGGCTTTTGATGTTCAATGTTAATATTGATGTGTGAGGTTTTGTTCCTATCATAGTCTTGTTAGCTGATTGTCTTGAAGTCTCAGTTGTGTATTTGAGACTTCAAGGCAACCAGCTAACAAGGCTTTATAGGATCTGTATGCTTTCTACTTATGTGTGCTTTTATGACATTGAGTATCATCTTTTCATGTCCATGTATAGAACTACTTTGAGCATTTCTCGTAGGTCTTGTCTAGTGGCAATGAATTCCTTTAGCATTTGCTTCTCTTGAACTTACTTTATTTCTCCTTCATGTATGAAGCTTTATTTGACAGGATATAAAATTCTTGGCTTAGACTTTTTTCTTTAAGGAGGCTAAAAGTTGGCCCCTAATGTCTTCTAGCTTGCAAGGTTTCTGAGAAGTCCACTGTTAGCCTGATGGGATTTCTGTTATAGGTGATTTGATACTTCTCTCTCACTGCTTTTAAGAGTTGCCCCTTCACATTAACCTTGGATAGTCTGGTGACTATATGCTTTGATGATGTTTGTTTTGCATCTTATTTTCTAGCTGTTCTCTGAATTCCTTGTATCTTGATGTCGATGTCTCTAAAAATATTGGGGACAGTTTCCTGAATTATTCCCTCAAATATATTTTCCAAACTTCTTACTTTTTCTTTTTTTCCCTAAGAATGCCTGTAAGTCATAGGTTTTGTTGCTTTACATAATCCCATATTTCTCAAAGGCTTTGTTCATTTTCCAAAAATTTATTCTTTATTTTTATCTGACTTTGTTAATTTAAAATACTAGTCTTCAAGCTTTGAAATTCTTTCTTCTTCTTGGTCTCATCTCTTGTTACAACTTTCAACTGTGTTTTGAAGTTCCTTTAGTGAATATTTCATTTCTGGGGGTTTTGTTGTTGTTGCTGTTTTTAAATAAATCTACATCATCTTGTATCTCCTGGACTGTTTTTCTGGTTTTTGTGTGTATGTATGTTGATTTTCAGCTTTCTCTTGGATATCATTGAGCTTCCTTACAATCTATATTTTGAATTCTTTATCTGTCATTTCAAAATTTTCATTCTGGCTAGGATAGTATTCTGTTTCTTCAAGGTGCTGGAGTTCTTGTGTTTGTTTCTTCTTGTTTGTAGAAACTGTCACTCTGTTTTTTTTTTTTTTTAGTTTTTTTTTTTTTTTTTTTGAGGTGGAGTCGCTCTCTGTCACCCAGGCTGGAGTGCCATGGTACGATCTTGACTCATTGCGGCCTTTGCCACCTAGGTTCAAGTGATTCTCCTGCCTCAGCCTCCTGAGTAACTGGGATTAGAAGTTCATGCCGCCATGCCTGGCTAATTTTTGTATTTTTAGTAGAGATGGGGTTTTACCGTGTTGGCCAAGCTGGTCTCGAACTCCTAACTTCAGGTAATCCACCCGCCATGGCCTCCCAAAGTGTTGGGATTACAGGCATGAGCCACCATGCCCAACCCAAGCTGTCACTTCTTACTTTTGAATTTATTTTCATTTGGATGGGCTTTCCCACCCCATCCTTGAGAGTGTGGCTATAGAGTGTGTTGGGTTGCGTCTTCCAGCTTTGCTTCTGTAACCCTGTGTACTTTAGGTTTTATATTGGGTTGTGCAGTTTGACCTACAGGCCAGTAGGTAGTGTCTATGGGTAAGAGCCAGCCATGGCAAAAGTAGGTGGGTACGCACTTGATCTTTGTTCACTATGAGACACTCTCTGTTGTTTCAGATAATGGGCTGGAAAGTAGAATGCGTGGTGCTCTGAACTTCTTGTTCAGCAGGGAGAAGGGTACACACAGCTGGACAGAGTTGGACAGGCTGACTTGCCCATAAATACCCCAATGATGAGCACAGGTATCAGCCTTCACAGGGGTGGCTGGAGGACTTCCTGGTGAAAAGCACCAAGGTATCTTCAGGGGGTGAGGATGCTGCACTAACTCTATGTCCTACACAGGCAAAACATCATTTGTTTCCCTATCACGTCCCTGTCCCAGAACTCACGACTCACGACAGATGCACACTGTCATCCATCTCTAAGCCACAGTGTAGCTGAGAGCCACAGAACATGCCTGTCCCACAGTTCTCTGTGAGAGTGGTTTTGGGGTTCAACCTCCTCACTCATTCCAATACAGACATCTTTTGTGGCTCGCCTGTTCTCCAATGCAGTTACACTGCTGTTTTTCTAAAGAGGAAGAGAGGCTCCACCTTTGGGCACATGTAAGTGGGTGTCAGCTGGTTGGGTCAGCCTGAGCTCAGATCCAGAAGGGAGAGGTCAGATGCCCGCCATGGTGGACTGGGCTAGGCAAACCTCCAATCTCCAGGCCCCTAGATGGCCCACTAGACAGTATACAAGTCCTCAGGGCACTGGACCAGGAGTGGGTCAGTAGACTTGTTTTCAGGTCCCCAGAATTCAGGTGCTAGCTGTGATAGGGAGGGTCGGTCTGGTCCCTGGGTCACCCACAGAACTCTCAGGAGGGAGCCGGCAGAACACATAGACAGCAGCAGAATGCTCACGTGGTCGGAGCCTCAGGGCACATTACAGGCCTGTGGGGACTGGACTTGCTGATGGGCTCTAGTAGCTGCTACTAGAGCCCATCAGCAAGTCCAGTCAAACGAAACTAGGGCATCTGTGCTGATGGCCTTTCACTGGGGAAGGCAGAACTCCTCAGCTGGAGCAATGGAGGCTGGCAGCCATGGATGGGGTGGGTGGTCTGTTTGTACTTCCCTCCTGCAAGACCAATGGTGGATTTCACTGTTGGGGGCACACAAAGGTGCCCAGTTTTCTCTGCTCCCTCCGTGCCCCAGGGGGTGGCAGGGGCACTTAGGGAGCTGAGTTCTCAGGAGAATGCCTGGTCATAACCAAAATGCACACACAGGAGTAGAGTGGCCTGACACAGAAGGCAGGCCCTGTTTAGTGGGGACAGCTGAGGTAGGCGGTTGTGCAGTACAGCCCTGTTTTAAATGTTGTTCTTGTGTAGTTATAATAGTTTTTCTTTTCCTTGAAAAAATGATCTAGTTTGACAATAAACTGTTCGATTACAGTATTACTTAAGTGTCCTCACTCTCTCTTCTCCTGCTTCTGTATTTCTTGCCTTGACTACTCATATGTTCTTGAAATGCATCTACTGAGAGGGGAGTATTACACAACTGAAACATCACTGCAGAGGTGTCATTTATATAAATATTATGTGAATGGTGCCATTGGAATTTTTTAGTTCACCATCCATACTCCCAGCTGTTTGCATCTGTCTCATTCACGAATCTCTAAATGATTTGCTTTCCCCAGGCTGATGAAGAATGGGGCTCAAAAAGACCCAATCTTGGAAATGGAATTTTACCTCCAAAATTGATCAGGACCATGCCTTATATTCATTCCCCCACTACTCCTCACACTTGGCTTGATTCATTCCTTAGCCTAGTTTTTTGACTTGTAGCCCTTTAATAGAAGATCTAGGTTACCTTTGATACTTCCATCCTCTGCAAAGCACAATCTCTGTTTTTAACCTCCTGACTTCATGTGTGATTTGTTGGTCATCTGTCCTATGTGTCTCCAAGTGGTCTCCTAGAAAAGGAATGGAATACAGAATATGATAAACCTAGGACAGCAATTAACCCAGTGATGAATCCATGATCCTGGAAAAGGCTGACTCATTTCTCTGGTACGATCCACCCTAGCTTAAAATCCTTTAGAAAGTCCCTGGAACAAACATGATTATCTCCAGACAACAGATCACAGAAGCTTCAAGAACAATTCTAGCCTCTGTAATACTTAGGGAGCAGGGCAACCAAATGGCTTCATGGAAAGAGCCCTAAAATGGGAGTTATGGGATCTATGGAGACCACCTAAGAATGCACCTCTGAAAAATACAGCTTGGTAATCCACAACCTGATAACCGTGTCTTAGAGTCCCTTCCTGGGGCTGCACAACAGATGCCTGAGAGAGACTAGAGCATGCATTGTACTGTGTGTACAGCATGAATTCTTCTGATTGCCTTTGCCATGGGGAATGTCCTCCATTGGCTAATCCAGGATCCACACTGGGCTGACTTCTTCAGCACAAAGCCATTTACCTATTCTACTCCGTCTTCAGCCTTGTTAGGAGGGGCTGCTTTATGTCTCTACTTATCCTCTATAGTCTTCCTATAAATCAAAGATCTAGGATAGTATTATATACTCCAGAAAGGGCAGGACAGGTCCTAGTTTCACTGTCCTTAACTTTCACTGTCCTTAACTTGAGCTCACTACACATCCTAGAGAACTGGCTCAACTTTGCCACCCTTACCAACCTCACCAAAACCCTTCTGCTAAGACCACCTCTTAATTGGAGAGTCAAAAGATTCTTTTCCACTTATACTACAGTTATATTTTTCAGCTTTAAATACCACTTAGTTTTGTTTTGTTTGCTTTTATTACTTTAATTTTTAAAGCATTACATGTTGTATTGTACTATGCTTACAGAGAATTATGTGTATTCTTACACATGCATCGATCAGTATGCATCGGTCTGTATTCATGACAGACAGGATACGGAACAACTCTAACACCCTGAATAATTCTCTTTTTCTGTCCCTTTGTATTCAGAGTCTCCTGTTTCCTAATCCGTAACAATCACTGATCAATTTTCTGTCTTACACTTTTTTACTTTTCCATAATGTCATATAAATACAACCATATAAAATGTAACTTTTTAAGACTAGGTTCTTTCACTTAGCACGGTGAGAATCAGGGATATTTGTCAATGTCTGGAGACCTTGTTAGTTAACTTGTCAGGGAAGAGCATTACTGTCATTTAGTGGATAAAGCTCAAGGATACAACAAAATACCCTACAGTGCACAGGATGCCCTACAAGTCATTCGGCCCAAAAAAGTCAAGAGCCCTGCTGTTGAGAAACCTTAACTTAGCACAATGTACTTGAGATGCATTCATATTGTTGTATGCTTCAATAGTTAATTTTATTGCTGAGTGGCATTCCATCGTGTGGATGTACCACAATTTACTTACCTATTTACCCCTGAAAAACATTTGGATTGTTTCCAGGTGTGAACAACTATGAATAATGCTGCTGTAAACCTGCATGCACAGGTTTTGAATGACATGTTTCCTTTCTGTAGGATACATACCCAGAAGTGTGATGTGTGGCTCGCATGAGTGTATGTTAGCTTTTCAGAAACCATGAAATGGTTTCCAGAGTGGCTATACCATGTCTGCATCTCCATCAGCAATGTTTATGGGTTCCCGTTGCTCTTCATTCTCAACAGAACTTTTGCCATACTCTGTTTTATATCACTGTGTGACACTGCAGATCAAGGTAGAGAACAGCTCCAGCACCCTAGAAGCCCTCTTTGGGGCTCTTTCTATTACAGTTCTACACTCAAAGGTGAATAGCATCCTAACTTCTAATAGTAGAGATTCAATGTAAATGTTTTGAACTGTATGTAGCTGAAATAATAAAATACAAGCTCTGCTTTGTCTGGCTTCTATCTCTCAATATTTTGTTTGTGAAATTCATCAATAGTATTGTGTGTAATTGTGGTCATTAATACTCATTAATACACAGGGCTCATTTGTGTGAGTATACCACATTTTAATTTTACATTCTCTTCATGATGACTCTTTTGCCATTCTTTTTATTGAGTATTAATTTTAATTCAATAAACCATACTCGTTTTAAGTGTACAGTTCAATGGGCTGTGACAAGTATATATACTGGTGGGAACACCACCACTATCAAGAGACGAGATACTTCATAATAACAAAAATATTTCTTCATTCCCCACAGATACATCCACTCCCAGGCACATACTGGTCAGCAATTTTTCTTTAGGTATAGCTTAGCTTGGTCATTTATAGAATTGCATGTAAATAGAAACATATATTCTGTACTCTTTTGTGTCTGACTTCTCTGGCTCTGCATGTGTTTCAGGTTTGTTTATGTTTTTGTGTGTATCAGTAATCTGTTGTTTTATTTCTGAATAACATTTCAACTATGTGAATGTAACAGTTTATTCCCTTGCTATTGGACATTTTAATACTCCAGCTTTGGCTTATGATGCATGAACCATTAATTTATGAAAAATTATGTACAAATCTTTGTGTGGACATGGATTTTCATTTCCTTGAGTAAATAAGTAAGTATTGAATACTGGATCATATGCTATATCTATGTTTAACTTTATAAGAACTGACAAAGTAATTTCTAAATTGGTTGTTGTGTTAGTCTGTTTTCATATAGCTATAAAGAACTTCCTGAAACTGGGTAATTTATTAAATGAAAGACGTTTAATAGACTCACAATTCCATATGTCTGGAGAGGCCTCAGGAAACTTACATTCGTGGCAGAAGTTGAAGGGGAGGCAGGCACCTTCTTCACAGGGTATCAAGAAAGAGAATGAATGCAGGAGGAACCACCAAACACTTATAAAACCATGGGATCTTGAGAGAACTCATTCACTATCATGAGGACACGATAGGGATAACCACCCCTATGATTCAGTTACCTCTACCTGCTCTCTCCCTTGATGAGTGGGGATCATGGGGATCATGAAGATTCCAATTCAAGATGAGATTTTGGGTGAGGACACAGCCAAACCATATCAGTTGTACCATTTTGCATTCTCAATAATTAAACCTAAGAGTCCTAGTTGTTTAACATCCTCACCAACAGTTTTTGGCAAGGTTTTGTTTGGTTTTTAATTTTAGCCATCCTAATTAATGTCCAGTGGTATCTCATTAGGGTTTGAATTTGTTGGTTGTAGTGTTCTCTATATGTCAGATTTTTTAAATCCTTTATATCCTTATTGATTTCTGTCTATTTATTTTATCAATTACCAAGAGAGAACTGTAAAAATCTCCAGCTATATTGTAGATATGCCTATTTTATGTATAGGTTTGTTTTATGTATTTTGAAGCTCTTCTATTATGCATATACATATAAGATTATTATGTTTCCTTGATATCATGACTCTTTTATCATTATATCTGGTGTTCCTTTTTATTTCTGTTTGTCACCTTTTTCTGGAAGTTTTTAACTAATGTTAATATAGCCATTTCAATTTTTCTTTTTTTCCAATTCTTGCACATTTTACTTTAATTTGGCGAGTATTCAACAATTATTAGTTGCATGCCTGACTCAGAACTGGGAACTAGGTACAGGGACGATGTTAGAGAATAAAACAAAGACTTTTGTCCTTGTAAAACTTACCTCCTTTCCAGAAAGAGAAACAATGAACAGTCATCATAGTATTTCAGTAAATAATATGTTGTGAGGTAATCAGCACTATAAAAAATAACACAGAAAAGAATAAGAAGATTGAGAACACAGCTATGGGGAGCAGGGAGGTGGTGATTTGTTTTTCACTTTTAAACAAAGGAATGACCATGGTGGTCCTCACTGAGCAGATGATATTTGAGAAAAGTTTTAAAGAAGTGAGAGGGTGACCCATGGGAACTTTGGTTATGAGCCTTCTAGGCAGAGGAAACAGATACTACAAAAGCCTTATGGCAGGGACATTCAACTTTCTTTTGATTGCTAGTTACATTGTATATGTCTTATTTCATCTTTTGACTTTTAATCTATGTCTATCTTTATAGATAAAGTGCCTTTATGTAAAAGATCATATATTTGTCGTGCTTTTTAACTCAATCTGACAATCTCTACATTTTATTTGGAGTATTTATACTGTTTTTACTTTATGTAATTGCTTAGTGGTTAAATTCAATCAGTCGCTTGTTCCTTGTTTTATATTTGTTGCATCTGTTTTGTTTTGTTTCTATTTTTTAGGTACATATAACCTCTGGGGGGAAATCTGTGCCTTGTTTTAGATATGTTTTCTTATTATGTTGGTATGAGTTGAACATTTATTGATGATACTCTTCATCCCCACTCAGGAGTAGCCTAAAAGAAAGTGGTGAGAGGAAATCTTCCACTGTGCAGAGCTGTTGTGGAACACCTGCTTGCCCACTTTGTGTGAAGAAAAGAATAGCTTAAAGTAAGAATTTACAGGGATTTATGAACAGTGGCAAAGGGTTTACCTCATTCATTTGGACCAAGAAAGAAATAGATTGAAAGGTTAGTCAAAAAGAAGTCTGAGAAAGAGGGATATGAAGGGGAGTATGCACAAAGTGTGAGGATCTATGTATGATAAGGTTAAGGTTCACCAGAGAGCATCCACTGCAGAAAAACATTAAACAAATAGGTTGACAGATGATTCATCCAACAGACATAAACCAGTCTCTATCTTCAGCCACTTCAATGTGTACATAATGGGGCCATGAATGAATTAGCCCAAGATTTGATTGTAGAGCCTTGCATTCCTGGAGTAAATCTCAGTTGATTGAGAGATAACTGTCTATAGTTTTTTTTTTTTTTTTTTTTTTTAATTTTAATGTCTACCTGGTTTGTTATTAAGGTTTTGCTGGCCCCTTGGATAAGTTAATAAGACTTTATTCTGCTGAAGAATGTAGAGAATTTCTATCATGTATTCTTTAGAGGTTTAGTGGAATATATCACTAAAACAATTTGAAAAACTATCTAGGTCTGATATTTTAAGGTTATTTATTCAATTAAAAATATATAGGTCTATTAAGAATGTCTGTTTTTTTCTTGCACGAGATTTGGTAGTTTGTGTCTTTCAAGAAATGGTTGAATTCATCTAACTTATGAAACTTGTAGTCATTCAATTGTTCGTAGGATTATTTTATTATCCTTTCAATGTTCACGGGATTGTAGTGATGACTCTCCTCCATTTCACATATTGGTAATTTGTGTCTTCTCTCTTATTTATAGTTAACCTATTTAGAGATTTATCAAATTTATTAACCTTTTCAAAGAAACTTTTTTTATTGTCTGTATAATTTCCTGTTTTAAATATCTTTCATTTTTATTCCAATTTTTATTTTTTTCTTTCTTTGAGATTAACTGATTTTTCTTGAGTTTTCTAAGTTAGATACTTAGATTATTGATTTTAGATATTTCCTCCTTTCTAATATATGCATTTAATGGTATAAATTTCTCTCTATGCACTGCCTCCACTACATTTTACAAATTTTGGTAAACTGTATATTCATTTTTATTTAGTTCAAAATATTATTAATATTTCTTGAGACTTTTTATTTGACCCATGTGTTATTTAGAAGCATATTATCCAGCTATCTTCTGTTATTGATTTTTTGGTTGATTTTACTGTGATCTGAGACAATACTTTGTATGATTTATATCTTTCATATTTCGTAAGGTGTCTTTATGGTCCATAATGCGGTCTATCTTGGTAAGTGGTCCAGGTGAGCTTGAGAAGACTATACATTCTGTGCTGTTGCTGAATATTTTCTAAATGCCAATTAGACCAAGTTGATTGATAGTACTGTTCATATCAACTGTATTTTTAATAATTTTCTGCTAGCTTGATCTAGTGTTGAAATCTCCAGCCTTCATAGTGGGGTTTTCTATTTCTCCCTTCAGTTTTCCAAGTTTTTGCCTCACATAATTTGAAGCTCTGTTGTTAGTTGCACATATATTTAGGATGGCTATGTCTTTTTGAAGAAATTGTTGCATTGTGCAATGTCCCTCTTCATTCACGATACATTTTCTTATTCTGCAGTCTGCTTTCTCTCAGATTAATATAGCTACTGTAGCTTTCTTGTGATTAATGTTAGCATAGTATTTCTTTCTTTATCCCTTTACTATGCATGTCTTAACCTATGCATGTCTTTATATTTAAAGTGGGTTTCTAGTAGGCTAAAATATAGTTGGGTTTTATTTTCTAGATCCACTCTGATAATTTCATCTATTTGTCTTATTTAGACCATTCAAATTCAAAGTAATTATTTATGTAGTTGGATTAATATCTACCATGTTTTTAAAAGCTTTCTCTTCATTTACTTTGTTTCCCACCACCTTTTCTATCTTTTCTGATTTTAATTGAACATTTGATATCATTCTATTTTATATTCTCTCTTAGCATATCAATTATACTTTGTTTAAAAAACTAATAGTTGTCTTGGAGTTCAAAATATACATTTAGACCGATCTAAGCCTTTCTTCAAATAGCACTATTCCACTTTATGTATAGTGCACGTACCTTATAACATAATGTACCCAATTTTTTTTCCTATGCCTATGACATTGCTGTCATTCATTTCACTTACACATATGCTATAATCTCCCAATACTTGGTAACTTTTATTAATTTACACTACTATCTTGAATAAGTACAAGAAAAATAAAAGACATTATTTTATCTACATTTTTTCCTTGTCTGATATTCTTTCTTCCTTTATGTAGATCTTACTTTCTGACTTACATTATTTTCTTTTCTTTCTACCTGAAGATGTTTTTGAACATCTCTTGAAGGGCAGGCCTGATGACAATAAATTCTCTCAGGTTGGTTTGTCTGAGAAAGTCTTTATTCTTAACTTTTGAAGGACAATGCTGATGACTATAAATTTCTACTTTGGCTTTTTTTGTCTTTCAACACTTTAAATATTTTATTCTACTCTTCTTACTTGCATGGTTTCTGATGAGAAGTCAACTGTAGTTCTTAACATTTGTTCTCTACTGATAAGGCATTTTTTTCCCTTCTGGTCTCTTTCTACATTTTCATCTTGTCTTTGGTTTTCTACAGTTTAAATAGTATATGCCTAGCTGTATTATTTTGGTATTTATTCTGATTGGTGCTCTCTGAGCTTCCTGTATTTCTGATTTTGTGTCTCTCAAAATTCTTGGTTATTACCACTCAAATAACAATATCACTCAAATATTCTCTCCCCTTTCTTTTCTTCTTGCTTTCTCTTTTTTCTTTCTAGCATTCCAATTGTGTTTACGTTGCACATTTGGAAATTGTCCCTACAGTTTTTGATTGTTTTCTTCTCTCCTCTCTTTCTCTTTCTTTTCTGTTTCTCTCTGTGTTATTCTCCCTCTCTTTCCTTCCTTGTTTCCTTCCTTCCTCCCTTCACTCCTTCCTTCTTTTTTCCTTCCTTTCTTTTTCAGTTTTTGCATTTCTGTTTAGGATATCTTTTTTTTTTTTTTTTTTTTTTTACTTATATTCAAGAATATTGGCTCTTTTCTCAGCTATACCTAGTCTACCAGTGAGCTCTTCATAGGCATTCTTTATTGCTGTTATAGTGAGTTAGAGAGAGGAAACAGACAGAGAGAGAGAGAGAGAGAGAGAGAGAGAGATCTAATTGTGTAATTGTTTCTGTTTCCAGTTTCATCCATTTTTGTTTCATGTATTTTTGAAACTCCATTATTAGGTGCATTAACATTCATATCTTCTTGATAAATTGAGCTTTTTATTATTATGAAGTGACTTCGTATATCCCTTTGGATATATCTTTGCTCTGTAATGTAGTTTGTCATGTATTAGTATAGTCATTCCAGCATTATTTTGATTAGGGTTGGCGTGGAATATCTTTTTCTATCATTTTAACCTATTTGTGTCTTTGTAATTAAAGCATGTTTCTTATAAATAGCATATAGACAAGTCTTGCTTATTTTATCCATCTGACAACTTCTGACCTATAATTGAGGTATTTAGACATTTTATATGTAAAGTAATTGTTAAAATGGTAGGCTTAAACCTACCATCTTGTTATTTGTTTTCTAATCATCTATTATTTGTGTTCTTATTCCCGTTTTTCTGCATAACTTGGAATTAAATGATTTTTTTATGGTTCTACTTCATCTCCTTTCTTGACTTATTAGCCATGACTCATTGTTTTGTTATTTTAATGGATCTTTTAGGACTTATAGTATACATTTTTATTTAGTCACCATCTTACTTCAAGTGATATTATACCCCTTTGCATGTAGTATAAGAAACTTATAACATTGTACCTTCATTTTTCCCCTCAACTTTATTGTTATCGTTTTTATATATTGTACTTCTACATGTATTTTAAACTTCCACACTACATTGCTGTTACCTTATTTAAGCAGTCTATTATCTTTTAAAGGATTAAAATATATTTAAGTTTTATATATTTACATTTACAGACAACTTTTTGGTGTTCTTTATTCACTTTTGTAGATTGACATTTCTCTCTTGTGTTTTTTTCTTCTGCCTGAAGAATGTCTATTAACATTTCTAATAATGCAGTCCTTCTGGTGATAAAATTTTATACATTTTGTGTTTCTGGAAAAGTGTTATTCCCAGTTGATGCTCCCATTATATTTCAATTAGATCATGCTGTTAGGCACATATGCCTTGTCTTTTGAGTTTTCTTTTCATCTTTTGATGTCATTTTGTCTTTCAGTTTTGTTTTTTTTTTTTGCAATGACTTGTAGCTCACCAGTTATCTGTTCTGTTGTGTCTAATCTTCTATTAAACCTATAAATTAATTTCTTACTGTCAGATATAGTGTTGTCAGTTCTTAAGTTTCAATTTACAGATCCCTGTCCTCAAAAAACTTTATCATATTTTCCTCCACTTTTAAAAGCATTTTTTATCATAATTATTTTAACTTGACTATCTGGATCGCCTGTGGGTCTTTTCTATGGTTTTCTAAAAATTTTATTTTGGTCAGTTGCTCCAGTGTTTCAATTCTCTTAGTAATTTTTATCAGAAACCCAAAATTCAAGATGACTTATTATAGAGGTTATGGGTTTTAACATCCTCCTCCAACAAAAGTGCTATACTTTGGATGTTTCTCCCCTCCAACCTCATGTTAAAATTTTGTTCTCAGTGTTAAACATGGGTCCTAATGGACGTGTTTGGGTCACGGGAGCTGATTCCCTCATGACTAGATT
This sequence comes from Macaca fascicularis, assembly GCF_037993035.2. Taxonomy (NCBI): domain Eukaryota; kingdom Metazoa; phylum Chordata; class Mammalia; order Primates; family Cercopithecidae; genus Macaca; species Macaca fascicularis. The sequence goes on from NC_088381.1 coordinate 78,918,074, forward strand.
AATGCTCCTTCTCAGGAGTAAGTGAGTTTCCACTCTATTAGTTCCCACAAGAGCTGATTGTTAAAAAAAGCCTGGCATCTCCCCCACCCACTTGCTTCCTCTCTTGCTATGTGATATCTCCATAAACCAGCTTCCCTTTGCCTTCCACCATGAGTGGAAGGAACCTGAGGCCCTCACAAGCAGCTGAGCAGATGTCTGCATCACGCTTCTTGTACAGCCTGCAGTACTGTGAGCTAAATAAATCTCTTTTCCTTATAAATTACCCAGCCTCAGGTATTTCTTTATAGCAACGCTAAACGGACTAAGACAAAGGGTTAGGTTTTCTCTTGGGAGCAACTAGGAAGTACGGATTCCCATAATCTAATGGATGTTTGATTTTAGTGTTTGGGGTTAGTTTATTTCCATTTTGTGATTACTGCTAAGCCATGGTTCTGTCTTCTAAGATGTGGTCCCTATTACAAGTTTGTAGCCGTTATTTCTAATTCATGGTCCTTTTTGAAATTCAACAGAAAGTCTGGGATATATTTCAAAAAACGTCCAGCTTGTCAGAAATTGAACTTCAATCATAGTTTTCCCAGCAACACACAACTGCTGCAATCTCAGCTCTTCTGTTTGGCCCCCGAGATGTTGTAGTCTGCTGAACTTTTGAACTCTTAGTCTGCTGCATTTAGCTTAGGAATCAGCCAAAGACTTTAAAGAAATTAGATCAGAGATTTCAGCATTTACTTCTCAGTACTTCCCTATTCTCTGTGATTTTACCCCTCATATCCCAGCCATTGTCGCAGCTTGGAATCCTGGCTTTGGTATCTTTATTGCAGTAAGGCAACCACTTTTTGCTTCATTTTAGTTTTCCTCCATAGAAAATTAGAAAATGGTTTCATGAAAAAATCCAAGATAAACATAGAGTGCTCTCTCTGCTTCTCTCTTCTCGGGGACCAGAGTTGTGTAAGCCCACCTCTGTTAATTTACCTTCAATTACTTACAAGAGTTGTTCCATACATAGTTGTCAGTGGAAAGTTTAGTCTTAGCCAAGCCAATCCATATGTCCCGTAACCAGAATTATGTGATTTTCCTTATGTATTATCTGGCAATTTGAAATATCTTTTTTTGGGAGGCATTTCTTTAAAATTCTAATTTGCCATATTTCTCCTGAAAGGCCTAAGTTTGTAATAAACTTTGGTACTTGAAGAGACCCACCTATAAAAATAAATGTAAAATCATTTTTTCTTCTTAAATTTCAAAGCTGTATTTGATCTCCACTGTCAGGTACTTGATCTATGCATTGACTTAGAAAGACTCACATGTTTCCATTTAATAACCAATTAGAATAAGAAAAAATACGGTGTCATGCAATATTAATGAGAGTCAAACAGAACCAATGATGTCATCATTTGAATGTTAGTTAAGTTTTCTTAGCTGTAGCTTCCTCTTTTTAGAATATCAATAATTATTCTTTTTCTGAGTTGTTGCTATGATACACACATTAAGATGTTTATAGTAGCATTGTCCATAGGGACAAAATTTTTCAAACAGAGTAACTATCTTTCAGTGGGCTTATGGCTGAATAAATTATGGCATATTCATACCATGAACTAGTTTGCAGCCATGAAAAAGAGTAGCTATGCCACTTGATTTTGAGGGCTTGTTTTTAGATAATAAGTGAGAAAATAAAGATGCAGATATGTGAATGTAATTTTTACATTCTGTAAATGTTCCGATGTGTCTACACATTTTATATATTACATCGAGGAAACCATGGAGGGGCATATATTATGTTAATGTACGTTCCCTGGAGTGAAGGCAGGAAGATGGGAAGAAAAGATGAAAGTATGCTGATGTGGGAGAAGGAGGCGAGGGCAAGGTAAGCAAAAATGGGGCAAAAAAATGATTTATTTCAAGAAATTAATGTCTATGAATATCATTGTTCTACATTTTTATAAAATTTTATTTACATTTGGTTATAGAAATAAATTAATTTTCAGTGTCGACTTTTCAATGCTAGACTTACAGTACAAATTTAATATAAATGTATATGTTTTAAAATAAGACATTTGAATTATATGAAAGTTAGTAATGAGTAGAGTAGATCCTTAACCTGAAGACTGCAATCTTGCAAGGGCTAAATATCACACTTACTTACAAAACAAGTCTTGATGCTCATGTCAAGATATACCACTAGGGCTGGTGGACATACAGGTTGACATAATCTGGCTTTTAGTTCTAATGTTATTTATACAAATTTTGAAAATAGAAAGGCTGATAATTTAGGCCAGCTATCTCTTTACAATGTGTTCCTTCTTTGTAATTTATTCCTTGATTCCAAATGAATGGATGGCAAAAGATTATCAGACAGTGAATGCTTTGTATGTAGGCACAGATATAAATTTAGCCCAATCCCTAAAGAGCACTTCCATGAAATCCTATGAACATACTCTTACTTGTCTGCACTTTTCTAGTTTTTCTTCTACCCTACAATGATTTATAAGTTTCAAGTAGTCATTTGAATAAATAATATTCCGAAAACACCTGTTGAATTTCTGGATTGTCATTCAGTTAACAGGTTTAGGTAAAAGACCAGCTGTGACCAGGGAATGATGCTTATGCCCTAAAGGCCAGTCCAGAAACTCTGTCCTGCCAGTCTTGGGAATGTGGGGAACAATTCAAGTGGCAGATGGGGACATGATATATAAGCAGAAGGAAGACCAGAGAAAGCCCACCCAGACACCCTATTGATCTTGTGTGGGTCTCTCGGCTCAGAAAGTATTTCAAGAATATTTTTCCCTGGAACCTAAAGAACTGGGAGTAAGTTGCCAGCCTCTTTGTGGGAGAAGCAGGCAGCAGGAGCAAAGTGATTCACTTTTTCCTGCCCTGCTGCTATGACCCCATCAGGAGGCAGGAGAAGATAGGAAAGGCCAGAGATGGAATTGTGAGCCAGATTATGATAGGTTTAATAATCTCAAATCACTACCCATAATTGAGAGAAAACTTGGAATATGACCAAGTAGCAATCCAAAGCACCACAGTAACTGTAAGTGGGGAACATTCCTTTTACTAGTATTGCTGTCTCTTGTTTCTCCCCCACCTTCCCTACTGTAAGACTCCTGATGCATAGCTCATCTTCTTCCAACCTTTTAATACCAGTTGCTGGACTCAGGTAAGTTTAGCTATATTTACTGTAGAATTCAGAAACAATTCAGTGAGGTTCCTTCCTGGAACAGTTCTTAGAATCTATTAGGTTAGTGCAGAACTATTTGTGTTTCACCATTGAAAGTATTGGCACCAACCTAATAGGAGAGTTTTTTAAAGCGCATGTGCGTGTGTGTGTTGGGGGTAGGGGGAGGGAGTTATGTAATCTATTGCTCCTAGAAATGTCTTCAGAGTATATAAACTGAATGAAATGTTTTAAATTTTAGAACTAGAAAAACATATTATCTTAGAAACTGATAAACTTCTTAAACAATTGCTTCAATCATGTGAAACATTTTACGTTAAAAAGGAACTCTTGATTTTTAAAAATAGGGGCCCCAATAGTCTAGTCTCTGCCGGACACTAACACTCCTGGGAATGTAGCATATATTACTGTCTGTAACATATATTACTCTCTACAGGATGTTGATTGTGTTTTAATTTGACTAGTTGAATGATTAGGAAGGAGTCCACCAATTCCATGGGCTTTAACCATAGCTCCCAAGGATGTCAATGTACTAACAATGAACTGCTTTGTTCAGTGACCCAGCCTATTGCATGCCAACTCAGTGATCTTGTAATTAGGTACCATTCAGGCTAGTCCGACTTAGCCTGGAAGAGTAGAAGTAAATAAATGTGTAACAGTCTGAGTCCTTAAAGTTATAGACTTACTTAATGTAGACCTCAACTGACAACTATTTTCTAAACGGTTCTTCAGACTTCCAAAGACTTTGGTTTGAAGCGTGATAGTGAAACATATAACATCTTCCCCTTAAAGACAATTCTCTGGTAAATCTGGAAACAATACTTAGAACCAAATGGAAAATTAAACCATTGGGATGTGGTGGAAAACTAGCCACTATCAGTTCAGTTTGGATGCTTATATGATGCAAAGGACTCTGTTATAGATACTATACAGGACAGATTATCAAAATAAAGAGTTGATAATAACATTTGTGCAAACAAAAAGCAGTCATATGAAGAAAACCCATGGTTATAATAAATGACCTCACAGAGATGGCAAATTTCAAGTCTTTCCTACTATAAGTACTGCAAGAAGGTAACCACGGATATAAAAAATGTCCTCACAGAGATAGCAAATTTCAAGTCTTTCCTACTACGAGTACTACAAGAAGGTAAAATTAGCTGACATCATTTATAATGTCATATATCTGGTCTACTGGTTTTTCATTGTATTAGTCCATTCTCATGCTGCTAATAAAGACATACCTGAGACTGGGTAATTTACAAAGGAAAGAAGTTTAATGAACTCACAGTTCCACATGCCTGGGGAGGCCTCACAATCATGACAGAAGATGAAGAAAGAGTAAAGGGATGCCTTTAATGGCAGAGGGCAAGAATTTATGTAGGGGAACTATAAACTCCCCTTTATAAAGGAGAGTTCCCCTCTATAAAACCATCAGATCTCCTGAGACTATCACAAGAACAGCATGGGAAAGACCTGTCCCCATGATTCAATTACCTCCCACCAGGTCCCTCCCATGACACGTGGGAATTATGGGAGTTACAATTCAAGATGAGATTTGGGTGGGGACACAGCCAAACCATAACAATCATAAACTGAAATTTTTAGGTGGGTGAGAAATATTACCAGAAATACATCCATAACACCTAGGACTGCACAAAACCACACACACATATTTTACAGTGTAGTACTTTCCTTTTCTCTTATAAATTCTTTGTTAGAAGTTTACCAAGATGGAATGCATAGTTTTATCTGAGACAAGTAGCCATTTAACATGTGTAAAGTAAAGAGATAAGTACTAGACACCCCAACTAACAACATGAAGGGGAGCATCCTGAGGAGAATTACAAATGAGGTTGAAAAAGGAATATCATTAGGGCTGCCATCTTGTCTCAAATTACACCTCTTGATTCAACTCTGTGCTTGGTTAAATAATGGACAATTTTTGAGAAACTATATTGACACTTCTGTCTTTAAAAAATGCGGATGGCATGAATACAAGTTGTCTCACTTCAACTAATGTGGAAACAGGGACACGTAGCTCACTGGCCCAATTGTGCAATTGCAATTTAATACAGGCTCCCAAATTTGACAAGGATCAATGTGTTAGGTTATTATATGCTTTGTTAACAGAAGAGAAAAATGCCTTTATCTGTAAATCTTAGGCAGGAAAGAGTAATACATTCTCATTTTGTAACATTTATTTCCTCATAGAATTGGTTAAGTACTATACTCAGTTTTTGTATCAGATTCAGTCAATAAAAACTCATTGATAGTCCATTACTACTTGACAAATTCTACTGTAAGGACTTTAGCTAAATCGTCCCAAGCCCCTGCCTGGTTGATATTTTTCTCCCCTCCATCTTTTCAACTTCATCAGAAGTGATACATTATAAACAGACGTATTTATCTTCCAACTAATCCCAAATGGATGAAATAAAGAGCTTGACACCAATTTTAAGCTTTTCCTCTTTTCCTCTCCTAATCATTTATTGCAGAAGAAAAATGGCCCTACAAAAATGGATTTTTACCACATGCTCAATAAATTTTAGGTGCATTTCTTTGATTCTCTGTCCCAGTACAAACATTCCTCTATCAAGATTAATATTAAACTCAGTCCAAGGCTGAGCACCAGATTTGAGCAATGACAAATTTCTCACCATTTCCCCACAGATCTTTTACTTTTTCTGCCAAGCTGTGAATTTCAAGCTTGCCCTATAACCACACACGGGGGAAAAATGCTCCTATCAATGACAGTAAATCAAACTCTTTTGACCTCTGATTGACACATGGATACAACTGGAGTTCTTGATGTGTTATTTCGTTTTTTCATTCTGTGAAAATTTCTTTTTGTGCATTCTGCAAAATTTAGATAATTCATAGTGATAGTCCAGTGTAGTTCTTGAGAAGAGAACAAATAATCATATAAACACTTTTAGGTCAGTTGTACCCAAATTTTAGATTTCAATCAGTAAAATACATTTTTTAGATAATTTTAAAAATAAGATAAAGTGCAGATTCAAATTGTGTCAAGTACACTCACATAAAATCCACCATCAACTATTAATTACATGATACAAATCTCAGAATAAAGGACAGTTTTTTAAAAAAATGAATGTTAGCTTTAAGTAAAACTCACTACATTACCCCTTTTCCTCTTATTTTATCACAGATTCAACATGGGCATATAACATTTTGCATCTCTGTTCTTGGAAGCAGTGGCATCAGCTGATGGAATAGAGCCTTCTGTCCATACAGGCACAAAGCAACCAGCAGACCTCAGCTCTGATCCCAGCAGTTTCTTTGTTAAATACATGACAATTCCATGAACTTGCCTTTTAGGCAAGACAAATCACTTTCCCTTCTGAAGCTCACCATTTTGTTCATATTGCATGATCATTGTAGAGATCAAAGAAGATTGTGACATCCTAATTGGGTAAAAGAACATACCTACCAATAGGTATATTTGATGGGACAACTATCTTATTTTTAGTTATTTAGGTCAACTTTGATGAAGTGTCCACTCGACTGGTAGTCAGAAAACTGGAGATGAAAACAGTCTCCATTTAAACTCTTATCATTGCCATCTAAACAGCATAGAATTATTGTGGACATTTTCACTTATATGTTTTAATAAGTTAGCCATGAACTCAAAATACTAAATCACAAAGAAGCCCATTACAAAAAGCAATCTGTTAAATTCCAACTACAAAACTATCTATTTGTATTCACCCTTTGCTTTTGAAAAGATTATTTTACCTCATTTAAACATTTACTCCTGGAATTCTCAATGTGACCTTGATAGAGAAGACAATTTTTTTGTCTTCTTTCCCTTCAGAAGTTCACCATTTTGTTTATATTGCATGATCTATTTGTATTCACCCTTTGCTTTTGAAAATATTATTTTACCTCATTTAAACATTTATTCCTAGAATTCTCAACATGACCTTGATAGGGAAGATAATTTTTCATTGACAAAAATTTCTTTGAGGCTTTGTGTACATGTACTGTTTGAGCTAGGCAAAATGTTAGCTCAAGAAAGCAACGGTAAAAGTTAATGACACTTTACTCAAATTAAATAAATCCCAAGAGCAACTGCTGAATGTGAGGGCCTCATTTTTCATATTGTCTATTCTGTTTGGGGAGAACAGTTCCTCTTGTTCTATTTCCTTTAATTTGAGAACATGTCTCAACTTCTCTCCCACTCAAGAACTCTGAAGTTTGGATTTGGCTTACACTACCTTGCATTTCAGCCCTTCGCTGGATTTCTCTGTGGTTCTTTGGGTATGGCATGAAGCCATATGTAGTCTCCTGTGTAATCAGGTTATTTCCTGGGAGACTTTCCCTAATTGTGTTAGTCTAATGAGATTACAACACTGCACGTGCATATCTGGGCATCTAGGAAATAGGTATTAATATTTGATTGCTGAGTTTTTGTTCATGTGTTCTTTAATTGATTAGAATGTGTGGACCTTCTAAACAATGACCAGACATTGTGCATACTAGTTTATGTAGTGATGGAGAGGTGCCTCCCCTTACTCCAGACACCTGAGAGGCAATGAAAATTTACTGAGTAGTAGAGAGATCATGCAAGACAGAAAAGGATGAGGGGTTCAAGTGTATGCCCATTCCATTTCTGAATGCATTGCCTAACCAAAGTCCATTTGATTACTCTGATATTCACACCCTAGTTTTCAATCCTAGTTAATTGCAGTTGTCCCAGCATACACATACTCCCTCTTTAGTTTTTTTCCATTGTACTTAACATCTTCATATACACTATATATTTATTTTTGTTGAAAGTCTAACTATAGTGCTGAGAGACAGGACTAGCTGGATTTCCTAGGCTGACTAAGAATTCCTAAGACTAGCTGGGGAAGGTGACGTCACCCACCTTTAGCTCACACCTGACCAATCAGGTAGTAAAGAGGGCTCACTAAAATACTAATTAGGCTAAAAGCAGGAGATAAATAAATAGTTAAATCATCTATCCTCTGAGAGCACAGGGGGAGGGACAATGATTGGGATATAAACCCCAGACATTCCAGCAGGGAGTGGGCAACCCCATTTGGGTCCCTTCCCCTTGTATGGAACCTCTGTTTTCACTCTATTAAATCTTGCAACTGCACACTCTTCGGGTCTGTGTTTGTTCCAGCTCGAGCTGAGCTTTCGCAGGCTGTCCACCACTGCTGAAAGCTGTAGTGGCAGACCCGCTGCTGACTTCCACCCCTCCAGATCCGGCAGGGTGTCCGCTGCCTTTCTGATCCAGCGAGGCACCCATTGCCGCTCCTGATCGGGCTAGAGGCTCGCCATTGTTCCTGCATGGCTAAGTGCCTGGGTTCGTCCTAATCGAGCTGAACACTAGTCGCTGGGTTCCTTGGTTCTCTTCCGTGACCCCCGGCTTCTAATAGAGCTATAACACTCACCGCATGGCCCAAGGTTCCATTCCTTGGAATCAGTGAGGCCAAGAACCCCAGGTCAGAGAACAAAAGGCTTACTGCCATCTTGGGAGCAGCCCGACACCATCTTGGGAGCTCTAACAACAAAGACCCACCAGTAACAGTGCTTAATAAAGAGAACCTTGGAGCTTTTTTCAGCCTGAGATGCCAGGAAAAATAATTGAGACAATAAGAGTACTATGAACTGAGAAAATATTATGTATATCCTAATATTTTCATAACATTAAGGATGATGTATTTCTTGATTTTTGGAAGAATTAGATCCTAAAACATCTGACCCAACAGTAAATTTGAGGGATAGACTTTTATTTACTGATTTAATATTTTAATGGTTAAAGGTCAATCCTGGTTTCTATTTCTTCTAGAGTCACATTTTTCGTAAGTTGTAATTAGAAAATTGGATAAATATAGCCAGAAATAACTTCCAGAAATGTATTCATTTGTCTGTTTTAAAGTAAATGGTATAAATGTATTCATACTTTTCTCTTCTTATACCTGCATTATATCTCAAATTGTATCCCCTTTTCAGTTCATAGGTTTATTTATGCCTTTTCTTTCTCAATTTCATCAGAATTTTAACTAGTAATCAATGCAAATTAAGCAAGCATCTTTAATTTTTTCTTTTTTTTTTTTTTTTCAGATGGAGTCTCGCTCTGTTGCCCAGGTTGGAGTGCAGTGGCACAGTCTTGGCTCACTGCAACCTCCACCTCCCAGGTTCAAGTGATTCTCCTGCCTCAGCCTCCCAAGTAGCTGGGATTACAGGCATGCATCACCACGCCCAGCTAACTTTTGGTATTTTTAGTAAAGACGGAGTTTCCCCATGTTGGCCAGGATGGTCTTGAACTCCTGACCTCATGATCTGCCTGCCTTGGCCTCCCAAAGTGCTGGGATTACAGGCATGAGCCACCATTCCCAGCCGCACCTTTGATTTTTGTCTGCGTTTGTTTGTTTGTTTTAAATCTTTGTGTTCTAGTTTATTAGTTAGTCCTATTTTAAATTTTTTTTCTTTGTTTTAGAGACAGGTCTTGCTCTGCTGCCCAGGATGGAGTGCAGTGGTGTGATCATAGTTCACTGTAACCTCAGATGCCTGGGCTCAAAACACCTTCCTGCCTCGGCTTCCCAAGTAGCTAGGACTACAGACACGTGTCACCAGAACTAGCTGATTTTTACATTTTGCAGAGACTGGGTCCTTGCTGTGTTGCCCAGGCTGGTCTCCAACTGCTCACTTCAAGTGATCCTCCTACTTCAGCCTTCCAAATTGCTAGGATTACAGGCATAAGCCACCGCACCCGACCTGTGCTCATTTTTTCTTTCTACTGCCTTCTTTGGGTACAGTATCTTTGCCAAAAAAAGTTCTTGAGGTGGACACTAACCCATTTATTCTTTCTTTTCCAATGCAAATATTTAAGACTCTAGCTTTAAATGTATCCCACAACTTTGAAAGGAAGTATTTCTATTATTGTCCATTTCTAAACAATTGCTTGATTTCTCTGATGAATTCTTCTTTGACCTGTGAGTTATTTAGATGTTTCATCTTTTCATGTGAATAGTTTTATTATTATTTTCTAATTTATTGTTATTATATATCAGGGTCTACATTATATTAATGCTGTAGTAGCTGCTAAAATTTGGTTTCTGGTCTAATGTGTGTGCTTGAGAGAAATACTGCCTCTTTGTATCCTGTGTCACTTTTTTCTAGTGGTTTGTGTGTCTCCTTCTCATCAATTTCAAGGTCTTTTGTACAGTTTAGAAATTAACAGTTTCTCTGTTGTCAGGGTTGCAAATGTACTCTTCCAAATCTGCTATTTTCTATTGATTTTTTGAAATCATCTTTTACTGTATGAAAGTTTATGTCTAATATATACAGAATGAAATTTGCCTAGTGTTTTTTTTAACGCTCATAGGATTCCATGTTGCTCAAGCCACCTCTACCACCTTAAATGTACAGAGACTTCTATACATTCTTGTAGAATTTTTGGACATTTTTTTAAGGTAAGATTCAGGTTTGGAAAATAAATTTTATACCATTTCATATATTAAAAGACTTCTCAAGAAAAAAATGCAAACAGAAATGCAAAATTGGGTACAAAAGTGAATATTAGCTTAGAATGTGAAAAAGAATCACAACAGAATGCAAATTTTAATGTTGACAAACACCTCCAACATCCAGTAAATCTAGAAAGATGGTATACCTTTACTAAATAACGGCATGACCCTGGCCCCCAGTGCTTTTATCTTCCTGTAGTTTTCAGCTTTACATTTTTTCTCTCTCCATATAATTGCAATTTTAGAATATTTTCCACACAGAGAATAAAGAGATAAGTTAGTCTCTCCTCTAGCAGAGTTTATCCAAATTTGTTTTATTATTGATAATCAGGATGAATAAACCACAGGAGTTTGGGCACACACACAATCACTGTTTTAGGCTCATGGCACAGTTGTGTCTTTCAAGCAGGAAATCTGAAAAATTAGTTTACACTCAATTCCCAGAAACAAAGAAAAATATATATGATGCATTTATAATTGTATACACTGTATTCTCAAGTTTATTCTTGAGAGGGTTATTTTGACTAAATATCAATGGGAATTCCATCAATTCTTCCATCAATTGTGTACATTTGATTATTTGAAGACATTTCCACAAATTGACTTCTGGTTTGATATATGCCAAATCTTGTTTCTCTTCCACTATCCTTGTGCTTCTGGGGCCAGTTGCAGCAGGACGTGATCAGAGTATGGTACAAGCAAGGTCCTGTATCTTCATGAGAGAATGCTGAGTTGGGTCAACAATGTAAGCAGTCCTAACATTCTGGAGGCCATTCCTACCCTAGGGTGGTTACCAGTAATTAAACACAAAACCACTACAAAGCCCATATACCTTAATCAGCCCAAACTAAATGGATCTCTTTTTCAACCTTTCTATTGCCAGAGCCCATAAGCCCTGGTGGTGTTCCAGTGCATTCTGTGAAGAGAGACATGGGAAGGAAAAGATGAGTTCTACTTTCCCAGTAGGTTTGCCAGAGACATTGCTGGTTTTAGGAATGAATGTCCCACATCCTGGGAATTCTCTCAGTCCTAAACACACCAGGAAGGCTCATTCTAGGAAAAAGAGACAGTAGTCTTAGCCATTGGTGGTAAAACTTGGCAACTTTTTATAAATGTATAACCTGTGGACGCACTGCTGAAGCTCTTCCTAGGGTATTAATTAGTGACCCAGGCAAGCAGGGGGGTTAACTTTAAGTGAGGGCCTGCCGCTGAAGTTCCAGTAGCTTCCCCCTAAATCTGCTGGGTTTTTAATTCGTCTTTATCTTCAAATGTTTAATTTAGCTGCAATTTATTTTCAACTTGGATTCTTTCTATTCCTCCTAGTCGTTTTCCCTCTGGCTGTTGTGCTCCTTGGATGGCTACGTTTCTGTTCTAGGATTTGTGACTCAGGTACTGCCTTTGGAATCATCATGTGATGAAGATTCTGTCAGAGATGGGAGATGATGCAGTTGCTCCCAGTGGGGCTAGTGGAGTAGAATAAAATTTGCCCACCTCCCACTGAGGCACCTGGGGAAGCCTCTCTGCTACTGAGAACTCCAGCCTCAGGGAACCCACTCTCCACTCAGCAGCGTCTTAGCGTCTTGGTGTCAGGAAACACAGAATTCGTGTCCCATGCCCATGTTGCCCAGGGGTCCCCAGAACTCAGAGGTCCATGTTCTCCCGAGGATCTGCCACTTTGTCTTTTTTGTTGCAGAAATCTCTGAGGCTCATTTCCAAGAACCCACACAGTCCAAGAAAGAGGAAATCCCAGAGCAATTTGGCTTTGTTTTTTCTGCAATAAATCAAACAAAACATAAAAAGCCTTACCTGTCCCTGACTGCCTTTTGCCCTGGGTGTACATATGCATGTATTTGTGTGTGTCTGTGTGTGTGTGTGTGTGTGTGTATTAAATTTTCTTGCTGTTTCTATTCTTTCATTATCATAACAGAAAGATAACAGAGCCACACAAGACCCTGGAGACCTGTTAGATTAAAAGCACATGGAGTGCCTTAACCATTTTTATAATTGTTATAAAGGTGAAGAAAACATTCAGAGAGATAAACAAACACATGTGTGTATATATACGTATATACATATATACATATATATACATATATATAAGCCCTATGATTTCTCATTTATACATTCAGGCCCATTATTTCTCATTTATAAATTATCCCAATGGTTTTTATCTCATCAGGCTATTTTGAAGCATAAATAAATAAGCAGATGTTCACATATCCAATACATAAGTAGTACAGACATAATACTATATGCAACAAGATCTGTCAGAGTAGATGAATATGAATTCAGGTGTAGTTTCTGCTTGGGATGAAGGAACGTTGGGAAGCTATACTGTTTCATAGGAAAAAACACAGGCAATAATGTCACATCAACCTGGGTTAAAACCATTACTTTATCACATACCAGTAAGATTCTTAATCTATTTGGAACCCCTATGTATAAAATGAACTTAATACCTACTTAAGAGAGTTGTCACGTAAAATTTTTGAATGCTCAGCAATTGAAACCGATTGGCATAGAGGGGCAGGGCCTGGGCAGAACAATCATTTGAAGACCTCCTTCTGTGCCCCTTCAGCTCTTTGTCCCACCATAAGTCCCAGAAATGCAATGATGCTACCAAGAAAGCATGCAGCAGCCACCACGAGAAGCTTTGATTTCCTCCTTTTTCTATTGCTGCTTCTCTCTCCTTGGGACTCATGCTAAGAACTTGAACTGTATGATTTCATATACTTAAGAAAAAAAGGAATATTAGGGAGTTCAAGGGGCAGCCACTTGGCAAACACGAAAGCTTGCTTCAGAACATCTTTATAAGTCCTATTTTCAGCCAGGTGCTCCTGAGAGCTGCCCCCTGCAGAGCTAACAGAGGCTTCAAGTCCACACTGTTTATATCCCTTGGCAGCAATTAGAGAAACTGCCCTTCAACATGGGCTTTATTTTATCCTGTGATTGCTAGGGAGAGCTACAAACAGCATCCAGCAGGCAGCGATAGCATTACCTGTTATCATTATCATTTTCTATTTCATTTATGTTCAACCGCCTTAAATACTGGAATAGCAGTTTTACTTAAAAGCTGGGCCCTGCACTTCCAGGTTTATCAGAATAAAGCAGAAACCAAGCTGGAGAGTTTTAAGGGCACAGAAAAAAAAAATAAACACTGTTTGGAGACAGGAGGCTTTGAACTATAGTGGGTAAAGATAGCTGGGTTCTGCTTAAGAATTTAAGCATCCAAATAGGTGCATTTAAAATAAATGCCCCCACGGACTCCATCTGAACCCTCATGTCTTTTGTGATCAACATAAAGCAAGCCTCTCAGCAGGAGCTCTCATAAATTCCAAGGATTAATCCACACAGATTGCATTTGGGATTCAACAGCAGGTTCGGATAAAGAGCGGGTAGTTTTGTCTGAATGCTTTTCGCTCGGTTAGTAGCAGGAGAAGCTATCTGTTTTTGAGACTTTTAATTTGGAAATAATAATAGCTATCACTTATTTGGATCCTTTAATGTGCTAGGTGAGGCCTGTTCAAGGACTGCAGGTAGAATTTCATTTAACTCATACAAAATCTTGTAAGTAGCATTAAAGACGAAGAAATCAAGACTCAGAGAGATAATTAACTTGCTGAAAATCAAATAGCTGGTAAGTAATGGAGAGCCAAAATTTAGGTAAGAAGGGATATCAGAGTCAAGGCGACAGCAGATGTATCTTACTCAAAAACATCATTCGTTTTCCAGCAGGCCACACCTCTGACATACGCAAAATAAATATTGCCAAATCTAAGATGCCATCAGTTGTAAGATGCTCTGTCATGTATCATAAAGACAAAACACTTGTCAATTAAACTGATTCCAAGACACATTCTAATTTCAGATGTAAAATGTGAAGAAAAAAGTATTTTTTAAGAGCCATGAAAAATGGTAATTAAAAAACTAGGCTTAAACGTAAACAACAAAAATGGTAATTAGAAAACTAGGCTTACATGTAAACAGCAAAAATAGTAATTAAAAAAATTAGGCTTAAATGTAAACAGTAAAAAAGTAATATACAGGCCTAGCTGGAGGGCAGACTGATGATACACAAGGAACATTCTGGTTACCTCTTGCTTTCTCCAAAGCTGAGAATGAAATCCAGATTCGATCATTGCTGTTTCTGTATTATTCCTGCAGGTGGCAGTGCAGGCTACTGCATGTGGCCTTTGGCCTCACTGGGAAAGGGTTTCAGAGGATGGGGGCAGTTGCAGAAAATTGTTCTCACATCTTTTATTTTTATTTGCTGTTTCTGAACTGATTTGAATCACAGTGTCATTTCTGTAGCGCTTTCCTTCTCCTTTTTCTCCTCTCTGATGTCTTCTTTCTCCCCATTAACTTTTTCTCCCAAGATTCCCAAAGTTTGAAACAGCTGTACTTGGTAAGTGAAAATAAATGCGTTCCCTTTTTCCTTGCACTTCTAATCAGACGTTGAGGGATTAGCTAAAGGGGAGGAAGCTGGTGTCCTGATTATTTTATGTGCCCATTTATCCGGAGAATGTTTCTTAGGTAGATCTTCCTACCTCTTGATGTACTTGATGATGAAATCTATTTCTATCACTTTCCTCCTAAAACCCTCAAATACCCCCACAAATCCCATAGGATAAGTATAAGCATGAAAAATCGATTTTAGCCTGTTTCTTCTACCCTGTTCTGCACCACCACACGAGGTTGCAGCCCGTGAACACATACTGTGTCCATTCCCAACTCTGGGCCTTCACTTATGGCTGCCTTCTCTCTGAAATGTTCTTCCCTGATTCTTTGCTCACAAAACATCATGCTCACTCATCCCTCAAAAGTAAGTTTAAGTTCCTTAGTGAAAGCTTCTCTCGCTTGAACTTCACAGCCTTCCACATACATCCCACCATCTTAGCAGCCTTCTGTGCACAGGCTCATTGGCATGCTGTCACTCTAGCAGCTATCAATGTGGCAATCTTCCCCTTTCTGTGTTATTTACATCTGTTTTCCCATTGCCTAGCACAGGGCTGGAATGATGGTAGGTACTCAATTCATATTTATTGAATTCATAATCGAATGCCTCTTTTCTGAAATATACTACTTCTGATATATCCTAAGTGAGTTATCTTTAACTTGTACACACTTGGGTCACCTGGAAAGCTCTTGAAACTCCTCATAAACAGAACCCACCCCAGACCAATGAAATCAGAACTTCTGTGGATGTGGCCCAGGCATGAGCATCTTTGAAAGTTCTCCGGATTTCAAGATGCAACCAAGGCTGAGAATTACTGCCCTTGCAGTGATTTACAAAATGTGGTCCCAAAGCCAGACCTATCAACCTTTCATTGTAAAGTCAGATTTTTAGGGCTCACCCAAAACCACAAAGGTAGAAATGGCTGAGGAGTTTGGGAGTAGTGGCGGGGGTGGGGGTGGGGGACGGAGGGTAACAATCCGTATTTCAAGAGACCGTTTAGTCAATGCATACTACAGTGTACGAACCGCTGCCTCAGCATGGCGTGGCTCACGCCTGTAATCCCGTTGTGTCCGGAGTTGGTTCCGCCATGCCTGTAATCCCAGTGTGTCGGGAGTTGGTTCCTTCCGGTAGGTTCCTGGTCTGGCTGACTTCAAGAATGAAGCGGCGAACCTTTGCGGTGACTGTTACAGCTCTTCAAGGTGACCCTGACGCAAGAGTCAGCAGCAGTAAGATTTATTATGAAGAGTGAAAGAACAAACCCTCCCCAACGAGCCAGAGGACCCTAGCGGGTTGCTGCTGCTGGCTGGGGTGGCCAGCTTTTATTTCTTCAGTTGTCCTCGCTCATGTCATGCTGATTGATCCATTTTACAGAGCACTGATTGGTCCATTTTACAAAGTGCCAATTGGTCCATTTTACAAACCTCTAGCTAGCTACAGAGTACTGGTTGGTGCATTTTTACAGATCACTGATTGGTGCATTTTACAAACCTCTAGCTAGCTACAGAGTGCTAATTGCAGCATTTTTACAGAGCACTGATTGGTGAATGTATAAACCTCTTGTAAGACAGAAAAGTTCTCCAAGTCCCCACTCGACCCAGGAGGTCTGGCTGTCTTCACCTCTCAATAGGCCTTTGGGAGGTTGAGGTGGGTGCATCCCCGGAGGTCAGGAGTTTGAGACCAGCCTGGCCAACATAGTGAAACCCCGTCTCTACTAAAAATACAAAAATTAGCTGGTGTGGTGGTACGTGCCTGTAATCCCAACTATTTGGAAGGCTGAGGCAGGAGAATCGCTTGAACCTGGGAGGTGGAGGTTGCAGTGACCTGAGATAGTGTCACTGCACTCCAGCCTGGGCAACAGAGCGATACTCCATCTCACACACACACACAAATAATAAAGTAAAGTCCATTAAACCTCTTTCCTTTATAAATTGCCCAGTCTCAGGTATGTCTTTATTAGCAGTGTGAGAACAGACTAACACACACATTAAATAATTATGCCGTTTCCTGCTCATTTGGAGTGGTATACACATAAGGGCTTTCTCTCTTTATTTTTCCCCCAAGGCTTTAAAAAGGGGTACGGTTTCAACACTCACAGGATTGGAGAGGAAGTTTTATTCTAAGATGGTAAAACTCTTAAACTCACACCCTTGGTTCTAAACCTATGGTCTGAATTCTTAGAGTCATTATTCACATTGTCATTTTCGCTAGGCTTTGGGAAGCAGAACAGTGGAAGGAGATAGGTAAGGCCTCTGCTTTCCTCTTAATCAAGCCAGGGCCCCTGCTTGCTCGCCATCAAGAAGAACCATATCTACAATACATAAATCAGTGAAGTAGCTAAGTTTAGATGTTATGATTGCATTACCCAAGGCAATAAGACAGGAGGTGGCCAACGCAGTCCTCCATGAACTAAACTGTATTGTGTGTGTGTGTGTGTGTGTGTGCACGTTTTCTCTCAAGGGTACTAATAGAAAGACCTTTTTACCTGCGTACCTCTGTTAATAACTAGTTTTAAACTATGTTGAAGAACAGGTATGGATGCTACAACCAGATTAAATAGATGTGGCCTATCCGACAAAGCAAACCTGAGATTCTATTTTCAAAACAGTACACCTCAGTCATAAAACCTCTCTAGTGCCAGCACCACCTGTAGCTCGCTGAGCCCCAGCTGAAGGAGAAGGCGATAAGTAAGGAGGTTTTTAAGACCATGGCTGGTCTGCCGACTGCCCACAGATCAACCAGTGGCAAAGCCCCCAGGAAGCAACCGGCTGTGGAACCTGCTTGCAACAGTGCGCCCTCTCCTGGAAGAGTGATGAAAACTCATCATTACAGGTCTGGTTACTGTGACACTCCATGATATCAGATCTTATCAGAAGTCCTCCAAACTTCTGATTTGCAAACTTTCCTTCCACCATCTAATGCACATAATTGCTCAGGACTTGAAAACATCTGCGCTTTCAGAGCGCAGCTGCTGGTACTTTGCAAGAGGCAAGTGAGTGAGGGCTATCTGGTTGGCCTTTTTGAAGACACCAACTTGTGTACTATCCACGCCAAATGTGTAACAATTATGCCAAAAGACATCCAGCTAGCACGTCTCATACGTTGGGAAGGTCCTTAAGAATCTCCTATGATGGGAACATTTCATTCTGAGGAAAAATTCTCTTCTTGTTATTGGTGGTTCTGAATGTTAGATTTTTTTTTCCCATGGAGTCAAAAGGTAACTAAGTATATGATTGCCAGTGAAAACATAGAGGACAGAAACCAGATATTGATACTTTTTCTGTTTTCACTTGTGTGTGTATTGTTAGTATAAATGCAGGGACATAAAGCATTAATGTAAGTCAAACATTTCAGTGAACAAGTTCAGTGGTTAAACTTTACAACAATTTTAAGAAATCTGTTAATTTTTTTCTGAACAATGCTAGCATTTGGATTTTTTTTAAAAATAAGCAAATGTTTTATGACAGCAACTAAATGGTGTTAGTAGCATTTTTATCAAACAACAGATACCATCCATTCATCAGACTTTTCTCACTGAATTGTCCTACATGCAGTACGTTTTTTAATGTTGTCTTTCTTTTGTGTTGTTTCTTTAAGTTTGCTCTTAAAATACATTAAACTATTTTTTAAAAACTGGTCAGCAAGCATGCCTTCAGCAATCACATCAGTCTCAGGAGAAGTGTTCATGGTCAGGAAGATAAATTTCATCCTAGATAGGGCAGTATTGTAATAAAGGCATAGAATAGGATGGAAGCATGGTGATGACCATGAATCATGAGAGCTCTCCTCTACCTGCCTGTCCAACAGATATATTCTTTAAGGATAATTAGTTCAATGCTTAAATCAATGAAATCTTATTTTAAAATAGAGTTACAAATAATCATGAAAGGAGCTGGGCACATTCCTCAGCCCCGGGCTCAAAACTCCCTGAGCCTAGCACAAACACATCCCATCCTCCCATCCCACCACCATATATCTCTCAAACTCCCTGAGCCCAGTACAAACACCACCTGGAAAGTCTCCGATAAGGGGACAGCCATTCAAGGTTACTGAAAGCGCAGGAGCCAAAAGAATTTCTTTGTTCCCCTGCAACTTTCGGGCTATAAAAAGCAAACGCTCGCATTGTTCGGGGCCCTCTTGTATACTGTGTAAAGGAGGGACCAGGTTCGAACTTGTAGTAAAGATCCTTGCCGCTTGGCTTTGACTCTGGACTCTGGTGGTCTTCTTTGGGGAACAGTCTGGGCATAACAATCACTTTTAGTAACTCAGAAGGAATCACTGGGATGAGGCTATAAAAAGGCAGAATGTGTTAGTGAACAAAGTCGTTGAGTCATAATGGTCACAACTGAGACTATGCTTTCAAAAGCATCCCCTATCCTAATTACCCAAATTTTTTCTTTTTCTTTTTCTTTTAGACAGAGTCTCGCTCTGTACCCAGGCTGGAATGGTGCGATCTGGGCTCACTGCAACCTCCACCTCCTGAGTTCCAGTGATTCTCCTGCCTCAGCCTCCTGAGTAGCTGGGACTGCAAGTGTTCACCACCATGCCTGGCTAATTTTTGTATTTTTAGTAGAGACGAGATTTCACCATGTTGGCCAGACTAGTCTCAAACTCCTGACCTCAAATGATTCACCCCTCTTGGCCTCCTAAAGTTCTGGGATTACAGGCATGAGCCACTGCACCTGGCCCCATAAGTATTTTTTATAGTCCTTTTCCCCCAGAATTGTTCACAATCCTTATTCTATTCCTTTCCTTATGTTTCTGTCTCTCATCCTCCCCATCAGGAGGGCCAATTACTAAGGGAAAGGCTCTTAGGGACATATTTCTAGGAAGATGAATCCCTATAAACTTTCTTTCAAACACTCACCAACTCCAATTTTCTAATTTTAACTCAATTGTCAACTCATTGTTCGATTCAAAAATAGTAAATGAGAGAGCAAAGAATAAATAAAAACCTGAGGAGAAAGGGCAGGAGGTTCATTGAAGAAGGTAAAAGTTTGGTCTACAAAAACAACATTAGAATAAACGAATCCAGTAATGTTGCAGGATGCAAAACCAACACTCAAAACTCAGTGTGTTTCTCTACATGAACAATAGAAAACCCCAAAAGGAAATTAAGTCAACAATCCCTTTTACAATACCATCAAAAAGGATAATGTAGAATAATGAAGGTACTTACCACTGTGAACTTCCCTCTTAGGTCTACTTTTGCTGCATCCCCTAAGTTGTGTTTCTATTTTCAATTGTCTCAAGATATTTTTTAATTTTCCTTTTGATTTCTTCTTTGACCATTGGTTGCTCAGAAGTACGTTGTTTAATTTTTACCTATTCATGTGTTTTCCCATTTTCTTCCTGTGATAAGTTTATAGTTTCATACCACTGTGATTGGAAAAGATACTTGGCATGATTTCAACCTTCTTGAATTTGTTAAAACTTATTTTGTGTCCTAACATATAGTCTATCCTGGAGAATGTTCTATGTGTACTTGAAAAGAATAGTATCCTGCTGCTGAAGGATGTAGTGTTCTTTTGTAAAGCATGGCCACTATAGTTAATAATAATGTATTATTAAGTTGGTGCAAAAATCATTGCGTTTTTTGCCACTGCACCACTGCACTCCAGCCTGGCAACAGAGCGAGACTCCATCAAAACAAAAAATAATAGTAATAAGTATTTGCAAAAACCACAACTAATTTTGCATCAACCTAATAAATACTTGAATTGTTCAGAGTGTAAATCTTACCTGTTCTTACCACAAAAATATATATGCATGTGAGGTGATAGTTAATTATTTTGATTTAATCATTTAATAATGTATAAATATACCATAACATCACAGTGCACACCACAAATACATAAATTTTTCTTTGTCAATTATAACTTAATAAACCTGGGAACATTTTTTAAGAACTGAAAGCATTACAAATACATAAAAAAAAAAAGAAGAATAAAATACTTAGGAATAAAGTTTTGTTGTGGTTTTGTTTTTGTTTTTCATTTTTTAAATTTATTTCATTTTATTTTTTAGTGATATATAACAGATGTGCCTATTTTGGGGGTACCTGTGATAATTTGATACATTCATGTAATATCAGGGTAACTGGGATATCCATCACCATAAATATTTATCTTTTCTTTATGCTAGAAATATTGGAATTAAGGAATAAACATAAGGAGGCAAAAATATTGTACACTGAAGATTATAAAACATTATTGAAAAAATCAAAGAAGATACAAATAAATGGAAAGACATCCTATGCTCATGATTGAAAAACTTAATTCTATTACAATGTTTATAGTACCCAAAAAATCTATAGATTCATTGTAATTCCTATCAAAATCTCAATGGCAATTTTTGTTGAAATAGACAAAAACCATCCTGAAATTGATAGGGAATCTCAGAGGACTGTGAATAGTCAAAACAATCTTCAAAAAGAAGACCAAAGTTGGAGGTCTCATACTTCCTGAATTCAAAATATAATACAAATCTACAGTAATCAAAACAGCATGGTAATAGCATAAAGAGAGACATATAGACCAATAAAACAGAATAGGCAGCCCAGAAATAAACTCTTGCTTACATGGTAAAATCATTGTCAACAAGGGAGTCACAGTCACAGAATAGGGAAAGGAGAGCTTCCTAAATAAATGGTATTGGGAAAACTAGATATTCACATTCCAAAGAATAAAGTTGGATTCTTACCTTAAACCATATACTAAAGCTAACTCAAAGTGAATCAAAGGCCTAAATGTAAGACTTAAAAGTTTAAAACTCTGCAAAGAAAACATAGGGGAAAGACTTCATGACTTTGAAGTTGGAATTGGCATTCATTTCTTCAATATGACACCAAAAGTACAGGAAACAAAAACAAAATAGACAAATGAGACTACATAAAAGTTACTATTTGGCATCTATCAAAAAAGTCAACAGTGAAAAGGCAACCTATGGAATGGGAGAAAATACCCGCAAATCATCTATCTGATAAGTTTGTATCGAGAATATAGGTAGACCTCTTACAACTCAATAATGAAAAACAAATAGTTCAAAAATGGGCAAATAACTCATCTAGACACTTCTCCAATTGGCCAACAAACACATGAAAAGATGTTTAATATCACTAAACAACAGAGAAATGCAAATCAAAACCACAATCAGATATCATCTCACACCCATTAGGATGACTATTATTTAAAAAATAAAAACAAAACCAGAAAACAAGTACTGGCAAGGATGTAAAGAAATTGGAGACCTTGGACACCCCTTAGTGGGAATGTAAAACGGTGCACCTACTATAGAAAACAGTATGCAGTTTCCTCAAAAACGTAAAAATAGAATTACCATATGATCCAGTAATGCCATTTCTGAATATATGTCCAAAAAATTAAAAGCAGGAAATTCAAGAGATCTTTGCACACCTACGTTCATAGCAGCACCATTCACAACAGTCAACATTTGGAAGCAACCAAAACGTTCATGAATGGATAAATAAAGAAAATGTGTTCTTCACATACAATGGAATATAATTCAGCCTTAAAAAGGAAGAGAAACTTGTCACATGCTACAACATGATTGACCCTTGAGGACATTACGCTAAGTGAAATAAAACAGTCAAAAAAGACAAAAAATGTGTGATTCTACTTATATGAGGTATATGAATAGTCAGACTCATAGAAAGTAAAATTGTGGTTGCTGGGGGCAGAAAGCAGGGAAGTTTTGTTCAATGAGTCTAAAGTTTCAGTGCACAATTAAAATTTCTAGACATCTGTTGCACAGCTATGTGAATACAGTTAACACTACCAAACTGTACAATTTAAAATTGTTAAGATGATAAATTATGTTAGATAGAGTGCTTTAAGAGAGAGAAGAGTGGGAGTTCTTGGGGTACAGCTACAGTTAGTCAAAGTCATTGCATTTGGTGCCTTAGGTATTACAGTTCAGTGAAAAAGGAAGTTTGTGAATAAGGAAGAAGAGACCCAGAGAGGGATGTAAACAGGAAAGAGGAATAAGACGGAGGCGTAAGAGAACAAAGAGCTGGTGGGCCAGGAGGATGCTCTGTAGCAGAGGGCAGAAGAAAGTGCTAGTAGTGGGTGTTGGTTAGCGGTGTTCTGTACTGCAGATATTTATGGGAAAAATGATACCCAAAGTGGGAACATTTCAGAAAAGTCAGAATAGAAAAGGTTTCCAACCCCAGATGGCAGAATTAGCCTTGGAAAATTAGGAGGGAAAAATGAGAGAATGAATGTAGAAAGAATGTATTAATCAGAATTTAATACTATAAACCACAGCAAAAGAATTTGGTTAACTCAAGCAAAAAGGAGTGTATTTGGGGGGGTCTTGGGTTAACTCTCAAAATTCACAGGAAGACCAGATAACCAGAGCTGAATCGACAAAGACTGGGATCCAAAAGGACAGGCAAGTTCAAACCACAGGACGAGCTGAGGTTAAGTCATGGGCACTGGTACTATTGCTACTGGACACTAACGCTGATAACACTGGTGGCTTTAGGCGACTGCTGGTGCCAACTTAAAGCTGTGAATCTGTCAACCGCTCCCCAAGATTCCAGAGTTTGGCCGTGCATGTCTTACTGGCCAAATCTTCATCACCTTCCCACTCCTCCACACTATGACTTTCAAGAGTACCTGCTCTCCTGCTTTGGGAAACAGCCAAGTCACAGTGTCCCACCAGGACACACAATGCAGGAATTCCTTCAAAAAGTAACGCTTTTATGATCATGAGTTGCTAGAATAAAACATGCATACCCACCACACCATACCCCACCATTGTCTAGACATAAACAAAAGGTAACACACAATAAAAAAGACTCCTACCAAAGACAAACAAGCTCACCCTTATTCTACTGAACATATCCCACTTCCAAAAGGAAGCCACTGCACTCTCTCCACTTTCTTCAAACTTCAAGCCTAAAACCTCTGACTAACATATATTTCTTTTTTCAGTTTTGTAGCAATTCTATTCTATTTCAAACCACAAAATAATTATAAAGTTAGATGATACGAATGCATATGCAATCTTTGCGGAAAGCCACACAAATAGGGAAGTTAGTTAAAATATTTACATGCCACAAAAAGGAAGGAAATTCTGAGTAATGGCTTTAGTCATCTTCTCCGCACAGGTCCCATGCCTGTGCAGCATATTGATGGCTTACTGGCTCTATGGCTCACTCCATGGATACTTTGCCTCCTGCCAGCACTTCAGCCGTTGGAGTGCTTAATCAGCGGGGTGACCCAAAATGTCATACATGAGTATTTCAGCCTTTGGTGGTCCTGTTTTTTGTTTGTTTGTTTTGTTTTGAGATGGAGTCTCGCTCTGTTGTGCCCAGGCTGGAGTACAGTGGTTCGATCTCAGCTCACTGCAACCTCTGCCTCCCAGGTTCAAGTGATTCTCTTGCCTCAACATCCCAAGTAGCTGGGATTACAGGTGCACACCACCGTGTCTGACTAATTTTTTGAGTTTTTAGTAGAGACAGGGTTTCACCATGTTGGCCAGGCTGGTCTCGAACTCCCGACCTCAGGTGATCCGCCCGCCTAGGACTCCCAAAGTTCTGGGATTACAGGTCTGAGCCACTATGCCTGGCTGGTCCTGTATGTACATAGTTGCAATATGCTTTCAACTGTCTTTTACTAACTTTATGTTTAAAAAATATTTCAGTTATATATTGGACAAAAGCAGAAACGAGATTACCTGATGATAAATCAACCCTCTTGTACAATTACACAATGATGCTCTTCATTACATTTCAAGATTTTAATTCTCTTCAGTCAGTCAATTTTTAATTTTTTCACGGGGGCTTATGTTATATAAGATTATAAAAAGAGAGCTGTTTCCCTACCAGGCAATTCAAGTCCCTACCCTAATCCTATACAAGTGACTCCAAACATTTTATCAAAATAAATCTTTTTAAACACATGACAGTTTAAAAACAAATCAAAATACCTCAGTAGCTTTTAACCAAACTCTAACTTTATTTGTGTAAACAATGATTAATATTCACCTCTTTCTGATTAAGTCATTTCCTATTCAAACTAGAGCACGAACTATTTCACACTTGAAATTGTTATCCCATAGGCAACCGCCATGGATTGAATTGTGTCCCCTACCAACTTCTATGTTGAAGCCCTAACAGCCAGTCTCTCAGAATGTGACCGTATTTGGAGACAGGTCCTCTAAAGTTGTAATTAAATTAAAATGAGGCCTTCGGGGTAGGTCCTACTTCAATCTGACTGATGCCCTTAAAAGAAATTTGGACACACCAAAAGGCACCAGGACGCAGGCAAGCAGAGAAGAGACCATGTGAGAACACAGCAAGAAGGCGGCCATCTCTAAGCCAGTGAAAGCCCTATTAAATAGTTAAATTTGAAAGTTTAACTGTTTATTGATGAGCTTGATAAGTGTTAGAAGCCACCTCCCCCAAAGCAGACTTTAAGATGGGGAATGTTGTACAGGTAAACTACAAAGAAAGGAATCCCAAGGGAAACCTTTGAAAGAATGAGGAGGCCAGGCAGGAGCAAGATTTCAGGTAAAGTTTTTCAGGGAGTTTCTTCAGTTTCTCCCACAGGAGTGTCTGTTGAACTCACCACTGTGCTGTCCCTTGGTAAGGGTTACAGGATTATCAAAATTCCAAATCCATCACTGGTTTAGGAGAAAGTAAATTCTCAGACTCTGCCATGAACAGTCCTCTGCAATAAGAACTGCATACGCTGGCTCTTGAGACCAAAAGTTCCTCAAAGGTCTGGGGCTCTAAAAATAGAATAAGGAGAACCCATGGAGAGCTGGCTGGAGTACCAATATTAAACACCATGGTAAATGTTGGATTGTTCTGTTACTTCAACTTATCTGTTAGGTCCTGTGCCATATGCTAGAAAGCCAC
Organism: Macaca fascicularis; assembly: GCF_037993035.2. Lineage (NCBI taxonomy): Eukaryota > Metazoa > Chordata > Mammalia > Primates > Cercopithecidae > Macaca > Macaca fascicularis. The sequence continues at coordinate 78,944,092 of NC_088381.1, forward strand.
CGTAACTTCTGGAGCCTGTGTAGCTTTGAGACCTTCAGCATCCAAGTTGTCATTAAGCTCAGACACTCCTATCATTTCTACCACACCCCCTCCTATTTCAGGAATTCCTTCAGAAAAATGACCAGGCATTCCCCAGGAAAGCCACCTAGATAAAGTTACCTGAGCTCTGGAAATTCATCTGTTTTCTTGCTCCCATTGGGCTCTTCCACTTTGTTTTCAAGCCTTCTTCACCTTTTCTCCCTTTCCTTTGATCTCTTTCCCTCATCATATTTTTCACTTATACTCTGATATTCTGCATTTCTCTGGAATCTTTGTTGAATTTCTTTCAGCATTTTTATGGCATCTTTATCATAATCTGGTTTATAATCAAGAACAGTATCATGGACTTTTCCCCAGTGACTCAGGAGAATACCTCCTTTTTCCTGCCACTTCAGTTTGGACTGAATTAGGATTTATTTCCATGACTCTATCACAGTCTTGGATGGAAACATTTAGCAATCTGAAGAAGTCACTTGCTCTCTTGGCATATACAGAGTAATTGAGAATCTTTCATGATACCCTTGGTGGGAGTAGGCTTGCAACAAATGTAAGTCATTTGTTGATGTAACTTATTTGTGTCTTTAGGACTTGCTCAGGCCTCATATCTATATATCACTTCCTCATGATGTTTTGCTACATGGATTAGACCATGCAGTTCATAATGGGTCCTATGATTTGAATATTTTCCCCAAAGTTTATGTTTTAGAAACGTGATCTCCAGTGCAGAAGTGTTGGAAGGCGAGCCCTTTAACAGGTAATTAGGTCATAAGGGCTCTGATCCCCTGAATGGATTAATGCTGGTATCCAGGAAGTGGGATTTTTATAAAAGGACATGTTTGAGGTTCTCTCTCTCTCCCTTTACCTCTGCTA